>NC_061806.1:36972898-38302559 GCF_021462225.1 Girardinichthys multiradiatus | reverse complement strand
AACTTCAGCAAATAAACAAAACATAGTACATGTTGGTGCATGCCAATAAGATAATTTATAATTTATGGCTCTCCTGATTTAATTTTCATGGTCATTTTCATGTACAGTTAAGCCAATCCAATAGAAAGCCATTGTAAGGAACTAAAGATTAGGTTGATGGCAAGGAGGCCTTTCAATCTCAAAGACCTGTAAAATGATAAATGATCAAATTTACTAGTGAAAGAAAACTGCTCAGTAATTATAAGCAGGATTTAGTTGCTGTACTGTTAATAAAGGATTTTTCCGTGAATACTGACAACCCCCCTGCTGAGGGTCCTGGAGGGTTCATGGGAATTCACCCAACCAGTCTACATGTGCTTTGTAGACTTGGAGAAGGTGTTCCACTTTGTCCCTCGGGGAATCTTGTTGGGGGTACTCCGGCAGTATGGGGTACCAGGCCCTTTGAAACGGGCTGTTAGGTCCCTGTACGACTGGTGTCAGAGCTTGGTCCACATTGCCGGCAGTAAGTCGGACTCATTTCCGGTGAGGGTTGGATTCCGCTAAGGTTGCCGTTTGTCACCGATTCTGTTCATAACTTTTATGGTCAAGGTGTTGAGGGGATCCGTTCTGGTGGCCGTAGGACTGCGTCTCTGCTTTTTTTTCGTGATCTACAGCTCTCACTGGAGCAGTTCGCAGCCGAGTGTGAAGCGGCCGGGAAGAGAATCAGTGCCTCCAAGTCTGAGGCCGTGGTCTTGAGCCGGAAGCTCTCGATTTAACAGTCGATCTACGTTCCTACCCTCATCTATGATCATGAGCTTTGGATCATGACCGAAAGAACAAGATCACGGAAACAAGCGGCGGAAATGAGTTTCCTCCGCAGGGTGTCTGGGCTCTTCCTTAGAGATAGGGTGAGAAGCTCGGACATCCAGGAGGGACTCAGAGTAGAGCCGCTGCTTCTCCACGTCGAGAGGAGCCAGTTGAGGTGGCTTGGGCATCTGGTTAGGATGCCTCCTGGACGCCTCCCTGGTGACATGTTCTGGGCACGTCTCACCGGGAGGAAAACCCAGGACACGCTGGAGGGTCTATGTTTCTTGGCTGGCCTGGGAACGCCTTGGGATTCCCCCAGACGAGCTGGTCCAAGTGGCTCAGGAGAGGGAAGTCTGGGTCTCTCTGTTTAGGCTGCTGCCCACGTGACCCAACCCCAGATAAGCGGAAGACAGTGGATGGATGGATGGATGGATGGATGGATGGATGGATGGATGGATGGATGGATGGATGGATGGATGGATGGATGGATGGATGGATGGATGGATGGATGGATGGATGGATGGATGGATGGATGGATGGATGGATGGATGGATGGATGGATGGATGGATGGATGGATGGATGGATGGATGGATGGATGGATGGATGGATGGATGGATGGAAGTGACTTAAAAAAACTATTCAGTCTGAGAAACAGTGTTTCCAATCTGATACAGGGAAAAATACCCCTTTCTTTCAAATTCTTTTTCTTATATCAGTAAATGAATAATGTTACATTTTTGGACTTCTAACGGTAAACTAAACAAAGATTGTGATTAATTAATCGTTTAAATTTTATTTACCATTCTCTTCCAGTTGCCATTTCATGACTTTTGAAAATCAATAAAATGTTTCCCTACTTAAATTTAAATATGTTCTCCTGTTTTACAGCTTATATTTACACCCCAGGGAAATATAAAGTAATTTTTTACTAATAAAGGATTACTAGGCACTATGATGAACTTAATAAGAAATAACAAATACATACATAATGCTTCAGTTAGATTTATTTCTAGGGGATTGTTAGAGGAGCCAAAAACAGTGGAAACAGTGATTTTTAATACAATTCTTCCCTAACATGGGATTGTTTTTCTCACTGAACAAATTTGCTTAAATTAAAGGGTTTATTCCCTAAATACATTACACAAATAGATTAGATATTAATTAAAACTAAGTTTTTAATAATGTAATCTGTTTCTGTATCACAGATCGTACTTGTTAAAAACATTTCCTTTGATGGTAAGAGTTGTAAATTCAACAGCATTTTGTGACTAAACAGATACAAAGCTGCACACTGTGTAACTCTGACATTTATGGATCACTGATTCAGAATCTCCAGAGCCACACGGCAAAAAGAAGGTGTTTGTTTGGAAACCTCACACGCATATCCACATCAGGAGGCATTGTATTATTTACAGAATTACTCTGCTTCTCATCACTACTATAAAAGGATATTGCCATATAGGAGCTATGGTAGAAAAGCTGAGTGAAACTGAGTGCAGTAAGCTAAGGTAAAGAGAAATGTGTTGCTCTATTAAAACATCAGGGGATGTGAAGGTAACGTATAGAAGTTGTTCCAGAGGTCTGCAGGTACTGAAATGAAAAAAGGACCTCTCAGCAGAACTAAGAAGCACAAACAGAAATGGAATATGGACTGTTATCATCTGGATTTAACTCTATTTAAATTACAATTATCAATGTAAGTCCAACTATGAAAAAACGCTATCAATTAAATGTATTAAGAACTGCTCTGTAAGAGCAACATTTCACACAACTATCCCAGAGATATGTGTCTTTATGATTTTTATGGGACACTTAGATAGAATAAATTCAGTTATTACCCACTCTACCTGTCATCTGGACACTTGTGAAGAAATTGGAAAGACTGTAAAGCATGAAATGTTAATCTAAAAGCACGAAACTCTCCTTAGGCTATAAAATACATTTTAAAAGCCCCCCTTTTGATTAAAGATGATATATTGCAGTGTAACTGGGAAATTCTAAATACAGTCTGCATGTCTCCACTTCCAGGATTTTTGGAGGTTTGGTCCTGGATGTGAAGCGGAAAGCGCCCTTCTACTGGAGTGACATTAAGGATTCGCTCAATCTTCAGTGTCTAGCGTCTGTCCTTTTTCTCTACTGCGCCTGCATGTCCCCTGTGATCACATTTGGAGGTCTTCTTGGAGAGGCGACGAAAGGAAACATAGTGAGTCACAAAGCGAGTAACTTAGAAGTCTGTTTTTTAAACGGAACCCGGTGAGAAGGAAACGGTGATCTTTCGGGCTTAGGATGTTAAACGTGGAGGCAAATCGACTTAATTCTAGAGTCTGAACTTTAGTGCCGCCTTTCTCTACTAATTTGATATGTGGTTCAATCTGTGTTTATTGGGTGCGGTGGAAAGAACACTGCTGTTAGGCCCCCTTTACTCCTGATTAAAACCAAACCACAACACTGAAAATCTACTGTACAAAAATGTGGTTAGTCTCTACAGGGTTTTGAGAGGTCTTCTGGGCTGCATCAAAACGTATTAAATACCATATCTTGGTCCCGGGGGCTGCCTGGTCATCAAATAATTTGAAGCCAAGGCTTTTAGCTCATTACACTCACACCAGGCAGGCAGGGGCCAAATTATTTTATATAATGAAGGGCTCTAGACCAGCTTTTTGTTCTAATTGCACTGGTACGTCTAACTTTTTTCTTAGGTGCACCAGCATGAAAGTTAGGTGCACCCACCCACACAGCAGCAAGACAGAATAAAAAAGCTGCACATCTAAGAGGATAGTTTTAAAACTGATTCATAAAAACAGAAATATTAAATTTGACGACTATGTAGTAATTGTGCATGCGTGGGTTCTCACCAGGTACTCCGGCTTCCTCCCACAGTCTAAAGACATGCCTGTTAGGTTAATTGGTAACTCTAAATTGCCCTTAGGTGTATGAATGAGTGTGTGCGTGGTTGTTTGTGTGTTGCCCTGCGATGGACTGGTGACCTGTCCAGGGTGAACCCCACCTCTCGCCCATAGACTACTGGAGATAGGCACCAGCTCCCCCGTGACCCACTGTGGAATAAGCGGTAGAAAATGACTGACTGACTGTAGTAATTGTAGTACTTCATAGTTGACAAATTTATTAATATTATTATTTATAATTTATTCGAAGTTTGGCAACAGTGCTTCACTCTGTGCTACTGGTAAATTACTAGCGGATAAATTGGACTGAAATCAAAGTTCCAGTGAAATGGGACTGGTGGGGTGTTCCAGGAAATTTCCAACCCCCCAAGGAGAAACATTTGATTTTATGTTGAGAAAATATAGGCCCGGAAGCATTTCATGCATTACTGATTGGATTAAATTCTCAGTTTTTCCTGCTGGAGGTTCATTTACTTATACATTTTTATTCTCTTTAAATTATTTGTGTTGTTAATTATTTAATTACCTTTATACCACTGTAATGTACGTTTCCTATTATGTCTCTTTTTTGTTTTTCATGTACAGCACTTTGAATTGTCTTGCTACTGAAATGTGCTATATAAATAAACTTGCCTTACCTAGTAAAGAGAGTTAATGAAACAGCAAACAAACATGTATAACTGACAAGATTCAGATTAATTTATTAAAAGCTTATCAGAATCAGGTTTATTGCCAAGTTTGTACAAACACAGGAGGAATCTGACTCCGGTACACTTTGCTCTCAATAAAAAGAATATCTTTTTAAATGTACATATATACACAATTGACTTTACAATGGAATATAATGTGAGATCAGTCTAAGTATGCATGGTGTGGTTCTGGAGCTCTGACTGTCAAGAGAAACAGCCTAAGGGAAGAAACTGTCTTTGTGGTGGCTGGTTTTAGCAGACGGCGCTCTGTAGCACCGACCTGAAGGTAAAAGCCTGAACAGCTTGTGTGCAGGGTGTGCGGGGTCTGCAGAGATGTTAACTGCCCTTTTCTTGGCCCTAGACCTGTAAACGTCCTGGATAGAGGGAAGGTCAATCCTGATGATTCTCTCTGCAGACCTGATTGTTCGTTGCAGTCTGGACTTGTCCTGTTTTGTGGATGAGCCAAACCAGGCAGACTCATCACTGTCTTGGATCAGACCAATAACAGCGGAGTCACCTGCAAACGTCAGGGGTTCCATAGACGGGTCCGCTGAGGTGCTGTCATTTGTGTAGAGGGAGAAGAGGAGTGGGTAAATAACACACCCCTGGGGGGCGCCGGTGCCGATGGTTCTTGTGCGGGAGAAGATGCTCCCCAGCCTCACCTGCTGCTGCCGGTCCTTCAGGAAGCTGCTGATCCAATGACAGGGGAGGCCAGGACTTATACCTAGACTCAGAAACTTTCTGGGAAGATTTTCATAACATTAACTCAATAAAATTAACACAGATGTCAAAATTATCATGGGCTGACATCTCGTACTGAATATATAATACAGCTGAAACAAACTTCATAAAACACGGCAACAAAAAATATTTAAGGAACTGTACAAAACACAAGTCCATTAAATAAGAGTTCTGTCTAATGCTCCTCTCTCATCTCTGCTCACACCCTTCTCAGTTCAGGTGCAAAGGTGTTCCACCAAGGTAGGTATTCCCAACAGAATCTGTTTCGCCTGCGTCAGGAGTGCCAACTGGGCAGGAACAAATCCTGTTGGGGATACTTACAATGGTGCACTGATTATTGTAATGATTGCATGTCTCTGAAAAGCACAACGTGTTTCACTTCAGGGGCAGAAGTTTTGTAATTACGCAAACTTACTTGATACAAACATGGTGCACATTAGATTTTACTAAAGCAGGGCTGAAGACACTCTCACAGCTGCAGTTCACTGACTCTCCTTCAGCTCCAGCAGCATTTCAAGTGGGAGCTTTGTTTTTCATTTCTGGATTTTGCCAGTTTTTTACTGTGCCATGACCCTTGTTAAACTGTCTGGCGGTGCTCATGAACCACTGGGAGACTTTCAGAGTTGTGGAGAATCTTTTTTTTTTATTTTCCTTTGAACAGCTGGCCATACTGGTGCAACCTTAGATTTTTTTTGTCTCACCATTGAGAGATTAGGTCTCATGTGCGACCAAATTGGTTGCACTCTAGTGCCCTGTAATGCTCATTGTTCTGCAGTTGCCATGCATATTGCTTCAGTGCTGTGGCTCAACAAATGGCTGAAATGAACAACTCAATGAAGTAATCCACAATCCCTAGGCCAATAAATACAGTGCTATGTTCAGGCCCCTTGAACACAGAGATCGGTGTGCACTGGGTTTCCAGTGAAATCATGCCCACAGGTGCATAAAGTCACCTACACCAGTGCATATCTGGTTGTTTGAAGGAATGTGGGAGTTCTTCAGGATGCAGTTCAGATGCTAAATCTAGCTGTCATTCTGTCAAAAAGAAGTCCTTGCATTGTACTTGGGGATGAAGAGGAACAGCAGCTAATGGGGTTTCTAATCTGATTTTGCAACTAAAAACATAAAACACATAAAAAAGCATCATACTTTAGAACCTTGGTGTGATCAGCTCAGTGTGATCAGTGGAAATGACTAATTTTGCATTTTTTGCATGATTACTTCTGAATGCACTCGCCAAGATATGTGCGCAAGGTTCTGCACCAAGTTAATATTATTGCACACGAGCAGAAGGAAATAAAACTATTTGGGCACTACTAAGTAGCACCATGATCCACTTCACAATAAAATAAGAACTTTAGATTTGCTCCTATCTAGCTAGGTTTGAACAGTCATAGAGGTCCTAGAAACCATGGAGTGGCCTTACAAAAAAGGTTTTATTTTATAAAAACATTAGTAACGCAGGGTATCTTGCAGTTTATTTAGCTGGACTCTGTTCAGTACAATGTGGCTCCACCTCTCTTTCTGCCTCCCTTCCTTTTATCCAGATGTCCTTACTAGGCCAGTAACTGTTGGGACAGACAGTCTGTCGGCTGATGTGTGTAATGTGTCTGAGTAAACTCAGCAGGCCAAAAGCAACACAGAGATACAACTTTGGACAAGCCAACAGTGTGGAAACATTTCAACAGTATTGTCGAGGTTCTCAGAAGTAGCAGACGAATTATGTCTGATTGAAGCTCTCTTGTTTCTCCTCGGGATCTCCTTTGTACCTCCTTCCTTCTTTCCCAGTCCTCCCTTTTTTATTCCCTGACTCTATCCCTCTCCTCTGTCTCTGCAGAGTGCAATAGAGTCCCTGTTTGGAGCATCACTGACAGGAGTGTCGTACTCACTCTTCGCAGGACAGCCGCTTACAATTCTTGGCAGCACAGGGCCCGTTTTAGTGTTTGAAAAGATTCTCTTCAAGTTCTGCACGTAAGTTTGAGCACATATATTCGGAAAATGTGTTAATTTATTTAATGTTTAATGAATTTGTTCAACATCCAAGGTCTTGCTTTCTTTCTTTTCTAGTGATTATGGGCTGTCCTACCTGTCACTGCGGACCAGCATTGGACTGTGGACGGCGTTTCTGTGCCTTTTGCTGGTGGCCACAGATGCAAGCTCACTGGTCTGCTACATTACCCGCTTCACAGAGGAGGCCTTTGCAGCCCTCATCTGCATCATCTTCATCTACGAGGCCTTGGAGAAGCTCTTTCACCTTGGAGAATATTACCCCGTCAACATGCACAACAATTTAGACAATCTGACTTTTTACTCGTGGGTGATGTTATCTTCATAATGTTTTGCTGCTTGTAGACCTTCTACAGAATGTCCGAATGAATTTTCTGTCCAACTAAATCTTTCAATTCAGTTTCGGTTTATGTATTTAGTCATGTCAATGCAATTTATAAAACAAACCCGGTCCAATTTATGTTCAATTATAGAAAAATATGTTTTAAAATCAATAAAGTTTATACAGATTTAGCTCCATGCGCTTGAATGTAATCGCAGTTACATCTGAGTACAGTCAGATTCATTTGGCTGAGGTGGATGAGCAAGCTGTGTCAAAGTCATTAACTTTGCAATAATCCTTTCTCCTGAATAAGAATGTTCAGTGAAATGAAGGTGCTGTCTTACTGTTGGTTCTGATGTCCCCAGGTGTCAGTGCTCTCCACCAACCAATGCTTCTGATCAGCTCTTGCAGCGCTGGAACCAAACCGGATACGACAGTTCAGACTCTGTCCCATGGAGCAGCCTCAATGTTTCGGTGAGACTTGCTTTCAGCGACCTCTAGTGGGAAAATCAGCATTTACAGCCTCATACAGATCGTGATACATGTAAAGCAAAGATGGACAACTGTCCATATTTATACTTTATATACAGATATAAATGTACATATATTGTTTAATTTATTAACCTAACAAAAGTTGCATCTTTGACTGAAAAAGTTCAGCTGAGATCCAATAAGATGAGCTTTACACTACAGTGGTAAAAGTATATTCTAAAAAAAGACAAAAACAAATAAAGCAAAAAGAGCTGTTTCTGGGACATCTGGACCTCTATCTGTCTTAGTGGAAGTTTTTTTTATAACAGTGATTTTGAAGTAATTATATAACTTGGGAATTTTCTCACTCTAAACTATATGGCAGTTCCTGATGTGCACTATAATGCACAGGAGTCTAAAAGGGGTGCTGAATGTCTGACACGACACAGAACGCACACAGAAAAGGGGACAGACTGGACTCTGTGGGAATAGCATCATCATCTGGTTCTTTACATAACCAGTAACCATTTGGTGAAGCATTATAAGTGTTCTGTATTGAAACTTTGATTAAAAAAACACACCAATTAGGCATAAAATGATGAACACAAACAGGTGAAGCATATAACAGAATATCTCTTCATCATTTAGATTCGGCCATGTGGATGTTATTTGACATATATGACTGGTAGACAAGTGGTCACAATGCTATGCCTGTTTTTTTGCTTGTTATTAAAGTCAGGATCAGTAAAAAGAAAAAAAAAAACCAACAACATATTTTTATCACCACAGAACATTTTAGTGAAGGTTAGTTTTCTGAAACAAACAGATCAATTTCAGGAATATACAAAACTCTGTAGCATTTACAACAGGCTGATCTGTAGTGACATGACTCCAGGGATTTGCGCAGATGGGGTTCAGGAAGTGGATGGAAAATGTAGTAAGATGCATGCAGTTTCCCCCGAGTGTACAGAGGAAACACAAGAGGTGCTGGCATCCAAACAGCTGAGACCCAAGGACGAAGACTGTAATGACAAACATAACAGGCGCAGACACTCGACGCCAATACCCAGAGATCACAGCAACACCCATCCAAAACCAGTGAACAGGCATCTTATCTCAGCATCTTGTTTTTTCTTCTTCTACAGCTTAACATCCGATTCTTTTTAAGGAACACGTTAATTGTTGGGTACCAATATAGCTCTGGGTACCAGTACAACTGTCTCTACACAACTGTGTGTAGTATGTGTTGCAAATGTGTCCTTGAACTTTTTCAGATTTTGTCACATTAGAACATGTTATGGAACCAATTCAAAGTTGTGCATAACTGTAATGTCAAAGAATGATTTGCATGATTTTGTGTATTGTTTACAAACAATGATCTGAAAGGTAGAGTCTACCTGTATGTAATTTGAACTAAGTCCACATACAGCCGTTCTCTGAAGGCTTCAGTGATTTATTAGAGAACATTATTCAATAAACATCATGAAGATCAAGGTCCTACAGTCAGGGACAGAGACAAATCTGTTGACAGGAAATCTATTTTTGATGCACTAATGTGCTCTTTATGAAAGAGTGGCCTTAAAACAACATTTGGTCAAAGAAAGTCATTTTAACAAGTATTTTTAAAAATGTCTTATGCTATGTAAGGAACTTCGCAACTGTAGAAGGTGCTCTGGCGCATGCCACCTTGAACACACAATCCCCACTTTGAGACATAGTGTTGGCAGCATTATGCTGTGGGGATGATTTATGTGCAGCAGGAAGGGGGAAGCTGATCAGAATTGGCTGGAGCTAAATTCAGTGTAATCCTGGAAGAAGACCTGTTAGAGACTGAAAAATACTTAAAAATTAGGTGACTATTCACCTTCCAGAAGGATGGCCCAAAGCTAACAGTCTGACCATGTACATGTTTAAACTATTCCATTGTAGCTGTAAGTGCCGACCTCAATTTAGAATCTGTGGTAAGACTTGAAAACTGCTGCTTACAAGATCCTCTCCATCCTATCTAACCAAGATTGAACAATATTTTTAAAAATTGGCAGAAATTTTCACTTTAGATGTAAAAGGGAGTAAAACCATGTATCCATTTCCTTCCAATTTGTTGTTATGCTCAACTTTGTGTTGGTCTATGTTATTAAATCTCAGTAAATAAATCTGTTTGTTGCATTGCACAATGTAAAAGCATTCATGGGATATAAACACTTTTGCTAAAGGCTGAACATAACTCAGAGAAAACCTGAAATATGAGAGCGTCCTAAAAGAAGGGGAAAGTATTGGCTTGTTTAGGAGCCAGAAATTATTTTAGGTCAGTAAGTTGTGAGTTGTGCTGTTAAAAAACTCCTTCAGTGAAACCCCAGATGTTTTAGATAATATTTTTACACATTATCAAGTTATTAACATAATAACTTAAAGTATATTAAACCCTACCTGAACTACATTTTGAAGATATAAAGGTATCCCTACAACTATTATAGCACCCTCCTTACAACAATAATTGTTTTCTCCTTTTTCTATAGATGTGTAAACTGCTCCACGGGGAATTTATGGGTCCTGCCTGTGGTCACCATGGTCCTTACATCCCAGATGTTCTTTTCTGGTCCATTATCCTCTTCTTCACAACCTTCTTCTTATCTTCGTTCCTCAAGCAGTTTAAGACGGAGAGATACTTCCCCACCATAGTGAGATGTTTGTTTTTGTATCTCCTGTCCTTATATGGCACTGCAAAAAACATGTTATTTCTTTTAAATGTCTCTGCTGTTCGGCTATATTCAATAAATTAGAATATAAGTTTCCATGAGGCTCCTTTGTCAGATCAAAAATACATTTAAAAAATAAAAAGTAAGGAAGTCATTTTTTTATACAAAGTACTTCACAGTAAAAATACAGTTTTTATAACAAGCCTATTTTTCATTGAGCCCACATATCTGTATTAAAAATGTTTATTAGCCTGGTGTAATATTCTGATCCTAAATGTCCTGTTTTCATTAGCTGTAAGCGGAAAATCATCATAAAGGCTTGAAAACATAACTATTTCTGCAATTAATCTGTATAATGTTTTTCACTTAGTGAATTGAGTTACTGAAATAAATAAGCTTTTCAATAATATTCTAGTTTATTGAACATGACTGTATATGATCCTAATAAATAGAAAGTACAGATACGAAGAAAGGGTTCTGTTGTACCTCCGGGTACATACTGGTGAGGGTGGTTTTCATGTTCTGTAAATGTTTACATCTCATCAGTCATTATTTTGCTTCAGCAGAAAGAACAGCATCCTCCCACACAGCAACATCTAGCCTAATATCACTTGGTGTGGGCAGATGTTGGCATTGTGTGATTTTCTTTTTTAACAGAACTATAATTATTACTTTTGTGTGTTTGCAGAAAGAGTGTGCAAGACATGAAGTGGCTTGAATGTATACTTTGTAATGAAATGACCCCTTGTTCATCTGCGTGTGTGTTTTCTCTTATAGGTACGTTCCACTATCAGTGATTTTGCTGTGTTTATAACCATCATGGTCATGGTGGCGGTGGATTATCTGATGGGGATCCCGAGTCCTAAACTGCACGTTCCTGATCGCTTTGAGGTTCACATATATTCCTGTTTTGGGCATTACTGTGTTTGTATAATATGTATGGAAAATATTATACGTCATTTGCCTTGTGAATTAAAATGAAGCCATAATCTTTTCCTGTAGCCAACATCAAAGCACAGAGGCTGGCTAATTGACCCATTAGGAGAAAACCCCTGGTGGACACTGCTGGTGGCAGCAGTTCCTGCTTTACTCTGCACCATCCTCATCTTTATGGACCAACAGATAACCGCAGTCATCATCAATCGCAAGGAGCACAAGCTGAAGGTCAGACCTAACTCAGTAGAGGAAGCGTCTTGCTATAAGCACATTTACATCTAGTTTAAACAAACAATGTGGCTGTGCTGCAAGAATCTAGAGTATTGCAAACCTGAATGCTCTAGACTCTAAAATAAGCCAATGATGCATGCCCCAGAGACTGATATACACTCACTTTCTTTTGCAATTCTTCATATAACTTTACTGCTAGATGGTAGGTTTGTCTGATGCTTATGGAAAGCCTAGTTAATTATCTATACTACCGGTACATGCCTTGGAAAAATGTTTCTACCTAGTGATATTTTTTACATTTTGTCAATGTGTTTATTAGAAATGTATGTGATAGAGTAAAATAAGTATTGCAAAATTGTGGCGGACCACATTTTGCTGGAATTACACCTGCAAGCATATTTGTCAAAAAGTAACATTTTGGTCTCATCCGACCAGAACGTCCCCTCCAACATATTTGGTGTATCCCCTAAATGGTTTCAGTGGGACGTATCCTGCTTACTGTTAACAATACCGTTCTAACAGGAAACAGGATATAATGTTTTAATAAAACTGAAAAAAAATGGTTTATAAATTAAAACTGAAACTGTTATTGTGCATTTGTATTCAGCCATCTTTACTCCTAAATAAAATGTGTATAGTGTAACCATTTTCCTGCATTCAGCAGTAAAACAATCCTGAACAAAAGGGGCCAGAAATACAGGTTAGCTGAAAGCATATAATCATGTGTCAGGATGGCCTAGTCAAAGTGTAGAGCTCATGCCAATTGAGAGTCTATGGCAAGCCTTTTGCAAGGCATTGTTTTTACAGTTAATGTGCTTCTGTTGAGAAACCTCTATAGTCCCTTTCTTTCAAAACAATCGACACGTGAACATTATCTATTTTACTTTACCTGTCTGATTCTTCAACATCGTTTTTCCTTTAATAATTATTAGTAATTATATTCAAGCCAAAACTGTTTATTTTAGAAAAATGCTTCAAAATAGTAATTAACATATTTATTTAACATAATAATAAATGAAACTTTTTTAAAGCTTTATTTTGAAGTATTGAATATTCTTAAAGAAATTTGAGCCGCCAGATTTTTCTCTCTATCTCTGTTCTGAGAGAACCTTCTTCCATCATTGGGCTTATTTTGGACTCTGTTTTCCTGAGTGTTAAATGACATTTTCCTTTCTTCCCCTACAGAAAGGTTGTGGCTACCACCTGGATCTGCTGATAGTGGCAATAATGCTGGGGGTGTGCTCCATTATGGGCTTGCCATGGTTTGTGGCTGCGACTGTCCTGTCCATCTCCCATGTTAACAGCCTGAAGGTGGAGTCCGGCTGCTCCGCGCCGGGAGAACAGCCCAGGTTTCTGGGCATTCGGGAACAGCGAGTCACTGGATTCATGATTTTTACCCTCATGGGCTGCTCTGTTTTTATGACCTCAGTGCTGAAGGTGAGATCGGTGGAACAATGTTTTATTTCACTGCATATGAAGGTAATAAGATGTAACTAATATTATGGACGTTTTTTAAAGTTGTTGACATGAAACAAGTTTTTTTATTTTTCTGTAAGTTTATTAATTCATGAGATTTGCTTGCTACAGTTTATTCCCATGCCTGTTCTGTATGGAGTCTTTCTATACATGGGTGCCTCTTCCCTCAAAGGTATTCAGGTAAGACTCCAGTCTTTTATTAAAGAGATGTGAGCCGTTAAAACCCTTAATAGCAGTTAGTTTAAAATCCTTGAACATTTTTGTGTGCCTGTGTCCTTTAGAATGACAGTTTCTCTTGTCTTAATCACAGCCTTTACCAGTGCTTCGTCTTTTTCCTCTTAGTTCTTTGACAGAATCAAACTGTTTGGCATGCCTGCGAAGCACCAGTCTGATCTGATCTACCTGCGCTACGTGCCGCTGTGGAAGGTCCATGTGTTCACCTTAGTGCAGCTCACCTGTTTGGTGTTACTTTGGGTAATAAAGGCCTCTGCAGCTGCTGTCGTATTTCCTATGATGGTAAATATTTGATCTCATCTAGACTCAACATCTTAAACAGTTAGACCCTAACTAAAACTTTTTTGTGTAAATTATATTCAATTCTAATATAACAAATCATTCATTCTTATTTAATATTTTTAGTCAAATAATTATTTTCAATATTTAGGATGTTCTCACTAGAATACATTACATTTTTTTAAATTTTAGGTGGTTTTGGTTTTATTTTGTGTCACAGAAATGATTTATACTTTGATGCATATTCTCTGTTTCCAGGTTTTGGCTCTTGTGTTTATCCGAAAGCTTCTAGACTTTATGTTTACAAAGAGAGAGTTGAGCTGGCTGGATGACCTGATGCCAGAAAGCAAGAAGAAGACAGAGGACGACAAGAAAAAGAAAGCACAAGAAAAGCTGGTGAATTCATTTTTGTTGTTGTTTTCTGGAGGAGGTTATTATTCCAATTTGTTTCAAAATATAAAGAATGATTTTTCAAAATGTTCATGCTGAGTTTTCTGTTGCTATGAAATATTTAACAATGTGCTAAACTATTGTGCAGTTTGAACTGGTCACCAACTAATTTAGTCGTTTAGATTATGCAGCCTTAATTATTTTCAGACTTTCTTTTGTTATGAAGCATAAGGCCTGTTGCATTAAGACAATATTAATATAACTGCACAGACTCTTAAACCATGTGATCTTAGATTTTAACCAACCAAAATAACAAGAGACAAATGTCTCTTGGTTGGCAGGTTGACGCCGTCTCTTTAAGCATAAAACAACAGCTTCTAGCAACTGTTGGTTTGAGGTAAATGATTAAAATACTGCTTGCTTCAGGAGGAGGAATCCAGACTGGAGGAAGAGGAGGAGTGCAAACTGAAGGTCTGCTTTGACGGCTCAAACCAGCTGACCATCCCAGTGAACTCTTTCTCAGGGAGGTGAGTGTTGCTCTCTCTAGAAGGACCTTCTCATAATTAAAAGCTTTGCGTTGAGGCATGAATTTTATTATGATCTACTTACAGTGGATCAAAAATGTCAAGTGTTTGTGACATTAAAGAGATCAAACAGTGATAAAGCATTTAAAGATTTTATTTTCACCTTTTATGTGACGTGTATCCTGTACAATTTAATGAAAACTAACACATTTGTTAAGGAGGGAATAAAAAAGAAGTGATAATGTGGTTTATAAGTGTGCACACCTTTACTTTCTTAAAATATTATTTATTTGTTTTCAGTATGCATCTTTAGGTTCACATATGTCATCAATCCACATGAATCAGATCAATTTGAAGTAAACTTGAGCTTTCCTAATGAGGCTGTGCTGGCATTTCCTCATTTGCTGACTTGACTTGTTCCATAGATAGCAGAAAGTTGATTTCATCAGACAATATTATCGGTAAGGAAGAGGATACGAAACATTGTATTGTAATTTGAGAAAATTGCTAAAAACACAAAATATAAACTAGTCATTGAGGCTCCCAGGTTGCTGACAGCAACAATGAAGAAGCTGCAGAAACGTCTGAGGAAAACGTTCGTTCTGTTTGTGACAGAAGGTTTATTCTCACAAAAAATATAGAGGCCTGGAAACAATCTTCTAAAGCCTTGAGGAGGAACGTGTTATGGTTCGATAAAACCAACAGTTCCTAAAGGTATATATGGTACAACAACACTGTGCAACACCAAAACGACACCAAACCTGAAAGGAAACATGGTGGTGGGAGCAATTTTATCTCTAATTGAACTATTGTTTTTATCAGTGTGGGTGAAATTATGCACAATTCTAAATATCAGTCAGTTTTGACCGAAAGTCTTCATTTAGTGTCTGCTAGAAAGCTAAAAATTAAAAAGCATTTTATTTTTCAGCATCTCCGTGAGATCAAGGATACATTAAAATCAAAATAAACAAAATAAAAGATTCAGCAGAAGAAAATCGAAGTTTTGGAATGATTTATCTGGAGTGAAGACCTAAATCCAACAGACACTGTGAAATCATCTAAAGAGGGCTGTGGAGAGATGTCCTCACAATCTAAGGGATCTGGAGAGGTTTTGCAAGCTAGAGTTGAAAGTCAAGATGAAACATGCTGACAGACTCCTACCAAAGAAGACTGAATGCTGAAGACCAATCAAAAGGTGCTTCAACAAAGTATTAGTTTTGCACACTTATGAAGCCACATTATTTAGGGTTCTTTTGTTTTTACAGTTCTCCTCTTAACACATTGGTTTTGTTCCAATTATTTAATTGTACACAAATAAAAAATGGAAACCTGTTTTAACGTCATTTGTTATGGTCTAAAACCTGGTATTTACATGTTCATACTTTGTTTCATCACAGACACATATGTTGTGATTTATTTATTTAATAGTATGAAAGCCAAACAGGCTTAAAACACTTCATGATCCCACGAAATGTTACTAGTTCCCAGAAAAGGTTGTTTCCTCCCACATCTTTGTTATCGTTGGACCTGATGGTCTCTCCCAGAAGTCTAAGGGAAGGAATGTTGCCTTAAACACATTTTCTGTTGCATCATGTTGTCTTGTACAACCTGAAATTGTCATTTGGAGAGCTGTGTGTTGTTATGTCCATCTCAAACAGATCATACAGAATAGGAGTAGTGACCCACAGCCTCCCAGTGGAAGAACAGGTAGCAGGGCTGAGTGTCTGATGCAAAACCTCTGAGCCACATGGCTGCATATTAACTCTGTTTACCCATACTGGCATGGCCCAAACAGTCACTCTATTGCTATTAAGCTAAAATTCAAACTGCTTTCTTTTTTCAAGGTTAAATAGTCTGTAAATAGACATAACTTTTACTTACTTTAATAATATAAGAACCAATAGCTTTGAACAAATAGGTCTTGCTTAAAATGCAAATGTTTCCTTCTGTGTGTTAATCTGGAATGTTCTGCGTGTAATCCGTCTCGTCAGACTCTCTGTGCTGCAGTTTGATTTAAAACCCATAATTTATGTGCATGCTTGTGTCTGCGCGTTTGAACTGTTCTGTACTCATCCTCTCCCACTGACTCAATGTCCACATGCCTGTCTTTCTCTTTGTGTTTATGTTTGCATTTTGGCATGTAGTTCTGATTCTGATGCCTTGGTTGTAAATATCTCTGATGAAATGGTCCAAACCGCAGTGTGGAAAGCAGTGAACTCGAATGCAGAGTTCTGTGTCCAGCCTGTGAGGCGTTCAGGAAGGTAGCTATTCAACCTCCTGCAGTTTTCCAGAGCCCTCGCTCAGTGGGATGAGGTCAAATTGTTTGGGAGAATACTTTACTGAAGCATGTTTATGACTCAGATCATGATGGATATATATCTTTTGTAAAACAAACTTAACCCGAGTCTCAAAGGTGTACAGACCCCTATTAAAACTTCAGGTTTTTGTTATACAAAAAAAATGAGACCATCATAAATAAATAAAAACTTTTTCCACCTGTAATATATTCTGCGTACTTCAAATAAAAAAACAATAAATCTGTTTAGAGAAAAAATGTACAAAATAAAAAAGGTGCACACCCTTAAACTAATATTTTGTTAAAATACCTTTTGATTTAAAGTTTGTATTAAGGTACATGCCTCACATCAGTTCTAGTGAAATAAAGTTCAGCTTTATGAGTAACTATATAACTATACCAACAAACTACACACCATGGTATACCGCCAACAGTAGGGCAGCCAATGAAAGTTTGAGAAAATAAGGAACAACAGTAGGTCTGCACAATATTAAAATAAATCCTGTGACAATGTTAAAATTGCTAAATATTGCGATGAATCCATAATATAATATATTTCTTCCCTTTCAGTCATCTATATGTCAGATGTGGATATCTACTGCAGTGGGAACAGATTGGACAGACCGAATATAACAGCCTTTGAAAAACAGTTACCGCTTTCCAAACAATCCTTGCAATATAAATATTGCGCATTCAATGCAATACATTTGTGATATTCTGTCCAGCCTTAGACAACGGCGACGTAACAGAAACAGGAAGTTAATCCAAAATGCTTGAAGAAAGGCAGACTGCAACACTGAAGCAGCTGCAGGAAGTTTTCACAACTACTCTTTATGTTCTACAGGTGATGTCAGTCTTCTGTTTTCTCCTTAGTCTGGACTAAGGAAAAGTGCTGTAAAACAGGCCTTTTTCTTTCAAAGCAAAACATTCAGGCCTGCCTAAAATCTTCTAACGTCTTGTGGTAGAAGGTGTTACGGACCACAATCCCAAAAGGTGAATTTGACCTAAAAAAAAAATACAAAAATAACCTCATTCCCACAGTGAAACATGGTGGAGTATCATGATCTGGAATTACTTATCTTCAGGTGAAACTAGAGTTTTTGTCAAGGTTTTGTCAGTTCCAAATACCAGTCAGTTTGGACCTAGAACCGCCAGATGTCTGCTAGAAAGACTATGAAGGATTTTATTTTTCAGCTTCACCATTGAAAGGAAAATGGAAGTCACATGGAGTCACCTGGAGAGATCTGTGGACAAGAGATGTCATCATAATCTAATAGATTTGGAGACGCTTTGCAACATAGGCAAATATTGTCAAATAAATCAGGTTATTGCTGCTTTTGTGTTTAGGTTTTTCTTTCCTTTAACAGATTTCTTCATTGTACAGAATATAAATTACTTTAAAGGTGGAGAAAGTTCTAAAATTATTTATCATGGTTTAAAATTTTTAATCACAAAGAGCAAAAATTTTAACATGGATGTGTAGCGTCTTTAAAGCCACTTTACATTTAAATATGTTTAACTTCACATGCTATTACAGCGAGATTGGAAAACTTTGACGTTTTTCAGAGCTGAAATCAAACAGTGTCATAAATATACTCATTATAATGAATAAAAAACATTGGACGGAAAGAATATGCTAAAAAAGTCTAAATTCCCAGAAGAATTGGGGGACGTCCCACTGTATTCTGAGCTTAAACATACAAGCAGAATATTTTGTTATAATATCTTAAATAATTAATGCAAAAAAGTGCTTGCATAAAATTTGTTTCCTCAGATAGATTTTTAATTGCTGTGTGTGTATAACAACAGATATATTAAATGTCTCGGAAATAGTTGAACCATTTTCTTTTCAAAATGTGAAAAGTTTTAGTTTTTTAGTCTCTGTTGGGAAATCTAAATGTGTATTTTAACCCTGTTTCCATGAAGTAAGCTCCATCCTCAGTAATGTGTCATCTACTGTTGTAGCCAATAGTTTTGACCTTGGCAGAAATGTTGTGTTTTGCAAACTTTGTGGCTTCACTTTCTATGCATGCTGTTTTAAATTTGTTCTAAATATTAAATTATAGCATTATTTAATTGCAAAAGCATTTTTAAGTTTACCAAGCAATCAGGAAACAATTTCACTGTATTTCTGCAGTGACACCAAATTTCCATCTAACTTCTCTTCAGTATAGTCCTGTTTCTAGCACAGGTGAAGCTCTGAATGAGCTCAGAGGAAATAACGTTCTCAATTTAATTAGCAAACTGCTGTACAAGAGGGCAGATGTGCTGGAAGTCATTGTGTTCTTGTGAAAAGGATGCAGTTATCATTGCTTTGCACCAAAACAGGCCCAGTGCAGTGCATTCCCTTTTAGGAGTGCGCTACAGAGTTGTTGCCACTAGTGCAGAGCTTGCACGACATTGGCAGCAGTTGGTTGTGACACTACAGTGAAGAATTTATGGTCAAAAGCCTAGTTGCAAGAAGGACAGCAAATGAGCCACTGCTGTAAGAAGAAACACGAAAAACAGACTTGAATTCTGCAAGAGGTACAAGCCTGGTGCAAGATGGCTAGTGCAAAGTTATTTTTTCTAATCTTCCTTCTGATTATTTGGACATCTGAAAAATCATTTTGTCCAGAAAGTCTCACAATTCTTCCCAAGAACACTTTTAGGAAAAAAAAAAGAGAAATCTGAACATATTTTAGAAGCAACTGATTCCTAATCCACTCCCCAGATCTAAACCCCAGCGAGAGCCTGTTAATGAACAGAAGCCAAGAAATTAGGATCAGTGCCCAAGCCTAAAGAGGCACAAATGGGTCCCAACAGTCAGGATTTGGCCCAGAAGTTGATATCCAGGTTGTTACAGTGAACTGTAGATGTTTTCAAGGAGAAAACCGTTGACTCTTCACAGAAATTTGGTGCATTTAACAATAAAATTCTATAGAATTATTCAAACTCCTGCAATATTCAGTCATTCTTGAGTGCAACAGAAACTTGTTGAAGCCATAAAACACATTTTTGTCACTAAGAAAGCTTTTAGCTTTGACTGTAAGTAAGTGGTTCCCTGCTTGTTTTTATCGAAACTTACATTGATGTAAATGTTACCATGTTTGAGTACTAGTATAAATTTAAATTGGACCATTCATGTGCAGTAAAAACATTTCGGACCCTCTGAGACCTTGTTTAGTGAGAACTCAGGTTGGAAGCCACTGTCTTACATGGTGCTACTACCCATAAAGTTGTATTATTGGTAATTGGAATGATCACTTTGCTACCTTACCACTGCCTTTAACAACATAAATCACTGCAAGTGCTCATTCTGTCTTTCTTTCTTTCTTCGCCTTCAAACAGCCAAGAGAAGGTGGCCTGTGTTAGAGTAGATGTCAGCCCAGATTCTCCAGGAGAGGGCTCCACTACAGAGACCTTCCTGTGATAAAGGAAGGTCCATCTACTCTCCTGAGCCCTCAACACTTTCCTCAGATGGTGCCCCGTCAACAGGGCAAAGAGCGAGACTGAGCTGGAGCAGCACAACCCATCTGCAGGGAAACAGACAAGCTCCCACAAAAGCTGAGAGTTTTACATGTTTAGCACATGTGCCAGGGTGCACATCATATCATACATCTAGAATACATATAAAGCAATTCTAATGTTCACAGTTTAGGGATTCTCTAAATCTAGCCAGTTTTCCTCCACTGTTTGAAACACAGATTCCAAAGGTAGGCACTAGTGAAGATCTGACAGAATTTTGCTTTCATTTAGTGTTTATTGTTAATCCAGCTTTACTGGTAACATTTAACCCAGTGATAGTACTGTACGTGTTTTATTTTACCTCATAGTTTTATTGAACAGCAGCTTCAATATTTATTTTACAGAGATACACCTTGATCCGCAATCCGGGGATTTTCTGCTTAATCAACCCTGACTGGTAACCAGCAGATCAGAAACAAAGAAATCCAGTTGTTCATTAATTAGTGAACATATCAAACCTAACTACTACCAGGTTGCAGTAACAAGACTCTAGTATTACTGAGAAGAAGACTTAAAAGTTAGCTAATTATGATTCATTAAGATCTTGAAAAATGAAGCACAAAAACTTAAACTATACGATCTACATAGATGGGTTGGTTGATCATTCAGGGCTGCCACAAGAGAGAAAGACTTAAGAGATGGAAGATGGAATGCATTGTAGCAAAGTTAAGCTCTTTTGTCTTTGAGATTTCAACATCTTTCTGTCTTGGAACAAATATTATAAGTGTTAGTGAGGTATCAAAGGAAGCACACATATTTAAGAAGCTTTTTTGAAAGATTTGTTTTATTTTTCTATTTGCCAAGACATGCCACGCTGTGAGAGAGGGCAAGACTTTCTGCAGACAGCAGGAAGGCTGAACCGAGTCCAGCAATGACGATCTGTTTTACCCTTTTGAGCTCACAGCATCTGTCTAAGGAGACTATTGTTTTAATGATGCGAACTGTGCTAATGGCTAATACAAGATGCTAATGGCAGTTTAAACTATTAACTCTGTAATCATTTTCTTCTATTTACAGTGATTGCTATCTCGGAAAGATATTTTAACAAGTTCTTTTGTCTTCTTATATCATAGATCTTTAAAAGAAAATAGGAATCTGCTCAAATCTGCATCAGCAGGTCAGAGCTTTACCAAAGTCAGAGATCAGAAACTGGCCACAAAACTCTGACTGGTGCATCTCTTGACAAAATCCATTAAAGTATTACCCACTCTAAAGCTAATTCAGACTACTACTGCACTATAACAATACACTGTAAAACCATTGGATTTACTCAGCAACCATCCCTCCTGTGTGCTGGGAGCCCACAGCTCATAGTGGATGTTAGTATTTTATCTGTGTGTGTGTGTGTGTACTGTACTCTTCATCTGTGTTATCGTAGAAAAGAGGTCATATAAAGTCTGTACTGTACAGGAAGCACTTTGACTGTAATCTTTATGACTTAAAGCAGATTACATTGTTTAACTTCCTTTCCTATCATTTTTTTTAGAGATGTACAAATACAATTCGAGAGTGGTAAATGATTTTAGTCTTTTTTTGTCACAAAGCAGTGATAACTACGTGCCCTCTGTTTTTCCTGTTGTTGCTGCCATCATAAATATTTTAATAAGTAATAAAGTATATCAAGGTGCAAAATTTGTGGACCGCAGTTATAGTTGCACTTGTTTTTATACTGCCTGTATAATTGCAAATATCACTGTGTTGTATTAAAATGTCTAGCGTTTAAAATGGTTTTATGCAAAATATTTTTACTGTAAATGTAAAAAGTCTGATGTTGTAGAAATTGGATTTCATTTTTGCAAAGTGCAGTCCTGTTTTAGCAATAAATATTCTCTAGACTTTGGAGTCTCAAACACCTCAAATATTCTGCCACAGAATATTTCCGTGCAACATTTTGTGCGTCTGTTTCATGGGCTTTGTGTGTAGCGACTCAGCAAACGACAGCTCATGGTGCCTTGTTGATGCTCTTTATGTGCAAGTGTTGTGTACTGGTTCACGTGATGGCGCGCAGATTCCAGAGAGGGGCTGTTACATCCATCCCACAGCTGTGTCGCAGAGGCTTCTGTCTGTCGTCGTGATGTCCCATGTCTTTCCCAAAAACATGGACTTTTGTCTGTTTTCCTTTTAAAATGTAACTAAATGATGTGTTTCTGTGTCACAGCCCTGGTATGAGCTCACCACCAAAAAAAATTAAGAATATTGATCTAAGGTTTATTTAAATAATCAGTGAATGTCAAATTATTGCGGTGTCAATGTCAAATATAAATGTGTATATTTACCTGTTTTGCTGAAAAATTAGACCAGTTGAGTACTTTCAGAGTTATATAGAATATGTAAATGATGAAAGACCCTATTTTCACAGTATCATTACTAATGAGAATGTATCTGAATGCAACGTCTCCTAAAGAAAGTGATGTTCAGCCATCTAAATCACTTAGTAAAAATGTATTTCTACTGATGAACAGACCATAAGTGATTCTGTTTGCTGACTTCTTCTGTTATGGCTGATTGTTGCAAAGCAATAAAATGAACTCTTGGGGATTTCTTTTAGTCTTTCTTTAATCCTGCAGGGTAACTGGGGTGTTTAATTATATATGAGGTGGGTTGTGGATGGGATAACAATTTTGAATGATTTTTGTTGGTCCTTTGTTCTCTGTGTAACACCTAGGAATATTTGAAATCATAGTAGCGCAGTACTCTGCAAGAAAGTTTGCATTCCACTATATTTCCTTTTATTTTGGTTCAGATCTGTGTGGGCCAACCAAAAAAATATGACAAATTATGAGCTCTGGAAAAACCTAAATAATGGTCATTGTTTTGACATTAGAAGCTTGGTCTAAACTGGTTCAATGATAGAATAATGCCTCCAAATCAATATTAAAGAGAATAGTACAAAAGGCAGGTCCAAAATGTAAAAATATAGACCCAAATATGTCTGCCCAAATTATATTTTTCTTATGACTATAGAAGTTAGCTGCAAGTAAAACAAGAACAAAGATTAAAATATTTCTGTTTAGTTTTTTTCTGCCCTGAAAGAAAGTGAGAAAAAAATTGAGGTCTATTTTTCCGTTGCCACTGGAGTAAAACCACCAGCCTTCAATAACAGCTGCATTGTTCAAATGGACAATCAATGAGCTGGTTTCCAAAAACCGATGTTCCATTTTCTAAATAAAATAAATGCCCATAAATAGTGTATTTGTTGGCCATGCCATGATGTTATCATACCATGTGTGATAAAGGATTAACTACAGTACTGATCAAGGATGTTTGTAGGACAAATGACAATTGCCCACCATGACTGCTCCTTCTTGGGACCAAGACTATCTTATACATGGTCTTAAAACTGGCTGTCAGTACATGCTTATCATAACTTGTCACAATAAATTAAAATCACCTTGCAAAAATTTAAACATGATCTCTTTAATGGTTTATTTATTTATTTCTATTTTACTGACAACAGCTGAATAAAAAATAATCAGGAAAAATAAACTGTATTTTTTTTATCTCAATCAGCAGGGAAAAAAATTGTTTATTTTTGCTGGGACATTTTTTCTTGGAAACCAGCCCTTTGACTGTCCATTTGAACTGGTGGTTTTACTCCAGTCTAGTGGCAGAGCAATGCATAACAAGAACAAACACAAAAACAGCTTCTCATAAAGATTTTCTCACTCGACTTACAGGGAAAAAATGAAATATTTTAATCTATGTTTTTTTTTTTTTACTTGCATCTCACGTCATGACAAAAAGATAATTTGGTCAGAAAGAAAAACTATTGTTGTTGGCCATCAATCTGTGAAAGGTCATGAGGCCATTTCCAAAGTTGTGTTTCTCATCGTAAGAAAGAGTAAAGGCTAAACACGTGGCTTTATTAGAAAGCCATAGAAAGTCTCTCAGAAAATAAATATGGCAGAGCATCCTAAGTTTGCAAAGTTGCATCTGAATGAACTAAAAGACTTTTTGAACGATGTTCTATGGACAGATGAAACCAGATGTGGGTTTGTTTTGCAGCAAAATAACCTTTTTGTAATTCCTCTGTGTACCAAATATTTTCTAGAATCAAATGTGAGTTCATTGGTCTGACAGCTAAAGCTTAGTCCAAACCTGACCATTAATAAATCTACAGAGGAATGACTGAGAAAGAAATGAATCAAGGTGTTGCAATGGCCCAGTCAAAGTTCATAATTGAACCCTATGTCTGCCAACCTCAACATATTGAAGAAATGTAAAGTTGTGCAACGGGTATTACTGTTAAAGTTTATGTTACTGAATCATGGGATTTACTTTATTCTTTCTATGAATGTATTGATAGTCAGTTTAACTTTTTTTTTTTTTTTTTTTGTCCTTATGACTTCATATTCGTGGCCGAATATTCTATCATCTTTACAACAAGCTGGAGTTTTTTCAGAGCAAATACAAAAGGTGGCAGCAGAGATCCAAGTTACATATGACTGCTGGCAACACAGAAACCATTTCACCATTCAACCAGTACGAATTCCTGGAATAATGGAAGGCCTCACTGTGTTGATTTGTTAAAACCTTCTATGATTTAAGGTCCTTTCATACCATAAATACTTGCTCCTTTTTCTGGGAGAATTGCATCCTAAAGTATCAGGTCCAAGCTTTCATGTTGTGTATTTTTCTGCACAGCTTTACCTCACTCAGCACTCGGGTATTACAGGTACAATCTTTTACTGTGAATTACTTAGTTCCAGAAACTTGAATAGTTCCCATCTCACACTAATCCAATTGTGAGAGTAAAACGTGTCACTTGGTCAGAGTGATTTTACTGATAATGTATCATCCTTCAGGAACAGGTTTAATAATGGACCTCAGCACATGCGGTACCTGTAAATCATGTAGGAAATTAAATTGCACCTTCTCCATTTTTTAAGCTGAATACAAAAAACTGATATATCTCGACACATTTGTTTGAAGGCGAAATGATTCATCAGCATACAGATGGACCTCAATAACGAAATATCAAAATGTTACTTTTTGAACAGGATTAGCAATTTGAATTGAGACCCGTGTATAACTTCAGTACTCTCAGAAGATATCATTTAAGAGATCATTTCTATTATTGCTAAACACGGATATTTTTCGGCCTACGCAGTTATGGGGGGTCCAGCAGGTAGTCAACAGCCTCACCGAGGGTATGCGACAAAAAGTCATTGCTAAAGAAGCTCAGTTCACAGAGGGCTCTATCCAAGCATATTAATGAAAAATTTAGCGGGAGGAAAACATGCACATGCAGCAGGGGTAATGGAGAGAATTGCGAAGCAAAGCTCATTGAAGCATTTGGGGGAAGATTCAGAAGGTGTGGACTGCAGCAGAAATCGGTGCATCAAGATCCACCACACATGGACCTTTTGTCCAGAACCAGCTACAACTGTCACATTTCTTGTATTAACCAATCCTGAACCACAGACGTTTGAACACTCTGAACCCGTCTTAGAAGAAAGGGATTGGCTAGTGGTGTAAGGTCCCTTTTTTTTTTTTTTTTAAAGATAAAAATAAATGTTGTGTTTCATGTGGAGGTCTGCATAGTGGGGCACATGGTGCTTGCATGGCTTCCTCCCACAGGCCAAAACAAGGCTACTCTACTCAATCGGTTACTCTAAACTGGACAGAGTTGTTTTATTTTCTGAGAAACTGAATTTTGCTTTTTTTCATTAGCTGTTGGCTGTTAACTATCAAAATTGACAGAAATTAACACTGAAAAATCAGTGTGTGGAATGATTCTATATAATATGCATGTTTAACTTTTTGAATTGAATCACTGAAATAAATGTATTAAACAGCTGAGATGCACCAGCAGGCTTAGATTTAAACAAAATAAAGCCCCTTCCAGCTTTGTGCATCAATGGCGTTAAGCTCGTCACCACAAACGTAAGGTTAAGGGCTAATTGCTCAGGATAAGAACAAAAAGAAACAGTCAGTCTGTGTTCACATGTTGCCTATTTAGTGACAGAAGGGAGAAAATGAAGCAAACCCATTAAATCACAAGACATTACACAGGATGTAGTTTTAGTAAACAGGAATATCATTTAGTTGACGTGTTAGTAGTAACATCAGCAGTTGTTTTTAAAAATGTAAGTCTGCTACTGGCAGTGAATAATTTAAATGTAGGAACATTTTATATAAAAATGCCCTGTTTAAGAAACTTAATATTCTGTTACACATTAAAGATATACATTTATTATATATATTTTTTTACATTGCTGTAAAATCAATTTTGGAAAGTAATAAACCAGAAGCCAGCAATCACACAACTCTGCACATTACAAATGTTCTCCGACACATTTCGCAAACCTTCAGATCAAACTCGCTCTTCTCTGTTAATATACAACAGGTGCTACATTACCCATAATCCATCACAGAAACTAAACTTCTGTACTAAAGTGACCATTTTCAATCATCTTCTTTTAATATAATCACCATTTCCACAACTCAGCAACTTCAAAAAACTACTTCAACAAATATTGCTGCTTCTGAAGACGATGAGTCGTTCTATGAACAAACTCAGTGATTCTGCCTGCTGTTTCTGGGTTACACAGCATTACTGGATACATTTGAACACAGCAAGTACACCACCGTTAGCTTTATTGACTCCTCATTTTCTTTTGTCTCTCTTAAGACAAAAAGATTCAGAATTTTCTTTTTTAACTGGATCTGTCATTTGTGTTAAAGCTCATACAGCAGACATCTGGGGAACCTACAACACCATGAGGAGAGAATCCGTTTCCTTCAAGAAGAAGGAGACTCCTCTTCCTCTGACAGACAGCACCATGTGGTGCTTGATGCTCAGTTAGCAACGTTCTGTGGCCCTTCTGGGATGAGCGACATGAAGAACGTTATGATGAAGGACCACGTGGAGGACAAGAAGCCAGCATTGGGGACGCTGTTAGGATCCTCTGCTCCTTCCTCTCCACTCTCCCCGTCGTCGTCTGAGGCGTCATCGTTAACCCCGTCCTGCATGGATAAATAACAGCTCAAGATAAACATTTCTACGCTGTTTTAAGCAACAATTATCAAAGCCCGGCACAAAGTAGCACATAATTGTAAAGTGGAAAAAAAAGCATAGCATACTTTCCCGTTTCCACTTTCCAAATAAAAATGTGGCTTACAAATGTAATAAACTCCTTTACTCTGATACCCCTACATGTTACTGCAACAAAAGGTGGTTTGACAAAGTGTTCATTCATGGGGCTGAACACAAACCCACCATTCAGATTTTTATTTGCAAATAAAACAATGTATCATTTGATGTCTCTGCACAATTACAGTGCTGTGCGAAAGTATTCGGCCCCCTTGAACTTTTCAACCTCTTGCCACATTTAAGGCTTCAAACATAAAGATATAAAATTCAAATTTTTTGTGAAGAATCAACAAATGGGACACAATCGTGAAGTGGAATGAAATTTATTGGATGTGTCAAACATTTTTAACAAATAAAAAACTGAAAAGTGGGGCGTGTAATATTATTCGGCCCCTTTACTTTCAGTGCAGCAAACTCACTCCAGAAGTTCAGTGAGGATCTCTGAATGATCCAATGTTGTCCCAAATGACTGATGATGATAAATACAATCCACCTGTGTGTAATCAAGTCTCTGTATAAATGCACCTGCTCTGTGATAGTCTCAGGGTTCTGTTCAAAGCACATAGAGCATCATGAAGACCAAGGAACACACCAGGCAGGTCCGAGATACTGTTGTGGAGACGTTTAAAGCCGGATTTGGATACAAAAAGATTTCCCAAGCTTTAAACATCCCAAGGAGAACTGATTGAAGACGTGAGTTTAACACGTAACCAAAAAACCACGGAGTTTTCAAGGAGACGCAATTTTTCCTCCTTGTTTTTTTTTTTTGTTCCAGTCGACTAGTGACGGTCCGTCATATTTTTCACCTTTCTGCCAATGAGGCCACAAAGGACAAAAAACGGACTGCTTTGCCGAGTATCCACGGACGCGTGGAACTCTTCACCCCACCCCCCTCCTGCTCAGAGGAGACAACATCAAGTAAAATCCATCCTTTTATTTTTATTTCTTTATTAGAAATAGCTTGGGCAGGATAGAGTAGGATTTTTGTGTGATTTAGAGTCGTCACTTATAGTCTAATGTGTTCTGAATTTTATGTGCATGCAACATTTTATTGAAACTTTGATTGCTGTTGATTTCTGAGGCCGCCGAGTCTCGCAAGTTGTGTCTGAACACCTGAGCGCAGGTGCGCTGAGAAACTGAACTGCTATAATAACCTTATGGTGAAAATCAACCATTTTCTTTGTCTTCAACTTCATGTTTTACTGTTTGCCGCCAAAATTTGTATTATTCTTTGTCCTCTTGGGTTTACAACTTTGCTTGGAGGACGTTTTATGACTGCCTGTGTCCCGCTGAGCTACACTTTGGGGAGTGGCCTCCCCGAGCTTCGTTCAACCATATTTCTTTTGTAATTTTGCCATAACTGCTGGTTTGATTTTATACACACGCACTGCTGTAGTTTCATTTTGTTTAGTTAGATATTTTGTTTGATTAGGTGAAGATTATTAAATAGGAAAGTTGTATCAGGGCTGTTGATTTAATAAATATCACGAGGACATCTCTGGTTTTGAATCATGAGGATTTGTGGTTAAGAAATTAATTTTCACAAATTATGATTTTTAATTATAATTCTTGATATTAATTCATCAATCATAATCCCAACAAGAACAAACTGGGTATATTTTTTTTGGCTAGTTTCAGGGAAAAGCTGCGACAGATGAGTGGGGCACTTTACCACTTCTTGTAAGTCTTGGTTTTGTAGGTCTCCCTCCATTTCTTCCTGATTGGGTCGGTCTCCAGGAAGCTGCAGCTCGTTTTCCGGGTTGAAGGGAAACCAGCCGGCCTGGTGGCTGCAGAAAGGAAATCTCAAAGTCAAATCCATGAGGCTGGAAACTGTATCCTGCAGATCGACCTGATCCCCAATGCCATCTGCTAATGCTTTGTTTTTTAAATAAAGCAAGAATTTACAGATGACAGTGTAGCTTCTTACTATATCAAAATAGGGTAAAATGTAAGCTTGAATTCATGGCTGCTACAAGACAAAGAAAGTGTCTTCTAAAAAACAGCAAATCTGTTTTAACTGATTTCATAAATAAGAACACAGAAGTTCTTAATAACAAGGTTCCAATGCAGTCAGGAAAAGTCTGGAATTTCACTTAAGTATTTTTCAAGATAATAGAAAAATGTGCATTTCTAGATTTTACTCCCCAAACTATTGTCTCTTCCATGTGATTACGTCCATTTCTTCTTGTTTCTTTTCATCTTTGTCCTACCTCTGTTCCTTCTGTCCTTTCTTATTTCTTGAATATCTTTTTCTTCTGTATTTCCTTTCTTTTCCAATCCTCTTCAGTTTCTAGTTTTTGTTTTTGTCACCAAAACTGACAGTAAAGGACGGATCAGTCTGGAAAGTTCTGGAGATTTTAAATGAAAAATGCACAGTAGCCCTGAAATGAAAACAACCGCATTTTGGACATTGAAGAAGTTTTTCTTTTCCTAAACAGAACTCTGCTGTTTGAAACCTACAATGGTCTATGAGGAATGAATTACTTTCGATAAACTCATTGGGGAAATACTTTAAATCAAACGTTAATTTCAAGGTCATGCTTCACTCACAGGTAGAGCACCAGCATGGCCATCATCACCATGACAAAGCGGCTGAAGGATGAGTAGAAGTAGACTATACTGAGCAAGATGGCAGCACGAGAAAATGTGTAGACCCAGTCCAGCCAATCCCTGTTGAGCTCCTCCTCGTTCAGGATCTCCCCTCCCTGGGCATTCATCTGGACTTCCGGGTTTCCGTGCCGACCCGCCTGCGGCCGTTGGCTCAGAGGGTCGGACTGACTGGACTGAGTGGAGGGCTGGTCGGGTCGGAGTTGCTGAGCGGAAGCTGTCAGTAAGTGACTACAAGACAGCAGAGAGACAGAAAGTGAAGGCTTTCTGAAAGACTCAGAAGATGATCACTACGAATAAAAGAACTGAAACATAAATGGACCTTACTAGTGCATATAGTATTGTCTTGCATACAGCTGCTGCCACCACATCAAAGTCATGGGGGTGTAATAGGAGGGCATGTTTATGGGAGCTGTTGTCATTTGCTGATTCCAGCTGGAAAGAAAATGCATTACCAAAACACAGACATAAGGCTTTCAGCAAAAACACGTTTTGATTTCATAACAGATGGTTTGTTCAGATTAGGGGAAAAAAGACCTTCTAAGTAAAACAGCAATGCTAGAGAGACAGTAAAACCTAGTTTTAGTTAAACAGAAAACCTGAAGCCTTTAAATGCATCCTCAATTATGAATTCATTCAAACATATATTTACAATAACACTAGTAATTGGCTATGAACACGTACACAGTTGTCTGTTCCCCACAGTGAACAAGTTTACTGGAATATTTGATTTGAACACTTTTTATGACAACTTTATACCTCAAAATGTGAAGCATACAGGAAGACGGGACAACATAAACTTCATGTTGGAAGTGACATAACTTCCATCTCAGCTTCTCTTTAAAGAGTGTGAGGAGCAACTATACTAGATGGGAAATGAGAACATAGCCTGTGATTTGGCAACTCGAGTAACATGAGAAAGACAGAAATGAGAAATTAGAGGTAAAAATTGTTTGTTCGAAGGTACCGAAAACAGAATTTTTTTCTTTTTTTACATGATCTGCTTAAGTTAAAAAACATTAAGACCATTTGACTCTTCACACTTTCTGAATGTTTTTTAGATTTAAACTACTTCTGCAGCCTTTGTGCTTTCCAGCTTTTCAAATATTGACACATTCGACTCTTTTAGGGTGCGACAGCTATGACTTCATACATTTCTAACTTGTATAAAAATATTTCACCTTCTATTTAAAACGTCCGATTGAACTTTAATGACTTTGCTCCCATTTTCCAACAACATCTATGTGAGCTCAGATTTTCAAGCACAGCTGCTCTAAAAACTAGGAACACAGAGACTGAAAGCGCTGGAGGAAGAGTGTTGTGTGTCTTTCTATTCCTGCCATCATATGAGCTTCACATTCATCAAAACAGGCACAGGTTTCACCCTGAGTGAGCATAAAGAAACGTAGAGACAATGAAGAATTTATGTATAGTGTGTCATTGTGTTACATTTTAGTTGAAGATTGGCCACAGGATTATTTAAACATAAAAACTGTTCCATCACTGAAAAACAGGTGAAAAACACTGGACTACACAATTAAATGTTATGAAAACACGATAAAGCAAAACTGATTTGGGTCTCAGCACATTAATGGCCCTTTTCCATTAGTACCTAATCTATTCGGGGTCGAGTCATTTTAACACGATTTGATCAATTTTCCATTCTAATTGAGTCCCATCTCAATGGGGGCAGAATCGTTAACAGCAAGGCGGCCCCACAGTCAAAAGTGATTTTAAGGGACACAAAAAACAGAGCAGCGGCCTGGACTGCTGCTCTGTTTATGGCTGTTGTCAAACTCAGAGTGGAAGAAGAGAGCCAGAGAAGGTTCTGGGGAGTGAGACCCAAAGCATAGTGGAGAAATACAGGAAAGAGAGGAAAGCCAAGCAGTATCAAACATAAGGACATGTGTGAGGGTAGCTAACGTTACCCAATGCTAGCTTGCTATAATAATGCTCATGTACACAATAAGCCCAGCGTAAAACAACTTAACAGTTGAAGATATTAGTTATCGAAATATGCTGTGACCAGTGACGCCACCCCTTAAACAATCAATGACCGACACTCGTCTGACGTCGTGTTTTCTTTGTGACTTGGAACGGTTTGAACCTCAAGCAAGCAGGTACTAAAAATAGTAACGGTTCCACGTAACCATTCGTTACTAAAGGAAAAGCTGAAAAAGCAAGTCAAACCATAGCGAAGCGCTCTAAGTAGGGACTGGTGGAAAAGGGGCATAACAGACACAGTGTTGATCAGTCACCTGCATCTGAAGACTAAACAGGTGAAAATGTCTCCGTTAATTTGTCTAAGAGTGGTTCGTCAGTAGCCCCTTAGTACCCCAGTCTGCTCATATCGACACCAGCATATGCTGGTGCTGATTGGAAAAATAAAATGTACAAAGTGTCCAATTCTTTGTTTAAGTTTGCCAAACATAAACTACTTGCAAGAAACACAGGCCTTTGTAGACTTTGAAAAACCTTAACAGACTGGCTCATTAGGTAGTAATCAGACGCTTCAACCGCCATATTGGTTTTGAAAAAGGAAAGCAGAAAGAGCCAGCTAATAACTGGAGTCAAAATCGGCTGAGGTGGGCAGCGTGCACAGACATACACCTATTGCTGCAGGCTGCTGCCAGGTGACTCTTCTCAAACACAGCAATTTGAAGAAAAAACAACTTTCTAAGGAGAATATAAAAGATGGAACCGCATGGTGGAGCAGTTCTTAGCACTGCTGCCTTGCAGCACGAAGATCCCGTGTGTGAATCCCACTGTGGGGCATTTCTGCATATTCTCCCTGTATATGTATGGGTCCTCTCTGGGTATCCCAGCTTTCTCCCACAGCCCAAAAACACGACTGTTAGGTTACCTGGTCTCTCTAAATAGCCCGTAGGAGTGAGTGTGTGATTGTATGGATGTTTACCCTGTGATGGACTAGCGATCAGTAGAGGGTGTTCCCCACCTCTCGTACGAATGAGCGAATACAATCAATGAGTGGATGAAAAAATGGATAAATAGGAAAAACTGTTTCAACTAACGCTGACGGATTAATATAGTCACTCCCGTCAATTACACTGGCAAATCGCGGCAGGCCTAAACTAAATCAGCATTTTTTTAACTGATGTTGAATTTAAACAATAAGGGGTTGAAACACTAAATTTTAAAGATAAAAGTTAACTTTGACTCATTAAAGTGTAAAATCTTCAGCTGCTGTACTGAACCACCTTCCCTACCTTTGCTCTGCAGAACTGTCAAAGTTGTACTAGTCAAAAAGCTTACCTGTGCATAAATTGTGAATACATTTGGTGGTAAGGGAAGGCGCCAGCTTGCTGTCTCAGCCAATCAATGTTCTCTCCTGCTGCCGTCTGACCAGCACTATTAGAACTCTGAGAGGCCTGTAACCAGAAAATCGACAGAATATTAGTAAGAGGCATGAAATAAAAGCACATGACAGTTTGTAACCCCGAGGGAGCTGTGGATTACAGCAGTGAGGTGGCATGATGAAAGGAGGAGAGATAATGATGAAATTATTTGAAAGATGAGAGAGGGATGCGGATGACCCACCGTGGGACTGGCGGTGCTCTCCTGTGGCTTGTTACTGCGGCTGCGGGGCGGCTTTGGGGAGCTGGGAGGGGTTCTGGAGGCACACACCAGATGGAGCATATGGTACTCATCCTGCTGTGGAGGCAAGTACCGCTCATTACCTCACACAGTTGAAGTATTGCATGTTCTTTACAACTTTATCCATGTACTAACCACACAGAACACTCCAAAGCACTCCTAAACTAAACGTGTAGCATATAGTCTGGTAACCTAGGGTAAAAATAAGAATAATATAATATATAATATATTGTCAAATGCTGAACTTAAAGTACTAGTTTAAATTAAAATCCAAGTTCTCAACAAGTATGTATAAGAAAATCTAATTCTAACAGTGAGCAATATTAGATCATAGAGGAGTAGAAGATGATGAGAATCGTCCAGAGTGGAGAGACAGTAATATTATCTATACAGCCCATTATGTCCACCGCTGTTTTATGTTCTTGCAGAGATGCATCATTTTTCCATTTCTGCTTTTCCTTTGGCTCATCAACTAGCTTTTATTTAGCAAAGAAACCTTTACCTCGGTGTTTGTGTTGTTGTTTACCTTTTTAAATCACAATTTTTCAGTTGGAAAAACGGTCTGAGTAAAGTTTAAGTCTTAAATATTACATGTCCATTGCACTTTAGTTATAGGGACTTTAAAAGGTAAAAACTGATTAAAATCTGTGCAGATAGAAATGTTATTTGGCCTGAATTCTCTTAAGTTTTTAGGGGTTTGTTTTTTGTCATTATATTGGGGCATTGTAATGAAATCTTTACAGTGATTTTACAATAGAAATAACCAAATAAATGATCTGGTTACTTAATTAAAAGACATAAATACAGCTTAAACCAGATATTTACGACACTGTATAAAAAGACACTGCAAAGATGAAAGTGTACAACTCTCAGACAAATCAAACTTGGCAAGATAAATATTTAAGTTTTCTATTGCATATCTGAAACTGCAAGAGTAATGAATGACTTGCATCACTTCTTTACAGAACAGACAGAAAAACCTCCTAAACATTCTACTGCTGTTTCGCTGGGCCAGCTACTCAACCAACAGCAGGTTTTTCTAGAAAACCTTCCTTCATCCTACCCCAAGGAAGCCATCTGAGTTATGCCGAGGTAAATATTCCGATGAATTTTCCAGCTGCTTATGCCATTTGTTTCAGTATTAATTCCAGACTAATTAATGTGATCTTATATGGCCCAATAAAATGTATTTTGGTTGTTTAGATATGTTTTTACCCAACATATGTTCTATGTTTTCTGCTTTTATTTAGCAGTATTTTAAATATGATAAAGTAATCTCCATTCGGTGCAGAAAAATAACTTTAAAAATGATTTAGGGATAAAAAAAACAAAAAAAAAACTAAAAACATGGATGTCAATAAGAAGCAGTAAAATCCCAGTATGCTTTCTCAAAGTTTTAGTAGGATTTTATACTAAAATAAGCGATTTGGGATTTCTTACTTTACTAAACATAAAGGAATAGGACAAAGGTTTGCCAATGATCTCATGCCATTTAAAAGGGGAAATAAAAGCTAACGTGATCTAAAAGCACTAGTAAAACTTACCTTCCTAAGAACATCTTTTAAGGTAAGGTGATCCAAAAGCAGTTTCCCAGAATAAACTAGCCTCTGGTCTTTGGAGCTCTAAAAACACAGAATAATGATAACAAGGTCAATGGAGAGATGTGGTTTATTAATAACATGTATTTTAGGAACAATGTAGGACACTGACTTTTACTCGTGTTTTTAATAAAAAAAAAAACTCATATCAAAAACATATGAAAGCTAAGTTTATGACAGAGAAATGTGAATGACCACATCAAAGGCCAAAGGCAAACAACTGATGTAACTACTGAGAATGAGATCATAGAAACCTTAATACGGGTAAGTCGCTCTTAATGGATTTAGTAGCTTGTACAACAAGGTCAGAGCGTGTCCTAATTAAATCTAAGTTTATCCTACCACCATTCAGGAATTTAAATGTCTTTATTTAAAAGCTAATCAGCGCAGTACATGTATACCAGAGGTAATGTCTGATGAATTACTCAAACCAAAACACAGCCCTCTGTTAGGTTGCTGCAGAAGGCAGCAGTTTGTCCGTGTGTTTAAACCAGGCTGTATTAGAACAAGTTGTCTGCACAGAGCATACAGAACTAAATCAGATTAGCGCTGCAATAACGGTGGAATCTAAAAAGTGGAGAGCTCTGACGTCACACTCCTTCAGCAATTCTTTTAGCTTTGAACCCAATTTCCCCAACTCCAGAGATTAGATCAGACTCCTGCGATTTCTCAACAGTGATAAGAATTAAGAAGGAACCTCAGCGGAATCCATAAAGTAAAATAAGGTTAAAGTTTTGGTAAAAAAAACAAAAAAAAAACATGCAAAACTCTCTCTAAAGTCCACCTGGATGTCTGACATTTTGCTGTTAGGTTGAGGCTCTCAATCTGCCAAAAAAACCTGTCATTAAGTGACTACCAACCAACTACAAGATCAGGTATTTTACTGTCAGGGAGTCTGTGGCTGTAGTTTATTTCTCTGATCACAGAATTTGTCATTACACTGAGAATCACTGTTAAAAATGGAAATGAATTGCTACAAAAAGTCATTATCTATTTTATTTAATTCCTCTTCAAAACTTTTGTCTGAGAAAACAGTCAGATGTCCTTCAATGTTAAGTAGGATTTTTTTTAATCAATCTAATACTCCTAAAATATCTCTATATTAAAAATCACATGCTTTTCTAGTCCCTGAAGGCCAATATCCATAAAAAAAACTAAGAAAACAAGTTTTAATCTTAATTTCAGAATAAAATAATAATAATTATTATTTGAAAAGCAATGTGGTGTGATTCTCTTTTTGTTGCACAGTTGAATGTTATTTATCTCTAAAATATAGCCATAAAAAGCATTATTTTACAAACGTGTTTTGTAATGCATATTTATAGATTTTCTTGCTATGCATTATTTTAATGCACACATTTATAGTTTGCCTTGTGTTTTCTGTGTCTCACAATTAAACACTTTGCCTTTCATAAGCAGAGAGCCATCATCAAAATGTTGTATTGCACATGCAAAATGAGAATAAATATTTCTATTACTTAATTAGAAACAATTTCTACACAATTAACTGACATTTATTCAAACCACCAACAAGGTTAACAAATTTAAATATAAAATATGACCAAATATTACTCAGGGTTACAGATAATTACAAGTTTCAATGTAAATTAAACCATTAATTGAATAAAATGTAAATTTAATCATTTCTTGAGTTTGTGATGAATCTTGACAGTTTCTGCAGATATTGTATCTCTTGATGCCCTCAAGCTTAAATACTCAGTCCTGTTTTCAACAACAATATGAGAACTATGATCGGGAATAATTAAACAGAGTCTTGTTATTTGAAAAAGATTTTGTGAATGTTTTTATATTATGTATAAAAAAAAAAAAGCTTACTGGTTTACTGGGGTACACATCAGACAAGTGGGCTTTGAGCTTTTCCACGGTCCAGTTCTGGTAGCAGTTGATTGTCTGGTCATCGTACTTCTGGTTGGGAGCCTTGATGACGAGGATAACAGGACTGTCCACAACAGCTTGATCCATGACTCAAAAACATTTGTCTTCAATGAAATATCCAAAGAAAAAGGTCTCAGACACGCCTTGCTCTGTCCTGCTTCCAGTCCAAATGATGTCTGGGAGTTTGTTAATACGACGGAGTGAGCTTTAATATCGCACACACGGAACACAGCTGCGAAAGGGGAAAAACGAAACAAAGTTAACCTGAGGACAAGGGGAGTCAAATGAAACTGTACGGTTAATGATTGTGGCATAAACAGCAAATATGTTCACAACATTGACAACTCATTATTTATAACCAAAAGATAAACATGGATAGAGCAGACACTCACGGTGTTTTTAGCGTTACATAATATTAAAAAATAACAATTAACCGGTAAACCCTGTCAGGGATATTTAACAGCAAGCAAGCTAACATTAGCTTCAACCGTTTTTCTTCTAAAAACCTCAATAAAGTCAAACAGAAGACGCTGTCATCTACCATGGTTCATTACAATAGTTCAAAATATCTAGCTTTGTGTTACAGTCCGTCCAAAAGGAAGTTAGAGCTGGTCTGCAGACCTTGTTTACCCCCAGTAACCGAAATGTTTCATCATTAAAGCGTCTTCCCTCTTCTTCTTGAGTATTGCTCGCAGTTGGTAAACAACATATTAGCGCACCACCGCCACCAACTGGTTAGAAAACGATAGGGTGAGTAAAATAATAAAATGAAATGAAATTAAAAATAATTTCACACGAGTACATTAAACAATCTCAATATTAACAATAATGTACATTGCAGTGCATGTAAAACATAGAATGAAAACAGAAAAACAAATATGAAGGTGTATGGCAGCTATTTTGTCCTGCCACTACCTCCAAGAAACTAAAATACATTCTAATGTATCTTCAACGAATTTTATATATGTTGCAGACTCATTCTTATGTGATCCAACAGTCACTAACCTTTGCTGCATAATTTAGATTCACTGACCTTATTATCTTCATTATTTTTTCATTCAGACTTCATTAATATACCATATATGATCCAACACACACACACACACACACACACACACACACATATATATATATATATTTCCCATTAATATGGTTTGGTCAAAGACGTTCATATATATATTCAATTCAATTCAGTTTTATTTATAAAGCGGCAATTCACAGCACATGTCGTCTCAAGGCACTTCACAAAGGGTTAGGAATGGTGCGGCGTTGTTGGGGAGGTTAGAATAAACTATTGAGTGTTAGAATTTAGCCATTTTAGAATGGGCTATGTGTAGGGGTACTAAGTAAAATAATAAACTGATAAAGTTTGTCCATCTAGAACCCACTGGTGGCCATTGTAATACTGAAATCCACAAGGATTGGGGGTATCTCTCTCTGTTAGACTGATTATAACCATTGGAAAAGAGAGAGGGTCGCACAGGTAGCAGTAACGGAGGGTGTGTTTGCACCTCAACCATAACTGAGCCGGTTTAGGCTAAACTTGACTCCCCCTTACTCCATCCAACAGGGAGGGAGGAAGGCAGAGGTAAGAATAATTGGAGAGTGTTGTTTCCTGTTGCATTGTGAATACTGAGGATTTATTTTAAAACATATACAAGTTATTCACAAGTGTGCTGAGAAAGGCTAAAAAGCTTTGACTGTTTATATTTAATGTGAATATTCAGTCTAAAAAGCCTCGACAAGGAAGATATTACTACAAATCCAACAAGCATCCATGACATGTTTACGGTGTTAATAATCCCACATCAACCTATAGATGTTTACACTACAAACTCTGAAGAGTTTTCTTTATTTTCATGACTATGAATATTGTAGCTTCACACTGAAGGCATCAAAACTATGAATTTAACACATGTGGAATTATATATTGAACAAAAAAGTGTGAAACAACTGAAAATATGTCTTATATTCTAGGTTCTTCAAAGTAACCACCTTTTGCTTTGATTACTGCTCTGCACACTCTTGTCATTCTGTTGATGAGCTTCAAGAAGTAGTCACCTGAAATGGTTTTCCAACCGTCTTGAAGGAGTTCCCAGAGATGCTTAGCACTTGTTGGCCCTTTTGCCTTCACTCTGTGGTCCAGCTCACCCCAAACCATCTCGATTGGGTTCAGGTCCGGTGACTGTGGAGGCCAGGTCATCTGGCGCCGCACCATCACTCTCTTTCTTGGTCAAATGGCCCTTACACAGCCTGGAGGTGTGTTTGGGGTCATTGTCCTGTTGAAAAATAAATGATGGTCCAACTAAACGCAAACCGGATGGAATAGCATGCCGCTGCAAGATGCTGTGGTAGCCATGCTGGTTCAGTATGCCTTCAATTTTGAATAAATCCCCAACAGTGTCACCAGCAAAGCACCCCCACACCATCACACCTCCTCCTCCATGCTTCACGGTGGGAACCAGGCATGTAGAGTCCATCCGTTCACCTCTTCTGCGCCGCACAAAGACACGGTGGTTGGAACCAAATATCTCAAACTTGGACTCATCAGACCAAAGCACAGATTTCCACTGGTCTAATGTCCATTCCTTGTGTTCTTTATCCCAAATAAGTCTTTTCTGCTTGTTGCCTGTCCTCAGAAGTGGTTTCCTAGCAGCTATTTTACCATGAAGGCCTGATTCACACGGTCTCCTCTTAACAGTTGTTCTAGAGATGTGTCTGCTGCTAGAACTCTGTGTGGCATTGACCTGTTCTCTAATCTGAGCTGCTGTTAACCTGCGATTTCTGAGGCTGGTGACTCGGATGAACTTATCGTCCGCAGCAGAGGTGACTCTTGGTCTTCCTTTCCTGGGCCGGACCTCATGTGAGCTAGTTTCTTTGTAGCGCTTGATGGTTTTTGCGACTGCACTTGGGGACACTTTCAAAGTTTTCACAATTGTTTGGACTGACTGACCTTCATTTCTCAAAGTAATGATGGCCACTCGTTTTTCTTTACTTAGCTGCTTTTTTCTTGCCATAATACAAATTCTAACAGTCTATTCAGTAGGACTATCAGCTGTGTACTGTATCCACCTCCTGCACAACACAACTGATGGTCCCAACCCCATTTATAAGGCTTGAAATCCCACTTATTAAACCTGACAGGGCACACCTGTGAAGTGAAAACCATTTCAGGTGACTACCTCTTGAAGCTCATCAACAGAATGCCAAGAGTGTGCGGAGCAGTAATCAAAGCAAAAGGTGGCTACTTTGAAGAACCTAGAATATAAGACATATTTTCAGTTGTTTCACACTTTTTTGTTCAGTATATAATTCCACATGTGTTAAATCATAGTTTTGATGCCTTCAGTGTGAAGCTACAATATTCATAGTCATGTAAATAAAGAAAACTCTTTGAATGAGAAGGTGTGTCCAAACCTTTGGTCTGTACTGTATATATACAGGTCCTTCTCAAAAAATTAGCATATTGTGATAAAGTTCATTATTTTCCATAATGTCATGATGAAAATTTAACATTCATATATTTTAGATTCATTGCACACTAACTGAAATATTTCAGGTCTTTTATTGTCTTAATACGGATGATTTTGGCATACAGCTCATGAAAACCCAAAATTCCTATCTCACAAAATTAGCATATCATTAAAAGGGTCTCTAAACGAGCTATGAACCTAATCATCTGAATCAACGAGTTAACTCTAAACACCTGCAAAAGATTCCTGAGGCCTTTAAAACTCCCAGCCTGGTTCATCACTCAAAACCCCAATCATGGGTAAGACTGCCGACCTGACTGCTGTCCAGAAGGCCACTATTGACACCCTCAAGCAAGAGGGTAAGACACAGAAAGAAATTTCTGAACAAATAGGCTGTTCCCAGAGTGCTGTATCAAGGCACCTCAGTGGGAAGTCTGTGGTAAGGAAAAAGTGTGGCAGAAAACGCTGCACAACGAGAAGAGGTGACCGGACCCTGAGGAAGATTGTGGAGAAGGGCCGATTCCAGACCTTGGGGGACCTGCGGAAGCAGTGGACTGACTCTGGAGTAGAAACATCCAGAGCCACCGTGTACAGGCGTGTGCAGGAAATGGGCTACAGGTGCCGCATTCCCCAGACCTGGGCTACAGAGAAGCAGCACTGGACTGTTGCTCAGTGGGCCAAAGTACTTTTTTCGGATGAAAGCAAATTCTGCATGTCATTCGGAAATCAAGGTACCAGAGTCTGGAGGAAGACTGGGGAGAAGGAAATGCCAAAATGCCAGAAGTCCAGTGTCAAGTACCCACAGTCAGTGATGGTCTGGGGTGCCGTGTCAGCTGCTGGTGTTGGTCCACTGTGTTTTATCAAGGGCAGGGTCAATGCAGCTAGCTATCAGGAGGTTTTGGAGCACTTCATGCTTCCATCTGCTGAAAAGCTTTATGGAGATGAAGATTTCATTTTTCAGCACGACCTGGCACCTGCTCACAGTGCCAAAACCACTGGTAAATGGTTTACTCACCATGGCATCACTGTGCTCAATTGGCCTGCCAACTCTCCTGACCTGAACCCCATAGATAATCTGTGGGATATTGTGAAGAGAACGTTGAGAGACTCAAGACCTAACACTCTGGATGAGCTAAAGGCCGCTATCGAAGCATCCTGGGCCTCCATAAGACCTCAGCAGTGCCACAGGCTGATTGCCTCCATGCCACGCCGCGTTGAAGCAGTCATTTCTGCAAAAGGATTCCCGACCAAGTATTGAGTGCATAACTGTACATGATTATTTGAAGGTTGACGTTTTTTGTATTAAAAACACTTTTCTTTTATTGGTCGGATGAAATATGCTAATTTTGTGAGATAGGAATTTTGGGTTTTCATGAGCTGTATGCCACAATCATCCGTATTAAGACAATAAAAGACCTGAAATATTTCAGTTAGTGTGCAATGAATCTAAAATATATGAATGTTAAATTTTCATCATTACATTATGGAAAATAATGAACTTTATCACAATATGCTAATTATTTGAGAAGGACCTGTATATATATCGGTGCCCAAAGGCTTGCTGTGTCTCCCAGAACAGTCTAAAGGGCCATTGGAGGTTCTTAACCCATCAACAGGACCAGTCTCTACTCCTTTGTGCAAGAACAGAATTAGAACACCCAGAGCCCAACATAGGGGCTCTGGTAGGCCCTATGGTCACTGCTTGGCACCGTGGAGCTCAACTGGCATTTGCCAGAGAACATTGGAATTGGCAGGTTAGGCACTGTTGTCCTGTTCTTTTCACAGATGAGAGCAGGTTCCCTGCGAGCTCATGTGACATACATGAAAGGGTGTGGAGAAGCGGTGGTAAATGTTGTGTAACCTGCAAAATTGTTCAGCATGATCCGTTTGGTGTTGGGTCAGTGTGTGTCTGGAGAGGCACATTCATGGAGAAAGCCCATACCTGTACAGGATAAACAATGGCACTCTGACTGCCATAGAGTATGCCTCATGTGGCAAGAGTATGCAGGCAGTTCCTGGGAAATGAAATAATTTACACCATTGACTGGCCTCTAGGAGCTCAATGATACCCTGGTCAGGATCTGGGAGAAGACATTTCATTCATCTTGTTCAGATTTTCACAGCATGCCGCTACTAGTGTGTTACAGCTCATTAAAATGGTCACAGAAATTGTTAAAAAAAACTAACAATTTATTTTTTGCAAGCAACACAGTAACACGTATATTTAGAATACAGATGTCGCCTTGCCATTTTAGCACTATTCTACAAAACATTTAGTTATTTAAATTATTTTACTAATATTCTGAAATTGTGGCTTGTTTGGAGACATTTCTGAATTTTTATATTTTTTGGATTATGACTTCCTGCATGAAGCCTGTGTTTTCATTCATCCCCAGATAAACAGATGCTTATTTCCTGCCTCGCAAACGTCTCCCTAACCTGCATCGTGTTTGTTTCATCATGTTGGGAGCGTACCCATAACACCAGCTATTAAAACATACATGTTACCAAAGCAAAAGACACTGCTGTACATCAGTGGTCTGTATTTTCATTTCATCACTCAGCATTAAGGTTTTTTTTACTTCCTGCTCTCTGGGTATCCATCTATTACTGCCCTGCATAACGGATGTTTGTCACACTCTCACTCAGTTTAGCTGTGGGTTATCTATGGGACACATATTGACCAGCTACCCACTGGTAAAAAGAGATAGTTTGAAATCAGGGCATTAACCATAAGTCTTACATAACTTTCAACATCATTGCGGAAAAATGTTTCATTTAATTTTTAGTATTCTACAGGTCACATGGAGCTGGAGCTTGGTTTTGTACAAATGCACAGGAAAACATTTTCTAATATGTAAGCCTAAAATTATTATTACCCCTAGCCAACTTATTTATTAAATTATTAGTCATATTCATGTACCTAAGATAGTTGTATCTGATTGAATATGACACAAACATCTTCCAATGGATAAACTGTTCAATTATCTTTTTTTTTTTTATGACTTTCTTTATTTTTACATTTAATAATAAATAATATTGGCAGTAGGCTGCCATTGTGCATAACCCAGGAAGCATTCAGGGCTAAGGGTCTTGCTCAGGTACCTAAAGTGGCAGGCTATGGGATTCAAACAAGGGTACTTGTAGCCTGGGTCATAATGCCCTGCTCTCTAACCACTAGGCCACCATTGCAACAGTACATGGCATGTCGAAAACAGCTTTAGATACTCTTCTCAACAATCAATGTACAAATTTTAGTTTTTGGCTTTAAGAAATCAAAGGCTTCCCACAACTGCAGACCAGCTTTTTGCAGATTTCCACTGGTATTTTCAAGTATTTGAGGTTAGAAGGCCTCCTTGCCATCACCCTAATCTTTCGCTCTCTTAGATTCAAGTCAGGACTTTAAATAGGAAACTCTAAAATGTAAATAAAATATTAATATTCGTTGGTTTTGTTGTTTGTAAAGCAAGCACAGCTCTCCAAGACAAAAATCTCTCTGATGCAACTGATGCAAGAATGTGGTAGTATCATCATTAATACCAGAGAATTTGTGTCATCTGTTTAAAAAGCTGGCATGGGTTGAATGAATGTGTGCAAATGCTCAGAATGGATGTAAATTTTGCAAGACTTTGGGTGGTCAATGAGACTTCAAAGGAAGTTTTGCACTAATATTCAGCTACAGTGTAACTGTTCAATACATCAGGAAAGGAAGGGTTAAAATACAACATTAGTTATCCTTCCATTTAGTTTAGATAGCTTTAATCACATATAACATTTCAAGAACTGCACAGTCTGCATTTTCTGAACTTCAGCCAAGAACTCTTTCTGCACTTTTTGCTTCAAATTATTGCTTTCAGTAAAATGTCAGTGTGCTTTCAAATGCCTTTAGAGAAACACCTCTGACCTATAGTCTGATGCTTAAGTATACCACTTTATGGAGGTTTCCCATGGGGCATGCAATCATTTTAATGGGATTTCCTTCAGCAGAGAGGAAAATGTAAAAGTATTTGTATCAAGGGAAAGTGTAGAACCATTTTTGAGCAGGAGGCTTATAAGTGCATGATAAATAGTGAGACTGTAAAGCCATGAACTATTACGAATGATTTACAAAATGGGACATAAAAAACTAAGAAAAACAAAATAAAAACAAAATAAAAAATTGAAATTAAAAAATTTAATAAAGTCAAACAAACTTTGGTTACATGCAAGTAAGTTCATCAAACAGATCAAAATTCATCACAGTTTAACATTTTCTTTACATCTACTGACACCTTGAAACATTTAAACTTAATCTCCTAAAGGGGAAATTTGTTTGTCCCAGCATAAAACACAACAATAAAAACAAACAATATACACCAATAAAAGTCTTGATAAAAGTCTAGGAGACACATATACACAGATCACTCACTAAAACATATAAAATACTTAATACCTTGCTGAACTTTTACACTACAGCCAGGAGGTTTAGGTCTGCAAGCCAGCTTCTGCTAGAAGCAACTAAAACCAGGCTAAGCATCAGAGGTTAGCGAGCACTTTACAGTGGTTAGCGAGCCTCATTAAATAATGGATTATCTCTTATTAACCACATTGTTGTATCCGTTTCAGTAGCCACACCCAAGCCTAATTACTGCCTGATTTACAGAATCAAGAAATCACTGGAATAGAATCTGTCTGACAACATAAAGTAAGCTAAAATATTTCTAAAAGCAACACATCATGCTCTACCTTAAGAAATTTAAGAACAGATGAGAACCAAAGCCAATCTCAAGGGGATCCAGGGATGGCTAAATTCATGTTAAGTGAATTTTGAATTGGACATTTGATTGTGAGGTTAAATCTAGTACTTACTGGAGATCTCCACGTACTTTGAAGCATGAGTGAGCACAGGCAGGTAGGTGAAGGTACACATAATCTTGCCTGACGACCAACAGGAAATTCTTGGGTAGCTTGAAGAAGATCCAGGTGAGTTAAAATGCGGTGGAGCAGACCAGGAAGTTGCTAATGAACATTTTGTGTCAGTGACATCGAAATGGCTGTGGAATAGCTCTTTGGACCTTCCACAATGGCTCTTAAAAATGATAAAAAACCAAGTAATGTTTTTAACTATAGACGTAATAACAAGTGCAGATTTGTAGCGGTTTTTCACTTTTTTAATGGAATAATTGCAATAAATTTGAAGTACCAGTAATATTATTTTTCTTCTCATTAAGTTGGAAACTATGTGCTTTTTTACAACCTTTTCCACAAAAATCAAACATTGAAAGATAATGGTGGTTCTTTAAAATTACAGCACATTTCCTACCGTAGGTATTTATCATGTAACCTTTGAGTCTCTAAACAAGTTTTATTTGGCTTGACTGAGGGTAAAAATGGCTCTTTGGGTTGTAAACGTTGCAGATCCCTGATATAGGCAATGTGGAATGATGAACAGATAAACGGTGTGTGTGAGAACGAGTTCAGCAAGAGCTTCTCCGCCCCTTACAATAAATTAGTAGGAAGCTATAGGTCTGTTGGAAAAGTGGGTCTCAGGTTTGATTCTAGTTTTTTGCAACATGTTAAAGTGTCCAGGGGCAAGATACTGAACCCCATTTAGCCAACCTGTGACTTAGTTTTTTAATGTGTGAAAGTGCAGGATGCAGATATAGCATAAAAATGTTTTGTGTGGTACTACTAGAAAATATCTTTTACTTTTTACACAGAAGGGGGAGCATAATTATGAAAAGATCTAATTTTTCTTCTTTTGCATTCCTGAATGTGTCTCTAACAATAAAAACTACACTTTTATATGTTAAACCATAAAAGTTGGTCAAACATGTAATTGCTGGCTATGCAACAGTAAAATACAATATTAATCATCTAAAAACAAAAACGTTGTGACCATACACAATTCAAAGAAGTCAAATATTATCTTCTGGTTTCTAATAAATGCAAAAAATGTTATTTTAAAGAATACCGTTGAACAAGGATTAATTTTAAACTAGAAGTTTGAATATAACTGTAAAAACTGATGCATCATTCTTTCATTTTATCCAATATTGTATCATTATTTCTTCTGCAACTTTTTCCCATTTGCAAATCAGAACAGAAAGTGAGTGACAAGCCATTATTGATGCAACAATGCAGTGGTTTTTCCTTCTCCACTGAACTAAATAGATTCAGACAACCCTGCATCCCCTTTTGTTTGTGGTGAGTGCCTACATCAGTGACTCACTGGTGTGAAAAGGTCTGTGGCTGGAGGAGGTTTTAATTAAGTGGCAACACAGAAGGCTGCAAGGGTCAAAGTACAATCTATCCATCTAATTATTTTTTTCAAAGGTCTGAATTATGAGTCATACGTTTTCCCCAATGTCTGATCTGTGTAGGGGATGTTTCTTCATTTTCTGCTGCAAAGGTATTACTATAACTTGTTCATCATTTGTAAAGGTGTGTTGATATTATTGAACTGCTACCATAATGTTGACCTTTTATACTACAACAACAGCACCTTCCTTGTTTGTATTTAGACCTTCAGTTGAAAGATGATAAGGTGTATTAGTGGTAGGTAATATTGACATATTTGTAAGGCTACAGTTTTAATTCTAACCCTTTTACCTAATCAGGCCTGTCCAAGTTCAGGAAGCACAATTGCTACATATTAAAATGGTATAAATCTTATGTTCTACAGTTCCGTTTGTTAGAAATGACCTTACATGAATTCTTAGGTCTGCAAACCAGCAGCTTACAGTAGAGCTGCTGCTCCCCTGCATAGAAAGGAGTCAGCCATAGTGGTTCAGGCATCTGATCAGGAGGTCTCCTGTGCACCTCCCTTTGGAGCTTTATCATATGTCCAACCTATGATATAGAACTAGACACATGAAAAACATGGGACAACCCATTAAATATTCTATTGTTTCAAAAGAAATGTTCACATATCATACCCTAATATTTTATGAATGTGTCTGTGACTTAATCGTTACAGGTAAACACCAAAAATTGAATCTGTTTTTTTATATACATTTTTTACATGAACAAATAATGCATATTCCTGCTGAGGAAACAGTTTATGAACCCAAACAAGGACTAATTATTTCAAACATTGTTCCTGTTAGAAGCTAAAGATTAGAAACTAAAGCTAAGTGTGTTTCTTAATTAAACCACTTACCTTTGAAAATAACTCCTTTTGGTGGTTTGTTTTACATGAGCACACATACTGTATAAGCAAAATTAACACCAGGTTGACCTAAGAACTTAATAACCAATTTTGTGGTGCCACTTTGACTGGATTTACAATGATAGGGCTAGTGAAGCTGGATTTCTCAAAGAAAGCCTGCACTAAGGCTTTATTTTTTGAAGTGTTGCACTTCACCACATGTGACCACAAAGGCAAACCCATATAACATTGATAAATAGTCTTAATTTTTGAAAATAAGGTACATGTCTATAAACACCTTAAAATGGTTTAAGTTCAGTTACCTTGATCCTTTATGCAATCAAGTTTTATGACACTTCCTACATGTAGAAAGAAGTTTAAGATGCAAATTAATCTGGTTTGTTCAGAGTAATGTCTTTAAATCTTTTTCTGGGATTCTCACCTGAAGACAGAGACTGAAGAAATTCTCCTTGTGTGATATGCTGCAAATGATTGAAGATGGTATGACAAGAAGATTTGAAATTCTAAAAAATAGTTTGTAAAAAGTTGAATCTACCTGCCTCTGGTCTTCCTGTCTTTCACTTTTCTACACTTTTGTAATTCCACCAGTGTTGTCAGTGTGGCCAAGGTGCTATAAAACATTAAAACATTGAGGCCCTCTTGCGCAGAAGCTGTGAATTTGATGACGTCAGTATGGGTCTTCTGCTGCAACTTTTCACTTGTAAGTGGGCAGCAGGTGCACTGTATGACAGGAATCCATACCTATAAATTATGCACTCTGGGTAGTTTATCTGCACGTCAGTTTTGTACAGATTCAGCTGAAGCCAAGGTCTGTCGGCTCAGAACTTGCTGTGTGGAGCTTAGTTCTTTGTTATAAATGAAATATAACAGCAACACACTGCTGCTGCATTTACTGTATCTTTCTTTTCCAAAGAATGTCTGTAAATCTAGTTAATGTTGCCATGTTTTTCTTATATGTATATGCAAAATCAAAGCAAGTAACACAGAATTTCCTTATATTTGCTCATGATCCTTTCTGTAACAAAAGCTCCAAACTTCATTGAACAATTATTCAACTTGTTGTCTCCAATTGTCTTTTTCAGATGCGATTTGTGTGTTTTCTTTTCTTTTGCCCTTTGTAATCTCAACAATCACAATAATCTAAGAATTAAAAAAAAAAAGGTCACTGCTGTCATCTTGAACTGAATAGACTGCATGAAGCCCTCCACCCTCCACAGCATTACGATGATGCCCGTCGTAAATGACTCAGTGGTCTGGAAAAAACCTCTGACTGCTCAAGGAGGAGGGACCGACTCCCTCCCTATGCTCTGGTGGCTGTGGCTGTGGAAAACCAACTCAGGATCAAAATGATGAGTTGTAATTTTTTAATGTTTGCTGCTTTTTTACCGTGAGGCCTAAAAAATTACTAAGTTCCTCTTATCATGTATTTCTTGACACTTTACTGTAAAATAATAAAAAGAAGAAAAGTGGCCAGAGAGAGAGACAGACAGACATAGATATAAATATAGATAGATAGATAGATAGATAATCTCGTGAGTAAAATTACATGTGACTCATGCTCTGACACCTTTCCACAAACCTGTTGCTCACACTGGGTGGCAGTATGTGATCAGGTTTATACTTTAAAATACCCTTTGAAGAGAACTGACTAAATCTCCCACATCTAACCATCCAATTATTATATTTATTTTTTTTTTTTTTTCCATGCATTGCGTTTCCATCATCTGCACATAAATTGCAATGTTGAAATACCTGCAAGTTTTCCAATATGTTATGTAATAATGTTTATATATATTTAGTATTATAAGAGAAAAATCAGCAGTTTCTAGGTTGCAAATGCATTATTATTTTTTGTGCATAGTTCACTAATGCACAACCTTTGCTCAGTATGAGTCGAATAAATAATGCTTGTAACATCTTCTGTCTCCAATAAAAATGAATAATTTCATTTTAAAAGGCAATATCAGATTAGAATGATGATCTTTGATGCATCACTTTCCTAATCCTTTGGATTTAGATTTATATTTGCAGACCTTTTGTAACCACTCTTCTGAATAGATATTTTTTATGACAAAATGATAATTGCTTGATTACAGTTACTAGAACAAATAATTTTGTATCAACAGCTAAATGTAACAGACAAAAAACTTTCCTTTCAGAGGAGACTCTCAGGTCTCCACATACAGACAGTCTGAAGACATCAGTCCCCATGGCAACACTTCCTGTCGACAGGAGCTCCATAAAGAGATTTCCTGATAGATATGCTTGAGATAAAGTTTGAGGAAAAAAAGAAGGGGCAGGGGGGTGGTGGGTGTCTCACAACATAAACTGCAACATCTACACAGAAAAAAAAATCTCAAATTTATAGTTTGTCTTTTGATCTTACCTGTTTGTGAGTGTGTTTGTGACTCAGTTCCTAACTTGATTTAACTCAGGTATTTTCAATTTACTGCAGTAGCCCCAAGTTTTTTTTTGTGCACCATCATGACCCAAAAGAGAGCATGGAATCAGGTTGAGCAAGAGTGACTCAGGCCTTTCCCTGAACGTAAGTGCTCTCTGCCGGCAGGAAGGAAAGATGTGAAAATTAGACAAAATCAACTGCATGCAATTTGACAAAATAAATCCCTCCCACTATCACTGAAAATTGATTTGATGCCTGTAAAAGATTGAAGTGCAAGTTGCCTATAAGTTAAATTTGCAGAAGTGATATTAGTCTACTAAATCAATGTGTGTCTGATCATCAGGATGCACATGGGCAGCACCCGCATTTGCTGTGTCTTTACAATGGCCCTAACTTGGATTCATGTTCCAAATTAAGACTGTATTGGATTTATTTCCAAAGTGCTCCTAATAGTGGTACACAAACCACAAATAGAGTGTTCAGCGACACAAGGCCTGCTCTGTTCAAGCAGGAACATCTTGGCAGAAGCATTGTGTTTAAAAAGGGTTCTCCATGTGGTAAATTATTGGCTTTGCCTACTAAAAATATCCCCTGAATTCAGTCCCAAGCAGTTAGGTTAATAACTAGTAGTTAAAGGACACTGTGATCTAGATGGACCCTGCAATAGCTGGAAATAGTACTATGGAAAATTGGCAACAAAGAACTGCTTGCATCACCGGATGTTTTAAAACATACACTTAGGGTTCTAAATTTGGGTGGTGGGATACCAACAATTACAACCTTTATATTTGTCATGAAGCAACTAGTGGTCAGAGACAGAAGGTTGCTCAGCTTAATATTACAGACAAAAACAAATGGTTTAGTATTCCTTCGGATTCCTTTAACAATATACCCATGATTTTAACTCTTAACATTTAGTTAGCTGTTTGCTATGAATTTTTTACTCCACATTATTGTTGAGAATTTCCCGCATCCAGGTGATTTTGTTTATGTTATATTGATGATTTTGACATCATTATGTTTATTTGGAGAGCCATTTGACTACTTAAATTCTCAGGTATTCTAAAGAATCAGAGTCAGATATGTGATTCTACTCTCAACTAAGCTGAATATGGAGCAATGACAAACCAATAGAAGCAGTGCCAAAGTTTGAGTCTCTCACCTTGTCTTGTTGGGATTACTGCCACAGCATTCCAAAAAAGTTCCAGATGAATAGTTATCTTTGTATAATTCACTAACATGGTATGTATTCAAGACACCCTCATGAGAACTACACAATCGAGGCATGTGACGTCACTGGATAGGGTCAAACCCTGGAGTCAGGCCTGGGGTCGGGACATGTCGGAGAGCGCCTGGTGGCTGGGTTGCTCCTCACGGGACCCGGCCTGGCCAAGCCCGAAGGAGAGATGTGAGACCATCCCACAGTGGGCCCACCCGGGTACTCCCTTAGAGATAGGGTGAGGAGCTCGGCCATCCGGGAGGGGCTCGGAGTAGAGTCGCTGCTCCTCCACATCAAGAGGAGCCAGTTGAGGTGGCTCGAGCATCTATATCGGATGCCTCCTGGACGCCTTCCTCAGGAGGTGTTCCAGGCACGTCCCATCGGGAGGAGGCCCAGGGGATGGCCCAGGAAATGCTGGAGGGACTATGTCTCTCGGCTGGCCTGGGAACGCCTTTGGCTCCCCCCAGAGGAGCTGGAGGAGGTGTCTGGAGAGAGGGACGTCTGGGCGTCTCTGCTGAGTCTGCTGCCTCCTGCGACCCGGTCCCGGATAAAGCGGAATACGACGAGTACGAGTACAAGTACAAGTACGAGTATGGATTATTTTTGTTTCCCATGAGATTGCAGACTTTGGAACTGCCGTTTTCTCAGAGTGCATGTCTGGTATTTTCTCTGCAAATATGGGGTAAAAGAACTGAGGCGTGACTGAGACTGAAATTGCTTTGATGACTTGATGATGCTTATCAACACAATTATTGAAAATACATTTAAAGGAAAAACATTACCTCTGCAGGTGTTTTTAGAACTGTTCTGCTTTATTAATACTTTATCAATGTTCATGTTGCAATGTGTTTGTGTTGGCTGATACACAGATTAGGGTTATTCTGATTTGATTGTTTGCAGTTGCAGAAATTTCTGCATCCGCTTTCTAGCAATGGATTAAGATTATGTAATAAGAATCACAGTTTGGAATTAAAAAAACTTTTAATTAAAATTTAATTTTAGTTCCATTAATTAGAGATTACAAGTGTTCTCAGTTTTGTTATTGCATCATGTGAGTTTTTGGACTTTTATTTGGAATTGAGTCATTCTAAAACATCAGCAATTATAATGTTACATAGCAAATCTTCCATTAATGCTTGAGTGAATTATAAAGTATGTAACTGAAAGCAGTTTTCTGCCAACACAGACATAAATGGCGTGGAGAGTTTCATGAGTATTTTGGGAGCGGCTTTTCCTGATTATTTTATCTGTATGCATGTATTTTGAAAAACAAGTCTTTGAGGGGCCATTTGTCGAAAATGGCAGCTTCTGCAGCATAATCTTGACAAATCAAGGCCTGTAATCATAACAACATGTAGGGTCAGTGCAAAAATTGCTTTTCCTCGCTACCCTTTCATCAATTTCTAAAAGGGAATATGGAGCAAGGGCTTCTCAAGAACCTGTGGTGCTGAGGAAAGTGGGCAGAGAATGGCATGGTGTAGATTTATTTCAGAACAAACATAGTCTATAGGGTAGGATGAGTTGTAAAATGTATTTAGACTTCTTAATAAAATTCCGGAAACTTATACTGCGTTAAACATCATAATCTTATCATCCCTTTTAATCTCAGTTCAGAAATCTTCCTTCAAAATGTTCAATGTGTCACAAGCCTGATGACCAGAGTTTGCAGGGCTGTAGAGTTAATGGTTAAACATCTATGGGACTGAACTTAGCATTTATAGTTGAAACCTGCTGTCCAAAACAATAAAACCAGATTTAACTACACTGTATAAAAAGACAACACACAGAAGCTTGGTGAGCATCTTATATTAATGCAGCACTGCTTCTTTGTGTAACTGTGGACCTCCACAAGTCTAGTTAATGGTACGATTTTTAGATGCCTGAAGTTGCTACCATCATACTGTGTAGGAAACAGCCGGGTCCCGTCTCCCCACGATGTTGCTAAATGTGTATAACTACCCTGGAAAAACAACAAAACACCTTGTAAGAGGCTAGCTGAAGCTGGCAAGAAAGTATCATAATCCACCGTGGCACAAGTCCGATACTATCAAGAACTGAAAGGCCACTTAGCAAAGAGGAAGCAATTGTTCCAAAAGAAACATCAAAAAGTTGTTTAAAATTGGTTTAGAGGCAACAAAGTCAATGTGGAGTGGCCATGACAAAGTCCTGATCTCAGTCTCCTAAAAAATCTGTTTGCAATACGGAAAAGTTGTCTTCGAGCAAGGATAACCACAAACCTGACTCTGTTACACCCCTTCTGTCAGGAGGAACAGGCCAAAATTTTAGCAAAGGAATCTGAGAAGAGAAAAGATTCAAAAACATCTGATCCAATTTATATGGTTTAAAAGAAAATTATATGAAATTTAAAGGAAATGTATGTAAACCTCAAAGCTAAACAAAATAATGAAGTAGCTTCCTCGTTATTCTGGGATTTAGTAAATAGAAACAAAAGATTATGTGTCATTTTATACTGTGTTTGAAAATACTTGGTTTCAACTGTCTATGCATTAATATGGTAAAAATATATTTTTACAAAAGTGAGTAAATATGTATTTTTTGTGTGTCAGTTCACATTATCAACTCCCATGCTTTCACTTAAGAAGTAATATGCTGATAAATATGTTTAGTTTCATCCCACTGAAGCAAAAATAAGGCTTGGATTGAGCAGCAGATGCGTTGGTGGTGTGTGGCATGACAACTAGTAACCCCCCTCTTTTTTCTTTGAGCTCCTCCTTCTCACAAACTAAGAAACAAAACATGAATGGAGGCACTGACTCTGACATGTCAGTGCTGTCAGTGGGTTTGACTACTCATTCAGAAAAAATAAAAGCTTCACTGTGTTTACGAAGCGTGCTGCCTCCATCATTTTGCTGTCAGTCATTGCTTGGATAATGGGTGTAAGGCCTCTGCCAAAAGCGAGTCAAGCAAAAAATCTACACTTATATAAAAGGGCTGTATCGTGCTCAAAGTGTGTTGTATTTATCAAGTTGGAGTTTGAGGATGTATTTCTATAGCTACAGGGTTATCAGGATGTCAAACGTGTAGAGTCCAACTCAGATTGTGCTGCAAGAGAAGAGTCATCCAGGTAGACCTGAATCACTCTGAAGAGTCAGAAATGGTGCCATTCAGTTCAGTTAGGAAAATAATCCATCAGAAAACTTCTGCTTGTGGTCTGAAGTATTGTTCCTAATGGACTTCTATTTAATTTAAGTCCACTCAACTCCATCTCTCAAACTTAGAGGTAACTACATGCTATGTAACTGAAAAACCGCGGTTCAATATTTGGATTGTTGCCCAGTTTCAGACCTATAGTGTAAATCAATCAAACATTTCTGTTAATTTAACAGCGACAAAAATAATTTACCCTCTAACTACTTTTAAGTGAGGTATTTAAGAAGAGAAAAAGGCAGCCAAGCTAAACTGGATATTTAATATTTCATTAATAGGGCAAAATTATCTGTTTTATGATGCTTTCATAATGATTTATGGGGCCATTCAATCATCAGGGAGCAATGCAGCAATGCAGTAAGTTATGCATATACAAATGGGAAGCCTCAGTTAAATCTCATCTTAAATCAGATCACTGCAGGTGAAAATGGAGATTTTTGACTTAAATTGTCTGATGACTCTCTGTGGCAGACTGACGTTCTATCAAATGACCACACTGCTGACATCACTGCCCCTAAACCTAAATCTTCACCGGGCAGAAAAAGTATTTAAAAAGGTGCAACATTGAGGCATCTTGAGAACAAAAGCAGAAGATCAAAGACTTGTATAATATCAAACAAATAAAGTGCCAAGCAAAAGTGCTCATATGTTTCTACTTTTTATTGTGTCATTTTGGTGTCATTTTGAAAAATTGCAAAAACAAAGCAGATGTTGAAGGCAAGCCATTAGAAGTACCATTTTGCTTTGGTAAGCTGAGACCAAAGTGGAACAGTTTGGCCCACATGCAAATGCTTTGGTTTGGAAAAAGATGAAAGGAGCTTAATACAATCTTGGAAGAGAATCCAATAGAAGCTGCAAATGAGGTTCACCTTTCAGTAGTACAACTGTACCAAACATATGTACATGTATGTGCATATAAAATACACACCATATTTTCATTTTTCAGACTTGTATTTGTCAAACAAATTGGAAATAATTTATCATTTTCAGGCCACATCAGTTATGCGTTACATTTTGTTGGGCTTTCACAAAAAATTTGAAATAACAAACATTAAAAGTTTAGAATATGCGAACAAGTGATAAAGATGATAAAGGGCATGGTACTTTTCAGTCACAGACTGATAAACGTATTGACAGCAATGAGGAATTTCAGCATTTTGCCAAGAACTTTTGGACAAGTAGCAGGGGCTGCAGATCAATCCCTTAATTTACTAATTGGAGAATGACCCTTCTAACACTGGTCCCCAGCCTCCACCTTAACCTACTCTAATAACCTAGTTCTCAGGAAGTATCACGAAGCTGGTAATCAGCTCAGTAAGACAACTCTTATCTGTGCATCCTTATAAAAAACATGTAGATGTAGCATAACATGATCAGACAGAATCATGGATTTGAAGCTCCATATTTCAAACAAAAATCAGGAAACTCAGATTTATATAACACATGTAATAATTGTTATATTGTTTAAAAATTGGTTGAAGTTCTTTGCAAAAGAAGTGATACCTCTTAAACTGTATTATTTCTTATATATTTGTGAAGTGGTGTGTAATTGTGAAGTGGTAGGACAATGATGAAAGATTTTCAAAACTTTTACAAATGAATACAGTGACACGCATTTGTAATCAGCCCCCTTTCCTCTGATAACCCTAAATAATATCCTACACAACCCTCTGTGTCAGGATCTGGGTTGTGTTTGTGTTTGTGTTTTGTGCTTGCTACATGTGTTCAGTGTTTTCAGACGGTGCTGGAGTTCTCAGGTGTGCTGGGTGACAGGTGCAACTTATTCTACTGATTACTTTGAGGAGTACTTAAGCAGGAGCCTGCCAGCACTTCAATGCCAGAGTGTTTTGCCCACAGTGGCTAAGTAAACCTGAACCCTGGGTTTATGTCACTGAATACTGACTACGTGTCCGGAAGTCTTTCTGGATGATCAAGGCTATCTACGTTCTGAGGATTTCATTTCCTATCTACTGTCTTCGTTTGGATTCGCATCTAGCTGGCATTTTCCTGCTACCTTCGCCTCCTGGACCAAGCCGCAAGCGTACCCTGTCCACCCTCCAACGTAAGCATCTGCACACTGAACTCATTCCTGTTTTGCTAGAGCTCACGCTGAACATCACCTAAAGAACCTTCTACAAATCTGGATGGTGAATGCCTCTTCCCCTGGCGACCTGACCACACCTATTTAGTAAGCTGTTCTCTTGTTTGCATTAATTCCTTGTTCTTAGTTCGACATTATTCAGTTCCCTGTTTTTCACCAGTGCTCTTCCCTTCTTCCCATACAGTTGGAGAATCATCTGTTACGTTCCTGATTATCTTTGTCACAATCCTTTACATATTCTGTTCTCCAGAGTGTTCTCTGTATGTGGGTCAGATCTATTGCAAACAAAATGACAGAACACTCTGGCCAAGAAGACCCAGCAGAAGCACTCCGTAGAACTCTCTCTGAACATGCTAATGAAATCCACTTTCATGACTCTTCTCTCCGTTCCCTTTCAGAGCAACAACGCCAGACTAACCAACAGCTAGAGCAGATTGCCTCCATGTTGCAACAGACCTTAGGTACTCAGTCCACTACACCTGTAGATGGCGTTACTACATTACAGTTATCCCAACAGCTACCTCATTCTCGTGACATCACTTCCCCTAATCCTGAAAGGTTTTCTGGTGAGGTGGGCAATTGGGGGGGGCTTTAAAAACTACCTTTTTGCACGCATTAGATGATTCACTAAAGGATGAGTTAGCCATGATTGATGAACCTCCTACCTTAGATGAAGTTATTTCCTTGGCTACCAGAGTTGACAACAGCATCAGAGAGAGAAGGAGAGCCAGAGCAGAAAGGTCCAATTACAAACCTCAGCTAAAGAGTAATTTTCCACCCTATGTTCCGTGTCCACCTCGGCAACCAGTTCCTGAACCGGAACCCATGCTGGTGGGACACACTCGTCTTTCTTCAGAAGAGAGACAGAGACGCAGATTATCCAAGCAGTGTTTTTACTGTGGCTCTTCTGATCATTTTGTAGCATGTAGCAACTTGTCCTGTCTGCCCCGGGCCATTAAAAGACAGGGTCTGCCGGCTTTGAAGGGGGGGTTGGTTGACCATGCTCAGATTTGTAAAGCCCCCAGATTTAGCTTAACTGCTACTATCATAGTAAACCAGCATACCATGACCTTATCGGCATTGATAGATTCTGGCTGCGAACAGAATTGAATAGATTCAGAGTTGGTAAATCAGGCAGGTATAGAAGTTGAATTACTTGATTCCCCACATTCTGTTCTTGCTCTAGACGGTAAGAAGTTGCAGCAAATAACTCAACGAATCAAACCAGTAGAACTTTTATTGTCAGGCAATCATTGAGAGAAGATATCTTTTTTTTGTGTTTCCTGTATCTCAAGGCTCATTAGTCTGGTTTCCCCTGGTGGCAAGAACATAATCCACATTTAGATTGGTCTACGTGTTGTATTGAGTCCTGGTCCACAAACTGTCACTCATCTGGTCTCCAATCCGCCTTTTCCCCTAGTCAACCTCAACAGGCCAAGAAAGAGGACGAGGTAATTGATCTTACTCCTGTGCCCCTTGAATACCATGATCTTAAGGGAGTCTTTAGTAAAAAACAAGGCTCTGTCCCTACCACCTCACAGACCCTATGATTGCACAATCAACCTTCTTGCCGGGTCGCCTCTGCCCACTAGCAGACTTTATAACATCTCCCGTCCAGAGCAAAAATCTATGGAGAACTACAGTACACACCAAAAGTTTAGACACACCTTTTCATTGAAAGGGTTGTCTTTATTTGTATGACTATGAATATTGTAGTTTACACTGAAGGCATCAAAACTATGAATTAACACATGTGAAATTATATACTGAACAAAAAAGTGTGAAACAACTGAAAATATGTCTTATATTCTAGGTTCTTCAAAGTAGCCACCTTTTGCCTTGATTACTGCTCCGCACACTCTTGGCATTCTGTTGATCAGCTTCAAGAGGTAGTCACCTGAAATGGTTTTCACTTCACAGGTGTGCCCTGTCAGGTTTAATAAGTGGGATTTCAAGCCTTATAAATGGGGTTGGGACCATCAGTTGTGTTGTGCAGGAGGTGGATACAGTACACAGCTGATAGTCCTACTGAATAGACTGTTAGAATTTGTATTATGGCAAGAAAAAAGCTGCTAAGTAAAGAAAAACGAGTGGCCATCATTACTTTAAGAAATGAAGGTCAGTCAGTCCGTACAATTGGGAAAACTTTGAAAGTGTCCCCAAGTGCAGTCGCAAAAACCATCAAGCGCTACAAAGAAACTGGCTCACATGAGGACCGGCCCAGGAAAGGAAGACTGCTGTTAACCTGCTGCGGACGATAAGTTCATTCGAGTCACCAGCCTCAGAAATCGCAGGTTAACAGCAGCTCAGATTAGAGAACAGGTCAATGCCACACAGAGTTCTAGCAGCAGACACATCTCTAGAACAACTGTTAAGAGGAGACTGTGTGAATCAAGCCTTCATGGTAAAATAGCTGCTAGGAAACCACTGCTGAGGACAGGCAACAAGCAGAAAAGACTTATTTGGGCTAAAGAACACAAGGAATGGACATTAGACCAGTGGAAATCTGTGCTTTGGTCTGATGAGTCCAAGTTTGAGATCTTTGGTTCCGTCCACCGTGTCTTTGTGCGGTGCAGAAGAGGTGAACGGATGGACTCTACATGCCTGGTTCCCACCGTGAAGCATGGAGGAGGAGGTGTGATGAACCGACGCCAGTCTCGGTGGTCTTTATTTTTCTCTCGTTTTAACTTATACATTTCTTTCAGACCTGGACCTAAGAACAATAAGCCGGATGCCCTCTCCAGACAGTTTGCCACTGATGATTCCGTGAAGGAACCAGCTCCCATCCTGCCACCCAGTTGGACGATTGGAGCACTCAGGTGGGAGATGGAGGACACTGTTCTTAGGGCCCAACAACAAGAACCTGACCCTGGCAATGGACCGCCAAACCACATCTATGTTCCACAAACCCCTCAGATTGGTGCTCATACCTACCTTGGGTTGAATATGCATTAAATTCACACGTTTCTTCAGCTACTGGACGTTCACCATTTGAAGCTTCCCTTGGTTATCAGCCAGCCCTGTTTGTTGCCGACGAAAAGGATATCACGGTTTCATCAGTCCACCAACACGTCCGCCGCTGCAGATCCATCTGGAACTCGACTATCCAAACCTTGCACCGCACTGCTGACCAAAACAAACGTTTCGCTGACCGGAAATGCAGGCCTGCACTTGAATACCAGCCTGGACAGAAGGTATGGTTGTCAGCACGTGATATACCCCTTAAATCCATGTCTAGGAAGCTTTCGCCTCGTTTCATCGGTCCCTATGAGATTGAGACTGTGATTAGTCCCTCTGCTGTTCACCTTCGGTTACCTGCTAGTCTTCGCATACATCCTACATTCCACGTATCTCAGATAAAGCCAGTGGTCTCCAGTAACTCGTTTGTCACAATCCTTTACATATTATGTTCTCCGGAGTGTTCTCTGTATGTGGGTCAGATTTATTGCAAACAAAATGACACTCTGCCTTCAGAAGTCACCTAATTAATAAATAGAGACCTTGCGTATGTTATTTAATCACAGTATAAATTCAGCTGTTCTGTGAAAGCCTCAGAGGTTTGCTGGAGAACATTAGTGAGAAAACAGCATCCTGATGTCACGATCTGCCTGTGTCATGTTCTGGGTTTGAGTTCATCGTCTGTTTTCTCTACTTATGTTCTTCAGTTTCTATTATTTCAGTTAATTCAGGTTGATTGGGTTCATCATTCATTCTTGGGTTCCTGTGTTCGATGTTTCTAGTTTGTATTCCATGTGGAACTGGTTCCTCCTTGTTTATGTTTTTCAGTTAGTTCCATTGTTTACTTATTTCTGTGTATTTAGATGTTTTGTTAGGGTATAGAGCTGGGCCAGTGTTCCACGGCTGGGATGAAAACCACACTGCTGCTCCTGAAGCCGAGGTTCGACTATCGGCCGGACTCTCCACTCCAATACCCTGGTGTAGGCCTTACCAGGGAGGCTGAGAAGTGTGATTCCCCTGTAGTTGGAACACACTCTCCGGTCACCCTTCTTATGAAGGGGGACCACCACCCCAGTCTGCTAGTCCAGAGACACTGTCCCCAACCGCCACACAAAGTTGAAGAGGCATGTCAACCACGACAGCCCTACAACAGACTTGAGGTACTCAGGACCTCAAGTCTGAGTACTCATCTACCCCCGAAGCCCTGCCACCGTGGAGCTTTTCAACCACCTCGGTGACTTCAGCCTGGGTGATGAAAGAGTCTAACCCTGAGTCCCCAGCCTCTGTTTCCACCAGGGATCCAACTCACCACCAGGTGGTGATCAGTGGACAGTTCAGCACCTCTCTTCACCGAGTGTCCAAAATATGCAGCCGAAGGTCTGATGATATGACAACAAAGTCGATTATTGACCTGCTGCCTAGTGCAATAATGAAACACCACTCGGATTCAGATCGGGGAGGCCATTCCTCCCGATCATGCCTCTCAAGGGGGCACTGTCGTTTCCCATGTGGGCGTTGAAGTCCTCCAGCAGAATAATGGAGTCCCCGGGAGGGGCACTATCCAGCACCCCCGACAGGGACGCCAAGAAGGCTGGGTACTCCGCACTACTGCCCGGCCCGTAGGCCGAAATGACATTCAGAGACCTGTCCCCAACCCAAAGGCGCAGGGACCCTCTACAGGGTTCTCGAGGGTTCATAGGAGTTTGCCCAACCAGTCCACATGTGTTTTGTGGACCTGCAGAAGGCATTCGACTGTGTCCCTCATGGTGCCCTGTGGGGGGTGTTCCAGGAGTATGGAATTGGGGGTCCTTTATTAGGGGCCATCCGGTCTCTGTACAAGCGAAGCAGGAGTTTGGTCCACTAAGTCGGACTTGTTCCCGGTGCATGTTGGACTCCGGCAGGGCTCCCCTTTGTCACCGGTCCTGTTCATAACCTTTATTGACAAGATTTCTAGATGCAGCCAAGGGCCGGAGGGGGTCTGGTTTGGGGACCAGTGGATTAGTTTCTTCTCTTTGCGGATGACGTGGTCCTGCTGGCCCCAGTTGAGGTGGCTTGGGCATCTATATCGGATGCCACCTGGACACCTTCCTCTGGAAGTGTTCCAGTTATGTCCCACCGGGAGGAGGCCCAGGGGATGGCCCAAGACACGCTGGAGGGACTATGTCTCTCGGCTGGCCTGGGACGAGCTGGAGGAGGTGTCTGGGGAGAAGGACGTCTGGGCATCTCTGCTGAGTCTGTTGCCCCTGTGACCCGGTCCTGGATAAAGCGGAAGACGACGAGTACGAGTAGATGTTTTGTTATTCCCCTGAATTCTGAGCTACCCAGCCTCTCTCCTTCAGCTGCCTGCATTTTCTCTTTCACCAGCTGCTCCTGACTCCCCCTGATTTACTCCTATTGTTCATCGGTCCATTCTCCAACCTACCTCATCATTTATACCCTCTAGTTTTCATTGTTCTCCACTGATTTCTCCTGTTTGCTGCTTGCTCCATGTCCGTCGACTCCCTGATTCTGATAACTTCTTGTCCATGTCTGACACCTGCCAATCTTTCAGTGCCTGGTCTCTCTATAAGTTCATTTATTATTAAACCTTTTCAATTTATTCCACTACGCTCTGCATTTGGGTTTTACCTCTACACAATATGACACCTGAAGGCCAGGGTGTCAGGTTCAAACAACCTAAAATACTTATAATCATCACAAAAAGAAGAGAAAGACAAAGAATTTGTTATTTTACTCGCTGCGAGAACGGACAGAGATGTGCTTTCAGTTACAAATCTCCTACCGCTCTGAAAACCATCTGTCCGCACCTCTCTTTTCATTATCTTTGGGGGTTCCCTAGTTACAAACGTTGCTCTCTAAAGGATGGGAAAAACAGCTGCAACGGAAACAGGTCATATACACCATTATCTTGTAACAACACACTTCCACAGACTCCCCCATCTTAAGATCAGTGTGTGTTCTGTTCAGCACAATCAGCCACCCTCTTTATGACACCCTCATCTGTGACTGCTTCCTTCTCAGCTTCACCTTTGATTCTTGCCTGCAGACAAACTCATCACATCCTTACTCACACATACAGCATGAAAGATTGTAAAGTTAATAGAAAAGGAAAAAATATAAGATAAATCTATATACAATTATTCCAACACAGGGAACACAGAAGACAGATGAGGGATAAAGTTGTGTAGACGTTTAAAGCAGGGTTGGGTTATAAATTAATATTCCAAGCATTGAACACCTTACAGAACTCTGTCAGTTCACCATCTGAAGATGGAAAGAGCACAACAGAACACAGATACCACACATTTTAGGTTATAACTTGTAAAAGAATTTGAACCCACACATCATGTTCTTTCTACTTTACAATTATGCACTACTTTGTGGTTGTCATTACATAAATACACAGATGAAGATACATTAAATAAGAGGAAGATACATGCTAAGATAGATGTTTGTGGTTACAAAGGGACAAAATGTGGACATCTTTTGCAAGGCACTGTAAATGTGAAAAGAACAAGCTTATTAAGATACCTACTGACCCTTTAAAAGCCTGTGTGTATATCATTATTTCTGACTGCATATTTTATCAGCCAATTATGTTGCAGATAAATTCTTCAGCCAAAAACCTCCAAGGTTGCAGTGGCAAAGGCCTAATCAGGTTTAAAAACATACAAGCTGTTACATCTTTATTTACATTCATGTTTCAGATATTTGTGTGATAATTTACCCAGATTATGGAAACATTTATTATTCGAAGCTACCGATGCTGGTGGTGTCATGACGTCAGTCATCATTTTTATGCCACATGCTGTTTAACGGGCTGTGACCATGTGTGTGACATTATGGTCTTCTTCTGATGGAGTTTTGCCCAGCATGACATCCACGTTGTAAAAATAGAAAAAAGCTATGCAATATTTAGGAATTTATTTAAATTCAACAATTAAAAAAGTATTTGATTTGAACATGATATTTATAGCATGAATGTGCAGGTGACACTACTGCATTGATAATATGGACTACAAAGAAGACGGTTTTAAAAGTTTGAAAACAACCTGCACTCACTACGGAATCCTTTTCCCACACAGATGCTTAAAGCATGCACTTCTGTTATAATTGTTACAACTCTGTGATAGCAAGAAACGAGTAGTTTCTTGCTATTGATCTAATGTCATCTTGCTGCTCTGTCCTGCAATAAACATGCATGGTCTTCTCTGTTATTTTCTCTTCCCAATACTTTGTTAATGCAGAACACTTTATCTCAATTTATTTGCAAATTCTCAGTGGTTTCATTGTGTTATATAAATTACCCACAGATGCTACTCATAGCTGCATACATTTCTACGTATTAACTGTTCTTGTAAATTTTTTAATTTAAAATTTTAATAGATGTAGGATCATTGAGAAGTATTTTTCTGCTCTAATATCATGAGCACAGCCTCTAATGATCATCTGGCACTTGACCTCGACATGGACCTGTAATCCTTGCCTTGTTTATGTCAGTTTGTGTAACCCTCTGCTGCTCCAGACTTCCTCTCAAGTCTGAGCAGAGTTTCGGCCACCTGACAGCATCCACTAGAGCCTGTCAGTATCAGAGTGATGTATTCACGGCCATTCTCCTGTATACCCTCAAGGGCAGCCAACTTCCTGTTGCTGGGTTACACTAATTGCTGCATTAGTATTCTGCATTGAGCTGCTACCGGAAGCTGAGGCTACACCAGACACTGATGGCCACTGCAAGACATTGTAATTACTACAGAGAGACTCTCTGCACTCATTGTTTGAGTTTTTCAAACCCATGCAGCTTCCGGTTAAACTGATTTTGATTAGTTTTTTCATTTTTCTTATTGCAATTCACCTAGTTAGAGGAATACAGTTGTTTTATTTTGCACATCGTGTTTTAGCATGCATCTATCAGGAGCCGCATATTTTTATGCATGAATATCTGCTGACCATGCAAGTTATTACAATTTACAGTCCGACCTACAGAAGAAATAATTTGGAAGAGACATTTTGCAGGAGAAAAACAAAATATTCACCTCTGATCTTCTGCATACAATTAATTTTGCAATCACATACTAATTATGGTTGTGTTAACAGCAAATTTGCATTATTTTAGACTTGATGGCTCATATGTCAACTCAGAAGGCATATGTCTTACTGCATTTAGATCTTTACTTTGGTTATTTTCTGGTGCTAACAAAGAATCAATGCCTAATCATTGCCTGATGACATCACAAAAGGGAAACTTCTGTGTGCTACCTTAATGGTGAGTCAGAGGATAAAGAGAGTCAGACCGATGGAGAATGTTGCAGATCAACACCAGTACCATCAAAGCAGTGAGGCCAATCAACTTGATCAAGACTGATCCACTTGGTTAAAATCCAGTTGTTTTTTTTTTTTGCCATCTTACTCTTTAAACTTCCAGCAGGCTAATTTTTTGAGTTTGCATGCATGTTTCTACGGTAGAGATATTGTTTTAGGAATTGTTTACAATTCACAGTTCAAAGTCCAAGTTTCAACCACAGAGAGATTAAGAGAGAGACCTCCGGCCAGTCTGAAGGTGACCTTCCCTGCCAAACAGCAGCTGTGCATCAAGAAATGACCTGCTGAGGTCCAAAGTCGGTTCCCATACCACAAAATAAGGCTTTACTTAGTTTATTGCTGTGGTTCTGAATGGCTGGATAATAATGGACCAAAGGTGGCTCACTTGAAATTGATTCCCCCTCTTTTTTCTTATAACTTCCCATAAAATTAGGCCAGGTATTCAGAACTCCAAATTAATATTATGAATTAATAACTCCTTAATAATTCATCTTTTAGTACTTAGATTACATGTTTCTTTGTTGTTCTTATGTTATGTTTCTTTGCATAGTTAATTACATTTTGGTAAGTTTACTAACAAGATAATTGTATTTCTATAACTGACTAGTTCCAATATAATAATTTTATTTCAGCTGAAATGAGAATTAGCTGCAGTTAGCTCAATGATTTAGTAAAAGAATCACTCTCCAGATAGATTTTCATAATATTTGAGACTGATAAGTAATAATACATATTTTTAATGCAATTAAAAACAATCTTTAAATACAATATATAAATATACGTAAGTAGCCATTTCCTACATACAATGATCCAAGATGCAAGATGCTTTAATTTCTGTGCTCACTTACCAGTCGTATTGGGTTATTATTAGCGATACAAATCAATCACATTGTATTTAGCAGCATTTTGTACTTTTAACCTATTACTGCCAAATTTTTATCTACAACTCTAAAGAAAAATTAATAAATGGTGTTTTTTGCATATCAGATGCAGAGTTTACTGCACACATTAAGAAGAGATTGTAATTTAAACATCTAATATACAAGAGATTAAACAATATATGCATACAAAAACATAAAACAATGTAATATGGAAAGCTCAGTTTGAGAGTACATTAAAAAAGTATCCCCCCCATACATTAAAACCATCAACTTGTGGGATTTCATTTTATGGATCAACAGTAGACAGCATAACACTTTGAAGTGGAGGGAAAATGATACATGTGATTTAATTGTTATTACAAGTAAAAATCTGAAAAATTAATGCAATGCCCCTGTATAAAATCCACTGCAATTAATTGTTTTTAGAAAAATTACATAATTAATAAATAGACTACATGTACTATCATTTTGTATGTAATGTATTTTTATGCATTACAGTAGTTAAGAACTCACAGAAAGGACACATATAACTAGAATAACAGCTTAGTTGTAATTTAATCTTAGCTCCTCAGTAAAGGCAGCAGAGGTTTGTTAGAGAACATTAGTAAGCAAACTGCATCATGTAGACCAAGGTCATGGCTGTAATGTGAGGAGAATTCATGCCTCTGTGCAGTTAAGACCTGTGTTTATTTCTTGTGCATGTAAAGCATGTCAGCTTGTTTGCATTGCATTCTGACTGTGTTCATTGGTATTCTGGATCTTGTGCAAACAGATTGTCCTTTGAATGCTGTCTTCATAGTTCACACTACCCATGTTAGATTAATTTGATTTATTCTTACAAATCCTCACCATGGCAACATGACTTTGTAAAGCTGGGATTTTCTCCAAATATCATGCTCAGTTACTGTGACAACACAGTTTTTGGGAAGTCCAACACACAGAAGCCACCCTGATTATTGATGAAAAGTGATTACTTTCAGTTTCATTAGCATTTTTCTCAATTTGGCTGTCACTTCCGGCAGTCTGCTGTGTGTCCAGAGGACCGTGCCTGTGTGGGTTCGAGTGGATGGACAGGTGCTCATCAGAAGCATTAGTGTGCACAAGTGATTGGAATCAATCAGCGATCTGAGTGGTTAGTTCTCACTCAGTGACGCAGAGTCTCTTGCAGTCTGTGTTTACCCATGAACTGGACAAAGGCTGATGAAAGATATGTGTCAATCTGAAAATGAGATTAAGACTAACCTGCTGTTTGCTTTTTGATTTACTTTTTAAACTTGTTGTCAATACTGATGATATCCAGAGAATATGTTCAGGCAGTTGTACTGCAAGAGAAAATCCAAAATCATAGTGAGGAGCTCTTAGCTCTGCTGCACTCCTCTAATTCACTGTAGCATGGATTTCTGTCTCTGCTGTTGATCTGGCTTCTGCCTCCGCATTCATAGTTTTTTTCATACTTTTTTTTAAGGTGAATGTGCGTCATAAAATCTGTGTGAGGTCAGTCTTGCTGCAGCAACATCGTTGACTCAATCAGGTGGAGTCAGAAGGTTCTTATGACTAAATCAAATACTTGCTGAAATCATACTGTGAGCGCAGATAGGCACGAATACCAATTTTGGTAAAATAAAAAAAAACATGAGCAAGTAATAAAAAAACAGCAAAGCAATATAATTAGTGGTTCCTTAATTCTATTGACACGGACAGTTGTTTGTGAAGCAGAGCTTTAAAAGCCTCTGACTGAAACTACACTGTTGTATGACATTCAGCAGGTTTAATTGACATTCCAGATTTTTCTCAGTGATCTCCCAGGTAGATAAATAAGAATATAACTTCTGTAATGAAACTGCAAGGATTATTCATTTATCTGTGCTGCACACTACAACACTGGTTCAGAAAAAAATTGGCATGTGTTCAAAAGAATAGAAACAGATGGACTGAAATGCAGTTAGATGAGCAATATTTAATACTTGGATACAAATCCTTGACCAACAGGTATACCTCTAGTCTTCCAAGCAGTTACAACAAATCTTATTTATTTTTCTTTTGTAGTTCTTTCTCAGGCTTATACAGCTGCAGCTTTGTTCAGCTGTTGCCTTTAACCTGTTTATTAGCAGCCAAGACGCAGTTCAATACGGATTTGAGCCTAGAATTTGGTCAGCCTGAAACCTTCCTTATTTCTCATTGAACATCCAAGTTAATTTGGTGGTATGTTTAAGGTTTGGCAACAATCCTGTCAGTAACATGCATTTTACAAATTTGCCTAATGCGTCTGGGGAGCCTTTCTGTATGACATTTACTAACTCTTAATTACCATGTAAATGTTTTCCATAGGTTCTCCTGCCTCCTCCCACAATCCAAAAACATGCTTGTTGGGTTAATTGGCCCCTTCAAGTTACTATTTATTATGTCTTATAAATTACACTGGAAAAACAAAGCAGGTAAAGAAAAAGATGTATGTCTAGAGGTCTAGATTTATAGACGGTAAACTCACTATGTCAAACTGTTGTCAAACTGTCTTATAGGGGTGTTGGGGTCATCCATTTTGGTCGGAGAGACGGTCTGGGATGCGCAGTTCGACATGCGCACCTCAGACTTTGTTGCAGTGATGGACACCGAAGCTGATGTCATCAGAGCTATTAAAGCTGGAGCATATCAGGAGTGACAAAGGAGTTAGAATTTGGACTTTTAAAGATTTTTCATTCAAAGCAACTGTGGTTTGAGCCTCGTGACCTGACCATTCCTTTGTCCCAGTTTTATTACTGGAGTTTTTCCACTGAGTTCCCGTCTCAGAGTTTTATGATCCTTTGTTTAAGATTTGGGGCAATCACCTGCTAGTGACTAAAGGGGCAGCCCACTGTCTACCAGCTGATCGCTGAAAATCGAGACATCAGCACACCAGGAGGGCTTTTCTTTCCAAGTTAACCCAATTGTTAATTGTTTCCATAAAACTGCTGGTTTGATCTTCATAGACACTCAATGCGCATATATTTTATTTTATTATTACTGTGAGGTGGTCATTTTTATCCCCTTTGTGTAGAATAGTGTTTGTTAGTTAAGTGAAGGTTTTTGGACCAGAATAGTAATTATATATGGTCAATATATAAGTTCCCCCGCCGATTGGTGAAGCAGCTGATTAAACAGTGACATTTAGTGTGGTTTGATTAATAATTATCAATTATTCATGGGGGCTGCACGGTGGCACAGTTGGTAGCACTGTTGCCTTGCAGCAAGAAGGTCCTGGGTTTGATTCCTGGCTGGGGGTCTTTCTGCATGGAGTTTCCATGTTCTCCCCGTGCATGTGCGGGTTCTCACCGGGTACTCTAGCTTCCTCCCACAGTCCAAAGACATGCCTGTTAGGTTAATTGGTCACTCTAAATTGCCCTTAGGTGTATGAATGAATGTGTGTATGGTTGTGTGTGTTGCCCTGCGATGGACTAGCGACCTGTCCAGGGTGTACCCTGCCTCTTGCCCATAGACTGCTGGAGATAGGCACCAGCTTCCCCACGACCCACTATGGAATAAGCGGTAGAAAATGACTGACTGACAATTATTAATGATAATTAACTAACTGTAATTATTAAGTACTTTGAGCTCATAATCACAACACCAGAGGACATCTCTGACTTCTATTTGTAGGCAATGATTTTTGGTTAAGAAAATTATTTTCTTTGGAATTATGATTTTTATTTATAATTTTTGATAAATATTCATTAATCAATAATAATAATTCTTACAGGACAGAAAGTTTAAAAGCAGTTTAGATATTTGGCAATATAACTTATTCTAAATGTCATAAATGCAATAAAATTGCAATATACTGTTCTGTACTCTGGCTTGCGCTTATGCAAAACCAGGTTGCATAGATATCTGGGTTCAGGAAGACAAAACAGATACTTCCCTCTTCCCAGTGACACAATCCAGCCCATTTTGTAAATCCTAAGGACCAGATAAGGTATCTATAGGTGCATTTCATTAAAGAAATAAAATATAATTGAAAAGTAATATTTAAGTATTATTTGTAATTCAATTCCAAAGGTGACATGATTTTATAGATTCTTGACACGCAGAGTTGTTCCAGAGTCTGGCAATCAGCCACAGGCATGACATGGAGGTCATCAGCCTGTGGCACTGCTAAGGTGTTGCTTTAATATCGACCTTAAGCTGGTCTGCATTGTTGGCTCTGCTGTCTCTCATCTTTCTCTTGACAACAGCAGCCCATAGATTAACTATGGGATTTAGAGATTTAGATTTAGATGACATAGCTAAATCTAAGGAAACTTTAATTCTGTGCCACATCACTTTTCCTCCACACTCTGGGACTTGATGAACAAATTAATTGCAAAATTAATATATGTTAAAATAGGACTTTGGACCTCTAAGCTACAACAGTGACCTAACAAGAATTCAACTTCCCAGATCTGCTACTACTGGTACATCACCAAAACACCATGGCCTCAGACTTAAAGGAACAATATAAACAATGCACTTAAACTCACAGTACTGACAGCGTAATTCACACATCTATGGTATGTGATAGAGAGCACTGCTTTCAAACCTGAGACAGAGGTTTTAGATAGATATAAGAATACATTAGGTTTTTACCGATAAACTATAACACAATACCATCAAACACACCCACACCTTTTAGACACCCTGTTCTACTGGGTTAGGCTTAGGATTAGCACTGGCTAAGAATAGCACGGTTGTACAGTTGGTAGCACTATTGCCTTGCAGCGAGGTCATGGGTTCAGAATAGTCTTTGTAATGATGCTGCTATCTTAACATGATGTTGGGACCCCAGGCATGGGTACAACATGAAAGGCCAGTAAGAACCTTTCTGGAACTTTCAAAATAAATCGCATTAACCTACTTCCAGCACAACCAGAAACGGGGGTAACTTCCCGTGACGTCACTGTCCGAATAAAAACCCTGCTTTTGCAACAAACAGACCTCTTCCACACGGGTCCCCAGTGGAACTGGATGGAGGGACGCAGCACGCTAATGTCTCTTTGCAGGCAAACAGACATAACACTTCAAACTGGATCCAAGAGTGTAATACGATCACGCGATCATATGCACTAAGTTAAGTAGGAATAAACTGTTGTTTGTGTATCCGGTATTCATTCATGAACGGGGGTAATTAAGGTACAAGCATTGCTTAACTTTTTTCTCTGAGGTCTACAGAAGCAAACTGTGTTCCAGAGAGTTCCCAGCAGAGACCCTGTCTCTACAACGCCAAGTATAGTAAAGAGTTTGTTGATTGAAATATGTTTGACTTTGAGTTGACTTATTTTTGTTAATAAATTATTGTATTTGAAGAAGTTGTGTGAATTCATTCTATGTGTGTGCAGAGTTTTGCTGTTCAATAATGTCAGAGCTTGGCTCATCCCATTCAATTTTGTCCTAATACCATCGCCTTACTGGGCTGGTATTCACAGGATAACCTTTAAGACTGAAATATTATTTGATAAAATATTAAACTATTAATATTATATAAAATTCTCAGATTCATAATCCGAACACAAATCAAACATTGTTGATGCAAAGATACATAAACAATGCATCAAAAGGTTAGCTTGATGTAATAGAGATACTCATTCACTTACTAAAGCATGCATGTCTGTCATTTTCTAACAGGGCAGAGCAATTAAACGGGTTGTGTGTAAAATTCTGTCTGTTTAGAGGGAGAGTTTTACTTATGCCTGATTACACGGATCACATCTCAGTATGCATTTTCTGTTGTAAGTCCTCTTTTTCACATTTACTAATTAAGTAAACCTGTGACTTTTCCAGCTGGTTTTGCCTTTCATTTCAAGCGTCTCTTTTCACCATCTGATTTCAATGACGTCTGTTTCAGCTCAAGCCTTTGAAGTGCTGTCATTCATATTGTCATTGTGTTCAATAAGCACAACCAGCCCACTCTTTTTCTCAGTAATGTGTGTGTGTGTGATTGCACACTTGTTCACATGTAATTTGAGTCTGAATAGCAATGAAAGGGTCTGGGAGAAACTGTTGAGGCTAGCTGTTTTTTTTGTTGTTTTTTTTTATCCCATTGACGTCAAAGACATTTCAAGGGAGGCCACAACTGCAGAAAATTAACACCTACAGCAATCACTTGCTTGGAAGCACCGGCTCACCAAAGCAATTAGAATGAACTCTTGAGTGCTCTCTAGAAAAAAATATTCTTTCAGTTTAACCGTCAGAAGGATTTTCCGGACGTCAACTCTTTTGGTGACTTTTCCTTTGTTTGAAGGATTTCCTGTGTGTAAGCCACAAGGCTAGCCTTGCCTTTTCAAGGTTACCTGTTTGAAAACACATTCAGACTGCCTGTGACCAAGTCCTGGAAAATAACTTACACAGCCACACACCCACACTGGTCAGTCCATCTTTCTACATCTAAAGCAAGAGACTACCCTGCAAGGAACCTTGAGATTTAACCTGGTGACACCGATGACAACCCAACATAATCCCAACAACAGGAGGAGTCAGTTCTGCATCTAAACTCCAAATGCACAGATGATAATAAATCATAATTAGTTTTCACCTAAGTCCTTTGGTAACAAAAAAAATGTAGGTTTGTAACACATTCCATGCATTTTTTCATCTAACATACTGCTGTGGATGCTTCCTTTTTTCTTTTTTTACTTCTTTGAAAAAGTTTTGGTCACTTATTTCTTGAGCATGGGAAGAACATCCTGGTCATTTCATGCTTTTCTGTTAGGGTCTTTTGGTACCTGTTTTTTGTAACCAGATACTTGATAAGTATTAACTGGCTGTATGTATCCTGATAATATATTAAAACACTTGACTAGAAAAAGGACTAAACTAATATTCAGCTGTTAAAAAAAAGATAAAAGAGGGTTTGGAAATGGGAATAGGTGGGTACGAATTGGTAACTCTTGGGTATGAAATAGGACCCTAAATTGGTCTGGAGCTAAGGAAGAAACAAATACACAAATCACAGGAAATATGTGAAATGAATATTGTGTCTGGAAATAAGTTTTGTGTAATGTGTCTTTAATATGATGTACTTTTTGTTAATTATTTTTTATTTCACTGCGATGGACTGGCGACCTGTCCAGGGTGTATCTCACCTCACGCTCGTAGACCTCTGAAGATAGGCACCAGCTCCCCTGCAACCCTGAATGGAAGAAGCGGGTATAGGAAATGGATGAATGGATGATTTTTTAAAATAAAAATGAACAGTCATCAGTCAGTCATTTTCTACTGCTTATTCCATAGTGGGTCACGGGGAAGCTGGTGCCTATCTCCAGCAGTCTATGGGTGAAAGGCAGGGTACACCCTGGACAGGTCGCCAATCCGTCGCAGGGCAACACACAAACAACCATGCACACACTCATTCATACACCTAAGGGCAATTTAGAGTGACCAATTAACCTAACAGGCATGTCTTTGGACTGTGGGAGGAAGCCAGAGTACCTAGTGAGAACCCATGCATGCACAGGGAGAACATGCAAACTCCATGCAGAAAGACCCCTGGCTGGGATTTGAACCTGGGACCTTCTTGCTGCAAGGCAACAGTGCTACCAACTGCACCACTGTGCAGCCTCACCTTTAATTTTGTTGTGCTGGGCTGCATTAAAACATCATACAGATAAATGTGTTTACAGAACACTAACTTCTAAACATTTAAGATTTAAGAACACAATGACTTCTTCAATGTATCCAATTTCTGTGAAGATGTTCCTAAAAGCCTTCATTGCTCTTGCAGAAACAGTAACATGGACCTAGCCTCTGGTAATGTCTGCAAAATAATGAAAGAACATCAAAGCAGAGAGAGTGATGTTTAGGAAGAAGGGTAGAAATCTCAGAAATCACACAAAAAAAAATCCTTCAATGAAATACATCTAACCTGAAGTTTCATTTGATATGCAGCATACCAAATGACCTGCATTGGGAGTTAAATGTTTCAAATCAAATGGAGTTTTTTTCTATTAATAAAACATTTAGAAAGGTCACATATATGAGAGTCTTTCTCTATGATGAATCATCATTTAAACAATGTTTCATTGTTCAGCATTTCAGCAAAATGCACAAAGCCTTATTCAAAATAAAATAAAAGCGGTTCGGGAGCTCATTGGTTTCACCGGTTTCTAGGGTCAGAACACAAAAACCACAAACATAGTTTATTATCCAACAATCACCAAGACATCTCAATATTTAAAATAATAAATGTTAGGGTTTGTAAAGCTCAAACACAGATGTTCGAGGTACTCTCCAGAGTAAAAGAGTAAGGTGAGCAGGTTTTCATAGAGGAAGCAGGCATTACAGGTTTGGGAAATCTGCACAGTCTCTGCTTGTTAAACACAGCATCAACAGCTTTCTGTTGGTCAATCAAAAAAAGGGGATAAAAGGATGTTTGTTGAGGAAATGCTCAGTAACACGGTCAGGGCCACCTAATCCCTCCACCAAGGCCTCAGGAGTTAACCTGACGGACACTCTAGACAAAGACTGTGCACATTGTTTCTGTCGATAAGATGTTTTGAGAATTTCCTGCATTTGATGCACATAAATCCCCACAGAGACATTTTCATCTCCTTAACAAAACAGCAAATATGTTGTTTTTTTATTGAAAGTTTAAACATTTAGTCTTATTTTATAGTATGTTTTTACACTGAGAGAAACAAATAATGGTGTGACTTAGATTTTACTTACACTAATGGCTTTCTGCACTGTAGCTAAAATCACATCCTTACACATTCAGTAACTTGAAGATCTATTGATTTGTGTCTGGTTTGTTTACATTTGCCATTATCTTTTTTCCATACTCTTTTTTTCATGTCCACAAAGCCCAGACGGAAGTGTGTTACAGTAGTTTACAGGTTTTGGTTGTGTAAATAGTGAAATTTGACACATTAATTTTTATTCAGTTGTTGAGTGACGCCAATGGAGGCATACTGTCCATCCGAAGTCTAAGCTGGGAGTTCCAATTCTTGTCAAATATTTAAAAGCAGTCATGTTTGGCAGAACTGTCATTATTTAGTTTCACTTTTACTGATGTATTTAAACCACAGTGGAAAGTCCAGCATAGAATGATGATACAACAAGCAATTTGAATGCTTTTGTGTTTTTCTGTAGGCATGAACAAGCATCTGTCATAACTCTCGCTGGACATTTGACCACTGGTCCTAATTAAACTTATAATAATAATTACTTTTGATGATGAAAGTGCACCAAGAGAACAGAACCAATGAACTATAACAAAGCAATCATTTGCAAGTATCTAATATAGTTCTCCTTCTCACGACACCCATTGTGATTAAAGGTTATACCAAAGGTTCAGTGGTTAGCATCTGAACACATCAGTACATATTTAAATTAAATCATTGCTGAAAATATTACATAGTGGAAGTTTCAAATATATGCAGACAGCTTCCTATTATGTACATAATACCCACTAGAAATACTGGACGTAAATTAGATTTTTGTCAGTCTGTGTAAAACAATTCAAGTTATAGATATGAAATAAATGTAGGTCTAAATCAAGTTGTTCTTGGGAATGTTCACATCAAATTTGATGTTAATAAACAATTACATATGTAATAATCTAAACAAAACTGCAAATAAGTACATTAGATAAATAAGTGTCAATTATAAATTTTAAAAATAAAAATAAATATTTAAATTCTTTTTTGTTAAAATTATCTAAATAAAATAAAATATTTATTTACAAATGTAATAGTTTCTGTTCTAGTATTGAGTAATTGAAATGGTAGATCATCAAGTCAAACCAAACATATGATCAGTTTTCCTGCACAGAATTATTGCTTTAATTTGGTGGTATCCAAACCTTTAAGCTTCCGACCCACGAAATAACACTTAAAGAGACTTTTGACCCCAAGAATCGGTTGAGTTTACTACGAAGTCCATTAAACAGTACTACAATGGAATCACAAACAGCAACAATGTGTAAAATTTTGTTTTATCTGATTTTAAAGTGCTAGTTTGGTGATTTGTCTGAAGTTGTGGATTTCTTTTGAAATAAACTTTGTTTAGCTTAGCTTTAATCTAACCTTTCATTCTCTGTTATTATCTGAAAATAAAATAAGAGTGAGCCAGTCTATTGGAATCTATGCTGCTTCCTCCTAAGTGTCTTTGGTAGCTTTGTATCATGAGCAGAACCACTGTATCAGTTATTGCAGTGAACTCTCTGTAACTGCTCTTGGGAAGTTATCCTCTTTTAAGAAAATGATGGTGATGTGCTTCACATCTCTTCAAGTGCTCTTAGATGTGAGGAATGGGTTTGTCTTCCTTATGCTTAAGAACATGTCATCATCTGCCATTCTTTTCCTCTGTGGGCATACAGGCCATTTGTCCCGTGAACATTCATATCTTCAGTTTTCAACAAAGAATGAACCAAACTCTGATTTAAACCTTAACAGCCCAAAAATAACTGCCAATAATAGATAGATAGATAGATAGATAGATAGATAGATAGATAGATAGATAGATAGATAGATAGATAGATAGATAGATAGATAGATAGATAGATAGATAGATAGATAGATAGATAGATAGATAGATAGGTTGGTTTTTGGACTGTGGGAGGAAGCCAGAGTACCCAGAGAGAACCCACACATGAACAGGTAGAACATGCAATCTCCATGCAGAAAGACCCTAGACCAGGAGTCGAACCCAGGACCTTATTGCTGCAACTCAACAGTGGTACTAACTGCACCACTGTGCAGCCCTTTAAATAATACTTTATTATAAATTTTTTGGTGAATGAAATTTCAGTTAAGACGACTACACTTCATCAGATTAACTAGTTATTTTATATGAAAAATACTGCTGAAAACATTCTCTTACCCATCCAAATCATTGAATTCAGGTGTTCCAATCACTTCCATGGCCACCATTGAATAACATCCAACACTTAAGCATGCAGAATGGGGCTTGTTCAGGAGCTCACCGAATTCCAGTAAGGTAGGATCCAACCTTTCCATCTACTAAATACTCCAAAGTCAACTGTTAGTGTCTTTACAGCAATGTGGAAGCAACTGGGAATGACAGCAACACAGTCATGAAATGTTAGGCAGAGCAGGGTCAGTGGATGCTAAAGGACCATAGTTTGCAGAGATCTTCAACTTTCTGCGAAGTCAAAAGCAACAGACCTCCAAACTTCATGAGGCCTTCTGATAAGCTCAAGAACAGTGCATAGAGACCTTTGTGGAATGGGTTTCCATGACCAAGGAGCAGCATCCTAGTGCATCTCCAGGTGCAATGCAAAGCTTTGGATGCAGCGGACTGCCACTGCATTCTTGAGCAGTGGGGACATTTTTTCATTGGGGACTTTTTCGACAATTTCATGCTCCCACTTTCAGTGCACAAAGCAATGTCAAAGTCAAGACATAGATGAGCCAGTTTGACAGAAGAACATGACTGCCGCGCAGAGTCCTGACCTATACCCAACTGAACATTTCTGGGATCAATTAGAATGTAAACTGTAAGCAAAGCCTTCTTACCCAATATCACTATCTGACCTCACAAATGACCTTCCAGAACAGAAATTCCCATGTAAACACTTCTAAAACATGTGGAAGGCCTTCCCAGAAGAGTTGAAACAGGGAATGGTTGAATTACATAGAAGAAGCACATGTTTAAGACTACTGCTGAACTGTGTCCTGTAATTTAATTTATCATATATTAACTTGCAAAATAGTAACAAATCATAATTCCTCGAACTTATGGTACCATTATCACTTTTGGTTCTGACTAATGACTCACTCTGCATTCATCCAATCAGCAGACTGTAATTTCCACAAGCTGCTAAATGATCTTAATACTTTTCGTAAAAGTGGATATCCCCAGAATATAAATGACCAGCTTGCTCTGAGGACATTTCATGAATAATTTAGTCATCCTTCCTGGTGAGCTTGGTCCAGTTAAATTCTCATTCCAGAGCTCAAGGTGAGTGTTGCAGCAGCCTGAGGCTAGTTATTATCACAACAATAAGTGCACTGGTAAACAGAGATACTGTGTTTATTTTACAGGAGCTCCACTGATTCAATCAATGTGTGCCTTCTGAACCTGGCCATTGACGTCAGCACCCCTATTGGATTTCTATTTGGGTTTTAGTGGACCAAAATCTGTCACTGTCACCTGCTGCCTTTCCACTGTGCTATCACTTCCTGTGAAATTGAGAAAAGTACAAAAGGACCTTTGGAAAAAAAAAAAAAACTTTATTTGAATAGAGCAATCGTAGAGCATTTATTTATATAAATAACAAATCAAGGTATAACGTTTAGAAAATGTAGATACAAAATTATTATTAAAAAGAGCTAGTAAGAAAACTGCGGGTTGAGAAGAACTGAACTGATCTTTTTTTTCATTGGGGCCTGCCATAGCATTGCATAGGAGAGCAGTGCATTGCATTGCGAAGCAATGCAATGCACTGCCTCCATGCAATGCATGGCAGGCACCTATTACTATTCACCTGGTCAAAACCTATCTCCGTTAATGCGGCCCGAACCGCAGCGCGCACCCCCACAATATATACATCAAAACGTCCGGCTCGGTCCCGGGAGGTGTGCTATTACTTTTATTGGCGTTTCGAGTTACTATGGCGACGTAATTAACGAAAAACCACCCCCCCAAAATCCCCATAGGAATGAATGGAGTCAGGGGTGAAGAAATCCTCAAAATTCACTGTTTTTGAGGCTCTACTGTATCGCCATACTTTCACCTAGAAACACAGTTTGACTTTCAGTTTGTAGGAAAATCCGCCGGCTCTTCAGAAGTGAAAACGGTTTGTTGATAACTGCTACGGTTTCTCTAAAATTAGACTCCAAGCGACACAAAGTTTGAGAGAAAATCACACTCTTAACAGTGGAGATGGCAGTTACTAGAGTGTAAAAAGAGGGGATTTTTTTCAGGAAAAATGACTTTCAACTGGCACTCACGGCCACAAATTTCGCTCTACAGCCACAATTTTCGGTCAGATTGTAGGGCCGGGCCTCTGCTTTCACACAATAATTTCAAAATTGTTCTAAGTCTCATAGATTTCTGTCAAAACACCCTCGATCGCCAAGAGTCAGTAAATTTCTGTAGGCCTTCTCCCATGTATTTTCAATGAGAGCTTGACCTGTAATCCAGGAGTGACACCATTTCTTTCCATAATCATATTTTATACTGTGAATGACATAGAGCAATGAAAATATCCATGATTGGGGACGAGGGACAGCTGTCGCCCACAATTTAAAAAATTTTCAAATACCATGTACGGATTCCCAGATATTAGACTTTGTTCGGGAGCATGTTCAGGCATTTTTGCCTTTTTCTCCATTTTCCCTTACTTTTCACCCAGTGTTGTGTCTTTATTATTATATTTTCACTAATAAAGGATGAATATTAATGTTCCCCTGTCCGTTCTGATAAAAACGGTCCAAGAATGATGTCGATCGCCCCTACGGTTTCAGAGTTATGGCCAGTTGTTCGGGAGCATGCGCCTCCATGTTATAAAGCCTAGACCAGGGGAGACAGAGAGAGAGGTGCTGCGTGAGTGAGAAACAGCAGGTGTCAAGTTACACTGACGCTCTTTGCTGATTGGCTGATTCATTCCTCACTGTTCTATTTATAGCTCTGTGTATCTCCTACTGTAGATGTCTGGATGTGATTCTGTCTTTCTTTCTGCCTCTCTGTGTCTCACACTGGGACACACACCCACCCACCCACACACACACACAGACACACCCACACACACACACTCACACACACATGCATGGATTACTGTCTTTCTGAGGACTTTGCATTGACTTTCATTGATTTTCAGTCATTTCTATGGCTTAAACCTGACCTGACCCCCTTTGACCATCTTCATAGGAGGCAACTACATGGCGGCCATGTTGTGTGGGGAACTTAAACAACATGTACTGCTGTTCCAACACCCAGACAACAGTGATTGACCCTAAAGGTCAATTTCTTTCATCAACCCTCCATGCTTACTAATGATTATTTAAAGCTTATAATAACATACACAATGGTTTTACAATAGCAAGCAGGTTCTATATAACTAATGGAACTAACCCAGACCTGAAAGGACAACCATGCTTGATTTTCAAAATAAGACAACACCTGCTCTACAAAATATAAGACTTTAAACAATAGATGATTGCAGGAGTGGGCTTCACACTACTGTTGGAGCTCCCCCAGTGATAGGAATGGGACTATGCTGGTCCTTTGAAACAGGCTTACAGAAACTTTCAAAATAAAAGCCTACACCTTCCATACTTAATAATGATTTCTTAAGCTTATAATAGCATTCATAATGATTTTTAAATAGCAAGCAGGATCTATATAACTAATGGAACTAACCCAGACCTGAAGTGACAACCATGCTGGACTTTCAAGATAAGACAAAACATGATCTACAAAATAAAAGCCTTTAAACAATAGATGTTTGCAGGAATGGGCTTCACATTAATGTTGGAGCTCACCCAGTGTTGTCCTTTTAAAATAAAGCCTACTGAAACTTTCAAAGTAAAAGCCTCAACCCCCCATAGTTACTATGGATTTTGTGAGCTCACAAGAGCATAGAAAATGATTTTTAAATAGCAATCGGGTTCTATTTAATCAATGCAACTAACCCAGACCTGAAAGTACAACCATGCTGGACTTTCAAAATAAGACAAAACATGCTCTACAAAATAAAAGCCTTTGCATTTTCAACAATAGATCATTTCACAACTGGGCTTCACACTAATATTGGAGCTCACCCAGTGTTGGCCTTTTAAAATAAGGCTTACTGAAAATTTCTAAATAAAAGCCTCAGTCTTCCAGAGTTACTAGTAATATTTAAAGCTGATAATAGCATAGAAAATGAATTTCAATTCAAATAGCTAGCTCCGGTCCCAGAAGCACGCACCAAGAGGCAGGCCCCGTCTAAATTTCTTCCGAAATTTTCTAGTTTATTTTAGGATTTGATGAGGGCCACGTGGAGCTTAGGTGTGTAAACTGCAGAACTTAATATCATATCCCAGATGCTTTTAATATTAGATATTGTAATCATAATAATGCTTAGATAGTTGGCAAAAGCAAAAATACTTCTAAACAAATGATTCATGTAACAAAAGGTTTCACTTATACATTGCTAGACGGCATTCTGAATATTTTTCTTTTGAGGTTTGCAATCATCACCAGCAAACAAGTTCACTGGATTCCACACCCACTGAGGGAAGCTTTCATATTGTTGCTTACAAAAGTATTCACACCCCTTGAAATTTGTCACATTTTGTCATATTATGTGATAGATCAACATTCTTTTACAAAAAAATGTGAGGCCTCTATTTGTATTTAACTTCCAGTACTATATCACCTCTAAACTAAATCAAGTACTGCCAATTATCTTCAGAAATCACCTAATTAGTATATTAGTGCATATACAGGGTGCGTAATCTCTGTATAGATACAGCTGTTTAGAGAAGGCTTAAGAGGTTGATTAGAAAACCAAACTGAACAAAAAAATAAATAATGACCAAGAAATAAAATAGAAAAGTGAGGGACAAAGTTGTGGAGAGTTGCTGCAAGAAAAGCATTTTTTGTCAGAGTTCTGGGAGCGTTTTTCTGTTCACCTTTTTTACCTGCTACTAACCCCATTCAACCTCCAGATGGCACCAGACACATGGTAGGAGCCATAGGTGGCCATAGGTGTTTTCCATCAGCCTCATCAGGAGAGGATCTTAAGTACCCAACATTGCCAACACTCCGGTGAGTGTTAACCTGACGTGGTAACTCTAGCTGCCCAAGACAAGTCTCCTTGTGATTATTTTCTGAGTACTTACCTTCTCGTGTCCTCCTTCCCAGGTTACCTGGGCCCTACATATAGCCCTCGACTTCGTCACCAGACTTTGTCACCAGACTTCCCAGACAGCTCAGCTTCTGCTGAAGCATGTTTTCAGACTCCATGGTATACCTCTGGAGATCCTCTCCGACTGCGGACCTCAGTTCACAGCTAAGGTTTGGAAACAATTCTGCTTAGCATTGAGAGCTAAAGCATCTCTAACCTCAGGATATCACACACAGTTCAATGGCCAAACGGAGAGGATGAATCAAGAACTGGAATCCATTCTCCGTTGTTTAACATCAACCAGCCCCACAGACTGGAGCCAATTCCTGCCATGGGTCGAGTACGCTCATAATTCTCACTCTTCTGCTGCCACAGGTTTCTCCCCTTTTGATGCTTGTCTGGGCTATCAACCGCCATTGTTTTCCGCGGACGAGAAGAAGATCTCTGTCACTTCTGTACGTCATTACATCCGTAGATGCAAACACATCTGGACAGGCACCGCACAAGCCCTTCAATGCACCGCAGAACAGAACAAAAGGTATGTAGACAGGAAAAGGGTTCCAGCTCCCCAGTACCAGCCTGGTCAGAAGGTTTGCCTCTCGTCACGTGACATCCCTCTAAAATCTATGTCCAAGAAACTCGCCCCCTGGTTCATTGGCCCGTATGAGATTGAGGCAGTTATGAGTCGTTCAGCTGTCCATTGATCCAAAGTTCCACGTCTCCCAGATCAAACATGTCATCTTGCCCGCTGCCCGAACACCCTCCACCCACCCGGGATGGATTTGGGCACCCAGTCTATGCGGTTCGACGGATTGTGGAGTCCCGTCGGTGTAGTCGCGGTTGGCAGTATCTCATCGGCTGGGAGGGCTATGGTCCTGAGGACCGCACCTGGGTGCTCCGGTCAATCAGCCAAGAAAAGCACAGCTCAATTAGGAGAATCTGTTGACAACTCTTAGTTTTGCACTTTACAAATCTGGCCTTTATGGAAGAGTGGTAGGAAGAAAGCTATTGCTGAAAGAAAGCCAGAAAAAATCTGGTTTGCAGTTGGCCACATGTCATTTAGGGTACACAATGAACAAGTCAGATGAGACAAGAATTAAACTTTTTGGCCAACATATGTGGGTTGAACAGTGCTACAGATATTTGTACTGTTTCCTGTCTGCCTGGAGTGTGCATGTTCATGCTGTGCATGTGTAGGTTATCTCCAGGTACTTCTGCTTACTCCCACAGACTAAAAACATGCTGTTGGGTTGATTGGTTTTGCTAAATTCCCCTTAGACATGATTCTGTGTGTATGGTTGCTTGTGTTGCCCTGTGAGGAAATGCTGACCTGTCTAGGTGTGCCCACCTTTCAACCTTATGACTGCTAGAGATAGGCACTAAACCCCTAACCCCTGCACAATAATGAACAAATGGATAACATGCAAAACACTATGCATGGTAGACACATGAACGATGGCGGTGGCAGCAGCATGCTGTGGGGATATGCTTTTTCAGCAGGGACAGTGAAGCTAGTCAGACGTAAAGAGTAGATAGATTGAGCTAAAAACAGAACAAACCTGGAAGAGGCTGCAAAACAATTAAGGAAGGGGCTGAGTTCAACTTATTATTCGCCTTATTTATGCGATTCAGTTTCTTAGTCAAAGTTCAGACCGAAATTCATCTGAGAATCTCTGGAAATAAGTGAAGACTGCTGTTCACAGATGCTGGCCTATCCAGTCAGCCTGAGCTTGAGCTATTATGCAAGCAAGATTGGGCAAAAAAAAACTGTCTCTAGTTGTGCAAAGCTGGTAGATGGATACACCAATATCTTGCAGTTGTCATTGCAGCAGAAGGTGAGTTTTCAAACACGAGGGAGCTGAATAGAAATATTTCTAACATGTTTTAGATATTTATATGTAAAATGTTTCTTTCCACTTCACACTTATGTGCAACTATAAGGCAAAAGATTGTTCTACAAAGTATTGAGGGCTGATTAAATGCAGATCAAATCTTTCAGATTTATCTAAAAATAAAAAAAAACAATGCATAATTTTCTTCCCCTATTTAAGTTGGATTTGTGCTAGTCTATTGCATGAAATCCCAGTAAAATACATAGAGATTTATGGTTATGACATTTCAAATTGTGAAAAGCTTTTGCAAAGCACTGTATTTTGCAGGAAAGAGCGGCTCAGCTTTAGGTTCAAACAAAAAGTCTAAAAGTGCTTCTCTTGATGTGATCACAACATTCAGTTTTGGAGTCTATTTCAAGGAAAGGTGTTAGATTGCAGCCATTTTGTCTGCTGTGTTGTATCAGATTGTTATGGGTTTTTCATCAATTTCATCCCCACTCACTGCAAAGAAGTGGCAGAGTGCACTTAGAAATGCATGAAATCCACTTTCCGAAAGCCAGAGTTTCCTGTGTTTTGAAAGGTAAAGAAGAAAGACAAGAAATGTGAAAGGTGTTTATGCATTGCTTCCATAGTTTGATTAAAGTCTCAAAGCACTTTAAACTTAATATGATGCACAAAACTAAATTCACACTTTAGTGCCCATATTTCCTGTATTTGCAGCCCCACACACACCATCTAATGTTGAGGATTTTTCTCCGTGAGCAACATGCTGAACATCCAGCCTCCTTACTGGGAAACCTCTAAACAACTGCTACTTTAACTTTTTCTAGTGGGGACATTGGTGCTGAGACAGATGTTGTGTGGAGGGAATTTTTACTCCATCTACCCTGGGAAAACCTCAGAAAAAAAGGCTATGGCTGTAATAAATGCAGTTGTGCAGGTATAATAGTGTGCTATTTGAACTCTCCAGAGTTCTAATTTGGGTTTCTAAGTGCAGTTAACTCAGCTGGGTTCTCCTTTTTTGCTCATATGTGGAAAGGTACCCGCCACATGGAGCACACTGGTGCATCTAAAGAGATTTATTATTTTCTTTAATACCTATACCAGAATTTAAAAAAACAAAACTGACTCCTGTGTCTGCATCTTGCCACACTGTAGTACATTTTATGTGTAGGTGACTGACTCAAAAATTGGTTTGTTCTTTTTTAATCAAACTTTATTCATTGGACTCTATTTCCACAGCTAAATGTAACATAAAGCAATGTACAGACATTAAAGAAAGAAGGACAGAGATGAAACCATTCCAACCACTAGAGACATAGACATTAGACATGTTTAAACTAAGTAATCAGTCTGACAAAACAAATAACATAATGACTAATCAATCACTTGTAGGCCATTAGGAAGAGTGAGTACTGGTGAGTTCAGGAGTTAGTTCAATGTTCAGGTACTTGCGTTGGAGGGTGGACAGGGTACGCTTCTGCCTTGGTTCAGGAGACGGAGGACAACAGGAAGCTGCCAGCTTGATCCTTGGAAACAAAATCCAAATGAAATCCACCAAACGTAGGTAATCTTGATCGTCCAGAAACTTCTGAAGCACTATCGACGACAGGGTTTATCTGTGACACATGAAACGTAGGATGTATCCGAAGACTTGCCGGTAAGCGAAGGCGAACCACAGAGGGGCTGATCACAGTCTCGATGAAACGAGGCGAAAGCTTCCGAGACATGGACTTGAGTGGCACGTAACGTGCCGACAACCATACCTTTTGTCCGGGCTGATAATCGGGTGCAGGTTGGCGTCTCCGGTCAGCAAAATGCTTGTTCTGGTCAGCAATTCGCTGAAGGGCCTGAATAGTAGAGTTCCAGATGGTTCTGCAGCGGCGGACATGTTGATGGACTGATGAAACTGTAATATCCTTCCGTCAGCGGAAAACAGAGGAAGCTTATATCCAATAGATGCTTCAAAGGGTGAGCGACCAGTAGCTGAAGAGATGTGAGTTGAGTGCATACTCGACCCAAGGTAGGTATGAGCACCAATCTGTGGGGTTCGTGGATGTGAGGCAGGGCAAAGTGAATTCTAGTTGCCGATTTATCCTCTCTGTTTGACCGTTGGACTGGGGGTGATAGCCAGAAGTCAGTGAAACTTTGGCTCCTAGAACTAAACAAAACATTTTCTAAACCTGAGAAATGAACTGTGGACCTTGGTCCGACAGAATGTCCGAGGTATCCCATGGAGATTGAAGACGTGCTTGGTAAGGAGTTTTGCTGTTTATTGGACTGATGGGAGTTTTCTGAGGGGAATGAGATGGCATGATTTAGATAACCGATCAACGATCGTGAGAACAGTAGTCATACCTGACGAGAGAGGCAGTCCGGTCACAAAGTCCAAAGCTATATGGGACCATGGTTGATTTGGGATGCTGAGTGGTTGGAAAAGACCTTCAGGAGGCTGGTTACTGGATTTGTTTCTGGCACAGACTTGAACAAAATCTCTAGCGTCTTTATGTATTGATGGCCACTAAAACCTTCTCTGAACCAATGCCATAGTTCTGCTCACCCCAGGATGAGCTGAAAACGTAGCTGTGTGTAGCCACTCAATAACCTTAGTGCGTACATGAGACGGAACATAAATATGGTTTGGTGGTCGTGTGCCAGGGTCAGGCTCCAGTGGTTGAGCCCTGTTAATGATGTCTTCAATTTCCCACCTGAGTGCTCCTACTGTCCAACTGGATGGCATAATGGGAGCTGGTTCCTTCACCGAATCATTGGCGGCAAATTGTCTGGACAGGGTATCAGGCTTAGTGTTCTTGGGGCCAGGTCTGAAAGAAATACACAAATCAAAACGAGAAAAGAATAAAGACCACCGTGACTGGTGTCGATTGAGCCTTTTGGCAGCTTGGAGGTAGGCCAAGTTTTTATGATCAGTCCAAACTTGAATGGGATGTTTGGCCCCCTCCAGCCAGTGACGCCACTCCTCAAGTGTGAGTTTTATGGCCAGTAATTCTCTGTCACCCACATCATAGTTTCTCTCAGTGTTGCTTAACCTGCGGGAGAAAAAAGCACAAGGATGAAGTCTCTCTTCCTCAGAGTTCTGAGACAGAACAGCCCCAACTCCAGTGTCTGAAGCGTCAACCTCCAAGATAAACTGCTTGGAAAAATTGGGGTGAATTAAGATGGGGGCGTGAGAGAATTTCTCCTTTAACGCCTGGAAAGTGGATTCAGCTTCAGGCGACCATGAAAATGAGACCTTGGAGGAAGTTAATGCAGTGAGAGGTACAGCTGTAAGACTGTAGTCCTTGATGAGTCGTCTGTAGAAGTTTGCGAATCCGAAAAATCGCTGTAGTGCTTTGCGTGAGTCTGGTACAGGCCACTCCAGGACAGCCTTGATTTTCTCTGGGTCAGAACGTACCTGTCCACCCTCAAGGATGTAGCCCAAAAATGTGATGGATGGCTGATGAAACTCACACTTTTCGGGTTTCACAAACTGGCGGTTCTCCAAGAGGCACTGGAATACCTGGCGAACGTGTCTGCGATGTGCCTCAATGTCCTTAGAATAAATAAGAATGTCATCCAAATACACGAAAACGTTCAAAAAGTCCCTGAGAACGTCGTTAACTAGAGCCTGGAAAACAGCAGGTGCGTTGCAAAGTCCAAAAGGCATGACCAGGTACTCGAAATGGCCCAGCGGAGTTTTGAAGGCCGTCTTCCACTCATCTCCCTGGCGGATCCTGATGAGATAAGCATTTCTGAGATCTAATTTGGAAAATATGGTGGCACCATGAACCGGTTCAAATGCAGAGGTGATGAGAGGAAGTGGGTATTTATTCTTAACTGTGATTTGGTTTAAGCCTCTATAGTCAATGCATGGACGTAACGAGCCGTCCTTCTTACCCACAAAGAAAAATTCTGCCCCAAGAGGTGAGGAGGAAGGCCAAATAATACCTGCAGTCAAGGAGTCATTAATATAATTCTCCATGGACTTCTGTTCTGGACGCGAGATATTATACAACCTGCTAGAAGGCAGGGGGGCACTGGGAAGAAGATTGATCACGCAGTCATAAGGTCTATGGGGAGGTAAAGACAGGGCCTTATCCTTACTAAAGACTCTTCTTAAGTCATGGTATTCAGTGGGCACCTGAGACAAATCTATAACCTTGTCCTCCCTGTTGACCTGCTCGGGAAAACTCGGGGAGAAAGCTGACTGTAGACAAGATGAATGACAACTAGTGGACCAGGACTCAATGCGACACTCAGACAAATCTAAATGAGGGTTATGTTTTTGTAACCAAGGGAAGCCAAGAACCATGGAACCTTGAGAAACTGAAAACATGAAGAAAGATGTTTCTTCCCTATAGTTACCTGATAGTAAGAATTCTAGAGATTTAGTGCATTGGGTTATCTGCTATCTGAGTCTATTAAGTTCTGTTTGCTGCCTGAATCCAACATGGCAGACAAAGACAAAGTATGTTGATTAAATATGATAGTAGCTGGTAGGTTGAATATGGGGGCTTTGCAATTCATTAAGTGTCCACCAACCCCCCCCCTTCATAGTTGGCGGACCCTGTCTTTTGGGTTCCTGGGGCAAATAGGACAAGTTGCTACGAAATGATCTGGTGAGCCGCAGTAAAAACACTGCTTGGTTAGCTTGCGTCTCTGTCTTTCTTTAAAAGTTAACCGGGTGTGTCCCACCAGCATGGGCTCAGGTTCAGCTGCAGATTGTGGAGGCGGAGGCTTAGCTGTGGGTAGAGAACTAGTAGCTAACTGTGGTTTTAAAGTAAACCTTTCAGCCCTGGATCTTCTTCTCTCCCTTAATCTGTTGACAACCTTAATTGCTAATGTAATTGCTTCATCTAGGGGCTCATCAATTAGGACTAACTCATCCTTTAAAGAATCGTCTAAAGTGTGAAAAAAGGCTGATTTTAAAGTGTCATTATTCCAACCAGAAGCAGCAGCCAAAGTGCGAAACTCGACAGAGAAATCAGTAAGTGGCCTATTACGCTGCTTTAAGGCTCTCAACTGACGACCAGTACTAGTCTTGTCTTAACTGGGGAAAAGGTCTGCTTAAATTCCTTCACAAACTCATCAAAAGTACAACCAAAATCTCTGCAATCAGAGAAATTGGCCTCTGCCCACTGTAAAGCCTTGAATGACAATAACCCAATGATATACAAAATCTTAACATCATCATGGGGAAAGGAATATGGAGAACGGTTGAAAACTAGAGTACACTGTAGCAAAAATCGCCTACAGTTACTAACCTCGCCAGAGAATTTCTCTGGGTTAGGTAAGGTGACATCATGTGAATGAGGAAGTTGGTAGGATGATGTTGGTGCAGCAGCGCCATCTGCATGAGCGGTTGTTGGCCAGAGTGTTCTGTCATTTTCTTGGAGATAGATCTGACCCACATGCAGAAGAACACTCAGAGGAAACTGAATAAGTGAAAGGTGTTTATTTACAGCCAGTGAGTCTGGGACATGAACGGGTAAATTCGACAACTGTATGAAAAGAGGGGAAGAGAACTGGTGAAACAGGGAACTGATATGTTGTGAAAAATAACGTAAGGTAATTTCTGTAATCAGGAAAATGGCTTACTAAACAAATGCCATCAGTTCGCCAGGGGTAGATGGAGTCGGGACCAGGTATGCGAAGCGGAGTAATCCAGATGGTTTTGCTTGAGCTGAAGAGTGAGTACTGGTGAGTTCAGAAGTTAGTTCAATGTTCAGGTACTTGCGTTGGAGGGTGGACAGGGTACGCTTCTGCCTTGGTTCAGGAGACGGAGGATAACAGGAAGCTGCCAGATTGATCCTTGGAAACGAAATGCAAATGAAATCCACCAAACGTAGGTAATCTTGATCATCCAGAGACTTCTGGGACCAAAGTCAGTGTTCAACCAAGAATGATCAAAAGGTTCAGGTTTCTGCCTGCAAAGGAACATAAACAACATCAGCTTAGAGACCAGAAACAAAGCATAGCTTAGAGGTGGCTGAGCTTGTTACCACTGAAGGCAAACACTCTGGCATCGAAGTGCTGGCAGCCTCCTGCTTAAATACTCCTCCAATGCAATCAGCAGATCAGTCGCACCTGTCACCCACCACACCTGAGAAACTCCAACACCATCTGGAAACTGAAAACAAAGTGCAGACAAAAACACAAGCACAAACACACACACAGAAACCAAAACCCTGAAACAGGTGTGCAGCAAAATGTTTTCCTGAAGTATGCATTGCTGTTTCACTTTTTTGACATCAGAAATGCAGCCAGTAAATGCAACTGCACCCAGTTCCTACTTTCTCCACCTACATTAAACCACATTTTATTGGAATCAGGGTGTTGTGAGATACTTTGAATGAGTGAAAACACATTTTTATTCACTTTACCTATTTCGCCAAACAATTGGATTGTTGTCAAAAATGTTTAGTTCCAAAACCTTCAAACAAGCCTGAAAATGACTTTTCTCTTCATGTGTTAAGCCTCTATTTAACACAAGTTTAAAACAATATCAAGACTCAGGTAATGTTCAGGAGGGTCTAAGTAACAGTCAATAGAATAGGATATTTGTGCTTATTGTACATTTCCAGGTTTTACTCAGCCATAATCACTAAAGAGTATTCGTTGATAAAGAGGTAAATTTGTCGGCTTATATGGGAACGGATATGATGGATTTGTTTGAGCCTGTTTGGTTAAAAATTTACAAATGCTCTCATTTTATTATAAGCTTAACTGATAAAACACTACAAATATTGCTCGGGCCTTATTTAAATAGTCTGAAAATCAAAAAAAGTAAGGTTGGTATTCTTAGCATGCTAACATCAGCATTAACATGATTGTGGGATGCAATGCATTTGGGCTCATGCTTCTTAATATAAATAACAAACTTTGCAACATATCTTGAACATATAACATTCTGTATTTCTAGTGAACTATAGAGTACATGTAAATTTTCAGCACAATGTACAAGTACAATGAAAATGAGTAAAAAGCTATCTGGTCAGTGCATGCGCAATAAATAATTTAGGTTTCTGGAGAGAAACCAAGTTACTCTGGTCAGTGTTTCTTTTCTTTTATAATCATGTTTCCACATACTTCTTGTTTAGTTGTAGCTATTAGAGATCCTAAACTACTGAAAAAGGGATGTTTTAAAATGGAAGAAGTTATATCCTGACAGGGGCAACCAGCAAAGAAAGATGCATAAATCAAAGAGCTCCTACCCCTATGATTAATGTCATGTAAATGAGAATTACATAAACGTTTAATTAAGGTTTGACATACCTACATTATAGATGAGGAACTGCATTTCATAAGCAGGAAGAACAATCAAGACCATCTTGCCAAGGCCAGTTCATTGAATTCCATTTAATGTAGGTAATGTAGGTAATGTAGGAGGAATCTGTATGTCATGATATTAAGCAAGTCTTCAGACCATCCAGTGACACATTTTCTAAAACTAGCTAAAACTCCAGTGACTTTATCTGGTGTTAAAGGAGATATTTTGGAGAAAGTAAGTATCGTTCATACTCTACATACTTTTCAATGAGCACCCGGTGCTGCCAAGGCCACCTTCATTGTCTCCAAACGCTCACAGGTTGTTGAGTCCTGGCAAAGCAGTCCCTCCAAGTTGCAGTCAGAAATGCTCCCTTCCTGTCCAGGCTCAAAGAAATTGTGCATGCATGAAATGCTACTGGAAGATCAGGAGTTAAGCAGTTAGAGTAGGATGTAAATATAAAATGTTACATAAAGTGTTTATCTAAAATAAATCACTGCAATCTTGACTGTAAACAATTGGTGGTCACCTTTTTTCAATAGAAGTTACTAGAAGTGTGTGTAAACTTGCTAAATTTACAAAGACCACGACTCTAAGTTGGCAACAATGAACACTAGCTATAACACATGCTTAAATCTGAGGCCGTAGACATCATCATTGTCATGCCACAGAGCTGAGCACAGGTTTGTGTGGTTTGCTCGTGTGCTCTCTTTCTTACTCTCTCTCCTTCCCCCTACAGGGAGTGACAGGCAGGTGCAGCTGCACAGCAGCACCGCATCAAGACTCAATAAGGAGAGCATTCTTAAGCTGCCAGAGTACCCGGAGAAGGCGTCAGATTGTTAAATCTCCAGAGTGGTAATCAGACCTCGTACCTGCCTGCTACCTGTGTTGTCGTTGTCCTTTGATTGACCTGAGTTTTGTCTGTTTCCTGTCAAAGTGCTACCAAGACCCCAAAGAACCCTGGTCCAATTTGACAGATGCCTTGGACCCGCAGTAGGTTAAAGCACTTCACTGTGTTTTCTCCACTGAGGGCCTTCTCCAACCTGCGGGAACCCTCCACTTCAAGGAGCACCTTCACTGCTTTTCCTGACGTCCTGTCTTTCGCCTCCCTGCCTGTTCACCCTCCAACCTCGCACAACACCACCTGGAAAGGACAACAAGAAGGAGCCAACCTCTCAGCACCACCACCCTTCCTGTCAACCTCAGCCTCCGTGGCTTTACTCACCTTCCCTGGACAAACCTCTCCTTCAAACCACAGTAAGAGACCCGTTCTTGTAATTCTGTTATCGTGTTTGCTCCTCTCTTCCCTACTTGCCCACTTATTCTCCTCAGTGACCTGACCCAGACGTACCCGACTCCCGGACCTCACCTCATGAGTGTTTCAATAAACCTGTTTAACCTTCATCCTGCCTCTGTAATTGTTTGCTCTAGAGTCTCCTGTTCAGTTATCATGACAATCATCTTGGAGATTTTTTGGCTGAAAACACAAAAAGTTATTGTCATGAGTTTAAATGACACCAACAAAAACTTTTATGAAATAAATTGAGATTTTACTTGATACACATTTTTGTTGTACAGTAATTAAACAATATTTGTACTTGTATTAATAATCGTCTTCTTCTACCTATCCAGGACTGGGTTGAGGGGCAGTAGTCTCAGCAGAGACGCCCAGACTTTCCTCTCCCCAGATACCTTCTCCAGCTCCTCTGGGGGAAACCCACCTCAGCTGACTCCTCTGGGTGTGGAGGAGAAGCGGCTCTACTCCGAGCTCCTCCTGGATGGCCGGGCTCCTCACCCTATCTCTAATGGAGATTTAGACAACAATGTAACCAAACACGCCATTTATCATTTACCTTATAATTTATGAAAATTACAATAATAAGCTGTGGACAGTGCCAGCATTAATATGCTTCGTAGGAACAGACTGCAGTGCATTATGGCTTATTTTTACCCATGTTATGTATAACCTATGTACAGTATTTTACACATTCTGAATTTTTAGAGCACCATAGAGTTAATGTGATATTAGAGCAGATGAAAAATCATTATGAAACAACTGACTCATCAGACTATATGATCAACTGTAGTGAACAAACAGCTCTGGTTATACCAGGGTAAAAACACATTGTTTGAGATAGGCTAAATACCAGCCTTGTCACCAGACAATTTAATGTTGCAACTCTTGCATTTGTTAAAGCGTTTGATGTTTGTGTAAGCATTGCATGTCTTTCATTTTATTTCTTAGAGTGAGGATGTATTTTTATGGAGATTCAATACATAAAACAAAAAGATCAACTGTGTTGATTATTATGGGACTGACATTTATCACACCCTCGAACACCAGTGGACTCCATAATGAAGTTCCTTTCGCTAAACAAAGGTTAACTGAAGTCAAAGCACTACGCCTGTCCAAGATCCTCTTCAACATATTAGAAGTTAGGCAATACAGGTTAATGAAATTCCTATTTGACTTCAGTTAACCATTGGTTTGAACAGAGCAAGTTCAAGCTGTCTGCCTAATGTTTGAAGCACTTTAAATGCCAGTGGGGTGTTATGAACACATGCCTTATTAGAACCGATGAAGAGCCCACATTAATAAAAGACAGAATATGGCTTTTAGGTGTGAAATGCTAACTGTAATGACTTCAGTGGTTGTAAAAGTGCTTTTAATATGTTGGGTTGAGGGTTGACGGTAGAGGCTTTTCCTCGATAATGCATTAAATGGGATCCCCCTCACAGGTGCACTTTAATTGAACAGAATAATTTTGTGCATAATTAGTCTTACAATGTGCATCGTGCAGGTCAGCAGGGATGGAGAATCCAGGTCCAGAAAGTAAAAAGCCTGTACAGAGATTAGTCCCAACCATTTAAATTTCTATCTCCACAACATAGACAGGGACTAATCACCTGGTTAAGTGAACAGGATGAAGGAAAACTAGGCAGGCTTTTTACTTTCTGGGCCTGGATTATCCACCCCTGCAGGTCAGGTAATGGATAAAACATATATCAAATACAAAGTTCAAACAAAAAAATTATAAAGTGATGGAGAAAAAAGTTTATATTTGCATTCAGAGATGGAATTTAAATATATAAGCATAAATCAAACATGCATGTCAATGCTTCAGGATTTCATAAAATCAGAAAGGAAAATTAGATCTCATATATGATGAATAATCAAGAAAACTGTTTAATTAATTCAAGAATTGCATACATTTCTTGTATTTTTTTAAAGAAAACCCTATCTCATGAGGGTTCAATTTTTTTCTCCAATTATGTGACACATTCTGATGAAGGTCAGCAGTGCATACAAGAGTTGTGATACGCCTTTTATGTCCAGTGGCATCTCAACAGTCTGCATTTTCTCAATCAGCAGAAAACTGGATCATAAACTGATTTCTGATGCTCTGAGCTTCACAGGAACTTTATGATTTCTAAACTCTGGTTGATGAACATGAATCAGAGCAAAACACAGGTGGTCCAAGTAAGGGAAATAATGGCATCAGCTTATAGTGAATGGGGAACAGAAGTAACAGGATAGCTGGATAGTTAGTCATCCTGGACAGTGCAATAGGAATCATTACTGTCAAAAATCAGGTTTTACAAATTTGGACATTATAAAAATTATTTTGCCAATAACAAGTTATAAAACTAGATAAATGCATCCTCACAAAAAACATGATTTAATAGTTTGTCAATTAAATTTTGAAGGCAATGACTCAGAAATATTATTTAATTATTTATTTTTTGTTCAATTTTGTTTTTAGTCTTTCATTTGTTTGATGACCAGAAATTCTAAAAAAAAAAAAAAAAAGCCATTAGCCACGGATCTATCATGCAACTTGTCATACTTGTCAAATGTACTATTTGCTCATCTTCCTTTATACAGCAATGAACTTAATTGACATCCCATTTTTAATTAATAGAGTTTAATAGAATTTTAGCTTTGCAGCTCTAATAGCTTCAGCTTTTCTGGGAAAGCCTTTCTATAAGGTTTAATAATATGTTTGTATGGATTTTTTTTACGTTGTTTCAGATGCACAGTTCTGAGGTTACCTGCTGATGTCTGATGAGAAGGTGTCCACTCTAATCCATCCCACAGTTGTTTCAGGTGGAAGTCGGAACAGGTTGAGGTAAATGCACTAGTCACGTTCTTTCACACTAAAATTTGTCCATGTCTTGCTGGACCTTGCTTTGTGTTCTAGTGTACAGTGATGTTGGAACAAGAAGGCACCATCTCCAAACTGTTCTCACAAAGTCGAAAGCATGAAATTGTGCTCAATATACAATGCATTAAAAGTTTGTATCACTGAAAGAATAGGGCGAAGCCCAACTCCTGAAAAACAACCCTACACAATAATCCCCTCCACCACCAAACTTTACATTTGACACAATGCAGTCAAGCAAGTGCCTCTGCTTCAGCTCTGTGATTTTAGATGTCCTACATCCTCTTGGCTGAGTTGATATTGTTCTGAGTCGCTTCCACTTTTGTTGGCGTAGTTTGCGGTGGTGAAGGACCAAAACGGTAGCAGGACATTGGCAGGCGCATGTTAGATGGATACATTCAATTAAATAAGGAATAAACTTATTGGACACGAAGGGAAACTCAGGAACCAGGGATAACTATGAGCATGAACAGGAGGATAAACAGATAACCCAACAGTAAGGGAACAGAAAACACGGACTTAAATGCAACAGGATTAACAGAAATCAGGTGAGTGCAATCAAACAGAAATACCTTTAACAGTTGACTGTTAAATACTTCATAGTAAGGAAATTTCAGAATTGGGCTCTTTGCACGGTTGACATCCTATCACAATACCACCCCAGAATTTCCTTAGAATCACCCATTCTTTTACAAATGTTTGTAGAAGCAGTCTGCATGCCTAGGGGCTGGAATTCACCAGGGCCATGGAAGTAATTGGCACATGGGAATTTAGTGATTTGGATGGCTTACACTAACTGTGCTGCAACACAGTACATGTGTTAAATGTCTTAAATTTAGCTCAAAGGAATCTTAATAGTCAAAATTCTGTTTGGACAAAACAAAATAGAAGGGATGCACCAATCCGAGGTCACATTCACTGACTAAAATGTACTTTTATAGTAAATGCAAACTCATTTGTTCACATTAAATCTAAAAACATTGACCTTAAAAATAGTGCATATTATCTGTTGTGAGTTTTCAGATTTGGTCCAGTTTAGATTTTTCAGTGTTTCTAAACTAAATTCATTTTCTTTTTCTAATAAGAAACAGAGACCTATTTTGTTCTGACATTAGAAATGTGACTAAAATGTTTCTTAAAGTTTAACTAAAAAATGTTAAATGACTTTTAAGTAAAAACAATTTATTACTTGAATTTTAATTTTCAACATATTGTTGAAAGTTGTGGATAGATTTTCAGAGAAGGTTGACATAGTGACAACAAAACAGCTAATGTAATAAGAACGGAGAGTAGGCCAAAAATACTGAAGAAATCAACTCTGAATGTATATAAAAAGAACTGAGTCAATTACGTTTGCTCTTAGTTCAAGAACTGAAATCAGTTTAGATAAGTGAAAAGTGATCCATGCCATATTCAACAATGCAAATTAAATTTGTCATCAGAACAGATTTTTTTTAATTTTGCTAATCACTTAATATGCAAACTGTCAAAGGATTTTACCAACGTATTCTTTATCACAGCATTTATTGTTTCTGTTTGTTAGATTAAAAGCAATCATCCTCTTTCACAGCACTTTTGGAAGCCCAAGTCAATAACGACAAACCACTCAGGAGGGTAATGATTCATAGTTACCCTTGATCCCCTTCTTTAACAGTGGATAGTTTCTCTGCTGGTGGCCTTTTAGTGAGAAAGAGTCAGAGACTACGTCACAAACTGAAAATCTGCACCCTGCAGCAGAGTAGTGAGTTCATACCAGCGTAGGTTGGAAAATGTGTTTGTGTCTGTGCGTAGATGTATTTTCGTGTTCCTATCCTTGTTTGTTAGCAGGTGTTAATGCACCATTGACCAAATGCCGTATTAATTGTTTGTGTTTAATTGCCTGTTTTGATGATTGAAGTGGAGTTCAGTGCAGGGAACACTGTGTCTGTGCCTCACAGCATCCAGTTCAAGAGTCCTCTGTGTGTGTCTATGTGGGTGTGTGTTCTAAATGAACTCTATTTACGTATAATTTTTTCAGTACTATAGGAATACATTTGCATCATTGTGTACGTAAGCACAACACATTGCCAAGCCAAGTGTTTTTGTGCTGAATTACTGCTCCCACATAGGCTAAATAGAGTAATGTTCATAATTACCTCTGTAACACATTTGAATCTTGGGTTTGTTCTTGTCTTTATGTGTGAAAGAAAGATTTAGGATTCAGTCTTTGGGACTACGTTTGCATAAACTGTCATCTCATTTTTAAACCGGGTTTGACGAGCAGATAATAGCAGCATGACTAATAAGTTTTACACCAACATAAATTGGCTATTGTTTTTCACTTTGCACAAATATCAAACGAAAAATAAAGGGCTGTATTCTTTTGTCTTGTTTACATGAACCGAAATTAAGACACGGTTAATGTCACAAGCAGATTAAAAAATAAATAAAGACATTGTGACGTTATTCATCTATTCTTGTTGCCTTGCAGGTTTGCCTTTTACCGTTTTTTGTTTTATGGAACATCTCAAATGATTGTATTTATTTAGCACACATGTTTTGGGATTTTTGTACTCAGTTTTTAGCTGAGCAGATGGAGATTATTATGTGTTTTAATGCATGTTGTGATAGATTGAGTTTTTCAGACAAGTTGTTTTTAAGAAAAAAAACAAATAAAGCATTTTAAGATAGAACAGTAACAGAAATTAAATATTTCTTTAGACTGTAAACTGGCATGTTGTATACAAAACTCTGAACTATTTTAAACTACCACAATGTCCTATGGCAACCATTTTCATTCGGAAATGTAACAAGTTATTTTCCTCTCAAAAAACTGTGGGAAAAATGTGTTGCTGGGCATTGATCAATTTCTAAATCAATTTAAGGCAGTTTCACAAGTTTGTGTAAATATGTTCAACATCCTATCTGGCTGCCAGCAATCCCACAATAACACTTAAAAACGCCTTCCGTCTATCAAGAAACTGTCATTTCGAGACCAAAACCTTTGAATGTTTAGCGTCTTGCCAGGAAGTACATAAATAGAATCATAAGTGGCAGTAATCTTTTTAAAGAAAAATCAACATTAAAAACAAAAATTAAGACTTCTTTAAGGAAGCTAAATATTTTAGAATATGAATAAAATTCACAGGAAAATTATATAAAATTGAAACAAGGCTTGGTAAATGATGAAGATCTTTGAGAGGTTGGTCCTCAACAATCTTTGCTTCCTCGTGAGGTCTTCTTGGATCTGCTGCAGTTTGCCTACCAGCCTGGCATCAGGGTGGATGACGCCATCATCTACCTCCTGCACCATGCTCTGACCCAGCTGGAGAAGCCTGGAAGCATGGTAAGGATCATGTTCTTTGATTTCTCTGCTGCTAATACCATTCAGTCAGAACTTCTGAGGGACAAGCTGAAGGTGTCAGGAGAGGACCACCACCTGTCCCAGTGAATACTGGACTATCTCACTGGCTTCCCACAGAATGTGAAGACACGGGGTGGTGTGTCTGACATGCTGGTCTACAGTACAGGGACCCCACAGAGAACTGAACTGGCATCATTCTACTATGGCCTCTACACTGCAGACTTCTCCATCACTTCCCCAGACTGCCATCTACAAATGTTTTCATGTGTTCCTGAAGACCTTTTTGACTCTGTGGTGGCATCAGCCATCTTCTATGGTGTGGTATGTTGGAGCAGCAGCTTATCTACAGCTGAGAGGAAGCAATTATATGAGCTCATCAGGAAGGCCAGCTCTATCCTGAGATGCTGTTGCAGAACTGGAGAGGTTCTTCAGTGAGAGATTGCTGCATCCTTGGTGCACAAAGGAATGTTATTTTACATCCTTCCTTTCAGCAGCTGTTAGAATTTATAACCATCACTGCTACCGGCAAAATAAGTGTTTACATCCCTGCTGCAAAATGTTTTTCACTTAGTGTAAACAGTCTATGGTTATATATGCATATTTTGTACATTTTTATAATCACCCTACTCCGTTGCACATTTCTTTTAATCTGTGGGACAATTAAGTATATTTCTATTCTATTCTATTCTATTTTATTCTATTCCATTCTTAATAAATTGTAAAAAACACAATACATCATAGGAAGCTGGTAAATATTTTGCTGTACTGTTTATTGTAATCTACTTTTTCTTCAGTGTATGAGAAAATTTGGAATAATATTTTTACTAAAATATACATATTTTGAGTTGAAAACTGAATGGAAACTAAAACTTGTATTTATTTATTTAGTTTATTTGGAAAAATCCACAGTCATATAAAATATAAAAGTCACATAAAGGTTCTTGGAAACGATTTTTCTCACCTATCTGTTTCACATCAATACACATGTTATTATTCTGTTTTATTGCAAATTAAAAACAGCAATCTCTAAACTATGTAGAAGCAATAAAATCAAATGTTAAAACACCTGTGAATGTAATTCCCCAACATAAGATTTGTCCTCAGCAGCACTTCAAACAAAAAGGTGGTTTTGAGATACAGACACAACATTAGTGGTGGTTCATCCACAAAGCAACTGAGGTTATAAAGGAATCTGTGTGGGAGTGCTAAGGTCATTGATGTGTCATTTCCTCTACTAGATGAATTCAGAATGAATAAGAGTGATGATAAAGATATAAAAAAAAAACTCATTCTCGAGATACATCATTAGAAGGTGAAATTTAACAGGGCAGGAAGTCTGACGCAATTTCTGCTGTCAAGAAATTTTTTTGATGTTGCAATATTACCACATGATTCACAAAGTTATTTAGAGATGCTACAATAAAACAACAAAAACAAAGACAAAAAACTCGTTGAACATGTTAACATGTTAAGTAACTGTAAGCTTTCCCCTGAAAAGGGGACAACCTTATTTTAGCCTTCCACCACACTACTGTAGGTGAGAACCATTGTTCCAAATGCCATTACAGTAAAGAAGACATTGATCCACACAATGACTGCCCAGCTAGAAGTCATTTACCTCTCTCACATGGCTGTGGACTAAAAATACATCCTTAAGACTAAGACTGCAGTGCTCAAAATGCCCATCTCAAGTCAGCATTGCAGCAAATTATCTGAACAGATGATGAGTGCATGTTAAAGACATGTGAGTGAAGCATAGCGTCAAAAATCAGTGTATTTTACAGTAGATAAGTGGCATTTACTTTTACACCTGGCATCCAGGAGATCCTTTGTTTATTCTCAAGAGGCATCCATTAATGGCGTGCAAGATTTTACACATTTAGAACTATTAATAGGTTGATCCTGCAGAAAATGTGATTCATCCACCTGAGCTCTATAAACATATATGATGCGCATGTGATGAAGCTATCTTCATAGTCAAGACAAACTTTAAATTTTTATATTCTGACATGTTAGCTAGTAAAACAGCGTTTCTGACTGCAGGATTGAAAAAGCGCTCCTCAAACTTTCCAAGTTGGTGAAATATGAAAGTAACTTTTACACAAAATGTATCAAAAAACTATGCAAATATATTTGAAAATATGCAACGAGTCCTTTAATATGCACTTAAATCTAATCTGCTCTGGACAACATGAAGTTGTTATTAGACATAGGCCGGTCGCAGGTTTCAAGGTACGTCCATCTGTTGCTGCACACTGCCTACCAGATGGCTGAAAAAAAGTATTCTATACTACAATGCTCTGTCATCAAGAACAGTTTTGGTGTGAAAAGTAAATGAGCACCTGTCATTATTCTTTTAAGGGTAAAACAATTTTAAACTATATTTAAGAAGCTAAAAGTTTCATCTCTGAGCTGACTGCAGGCTTCAGGTCTGAGATGGTCATAATAATTACCCAACTAAGCTTGGTATACTTGTGTACTTTATAAAAAACAAAAAACTTTGATATTTTGCACATTAAGCACATGAAAGCTATTACCAAATGTAGTAGGTATTTATTCTATATTTTTTATTTAACTCTGTGTAACGACATCATAATAAGAAAGAAATGTTATAGATAACATTATCGTAACTGTAAGAACTCAGATTACATAATTTCAGCAGGAGTAAGAAAATATTACAACATTTCTGCTTTAAATACAAGTATTGGATGCTGCTATACAATTTTTTTTATTTATTATTGCATAAATACTATGATACTCTGATTACTATGATATGGTGTGTTTACCAAAGGTTAATGGGAATCAATCACTGGTTCTGTTTTGTAATTTTGCTCTTGAGTTTTATGTCATTTCTTGTTGACTTGGTATTTTAGCTGATTCTGATGTTTAGAAATTTTAGTGAATTATGTTGCTGGTTGTTAAGGTTTCTTTGGTGCTCACTTGTGTTTTGGCACTTATGTTTGTTTGAATATTCTTCACTTTGTTTGTCTTTTTTCACCATCAGTTGCCCCAGTTCATATCCCATTTCTGCTGTCATGAATCAGTAAAATAACTCACCTGTTTTCACTCCATCAATCGCCCTCCTCAGTTTTTAAACCTTTTAGCCCAATCATTTACTGTCAGATTGCACTTTGTGTCTCTTGCTCTATGGTGTCTTTGGTATATTTTTATAACTTTTAGGATTTTTTAATAATGTAAATCTTTAAGCAATTTACATTGGATTCTCCAGCTCAATATTGCTAGACACAGGGTTCTGTTCTCTGATCTGTACATTTGGAACAGAAACATTTAAGGTTGTTTTTTAATCATTTTAAGAGATGATTAAAATGTCCAAGATTTCGGCCTAAAAATCCTGTTATCACATTATGCGAAACACCTATGAGTGGTTGTCAGTAGAAACTACCCTGTGAGTACTTGACCTACTTAAAAAGTAATCTTTGTGATACTGAAAATTACAAGCTGAAACTTAAGTAACCGTGACAAGCTACAACTACTGCTTTGTAGTACAAGCCTCAGGTGTGATAATAAGAGACAGAACCCAAGGTCAGGAAGCCAAATTAGGCAAAAATAACAAAACAAAGCCAAAAGCAATGAACAAAATCAAGGCTATCTACATAAAGAGCGGGTGTTGACAGAAGATGACATCAGAAAACTAAACAGACTAAATGCGAGCATACAAATCCACAGATAATGAGAGGCAAGTAAAATTAAAATTCACAAATCTGATAATGGAGAATATTTTTTAATACTGATTTCTTCACGGTTTACAGCTGAGGCGCTTCATAAAAAAACCTCAATCTTTCCTTTTGATTCCTCCCTTAACCTACTTTTTATTTCTGCTTTTTAAAGTTGGCCAATACATAACAACACAGCTGCATTTGTAATTTCCTGAAACAATCCATCAAAGTGTCAACACAGGTCATATGCTTTATCAAAATGATTTAAAAACAGCCCCTGTGCACCCAGATATTGTTATTATGTTGACAAACCAGGAAGAGCACTTTAAGAACATCTAAAGTTAAAGGGGAAAGAATCCAAGAAAAGTTCCTTGTAACTTCATGAATCACTGAACTCATCCGTCTGTTGTTTGCCAAAACTATATTTAAAGTCCCCTAGTCAAAAAATAATTTCCTCTTTCTGCAGAACAGCAGTAAAGTGAGCATCTCAACCTCCACAATCTGGAAATAGTCCCTCTATGAATCATGGTTAATTCAAGAAAGATATTCTGAAGTGACTGACAGGGTGACAGCAGAAAACATGAAGATGACAAATTTTGTGATGTAGGCGGCGAAGGAAGATTAATGAAAGAAATGTCTTTAGTTTGTCAAGATGGTCATATTTTATGTCAAAACAAACCCTAAAAAATAACAACAAAGAACTTTCAATGCAGAGGTGGATCTCTGGACTACCTTTTTAGAGGAATAATTTAGATGATTAGATGTGCTTAAAATACTCCTTATTTTATATAACTAATAAATAAAGAAAATATGTGACAAATTAACTGTGAAAAATTTCAGTTACAGTTTTTTGCAAAAGCATTTATACTAGTTGAACTTTTTTCACATTTGGTCACGTTGCAACATCTTCAGTATGTTTTTGTGGTGGTTTTTTCTGATGTGCCAAAACAAAGTAGTAAATAATTGTGAAACAATACACGATTTTCAAAATTCTCTCAGAATAAGAATCTAGAAAGTGTAGCACTTATATTCAGACCCCTTTACTCTAAAACCTCTTAATAAAATTCAGGGCAGCACAACATCCTAACAACATAAACTAATTAGTAAACAGAGTCCACCTGTAATTCTACGTCAGTGTAAAGGCAGCCCCTCTTTGAAGGCCCCGGAGAAGTATCATGAAGATCAAGGAACACAGCAGGGGTCAGGGATAAAGTTATGGACAATTTTATAGCAGGGTTAGGTTATATAACAATATCCCACACTTGTAACATCTTAGGGAGCACTATTTAGTCCATCTTTTGAACATGAAAAGAACAAGCCTACCAAGACATGTTGTCCACTTATCACGCTAGACCGAAGTGAGCATTGAGCTGGGGAGACACTACATGATGTTTTGCCAGATTTCACCCCTGATTCCAAGTTGGAGAAGTCGGTATCAGTCTGCAGTAAATGGGGCGAAGTCTGGACTCTGCAAGCGTGTGTAGAGACCTGACCCAACCTCTGTCACAAACAAACATGTTTGAATTTTTTTAGGTGGATCTTCAAGCACTCGGATCACTAAGCCAATGAACACAGAAGCAGCTGCAAGCCAACTTTTGAAAAAACTTGTAACTAGTAACTATATAACATTATGAACATGAATGCACAACAGGATTGAGCATAATACAAACTATCACCTAACCAATTACAATCAGATAGTGTTAAAAAGCAAACAAAAAAACAACAGAGAGATACTCGGATATTTTTTTTATTTTTTTTATTTTTTATTTTTATTTATTTATTTATTTCAGACAATGATTTCGGTAAATAAATCAATTTCAGAAATGCTTATAACAAACAAACAAATATCCAAATACCATACAAAAAAGTGTTTGGTAAACATTAAATTAAATTTCCAGTTCCAAATAAATTAAATTAACTTAAACACAAATAGCAACCAGTAAAATAAACATTTTCCAACAAGCAAACTTGTCAGTATATTTAACCTGAGATCTGACATTGATTATTAATTAATGTCAATGTCAGATCTCAGGTTGAAGACAGAGCACAGTAAATAATGACGGGCCTTATTGAAATATACCAAACAATTGCACAGAAAGGTAATGGGATTACGTAATCATTTCTTTATGACTATGTCTCTCGGCTGGCCTTCGAATACCTTGGGCTCCCCCCCAAGGAGCTGGAGGAGGTGTCTGGGGAGAGGGAAGTCTGGATGTCTCTACTGAGTCTGCCTTCGTGACCCAGTCACGGGGGCAGCAGAGACTATGAAGCGGAAGACAACGAGTGCGAGTACGAGTACGAGGAATCATTTCTGTCTATTTTCCACATGGAATAAACCTGTTTATCATGAATTCTTGTATTTGTTCAATCCTACCCAAGCATGATATTATCTGTTAATTTTAAAATAATAACATTTTTACAATAAAGCCAATACTGTCAGTCATTGAAAAACCCACAACAACCTCGAATACATGTTCCAATCACTCAGCACAAGTATGACAAAGAATACAGTGAACACTAGCTAAATCACATTTATTGTCAGTTAAACGTAATTTTTAATTGCATCTCATTTATTTTATGAGGGAGTGACAAGGAAATATAACTAGAATAATTTACTTAGATGTACCTGTATATAGACATTCTCCAAAGGTCTTTTTGTTTTTAAAATGAGAAGAAACATACATTATTTTCCTTCCACTTCACAATTATGCAATAATTTGAGTTGGGCTATCACACAAATTTTCCATTAAATACATTGAAGTCTGTGGTTGCATCAAAACAAAATGTGAAAATGTTCAAAGGTTATGAATACTTTTGCAAGGCCATGTATCAGAGTTTACAAACAGACCCAAAAAACGGTGTGTAACATCTGTTTGCTGTCTCATGACAATGTCAACATAATTTCAGAGAAAAAGGTTTGTGAACTGAAACCTGTCTGGATGGGCAGAGTGCCGTTGCCATGGCAGCCCTGACCACTGACCCAAAATCCATTTTGCTGTGCAATGTGTAGTAACAAAGCACCTTTTCTGCACCAAGCCACATCACCCTGATAAAAGAAAACATAAACAAAACAGAGCGATATTTTCTCAGTCATAAACAAAACATAACTGAGCAGTCTGGAAAGTCTTTCTGACAGTCAAGCAGCTATAAAGTATGAGAGTAAGTTTTTAATCAGTTATGTTTGTTCAATAATTAATATTTTCTAACAAGAGAAATTTGTGTGCAATTGCTTTTTCTTCCAATAGGCACACCTCTGAGCTTCATTAACTTTTATGATTATCATCTCTGCCCACAGTCCCAAGAGAAACTGACGCTGAAGCTCCTCTGATGGAAGAAAACGTCAAACACAGTCATACCCACACTAAACTCAATAACTCCTATGGGAAATTACGTTTATAGCATTCATGGGTGCTCAATGTTATCAGTAGAACACTGCAACTGTAAAATAGCGTAGCGAAATATATCCAGCTGATTAACCATATTGGTGTTTTCCTAAATTAGGGGAAAAACAAAAAGAAAAACAATTAGCATGCTAGACATAATACAGAAGCAAAACTGTGGACCACATCTAGAATATGATTGTTATAAGTTAAGAAGGAAATGTTTCAGTAACGGTCATTGATCAACTTATTATTTTTTTCTTATAAATAGAAAGATAATATTTTTTAGACTTTTTATAGATCTGTAATTCCAATAAATGCTGGTTGTGGTTATCATTACAAATTGAGCAATGTCCTGAGCCGCAACATCAATACTGAAAACTGAGTACATCCACTACAATAACCAGCAAATTGTTGCCACATGGTAAACATTATTATAGTAAATAGTATATAACAATCCGCTGACTCTCTGTTGTATGGAACAAGTCTGAAATTCAAAATTCCAAGTCAGAAAAACCAACTGAATTCTCCAAGAAGGCAAAACTCCAACTTGGAAATTTAGGGGTTCCTCTCCAATGCTGGCCTAGAAACATTATTCTTTGCTGCTGCTTTAATTTTCTTTAACAGATTTTAAAATAGTTGGTTTTGACATTTATAGGGGCTAAAAGTTCAGCATAAGAAACTTATAGCTCAAATGAACATAAGAGTTTCAGTTTTTCAAGTAAAAAGTAAAGCAGTATAGTATTATGTAAATGGATACTGTATTGCTGGGACCATGTTTGTGTGAGAATATACATCAAATCCTTGATGAGAAAATCAGACCATAGCCATCAGAAAAAGCATAAACAACTGAATAGGTTAAAAACTCTCCTCAAATCAGAGAAAGAATTAGTAGGGCACCCTTAATGAATTGAAGAAAGAGAGGAGTTTCATCTGAACTGTTGTGCCTCTTGACTTTAATTACTGGTTTGGGCACTCTGGGAAAGCAGAGTACAGGCTCTTTGGTGCAGCATAAGAACCCCTTTTTTCCCAGGTTAATGTTTCATAACATCTCCAAGCCTCAAGAGTAAAACTCTTACCTTGTCTGCTTGATGTTAACGTAGATATGCATGTTGCATGCACACGCTAAAATGTCCCTGCTCTCTAGATTATTCTGCTGTCTCATCCTGATGTTATCTATTTAATTGAGCTGCTGATCATCATCAACATCAAGTAGATAGAAAGCAATCTGGGACTGAAGGACTGTTTCCCTCTGTATCTACAACCAGTCAGCAATATTATAAGTTTTGCATCATACTTTGTTCACTATAGAGGGTTAGATCTACTTTATAAAAGCAGCCAGGCTAAACACAATGCAACCTACTATCTGTGTTCACCTTTGGCCTGATGTGCATTACTTGTTTTTATGAGGAGCAGTGGATGGAGCACAGAGGGAGAGGGACAAAGTGCAGATGAACTGGTTTCATAACACATTGAATGAAAGGTCTTTACAAAATGTTAATAAATTATGATATAGAGGTTCACAGTCATGGGGGAGATTATGTAGGCCATAAACTGCTGGATATATACAGAGGGCTTATGCAAGTATAGTAATGGAAGGCTTAGTGGAAGGAAAAAGTGTGGTGGGAAAAGGTGCATAAGCAACAGGCTTAACTGTACCCTCGAGAGGATTGTGGGGCATAGATCATTCAAGAATTTGGCGAAATTCACAAGACGTGGACAACAGCTTGAGTAAGTGCTTCAAGAGCCATCAAACAAAAAAAGTCAATTTTGGGAGGCACGTCACCTGCTGATGTTGGTCCACTGTGTTTCATCAAGTCCAAAGTCAGCAAAGCTGTCTATCAGAAAACTTTAAAGCACTTCATGTTTACCTCTGGTAATAAGCTTTATGGAAATGCTAATTACATTTTCCAGCAGGATATGGTACCTGGCTTTCTTAACACCTCAGCAGACTGATTTCCTCCAGTGCCATGCAACACTGGTGCAGTATTTGAGACAAAAGTGACCTTGACGATATACTGTACAATTTGAGCACAAGTTTGGCCTAGCATTTATGCATTAAATCATTTGTTCATTGGTCTTATGCAATGTTCTGACTATCTGAAGCTTTAGTTTTCTGTAGCTATAAACTATAATCAACGAAATTAACAGAAATAAGTGTTTGAAAAATTGATAAAGTGAATGCGAGTTTCATTATTTTGAACTGAATTACAAAAATATTTTTACCTTTTGATGACATTCTAATTTATTGCAATACACCAGCACAGTTGATATTTGTATGAATGAACTGCATGCTTAAATTATTAAGTGCTTATTGTTGTTTATGTGTCCAGAAGTAAGTGATTGTAACAGTTATGTATTTTGCTGCTGGGTTTTCTGGACTTTATAATTTTGTTTTAGATAATCCTGTGTTGGGGTTGTCTCTAAGGCATTACTATGTATTCGTAACTCAAGCTGTCATGATCCACACCTGTTTCTGTTTCTGTTCATTTCAGCCATCTGTTATCATGTTGTATTTAAGTCCCTGTTTTCTGCCTCTCGTCGATGGGTTCTCTGTTGCTGTCTCCTCGGTTCCTGTGTTTCTGTGGCTGCTTTGTTCCTTAACAACTGCAAAACATGATAGAAGAACCCAACCATAAAGAGGACATGGCGACAGGCACTGAGGTCCTCACTCTTTTTGAGTACTTCAGAGTACTGCAGAGATAAACATGCGATAGGCTGAGGACGAGTCCGAGCAGTGATCACCTTTCTGGGGCTCAAGGCTGGCGATTCCACCTCTGGGTACTACAGCACCTTTCCGTTACATCATAGCAGACCCCCACCATGACTACCAGAGACACCAGAATAAACAGAGCACCCTGCTGACAGCCTCTGAGTTCAATGCCTCGCATTTCTTCCACAAGGGTCGGTGTGGACCTTCACCGCAATCAGCTCATCAGATTTTTCATTTGCCATCCCAGAGCCTGCTCCACGCTGCCTAAAAGTCCTTGAGCCTGCTCCTTGCTGCTGGAAAGTGACTGTGCTCGCTCCTTGCCTCCAGCTCATGCTGTCTACTCATGGTTCAAATCCCAAGTTCTATGACGAGGGTGTCCAGATGGACTTACCTCATGTTCCTGTTCCAAAGCTCCTTCGTGTTCCTGAGCTCCTCCATCAGTCCCAGTCTCCAGAGCTCTGTTGTGGTTCCCAGCCTTCTGGTCAGTCTCCAGACAAGTTCTCCATGGATTCTCCGTCTAGGCCCACTATTTTGCAAGGTTCTCAATGAATTCTCAATACATTGGCGCTGCCAGCCTCCAAGGACCTGTATTGTTGTCACCAATCTCCAAGGTTCCTGCATCACCGCCACCGCCTTCGCCCCAGCCACCGGCAGCCTCAAGAACTCTGTACCTCTGTAGGAAGACCTGCGGTGTGCTGGCCAGAACTATGGGTTTGATTTTGTTTTCATTAAAATAGATCCATCCACCTTGCGCAAGCTGATGTCCTAATGCCCCTTTGGTCCTTCACAACTGCAAAACGTGACACTATCGAGGATTCATGAAGCATTGACTGAGGGCCATTATGCCCTTTAAACTGCCCAAATCTCTCTTCTGAATTTAGAAAATCAGAAATAAGGAAAATAATTTTAAAAAGTAAAAAACAAAAATTTAAAATAATTTTTTAATAAAGAAGAAATATAAAACAAGCTAAAATTATAATTAGTTTTAATTAGTTTCTTATTACGTTTTATGTTCAAAACCAAGCTCTTTAGTTTTTACATTATATTGGCAAAAACACTTCACTTAAATCCTTCTAACTTCTAAATATCAACATTTATCATTCAAATAACATTCACTCCTGCTAGTCCCTCATCATCTTTTATTATATCTTAATGGAAAATCATAAAAATTGTCAAGAATAGTAACAAAATCAAATTAATTGTACCTGATTCTTTGATGCATTTGCCATTTGTAACCTGATTCCTAACATTCATGTAGTATTCTTAATAGATTCTTGTGAATCGGTCTGAATTGTTCGCAATATTTGTATGAATCAAGCCGAATCTCACCTTTACCTATCGTACCTGTGCCGTAACTGAATCTTACGGTGTCAATAATTGGACCCGAATAGTTGCAAAATTCCAAGAATCTCCATGAATCCTACAATTTCCCAATTCTTGGTGATTCCTGTTATTTGTGATCTGTGTGTAATAGTAGCATTGGGGTTACACACTCCTTTGTTGTCGTTCTTTGTCTGATTCCTGCCAGTTGTATTTTTGTCCCCATATGCACATTGTTCTTACTCTTACCAGCTCTTGTTTGCAAGTATTATCAAGCTCTGCCTTTAACTTAGAACTTAGCAGTGCCTTAATGTTAGTTTCCTTTTATAAAATATATATTTTTTGTCTCCCTAGCTGCTCTGCCTGTTCAAGTCCTGCCTTTGAGTTCTTTCACCGAAGGATCATGACGCAGGGACCAAGTTAAAAGAGGTCTCTCCGGCTTTTATGTGACAGAGACTTTTAAGCTAAAATTACAAAAAACATCTTTAGAAAGTGATTGACACAAACCAAGCTCTTCGCCTACATTTAAGTTTGAAGAAATTTTATCAGGAATGATTGATGCATATAGCACTACATGAGGCCATAGAGTAATAAGCAATTATTTTTAATTATTTTTCAGTTTCATATCAGTTTACATCATTTAATATGTTCTAAACCCCTCCAATAATGACATGTGAGCAGTTATTGCAGGCCAGTATGATTGGACCACATTCCACAACTCCTCTACATTTCTTGTTTTGTTTTAGAAACAGCATGTTTATGTAAACCCACATGCTTTCCATTTGATTAAGGTCCAGCAGTGCTGCTGGTCAGTCCATAATGCTAATCTTGTTAGTTTGGAACAAAGATGTTATTAATTTTCTGGTGTGTTTTGGGTCCAAGTCTCACTAAAACATCAATTTCAAGGTCATTTTATCTTCAACATAAGGTACCAAGACCCCTTTAAGTATTTTGATGTATGCAAAATTACCCATAATTCCTAGTATACAATAAACAGGCTCCATACGTTAGAATGAGAATGATCCCCATAACATGACACCTAACCCGCAGCATTTTTTGGTCGTGTAGCAGAACATGTGCTTCACCTAGACTCAAAGAGAACAATTTGATGTTAGTCTTTTGGCCAGTCAATGTGTTGTATCTTCTTTTGAACACAGTTTTTTTTTTTTTTTAAATGGGACTTCTTGCTAATAGCTGTGTTTCACATAGTCCTCTACAGTACTCACAGGTAACTGTAGACCTTTTCTGATCATCATGGAGCTGACCGTTCACAATTATGGCAATACTTTGATCTATTCATATGGTAGTTGTTAGTTTTTTGTTGGTTTAAAGCACTTAAGAGGGTTTTTGGCTGCGTAATGTATGATTTACCCGTAAATCCTTCATACTCCAGATAGATTTAGAATGTTTCTTTTGACTGGGAGTAATATTTACATCTTGGAGTAGCCCAGCCAGTCCCAATTTAAATTTATTGGAGAATCTGTGGATTAGGGTGATGTCAGGAAGCCCTACGAAACTCAAAGGCTTCAGAGTTCATCATCAAAGATAAATAGAAATACCAGTCCAAACATACATACTCAGATTTTCAGAGATAAATGCACAATAACCAGAACATACAGGTCCTTCTCAAAATATTAGCATATTGTGATAAAGTTCATTATTTTCCATAATGTCATGATGAAAATTTAACATTCATATATTTTAGATTCATTGCACACTAACTGAAATATTTCAGGTCTTTTATTGTCTTAATACGGATGATTTTGGCATACAGCTCATGAAAACCCAAAATTCCTATCTCACAAAATTAGCATATCATTAAAAGGGTCTCTAAACGAGCTATGAACCTCATCATCTGAATCAACGAGTTAACTCTAAACACCTGCAAAAGATTCCTGAGGCCTTTAAAACTCCCAGCCTGGTTCATCACTCAAAACCCCAATCATGGGTAAGACTGTCGACCTGACTGCTGTCCAGAAGGCCACTATTGACACCCTCAAGCAAGAGGGTAAGACACAGAAAGAAATTTCTGTACGAATAGGCTGTTCCCAGAGTGCTGTATCAAGGCACCTCAGTGGGAAGTCTGTGGGAAGGAAAAAGTGTGGCAGAAAACGCTGCACAATGAGAAGAGGTGACCGGACCCTGAGGAAGATTGTGGAGAAGGGCCGATTCCAGACCTTGGGGGACCTGCGGAAGCAGTGGACTGAGTCTGGAATAGAAACATCCAGAGCCACCGTGCACAGGCGTGTGCAGGAAATGGGCAACAGGTGCCGCATTTCCCAGGTCAAGCCACTTTTGAACCAGAAACAGCAGCAGAAGCGCCTGACTTGGGCTACAGAGAAGCAGCACTGGACTGTTGCTCAGTGGTCCAAAGTACCTTTTTCGGATGAAAGCAAATTCTGCATGTCATTCTGAAATCAAGGTGCCAGAGTCTGAAGGAAGACTGGGGAGAAGGAAATGCCAAAATGCCAGAAGTCCAGTATCAAGTACCCACAGTCAGTGATGGTCTGGGGTGCCGTGTCAGCTGCTGGTGTTGGTCCACTGTGTTTTATCAAGGGCAGGGTCAATGCAGCTAGCTATCAGGAGATTTTGGAGCACTTCATGCTTCCATCTGCTGAAAAGCTTTATGGAGATGAAGATTTCATTTTTCAGCACGACCTGGCACCTGCTCACAGTGCCACAACCACTGGTAAATGGTTTACTGACCATGGTATCACTGTGCTCAATTGGCCTGCCAACTCTCCTGACCTGAACCCCATAGAGAATCTGTGGGATATTGTGAAGAGAACGTTGAGAGACTCCAGACTCAACACTCTGGATGAGCTAAAGGCCGCTATCGAAGCATCCTGGGCCTCCATAAGACCTCAGCAGTGCCACAGGCTGATTGCCTCCATGCCACGCCGCATTGAAGCAGTCATTTCTGCAAAAGGATTCCCAACCAAGTATTGAGTGCATAACTGTACATGATTATTTGAAGGTTGACGTTTTTTGTATTAAAAACACTTTTCTTTTATTGGTCGGATGAAATATGCTAATTTTGTGAGATAGGAATTTTGGGTTTTCATGAGCTGTATGCCAAAATCATCCGTATTAAGACAATAAAAGACCTGAAATATTTCAGTTAGTGTGCAATGAATCTAAAATATATGAATGTTAAATTTTCATCATGACATTATGGAAAATAATGAACTTTATCACAATATGCTAATATTTTGAGAAGGACCTGTACATTTCCCATACTTAAATAAGGACCACCTGTTAAATGGACTGAACTTATATAGTGCTTTTCCAGTCATGCAGACCACTCAAAGCACTTTACACTAGAGCCACATTCACTCAATTGCACTCACTAACACATTCATACACCAATATGCAGATTGGTAGGCAACTTGAGGTTACATTGACATATGGCAGGAGGAAGCTGGAATTGAACCCACAACCTTGTGATTGCAAGAAGACTACTCTTCATACTGAGCCACAGTCACCTATTAACCAGTGGTTAATATAGAAAGAATGACCTCACTGTTTCAACATCACACTGCTAATATTTTGAAAACATTCTCTTTAAATTGATGATTTGTTGAGACAGAGTCAGCAGTACCAAACCATGACCTTTTGGATTGGTGGGTTTTCTAATACTCCACCACAACTACTAGAAAATCCTTTGCCATATAGAAATTTGACTACTATCAACAGTGATTTAACTGGTTAGCGTTTATGGACTGCCATCATTTTGATCACATCTGTACTTCTAATACATGTAAAGGGTTTCTCTTGGTGCTCAGGTGTTGTCTAACATTCCAAAAACATCGATATCATACCTAATAACCACTTTCGGTTACACAACTCCAACCACCAACTCCAAATTGTCCTTAGGTGGGAATACATTGGTTGGTCTTATTGGATTATAAAGGACAAGTAACCTGTTCAGGATGCACCCTTACTTTCAACAGCCATAATAAGAAGTAGAAATAACTGTAATGTCAAGGGCACTTATTTATATGCAAAATTTAAATCTTCATATTTTAATTAATTGTTTAACAAAAATCATGTCAGTGTAGATGTCAATAATAGAAGCCCTTGAGTGTCATAATCCTGCTGTGTTAGGTTTTGAGTTAAAGTTTCTTGTTGGTTTCTCTGCACTTTCCTGTTTATGTTCTTGAGTTGCTGTTATTTTAGTTCATTTATATTAGACCAGGTTGATGACTTCTTGTGTTTTAATATTATGTTGTTTAGCTCATTGTTTACTTCTTATTCCTGTATATTGAGTTCTGCTTGATTCCCTGCTTATTTGTGTTACAGTTTTTCTCCACTGCTAAACACTAAGCCCTATTGTCTGAACCAAATGAGGAAAACTGTAAACCCAGCTTCATCCATGTAGATGTATTCATGGGGTCTTTCCATTGCATACAGTTGAAAGACTTTCGATAGAAAACATGATTTAGGCCATTACAGTGAATCACTACTAACATTATTCAACATGTGGCTGGACATATACCAACCTACACGTACTGGAATCTTTGCTCTTTGATTCTGTCTGAGTTGCGATCAAAGGGCACTTTGTACAGCGGTTTCATGCGTAGTCTGTTGCACTTGAGGACACGATCAACAGTAGAGAGGCTGACACTGTTGATACCCTCAAAATGGTCCTCAGTGATCTTCTGCTGAATTCACACAGTTTAATGGTGTTGTTCTCATGGACCATATCGACAATTAGGGTCTCTTGGTGTGGGGAGAACATACCTGTCCTCCCACCCCCATGTGGCAGTCTTTCAATTCTACAAAAAGAGAACATGCAGTTACAAAAATATACATATAATACTGGGCCTACAGTTAGACTAATCTTCCATCACAATCCTACAGCACATTGCCGCAGTGATGTACTGAAACATATATTTACCTACAGTATACTGTGGTACAGTATATAGTTTGCCCTGCGATGGACTGGCGACTTGTCCAGGGTGTACCCTGCCTCTCGCCCATAGACTGCTGGAGATAGGCACCAGCTCCCCCGCGACCCACTATGGAATAAGCGGTAGAAAATGACTGACTGACTGATTGACAGTATATAGTCATAATCAGTATATAGTCTTCTTATAATAGCATGGAAGGTATATGAACACCAACCTCACGCCAGGGTAAATCTCTTTGCAAGCCATGGAAATAGCCTGTGGTGACATAGGTGTGGAGGCATGCCAACCTTGGATACAGCATGCCAGGGCCTTTTCCACCGTTGCCTGGCCAGAACAAATGTGGCCTGTGATGTGGATGAAGTCCTGTGGATTGTGGCTGAGCAATGCACTTTGCATTTGTATACTTTTGCACTTTATTTTTACGTAGGCTTACTGTAAACAAGTGCTAAATGCACAGGATTTCTGTTTTTGTACTTTTTTTTTCTATGTACAAGCACTAAATACACAGGTTTTTGGTTTTGCAACATGCATTTAACCTACAGTTATTTCTACAGCTTCATGTCCTGAGCATTGTATTTTCTATGTTTCTATGTAATGTTTAGAGACTGCTTAGTGATGTTTTTGATTTTCATTGACTTTGGGCACTATTTAACAACATAGTTCAGTTTTGAGCACAGATTGAACTGTTTTTAGGTGAGAGTTTGGTTTTGCAAGAAGAGTGTGAGGTTTGGTGAATGTAGCTTGAAAATTGGATTTTGTGTTCACAGTTCGGACAAAAGGAGAGCAGCTTTTGAGAAATGTGTCTTAGCAATTGAGAAAAATTGTAATCAGCCTCCCTCCTTCAGTTCCCCTGCACTCCTTCTCTCACCAGCTGCTCTCAATTTGTACTGATTAGCCCTCTTGTTCTTTGGTCCATTCTCCTCCCTACCTCAGTATTTAACCTTTCTGGTTTTCATTTCTTGCCACCGGATCATCCTGTTGACCGTTGGTTTTCCTGCTCTATGTCACTGTTTGCTACCTGGTTCGATGTCAGATGACCTGCCCATGTTCCATATCCTGCCTGTAAGTCTTCAGTTTATCTTATTAAAGAACTCTTCAACTAACTATGCAGCTTCCGTCATCCTGCTTGCACTTTGGTCCTGCATCACCTCAGAAAAATATGACATAGAGAAGGTCAAGAGAAGAGAAGAGAAGAGAAGAGAAGAGAAGAGAAGAGAAGAGAAGAGAAGAGAAGAGAAGAGAAGAGAAGAGAAGAGAAGAGAAGAGAAGAGAAGAGAAGAGAAGAGAAGAGAAGAGAAGAGAAGAGAAGAGAAGAGAAGAGAATGACAAGGGTAGCCTACTTTCCAGACAGATAATTTCAAACTAATAGTGAATTTATTCTAATTACTCATTAAAATCTTACAGTATGATATAAATATGGGATAGCAACGCAGCCTGGGACTCATGTATTCTAATACTTCCGCCCTTTTCTCCTGTAAGACTACAGATGTTAACAACATGTTAACAACACTCTGCTTGCACCCTTACCTTATAAACTTAACTTTTTTAACCTTTTTGTCTGCACTACTTGGAATATCTCTTTATGGAGTTTCCTTCCTGCTTTATAATTTTATTTTCTCTTTTTCATTTGAAGCAATCCAACCACTACAGTAACCTTTCTTTTGCACTATACACAAATCACATATACATATACAATATAAAAACAATATAAATAAGATAGAGGAGGAGTAATGTTAAATCTCTAGTCCTTCAACATGTGATTTTAAGAACCATGTGGGGCTCAGTAAGCAGTGAGTCCAAGAAGCTGCTTTGTGGATTCAAGCACTCATACTTTATCAAACAATTTAAGTGGGTGGAGGTGATAAAAGGTGCTCAGAACCTGGAGCTACACAGACATGAGCAGGGAGCTTGACATTTTTTCAATTTTTAATTGTCATCTTTGTAGAGGTCTGGGTGACGCAGCCTGAGAGTGAGGCAGGCCGAGAGAAATGGTTAAGAAACCACTCAAGAGGGCAGAGAAAGGCTGCTCTCACCAGCACTGCACATCTAGAAGCTTCCACAGCATGGAGAAAGTGAACGAAAGTAAACCCCATCCTATAAATCCATCTGCTTGCTGGATGACCTGAGGATGAACAAGCAATAAGGACTTACTTAGAAGAGTGCAGCTTTTAACTTTCTGTATGAAATGAATGAGAAGAAAAAAAAAATCGCAGAAACTCAATGATTGATGCATATGCACAACTCATTAATCTCATGATTGATCTGCATCTATATTACTTATAAAACATCTACTCCTGTTGCTCCTGCAGCTGATGTTGCTGTTGCACAATATTTGGACCTTTTTTTAAATTTATTGAACATGTTAAAGCTTTTCTGACATTTTACATTATTTTCTGCCATAGTTTCTTCTCTCATCCTGAATATGAACATTTCATCGGAACTGTCAGTCTCCATTTAGGAAAGGCCTGGAAATGCACTTACATGTGCATGCAAACCAAGTGTTTCAATTGTTTTGCTTAATTTTAAAGCTTGTTAAACATAAATCATTATCAGATGTTTCCTGTCTGAACCACCTTTGCAGCATATAACTAAATCAAATGTCTGTGTGCCTCTCTGTGAACATGTTCCTGCAATAAAAGCCAGGAAAAATGGAAAGAGGGAGGGGGACTGCACCATGAGTGGAATACAAAACTGGAGGGCAACCGGAAGTGCTGCTGATCCCGCTTCAGACTGAAAGGGGGCAGTAGAGAGTTGGAGATGCTTTACTTTGAGCCTGCACTGAGCTCACTGCTAGAGGAAGGTATTGGCTGCATGGTTACTGCAGGACAGTTAAGCTGTCTAGTTGCAAAGTTACAGTTCAGTCAGTGAATTTCAGTAGCTTCCTCAGGTGTTATTTTTTTACAGAGATGACCATCAGCCCATAATTGAGCAAACAGATTCTGCTTAAGGCATTACCACTTGAATGCAATCACTTTCTTTAAGAAAAAAACTTGAGTTTTGTCAGTTTATTAGTCATTTGCATTGCATACACACTAATTCTGAGGCACATATAGATCCCATCTATACACCAGATGTTTCTGTGCTACTCCTGCTTCCTCTGACTCAGAGCATTCCCTCTACGTTGATATTCTCTTTAAACAAGTTTCACACTAGTCTAAAAGAAACTCTTAACAACAACCAGTTGAATTATAAATTTTAGCTTCAGTTTTGTTGATACTATCTTTGACAGAATCAACTTAGATCTTCAGCTTTGCGAAGACTTGCAGAATCTGTGCAAAATGTCCTTTTTTACAACAGATGCTGGTGATTGTGTCCCACCTGTAATATCGGTCTTTGGCACAGCACTTGAATGAATTTGGTTCAACCTTTTGGTTTAAAGATTTTGTGTCACCATCAAAATTGCTTTATCTTGACTGCTGCTGACCACCTCTGGAGAGGTACAACAAGGCTCTATTCATGGATCTATTCTTTTTTGTACCTGCTGCTACCTGGGGCCATTTATTGGAAACATAACATTTCCTTTCAATTTAATGCAGATGACCACCAGGTTTGTTTCCCACTGAAGAGCAATGCTAAATAAACTGACTGCTTCTCCTGAAAACCATAAGGCCTATTATTTCTAACAAAATGCCATTGCTCAATTTTTAACTGGTAGAAGGAAGCACTTTCCTAAATTTTGGCTTGCCTTTGTTGGCTTTAAGTTTATTTACAAATTCCAAATATAAATTGCAGTACCTATATGTATCATTTTGCTACCTCAAGTCAATATTCCGAATGCTACATGTTCCAAAGTTGCGATGTAGAAGTTATGAAGCTTTTGCTGTTGCTGCTCTAAAATTGTGTTGCACACATTGCACATAAAGATACATTAAAAACACTTTCACTTGTTTTTAAATCTCTTTAAATATAACTGTCATGTTCTGTGAGTCTGGAACTAGACTAAGATGCAGACAAGAACCCAGAGACAGCATGGTGAGTTGAAATTGTTTAATATACATAACAAAATACAAAAACTTACAGTCTGACAAAAGGAACACAGGGCATGGAAAAGGGATGGAGAAGTGGGCAGAACAAAACAGGTGTGGTAACAGATGGATCCAGTAGAAAGCAATGAGAATCAGAGAACGAAGGTTATGTATGTAACTACGGTTCTATGAATCCCGGATGACCGCCAGAGGCGGTGCTTCAAGCACTGAATGATCATTCTTGCGCATGAGCAGGTTGAGAAATTAATAACAACATGGTCACATGTGACCTACCGGTGGCTCACGTGAGTCTATATAGTCACATGACACCGGGAGCCCAATCCCGACAATCTTCTCGCGAGCACGCGGAGACCGAGGGACCAAGCGCTCTGGCAGTCATCCGGAATTCATAGAACCGTAGTTACATACGTAACTTTTGTTCTATTTCATCCCTACTGACCGCCAGAGGCGGTGCTTCAAGCACTGGATGACGCATACCAACAGGGTCCCGAGGGATCCTACGGAGGCCCCAAGGAACACAGCAACACCACCAACCTCAGCGGGACGCAGAAGGCGGTTGCTCCAGTATTCCCTGCAGGGGATGTAGCGTGGCGACGTTCACCCTGTAAAACCTGGCAAAGGTGCTTGGCGCCGTCCAGGAAGCAGCTTCACAAATGGCCTCCAGAGGCCTCATGGCAGCCCACGAGGTGGAGAGGCTCCTAGTGGAGTGACAGCGCACGCCGCTCGGCAGGGGCTGATCCTGCAAGGAGTAAGCCACAGAGATCATCTCCACAATCCAATGTGCCAACCACTGTCTAGAAAGGGCCTGACCCTTCCGAGAGCCAGCATAACAGACGAAGAGACAGTCAGTCCGACGAATGGGTGCCGTGGAGCGGACATACGGCTCAAGCGCTCGGACAGGGCAAAGAGGCTCAGAGGGGGCACCAGGATTGAATCGGGAAAGCCGGAGCGGCAGCACACCGCCAGCCACTGCAGGCACCTTTGGCACAAAGGAAGCATTAGTCCACAGTGTAACACCGGAGCCATCCGGGTTCCATCGACAACATGGTTCAGACACAGACAGAGCATGCAATTCCCCCACCCGTTTGGCAGAAGCAATGGCCAACAGGAAGGCGGTTTTCAGGGAGAGCCACTTGAGATCCGCCCCTGTAACGGGCTCAAAAGGGGGGGACTGAAGAGCCGCAAGCACTAGCGACAAATCCCACGTAGGGGCCACAGGGCGCCTGGGTGGACACAAGCGCCTGGCACCCTTCAGGAACAGCGCGACATCCCCATGCCGGCCAACAGAGCAACCACCAAACCCAACATGCCAACGGGAAATGGCTGCTACATACACCTTCAAGGTGGAAGGGGATCGCCCTAGATCCAGCAACTCCTGGAGGAAGGACAGCAAATGGGAAACAGAACAGCGAATAGGGTCCAGTCCCTTACCACGGCACCAGCCGGCAAAGACCGCCCATTTAGCACCATAGGCGGCCCGCGTGGACGGTGCCCATGCACCAGTCATGGTCTGTCCAACCCTGCCTCCATAATGGGATAAGGCAGAGCCTGCACCTGTAGAGGCCAAAGCCAGAGTTTCAGGCGGCCCGGATCGGGATGGAGAATCCGGCCTCCCATCTGGGAGAGGAAGTCTCTCCTGAATGGGAGGCGCATCGGCAAGCTGGAGCAGAGCCTGCACAGCAGAGGAAACCAGGTCCTTCCTGGCTAAAAGGGGTCTACCAGCAGAAGCTCGTGCCTGTCCTGAAGAACCCTCAGAAGCGTCTGGGGGATCAGGAAGTGGCACCTGCCGAGACAGAAAGTCCACGGAGACATTCTACGGACCGGGAATATAAGCTGCCCTGAGGCTGGCAAGGCGTGGCGCCACCCAGACCAGGAGCCGCCGGGCCAGGGACAGTAGTCTCAGAGACCTGGACCTCCCTTGGTGATTTATATGGAAGACAAGGTTGATAGTCGTGAACCAGTCTCCCGGGGAGATCGCCTGCAGGACCTCCCGGTTGGTCAACATATGGAAAGGCAGAACCTTGAGAAAAGTGTTCAGAATTGGACAAAGACCGCCGGTCTTCTTGGGAACCAGAAAATAGACTGAATAAAAAACCCCAGGATCCCGCAGGGGGTCCACCGGAACAATCGCACCCTTGACCAGCAAGGTGCAGATCTCCCGGTCCAGGGCCCGAGCATTCATCGGGTCGCAGATGACCGTCATCTTGGCCCAGCTGGGGGTAGGAGGCCGGCGGCGGAACTGTAGACGGTATCCCCGGGACAGAGTGGACAACACCCACGAGTTCGGGGTACTCTGGACCCAGGAGGGCCTGGGGAAATGCCGACCGGGATGAACAGACCGAATCGGACGCAAACCCTGGGCCCCACCATGGTCCCCTTGGGCCCTAGGAGGGGGGAGGGAACCCCGGAACGAGTCCCTAGCTGCCCCAGCAGCAGCTTGCCGGCGAACTGTAGACGGTATCCCCGGGACAGAGTGGACGACACCCACAAGTTCGGGGCGTGAACAGGCCAATAACTGAGCTGGCCCGGGGAGAAAAACCCCACCGCCGGCTCCGGAACCTCACCGGCGGGTACTCTGGACCCAGGAGGGCCTGGGGAAATGCCGACCGGGATGAACAGACCGAATCGGACGCAAACCCTGGGCCCCACCATGGTCCCCTTGGGCCCTAGGAGGGGGGAGGGAACCCCGGAACGAGTCCCTAGCTGCCCCAGCAGCAGCTGGCCGGCGAGGGGGTCTATGGAGACCCGCCAGTTGCTGCCGTGTTCTTGAGGCCTGGGCTGTACGCTCCAAGGCCTCCAGCGCAGCGGAACCGAAGAGTTCCCCCGGAACCACAGGAAGAGCCCTCAGTGTTCTCCTGCAAGGCTCGGTCAGGGGCGATTGCGCCAGCCATACCTGGCATGTCTGCCTATCTGTCCCAAGAAGGTCAGAGTTCCTTTGTCAATTTTTGAGCAATAGGAATGACTTCATTGTAATATTCAAATAGCCATCACCACATTTGTTGCACACAAACAAATAACTTGCAGAGGTAGGAAACAATGAGAGGGCGTGAGTACGTAACGGTGGAGCGTGTGTGGCTGCCCGTGCTCTTTGTGGGGGAGTGTGACAGTTCTTGCTTGTTGGGCAGCAGCTTGGAGTTGTTTTTAGCCCAGAAGCCTCGTGCTGCCCATCCTACAACCTACTACCGGGCTCGAGGTGGGAGCGCACCGTGTGTCAGCGCTTACTCACATTTTGACTTGAAGTAGTGGATCAAATAAAAAACTTGACTTCTGTTTGTCTCTGTCTCCCACTGATGAGCTGTAATGGCACTGTGGGCTGTAGTCAGAAGTATGACTGTGGAAGTAGTGCGACTGCGTGAATTACATTTTTGTTGTAAGTGATACACAGTAAGATCACACAGGGGGACAATGACGTAGTAAATTATTGGCTTCATATGAGGAGGTATTTTTTTATTTTGGATTTTTTTTCTTTCTTAGGTCATTTTGGGAAAATAAGGACAGTTTTCTTGTCCTCACCTTTTTCATGCTGTTTTGTGGTTAGGGGTTAGGTTTAGGACTAAGGTCTGAATTGAGTTTAGGTTAAGTCAAGGCTTAGGACCAGGGTTAGGCCATAGAAATGAATGCAAAGTCCTTCTAAAGACAGATAGACAAGGATGTGTGTGTGTAGGTGGTGTGTGTATGGTTTTTAAAAAAAGCAAGTGGTGGAGGACCACTTTGCTGAGCAAAGTATGTCACAATCTGAGCTTTCATAAAAAATAAAAAAAACCTGATTCAAATAGTTGTAACTATTAAATGTATTGATTCAGACTCTGGGGAAGGCCAAAGAACAAGGACAAACTGTTTACTTAAGTGAGAATTCACTTCAGTGGATTAAGTGGATGCAAAATGTCACCAAGATGGGTGCAAACTAAACAAAACATCCTGAAGCAGAAAAATCCATTTCATACCCATAGAAGAAAAAACGATGGAAAGTTTAAGCCCATATTATTTCTAAAGCACAACTATAAAACACAATAAACCATAGCACTGTACAGGAAAAATATGTGCAAAACACATAAGCATAGTAAGAACCAACAATAAAAACAGACATTATAAACACACCTATGAGGTAAAAAGGAAAAAATAAAAAACAAGACTGCAAAGGTACAAAATGGTAAATGGCCAGCAGCCAGTCTAAGGACTTTAAGACTTTAGCCCTAACATAAATGCATGACTGTAGTCTTAACAATTATTACTTATTCCTTCATGGGCAAATTAGCATAAAATGTACTTAAATTTTAGATAAAGTCCATTAAAATCCCCAGATAAAACCAAATAGGTATTTGAAAACAATGTTTTTCATTCATTTTCCTGGTTAATGGAGTTTTTAACGAAAATTCAACATGGAAGACTCACCTGGTTATTCCTCCATAAGGCTCCAATCAGAGACGGGTCCGTTCTTCTCCTTGTCCAATCATCTCCCAAGACATTATATTTAAAGACCTTCATCATGGAAGACGCTGTTCGTTGCTGAGCTTCGACCCTCCTCCTCCCCTTTCTCCACCATCTGGCCCTCATATTCCTTACAAACTTCTTCAGGCCACTCCACCACCAGGATCGGATTCCCGGGGGGGAAGACGTACCTCATCCTAATCCTAAAATGGTCATCCTCAGACTACACATCTTCCTCCAGGGTCCGAGCGCCAAATAGATCATTTTCATTAATAAACCTGCTAATCATTATCTCATTGTTTCTCCCTTTTTGAGTCTTTCCAGGGTGAATTACCAGTTCAATAAACAGTGATGTTCTGTGTGGACATAGTTGATCAAGTTAGCTTCATTCATGACACTTTAAAACAGCGGTTTTCAAACATTTTCAAACAAAAATCACCTTAGGAAACATTAAACTCTCCACATACCACACTAATGATGGATATTAAAAAACAGCAGTACAGCAGAACCTGAACTTTCTCAGTTGTTGTGTTTCTTATTTAAAAAAGGAAAATAAAGCTTCTTAGCATTCACATTTGTTTAAAAATTGTGGTTTAAGATGTTGATAGTTTCCTGCAATTATAGCAGGACCCCAATTAGCCTTGGTCAATCACAGTGTTGTTACTGTGCCCCCACAATGACTAAATAACAATTTAAACCAGCTAATTACATTTTCTCATTGTGTAGCATTTTTTTTTCTTTGAGCCTTCTCTGGCGCTGGTTAAGAAGTCATTTGCACTTGTCATTCACCTCCATTTAAGTCAATACAAGTTCTCAAAATGATCCCCATTGCTTTTTTATTTCAAGTAGAGTATAATGTAGTTGGACCATTCATCTATTTGGTCTTTATGGTGTACTGCACACAAACATACCAGATTTGACTTTTCACCTTCAAGAGGTGAAAGTCACGTTCCACAGCATGAGAGGCATTGCTTTCAAAAAACTTTAAATGATAATTAATCTTGTGGTTCACACTGTAAATGCAGAGAAAAAAGGTATCCTTACCCAGTACTCTCTGCTTTGTCCCAAAACTCGCATGTTGGTTTAATTTGTGATTATTAATTGACCTCTGGAGTGATAATGAGAGTGTACAGTTTTTTGTCTCTGCGGTGACCCTGATTATCTGCTTTCTTCCTAGTGAAAATCAGACAGCCTCCCTGTGACCCTGAACAGGATGAAGATGGTGCACAGAAGAAATGAATGTGTCAGGACAGGGTGTTCATCAGGAGTCAAAGTGTGCCAGGAGAGCAGCTCAAAATGAGGGACAGATGGTTTCCGACGTCTCCAAGACATCTGCTTACCAAGAGTTACACCATCCGTGCCAGATGCAAAGCAGTATGGATGATGGGCAGCAGATCAGCACTAAAATTAGCATGGCATCCAACTGCAAAAGTACATTAAAAGAACAGATGTATAAGTGGCAGTCAGAAGCTTATATACACTCATTCCACATCAACCCCAGTACCAATGTTGTCTCCAACTAGAACTGATTTGGACAAAATTTCCCAATTTCACCAAATAAACTACAAAAACTTAGAAGAAATCGTACAGCAACTAAGCTCTTCTTCCTGCTGTCTCAATCTTTTACCCGCAGCTTTCCTTGCCTGTAATAACATCTGATTTAACACAAATAATAAACACGTCCCTTTAGCCAGGTGTTTTCCCTCATGCCCTGAAAACAGCAATAATCAAACCTCTATTGAAAAAGAGCAACTTGGACAAGCTGCTACTACAGAACTACAGGCCTTTATCAAACCTCCCGTTCATCAGTAAGATGATTGAAAAAGCTGTGTTTCAGCAGTTAAACAACTTCCTAACAATGACCAACTGCTTCGATGTCTTCCAGTCAGGCTTCCTGCTCACCACAGTACAGTCTCTGTACTGTGGTGAGCAGGTAAACAACTGCAAAAACAACTGCAAAAATGCCCAGGTCGGCTGTCCAAGCATGTTCACCTTAAAAGCAGAGCGCAAGATGCTCAAAGAAGTCTCTGAAATACCCTAAAATGTTATTATATGTTCTACAGCAGGCTAACGCTACTGTTGACTGTTGTGCAATCAGAAAGGGATTGCACAGGTTTAACTTTCATGCGAGTTGTGCAAGGGGGAAAAAACGCTTCTGTTCTGTACAGAAAAACATAACGGCCAGACAGTAGTTTGCTAAAGAGAACATAGACGAAGAGCAGGACTTCTGGAATTATGTTCTCTGGACAGGTGAGTCCAAAATAAAAAAGGTTTTGACTCCACAACAGAGGGTATGTAAGTAAGTAAGATTAGATTTTCTCAGTTAGAATTCTCTTTTTTGTTTCTATCTTTTGTTTAGTGTATGAAACAACTTACAATTTTGTGTTTAACTATGATTTCTTTCATTTTCCAGAAATAAAAAATGATTAGACACCAATTTTTAAGCATTCCTTTTTCATGGAACTTAATATTAACTTGTGTCGCATAGTTTTTTTTTTTTTTTTACATACCTATATGTCATATTTTATACTTTTTATTCTAAAGTATTCCAAAAAACATATCATATAAGCAAAACAAAAATAGTCTAATACAGAAATGTTTGCTTTTACATGTTATATAAAAACAGACATAAATAAATCTTTTCAACTGAAAACATGCTTTTTAATATCTATTTACTGCACCACCAAATTGTTGTAAATACTGCTCTCCTTGTTTTTCTAGACTTCTGCTTAAATGACCAGTCAGGCAAAAATAGATTTTAAATTATGGACACCACTTTCTATTTCAATTTTCATGGTACAATCAATTATGCTACATTTATCTTGGTGGAGCTTGTTTGATGTGAACTGAAAACAAATGTCAGCCAGGCAAAGGTTTCAGCAAAGAGGCTCAATCAGTTTGTTTTTCAGAGCCAATTTTTGTCGATATATACAGACTATTTTCTTCAAGAATAGGGTTCTTTGAAGATGCATAATTAAATCTCAGAGCTTGGGTTTTTGCAAATGCATGCTATTTTTTGCACCGTTCTTCCTAAAGTAAAGATTGATGACTTGTCTCATCAAACAGGATCCATCCAAGAATAGAGTTTAAATGACATTTGGTTTTAGTTTCAGGGCTCAAACTTATAAACATTTTCCTAACCAGGACAGACCAAAAGATCCAAGGTTAATGGCATTTTTGGTACAATGTGGAAGGTATTTACATTTCAACTAAACCTAGAAATAATAATGTCAAAAAAATGGGGAGATACTTATTTTAGGTATAAAGTCCAAATTGAGCCAGTTTCTTGGGAAATTCAGTTTGAATTAAAAGAAAAGCAGCTGGTTGCATACATACATAAGTCTTTCCATTGCTGCTGGAAAATTGGCACTGTAAAGACATGGGAAATACAAAAGCAAAAGGCACAACCTTTGTCTGACTGTGGTCTCTTTTTAAGTGCTGTAGCTGAATTTTTAGGAGCCAATTACTCTAGAACAGTTAGGTCCTTCTATTCATCCTACTGTGAGAATCACAGCTCCAGAAAGGCAGATGTGGACTACCTATGGCATATATTCTACTTTCCTTTTGGTGTATTTGTATTTTGCAGTCTGTTTGATATTTTTAGTTTAAAGATCAGCAGAGCTTTTAACAATGTTAAGAATTAAAACATGCATTTTAATGGCATTGACTTTTTTGAGACTAAATAGTTCTGATAAGCCAAGGTACAACCACAAACTTAAATGTATTTTAGTTAGATTGTATGTGATTAAACAAGAGGGAGCAAAGGAAACTTTATATTTGAAATATTTTATAAACCCCTGCCCCCAAGCTTTTTGATATACCTCATGCATGCTGGAGATCTTTTGGTGTATGTCTGTACCAGCTTTGAACGTCTAGATATTAAGACACAACTTGAGGATTGTGGCCAAAACATTAGCAAACTGGAAAAAGGGATTCTTGTAGCTTTCCTTCATCAATAGCTATTTTTCTTCCATTGCCATATAAACCAGATTTGTAGCTTGCATGTCGCCATGTCAACAGATTCTACCATCTGAGCTCTGGATCTCTGCAGCTCCTCCAAAGATACCATTTGCCTCTAGGTTAATTCTGTAATTAATCTTTTCTTGGCAAGGATTTAGTTTTTATAACCTAACTCTGCTTCATGCTTTTCCCTGACATGTCTCCTGTGTTCCTTGGTCTTCATGAAGCTGGTTGTTCACCAGTGTTCTCTAACAAGCCTCAAAGGCCTTCACAGGACATACACCTGAACTCTATTTACTATTTGTATATCTATTTGCGCCGATTTTTATTTAGGGGTCTCAGAGTAAAGAGGGGTAAATACAAATGCACATCAGACTTGAGATTTTTATTTGCAAAATACTTTGAAAAAAAAATGTTTTATTTCTTTCTCACTTTTTAGGAAAGTAATAAAGTTCAAGACGTTTGGATGCTTTGTTAGAAGTATCAGGTCAAAGTGCAGTAAGTTGGAGAATACTCAACAGAAGCTGTTTTGCATAAGATAAATTATTTTGCTATGAGAACATCAGCACTATAAACTTATGTGAATTAGAAATGGAAAAGGCACAACTATCATCTGCTGAGTGCTGTTTCTATTATAGAGGTTTGGGAACCAATTATATGAGAACTGATTTTTTTCATCCTCTTCTTCCTCTGAGAATCAGAGTGCTGGGATGACAGATGCAGACTGGTAATGGCTTATATTCTGCTCTCCACTGCTTGTATTTTATGTTTTATTTCCAATCTTTTTTGATACTACTTCAAAGATCAACAGAGCTTTTAAATATAGTGTTTTACACCAATATCAGCAGAGTCAGAGCATGCATTTTCCTGGCGCTGCTTGGCAGATTTAAAGCTCTCTTAAAATGCTGTCATTTTCAAAGATGTATGCTGTCTGTAATGAACGTGCATTCTTCATCTCTTTAAACCTAAAAATCACATGATACCGCTTACATGGATGTAAAGGGCAAGCAGTCCAAAAGCACAGGGATGTTAAAGAACACTGGAGAACTCCAACATGATTTTGTACCCCAACACACATTGTACTGCCACCTTCACATTGTCTAACGTTAGTCAATAGATCAGCAAGACATAAAAAACTGGATAGCTAGGCTGTAATGTCAATAATTTCTCACAGCCGGATATTGGATTTGCCATCAACTATCGAACAGCACCATTTTTATTTTAGCTGACAAAAAGTGCAGAATGTCGCTTGTTCCAGCTTTGGTTTACTTTGATTTTGATTTTAGTGGCAAGTTTATTTGGATTTTACCAACTCAACCGGAATGAATCCACAGGATGTTCAGTCAGTCTGAGCTTTGAAGCCTCTTGCTCTTTGCTGTGCTCCTTGAGTCGAACCAAATATGTTTTTGATTTGTCCAGGGGGAGGCAAGAAAATACAAGAAAAGTGACATTTGAAATAAAATGAAATAAAAGCCGCATTAATTCCAGGAGCTAATAGTTTATCCCAACAAGTTGTACAATCTTGTTTACTTCACCTGGAAGAGATTTTATTGTGGTAGAGGATCAGTGTACTTGTCCACATTAATTGATCCTGTAACATTGTTCTTAAAATAGATCAATTTGTGGCAATAAAAATAAGTTTAGTGAGGTTCTTTGGACTTATAAAGGTATGAGACAGGAAAAAATTATATTTCATATCTCTATAATTTTCTATATACAAAAATAAATCTATCCTGGTATGTGGTTCTTGTCTCTTTTTTCTTATCCGGTTTTCTCTTCAGCTCACCCCACAGGCTTTTTTATTGGATTTAGGTCTAGAAAGAAGATTGCTATAGGAGAAGGATGATTTTGTATATGTTAAAACAATTCTGGGCGCTTATCATTGTGTTTTGTATCATTATCCTCCTGACATCCTGACAGACCCATTGATGACCCATTTCAGTTGTCACAGTATGTCAAAGAGTTTGTGATTCTGAGCCTTTGTACTGGGTCCCCAGGCCCTTTAAAGGAAAAACAGGCCAATAGCATCACAGTATTTGTGACCACATTTTCATTCTTTGTTTCATTCCACACCCAACTAGAGTGTTTGTTGCCAAAAAGCTCAATATTAGTGCCATTTGAACAAAAAAAAAAGTTCTAGTGATTATAGGACAGAAAACATTTTTCTTCAGGCATGCATCCCAGTTGGCACGTAAATGTATGTCACATTGATATAACCTGGCTTACCTTCTCTGCAAGACCAGTTTTTGCAAAGTCTATGCTAGTCAAGCTCTCATTTTTCTGTCTATAACAAATCTTGGTCTGCCTTCTGCAGCTCCCTGAGTTTTTTGTCTATAAGATTTATCCAATATTCCTTTTCTGCTGTCATTTTCCTAAGTTTGTGTCCTCCGGTTTCTCTCTCATCACTGATCACCTAAACTAAAAGAATAAACAGAAAGAAAAATGTATGTTGCTCAGCTGTTGATATCTAATGAACAAATAATGATTGATTGCACAATAAAGAACTTTAGATATACCAGAGAAGGAGCAACACGGTGCATGTTTAAGTTATGAGATTCCTACTAAAAAAAAAAAACCTACAGTTTCAGCACAAATGATTTTATGCAAAAACGGTCTTCAGCTAGAACTTTTCTTCAATTACTCTTGCTTTTTTGTTTCTTTTGTTTCCTGTAAGAGCTGATTAAGTTCTCGGAAGTAGAAAATTCATTGCTAATGCCAGTCCTTGAGAATTCACCACCTGCCTTCAGAGTAATTTTCTGTCCCCATGGAAACCCAATCAGCTGAGGAAGAGAGTGACAGAAATGGGCTGAGTCTGCCAGCAGACAGGATAAAAGATAGACAGGAGGAAGAAAAGAGAGGTAAAGGTGCTTCTGGAACACGACCATATTACTTTGCATGCTTTTACTTCATTTGTCACTAGGTGCAATGAGTGGAAAGAAAATGTTACGAAAGGCAAGTTTATCATCTTTTCATTTATGAGTGCAAAGTAGCACGCCGGTCTCTAATGAAACAGTTCCTACATTTTGATTAAGTCATAATTAAAACCCTGCAATGCCATTTAAATAACCTTTCTTCTTAAATCATCATATTAAGGCAAGGATATTAGGCACCACTAAACAGCTTATGTACCAAACATACATGAACAAACTATTGCACTTACTTTATTTTGCATTTTCCTGCATTTATGTTCCTTTCATATTCAACAAACCTTTCAGAAAATATCTGCTATATGCTGCAATTATTCATATTGACTGCCAGCTATAGTGTGTCTGCAGAGCATTTAGGCTAAATGCAAGACTAAACCAGAGCAATTACTCTTTGTTTGACAAGACAAAAGTGGAGGGATACTCAAATTGGTTGTGAATAGACAAAATGCAAAGTTATAATTGACTCATTCTATATTCTGGATCGCTACACAGTCTAGCAAAGTATTTAAAAATATGGATTTATCCAGTTTTTAAAAAGTGTGAAAAGAGAAAACATTCTATGGAAAAATGTTTTTTGAATTTTCAGACATTATTCCCTAAAAGTTCCATCCATCCATCCATCCATCCATCCATCCATCCATCCATCCATCCATCCATCCATCCATCTCTGTCTGCAAGCCAGTGTATCCATTTATGCAGCCATCATCTGCCCATGCATCTGTCAATTCACCAATCCATCCATGCATCCATCTGTCTGTTTGTTTATTTGTCCACTTGTTTGTCCATCATCATTCCATTCCTCTGACTGTTCTGACCATCCATTCCTTCATCAATCCACCCACTTATCCATTAATATCCAGATTCTAGTTTTTCAGGTTCCACATTTAAAGCTTGACCTTTATAGAAATATGTACAACAAATCCATTGTGAACCTTTTATATTTATACCTTACTAAAACTCTGGGAATTTAAGTCTGGAAAAGGGTGGAATGGTGACATGAATAGTATTTTAATCTTTATATTGTAGTTTAAGCATGCAGAGATATTTATCAACAATCTTGTTGCATATTTCTTACAGTAGTACTACTTTTATACTTGCATACAAGTAAATAACAGAAAAAGAACATATCTACGATTAAATTATCTGGTTTAAAAAAACATTTTGTAATTATTTTATTAGCTTTGAGTTGATTCGGAGTCTCCAGAATATCACCCTCTATCCTCCACGTGCTCCTTGTTCAAATGATGCTCATGCATAATGCATGTGCTACAGAGAATGACCTCTCTACCATTTTTCTCCCCTCCTTTGTCATCGATTTGCTTTCATCCCCTGACATCAAATTCTCATCAGCTCTTACTACGGAGATTTCTCTCTACATATCCCCCCGTCTGATCTACAGTGGCTCTCCATTTCTCCTATCAATTCTTTTCAAACAGTTCTGCACAGGCTCAACATATTGCCTGCTCCTGCCTCGCCCACCACTTCCGCTCACTCTCACATACTCTCCCTCCCTCTGTCCTTGTTTCTCTCCCTCTCTTTTTCTTCTGGCTGCTGTCTCACAGCCAGGTTCACGTAAGCATAATGCGAGGTTTTTATGTTTCTGCCCACAGAAAGCTGTGTTGTTTGTTGTAATGGCCTGTCTCTCACCTTCTTTTTTGTGGCTTTCCTGGACTGTGTCTGTTTCTTTGATATTTACTCAGATGACATCTATGTGTCTGCTCCCAGTTAAAACTTTCATCCTAAGGCCAGAGTGCCTTTTCGAGCTGTATGCAAGTCATCACCACAAATTGCTTTTATTTACACAGATTTAGAAAAACAGGTGTGTTTCATTCTGAAGTTGGAAAACTGGAGAACTTTGTCAGCCAGTCAAGCAGAATTTCTGGCAGATTTAGGCTTGACTAGGATGGTCCATTTGCAAGAATAACGCGTGACATTTCTCCAGTCTAAATCAACATAGAAGCTAGTGGGTCACTTCATGATTTGTTGAGCACCATGGCTGTTGTACAATAACATGCATACATTTACAACTACTCCTTACAACTACTCCCTAAAATAAAAGTATTTTATTAACAGAAACAATTTAAATCTAAGTTAAACATATTTCAATTCAATTCACTCGTACTCGTACTCGTCGTCTTCTGCTTTATCCAGGACCGGGTCGCGGGGGCAGCAGACTCAGCAGAGACGCCCAGACATCCCTCTCCCCGGACACCTCCTCCAGCTCCTCCGGCGGGAGCCCAAGGCATTCCCAGGCCAGCAGAGAGACATAGTCCCTCCAGCGTGTCCTGGGCCTCCTCCCGGTGGGACGTGCCTGGAACACCTCCCGAGGAAGGCGTCCAGGAGGCATCCAGTATAGATGCCCAAGCCACCTCAACTGGCTCCTCTTGATGTGGAGAAGCAGCGGCTCTACTCCGAGCCCCTCCCGGATGGCCGAGCTCCTCACCCTATCTCTAAGGGAGTGCCCGGCCACCCTACGGAGGAAGCTCATTTCAGCCGCTTGTATCCGGGATCTCGTCTTTCGGTCATGACCCAAAGTTCATGGCCATAGGTGAGGGTAGGAACGTAGACCGACCGGTAAATCGAGAGCTTCGCTTTTCAGCTCAGCTCTCTCTTCACCACAACGGACCGGCACAGCGCCCCCATTACTGTGGCAGCCGCAGCGATCCGTCTGTCGATCTCTTGCTCCATTCTTCCCTCACTCGTGAACAAGACCCCGAGATACTTAAACTCCTCCACTTGAGGCAGGAACTCCCCTCCAACCTGAAGAGGACAAGCCACCCTTTTCCGGTCGAGAACCATGGCCTCGGACTTGGAGGAGCTGATCTTCATCCCAGCCGCTTCACACTCGGCTGCAAACCGCCCCAGGGCATGCTGTAGGTCTTGGCTAGAGGGGGCCAGCAGGACCACGTCATCTGCAAAAAGAAGAGACGAAATCCTCTGGTCCCCAAACCAGACCCCCTCCGGCCCTTGGCTGCACCTAGAAATCCTGTCCATAAAAGTTATGAACAGGACCGGTGACAAAGGGCAGCCCTGCCGGAGTCCAACATGCACCGGGAACAGGTCCGACTTAGTGCCGGCAATGCGAACCAAACTCCTGCTCCGCTTGTACAGAGATCGGATGTCCCCTAGTAAAGGGCCCCCGATTCCATACTCCTGGAGCACCTGGGGCCAACCGGTAGTCCTTCTCCATGGAGGTTTTGCCTCTGCCACCGTCCGGGCTGCGGCACGCTTGGCCTCACGGTACCCGTCAACCGCCTCAGGAGTCCCACAAGCCAACCACAGCCGTTAGGACTCCTTCTTCAGCTTGACAGCGTCTCTTACTGCCGGTGTCCACCACCGGGTTCGGGGATTGCCGCTGCGACAGGCACCGCAGACCTTACGGCCGCAGCTACGGGCAGCAGCATCGACAATAGATGCGGAGAACATGGTCCACTCGGATTCTATGTCTCCAACATCCCTCGGCATCTGGTCAAAGCTCTCCCGGAGGTGAGAGTTAAATATATCCCTGGCCAAAGTGTCCGCCAGACGTTCCCAGCAGACCCTCACTATGCGCTTGGGCCTGCCAAGTCTGTCCGGCTTTCTCCTCCCCCAGCGGATCCAACTCACCACCAGGTGGTGATCAGTGGACAGCTCAGCCCCTCTCCTCACCTGAGTGTCCAAAACATGCGACCGAAGATCTGATGATACGACAACAAAGTCGATCATTGACCTCCTGCCTAGGGCATCCTGGTGCCAAGTGCACTGATGGACACCCTTATGTGTGAACATGGTGTTCATTATGGACAATCCGTGACTAGCACAGACGTCCAATAACAAAACACCGCTCGGATTCAAATCGGGGAGGCCATTCCTCCCGATCACGCCTCTCCAGGTGTCACTGTCATTTCCCACGTGGGCGTTGAAGTCCCCCTGCAGAATAATGGAGTCCCCAGGAGGGGCACTATCCAGCACCCCCGACAGGGACGCCAAGAAGGCCGGGTACTCCGCACTACCACTCGGCCGGTAGGCTGAAATGATAGTCAGAGACCTCTCCCCAACCCGAAGGCAGGGATGCAACACTCTCATCCACTGGGGTAAACCCCAACACAAGACAGCTGAGCTGGGGGGCGACAAGCAAACCCACCCCAGCCCGCCGCCTCTCCCCGTGGGCCACTCCAGAGTAGAAGAGAGTCCAGCCCCTCTCGAGGAGATGGGTTCCAGAGCCCACACTGTGCGTGGAGGCGAGCCCGACTATTTCTAGTCGATATCTCTCAACCTCCCGCACCAGCTCAGGCTCCTTGCCCCCCAGCGAGGTGACATTCCATGTCCCTAGAGCCAGCCTAAGCATCCGGGGATTGGGCCGCCGAGGTCTCCACCTTCGTCCGCCCCCCAATCCTCTTTGCACCGGTCCCTCACGGTTCCCCCTGCAGGTAGTGGGCCCACTAGGGGATGGTCTCACGTCTCTCGTTCGGGCTTGGCCCGGCCGGGTCCCGTGAGGAGCAACCCAGCCACCAGGCGCTCTCCGACGAGTCCCGACCCCAGGCCTGGCTCCAGGGTGGGACCCCGGCTCCGCAGTACCGGGCGACGTCACGTGCCTCGATTTTGTAGTCATCATGAGGGGTTCTTGAACCGCTCTTTGTCTGACCCGTAGAGCCTGTTTGCCATGGGAGACCCTACCAGGGACATTTAAGCCCCAGACAACATAGCTTCTAGGATCATTCGAGCACTCAAACCCCTCCACCACGTTAAGGTGGCGGTTCAAGGAGGGGTTTCAATACAATTCAGTTTTATTTATATAGCACCAATTCACAACACATGTCTCAAGGCACTTCACAAAAGTCAGGTACATACATTCCAATTAATCCTAACCATTGAACAGTGCAGTCAGAGTTAGTTATTTATTCAAATTGGATAAAAAGTTTTTCTGTCTAAGGACACAGCAGATTGCATCCAGTCATTGACGTGTAGCATTCCCTCCTCCTGGATGAGCATGTAGAGACAGTGGACAGTCACTGGCGTTGACTTTGCAGCAATCCCTCATACTGAGCATGCATGTAGCGACAGTGGAGAGGAAAAACTCCCTTTTAACAGGTAGAAACCTCCAGCACAACCAGGCTCAGTGTGAGCGGCCATCTGCCACGACTGACTGGGGGTTTGAGAGAACAGAGCAGAGACACAAAGAAGCACTGATCCAGGAGTCATTTCAATGGGAAGGAGAAGTAAATGTTAATGGATGTAGCTCCTTTGGTCGTTTCATCTAGAAAGAAAGAACAGATAAACTCTGAGCCAGTTTTCAAGGTTAGAATCTGAAAGAGAGAACATAAAATTAGTTACAGTAAAGCTCAGTCAATCGCCATGTCTAGGAGAGAGAAAGGGTTAAACACTAAAAGACAGGGCCATGTGGATCATCGGTAGAGGGTGAGCATTAAGTTGTTGCCAGAAGAAGCTCGGACGATGCTCCCCTCCAGAAAGGTGTCACAGGTAGACAGAGAGCCAGGCCAGGTGTAGCTTCTAGGAAGAGAAAAGAGAGAGAACATAAAGTTAAAAGCTGAACTAACAGCAAATAATGCCAAATTGGAGAGTGGTGTGAGAATGTAGCGAAGAGGGTGAAATTAACAAACTCTTTACTAAGCTAGAACAATACAATTAAAACTACTAAGCACCATTATTGTAGTAAAAATAAGATTTATGTAAATATTTGCCGAATTAGGAATCAATAATCTTTTGGACAATTAGTCTTAATGTTATTTCAATCCTGTAGATACTCACAATAAGAAACACAAAATGCGATTAGAGAAGTTACACGATGGATATTTATTTGTTTGACGCTCAGACCCCAGAGGAAGACATGAATGCTGATAATGCATGAACTGATGAATGTTTTAGGATTAGAATTAGAATCGTCTTCCCCCGGATCTGGTACTGGTGATGGAGAGGAGGCCTGATGGTAATGGAACTGAGAATCCGATGTAGGCGATGGGGTGGAGGAGGGTCGAAGCTCGACTGACAGCTGAGAGATCCATGGATGGGAGACTTTAAATGTGGAGCCTTGAAGGATCATTGGCTGAGGATTATTGCAGACTTGAAGCTGATTGGTTGCCGCGGAGACGCACGGAGAAGCCATTGGGTGAAGCTGGAGGAGGGGTGAGTCTCCTAGATTGAATTTTTGTCTTTATTCCATTTTAACTAGCCATCACATAGATTACTAAAATGGCATGGAGGAACATTTATGGACTCTCACAAGGTGGTAAAAAGTTGGATGTAAATATTTGACTTTGCTGGTGCTAGCATTCAGTGTTTTGATAAAGAAATGCAGCCTTTTTATCAACCCTATTAGTTTTATATGTGCTTGAAATACCATTATTACAAATATCACCGTGTATAAGAACTGGTGGCGCATTATCTAATGATAACGGCATGTTTTAAATAATATTAAAACATATTTTTAACAGGTTAGTTCAAGGAGATTAAAGAAAACAAAGATAAAATGGTACAAACTCACATTATTGGACCTTACATTATTGGACATTACCGTTTTAAACATCTGATTAAAATTAAAGTTTGTATCAACTTTAAAACACAACACAGAACAACTTGACTAGCACTAAAGGGTTAGGCCCCGTCCACACAACGCCGGGTTTGTCAGAATACGCAATGCTTCTTTGTTGGATAGGGGGTCCTGTCCACATAAAGCAGTGGTGAAATCGACTACATTTGAAACCTGCTCCCAGAATGAGAAGGTTCTGGGAGCAGGTTTCTGAGGAAATTTCTGGCTGAGATTCCTTTTCCGCAGAAGCTTAGAAAGAAAAGTTTTAGACAAGATTGCCTATATTTCCCATTTAGCATGAACGCTGAATGCACGAACAGCAGATCATTACTAAACCTTTGGTTGTTCTTCGATCTGTCGGTACACAAATACCAATTCGTAGTCAACTTTGGATCCATGACCTTCAGTTTTGTTGTGGGCTGCCTCTCCTGTAGCTGTGCTAAGAGTGCTAAGAGTGTGTAATCAAAGATGCATAGTTTCCTTCCAGCCTCTTTGATTGTGTACAGTTCAGTCCGTGTTTCATCCCATTGGTTGGACATAACATGGCAATGTCATAATGAGATTGGAGCCTGGACACCAAATTTTAACTTATACTATATTGGCTAATACAGATTATTTAAACATTACATGTATGTAATACACGTGAGTTTTCTGACTGAACTGGTTTAGTCCACTTCTGTGTACTGTATATCAGGGAGATTTTACTTCATTAAGTAAGCTTAAGTCCAATTTTATGTATCCCCCTTTCTTTTTAAACAATTTACTTTCAGTGCCACCCTGTGCACCTTTTATTTTTTTACTTTATATATATATATATATATATATATATAATTATTATTATATAAATATTTGCACTTAAAAAAAAAAAAAAAAAAAAAAATATATATATATATATATATATATATATATATATATATATATATATATATATATATATATAGCTTTAGGGTTCCACACACCTGATTTGACGAGACAAGATACTCGTTTTCTCAATGGCTGATTTATGTATCTGATACGTACACAGAAGAGTGAGACTGATGGGTTAATCATTTTCTTCATGTATTCACAAAGATGCCTCTGATTGCACTTCTTTAATTTTGTTTTTATGAGAAATGAAAAGCAAAGCACAGGTGCAAAAATGTCACTCTATATATGAAGTTATTGAGGTGTGTTTTAGCAATAGTTTTTGTGGTAGTTCGTTTTTGCCTGAAAACATGTTTCATTTTTTTAACATGTTTTTTTTTTATTTACTACTTATACTAGAGTTGTGTCTGGAAAAAAAAGTGTTTTAAAGCTTTCCTAAAACCGAAATTGCAAGATTATACTGTAGAATAATTGCAAGACATTAAATTCAAAATGATGACTTGAAGTTTAAAAAAAAATGTGATGAAAAGATTAGAAATTTCAGTGAAAACATTTCAGCTCGTAATTTATCATTTAGGCCGGACAGAAGCTTTTTTGCATAAATATCAGAAAATGACAGTGATTTCTATGGTATAACAATACATCAATGCACACTACACTAAAAAGAAAATCATTAGATTTACTTTATTCAATAGTGGACATTGGTTGCACACAAACGTTTTGTTTTGGCAGCAATCTCCAGTGTTAATTTAACACAGATTAGGTGTGTTAAATGAACACAATTATTACACAAGTATTGTATGTTGTTACATAATGACTGATTTCTTTTTTCTTTTTTTGTAGCACTAGTGGCCCTTATTTTTCTCAGTGTTTTTAGCAGTAAGCTGACAGGAAAGGGATGGAGAGAGGGAGAAGACATACAGCAAAGGTCATCTGGGCCAGGAATGCAACATCTAGGACTGAAACCTCTGAACATGGGTTACCTGTTATAGCCTTGTGCCACCGCCATGCTCTGAAAGCTGTCTGATTAAAGTAAATTATACTCTGCAATCATTACACACTTAAGCAATTTGGTTCTTTTACTTCAACACAACTGAATCCATTTTCTTACAACAACATTTGATCACTTAAATTCAGCAATGTTGTTTAAAAATCACAAAAACATTGAAAGGGGGAAGTTTTAGATGAGTGGAAATTTCCTGGAATTTGATCCCACAGTGTCTGGTCTTTCAGGTCTTTGAGCTAATCCATACTCCTGATGAGTCTGGGACTGTCTTGTTTACTGTGTTTGTTTTCTATGGCCAATTTTTTTTTTTTTTTTTGCACAGTGTTGTTCTGTGTGCTTATTTTATTGGTGAGAGAAGGGAGAGTTGGGGTGAGATCCTGTTTAATTTTGATTGGTTCTGGAACATCTTGAACATGAAGTCACATCTGTCTATCATTGCACGAGATAACATTACGATTGCGCACGATGTTTTTTTCAGCATTGTGACCTCATGCTTTATTTTTTTAGAGACCCGATCGCAGGAAAACTCAAATTGATATTACTGATTCACATTATCCCATGATGAATTGAACATGTTAACATGCAAACACTGCATGTAATGCACACATTATTACACATTATTACACATTTTTTCACAATATGAAAAAATACTGTTAAATGATTAAAGATGCTTAGGTAGATCCAACAAATGACAGTTTCCCTTTTTTCAGTATAGGAAATAATCCATTGAAGAGACAAAAAAGTAGGACAAGATCTATAATACACTCAGTTTTGCGTATGTTTACAATTTGTAAACAAAGACCTGTAGCTTTTTCTACAGAAAGCAAAGCTGACCCTCCCCTCCGTACTCCTGTTCTGAACTATTTTGAGAGGTGGCATAGTTTGGTATCCTAATGGATCTCAACAAGGTGTATATTTAAACTGCCATGCCTCCCAAAACACTTTTTCAGTTCACAAAAGACAAGAACAACACGCATGAGCTCAGAGGTGTAATGGATGCACTAGTCGGCTTGTTTTAGCAACTTTCAGACTGAATAGAATGAGATGTTGGAAAAAGAGTTGAATGAATGACACCATGTTCCTTCATGTATTTATAGTTTTAGGTTAGGTGTGTGCAGTAGTTGAGAAGGTGGATGGATGGGGGGGTAACTATTTTTTCAAAGCATCTGAAGATGAGTCAGGTCTGAGTACCACTTCCCGATTGTGGTGTGTACTGTACATGTCTTCATCCACTGCTTGCATCTTTCTCTACATGAACAAAACTCACATTTTGTTTCGGTGAGCGTTAGCAAGTCGAAAACTGAGGAGCGCTGACGTCAGTAAGATTTATACCTCTATTCTGGTCAGAGCAGCCACACTTCAAATTATTTCATTGATAACAAATGTGTTACTGTTGTTTTACCCCTCTATCACAATTTTTTGAAATTTGTTCTATCTTAAACGTATGGATGGAATTTATGGAAATAATCCATGCAAATGTGTGAAAGGGTGAATCTTTATATAACAAATGACCTTCTGGTGTGTCTAACAAAATCATGTAGCAGCAACACTGAGAAAGAACCCCCACTGTTTTTCCACTCACACATGCGTATGTGTTTCTGTGATTCCGACAAAGATTTGCTCCAGCAATGTATCAGAAGGTTTGCACCCAAACTTCTGCAGAAGTAAGTTTGTAAGGGCAAATATAAACATGCAGGTTATGCTTTTACAGATCTGTCAGCTCTTACAGCGAGCTTAAGAGGTGAATGTGGGCAAACAATAGATTGTAACTCCGAGTCAATCCTAACAGCAACAACCGGCGTGCAAAATCATTTTTCCAAGTTATTATTTTATTGCATCTTTTTTGTTTAATGGAGAAGTGTAGTAATTACATGTCATAGCTTGAATGTTATTTAAGTTTAAAGCAACAGGGTAAACTATTGTTTCCCAAAACTACTTGTTTGTATTCCTTAAAAAATATAAATACTTATCTGTACTTCATTCTGTTCCTGCTGCTCTTTGCCTTTAAGAGACATTAACATTTTTAAAGATATTCATTGAAATAGCTCTTGTAAAATAAATCAGTAGTCGATAAAACTATTGATTAATTTAACTTACTTGTCAGTCATAAAGAACCAAAATCACATAACCATTTTGCATGTGTTAACTTATACAACTGTAAACCCAAAACACCACACATTTTATTTGAAACATCCTGATCAATGACAGCAGCTCTGAGCCGCCTTTACCAAAGTAAGATTTAAAGGATCTAAAAGAGCTACAGCTCAATTACTTTTTCACTTGAGGCCAGGTTGGTTTGGAAATATTTTTTCCCTTAAATTAAACTATCATTTGAAAATAACTTTTGCTTGGCTTATATTAAAATTTGTTTAATTAGTTTGATACAAGTGTGACAAAACAGCAGAACAGAAGAAATCTGGAAGGGCCAAATAATGTGTCACATCATTGTATAAGAAATGCTATGCATATAAATGGTAGGTGGCAGTTTTTGACAAACTGCTCAGGTTCTGAGGTTTTGAAATGCCTCTTTGGTTAATAGTAGTAAAAATTCAGAATAATATAAGAACAGTGAACTATTTATTAGTTGGACATTTTCTGGTTTAATATAAAAGATTTTGTGGTGAAGAATCTCTTTTTAAATTCAATCCTCCTGTTATTGATTTACTGTGTCTCACACATAGTAAGGGCTAAATAGATCTGGGACACATTTAAAGTAAAACTAAAAGTTACAGATTGAAGATCATTTCAAACCTCACACTATTTACTATTCTAAATGCCATTGTGAAGCAATATGGTATGCACCACAAAAACCTGAATGAAACTCAATTTCCCTCCCATCTGAAGACTTACCACGGTTAATAAACTGTTAGGATGTATTTTTATTGTAGAGTGCAATGTGGATATGCTTATATATTTGGTACCAACATCATCACAGAAGACAGATATAGAAGACTGAAAAACAATCTTAGAAACAACTTAATATAGCTTCACTGGCACAAGAAAATTAACACCCTCCTTATAACATCACAAAACCTGTTGCTTTTGTTCTTTGGATGGTAACCCTTGAATTGCATTCTACAGCGAACACAAAAGGATTTAACACATTTTACACCCACAGCTATTTCATTCTGAGATTATTTACCGTGATTACAAATTGATTCTCGGATTCTTGGAACATTCTACGCCCCCATTCATGGTAGGTTAGGTCCTGCAGCTAAGAGGAACTCCCAGCGTCATTTAGATCATTAAAAAGTGTGGTTTGTGAATGAAACTGTGAGGTTTATCTGGCTTATATCACTGCCTATGACACAAATGGAAAGATCAGTGTGGTCAAAAGCACATTATAAATTGTTGATGACATACTTAAGGATTTCAAGTGTGTATTAAACTTTAGTAAAAAACAAACATTGTTTTGGTTTCTCTTGGTAAGTGTTTTTAAGCTGGCATGAAAAATCATAAAACTGCTCAGTTCCTACATTTATATATTTTCAGAGGACTTTATACTACACCATGTTTCTGCCTATTGGAGCTCTGATCAATTGACCTCCCATGAAACACAAAAACTGACCCCCAGTCAAACCAAAATACACTAAGCAATCTCACATCAGGGCATATTAATCATTACAGTCTCCAATCCACTTTTCCAGACTGTGAGTAGGTGATAAATAATGAGTTTAGGTCATCATTTGTTTAAAGTCACTAAGGGTGGTATGAATTTATGCATCAATAGTACAAAACATTTCATTTGTTGTAGCTTTAAAATGTTAGGAACATAATAACCAAAGAAGTATCCTGGCTTACGTTCCTAGGAGGTCGAGGTGGTGCAGAATGAGGTGTTGACCTAAGTTGATTGCATCATCTGCCGACCTGTTTTGACTGGTGAGCAAACTGCAGAGGCCCTGTGATGTCCTTGAGGTACTTCAGGTACATACAAGAAACCCCTCAAACGTCTTGTAGCTGAAAGTGAGAAGTGGGTTATATTGAGTCATTTTTTCCAGAGATGAGAACATGGGATAAGACATAAAAATGTGAGCATTTCCTGGTAAAAAAAAAAAAGAACTGAACATTTAATGGAGTTTCTTTGATGTGACTGTAGGTAGGAGCCAGAAGCCGTTTAAATTATCTAACTGAATGAACAAAGGAACACTACTGTACAGGTCCTTCTCAAAATATTAGCATATTGTGATAAAGTTCATTATTTTCCATAATGTCATGATGAAAATTTAACATTCATATATTTTAGATTCATTGCACACTAACTGAAATATTTCAGGTCTTTTATTGTCTTAATACGGATGATTTTGGCATACAGCTCATGAAAACCCAAAATTCCTATCTCACAAAATTAGCATATAATTAAAAGGGTCTCTAAACGAGCTATGAACCTAATCATCTGAATCAACGAGTTAACTCTAAACACCTGCAAAAGATTCCTGAGGCCTTTAAAACCCCCAGCCTGGTTCATCACTCAAAACCCCAATCATGGGTAAGACTGCCGACCTGACTGTTGTCCAGAAGGCCTCTATTGACACCCTCAAGCAAGAGGGTAAGACACAGAAAGAAATTTCTGAAGGAATAGGCTGTTCCCAGAGTGCTGTATCAAGGCACCTCAGTGGGAAGTCTGTGAGAAGGAAAACGTGTGGCAGAAAACGCTGCACAACGAGAAGAGGTGACCGGACCCTAAGGAAGACTGTGGAGAAGGGCCGATTCCAGACCTTGGGGGACCTGCGGAAGCAGTGGACTGAGTCTGGAATAGAAACATCCAGAGCCACCGTGCACAGGCGTGTGCAGGAAATGGGCAACAGGTGCCGCATTTCCCAGGTCAAGCCACTTTTGAACCAGAAACAGCAGCAGAAGCGCCTGACTTGGGCTACAGAGAAGCAGCACTGGACTGTTGCTCAGTGGTCCAAAGTACCTTTTTCGGATGAAAGCAAATTCTGCATGTCATTCTGAAATCAAGGTGCCAGAGTCTGAAGGAAGACTGGGGAGAAGGAAATGCCAAAATGCCAGAAGTCCAGTATCAAGTACCCACAGTCAGTGATGGTCTGGGGTGCCGTGTCAGCTGCTGGTGTTGGTCCACTGTGTTTTATCAAGGGCAGGGTCAATGCAGCTAGCTATCAGGAGATTTTGGAGCACTTCATGCTTCCATCTGCTGAAAAGCTTTATGGAGATGAAGATTTCATTTTTCAGCACAACCTGGCACCTGCTCACAGTGCCAAAACCACTGGTAAATGGTTTACTGACCATGGTATCACTGTGCTCAATTGGCCTGCCAACTCTCCTGACCTGAACCCCATAGAGAATCTGTGGGATATTGTGAAGAGAACGTTGAGAGACTCAAGACCCAACACTCTGGATGAGCTAAAGGCCGTAATCGAAGCATCCTGAGCCTCCATAAGACCTCAGCAGTGCCACAGGCTGATTGCCTCCATGCCACGCCGCATTGAAGCAGTCATTTCTGCAAAAGGATTCCAGACCAAGTATTGAGTGCATAACTGTACATGATTATTTGAAGGTTGACGTTTTTTGTATTAAAAACATTTTTCTTTTATTGGTCGGATGAAATATGCTAATTTTGTGAGATAGGAATTTTGGGTTTTCATGAGCTGTATGCCAAAATCATCCGTATTAAAACAATAAAAGACCTGAAATATTTCAGTTATTGTGCAATGAATCTAAAATATATGAATGTTAAATTTTCATCATGACATTATGGAAAATAATGAACTTTATCACAATATGCTAATATTTTGAGAAGGACCTGTATATAAATAGGTAATCCAGAGATCAGACACACAGGAACCAAATCGGATTGAACAGAAACCTGTAGGGAGAGCAAAATACATTCTGGCAGTGAATTATTTCTACACCAAAGGAGCTGAGGACTAAATTGTAAGACAGGTGTCTGGATTAACAATAAGGAACAGGTGTGCAGGGGAGAAGAACCCCAGCTGACTGGAACAGCAACGGAAAGAGCTAAACTATTTAAAGCTAGAAGTGAAACTAGATGAAATGTAACACATAACAAGATTGAATATAACAGAACTTCAAACAAAAAGAAAAAAAATTCCCCCAGACCTGAATCTCATCTAAGTGATATCATTCACTCCTTATGGTGTTAGAATGCAGCATTTCTCCTGTTCCCACTGGATGTATGCAAATCTGCATGTAAATAAGGTCAAATGAGTTGTCCACTATTGGTACAATGATGAGCTGCTGATATGATGTTGGGTGGAAACTGGTTTTTTTTCTGAGACTGGAGCTGGCTTATTCAAATGTCAAAGATCCTTTTGTTTCTGTCAGACACCTACATATAAAGCCAGATGACAGTGTGACTAAGTCCTGCTTTGAAAGGATAAAGCTGTTGCTAAGGATGACTAATCAGCTGATAAACAAGCTGATGTTTTGACCTTAGCGATCAATTATAAACCTCAGGCTTTCCTCTGTGGTTCATACAGAGAAGTTGTTGTTTCTTTGTGTGTGAAGGAATTTTTGTAGGTTATGAAATTTATGTTTTGATCACATGGTTCTTGTCTCTCATAACAGCATGTTTCTTTGTGTTTAGTCATATTTGTCCTGTTCAGAAATGCTGGTGTAAATAACCAGTGAGAGTTTTTTCACATCTGATCCATTTGAACTTTCGAGCCTGGAAGCTGTAAAAGACTTAGTCGCTGGCAGCAGATTGAGTGTGTGTGGGGGGGGGGGGGGGGGGGGGGGGGGGGGGGTGTATGTGTGTCTTTGGTCATGTGTGGATGGAAGTTCACACTTCCACGCTGTCACACATACAGGTCCTTCTCAAGAAATTAGCATATTGTGATAAAGTTCATTATTTTCCATAATGTCATGATGAAAATTTAACATTCATATATTTTAGATTCATTGCACACTAACTGAAATATTTCAGGTCTTTTATTGTCTTAATACAGATGATTTTGGCATACAGCTCATGAAAACCCAAAATTCCTATCTCACAAAATTAGCATATCATTAAAAGGGTCTCTAAACGAGCTATGAACCTAATTATCTGAATCAATGAGTTAACTCTAAACACCTGCAAAAGATTCCTGAGGCCTTTAAAACTCCCAGCCTGGTTCATCACTCAAAACCCCAATCATGGGTAAGACTGCCGACCTGACTGCTGTCCAGAAGGCCACTATTGACACCCTCAAGCAAGAGGGTAAGACACAGAAAGACATTTCTGAACGAATAGGCTGTTCCCAGAGTGCTGTATCAAGGCACCTCAGTGGGAAGTCTGTGGGAAGGAAAAAGTGTGGCAGAAAACGCTGCACAACGAGAAGAGGTGACCGGACCCTGAGGAAGATTGTGGAGAAGGGCCGATTCCAGACCTTGGGGGACCTGCGGAAGCAGTGGACTGAGTCTGGAGTAGAAACATCCAGAGCCACCGTGCACAGGCGTGTGCAGGAAATGGGCTACAGGTGCCGCATTCCCCAGACCTGGGCTACAGAGAAGCAGCACTGGACTGTTGCTCAGTGGTCCAAAGTACTTTTTTCGGATGAAAGCAAATTCTGCATGTCATTCGGAAATCAAGGTGCCAGAGTCTGGAGGAAGACTGGGGAGAAGGAAATGCCAAAATGCCAGAAGTCCAGTGTCAAGTACCCACAGTCAGTGATGGTCTGGGGTGCCGTGTCAGCTGCTGGTGTTGGTCCACTGTGTTTTATCAAGGGCAGGGTCAATGCAGCTAGCTATCAGGAGATTTTGGAGCACTTCATGCTTCCATCTGCTGAAAAGCTTTATGGAGATGAAGATTTCATTTTTCAGCACGACCTGGCACCTGCTCACAATGCCAAAACCACTGGTAAATGATTTACTGACCATGGTATCACTGTGCTCAATTGGCCTGCCAACTCTCCTGACCTGAACCCCATAGAGAATCTGAGGGATATTGTGAAGAGAACGTTGAGAGACTCAAGACCCAACACTCTGGATGAGCTAAAGGCCGCTATCGAAACATCCTGGGCCTCCATAAGACCTCAGCAGTGCCACAGGCTGATTGCCTCCATGCCACGCCACATTGAAGCAGTCATTTCTGCAAAAGGATTCCCGACCAAGTATTGAGTGCATAACTGTACATGATTATTTGAAGGTTGACGTTTTTTGTATTAAAAACACTTTTCTTTTATTGGTCGGATCAAATATGCTAATTTTGTGAGATAGGAATTTTGGGTTTTCATGAGCTATATGCCAAAATCATCCGTATTAAGACAATAAAAGACCTGAAATATTTCAGTTAGTGTGCAATGAATCTAAAATATATGAATATTAAATTTTCATCATTACATTATAGAAAATAATTAACTTTATCACAATATGCTAATTTTTTTAGAAGGACCTGTACCTTCATGGTCTCACAGAAACTCAAAAGTCTTTCATGCGCTGTACATTACTCTCACATACGGATCAGCGTTCAGAAACAAAGCCTTCACACTCACACCACCGCGCTCCAAAATTAATGGTGGGTTCCCCCAACTTAGGCCATTATACTCAGAAATGAGTGATATGCTCATTTCTGTTGAAACAGATGTGACATTGGTTAATGTCAAGACCTTTTACTGTATACTCTGCCAGCAGATTGGCTTTCTATCAGTGGCGATTGCTCCAAGACTGCAAGGGAAGCTTTAAACAGTGAGTTCAATAGCAAAGCAAAAATGCTGGGCTTTGTCCCGCCCATCGGACACTCAGCATCTCTGGGGGTCTATGGGGCAGTGGGCTGGCCTTGGCTGGCCCAGACGCTCAGCTTCTGCATGATGATTAGATGATCTGTCTGAGGCTGAATCCCTTTTTGATTGACAGCGAAATGAGCGAATCAGCGATTTTGAAATTGAGCTTCCCCTCCTTGAAAGACCAGCATCCGCCACTGCTTTCTATGAACCACAAACAACAATATGGAATCACTAATAGGATGTTAGTCAGATGTTAGGAAGCGCATCAATCAGGTTTCAAAATTTGTATACGTCAGTTGACAGATTATCTTGACTGGATGCAGTCAAAGTTAAAGTCATGCCTTACAGGCTTTTAGGATATGATTAAAAGTCAAAGAGACTAGTTAGAATAATAACACTATTGAATAATCTTTTTTCTTCCCCCTATTTGTTAAGGAGTGTAAGACATGCAGGCAATGGGAGCTCAATATGTAAAACCACAAGTCAGAAAAAGTGGAAACAGTTTGGACGAGGGAAATTTTAAAAATAACATGCTTTGAATTTCAAAATACTACTGAAACTGCCTTTCATTAATATTTCCTATATTTTATTTTTTAAAACATAAACCTTAGACTAAATCCCTACTGGTGCAGTAAAAAATATTGGATAAAAGCATCCATCTCTACATACAGAATGATGGTTATTTGAGGAAACCAGATTAAACTTCACAATCTTGTTTTGGAGATTTATTACATGTATGCTGTCTGCATCCCATGCAGTTGCAACATTTCTTCTGTTCAGTGGATGTTAGGATAGAAAATACTGTGAATATGAACACAGTGCTGTGAAAACCTATTTGTCCTTTTATTAATTACATATTATCATGCAAAAGATAATCTAAGTAAATACCAAATGCATAACTAGTTGTGCCAGTCTTGACAAATGCAGCTATTGTACCTGTTTAAGGTTTCAGCATAGCTTTTAAATTATTTAAAGATGGACTTACTGGTATGCTTCAGATCATTGTCCTGCAGCATAGTGCAAGGGTGCTTGAGCTTAATGTCATGAACTGATGGCTGGATATTCCCCGTCAAACTTCATGGTTTCACTGATACAGCAAGTCGTACTTGTCCTGCAGCAGCAAACTTCCCGGAGCAGCACTCTTCCACCGGAATGTTTGTGTGGATGATGTTCTGTCTCTAAAAGACTGTGTCAGTTATATGCCAAGACGAGACGGGCCATTGTTGGTCTTGGAACTCTCACATGGATAGCGTTTTTCCACAGTCTCATCATTCTGTTTCACTGAATTTACTTGAGACACGTGAAGCCTGCTGTACCCTAAATGTTATTTAGGGTACTGTTCTTATCTCCAAGAGGTTCATTTTGATGGGCTGGGAAGGTTTCTTCTGTTTTGTTTTGTTTTGTTTTTTTGTTTTGATATTTGGGGTTAATGGCTTTCACTGTGATTTCAGAGTTGAAAAGCCTTAAAAACCTATTTGTAAGCTTTACTAAATGCATATATATCAATAACTTTATCTCCCATCAGTTCTTTGGATAAGGTCACATTGTGCTATGTTTAGAAATATTTTACCTTACTTCCTGTTGTCAGACAGGTCCTGTTTGAGTGATTACTTGACTCAACAGGTTTGGCTGTAATCAAGCCAGTAATCACAGCACAGAGAGATGCTGCAGTTAGGTGCTTCTTCTCACAAATCCCGTTTTAAAAGAAAATAGTTGTAACTTTTCTGAAAACGTTTAATAAAATTAAGAAGCTAAATTCATCAAAATTATGTTGTGGCTAAAAGTATTGATGTTAAAGGATTGTTAAACATTGATGTATAATTTTTATTTGTGCTTTTTTTTACCTTCTGAGTTGTTGATGAAATTACAAAAAGGGGTCTTTTACAACTTCTGCACAGTTCTGTATGTGTGGAATAGTTTTACAGTTTATGTGTAAAATAATGGTGTGATTTATAACTATAGTGAGCACCAACATCTGGGTGCCCAAACAATTCAAATATAAAAGCTGCAAGGTATTATTGTGAAAATACTTTGTTGAACCTTCATTTGCATAATTCCCTCAAACATGCTCATTCTCTGGGGAATTACCACTGCTACTAAAATGATCAGCAAAAAAATGAGTATTGTTTTGGAAATGGCTTCTGTCAATGCATATTGAATATGTCAAAAAAAAGTTTACAGGCAAAATTTTCCTGTCAGGACACAACATGTTCTAATAGTTTGCAGCTCATCTCTTTCACCTTCACAACTGCAGCTTTACATGATGGTATTATGGACCCAGATGGCTGGAGAAGATGTAATCTCTCCACAAGCTTTCATAGTGTGCTGACAAACACGCCTAGGACACATGTCTGGTTTCACTGCCAATTCTCTGTTGACATGACTGGTCTTAAACTCACCAGAACACTCAATCCTGCACAGCTGTCCAACGCTCTGCACTGGGAGTTTCACATCCATGTAAACAACTGAATATTTTCAGTTGTTTTTGAAAGTTTTTGCTCACTCAGGATAAACCTTTCAAACTATCTGTGACTTTTCAGTCCTTTTTATAAGATAAAATAACAGTGACTTTTTAAGTAATTGTATCCCATGCACTTTTTTACAATTGTCCTTTAAACACTGAACATTTCATTGTTGGGAAAGCTGTTGATTGGGATTTTATGTTGTAAAACCACATAAGAAAACAATAATTGGAAAAAAAAGGAAACAGGGTCTAATCTTTTTTCACAAATAAATGCAATTAAATTGTTCAGTACTTTTGCAGTTATGTGGATTACTCAAAGCACTTTTACAGTAAAGCCACTTTCACCCAGGTCTGCAGTCAAAAATATGCATTCATACATACATTAGTATGCAGATCTGCAGGCAACTTGGGGTTAAGTGCCTTGCCAAGAATCATTTTAGGGGTGAGGGTAATTAACCCAAAAGAAGTATGAATATGTGTGGTGTGCATTTGTTTTCATCCCGTTTACTCCTATATTCCTAAATAAAATCTAGTACAACCTACTGTCTTCAAAGGTTACCTAATTTATAAATAATGTGCACTTGTGTGGAAATGGATCTCAGTATAATTCCAACAGTTTGGGATGGCCTAAAAGGTTGTTTAGAGAAAAGTAGAGACCAAACAGCATCATGGAGACCAAGTAACACAGCAGACAGGTCAGGGCAAAGGTTCTGGAGCCATAATGAGCCGTAGCTTTAGTTCCTGCGGGTCATACCCTGGAAAGGAAGGATGAGGAGAAAAATACCAAACAACCTGCACACAGCTCTATGGATATGACACTTACTTTCATAACTATATATCTATATATAGATATATATCTATATATGTATCTTTTGCATCAAAAACTGAACAGCAAAATGAACGAGCCATTGCCCTTGCATAAAAGGATGAAAAATCTCAGGAAAGGTTGTCAAGTTCAAATGCACAAAAAGGTAAGAAGTAGGTTTACTTTGCGTTAGCCGTAATGCTCCACTTGTGAAAGTAAATCTGTTGGACTTCTTCTTGGCACTCGGACAACATTTCTGAGTGCTATTCTGCCAGACAGGACACGGTTAAAAAAAAAAAGAAGTAAGTTTACTACAAATACAGCAGCTTTGCATAACTATTGGTCTGTGCTCACTGATAAACAGGTGGTTTATTTCCGTAAAATATTTCTGTAACAGAAGAGTAATGCCATGTGTGTCCCTGTTTGTACACTCACAAAATCTTCGAGAAATGTGTTGTAGCTGCTGAAACCATGGGAAATGTGGTGTTTATTTGTGCAGCAATACAAACTTTTGTTCTATCTTATTAGGCTTTTTTTTTATCAGGAGACATTGTTTTCTTACATTTATGAAATTAAGCTTAAAATAACAAAAACATTGTCAGGTTAGAAGATGGGTCCACAAAACTAAAACTGACCAAATCAGAATTTGAAGTTAACATTTGTTGTAGATACAAGCAACAAAGGCACAATAAAATTTAATGTTGGAGCACAATATAAGTTTTGTTTATTTTTATTTTTTTAACTATTTTGAGTCATATAGTGTAATTTCTTTTAATCAGGACAAAGCAAAACAAAGTGCTTCCATTCTGTAAACATAACTGTAAAAATTTCAATATGAAGAAATGGACCCAAAGATTTGTTGTGCTTTTCTTTAAAGAAAAGGAAAACAAGCAGTATGTAATTGTTCTGCCACTCTTTAAGTGACAGCAGCAATTATGCGATGATTAAATGCTGAAAAGGACCCAGTTTGAGAACTGAGTCATTTTCATAAGAAAACCCAATGCAAAACAGGCAACCATGTATGTTTGCAAGAGTTTTAAAACCCCCTGAAATATTGTTTTCACTTTTCATGATGTGACACCCACAAAGTTCAATGTGTTTTATTGGAATTTCATGTACACAAATATATACATAAATGTGTAAATATCAATGAAAATGTGCCATTCATTTGTTTTTAGCCAAACTTACTGTCATTAGTGAAGGATCATGAAGACCAAGGAACACAGGTCAGACAGGTCAGATATGTAGTTGTGGAGAACTTTAAACTAGGGTTAGAATATAAGACAATATCCCGAGCTTTGAAAATCACACAGAGCACTGTGAGATGGCCTGGGCAATGAGAGCATTAATCAAAAATGCAGCCAAGAAACCTACTTTACCTCTGGCGGACCTGCAAAGATTCACAGTTCATGGTTGGATAATTTATCCACAGGACAACTATACGCTCTACATTCCATAAATCTGACAGTTTGGACGAAATTAGTTGGTGAAAGAAAGCATAAGAAGTCATGTCAAAGGTTGCAATCGTGCTGTGCTGACGTTTTTCTTAAGCATGGACAGATTTTGGGAAGACATGTGGTGCTAAATGCAGGCCAATTCTGAAAGAAACTATGCTATGGGGTAAAAGGGAGGTGTACAAGAAGAAGCTGGAGAGCAAGCTCCAGCAAAACAATATCAGAGATGTGTGGACAGGGATGAAGAAGATCACAGGCTTCAAGCAGAAGGATGAGCAGAGCAGCTCTGTGGAATTCTGCTGCACCTCTTCAACCTTAGCCTGGCCCAGAAGAAGGTTCCGGTGTTGTGGAAGACCTCCTGTCTTGTTCCGGTACCAAAGAAAACTCACCCATCAGTCCTCAATGACTATAGACCTGTTGCCCTGACATCCCACATCATGAAGGTCCTAGAGAGACTCCTGTTGGCCCACCTGAGTAAGCAAACAATGAACTATCAGGACCCCCTTCCGCTTGCTTATCGCTGTGGAGTTGGAGTTGAAGATGCACCTGGTTCAACAAACCCACTGTCATCTGGACAAAGCCAGCAGCACTATGAGCATCATGATTTCTCCAGTGCATTTAATACAATCCAACCTGATTTGCTTTGTCAGAAACTCCAGAAGACTCAGGTGGAGGCCTCAACAATCTCCTGGATCAAAGACTACCTGACAAACAGACCACAGATTGTGAGACTGAAGGGTTATGAGTCTAACCAGGTAGTCAGCAGCACAGGAGCACCACAGGGGACTGTACTCTCACCATTCCTTTTCACTCTGTACACCTCAGACTTCCAGTACAAGACAGACTCCTGTCATCTGCAGAAATACTCAGATGATTCTGCAGTCGTGGGGTGGATCAGAGATGGACAAGAAGCTGAGTACAGGAAGGTGGTGGACCGCTTTGTGGCATGGTGTGGAAACAATCATCTTATCTTGAACGTGACTAAAACAAAGGAGATGATTGTAGATTTTAAGAGAAACAGGAATAAGTCAAAATCTATTTCCATCATGGGAGAAGAGGTGGAGGTGGTGGAGGAGTATATATACCTCGGTGTTCACCTGGACAACAGACTAGAGTGGAGATGCAACTCTGAAGCCGTCTACAAGAAGGGACAGAGCAGACTGTACTTCTTGAGGAAGCTTAGGTCCTTTGGTGTTTGCAGCAAGATGCTGCATATCTTCTATAAGTCTGTTGTGGAAAGTGTGATCTCTTCTGCCATCATCTGCTGGGGAAGCACCATCAGAGCCAGGGACTTAAAAAAGCTCAACAAGCTGATAAAAAAGGCTGGCTCTGTTCTGGGGACTCCTCTGGAACCTTTGGAGATTATTGTGGAAAGATGGATTCTTCATAAAATGAAGAACATTATGGAGAACCCTGAGCATCCTCTTCATCAGACTGTCCTACAACAACAGAGTGTCTTCAGTCAGAGGCTTCTTCAGATCTGCTGTAAGACGGCATCTACAATGGCTCTTTGAGGAAACCTTCATAATGAGCTAAAACAACATTTAATTTCCCTTTGGGATTAATAAAGTATGTTTGAATTGAAATGAATTGAATTGAAAAGACTTGAGACTGGGGTTCACCTTGCAGCAGCACAACAACCCTAACCTTACAGCCAGAGCTAGAATGGAATGGTTTACCTCAAAACATATTCATGTGTTAGAATGGCCTAGTTAAAGTTCAGACCTAAATTCAGAAGGTAGGTCTTTCACGTAAAGGGAATGCTCATGCTGTGTAGGTACCATTTGTACAAAGCACCACTAAATTGTCTCTGCCAGGAAAGATATCAGGAAAAATCTTCAATATAAAAGTCCATAATGTTCAAATCTTTGTCAAAACCAAACCTAGAGATAATTATCTTAGTGACTTTAAAAGGTCCTTTACTCTCCCACCAATTAATTCTTCAGGATGATGGACACTGTTAAGGAATCAACCAGATTTGTCATACTGAAAATCCCAAAGCGAGATCAGGGAAACTAACATAGCTCCATAGTTAAGCCCTAAAGAAACACGACAAGCAAATAAGTGGATTTGATTCTGAAGAGGGGAAAAAAATTAAGGATATCTCAGAGCATTGACTAGTGAACCTTCAGTGGAAACAGGAAGAATAGGAGATTAGTCAGGAACTGATAAGTATTAAGGACATCAAGTGACCATGGCAAAAAGTGCATAACAAATTACAAATTTAATCTGTTGTAACAAATTCAGACTTACCAAAGTTTTGACTAAGATTATGAAGCCCTAGTTTGATACTGAATGTTTCAAGATGTTTCAAATTACTGCTTGTAGTCTTGGAAAATTAGACTGTTAGACTTTCTCAATCCAACTTGATCTGAAAATTAACACTCTTAAAAAATCCAGACATTAAATGATATATGTATGTAATGATATTTATATGAAACTTCCTTACCAAGAAGCTGTCACTCAGTTGTGAGTATTATCTTTTAGTCCAAACGTCTAGTACAGGAGGATATTACTAAAAACATAATTAGGGAGTATATTACATTGATTGAAGAAGCAATAAAGGTTTGTGACTCAACTGCATTTTCAATAAACTGAAAACACTGACAGATAATTTATTGTAAGCCAATTGATGTTAGTCACTAACATTTTCTTCACCTGCTGCATTTAGGAAGAAAAAGAAACTAAACTTTAGCTTAAATGTTCTTTAGTTGTAGAAGGAGTCTCTGTCTTCATTCCCATTGGGCCATCTTGCTAAATGAATACCGTTACTGTTATGACGCACAGCAGGGACGTCGGCAAATTAATGGTTCCCAGGGTACTAAAATTAACCCAACATATTCCCACTCATCAAACCCATTAAACTGCGTAAGTGTTCATTTTTAAATGGAGATGATGTAAAACGTGGGCTACTATATCCTCTGCTGTTCAAGGAAAAAGCCAGGATTTTCTTGGCTGGTAGCTGGAACAGACAGTAAATAGTGAATAGAATGGTTCATATGAGGGTGGCAGACGATCCACTGAATTAGTCCCAGAATACACTGACAGACATTTATATGTTTTAACAGTCTCTTTCTGGAGCCCGAACAATTCTGGCATTTTGCAGCTATTTGATGCAATTTGATTCCAAAGATCCACATTGCATTTATATTTTATTGGCATTTACCTACATGAACCTGAAGCTTTAGAAGCTGTTTTTTATATATTTAGAAATGTTGGGTATTCAAAATATATCTGATATGAAATTTCAAGCCAAAGAATTATGTTCAGCGTTAAAAAGTTGAAATCTACTGTAAAAAAGTAATAGAAAAATCGATTGCCATGAAGCACATCAACAGTCAGTCCTTACCAGTACAAAATGTGTAGAAAACATATTTTACAATGACTTTCTGTGTTTCAAAGTCTTCATTTCAAATCTCCAATGGTAAACAGCATACCACACATTTTTTCTTCAATTGTCTTTAAATTATAGCTGTTCATACAGCTTTTACAGTGGATTCAGTGCAGACCAGAATCTACCAGCTAGTTTTATTACATCTCCACTCTCATTGTTCAAGCAAATAACATCAAAAAAGTATGGTTTAGTTTTGTTTATTATTTTGCTTTCAGTTGCCCTGAACAGGACAAATGCAGAAAATTATTAAATATCTTTGTGCATATTTCTATAAATATATAAAAATACTGTGAACTCCTCATCTTGTTGTAAGAACCTTATGTACATTTATCACTGAAATGAATGTCATACTTATTTTGGGCTTTTACTGATTTATCCAAATATTCTGATTTATTCACACTTTTAAAAACATCCTGTAACAATCATGTAAACAATCTGTTGATGAGATTTTCAGAAAACAAAACAGTGCTGTTTTATGCCAATCTGCACGCTGGAGGTGCACACTCTGTCTGTCTTAAGGAGAGGGCAGAACCCGTCTGCTAAAAGGAGTGTGTGGCTGTGTTGTGCCTCAGTTAAGAGGGGATCTTTTTGGCACAAGAAGTCATACAGCTCTCTACTGGTTGATGAATTTTCCAGCCAGAATGCTAGTAGCACTTCTGGTATGAACAGTGTTTCCAGGTGTACACCTTCCACCACTTTGGGTTTGTAAGTGTTCACACCTGGGTTCTTTAAAGAGCAAAACAATGCATGACTGCATCTGGGAGGAGTTTCCTGGATGGCTGGGTGAAGCTGTGTCTCAGAGGTTCCCATGACCGGCTCTGACGAGGGCCTAAGAGGTTCTTTGAGCTCCTCTCAGCTGGTGACTTGGTTAGTCACACAGGGTGGTGTACTGCTTTCACCCAGTGGTTTTGGGTGGGGCCAGCCTGGCCAGCGGGTCCTGGCCACCGAGAAAAGCTCTGTGTTCAATGTGCACATATAGATGGGGTGCACCAGAGTCATGACTTTGAGTGTGATGTCCAGCTCCACCCAACTAGTGATGCATGATCTGTCTTGGGTGCGGCTGATGATGCTGACATCACATGCTTCGGCCTGAAATGGTTCATTGAGGGAGAGCATGGCTCTACTCACCTCCTCAAACAAGACCGAGAACATCAGGCGGATCTCTGATCCCTTTTTAAAATAGAAACTCCTCCTATAATGATCAGACAGTATAGATGACGTGCATGTCCATTTTGGTTTAGTTTACCTGAGAACCTTGGAAAGATGGTTTGTGGTGTTTCTCCTGGAGAGGTCCCAAGGGGTACTTGGAGTTTCCCAGGTTGGTCTCCCAATCCGATCAGGTAGACTCTGATGGCTGTAGTGACTGGGTCCACGCCTACTCATGCTGACGGGGATTCTGGGTCTGGTTTAACTTGAGGGTCGGCTTCCTGTTTCCAGGGCTGTGGTGGCATAGTGGCCTGACGCACCACTTCTGTCACCATCTTGCGTAAGGCATCCTCCCTCTCTTTCCCCAGAATCCCTTCTGCATGTCGGTTCCATCCTTTACCATCAGGTTTACCTTTAGGCCTCAAGTGATGGTCAGGTCGTCTGTTCGACCGGAAATGGTCCGTCAACTTTGACTGTGGTTGGTATTCAGTACCACCCCCCCAGCTGACCAAACCTATGTTGCTCCCTGAATCTGTTCTTAACGTGGGTTCCTGCTGAAGGCATTTCCTGACCTTCTAACGCAAGGCTGGTTCTTTCAGTCTGGACCTGTAAAACCCTAGCCTGGCCCTCTGATCCCTTGGTCGGGCGAGCACGTGTTTCCCACGCCATCTGAGCATATTTGCGGATCTCTTGCATGCTCATGGTCTTTGTTCTGCAATACATAGTAACATCATATCGCACACTTACATGAAGGTTGTGGAGGAACAGGGATTTAAAAGCATGTTCCTCCTCAATGCCGGGAGCATTGCGTCCTTGAAAGTAAACAGCTCTCAAGCACCGGTAATACTCCCTGGGTGCTTCACTTTTCTTTTGCTGGATAGCGAAAGCACCAAGTGTGGCGGAGGCCCGGTCCGTGTACACAGAATATTCTTCCTTTAAAGCTTTTGCAAAGGGTTGAATTACGGTCTCGGACTGCAGGGGTCAGGCTCTCCATGAAAACATGGACGCTCCTGGATGTTGTCTTCCAGATGAGCTTCAGTTTTTCCCGTGCTGATGGACAGTACAAATCTAAAAGACAGCGTTCAACTTCCCTAAGATAATCATCAATGTTTGATTCTGCATTATTAGGATCGAAATGCTCTATGTCTTTGGCCAGAGACTCAAGCTGGCGGGTGCGCAATCCACTCTCAGGGATTGGTGCAGGCCCATCTGAGTCATCATCTGAGAGTTCACTCCGGCTGCACTCAGCGTGTGTCAGTGCATCCCACCTCATCCTCGGGGGAGGCAGTGGAGGCTGCTCAGGGTACAACGGTGGGCCCTGTGCTCCCTGGACTCGGGTCCTGGGCACCGGTTGCGGTATGAATCACCTGAATCCCAGGGCCGGCTCTCCTGTCGCCTTGGCGGAGGTGAGGGATCATAAAGGACCATACTGCGAGTCAAGTTTGAAGGCTGCTCGCCTCTAAGCCTAGAACTATTTATTCCCGCTGAATCCCCAGCCAGGTATCGTTCATGGCTGCTGATTACTGTGGGGTGGGGCACCGCACCACTGAACCTATTCTGACTACTTACACCTATTATTGCCTCGGTGGGTGTATGGGGAACCCCATGAGCCTGGAAAGGTAATCTCTGGAGAGCAGTTTCCACATCCTCCAGATCTGACCTGCAGGTTCTCTCAGGGTATCGCAGGTGTGGCTCACCTTCAAAGGTTTCAACCTGTGAGGTGGGTTTCTGTTCGCCCCCCCATTCCTCCAGGGATGGGGGAGTGGCCTGCCAACCCTCAATTGTACTTGTACTCGTGGTCTTCCGCTTATCCGGGACCGGGTCGCGGGGGCAGCAGACTCAGCAGAGACGCCCAGACGTCCCTCTCTCCAGACACCTCCTCCAGTTCCTCCAGGGGGAGGCCGAGGCGTTCCCAGGCCAGCCGAGAGACATAGTCCCTCCAGCGTGTCCTGGGCCGTCCCCTGGGCCTCCTCCCGGTGGGACGTGCATGGAACACCTCCCGAGGAAGGCGTCCAGAAGGCATCCGGTATAGATGCCCGAGCCACCTCAACTGGCTCCTCTCGATGTGGAGGTGCAGCGGCTCTACTCCGAGCCCCTCCCGGATGGACGAGCTCCTCACCCTATCTCTAAGGGAGTGCCTGGCCACCCTACGGAAGAAGCTCATTTCAGCCGCTTGTATCCGGGATCTCGTCTCATGACCCAAAGTTCATGGCCATAGGTGAGGGTAGGAACGTAGACCGACCGGTAAATTGAGAGCTTTGCTTTTCGGCTCAGCTCTCTCTTCACCACAACGGACCAGCACAGCGCCCCCATTACTGTGGCAGCCGCACCGATCCGTCTGTCGATCTCCCGCTCCATTCTTCCCTCACTCGTGAACAAGACCCCGAGATACTTAAACTCCTCCACTTGAGGCAGGAACTCCCCTCCAACCTGAAGAGGACAAGCCACCCTTTTCCGGTCGAGTACCATGGCCTCGGACTTGGAGGAGCTGATCCTCATCCCAGCCGCTTCACACTCGGCTGCAAACCGCCACAGCGCATGCTGTAGGTCTTGGCTAGAGGGGGCCAGCAGGACCACGTCATCCGCAAAAAGAACAGACGAAATCCACTGGTCCCCAAACCAGACCCCCTCCGGCCCTTGGCTGCGCCTAGAAATCCTGTCAATAAAAGTTATGAACAGGACCGGTGACAAAGGGCAGCCCTGCCGGAGTCCAACATGCACCGGGAACAGGTCCGACTTAGTGCCGGCAATGCGGACCAAACTCCTGCTCCGCTCGTACAGGGACCGGATGGCCCCTAATAAAGGGCCCCCGATTCCATACTCCTGGAGCACCCCCCACAGGGCATCACGAGGGACAAAGTCGAATGCCTTCTCCAGGTCCACAAAACACATGTGAACCGGTTGGGCAAACTCCCATGAACCCTCAAGCACCCTGTAGAGGGTATAGAGCTGGTCCAGTGTTCCACGGCCGGGACGAAAACCACACTGCTCCTCCTGAAGCCAAAGTTAGACTATCGGCTGGACTCCTCTCCAATACCCTGGAGTAGGCCTTATCAGGGAGGCTGAGGAGTGTGATCCCCTTGTAGTTGGAACACCCCCGTCGGTCACCCTTCTTATGAAGGGGGACCACCACCCCAGTCTGCCAGTCCAGAGGCACTGTCCCCGACCGCCACGCAATGTTGAAGAGGCGTGTCAACCATGACAGCCCTACAACATCCAGAGACTTGAGGTACTCAAGGTGGATCTCATCCACCCCCGAAGCCTTGCCACCGCGGAGCTTTTTAACCACCTCGGTGACTTCAGCCCGGGTGATGAAAGAGTCCAACCCCGAGTCCCCAGCCTGTGTTTCCACCACGGAATGCGTGATGGCAGGTTTGAGGAGATCCTCGAAGTACTCCTTCCATCATCCGATAATGTCCTCAGTCGAGGTCAGCAGTCTCCTGCCCCCACTATAAACAGTGTTGGCGAAGCACTGCTTCCCCCTCCTGAGGCGCCGGACGGTTTGCCAGAATCGCTTTGAGGCCAACCGGTAGTCCTTCTCCATGGCCTCACCGAACTTCTCCCAGGCCCGGGTTTTTTGCCTCTGCCACAGCCTGGGCCGCAGCACGCTTAGCCTCACGGTACCCATCAGCCGCCTCAGGAGTCCCACAAGCCAACCACAGCTTGACAGCATCCCTTACTGCCGGAGTCCACCACCGGGTTCTGGGATTGCCGTCGCGACAGGCACCGCAGACCTTACGGCCGCAGCTACGGGTAGCAGCATCAACAATAGATGCGGAGAACATGGTCCACTCGGACTCTATGTCTCCAACATCCCCCGGGATCTGGTCGAAGCTCTCCCGGAGGTGGGAGTTGAATAGATCCCTGGCCGAGGGCTCCGCCAGGCGTTCCCAGCAGACCCTCACTATGCGCTTGGGCCAGCCAAGTCTGTCCGGCTTTCTCCTCCTCCAGCGGATCCAACTCACCACCAGGTGGTGATCAGTGGACAGCTCAGCCCCTCTCTTCACCCGAGTGTCCAAAACATGCGGCCGAAGGTCTGATGATACCACAACAAAGTTGATCATCGACCTCCTGCCTACCAGTGGGCCCACCACCTGCAGGGGGAACCGTGAGGGACCGGTGCAAAGAGGATTGGGTGGCGGACGAAGGTGGAGACCTCAGCGGTCCGATCCCTGGATACTTAGGCTGGCTCTAGGGACGTGGAATGTCACCTCGCTGGGGGGGAAGGAGCCTGAGCTTGTGCGGGAGGTCGAGAGATATCGACTAGAAATAGTCGGCTCGCCTCCATGCATAGCGTGGGCTCTGGAACCCATCTCCTTGAGAGGGGTTGGACTCTCTTCTACTCTGGAGTGGCCCACGGGGAGAGGCGGCAAGCTGGTGTGGGTTTGCTTGTTGCCCCCCAGCTCAGCCGTCTCGTGTTGGGGTTTACCCCAGTGGATGAGAGGGTCGTATCCCTGCGCCTTCGGGTTGGGGAGAGGTCTCTGACTATCATTTCAGCCTACGGGCCGAGTGGTAGTGCAGAGTACCCGGCCTCTTTGTCGTCCTTGTCGGGGGTGCTGGATAGTGCCCCTCCCGGGGACTCCATTATTCTGCTGGGGACTTCAACGCCCACGTGGGGAATGACAGTGACACCTGGAGAGGCGTGATTGGGAGGAATGGCCTCCCCGATCTGAATCCGAGTGGTGTTTTGTTATTGGACTTCTGTGCTAGTCACGGATTGTCCATAACGAACACCATGTTCAAACATCAGTGCACTTGGCACCAGGACACCCTCAATTGTCTCCAACCTATTTCCAACTTCTGTTAGTTCACCTCTAAGGACATCCACCATCTGCAAAGTATCTTTCAGCTCGAACTGCAGTTTAACACGCTGGTCAACTTCCAACATTAACCTTCGCTGATACAACAGAGTGAGCTGTCCTAACACATCTGAGACCCATCTGTCTTTTGGTGGGTTTTTAATGACTTGGAGCAACTCCTGAATCCTGGCTTCACATTGCTCAATGCCATAGTCATTGAGACCTTTATGCTCCTCTGGGGATAACAGAATCAATGATCCAATCACCTCTTGTGCCTGCATTCCTATGGGGTCCTGTAACATACCCACATCTCTAGCTGCAGTCTGGGATGTTTCATCCATCTTTGGCTAAAATCCACAACAACAAAGCTGTTCAGCTCTGAACCACCACTAAAAGCAATTAGCAGCAACAAAAACAGACTTAATTGTTCTGTGACCAATGATTGCTAAATTAATTAGCAGCAACACAAACAGGCTAAGCTGTTCTTGTGACAAATGATGGCTAAATTAATTAGCAGCAAAAGAAACAGGCTAAGCTGTTTTATGATGAATGATAGCTAACTTAATTAGCAGCACTACAAACAGGCTAAGCTGTTCAGCTAGCTGTCTGATTCAGATATATATCTTGCAGGTGTATGGGTTTGTTTAAAATGGGAATAATCAAGCAAACAAACACACAAAAAGGGAAAGAGGAATATAACCCAAAACCAAATTCTAAATAAAATTCTAAAAATGGGATAACGAAACTAAAACATTCAATGCTGTTCTTAGCTTCAAATAAATGTTAGTGCTTTCTAATATGGATCACTTACCTTCTAGTGAGACAACTAAGTTAGTTTTATGAGTCAGATCAAAACATGCTTCACGCAATAAAACCCAGCAAAAACGCTTAAATTTTATCCAAATGTGGTAATGAATGATCTGTAACTTCAACTTTCAACTTAAGTTATGCCCTTTGATCATAGGTGATGGAATTATCTGTCTGTGTCAATGAACTAAGTGATTAAAATCAAAATAGGAACTGCAATTCTCGCTAGTGACCACCAGATGGTACCGAGTGCAGGTCTGCAATTTTATTAAATGGCCACCAGATGTAGGTGATGCTCTCTACCTGACTGGGAGAGGGTTGGTCAGAACTGTAATTACACCCAGCGGACATTGGAGGCAGGTCTGCTGCTTATCAGCGCTGGTTTCTGCAGCTGATGCCGCAGGGCTGGCCAGCTGGAAATTAACTTTAAATTTTCCCCAAGCTATCCCAATTTCACCTTGCATCCACAACAACCACCTCTGAAAGATTATTTTATCCTCTGCAGCAGAACTGAGCAAACTCTAGTTAAGATATCCCCTACGTCACAAACGCTTTCTGCAAAACTCAGAAATGTCACAATAAAACTTCTAGGTTTCACGGATATCACAATTGTTTAATTCTGTGCAACAGTGATGTGATGTCTGTCTTTTTAAGGCCCACCCAGGGACGCCAAACGGATTATGATTATTGAGTAATTAATATTTATCAAGAATTATAATTTAAAATCATAATTTGAGAACATTTATTTATTAACCAAAAATCCTTATTTATGAATCGAAGCCAGAGATGTCCTCTGGTGTTGTAATTGTAGCCTAAAGCCCTTGATAATTACAACCGTTAAATACTCAGTAATAATTGATAACTATTACTAGATGTCACTGTTTAATCAACTGTTTTTGCTGAAACCTGGGGAACTTTGACTTTATTTTGACTGACAAATCACTTTTGCACAAATAAACACAAACGCCTTCTCTTTATCTATGTGACATTTATTAAATCAACAGCCTGATACAATCCACTATCCAATTCAATAACCTTCACCTAATAAAACATGCAAAGTTCTACACAAAAGGGCAAAATATCTAACTAAACAAAATAAAACAAAACAGCAGTGGGTGTGTATGGAATCAAACCAGCAGTTATGGCAAAGGTGATAATATGACAAAGGAATATGGTGTTGAACGGAGTTTTGGGAAGCGGCCTGCCAGAAAGTGTAGCTTAATTACAGTGAGCCATAAAACTTCCCCCACCCCTGGGGATGTTCGAGAACACAAAGGGTTGTAAAACTTTTGGCAGCAACTAATAAAACCCGAAGTTGAAGACAAAGAAAATGGTTGATTTTCACCATAAGGTTATTATACAGTTGTTTTAAATGTTCCCTGAGCTTGCTCTCAGGTGTTACAACAATACGGCAAAACACACACCGCTGGGTAGCACAGCGGCTTCCAGATATCCAACACAGAAAATCAAAGTTTCAATAAAAGGTTGCATGCACATACAATTCAGAACACATTAGACTATAAGTGGCGATTCTACATTGCACTAAAACCTCCTCTACCCTGCCCAAGCTATTCCTTATAAAGAAATAAAAATAAAAGGTGGATTTTACTTGTCGTTGTCTCCTCTGAGCAGAGGGAGAGAGGGGGGGTGAAGAGTTCCACATGTCCGCGGATACTCAGCAAAGCAGTCCGTTTTCTTCCTTGGTGGCCTCCGTGGCAGAAAGGTAGAAAAATTATGACGGACCATCACTAGTCGACTGGTACAAAAACAAGGAGGGAAAATTGCGTCTCCTTGAAAAACTCCGTGGTTTTTCTTCTGTGAAGTGTTAAACTCACGTCTTCGATTGGCAAAGTGAAATTTCTGGCCTTCCTTTTCCAGAAACTTCTTTCATGAATTTTTCGTTGGCCATAGGGGAGAATAAATGAAAGTCCACTTGGGATTTTTTTCTCCAGAGGGATGCTTCAGTTGCGTGGGAACCGTGTCGAGGTCCCAACCTGAAAAGCAAATGGTGGGCCGTCTCATACTCTGTTATATAGTTGACGGTGGCCTCAGGGCTGCGACGCCCCTGTCTTATCAGCCGCGGTGCTCACTGGGATTTGTAGGAACAGACTATCCTGCAGTACAAAATGGCCGATGACATTGGAAAGGCATAGTGGCATCCAGCAACGTGCAAATGGTCCAATATTCAGCAAACAAGTGGTCCAACAACAGAAACCACCAAGGCTTCAGTGTGCCATGAACTAGAAACTGGTGAAACTGGATTAAAGCTGAGCTATTTGACCATAAAGGAAATATGTATGTTTGGAGGTTAGTCAATCTAAAGATTTCAAATATAACACTGTGCCAGCTGTCAAGCATAATGGTGGTAGCATCATGCTGTGGGTCTGTTTTGTTGCCAGAGGAGTGCAATACACAAAGTGGAAAAATGATGTAGAAGGAAGAGGCCTACCTCCAAATTCTTCAATTTCACCTCATTTGAACAGCTAGACTGTCACTTGGACAATTTTGGGCATTCCAACAGGAAAATTATCTCAAACTCACATTAGTACAGCATGAATACATTAAGCTTCTGGAATGACTTTAAAATTCAGATTTTTTTCAGGAAGCCAATCAATTTAAATAAATTCCACCAAGTCTCCCAAAAAGAATGTTTAAATGTCCAGTGGGCTAGAAATCACATGCAAGGCAAGTTTATCTGAATACCACATTTCAGCAACAAGACAATTCAAAGTGCTTTACATGATGACAAAAAACATAAGTACATTGCAGTGGCACGATAAAAGAAAGTTGGTGCATTCCATTTGTACTCAGAAGTCAGAATCAACCTCCAAGTAGGAAATTTCAACTGGAACACGAGATGTTTTAATGCTGTTTATATGCACGAAATACCACGTAGAACAGTGTTATTGTTATTGTCATTATCATTGTTAATGGAGTTTTGACAAAAATTCAGAATGAAAGATTCACTTTCACCGCCTCCACCTTCCAATGACTCTTTTGTGCGTCTCCTGGCCTTCCAATCAGCATCCTGTCCATCTGATTCTCCATCCAATCACCTTCCGACGCCTTGCTTTTAAAGGAGCTTCTACCGTGTTCATCTTCACTTGTCAGCTGAGCTCATCCCTCCTCCACCCCATCTCCACCATCTTCCTTCACATCTACTCCTGGCTTCCTCGCTCCCTGGCCGCCAATCCACCACCAGTGTCGGATCAGGGGGAAGACATATTTAAATCTAAGCCTTACAAATGATCATCTTAGCTCATGTCATTCTCAGCATTTATGTCTTCCTCCCAGGTCCGAGCGCCAAAGAAATAACCATGTAATTTCTCATCATTAAAACTTTTCTAATTGCCATCCCTCTCTTTGTGAGTCTTTTCAGATTGAATTGTTGTTAGACCGCGGTTGGTACTGCTGTCCTGGAATGCTACAACTCGGATATGACGTAAACTCCAACAGTTTCTCTGTAACCTGTGCATCTGAAAAGGTATATTTCCAGGAAAATCCACGGTAAGATGAAACTTTTCCATCTTATTCTTGTTTCAAAAAATCATTTAACTTATTTGTTTGATATTAATTTCACAGTGACAGAAATTGTTAAATAAATCAGTAAATGACCAAAATTAAGAACACCTCTGCCATCAACGAGTGTATGTGAACTTTGTAGTCTGTGACTCATTTTTGTTTGTCAAGCCACTGGGCACATGCAGAATTAATGTAATGGAAAATGTAATTCACTACAATAAATTACAGGTCACACACCACAGAACAGTACATTATAAAAAAGTCAAATTTGAAAACCCTTGACCTCTGATGTTTTGCATGTGATGCACAGCAAACATGTGGATGTCCTCATTGGTGCTGTGATGGAATGTTATAATGTGGATGATGTGATTTTTACATGTTGACAGCTGAGATGGCCTCCAGTCCCTCAACAAAAACTTTAAAAAAAATGTTTAAGTATGAAATTTTGAAGTAAAATATTTATTACATGCACGGGTTTCTTGGTGTACAGTGACAGGCTTAAATAGAGTCAATAAACAAACATAGAAACAATAAAGCCTCCTTGATGAGAAATACTTCTCCCACCCCTTTAAAGAGTTTTCTGTTCATGGCTAGGGGCGTATTTGTTTTTTCACAAAGAATTTCTTACTGTTGTTCAGTACCATTAAAAGGTAAGGCAAAGAAAAAAATAACAAGAGTTTCTATAACAACAAAAAGACAAACTGTTTAGTCTTTGTTCAAATTGTATCTAGTGATAGAAAACAGAACAAAATAGTCTGTTGCTTTGTATGTAGACAACAAAAACAACTCTAAAGCTCATTTAAGCTGTTGTGACAGAGAAATGGCAAATTATGGATTTACAGCTGGTCACGTGTAAAATTGCTTTTTTTGTGTCCATCTAGTTGTTGCCTCAGAGGCAGAACCCTACTGTCACTTTAAGTCACTACAATAAAAACAGACAGAAATGTAGGCCCTTCAGTAGCGATTATAATAGTGCGCATGATGCTATTGGTAATGTGTTCTACACTGTTTGGTGCACATTCTCATGCTAATAAGGAACTAAAACCTTTTTGCCAGCCATTCACACGCTCATGTTTTGATCTCTTCACCACTGCGCCTTCCTTTCTTTTTGGTGGTTGATCTTGCATCCTCCACTCCGTACATTCTTCATCCACGTTGTGTCCCCCGCTTCTGAGTCATCACATGGCAGGTTGTGTGAGAGGATCAGAGGGTATTGGTTCTGTAAAGAGAGGCATTAACAATTGCCTACACTTTATTAATATTCATCTTGAATTTTAAATGTTTCTTATTAAATTATAAAAAAGTCTCATGGTTTTAAGTAGAAAAGGTCAGTCAGTCATTCATTTTCTATCGCTTATTCCATAGTGGGTCGCAGGGAAGCTGCTGCCTATCTCCAGCAGTCTATGGGCAAGAGGCGGGGTGCACCCAGGACAGGTCGCCAGTCCATCACAGGGCAACACATAAACAACCATGAATTCATACACCTAAGGGCAATTTAGAGTGACCAATTAACCTAATAGGCAAGTCTTTGGACTGTGGGAGGAAGCCGGAGTACCCGGTGAAAACCCACGCATGCACGGGGAAAACATGCAAACTCCATGCAGAAAGACCCCAGGACCTTCTTGCTGCAAGGCAACAGTACTACCAACTGCGCCACCGTGCAGCCCTACAGAAAAGTTTAATCTATTAATTAAAAAAATTAACATTAATCTTAGTCAAGTAAATTTAATTTGAGTACTTTCAAATGCATTCAGATTAAGGTATTTTAAAATATCAATTTCTTAACATTTATACAGATAGAAGTTAAATAATCTTCACTTCTGCTCAGTCATCCTCTCTGAATATGCACAGGACTGCAGGCAACACAGGAGAGGAGAAATAATTTCTAACACAGAAGTCTAAAACGCCAGATTCAGGAAGAGAAGCCTTTCGCCTGGTTGAGGGTTAAAAGGATGAGAAAGAGAGAGAGGCAACAAAGATGTTTGGCAATAAATAATTTGAAATTGGACAGAAATGTTAAAAAGTTATCGACAACAACAACTTGAAATATTAGAATTAGAATTCGCCCTCGATTTTATCTCTTTAACACTATCAATTTGACCCGGTTTCATTCATGCATGTCTATATAACTTAATCAATTAATTACCCCATGCGGTCTAAAAAAGTGTTGAAATATATGTATGCTGCATTTATAAATGATTTCTAGTTGGCTTCTGGTGAACTTCCCCCTTCACTAATTGGTACACCCATTTCACACCCAGGTGTTGTCATTTTCGCCTTCCTACTTCTATTTTTTTCACATTCACTAACCACTTTGTACCCATGTACTTAAACTACTGCAATATATTTTATTTACTTATATGTGATAGCATGTACAGAATACTAAAAAAGAACAAGAGAAAAACAATAAGAAGAAAATAAAAATGGAGACATGTTGTACAAAATCAGTGTACATAATGAAGAAGTAGGGAGAAGTATGATCTTATAATCACCCACCCTTTTACCATACAAACTTTCACCCTGATGTGTTGCTGGTTCCTTGAATAAAAACTTCCTAATAATGTGCTACAAGTTATATGTTTCTTTTTAATATTATCTATATATTTACAACTAATATATTATATGTTATACTCACATATAAGCAAAAATACTCCTACCAATGTAAATGTAACAACAGCATTATTACAAATAATAATAATAATGTTTTATGTATAATATACATTTATAAACCTTTTTTTCTGTGATTTCAACTGGTTAATGTTAATGTTTAATTATGGACATAAATTATTATAAAAAGGTACAGATCTCACTTATAATTAAATTTCATTGTTAATTATTTTCAAAAAACTTTGTGTTACACCCGATTGCGGTTTTTGGTTTTGATCTTCATTTGAACGAGTTCGCTATTATGAAATCACAGATTAGGATTCCTGTTTGAGCCAAATTAACTCTAGGTGACCTTCTGTTGCTAGAGTTTACTCATTGGACTCATAACCAAATTCCCTAAACTAGATTGTGTGTAAGATACAGAAAGTTACTTTAAATTGACTATCACAAGTAGGAAAAGTCCCTCTATTGGGTACAAATTGACTTTTGGTTGGTAAAAAATGTTGTGTGGCAGACAGCTCCTATAAAACACCTATAAAAGTCTGGTAGGAAAGAGCCAAGACTACAAAGGTATAATACAACCTCCAACCTTCTAGGTTGACTGACACTGAGATTGTATATTAATGTAAAAAGTATTGTCCAACCTTGTGGAACTACATTAGTAACTATTGTGCCTGATTTTGAGTAATTGTAACAGTTTTATTATACTAATATGACTCAAAAAGAAATAGTTTGTTTCTTAATATCTGCTACATATTCATAGGTTTTTAATAAAATGTTCTTGAAGTAGACTATGATTTTAATATTAAACATGACTTTGAATTGTCTGTTCTCAAAGTGGTATGAAACATCCCTCTGGTGAATAAAATTTATCCAGGGTCACTTCCAAACATCCCTATAGAAGGTATTATTTTATACCTATATAAAGGCTGGTTTAAAATGAATGAACATGGTTAAGTGGCAAGATGACCGGCACCCTGACTAATAAAGGTGCATAATAAAAAAAAGAGTATAGGTCCAAGTAGACAACCTTGAGGAACTACGTGACACTTGTGCCTAAAAAAGAATCATTGTTAAAATGAACAAACTAGGGTTTATGACACCAATATGACATAAAATGAAAATAGTTTGGTTTCTGTAATCTTACCCACAAATTCAAGTATTTTTAATACAATGTGTAAGTTGCATCAGTTAAATTGTAAGGTTGTTTTTTCCTTGCTATTCTTTTCATTTTGATAAGTTCAAAATCCAGATAAAATACTATTTATAAATAATTTCTGCGCAACAGAATTTTTTCAAGAATTTAAATATGGTTTCTTGTTGACCCAAAAGCATTAAGATCACAAGAAGTTAAGTAGGGTACAATGACCTCAGACAAAACCAGCAACGAAAAATGCCAGCAAGAAAAGGACTGAAGGACTGGTGGGGAAAATGTCCCATTAGAGATCAGAGGACAGGAAAAAAGATTTTGAATGCAAGCAAAGTGTTAGTCACTGTGTGCCACTTTCGGTCATAATTGTAATTAGGGTAGAAAATTGCATAATGAATATAAATTGCATTGAAATACATTAAGTAGGCCCATTTGATCCACACTGTACAGATGCTGATGAGATGCACACAATGACAAAAATACAAAGTAGTGGTCCAGGTTTTAATTTTGTCAGACCATTCAGCATGTGCAGAGTGCAATGGAGACTAAAAAGCTTGGTCTTTTTGATACATGAGCAGCCAAAATTATTCAAATTTACATTCTAGTGCAATCCAGAAAACCACTTCTGCTGTTTGAATGTGTGTTGTATTACAACTAAAAGCTGATTAAACACAAGTTTGGGAACAACTCAAGCTCTGCTTTTTATTTCATGCATCTGTCAAAATCATACATCATTAACACCTTGTTTTCATCGGGACTCTCCGTTACCTGATTAAATATCTGATGGCTAAATGCAAATGCACTCCAGATTATCACCTAACAATTCGTCCTTTGAAACTGTCCTAAATTAAGAGTGAGACGGTGTTACATTGGATACTCCATGAATAGCAGTAAATGTCTAATCACAAAATCTAATTAGTTTCTGATTATATTTGCAGATTTAAACTCAACCATATTTCAATACTTACTAAAATCCAAGTTATTAATGTTCTATCAGCCTCATAAATGTGAAAGGAAGCAAAAGGTAATAGAAACACAGCATTTGATAATATGTTCCAGTCTTATATTAAACAACAAGACATCAAAGACATCAGAAACCTAACAGAAGGCTTTTAAATGCTCCTAAGTAGTTTGAGAATTAATTCAAAAGTTTTTTTATGCAATACTGTGAATAAGTTATCATTTTCTTTACTTTTCTTCCTAGGTGCCACATTTTCTTGTATCCTGCAAGTAACAAGTCATGAGAGACCTCACAGGACCTGTAAGATGCATCATCTATTGTCTGCCACGTTGTTGGCTGCATACCAAGTCAGAGAATCACTTTGTTAGCAATAAATAAAAATTTATATAACCTGGCAAAGGTAACAGTGGTATTCAAAAATTTAACCTCAGTAGGGTGAAAGCTGGGAATTTTTTTCCACTGGTTTCGTATGTGAGTCTTTATGCATTGAGCATAATAATGAATGGGAAAGCACAACAAAAGGGGATAACATTTAAACTACTTTTTCCAATACATCTGTTTTCTTTTTTCTAGACATCACCAGAGTCTCAGTTTCTGTTTTTGTGCTCCTTTCTTTGGCAATTGACCTCAATATTGACACAAAAAATGCTAAATGCCAAAAAATAGAATATATTTTTGAAAATATTTTCAGTAAGCGGCATTCATTACCTTAATAAATATTTTTTCTAACTGAAAAAAGGGATGATTAAGAATAGAATTAATTGGGTATAGCGGTAAAGTGGAGAGCACAGTGTTATACATAGCAAGGCACAAAGTGAAGTAACTTTGGATCATATGAAGATGATCTTTTTCAATAATTTGGCAGAACACAAAATAGATTCCCTTACCTGGGCCTAAGGTCCATGTAAACGTATGTTTTTGTAGCAGAGAATAATGTCTAACTTTCTCAAATTAATTCCCAATTTTGCTTTTTTTCCCAACCAAACGGACCAACAGTAACCAACACTTATTTAATTGTTGATTGTAAATTGTTCGTACTTAGTTTGCTAAGAAAAAAAGTAAATGAATGCTACTGAAACTGACTCTTCTCATTCTTAACCATCGTAATCTTACATGTGCTTATAACAAATCAGAATTTCAGTAATGAGCATTGCAGCATGTTGGTGGTTAATGCAAGAAATACATTTTAATTATTTTTAGTGCATATAAGGTTAAATATATTTATAAATCAACTAAATCTTTCAATAATTTGTGCTGAAGGTTCAACAAAGTCATTTAGGTTGACATTGTCAAGAAAGGTTTATTTCCCATTAGTGATCAAGCCTAACTCTAATTTATTTGCCGGTATTTGGGTTTGTCTGACAGCACTGACTAGATTTACCGAACTTTAGAGCAATCCGAAAAAACGATGGAGTCAATCCGAAAGACCAAGGAAGTCTTTTGGAGGCATTTTTAAATGATTGCTAGTTTAAATATTTTCACTAACGTGAAAGTTATGTATCTGTTATAATTCTGGCCCGTCTGCCTGCTCTGCTCTCACTCATGCAATCAACTCATCTGCTTCACGTGTCTGCTGCTGCGCTGCTGCGCAATCACCGTCGTGCCACACACCTGTGGAGCTGCAGTTATATACAGCCCTCTGACAGGCAGACGGTGCCAGATTTTCGAAAACCTTTGTGAGTAGTGTTGAGGTATAATAATGCTATCACTGATCTCCTTGCGGCCTCAACCTCACCCAGTCCGGATGTCGTGAGAAAGAACAGATGAAGAGCAGGAAATTAAGATTAACACAAGTTTAATTTGGAAGATAATAAGTCCAATGACTTCCAATGCAAAATGAATATATACAGAATAACACAAAGAAAGAAAGTTACGTAAGGCCTTACGGAGAGATCGTAGGTTTCAGCAAAGCATGGCTGTCTCTACCCAGATGTCTACCTCATTACAAATTCCAGCCCATCTTATACCATTGAGTTCAAAGCTTACTGACTGTGCCTCCCCCTTATGCAGTCTGGTGCTGTAAATCAGCCAGGCTCCCTTGTGGTATCTATACCATGCCCAAAGTTGACATTTATTGCTTTATTATCCATACAGCCAGCATTTGATGCTTGCAGTTGTTGAGAACTTCCTAACCTCTGTTTCACCCTTCACTGAAAAAAATAATGCATTGGATTTTCTCAATTCAATAGTGGACATTGGTTGCACACAAAGTTTTTACTTTGGCAGCAATCTACACTGTTGTGTTCATTTAACACAAAGTTGTTATATTCAGTAAACACAAGTATTTTATGTTGCTACAAAATTATTAAAATGTGTTTGAATAAATTAAGTTCTGCTATCGTTTCACTTTTGTCATTTGACATCAGCACAACTCAGTCATTTTATTCCAACACAATTTGATTACTTAAATTCAACATTAATTTTATATGGTAATGACACCTTGATGTTAATACTTTAATATCATAAAAAAGTTCAAAAATAAATGTTACTCAAAAAATAAACCTTATTCTATATTAAAACCAAATTTGAAATGCAAATTAAGTTCTATTCTACAATCTATTTTCAACATCTTGTTACCCACTTTCCCCCCACCAAATAAGTTGACATTTAGAAAACATTTTGACACAATAAAAGCTTTTATGCAATGACTTGCAAAAAGTTAAAATGGCACATTTTACAGCCATTATAAATGGTGTATTGATTAAAAAGAATTTGCACCAAAACGTTCAACAAAACTGGTATCTGGACCCCCACACACATGAAATGTCAGTTTGTTTTTAAATGCAAATGCTCATTAACAATTATTGCATTGGCTCATTAGTGCAGTCATTTTATTTTATAACCTGGAAGAACAGACAAAATGGCACAGCATTACATTATAAATGGTGTATTGATGCACACATTGCTCCAAAACGTACAACAAAACTGGTATCAGATCCCACCACCCCTCCCTACCCACACAACATTATATTCTATAACCTGGACGAACTGTCAAAATGGCCCATTTTACATCCGTTGTAGAACAGCATTATATTATAAATGGAGTTTGATGCACACATTGCACTTATTGTCAGTGTTGGGAGTTCCTCTAGAGATTTAGATTCCAACAGTTGTTGCTTCTATGGCACTGCAGTGTAGTAGACTTAGTCATGTCCTGGTGATAAAACAAGAATTTATTTTTAGATTTTTTTTAAAAACACATTTAGATCTTACTTTTATACTTTACACTAGGGTTGAAACGATTGGGTTAATTCCATTTAATCGATTAAATAATCAACTAATTTAATAATCAAATAAAACATGCCATTTCCTAAAAGATGAACACACCCAGAGCAGTAATTGAGGCAAAACTTTTTAGCGTTTTTAAGTTTTTAGATTGTGTATTTGATTAGGTTTGAGGGAAAAACGAGAATCCCATATACCTCCGCTTACAGGGTACCTTCTCTCAAGCCAGAGCCTTTGGTGATAGACAAAGCGTCTTTTTCCCGCCCCTTACTAATATGACTGCAGCCAATATTAAATACATGAGCAAACGAAAATGTACTTTGCAGCATTCCATTCATTAATGGCCCCATTAAGTAATCTCTGTACTGTCGGAAAAATGGCCAGAAACACTAGATGTGCTCCTGGTTGTCCAACAACGCTAGTCAACTACACATTAAATATTTGAGAGCAGATGCTAATTTAGCAGACAGCATTAGCATGGTGAAAAACTACAACGGAACCATGCCTTAACGTTCATAACTTTACAAACGCCGTCGCAACAGCACGAAATATGGCACCGATTATTTATACAAAGTCATTCATTCTGCCTGTTCATGACCTGGTCTGTTAGATTTAACAAGTTAGGAACATTTAGTTAGCAACAAAAAGTTAGCTTGCACAGAAAGTGGCGCATTTAATAATGGCAGCTGAAACTCTGGATATGCCCATTAAACAGCATGACAAGAACATATCCCTTAAAAACTGGTCTTTCATGTTGCTATCCGAGAATATATTAAACATCGCTGCTTAGTTAATACTGAAATAGATTCCATACTTACCGAGCTGAGCTGCACCTTGCGCTTGCTTAGTTGGGGATGTAAAGGAGTCAGATACCGTTGGGCGAGATTTTCTTTTAAACTTTCTCGTTTTAGGAGAGCAATATTGCGAGAAACCTTGTACTAACATGAGTGATTCACTTTATCCCAAGATCAATTGAACATGTTTAAACACAGACTATGTATATTATGTAGTATCTACACAATGTGGAAAGAGAGCCTAGACTCACGCCTCCTGAACTGTTTAAGGGAGATCCTGACCAGTGCCGTGCTTTTCTTATTCAATGTGAGATTCGTTTTGAGTTTCAGCCTTCTTTGTTCCCTTCTGAACGCTCTAAGGTGGCGTTTGAAATTTCCCTGCTCTCTGGAAAGGCTAAGCAATGGGGCACTGCTGAGTGGCAGAATGGTTCGGTCACATGTGCTTCTTATGCTGCATTATCTAAGGAGCTTATCAAGGTTTTTGACCCAGTTCTTCCCAGTCGTGAATCTGCCAGAGGTTTACTCTCCATAAAAAAGGGAGAGAGAAGCGTTGGCATTAACTTTCATTTGTTGGCACCTGACAGTTTTTGGAATGAGCATGCTCAAATGGATGCTTTCATGCAAGGTCTTAATGAGAACATCAAGGATGAACTGGCTACCCGGGACTACCCTGCCTCCCTTCACCAACTTGAGGACCTGGCAACCCGCATTGATTTACGGCTCACAGAAAGGAGGAGGGAGAGGCGTCATAGGGAGGTTAAACCCTCCTCAGTTCACAGTCCTGTTCCCCACCTTGAACCCAAGGGTCTTCCACCCCCTTCTGATCACCGTTGTGACCCGGAGCCCATGCAGTTGGGTCTTTCAAAGATTTCTGCGGAGGAGCGCGATCGACGTAGGAAGAACAACTTGTGTTTTTATTGTGGTGGACAGGGTCATGTTGCCTTCGGGTGTCCGTTAAAAGCCCAGGCTCAGTAGAGGTGAGGAGAACTCTACTGAGCCATAACCAACTATCTGTCTCCTCATGCTCATTTCCTGCAAACATTCAAGTATGTTCTACTTCTCATCAGGTGTCAGTGTTCATTGACTCAGGGGCAGACACAGAATTTATGGATGAGTCGTTTGCCAGGGACCATTACATCAAGCTCCTTCCCACGTCTGACACCCGTAATGTCCTGGCTTTGGATGGTCATAGTATCAACAGTTCACACTACAAAACAGAGGTAATCAAACTCACACTGGGGGGCAACCATTTGAATGAAGTGACTTTCAGGATCCTCAACTTGCCTAAACTACCCATTGTTTTAGGGGCCTCCTGGTTACAAAAGCACAACTCCCACATTGAATGGCAAGCCAAAGAGATTTTGGGCTGGGCTAAGTCCTGCTCGGCCACGTGTTTGTCTTTGGCCACACATTATCTGCCAGATAATATTCCGGAAAATTACATTCAGGGGACATACCCCAATTTGTCTAAGGTGCCTCCCGAATATCATGCTTTTAAGGAGGTTTTCAACAAGTCCAGAGCCACGGCACTTCCACCTCACAGACCCTATGACTGTGCCATTGAGCTCCTACCTGGCACATCTCCCCCTAGGGGTCGATTGTATTCATTGTCTGGACCAGAGAACCAAGCCATGAGGAAGTACGTCGATGAATCACTAAAGGCTGGTATAATCAGACCCTCTTCTTCTCCAGCAGGGGCAGGCTTCTTCTTTATGGGGAAGGAGGATGGTTCCTTGAGACCATGCATCGACTACAGGGGACTAAATGATATTACCATCAAGAATCGATACCCTCTACCACTCATGAACACTGCTTTTGACCAGATTCAAGGCGCTAAGATTTTCTCCAAGCTAAACTTAAGAAACGCATACCACCTTGTCCGCATCAAGGAGGGGGACGATTCATCATCTCCCCAGACCAAGTCATAGTGGACCCCTCCAAAGTCAAGGCGGTCTTGGAATGGCCTTCTCCTACCGATCGCAAACAACTTCAAAGGTTTCTGGGGTTTGCTAATTTTTACAGACGTTTCATCAGAAATTATAGCCTAGTAGCAGCCCCTCTCAATGCTCTCACTTCGTCTAAGACCAAGTTTGTATGGAACGAGATGGCCGAAAGAGCTTTTGTCAAGCTCAAAGGTTTATTTACATCTGCTCCTTTTCTACGGCCCCCTAACCCTGATAAACAGTTCATAGTGGAGGTTGACGCCTCAAACACTGGGGTTGGAGCAGTCCTAAGCCAAAGAGGTTCTGATGATCGTATTCACCCATGTGCCTTCTTTTCTAGGACTTTGTCCTAAGCAGAGTGCAATTATGATGTGGGGGACCGAGAACTGTTGGCATTCAAGTTGGCTCTTGAGGAGTGGAGGCATTGGCTAGAGGGGGCTAAGAAACCGTTTCTTGTTTGGACAGATCATAAGAACCTGGAGTACCTGAGATCTGCGAAGCGTCTTAATCCCAGGCAGGCAAGGTGGGCTTTATTTTTTGGAAGATTCAACTTCTCTCTGTCTTTCAGACGCGGAGTCAAAAATGGCAAACCGGACGCCCTGTCCAGAATACAGGAACCCTCCGTGTCACAGGCCTCTGGGGAGGATGAGTTTATTTTCCCGGAATCAGTGAGACTCTCTTTCACCATGTTGGAATTGGAAGGAGAGGTTAGAGATGCCACCAAAGACCTCCCTATCCCAACTTCATGCCCACCTGACCGGTGTTTTGTCCCGGAGCGCCTCGTACCCAAGGTACTTAATTTATGCCATAATTCACGTCTGTTCTGTCACCCTGGTATCAGCAGGACGTTGCAGATGGTCTGGACTCAGTTTTGGTGGCCATCTCTTGTCAAAGATGTTACAGATTACGTCAAGGCCTGTACTCAATGTTCCCAAGCCAAGTCTTCTCGTCGTCCTCCTGCTGGACTCATACATCCACTCCCTATTCCTCCTCTGTTGGACGCTTCCTCATTAACTGTCTGGATCACTTCTTCCTCTGGATTCTGTGCCTCATCCCCAGACTGAGAAGGTTAGTGGCTTTATCGAACTCTTTGCAAATCCTGAGTTTTATTCAGCCACTAACTAGTCTCTATGTCCTCAGTGGTTCCTGGAAGCTGACTGCTGTTCTCCTGCTTTCTGATCCTGAGTTACTGAATAAACCTTTTTACTTATCACTTTGTGTTTGGTTGAATTTGGGTTCTCTGTCTCTGGTCGTGATAGTATCATCCCTTTGCCAACGTCTGGGAAAAGGCACAAACTGTCGCTCTCAGAAGAAAGGAAATTGGTTAGGTTGTCCTGTAACCTTGGTGGTTCCAGGACACCCTTTGGTGTGAAGAGTATCACTGTCCATACAAAAGGGTGTCCACTTTTTGGATTCCTTTAAAAACAGTGGAATACCTATACATTAACTTGTGCTTGTTCTTATTTTCCTGTTTTGTTTCTTGATCTTTTGCATGTATGTTTTTATGTTCTTTATGTCTTGTGATTTTTGTTATATCTTGTGCATTACTGTTTTACTTAAACAAATTATTCTTTAATTAATTCATTTAACATTGTATAAGAGCTGTCAAGCATGGTGGTGGGAGCATCATGATGTGGGGCTGTTTTGTGGCTAGTGGTAATTGTGCATTGCATGAAGTGGATAAAATAATGAAGGAGGACTACCTTCAAATTCTTCACCTACGATGAACAAGTAAATGGTTGAAACATGGACACAATTTGGCATTACAACAGAACAATGACCCCAAGCCCACATAAAAACTTGTTTTAGAATGGGTAAACCAAATTAATCTAAACCTCACCTTTATTGACAATTTGTGGACTGTGGCTAAAAATTCAGGTCCAAGCCTGGGTGCCAACCAGTTGAAAATAACTTTATCTTTTCTAATAAGAAGAGTGGTGAACTATGCAGCCCAATGCCAGACATTTTTTTACATCCTTCCCATCGAAAGTGTTTGAGGTGCAACTTGCCAAGGGATGTTTAAGCAAATATTTGTGAGGGCTAATATCTGAACACTGTCTACATTAAACAAAATCCACAAGATTTTATGAGGCTTTTTTGTTTTTAAAAATCGTAGACATTTTGTTGTAGGATCATTATACCCTACAAATAAAGCAGTTTAAATGCATCTGTAAGCCCCACATCCATCATTGATGCCTATAGCGAATGACCATAAACATCTGACAACAACTATTATAAAACTAAAACTTTACCCACTAAATTTTCTTTTTATTCTTCTTGCATAGTTTTAGTGAACACATTTACTCCTTTAGTACATTTTTGTGAACATTAGATCTAAATGGATGAAAACACTTTTTTACAGGAGTTTTTCCCTTCTTCACCAGATTTTAACTCACACCCTCCATCAGCTTTATTTACAGGTGACACTGAGTAATTCTCATCTTCCACTCTATCCCTAAGCTCTTTCTTTATCTCTACTTCACAGTCTGAATTGGCTTTGCAGTGAGACAAAGTGATTAACATGGGTTAAATAGCAAACAGGTCATGTTGTGTAAACTACAAAAATCTGTGTTCAGATCAGTGATCACAATTGAGTTTGACAGAAAGCAGAGAAACATAGAGGTCTGGTGAATCAGAGACGAGGTGTGGAGCTGAAGAGACCATGATAGTTTACAAATTAGAGGGTGGCATTTGAACTCATCAACAGATCAAAATGAGGGGAACCTGAACTGTGAAATCAACCTGTTAATCTGAGGGTGGCAGGGTGTTGGTTCCACATGTCAGCGTGAAGGGTGAGTTGGCTGAATATTCAGTACAGTATGAGTCACTGGTGTGAAGGTCTTGTGGGAGTTTCCAGATGTTACTGGAAAAGACACATGCCACCTCCTGTTGAGATTGACATTTTTTGGAAACCGTGTCTTACATAACCTCCGAGAGTCCAATTGAAATTTCCAGGAATGACAACTAAACTGATTTGAATATGATCATATTAAGAGTTATGTACAGAGAACACAAAAGCTGACATAAATAAGGAAAAGGAAAGAAGATAGAAGCTTAGTTTCCACCAAGGTACTGCAGATAACTGATAATCATGGTACACAAAGAGAAGTAAGAAAGGAGATTGGAAAATAGGCCTCAAATCTATGAGTAAATGTTAATAACAAATTTTGAAGGTTCTAAATCTTATTTTAACACCATCCCTCTGTGTAGCCAAAAAAATTAATGAATATTGAATTTAGATAAAGAGATCAGGAAACAAATGTGATTCAGTTTACAGGGATGAGTCCATAAAGCATTGCAAAGCTGTAGTAAATTAAGCTTTTTGCTGACCATAATTGTTCACTATTGATTTTAACCACATGTGCAACCTGATGGGTCACACAAGTTTCACATATATCAATATGTGGTCATTCAAAGCTCCAAAACTCAGCTCTGTTATTTCCGGTGTCTAACAGCAAGAACGTAATATGACTCAAGCTGAAGGGCAAGCTTTTCTTTGTAATGCAGGCAGAGAGTATTGCTATGAGGCTCAGGGACTCGGCTGACGCCATTCATACGAAGGTGCATGGCGTTGTCATGGTGATAAAGGGATTTCCTGCGCTCCACTAAGAGCTTGGCATTACCAACTGATGACTGGCGCACCACCATAGGTGATCCTCCAAAAACTCACTTTCAGACACTTTGAGACAGGAAATAACACCGAAAAATCATAGAAAATTCAGGTTAGTTCCAACTGACGTGAATCTTACAACATGAAAGTGCTGTAGCTCTCCCACGTCAATCTGTTGGCTGCATTGAAAACCATCCTGGAAAGAATCTCTACTTCTGTATTTTAAAAGAAAAAAAAACATTGTATATATTTAATCACTTTGCTGCCAATGCTGCTCACAGTATCATCATTTCTTCTCATTATTACAAAGTTCACCACAAATGAGTTGCAACTGTGAAAATAATATCCCGACAAGAGAGCTTAATTAGCCCAACGTAGTTTTAAGTAGTAAAAAAAAAGTACAAAAAAAAAATGTTATAGTAATTTTGAGGCAACTGCACACTTTCAGCGCTCAAGCTTCACTTCATATTAGATAACATATTATTCATGATTGCAGGGATCATTTTAAAATTGAAGGTTTAAGGTGCACTTTTTCCTTTCAAGGTCAGTGAGGATGGATTGTAGGAGTGAACATCATTGTATTTAGTAGCTTGGCTATGTGGCTTTTTTGCTGGTTTGTCCGCTAAATGTCATGGTTTTAGGGGATCCTTACATGAACAGTCATTCGAGCTGTTCTGTCTTTTTGACATTTCTAGCAGCAAGGTGGGGAAAATTTGGGCTCAAATGCACTCAGATATACCAAAGATGGTAAATGAGAGTCTAGGAGTCTAGGAAAATCGATCAGCAACTGTCGGTTGCGGTATTTAAATAATGCCTATTTGGGTCTAAGGGGCCCAAAGTAGGAAAATACTCAACCACATTATTACACCAGCAGCAGGTTGAAACTTTGACGCAAGGTAGGATGTTTCGATACTTTTATGCTCCAGATTCTGACCCTTCCATTTGTTGGGGCCATCCATTTTAGTCGCATATTTTGACATGCGCAGCTCAACAAACGTCGCAGCTCTGACGTCACTGGGAGTATAAACCGTCTGAGATGCAGAGTTTCGATGCCATTTCCCGCCTGTCTCACAGGACAGCGCAATGGAGGCGCATATCTGGAGAGGCAAAAGCTCGCAGACAAACTTTTGCTCCACAAGGCCAATCCCAGAAGAGCTTGAAAGCTGGAAATCTGTCTGATACCAGAAGATCAGGAGATTTATTTGCCGATCAATGACCACGCCGACACCCGGCGCAGGTGGAAACCCACAGAAGTTCTATGTCCAAGGAGTTGAGGAGTTTACCTCCTTGTGTAATGCAGTCGACTAACGGTTCGTCATCTATTCCCCTCCTGGATGGATGAGAAATTACTATTTAATTTGATCACGGACCACCACCCTTTGCCAGCTCTATCACAATACCTGGAGTGGGGGCATGGAGTGGGGAAGAGAGGCAGACCCTCTTCCCCACCGTTTTTTTCTTTTTAAATGCACACTACAACAACTCGCATCAACACCACATTTGAGCTGGCAGAGGCAGGCTTGGGGTGTTTTTCACACCCCCGTTCGCTATTTCCCATTTGTGGTCGGAAGGAGTGGGCCCTCTAGTCGGGTCTGGGCTGGGGTTGGGGGTCTGGTCTTGGGGATTGTCTGGTGCTGGGGCTGGCATTTTGGCTCTCTTGGGATCGCTTGGGTTCCCTTGGATCTCAGCCCTGGCTTTGGGCCCTGGTCCGCCAGCTGGGGGCGTGCCGAGCTCCGGCAGGGGGGTCTTAGCTGGTGTTGATTGGGATGTGGCCCCACTTTGGTGGAGGGGCTGCCCGGCTGGACTGCTTGGTGGGCTGTGGTGCGCCATGTGGGGGTGCGGCGGGAAATAGGCCCCCCATATTGTGAGGAGCCTATTTCCTCCCTGCCACACTACCTGCCGGTGGTTGGAGTCTCTGCCCGTTGGTGTACTTGTGGTTCTCGGTGTCCGGGGTCGGGTGCTTTGGTATGTGCTGGCTCATTCCTGGTGGCTGCTTGCCGGGGCCTGGTCCCCTGGGCTCTGTCGGGCCTCTGCTTGGGGGTCGTGTGTCGTGTGTCCCGGGGTCTTGGGCCTCTGGGTCCATGGCTGGATCTGCTCGGGCGTGGACGGCTGCTGGCGGGGCCTGTTGGCTCGTCGCTGTGGCTCCCTGGGGCTTCTGCACTGTCGCTGCTGGGTGGTTCCCCTGGGACTCTCCACTGCTCTTCTCTGGGAGGGTTGCGGTAGTCCCGGCGGTGGTTCTCCTTGGGTTTCTGTGCTTTGGGGGGCCTTTGGATGTCTGTGGCTCGGATCTCCTCAGTGTCTGTCCGGGGACCATGGGGCAGGTCTGTGGGTCCTCACACTCGCTATTGCATATTTTTGTGGAGAAACCTTGTATACAAAAGCGCGTCCACACTCATACTCACAGGTGTTAAGCTTCAAGTGTTGACAGATACACAGATGTTCTATTTTGGGCTGCACCTCTCACTAAGTACATTTTACATTCATAATTACCGTGTACTATTTTGTTAAAAAAAAACAAAAAAAACAGCTGCAAGTGTATAAGCAAGCAGGGTGTAATCTTGTATTCTCTTCATCCTTCTTTCTCTCCTCCACTCTTTCCTCCATTTCTCCCCTTTTTCCCTTTTGCCCCATCTCTCTCTTTTTCAAGCTTCTGTTTTCCTTCCCATTTCAGTCTCCGTGTCCGTAACAATTGAAATATTCCCAAAGAAGTTTATAATAAAGTTTCTTTTATATATATCAAGCAGAGCTTTAAAGTATTAACTGTGATGCTCCGCTTGTGAAAGTAAATCTGTTGGGCTTTTTCCTGGCACTCAGACAACAATTCTGAGCGCTACTCTGCCAGACAGGACACGGTAAAAAAAAGAAAAAAAATTTGATCACGGACGCATGGTCCCCCTCCCCTCCTTTTTCTTCAGACCTGATCCCTCTTCAACCGGTGGAGAGCAGAAATCAACAAAGTAATGTCGTTCTTTTCATATTAAACTGGATAGGTGCATTTAAAGGTCTGGGCAGGATGAGGCAGTTAAGGTGATGTAGGATCACCAGTAGTTAATCTCAGGTATTTACTTGTTGCATGCAATACCGATTGAATTATGTTATGCTGAGCTGTGTTTTGATTTGGTGCGCAAGCGCTGCTGAATTGTGCGTCGTTAATGTTTTGTCCGGCTGATCTCAAATCAGTTTTTCATTCAAAGCAACTGCGGTCTGGGCCTTGCCCAACCACTCTTTCTTCCAGTTTTATTGCTGGAGATTTTCCACTGAGTTCCCGCCTCAGAGTTTATGACCCTTTGTCAAGATTTGGGGCGTTCAGCTGGTTGTAGCTAAAGGGGCGTGGCCCCACTGTTTTATCAGCTGATTACTGCAATCGAGACATCAGCAGAACAGGAGGATTTCTTTCCATTAACTCAAATTACACATTTTGTCCATAAAACTACTGGTTTGATCTTCATAGACACTAAATGCGCATATATTTTTCTTTTGTTATTATTGTTAGGTAGTCATTTTTATTCCCTTTGTGTAGAATAGTGCTTGTTAGTTAGGTGATGGTTTTGGACCAGAATAATGGTATATCAGGATTGTTTGGCTTGAATAAATCTTCATATATATAATTAAGAGAAGTGTTTGTGTTTATTTCGTGCAAGAGTGATTTATCTGTCAAAACAAGGTCGAAGTTCCCCCACCTTCGGTGAAGCGGTTGAATAAACAGTGACAGTTTGTGGTTTGGTTTATAATTTGTAATTATTAAAGAGCTTTGAGCCCATAATCACAACACCAGAGGACATCTCTGATTTCTATTCAGAAGTAATGATTTTGGTTAAGAAATTATTATTATTTTTTAAATTATGATTTTAAATTATAATTCTTGATAAATATTAATTAATCAATAATCATAATCCTTACACATCTAAATGTTGCACCTGATAACGGACCAGGCAACAATTTTCCATTCCGTTACTGTCCAATTTTCTGTGCCTGGGTAAACTGTAGAGTTAGTTTTGGGTTAAGCTTAACAGAAGTGGCTCCCACTGTGGTTGTCTGCAGCTGTAGTCCATCTGCTTCAAGGTTTGATGTGTTATGCCTTCATTATTGCCTTCATTATTGATATTATTGATATTCCACATACCTTTTGTCACCTTTTGTCACTGCATGCCTTTGTCACTGCATGCCTTCTGCGGTTTATGATTCATAACTTCTGTGGAAACAAAGCTGGAAATGTCATAACTTGCCTACTGCTGTAAAGGCTTAACTTTTTTTTAGACTTGCTGCTGCGTCACTGGGTCATTAGGGGGTTTGTCTTCATTTAGGGCATCTAGTAAGGGGGACGCACTTTGAGGGAGATGGTGTCAAGATGCCTCTGTGTGCCCTAGGGGCCTAATCAGTGCCGGCCCAACGGATATGCTACCTTAACTGCTGCTTAGGGCGACCAAACAATCAGGGTCATCCTATAAATGCTTGAATTTCGACATGGACCATAGATTTATAATTTTTGTATTTGTTTATGAAGATTAAGAATACTCTTTTCTCTTGCTCTCGGTGGAAGACACACGCATTTTCTTTCCCTCCCTCCCTGCTGATCCCTGCTTCTGCTTTTGTCTGTATTTTTCTCAGAGCTTCGCTTTGCATATCCTCCAAACTTGTAAATTATGGATTTGGTCAGCTGGTCTCTCAACGTAATTGGTACATTTTTTTTTTTCCTCCAGGGTAAAGGAGACCCTCTTGTCCAGGCGGGACACATGGATTCTTGGCAACAGTGGAAGATTGTGTGCCTGACTACAATGTCGGTCGCGGACGTAGAAAACCTGTACATATTTGGACTTTTGATAACAGGATTTCTGCTTTTTGGAGTTGGTGGTTACCTGGCTTATCGAGTGATTCGCAAAACATGGGCGGCTGTTCAAAGCTTTCCAAAGCTTCCTGCAATGTTGGATGGAGTCTGTAGAGCGATCAACACTCAGACTGAAATGTTAAGAGAGCAGAATTGCAAGCTGGACACGATTCTTGAACAGAATTACAGCCTGGCAGTGGTTGGACTCAGAGGTTACAGGATATAATCTTGGAGAAGTTGTACGCTCCAGATCTGCGGAAAATATCAGAAATTTGGCTATTTGGATTCGCAATTGAGACATACCAGTAAAACTCTTAAGGTGGTTGGAAATTCACAACTGCCTGAACCACAACATTTATTGTTTTTCTAAATCTGGCGCCCCAATGTGGCCTTGGCAACTTCTACTAACTGGCTATCAACAAAATGTCTCCTGGAAGTTATATAAACACGACGCTCTTCCCCAGCACTCCCCTACCAGCAGTGTACTGATAGGACTATGCAGGCGATTGATAAAACTTCCACCTCTCTTCTCAAGGATAATGGCGCTTCTATCAATGTTGACAGTCTAATTCTTGCAAACACACTCAGACTTATATATATTCACACCCTCAAGATCCCACCGTACCCTTGCTGAATCTTTACTTATGTGTGTGTTGCTTACCCCTGTTGAGGTTTTTTTGTTCTGTTTCAGACTCTATTCTGCTAAGAATAGAGTCTGAAATATGATTTTTTTTTTCCCTCCTATCTTTCTTTACCTAAATGTGTGATTTCATTACTTTTCATAGATTTCACCAGCGAAAACCAAACATTATTAGTAACTTGGACTTTAGCTGCTCTTACACCAATGACCCAGCTTTCTCAATTAGATTACTTAGTTCAACTTCAGTACCAGTAAAAGCAATATATTATTAGCACCTGAAAATGTGGATTAAAGCTGTTTTGTACCAGTGACTCAGCTTCACTAGTTAGAATGATGAGACTTCTTAGCACAAGATGCTTTCCCCTACATAGAGGACTTAATGATATAATTACCTCTTTAGAAAGATTGGTTTAGAACCAGCTCTTACCAGTAAAACCCAAAGGATTATTAATGTTATCTGTATCATTGTAATATTGACCAGAGATTTTTCGATTTCTCAGAAGGATTCATAGATTTTTAGATTTCTTAGCATTTGATTTGTTTTTCTGTGTTCTTTGTGATTGTATTGTAATTGTATGTACAGCGCTTTGAATGTCTCGTTACTGAAAAGCGTTTATAAATAAACTTACCTTACCTTACCTTATTAAATTTACTATATAAATTTTATTTAATGTTTTCAGCAAGGATAAATAAAATGATTTTCAATAGTTTAAAAGTAAAATTTAATATTTAAGGAATTGGCACGTTTACTTTGTAAAAGTGCAAAGAATAAGCTTCATGTCTTCTTGTATGAATGTTGTGTTAACATAGGTACAATCAGATGCTTCGATTTTAATATTTTATTTGTGTTTGAGCTTGGTTTGTTCATAAGTACATCTCAATAGATAACAACCAATTATCTATGATTGCTTTTAAGCTCAGTGAATTAAACTTGGCTGAACTCTCCCAGATTTCACCAAATCTGTCTTGAACGCTGTTAGTTGTGGTGATGTTCTTAACAGGAAAAGGGCCCCCAATCAAATTCTGCTTAAGGCTTAAAACAACCTTGGGCCAGCCCTGGGCCAAGTAGCAATTCAGCTTTCTTTGGCTCACACACTGCTATCATTTAACAAATTGGCATTTTCTCCCTACACCTGTAAAGTTGCTGACTTCAGTATAGTACAAACTGTGAGTTGTTTTTTCTTTCAACTTGCTGGACAATGATATTTTCAGTGGTAAGATATCTGTATGATGAGTACGATGCACTTAAATGTACATTTAGATGAATAGACGGACGGACGGACGGACGGACGGACGGACAAATAGATGGATAGGATGTTAGTGTGATCTGTTTCAGTGTTTGAGAAATGTGATGTCTGTCATTGCCTAGTGTTTCTGTCAGATCTTTAAGATCCTGCACGCACGCCCTAATGGAGGTAAAGAAAGTTCAACAGAGGAATCTATTCTTTTGTTAAATGTCACAGAATATTTAAAATTTTGGCTGAAGGGATTCCTAATTTTATCAGGTTAGAAATCGTAGACGTTTCTCTTAGAATTGCAGGGTAGGTCATTTTTAAGATTTAAACTTCTATTCAGGGAAGACTTTCTTATTGTTGTACTTCTAACTTCGACAAAGCCATTATTCTGGTTCTCTGTCTCCGTGATCTAAATCTTCACAACAGTCACAAATCTATCCATCAATTAATAGGCTTTGTGAATCCTCAAAGTTGAAACATAGTATTGAATATTTAAATCCATCTGTTGGTTCATGTTACAAATGGAAACCAGGCCTTATAATTACCATTTCTGATTGTACATTCCTTTTTACCCCTCTGCTGTCTTCATTTTGTAACATGCTACTAAATTTGACTGGGAGGAAAATGCCTCTTATGACATGAGATTGCATAACTAGATGAAAAGACCATGGACTGTCGTGTTATGTATTATAAAGATGTTGACATTGTGGCTGTAAGGGTGTAGGTGTTAGTCAGAAATAAGAGATTCAGAAAAGCTAAAATAAAACAAAAAGGATTGCGACAGCAGAGATTTATCTGTGACCCCTAACACAGACAGAACAAATACAAGAGCAACTTGCCAGGAGCAGCATCTGCCGTCTGACTGTAGTGCTCATTAAAAAGCTTATTTTCCTTTTAAAAATAAGATGTACTGCAGCATTTTTGACTGACAGAAGTTTCTACTCAGCAGATTGGCTTTTCAGACACAAACCCTATATAATAAATGGATGTGTCAATTCTGAGGATTACATTTTCTGTGTATTGGATGTTTTATACATTTAAAGTAAAGCTCGTTTTTTAAAGGGCTTGTTTGTCAGGGCTGCACGCTGGCGCAGTTGGTAGCATTGTTCCCTTGCAGTAAGAAGGTCCTCAGTTTGACTCCTAGCCGGGGGTCTTTCTGCATGGAGTTTGTATGTTCTCCCCATGCACACATGGGTTCTCTCTGGGTATTCCGGCTTCCTCCCACAGTCCAAAACATGTCATGTTAGTCTTAGTACTTAAAATGCATTTCTACCACATACTAAGGAAATATATGTAAACTTCTAAAATTAAAAAACTTAGTTTACTCGGATTTCTGGCATTTGGCTAACAGAAAAAAGGAAAAAGTTTGCTCAGTAATTTAGAACTTTCATAGTAGTGCATTAGTTGTGCAAGGTAGTGTTGGTTCTCATTGTATTTTCTCTTCTTTCTGCACACTTGATGTATTTTATTTAACTTATTTAAAGAAAACTGCACCCTATTTCACCAAACTATAAATCCTCTAACCGGATGCAGAAGCCTCAGTTTTATTTTTGGAATATTGTCCAAATATCCCATGGTAACAACAATGTGAACCTTTTTATATTTGACGAAGTTAACTTTGCCCTTCTAGGAAGCTCTCCCGCTGATTCACTTCGTCATCAAGTTTTATTTTTACATTATTTTTGAAGCAGTTGGCTTGGCAACTGGTTCATGAATAACATCCGGGCAGATTTTTTTAATGGACTTACCCCAATGGTCTTATCATGTTGCCTAGCAAGCTTTTATAAAAGAGCAGGGAAATCTTTTTTCGCACATGAGATGAGAACTCTCAAGAGTCTCCGGTCTCCAATTTATAAATATTTTGTGTCAACCTGTGTGTCTGTTAATAGAAATCTCTTCGCAATGGTACTTTCAGGGGGCCCATTTTAAGTCCAATAAATATATTTACGCATAATCCAAATTTACCCGGTTTATTTCATTATAGTTGCACAAAATGATTAGACAGTGGCTCCCAGCATGGAAGGCTGAGTCAAAAGCTCCGAGTCTCGTTATGACGTAAATATGTTGTTGTTTTTTGTTATTGCATGAGGCCAGTCAGCTTCACGATGAATGCATGCTCCACATGACGTTCTGAGATAAAATGAGATGATAAACAGAGGCTTCAAGATGTTACACATTACTAGTAGAAATTATGTTAAATTAGTTTCTCTTTAAATAAAAACAGAAGAGATATGATGTGACAAGAGTTTTCTGAGCTTTATAAGTCCTTTATGAAAGCCATAAGATTTTTCTTTTCTTAAAAGTAAATTTTTAGTTATTGGCATTAAAAGAGATAAACTCAAAGCACAACTTTTAACACTGGCAATGAAACCTTCAAATCAAGTAAAAGATGTAGACGTTATATTTGATCAATATCTAAATCTCTTTCATTGTATTAAAAATATTTAAAGAACGTATTTTATCCTACAAAGAAGGGTTTGATCTTTTCTCTGTCAGTCCAATGCAGATAAATGCTTTTGATAACATGCCGCATTTATTATCGTAATGTTCATCTTTCTTGTGTTCCTAAAAGGAACATAAGTTCATAATTACAACAATCAGCTGCAAAAACGCAGAAGAGAACCAGAAAGTGAGCTGAACTCACATCAGCTTTAAAGTCTTTGTAATGGCTTTACAAATGTTTCACATGCATTTTAAGGTGTTTTTGCTGATTATTAAAAGTTGTTAATGGTCCCATCTATTTAACGGATTTGTTTTCTATTTTGTTGGAGCCTAAAGACATAACTAAAACTCATGGTGAGGCATCATTTTCGCATACAATCCTAACCTGTGGAACCTTACTAAAGACCCCAGGACACCTGAGAATGTTGATGTTTTAAAAATAATCTTTTTTGACAAAATATTTGCAGAACTTTAGACAAACAATTCCATGTTTTATTTAATTTAACTTTATTTCATTTTTGAAATTTAAAATTTAAATTCATTAAATTAATTATTTTAACTTAGTCCTTGTTTGGGTTGCATTTTTTTTAGGTGTAGTATTACGTTTATTCTAGTATTTCACACTTCTTGAGATATCATTATAAATTAAATTTACTTTTTTTTTTTGGTTTTGTAGTTAAGAAATGTTTTTTAGTATTTCTGAATTCCACAAATTCATTCTGACACTCTGTTTAAATCAGACATTTTTTTAATATTCAACCTATGCTCAACTCCTAAAGTTTTACAATAGTTAATAAAGTTTAAAAATTTATATCGTAGCAAGACCCAGAAATATTTGAGTGCTGAGAACACTGAGAACACTGAGAATAGTCATATCAGCGAAGAAGGTTATTAGGAATGGATGAATCACCAGGAAGCTCCCATTCTGTTGCTGTTCACAGTGTTCCAGTTTCTGTGGGAGCTCACTGTGACGTTTTTAAGGATGGTGGCGTCACCAGACAATTCCATGGCAAAGCACAGACAATTGTCTGACTCTTCCACTGTCTTTAATAGCGGTGCCGCATTACTTCTTCTCCTTCCCACTCAGTGCTGGATAAGATCAAAATCACTACATGGTCTGCATGTTGCCAGTGATTAAATCAACCACACCAGTTTCTCTATTTTAGCATGTAATTACCAAAACATTAATTATTAGAATAGAACTCATAGACAGTTCACGACACTGACAAACAAACCCTGTCTTAAGATTTTTTAGTGTATCCAAAAAAGGTTGCACACCCTGAGCTTGCAGCCTGTGCCAGCTGACCTCAACACTTGCCCTGCTTCTTCCTCTACACCCAGCCTTTGCTTCAAACCTAGAAAGCTCTTGGCCGACCGTGCACTGTGCAGTGGGCATCGCATGAAGAAGGCCCGCATCAAATATAGAAGGCACACATCTATGACAAATTGCAGAACATACCTAAAGATTCCTCATGTTAAATGCACGAACGGAGGAGGATGAGTGGAGAGAAAAAGATGCATCATCCTGGACCTGAGAAGAATTTTTCCATGAGCCGGATATCTCTTTGAATGGTTGGGTCTCCTACACACATTCTGTTTCTGAAAACAGAATAGCTCTCATGTGCTCATGTGAGTGGGGAGAGATTCCTAAGAGATTATTTTGGGTTTCAGAAAAATCACCAAGTGTTTCATGTGAAGTTATAAAATACATATACTGTGGTACTTCATGTAATTCATTTGTTGACCTTTATGCCATGACTGTAACAAATATAATGAACAAAGATTCAGAAAGTAGCTGTTATTTCAGTTAAAATCCTAATATCTTTCATTCATGGAGGATATCAGGATTGGTCAATTTTTGAATCCCTTATAAGCGAGCAGCAAGAAATGTTCATGTTAGTCTTTCCAAGTGTAAGTCAAGTCTCAAGTCTCTCTAGGGCATGATCAAGCTTCTGATGACTGAAATTAACATTCTCAATTCTAACTCATGCCTTCAAATCTGTTTAAAACACAGAAATACGTTATGTTATGAACTCAAATCCTTTTTCTTGAGTGAAATTTTAATATATTTTCTTTTTTAAAACATTCTATTGCAAATGGTGTAGACTGCATAACAATAAATTAATTGCAAAGATTATGAAAGTGTAGAAATTGTATAATGGAGGGCAAATTAGATATGAAAACATTTATAATGTGGGATGTGTTTGTATTCTACATTTTAGAATGAAATTCACAATGTTCACACTGGGCGTGTTGACTGGTGGTAGGATTTAATCAAGCAGTGGCTCCTTCTTACTCCTTTTTGAATTGAAGTTTTCTTTTTATTGTTTTTTATATGTTTATATTTGAAATAAAGATTTCATTCATTCATTCATCCATATGTATGAATAGACTTATTTACTACAATGATTTTAAAATGTATTATGGTACTATATTTACTTCACTTAAAATCTAATTATGCATTTTTCTTTGAAATCTGTGAAAAATGCAATAAACACCAGCAATTAAATTTATTTCTAATTCAAATAGGCCATGCTTTTATTTAGTGTCTTTACAATAAGGTTAGCCTGACAGGAAGAGAATATGTTGGTAAAGGAAGACTGAGTTTATTTTGTTCTTAAACGAGTTAAAGTCCTACAGGGTTATTTAAGAGATCAAATAGTAGCTATTAGTAAGATGCTAACGCTGAACAGGCTGTTACTAGCCATTACTAGCCTGCCGTCCGCAAATGTCCATCCATGGAGTCTGCATGTCCTCATGCATTCGTGAGATCTCTCCAGGGAACTCCAACTTCTTCCCACAGTCACAAAAATGACTTTTTGGTGTACCGTTTACTCTGAATTTTCCTTAGATGTTTTCGAACATGGTTCTTTGTCCTGGGTTGCCCTGTGATGGCCTGGCAACCTTTCCAGAGTTTACCCCACCTGTTGACCAATGGCCGCTGAAGATAGGCATCAGCACCTTGCAACCGTACCAGAACAAGCAGGTATTAAACACAGACAATGGATCATCTTTTAGTTTAAATGCCGGCTTTGCCTGAAAGATCAAATCATTGCTATTTATTAATTTACAACGCTATTCTTAGTGTGCTTCATTCATATCAAAACTCCTACATCCTCCAAAAATGTACACAAAAAAAACGTTTTCATTTACATAATCTGCTGCTACAGCCTGTCCCAAGGGCTGGCACACAAAATGGGATAAAACATTCAGGTATTCTGGCCCTCACTCATCAAACCATCTCCAAAATCAGCACGATTTGAAGCTTCAGCTGACTTTTGATCATGTAGAAAAATCTTCAGGTAAATGTTCAGGTAAATTATGTTAAAGATTCAGCTGTTCAGTGTGGACATTTTATGTGCAACTTGTAGTTTAGTGCTGATTTAAGCTTCCGCCATCTTGGTCAGGACACTATTGTAAATTAGATGTTAAAAGTTCAGCAGTCTGTGATAATGAAATAAACTAAATAAAGATTTCATGCACTGTTTATTGATCATTTTGTTCTGTGTACATTTCAGTTTTCATTTCACTCACTAAATTCTTCAATTCACACAATGCCTCATTTTTGAGGGCTGTTGATGAAGATGTTTGACATTTGATAAACTTAAACAGATATTTTCATCATTCATTTTGACCATGATGCACTTAACATGCAGTCAGATCCATTGTGAGCAATTCACTCATCAAATATGCATCAGGGGTTAATTCTGCAGGCACAAATGAATCCAAACTCTGTGCTTTTGTTAAATGAATAACACAGTGTTGTGATTATGACACATTTTGAGGTTAACTGTTGATTAGAGCACATGAGAAAACTTCACTGTACAAGCTGCTGCTGATGTTCTGAACAGGTTGCATGATTGTGTTAAAGTGTACTCATGTTTTTCTTTGTCTCTTTATCTGACAGAGCTTTATTTTATAAATATTGAAGTGATAAAAATGCCTCCCAGACAGTTGCTCAGTAATTGTTCTGTTTTACTGCTCAACAAGTTATAAAATAATGGGAAATACAACAGAATTCAAATGTTAAAATGTCCTTATTCATCTATCCTATGATAGAATTGCTGTTTTAATATCAATAAGTAAAGAACAAAATTACAGAAGCCTCAGAAAACAGGCACTTCTTTTCTGTAAAGGAAATTTTTCATTATTAAACTAGATCATTTAAGTATTTTGTATGTGGTCAATCTATACTCTATCTATACATTCAATACAGTTGAAAGGATGCGGCAAATACATTTATTCCTGACTCTAGTGTGCTAAATATAAATTTACATTACACAGTAATAGGGGCATTCATTTAGGCGTCTATAGGTTAAGGTGTTTTGTTGAAGTTCAAACTAAGCATCAGAATGGGAAACGAAAGGGGATTTAAGCAACTTTAAAAGTGACATAGTTCATTGATCCCTGACAGGCTGTTCTGAGTATTTCAGAAACTGTAGATCTACTGGGATTTTCACCACAAATCATCTGTGGGGTTTACAGAAAATGGCCCAAAAAAGAGAAAACATTCAGGGATTTGCAGTTTTGTGGCCAAAAATGCCTTGGTGATACCAATAGAAAGACGAGAAAGAGAGAAGCCCACCACTCATTACAACCAACATGTACAAAATTCCATCTCTGCTTACACAACATGTCAAACCTTGAAGCAGATGAGCTACAGGAGCAAGCGACTTCAAATGTTGCTCCTTTCAGCTAAGAACAGGACATTTGGGTTTTTCCAATATCTTGTTGAATCTATGCAAAACAACAATTAAGTTCTGAAAGAAAATAGGTACAACCCGGTACTGTAGCCCCTGAGCATACATAGGGCTTGAGCCTTTATATGATTATTTGCCTCCATTATTCATCAAACCATTTAACTTAAGTCATTCTGCACCCAGGACGTTTGTGACATCTGTTGATTCATTTATAGGTCAGATTCCAATCAGATTTGTGCAATTTGTGAAGGAAAACTGAGAAACTAAATTGTATGAGTTATTATTGTGGATGTGAAGACAGTGAATCAGTGAAGACATTTCTCCAAACTGTAGGGGGAAAAAGTAACACCTTCAAAGCTAAATTTGATATTTCATCTTCTGAGTCAGAATTATATGAGCAGATGATTGCACAGCTTTAGTACCCTTAAACCATAACTAAAGTCAAAGTGAGTCAAGGTGGCAGCAGATGTGAATGAGTCAGACTCCACAGCACATTATCATTTCTGCTGCTCCTGCATTTGGCATGCTCATTAGCTCATGTTAGAACAGACTTGTTTTGTCGTTTGGATAGATCACACCACAATACAATGATAGGACTGTACGTCACACATTAAAGCTTGACAGGTGGTTTGGTGCCGGAGAAAAATAAAAAGGAAAAAGTCGAACAGATGGGTGCCACCAACACCCATGCTATGAAGGCCGAACCATCATCATGTGTGTCCTGATTTTTATATTGCTTGGTGGGGAAGACCATGTACTGTACTTTTGTCACATACCGTAAATCAAATAAAATATTCTCCAAGAAAATAAAAAAGAATTATTTATTCCTCTTAAAGAACATCCAAACATTTTTAGAACTTCCAATGGAAAAACGTTTTGTGATTCCCATTCGGAAATAAACAAGTCCATTACCCGAAAGGAGCATGTGGGCTTCACAAAAAGAAAGAAGTCACGAGTCGAGGATAGAGAGGTACCTGGGTGTCATGTCATTACAGGTTCTGATATTAGCAACCATGACATGTAATTCAAGCACACAAAAGCAAAGTCATTACAGGTAATCTTGCCACAAAGCTTAGGCAGTCGCCCCACAAAAGCCCTAAATCTTATTCAGCTGAGAAATAACAATTATTTGAATTATCAGTACATGGGTTATTTGATGAAGTAGAGACTTTTTCTGCCTAAAATTACCTTTTCCGCTGAAAATTACCGGAAGGTTTGTTTTTCAAGCACATAATAATTTCCAGCAACTTGCAAAGATATACTGGGGCAAGTTATCTTCTTTTATGAAGCTAGAAAATCAGTTTAACTTAATTTATTAATATTTTATTATATTAAATCAAATTTACTTTTGAAATGTTTGAATTAGGAGGGAAGAGAGTATAATAGAAACCAAAGATGGAGCAAGAACAGCAGATAGAGAGAAAAAGAGTAGCAAGCTGTGCAAGAAGCGGGTGAGATTAAAAGGATTACATTTTGTAAGATGAGTCCAACTAATCCTTCTCCCAATGAAAACAACAGAATTGAAGCTATGTCGACCCAGTTATGGTCTTTTAATGTCTGCTGCAGCATTTGTTTGAGTTTATTCAGCACTCAGCGAGCTGGAAGAACAAAAGTGGGTGAATTATGTAAACACAAATGGGTTTGGAGGTGTGCACAGGTGTTGGTGTGCAGGTGGGCATCATGTTATATTCAAATATTAATTAGGAATATCAAGCTCGATTTTTAATGGTTCCCCGGGTTGTTCCTGAGAAGCTTAGATGGTCTTCTTCTACACCTTAGGAAATCAGAATAACTTGTACTTGCATACAATTGTTTAAACTACTGATCTGGGGATCTGCAGTGGCCACCAAAGAAAAAGCACCAGCTGCACTCCATCATGACCACAAACCAGAGGTTAATATAGGTTTTAAATTAACTTTCTGTAATTAGTTCTTTTTTTTGTTCTTTATTATTTAATAATCTAAACACAGTACAATTTAATTCATTTTGATTCACTTCAGTTTTTATGTATGTATTCAAGTGAAATGTTTGGAAATGTCACATCCTGTGGCCATTTCCTGCCCCCAGTGTTTCCTCTTTGACGACTGTCTGACTGGCTATTCGCAGTTTTAGCTGCAACAGGAAGCATTTTTTATTTCTCTTTTATCTGATTATCATGTTATGCAGCGAACGAAGGGGACAATTTCAGCTGTTTACATCTAAAATCGAGGTCAGATTGTTTACACTGAGCTGAGTTACCAGGAATCAACAAGGCTCCACAATGTTCTGCCGTCATTTGAAAAATTGTCGTATTCAGAGGCAAAAATAAACAATATTTCTGATGGTGCAGAGAGAGGAACTGAATAATTCTGTTCACTTATTTCTCAAAGCTGGAGATTTTCCTTGGAAGTGCTACTTCAGATAAATTGTTTTAGTTTCCAGAGATGCTTCAAAATGAGCCCATTGACAAGACCATCAAGTCATCAACACTGCATCTCTATGAAAAAACACACAAGGGAACAACATGATAGTACAAACAACTTGAATAAACAACACAACAGATCTAACTACTTCACACTCTTTGAATGATGCCTATAATTTTTAAGACCAACAGGTTAAGTAAAATGTCCACATCACTACTTTCTTTGAAGCCTTCTTTGCAACCAAATTTGAAGAGATGATTGCATTTATTTTAATAGAGCTTTCATTAGTTATCCATGACAGACGCATTAAGTCACATTGCAAGTTAAGTCGAAAGACATCCATCATTCAGGCTACAAGGAAAAAGTGAAAAAAAGAATGGTAATAATACATTTAATAGAAGACACATTTGCCAAAGCACAGTCATCTTAGCTAAAATTTTTAACCCTAGCATGAACATTTTGCTGAGTGTTCTGGAGATAAGATCATCTGGAGTAATTCACAGATTAACTACTGGAAACATTAATTGTAGCAACCAAATCATCAGCCCTAGCCTCACTCACATGGCACAGCTGAAACAGCGGCTTTTTTCTGAAATTAAATCAATCAGTGAGCTATTATTACATTTTTTCATTGAATATACATTTCATTTTGTTCCAGAGAGTAAAACAGAACAGAGGTCGCTGTTCTGTATCCCTGCTGTTTGCAGCCAGTGATGCTGTGTTCATTTAAACTATTTAATGTTATGATTCTGGCACGTCTGCTCTACCCTGTCTCCCTGGCTGCAATCAGCAGATTAGATGCACCTGGTGGCTGCTGCAGTGTAGTGCAATCTGTGGCATGCCAAGCACCTGTGTCTTCCCTGATATATACTGACTCTGAGAAGCAGACGGTGCCAGATTTTTGAAAACCATTGTGTGAGTAGATATCCAGCGTTCCTTCCTGTCTGATCATTGTTCTTGACCTTGCCTTGCCTTGCCTTGCCTTGCCTTTTGGATTTATGCCTCTGCCTGCTCCCTGTCGGACTATTTGGATTTTGGTTGTCGACCTTGTTTCCTCCATCTGGTTTATGCCTCTACCTGCCCCTTGCCTGACGCCTCTTGTTCCGATCGTTCACCCTGTTTCTGTCCTTGGATTATTGAGCCAGCCTAGCCCTAGGATTATTCAGCCTGGAGTCACTTCTTACCTGTGCTGTGGAGATCACTGCCTGCCACCCACTGAGGATTCCCCTCTGGGTTTCAAGTTCCACTCAAGGCAAAAGCAGGTTAGTGGCTTTTCTGATCCCTGAAAAATCTGGAGAAACTACAAGTCACTAATCCCTCTTTCTGCCTCAGTGATTCCTGGAAGCTGTGAGGAGTGTTACCTGTGTGACGTTTTCCTGTGGCTGAATAAACCTTTTAAACTTTCAGTACTGTCTGGCTGAATCTTGGGTCCGCCTTTTTCTGATTCATAGCAATTAAATGTTGCTTTTTAATAATAAAAGCTACAAGTAAACACACAAGTCCAATGGTTCGAATATCTTTTTCAAGATACGTTTTAGGAAAAAGAAATTCCTAGATGATTATATACTTGTTACACGCCAGTACAGTCACTAATAATAAAACGAAAAACCTTACATGTCACCATATGTCTTCAATGCTTTTATTGTAATTTTACATGATATAAAACACAAAGTAATGCATAATCATAAGGTGGTATGATTATGCATCTCTCTGATACCCAAATGAAATCTACCTTAGAAATCCCCTTGTGTGCAGCTTAATATGACTAAAAGCAGTTCTGTCTAGGCCTGGCAGGTTTGTTAAAAAACATTAGTGAAGACCAAGGAACCCAACTGAATGGTTGGGGAGGGAGTTATGGAGAAGTGTTTAGCAGTTAGGTTATAAAACAATATCCTTGGTTGCTTGGCACAACTGCAAACCTACCAGGACGGCATTAAGCAGAGAAGCAGCCAAATGGCCCGTGGTAACTACAAATTAGGTGGAAGTATCTGTTTATAGGGCAACCATCACTGAGGAACTCCACAAATCTGGCCTTTTTAGAATCAGAATCAGAATCAGAAAAGCTTTATTGCCAAGTACGTTTTTGGACATACAAGGAATTTGTTTTGGCGTAGTCGGTGCAATACAATACAAATTAAACAGTATAAACATATCTACAATATAATATAAATATATGTGCACAGTTTTAAGTGAGTGAGAGTAAGTATAGAGCAGTATAAGATGCAAGAGCAATACAACAGTGCAGGTGATCATTGTGCAAGTATGGCAGTGCAAGTAAAGCAGGAGTCCAAGCTGAGCGTTAATGTAACGCATAGAGTTACAGGTTACAAGTGTCCTGTCAGCAAAAAAAAGGGGGGGTGTGGGGGAAAGGGAGAGTGTCAGGGTGGTTTCTGGGCTTTGTTAACAAGGCTGGTGGCAGATGGGGAAAAAACTGTTCTTGTGGCGTGAGGTTTTGGTCCGGATGGACCGCAGCCTCCTGCCAGAGGGGAGAGTTTCAAAGAGTCTGTGACCGGGGTGGGAGGGATCAGCCAGAATCTTCCCTGCCCGCTTCAGGGTCCTGGAGGTGTACAGTTCCTGGAGCGACAGTAGACTGCACCCAATCACCTTCTCAGCAGACCGAATGACACGCTGCAGCCTGCCCTTATCCTTGGCTGTAGCAGCGGCGTACCAGATGGTGATGGAGGAGGTGAGGATGGACTCAATGATGGCTGTGTAGAAGTGCACCATCATAGTCTTTGGCAGGTTGAATTTCTCAGCTGCCGCAGGAAGAACATCCTCTGCTGTGCTTTCTTGATGAGGGAGCTGATGTTTGGCTCCCACTTGAGATCCTGGGAGATGATGGTTCCCAGGAAGCGGAAAGATTCCACAGTGTCAATTGTGGAGTCACAGAGGGTGATGGGGGCAGGTGGGGCTGGGTTCTGCCTGAAGTCCACAACCATCTCCACTGTCTTTAGAGCGTTGAGCTCAAGGTTGTTCTGGCTGCACCAGTCCAACAGATGGTCCACCTCCCATCTGTACGCGGACTCGTCACCATCAGAGATGGGTCCGATCAGGGTGGTGTCGTCCGCAAACTTCAGAAGCTTGACAGACTGGTGACTGGAGGTGCAGCTGTTGGTGTACAGGGAGAAGAGCAGAGGAGAGAGAACACAGCCTTGGGGGGAACCGGTGCTGATGGTCAGGCAGTCAGAGACGTGCTTCCCCAGCCTCACGCGCTGCTTCCTGTCAGACAGGAAGTCAGTGATCCACCTGCAGGTGGAGTCGGGCACACTCAGCTGGGAGAGCTTCTCCTGTAGCAGAACTGGGACGATGGTGTTGAAGGCAGAGCTGAAATCCACAAACAGGATCCTGGCATAGGTTCCTGTGGAGTCCAGGTGCCGGAGGATGAAGTGAAGGGCTAAGTCGACTGCATCATCTACAGACCTGTTGGCTCTGTAGGCAAACTGCAGGGGGTCCAGGAGGGGGTCAGTGATGTCTTTTAGGTGTGAGAGCACAAGGCGCTCAAAGGACTTCATCACCACAGAGGTCAGGGCGACGGGTCGGAAGTCATTAAGCCCTGTGGTCCTTGGCTTCTTGGGAACAGGGACGATGGTGGAGGACTTGAAGCAGGCAGGCACATGACATGTCTCCAGTGAGGTGTTAAAAATGTCTGTGAAGACTGGAGACAGCTGATCAGCGCAGTGCTTCAGGCTGGCTGGTGAGACAGAATCCGGACCAGCAGCTTTCCGGGGGTTCTGTCTCCTGAAGAGTTTGTTTACGTCCCTCTCCTGGATGGAAAGAGCCGTCCTCGGCGTGGGTAGGGGGCTGGTGGGGGGGAACTTCAGGGTGGGGGTTGGAGGTGCCAAGGCCCCTCTTGAGGTTGGAGAGATGGGGGTGGTGGATTGTGGCTGCAGCTGTTGGGGGGTGTTGTGGGGGATGGTTGCAGGACTGTCCCTTTGTCTTTCAAAGCGGCAGTAGAACTCGTTCAGGTCGTTGGCGAGGCGTCGGTCGTTGATGGAGTTGATGGAGTTGATGGAGAAGAGCTGCAAGAAGAAAGCCATTGTTGAAAGAGAGCCATATGAAGTCCCATAAGCACTTTACCACAAGCCATATAAAGGACATAGCAGAGCAGAAGGTGCTCTGATCAGGTGATAAATGCATAACGACATGTGTCAAGGACACCTAACACCGTATATCACCCTGACTTCACCATCCCTTTGGTCAAACATGGTGATAGCAGCATCATGCTGTAGGCATGTTTTTCTTCAGCAGGATTGGGAATGCTGGTCAGTGTTGATGGGATTGATTTTCACTGACTTTTATTACATTTTTATTAGTGGGTAAAAGGAACAATCAGCCCAAAAGATAACAAATACAAGCTAAATTAAATACTTGTTTCCAGTGTGGTCCTTTATGATGAATAATGGAAAGTGAATGGAGCTAAATACAGGAAAATCTCACAAGAAAATATCATAGAAGCTGCAGAAGACTTGAGATGGGTTTGGAGATTCACCTTCCAGCAGGACAACAACCCTAAAAATACAGCCGCATTACACTAGGGCTTCAATGGAATGGTTAGGATCAAACCATATTCATGTCAGAATGACCCAGTCAATCTCCAGACATAAATACAACTGAGAATCTGTGGTAATACTTGAAATACTTGTATTTTTTTCTTCTTTACTAATAAATCTTTTTTGATGAAAGAATACATTTTCCACCTCAAAACAAAAGCTGAAAGAAGCAGCTCTAAAAATATATTTTTTTTAAATGGTGAAAAAGGAACACAAAATTTCTGATGTCAAAAAGCTAAAGGTTTGAAAAAGCTTTTTCTATTGATTGATTTTTATTAGAATATCACACTTTGTTCACATTTAAGCATTTCACATTGGTTTAGCTTACCTAAAGGTTTAGTGTTTCATAGTAATTTCTTAATGTCAAAACTAAGGAAACCCTACTGATATGATGTGATGAGTCTCCTTTCTTTTAAACACCCTTTGTTTCTTTCTGATTCACATTGTTTCTCTTTAAAAGATCAAATCTATTTAGATGAGCTATGGAGATTGATTTTAGCTGTGTCTCAGCAAGATCAAAGCTAAAAGTCATCAAGGGCTGACTTGTCAACCTGTAATTAACAAAAGTAAAGTTAGGTGTTCTCGGGTATTCTTAGCAGAAACTGCACTTTTAAATATCCAAATGAACTTTGTCACTGACTCACCTCTATCATGCTTAAAGAAATGAAAATATAAATTCATAAAACTTCCAAGTCTTTATGGAAAGATTGAGAATTAAGAGGGTATATTCTCTTCATTTCTTAAAAAATAGGATCCAGGTTTCTGAAAATCACCAGTCAACATAGACGTGCTAGGCTTTTGGTGGGAAAGGTTGGGAGATGCAAATTAGATTAGAACAGTTTTATTATCATCAATTTCATAAAATACTCATGCTGTTTTCTTACTTTTTTGTTGAACGTCAAAAAGTACTTGAGAGCTTGTTTCTTCCTATTATCCCGCAATGAGTCATTCATTTTTAAAAGGATGTAGAAATGATAAATTAACAAACTGTTGAGCTGAAAGCTGCAAATTAAGACCACTGTGCAATCAAGTGCAGGAGGAAAAAGCATCATTTGTCAAATGTTAATCAGTAAACTGGTTTACTGACTTAAAAAAACGACAAGAATTGTTTCTACAAATTAGTCATTTGGCTCAACAACTCAACAAATGATGTTTCCAGTCCGGAAAAGCTGTGCTTTATGTAGCGAAGGTTAATGTATAAATCCTGCTTTCTCTCACTGCATCAGAAAGAGAGTGGGGACCTAAGCACTGTCCTAGATCATGCTCAATATATATTCATGCAAGCTAAGGAAGTTGTTTACCAGCAAGTCGGACAGTTGGCCCACCAATAACAAGTGTCCTGAGTCATATCGTTTAATGCATAACTACAGTGACTTGCCAACATATCTATAACCTTTCCACAGTTTATTATGTTACAACAAACCTCTGTGTTTTGAAATTGAAAATGATACATGCTGTTTATGCAAATAAAATTTGAGCCTGCGTTTGTACTCATCCTTTCATCGAATTGGTTTTCATGGTCAAACAGACCAAGCCTTACATCACTGAATGCAATGCAATGCATCAGATTCCATGGTATAAAGACATGTTCTTTGGAGTAAAGACATGTTCTTTGGAGTGAGGAATCACTCCTCTGTCTGATGAGTTTGGGTTTGGCAGTTGCCAAAAGAACAACACTTAAATGTGTGAAGTTTGGAACAGAGGGGTTTATGGTGTGAGCCTGTTTTCCTTTGTCCTTTGCCCTTTATGTAGACTGAAAGAACCCCTAATGCATCAACAAATCAGCACACTTTCAACAGTTTTGTGCTACCTACCAAGGGGGAATGGCCCCTTCCTGACTGAGCACCAGTGCAAGGTCCATGAAGAAGACATAGATGAGTGCGTTTGGATTGGCCTGCACAGAATCCACCCTTTGCAGCTGCTTTAAACTGCAAAGGGTGGATGGACATCTAACTGAACCTTAGAAATTAAGAATGGGATGATGTTTAAGTTCATATGCGTGTGAAAGCATGTACTTTCTAGCAGCCCTGTGTATATGATTAAAGCTGCAGTATAAATGAATGCAACTCAAAGATTGTTTTTCTGCATGTTTTTATGATAAACACGCATAACTATGAAGTGTCACTGCTCTCAAGGAGTGTTTGAAATCTAAAAAACAACTGCTGACTCTTTGCACTGTTTACATTGTGCTGTGAGTGATCCTTTTGAACACATCTGTGTATGATTTACTTTCCCAGCTTATGCAAATAAAATCACCGTCATTGTTTCACCCTGTGGTTCGCAAGCTCCAGTGTGCAGTGATGGTTCCATGACTTCCCTTCTGTCTTTGTTAGTCCATCTGCTCGTCCTTCATGTTTTTATGTGGTTTGGTTTTGTATTCATGGTAGCTTTTCGGCTGCTTAGACTCCATGCACTTCTTTTCAGCAACAATCATTAAAATGTTTCTGTCTCTCCGCCACCCTCCTGTGTCCTACTCTTGAGTCATCAACATCTGCTACTTCAGACCTCCATGTTAACTCATCAATTTTCTGAATATTCCCATTCAAGTCTAAAAAGTTGCTTTTAACATGAACGATTAATAATTTACCTACCTATTTAATACCTATTGGTATTGTTTGCTGGAGGGTCAACATTCCCTTAGGAATTAGGCATAACAGAACAGTAAATGGGTTTTACAACAAAGCATGAAGCATTCTGGTGAATGCTAAAAGTAAACAGATTTAATATAAAAGCATTAGTTAGCATTAAAATGTGCATTGGAACAGCTTTTGGGGTAAGCAAAAGGCTCTCCTGGACCGCTGATGGTGGTGAAAACTCTAAACGTGCCTTCACAAAGAATATACTACATTTTATAAGATAATAAGCTCATAACAAAGACTTTGCTTATAACCAGTCGCGAGTGGTTCTAATTTAAATAGTTAAATTAAGCTATTTAGCTGTTTTTGTCATATGCAAAACAGATATAAACACTGTTAACAAAAACACCAAAAAGACAAATTAACTTAATTTTGCACACTTTAGTAGCCTTATTGAATCAGTGTATCAGTGTCTTGCCTGTTTGTTCCTCTTCTTTCATCTTGTTTTTGTTTGTGCAGTATGTAAATGGAATATCCTTTTGTCAGAGCCTAAAATAACCACATGCCCATGCTGGGAGATGTTGTTCAGAAAAACCAGTGACGAAAACGTCTGCCCCGAGAGGCTGTATGGTGATGAAACCAACAGCAGGGAGTTAATGACGATTTAGTTGACACCTCTTCCCACGCGGCCCGAGGCTCAAGCCTAACTGTTGCTGTCCATCCCTTCCACACTATCACTTGCATCATGACACATTAGACGGGTCCGTACACGTTTTTTATGACTGGTAAGTTGGCCATTTGCCCAGAACAGGTTGGTGACAGCTGATAAGTCTCCTGTGGAAGGGACAGAACTCAACTTAGTCTTCCTTCTTGTCAAAAAGAGCCATGTGGGCTGAATCATCACTCAGTTTTGGCAAACTATAGCAGGGCTTCCCACCCACACTATCACTATGAGTAGCTATGAACTCATTCAAGTGGAGAGGATCTCACGGGGTGCCTCCTACTATACTTTCTGTTTTATAGTGATTTTATTAGATTTATCACGTATTGAAAACACAAGATCGTGGAGGAGTCTTGTCGATTTAACAGCCAATTTCAGCCAATCAATCCAAGCAGATTCTGACTGAAAGACAAAGTTTTTAAAGACAAAGATCCCAAACACTCCAGTCAGGAAACATTTGAAACTATGTATATTCAGTCAGTCATTTTCTACCCCTTATTCCATAGTGGGTTGCGGGGGAGCTGGTGCCTATCTCCAGCAGTCTCCAGGCGAGAGGCAGGGTGGTTTAAAGGTAAGGCCAATGGAAGTACAGACATTTCAGAAGCATTTAGAAGAAAAATAATTTATAAAATTTCAACACATTTCTGTAGTTTATTCAGGCAGAAAAAATTTGAGAGTGCAGGACTTAAATCAGATAACAGGAAGGCTGAACGGCATACAGAAAGGTGGCTTTGTTTTATTCATGTGAGCTTTTAACTTCTGTCTGTTATAGAACATGTATTCAGGAATCTTAGCAGCCTTTTGCAAAACTCAGAATTAAAGTATGATCTGTGTTCTTCAATAAACATCTCTAACACACATGTAGAAAGGTTAGTGAGAAGCAAACATAGAGCTAAATTATTTTTATAATCTTTTTCAGGAGGAGAGTCTATAAAAGGGGTCAAGGACCTTATCTGGGGCTTTCTTTTCGCATTGAGGACATCTGAGGCAAGCTTTTGTTTGGGTTCAGTTTAATGAGTAATTCATCAGTTGAAGTGGCTGGTTAAGACAAAAGAGCCAATATATCGGTCAAAGTTGTTTTTTTCAACAGAATGGTATTTCCAGCCCAACAGTGACACCCGGAGAGGCGTGATTGGAAGGAATGGCCTCCCAGATCTGAATTCGAGGTGTTTCGTTATTGGATTGTTCATAATGAACACCATGTTCAAGCATAAGGGTGTCCATCAGTGCACTTGGCACCAGGACACCCTAGGCAGGAGGTTGATGATCGACTTTGTTGTCGTATCGTCAGATCTTCGGCTGCATGTTTTGGACACTCGGGTGAAGAGAGGGGCTGAGCTGTCCACTGATCACCACCTGGTGGTGAGTTGGATCCGCTGTAAGAGGAGAAAGCCGGAAAGACTTGGCAGGCCCAAGCGCATAGTGAGGGTCTGCTGGGAATGTCTGGCAGAGGCCTCGGCCAGGGAGGTATTCAACTCCCATCTCCGGGAGAGCTTAGACCAAATTCCGGGGGATGTTGGAGACATAGAGTCGAGTGGACCATGTTCTCCGCATCTCTTGTCGATGCTGCTGCCCATAGCTGCGGCCGTAAGGTCTGCGGTGCCTGTTGCGGCGGAAATCCCCGAACCTGGTGGTGGACACCGGCAGTAAGGGACGCTGTCAAGCTGAAGAAGGAGTCCTATCGGCTGTGGTTGGCTTGTGGGACTCCTAAAGCGGCTAACGGGTACCGTGAGGCCCAGCGTGCTGCAGCCCGGGCTGTGACAGAGGCAAAAACCCGGGCCTGGGAGGAGTTCGGTGAGGCCATGGAAAAGGACTACTGGTTGGCCCCGAAGCGATTCTGGCATACCGTCCGGCGCCTCAGGAGGGGGAAGCAGTGTTTCGCCAAAACTGTTTACAGTGGGGGTGGGAGGCTGCTGACCTCGACTGGGGACATTATCGGGCAGTGGGAGGAGTACTACGAGGATCTCCTCAATCCTGCCATCACGCATTTCCTGGTTGAATCAGAGGCTGGGAACTTGGGGTTAGACTCTTTCATCACCCAGGCTGAAGTCACAGAGGTGGTTAAAAAGCTCCGCGGTGGCAAGGCTTCAGGGGTGGATGAGATCCGCCCTTATTACCTCAAGTCTCTGGATGTTGTAGGGCTGTCATGGTTGACACGCCTCTTCAACATTGCGTGGCGGTCGGGGACAGTGCCTCTGGACTGGCAGACTGGGGTGGTGGTCCCCCTTCATAAGAAGGGTGACCGACGGGGGTGTTCCAACTACAAGGGGATCACACTCCTCAGCCTCCCTGATAAGGCCTACTCCAGGGTATTGGAGAGGAGAGTCCAGCCGATAGTCTAACTTTGGCTTCAGGAGGAGCAGTGTGGTTTTCGTCCCGGCCGTGGAACACTGGATCAGCTCTTTACCCTCTACAGGGTGCTCGAGGACTCATGGGAATTTGCCCAACTGGTCCACATGTGTTTTGTGGACCTGGAGAAAACATTCAGCTGTGTCCCTCGTGGTCCCCTGTGGGGGTGCTCCAGGAGTATGGAATCGGGGGCCCTTTATTAGGGGACATCCAGTCTCCGTACAAGCCGAGCAGGAGTTTGGTCCTCATTGCCGGCACTAAGTCGGACCTGTTCCCGGTGCATGTTGGACTCCGGCAGGGCTGCCCTTTGTCACTGGTCCTGTTCATAACTTTTATGGACAGGATTTCTAGGCGCAGCCAAGGGCCGGAGGGGGTCTGGTTTGGGAACCCGTGGATTTCGTCTCTTCTTTTTGCAGATGACATGGTCCTGCTGGCCCCCTCTAGCCAAGACCTACAGCATGTGCTGGGGCGGTTCGCAGCCGAGTGTGAAGCGGCTGGGATGAAGATCAGCTTCTCCAAGTCCGAGGCCATGGTTCTCGACCGGAAAAGGGTGGCTTGTCCTCTTCAGGTTGGAGGGGAGTTCCTGTCTCAAGTGGAGGAGTTCAAGTATCTCGAGGTCTTGTTCACGAGTGAGGGAAGAATGGAGCGGGAGATAGACAGACGGATCGGTCCGGCTGCCGCAGTAATGGGGGCACTGTGCCAGTCCGTTGTGGTGAAGAGAGAGCTGAGCCGAAAAGCAAAGCTCTCCATTTACTGGTCGGTCTACGTTCCTACCCTCACCTATGGCCATGAACTTTGGGTCATGACCGAAAGAACGAGATCACGGATACAAGCGGCTGAAATGAGCTTCCTCCGTAGGGTGGCCGGGCACTCCCTTAGAGATAGGGTGAGGAGCTCGGCCATCCGGGAGGAGCTCGGAGTAGAGCCGCTGCTCCTCCACATCAAGAGGAGCCAGTTGAGGTGGCTTGGGCATCTATACCGGATGCCTCCTGGACGCCTTCCTCGGGAGATGTTCCAGGCACGTCCCACCGGGAGGAGGCCCAGGGGACGGCCAAAGACACGCTGGAGGGACTATGTCTCTCGGCTGGCCTGGGAACGCCTTGGGCTCCCCCCGGAGGAGCTGGAGGAGGTGTCTGGGGAGAGGGACGTCTGGGCGTCTCTGCTGAGTCTGCTGCCCCCGCGACCCGGTCCCGGATGAAGTGGAAGACGACGACGATGAGTATATGAAATGTAAACATACTGTATATGTACATATATATTGCTGGAGGTGTAAATTAGAAAAGCCTCTTCAATAGCCATTTTAAAACCTGCTCTTAAGACCCACCTCTTCTCTTTTGAGCCGGTATAAGTTGTTAAATCTTTATTTTTCTCCTGTGTTGTATTTTCTTGTTGTTACTTCTACTTGGATTTTATTTCTACTTTTAATCATTTCATTTGTTTTAATTTCTAATGTTTTGTTCATTTATTTTTGATTATTATTTTTATTCAATGCTATTTTTAAAGTGTATTATAAGTGCAGTTGGCCTGGTTTGGATATAGTATTTGCAGAGATGTCTCTGGTTCTAGCTTATTTTGTTTAGTATGTTGAGTATCACTTGGTCACACACATGGATACTATGATTTTAGTCATCTAGCCATGCAAAACCACTAATAAAAGATGCTAATGCCAATTTAAAATGTTAACTCTTTGATATTTTTTTCTTTTTTTTTATATATCAGTAAAAGTCTGTTTTACATTGACTGCTCTCACACATGCAGCATAAAGTCACATCTGCTCTGTGGCAGGAAGGCTGATAAGAAATTATTTTGAATGTTTTTCTTCTTTTTTTATTCTTAACGATAAATCAGAATAAGCCAAAATTGGTACCAGCATGTCAAAGGTTTTCAAAGCAGCCGGTCAGAACTTGGCAGCAAAATTCTAATCAATGCATCTCGAATTAGCAACACTTCAATACACAGTGGTAGTCTATGGTTATGAGGTCCATAAAGTTTAGACATAATGACTCTCCCTTGAGCTTATCTGTATGTGCAAAGAGGACCAAGTTATAAGTTGGACATATCACCACAATGTCTAAAAGAATATCATAACTCTCTCCTTCAGATTAAAGGAAAATGTTTTGGATGTTCAGGAAATCCAAAAACCACCAAAGTTCAAGCCCGTCATGAACTGGGAACTGCTGGGATACCGGTGTCACTCTCCAAAGTAAAATGAGTTTTATGTTACCATTATATAATATCATACTGTGGGTCCGCGTCACCCTTAGTGTTACTTGTGGAATAGACAAAGAGGGTTGAATTATAAAGGAGGATAACCTCAAAATTCTTCAAATTCTCTAAAAACCAACAAGTCGATGTTTAAAATATGGAAATCGTTGTTTTAACTAGACAATGATGAAAGACACACAAACGGATAAACCAGGCTTCTGGAATGGGTCTGACCTCAACCCTATTGAACGTTTGTGAGCTATGCCTGAAAACCAGGTTTGTGCATGGAATCCAACCATTTTAAATGAATTCAATTCTACCAAGAACAATTGTAAAATATCAAATTAAAATTCTGCCAGAAGCCTGTTGATGGCAACAAAGGCCATGTGGTCGAGGTCCATCCCATAGTGTGACTGTCATGATTTGAAGGTGATGATTTTTCTCTGATAATGATTATGTTTTTCTGGTGGTGCTTTAATTCATTCCTCAGGTTTAGTTCCTTAATAATTCTGGTATTCTATTCATTATGCATTTTAGTTATGTTCTGTAAGAGCTTCCTTTGGTTAGATTGTTTTCTTCCGTCGACTGTGGCTCAGTAGGAAGAGTAGTTGTCTTGCAATCAGAAGGTTGTGGGTTCAATTCCAGCTTCCTCCTGCCATAGGTCAATGTGCCCCTGGGCAAGGTACTTAACCTCAAGTTGCCTACCGATCTGTGTATCGGTGTGTGAGTGTTAGTGAGTGCAATTGGGTGAATGTGGCTCTAGTCTAAAGCGCTTTGAGTCGTCTGTATGACTGGAAAAATGCTATATACGTTCAGCTCATTCAGATTTTTGTTGCCACTCTCTGCCACAGTCAGCTCGTAATCAGTTTCTTTCCATCCACCTGCACCATGCCAGTCAGTCTCCCTGCTTTCACCTGTACCATGCTCTATTTATATGCTTCTGTTCTGTTTACTCCTTGCAGGTTTATCCTGTTGTCATGCCAAAGTGTCTGTCCACACCAGTGTATCATGCCACACCAAGCCTGTTTAAGTGTTCATTGTCATGCCTGCTCACGTTTTTGCCTGGATTTAAGTTTTTATGAAAACATTTGTACTTGCAAAGCCGCTCCTGCCAATCAGAACCACGCTTTAGTTGGGGCTTACCTACATATCGGGGTCTGTGTGTGCAATTTTGTCTATGTGAAAATCAAAAGATTAATTGACACTTGAGCACACTATTCTTTGCAAAATTAACGGAAGCCTATAAATAATTCACCTTGGGGAAAACATCTTCAAATCAATTGATGAAAGGTAAGCAATTTGATTTTGTGGTCAGGAAACTGGCTATTGTGGATTCTTTGTCTATCCCAACCATATGTTGCAGCCCAGTGTGTATCATTGCAATCCTTTTAAAATAAATTATTTTAAATGACCCATTGTGCAAGCTCATTTATAAAGTCATCTGGATTATCAGGAGTAAATGGCAATTGAATGGCACTAAAAGCTCAAAGCTAAAATAAACTTAAATTTAGCTTCATCTTTTTGCGATGCCTTTTCTAATAGTGTTACTCATCCTAATCAGTTGATTATAGCTACTAACTCTATAACAATCCAAATGTTTGAAAAACGATTTAAATGTCACTTTTTCAGGTTCACAAAGTTTTGTTCAGTCCAATACATTTTATGAAACATGAATTCAAAAAGGCTCTAAATATATAAACCAATGGATCTCATCAGGTTTATAAAATGTGTTTTAGCTCGTTTCTGTCTGTTTGCATGTTTGGGCATGTTACTATATGTTAACTGTTGAGTCTTACCTACAGTAAGACTCAACAGTAACTTAGAAAATTCTTCAACTTTTTTCAGTGATTTGATGAAAAAGTGAAACTTGTACATAACAGATTTATTGCATACATAGATACAGATTTCAGGTATCTTTATCTTCATTTTGATCATGGGTGAGTATGGATTACAGGAGACAAAAAAAAAATTTAAGTTTCTCAGACAACAGGGATATTTAACAAGACCAAGTTTTTGTTTCTTTTACACAGAAATATTGACCTGTTTTCTAGGAAATTACTTCTAAACTATAATAGGTAAGACTGCTGATTTGACAGTCAACGACAGCCACAAAACGTAATTGTAGATTAAGCTGGCTGTTCACAAAGGACTGTATCAAAGCAGTAGAAAGTTGGGTGGAATAGATAGGTGTAGTAGAAAAAGATGCACAAGCAACAGGGATATTTGCAGCCTTGAGAGTATAGTGGAGCAAAGTCAGTTTAAGAGTTTGTGATGAATCCACAAGGTGTGGACTGCAGCTGGAACGAGTGCTGTATGAGCAAGCACACACAGAGGTATCTAGAACGAAGGCTACAACTGTCACATTCCTTCTGTTAAACCATTCCTGAACAAGAGACAACATCAGACGTGTCTCAGCTGGGCTGAGGAGAAAAAGGACTGGACTCTGTGCTACAAAGTCCTCTTTTCAGATGAAAGTAAATATTCCATTTCATTTGATCCCAACGTCTGGAGGATAAGTGGAGGGGCACATAATCCACGTTTTTTGAGGTCCACTATAAAATGTGTACAGTTAGTGAGGATTTGTTTTTATCATGTTATCTACAAGTTTTGACCCACTGTGTTTTTTCTAAGCTAATGTCAGAACAGCGATTTACCCGGACATTTCAGAGCATGATGTGCTTCCCTCTGCCATGGTATCCTTGTTGCTGTTCTCCTGACCTAAAACCATACAAATAAACTATGGAATATTAACAAAATAATGGATTGAGTTCATAAACTTTCAAGTGCGTAGACATACTTTTCAGTAGGCTGACATTTCTGTATAAATAATCTTTTTTATTAGCAAAAATTGATTTTTCTGATGTTGGCTTTTCTGATTTCAGCTAAAAACCAAAACTTAAAATAAATCAGTCTGTGTAAAATGTCTCTGTATATTGTATGATATTTACTTTTCAAATTGAATTACTGAAATAAACTCACTTTCCAATGATGTTCTAATTTCCTGAAATGCACCTGTATGTTTGCCAGAATCTAAATTGCATTCATGAAGAAAAAGAAGCGTTATTAACTTAACTGTGAATGGTCTTCCTTTATCCTATTCAGTCTTCTCCAGGTTCTGTGGCAGTGGCTTTTTTCATTCTGTCATTCAAAAGCAAAGTGCTCCTTTGCTATTAGGACTTAAATGTCTTGGAACCATCGACACAGATAGATAAACCCTGCTAACAGCCTTAAAATCAGTGCAAAACTCACTGAATCACCTGGGTTTCAAGGGGTTCAAGCTGTGCTAAACTGCATGCCACTGTTACTATGGACTGCTGTATTTAGTCATGTTGACCATTCTTGTTTAATTGTTTAATCACCTAAAAAGCTTGCATTGCTTGCATATGTGTGGAACAGGAAGTAAATTCCAGCAATCTCCAAAGTGCCCTCATCTTATCTTATCAGCAAAATGAAATTGATGATGTTCAGTTCAATTCAGTTCTATTTATATAGCAACAATTAACAACACATTTCGTCTCAAGGCACTTGACAAAGTCAATTCAATCGAATCATACAGATTTCAAGTCAAGTACATACATTCCAATTAATCCTAACTATCGAACAGTGCAGTCAGATTCAGTTATTTATTCAAATTGGATAAAAGGTTTTTCTGTCTAAGGAAACCCAGAGACCGTGGAGAGGAAAAACTCCCTTTTAACAGGAAGAAACCTCCAGCAGAACCAGGCTCAGTGTGAGCGGCCATCTGCCACGACCGACTGGGGGTTTGAGAGAACAGAGCAGAGACACAAAGAGAACAAAGAAGCACTGATCCAGGAGTACTTTCTATGGGAAGGAAAAGTAAATGTTAATGGATGTAGCTCCTTTAGTCATTTCACCTAGAAAGAAAGAACAGATAAACCCTGAGGCAGTTTTCAAGGTTGGAGTCTGAAAAAGAGCACATAGAGTTAGTCACAGTAGGTCAGTCAATTGGCATGTCTAGGAGAGAAAAAGGGTTAAACACTGAAAGACAGGGCCATGTGGATCATCGGTAGAGGGTGAGCAATAAGTTGTTGCCAGCAGAAGCTTGGATGATGCCCCTCTCCAGAAAGGTGTCACAGGTAGATACAGAGTCAGGCCAGGTGTAGCTTCTAGGAAGAGAAAAGAGAGAACAAAGTTAAAAGCTGAAATAACAGCAAATGCAAAATTGGAGAGTAGTGTGAGAATGGAGCGAAGATAGTGAAAGTGGTCATTAAGTCCTCCAGCAGCCTAAGCCTATAGCAGCATAACTACAGAGATAGGTCAGGATAAACTAAGCCGCTCTAACTATAAGCTTTATCAAAAAGGAAAGTTTTAAGCCTAGCCTTAAAAGTAGACAGGGTGTCTGCCTCACGGACTAAAACTGGGAGCTGGTTCCACAGGAGAGGAGCCTGATAACTAAAGGATCTGCCTCCCATTCTACTTCTAGAGACTCTAGGAACCACCAGTAAACCTGCAGTCTGAGAACGAAGTGCTCTGTTAGGAACGTATGGAACAATCAGATCTCTGATGTATGATGGAGCTAGATCATTAAGGGCTTTATATGTGAGGAGGAGAATTTTTAATACTATTCTGGATTTAGCAGGGAGCCAATGAAGAGAAGCTAAAATAGGAGAAATATGATCTCTCTTTTTAATTTTCACCAGAACTATTGCTGCAGCATTTTGAATCAGCTGAAGGCTTTTAACTGCATTTTGTGGACATCCAGATAGTAAAGAATTACAATAGTCCAGCCTTGAAGTAACAAATGCATGGACTAGTTTTTCAGCGTCACTCCTGGATAAGATATTTCTAATTTCGGCAATGTTCCGGAGGTGAAAGAAGGAAATCCTAGAAACCTGTTTAATATAGGATTTAAATGACATGTCCTGGTCAAAAATAACACCAAGGTTTTTTACTTTATTACCGGAGGTCAATTTAATGCCATCCAGGTTAAGTGATTAACTAAGCAGTTTTTTTTTTTAAAGACTCCGGTCCAAAGATGACAACTTCTGTCTTGTCTGAATTTAGAAGCAGAAAATTAAAGTCATCCAAGTTTTTATATATTCAAGACATGCTTGTAGTCTATCTAACTGGTTGGGTTCATCAGGATTTATGGATAAGTAAAGCTGAGTATCATCAGCGTAACAGTGAAAATTTATTCTATGCTGCCTGATAATTTTACCTATTGGAAGCATATATATAGTAAAGAGAATTGGCCCAAGTACTGAACCCTGTGGTACTCCACAATTAACCCTGGAGTTTAAAGATGATTTATCATTTACATGAACAAACTGGAATCTCTCAGACAAATAAGATTTAAACCAGCCTAGTGCTGTTCCCCTGATCCCTACAGCATATTCCAGCCTTTTTAAGAGAATATTATGGTCGACTGTATCAAATGCAGCACTGAGATCTAACAGAACCAGAACAGACACAAGTCCATTATCTGAGGCCATAAGAATATCATTAGTGACTTTCAGCAGAGCTGTTTCAGTGCTATGATGAGCTCTGAAACCTGACTGAAACTCTTCAAACAGGTCATTGCTGTGCAAATGTTCACACATTTGATTAGCAACTATTTTCTCAAGAATTTTAGATAAGAACGGAAGATTGGATATAGGTCTGTAATTTTTCAAGTCATCTCGATCAAGCGAAGGTTTCTTAAGCAAAGGTTTAATTACAGCTACCTTAAAAGCTTGTGGTACATATCCATTTACTAAAGATAGATTAATCAAATCTAAAATGGGGCTAGTAATTGTTGAGGTAGAATAATGCTATCACTGATATTCTTGCGGCCTCAACCTCTCCCAGTCCGGATGTCGGGAGAAAGAACAGATGAAGAGCAGAAAATTAAGATTAACGCAAGTTTAGTTTGGAAGATAATAAGTCCAATGATTTCTAATGCAAGATGAATATACAAAATAACACAAAGAAAGAAAATTACATAAAGAAAAGCAAATTACATAAGGGCCCTTACGGAGAGAGATTGCAGATTTCAGCAAAGCATGGCTGACTTTACCCAGATGTTTCTGTCATTACAAGTTTCAGTACATCTTTATACTGTTGACTTCAAAGCTTACTGACTGTGCCTTCCCTTTTTCCGTCTGGTGCTGTAAATCAGCCAAGCTACCTTGTGGCATCTATACCATGGCCAAAAGTTGACATTTATTGCTTTATTGTCCCTACAGCCAGCTTTTACTGCTTGCTGCTGTGGAGAACTTCCTAACCTCTGCTTCACCCTTGTGCCATCCTGACCCCTGCTGTGATCTGTGCTTTCTCCTCAAGGCTCACTCATGTTAAATCTCAATTTAATGTTCTCACATGCAGACTAAACTAATAGCATGAAATTACATGATTTTAATTCTCAACATAATCTAAGGAAAAAAAGGAAAAAAGGATGTTAAAGTGTATAAGTACTCCTGGGTGTATTCAGACACAGTTTTAACTTGCCACAGTTTATTGTTAATCTAATTTTGTTTTAGCTGCTTGGAACGTGTAATTCTAGCAAGCGTACAGCTCTGTTAATTATAAATATAAGAAAAGTCAATTTGAGTTAATCTGGTTTAAAAGGTCAATCTAGAAAGGTTATCTAGAATGGGTGTAACTTCTGTTGGAGAAGAGCCCAAATAATTTGACAGAATGAAATTAAAATAGGAGGCTTAGTTTACTTTGTGCCAAATGATTTTTCCTACATGTTTAATCTGACAGGAAGGCCAAGTTTGCTTCAATATGCACCATCACATAAATGCAGATAAGCACATAGGCTATTGAGACTCTTTAACTATCTCAATCCTCAGTGTGCACTGTAAAAGAATCAGCAGTGTGTGTGTGTGTGTGTGTGTGTCCGCTTCTGCCAATCACAAGACCTGCAGCTGTCTCCTCCACTTCTGGCACTCACAGCAGCAGGTTTTCTGTGCTGGTTGTATACTGAGTACAACAGAAAGCTCTGGAAGCAGACGACTTGCACAAATGTGGCAAGCCTGCTGAGACGCCTCAAAGAGGGAAGGGAAAAAGTCTTATTGTGAGATAACATCCTGTGCAGTGAACACAAGAAACACAAATGTACCACATACAGTATATGCAGTAATTACCTGAGACTTGGGGAATATATTCAATTTGAAAAGGAAAAACTGCTAGGAGAGTGCATATGTACTTTCGCTTGGCTAGGAGACAGTTTGAGTTTCAACAACTTGAGAAAAAGTATTTTTTCAAGGAGGTTAAAGGGCATATATCATCATTTTTAAAATGTTCCTTTTCAATTGCAATCATAGATGTATGGTTCTCGATAAGTCTATTAATTTCTATGGTGGAAGATGGAAAATATGCAAAACAGTATAGAAAACAAATTTGCACAAGGGTGCAGGGCAGGGAGCCAATGGTTGCTCAAAAGTGATCACATCATATATGGAAAACCAAACTCTAATATCAATACATACGTTTTCTTCTTGAAAATTTTAATGATGATGTTTCTGAAATGTGCTATACAAATTAACTTGAAATGAAAACCCAGATGAGATCGGACTTACAGATGATCAATCAGCACAACTGGTTGAACCTCATCTAATAACAACAAAGTGTGAAATATGATCGATTACAAAATGTATTCACGAGCAGCCTTTCAGTAAATCCACTTACAACAGTACAGGTGTGTTCATGAGAAAACTCATAGCTGAAAAAGGGAATACTGAATATCTGAGCCCTGGAAACGTTCTTTCATCTGCTCAGACTGAAGTAATTTTACTATGACTAATTCTAGACTCCTGCTGGTCGCTTTTGGTTACTACATCTATTACTTAAAGGAGACATTAGCATACATTATTTTCAAACTATGGACAGACAGACTGTAAATGTAAACAGAAATATTCACGTGTGCAATGCATACAATATTCAGATATGACTATGCACATTAACTATCCCTCTGGCTCATAATTAGGAAATTTTAAACCATCACACACACTGGAGTAATGTTGTTCTCAAAACATTACTTCCAGTAGATCGTCTTTCACACCGCTCAAACTATATAAGTCTGTAGTTACTTCTCCTACAACTGTTTGTTCTAGATACAAATCATGAACACATTGCTTGGCCCCAAAAAAGTTTCTTTAACCAATTGTCACATGTGCTGGATAAAAGGAAAGTTGAACTACTTAATACTAGAATCTGCTGCTCATTTGTCTCAGACACTGAGAAAAAAAAGTTACTGTTGGAGATAACTGTCATAGGTCAATGTGCACTTCAAACATTTAGAAAGAAATGGTTTTGTTTTAATATAATAAAGTGATGTGTAAATGTCAGCAGACAGTTGTCACTGACAGTGGAGTAAAATCAGCAAATGTTTTTACCTAGGAAATGTTTTTCTCACAGATTCTGCTAGAGCTATTTGTTGTCTCTGTGGTATGAGCTGTGTTGTGTCCTCATCTCTCAGGTTTGGTTGGATCCTTCTCTTAAAGCCAAGGTCCCATTTGTTTTACTATCCTGGGCAAAATATCTTCATGGTAAATGATGAGAAATCCACCCTTATTACCTTTTTACTTTTATAAATATTGGGGAAAATAAGAGCGCTCATCCCATTCTTTTTTGTGCTGAAAGTAAGTGATGGTAAATCACTTACTATTTACCATGTGAAAGTGGCATTATATGGTTATGATGTTTCCATTTTAAAGCGGTCTCTCTCTCCATGGACTATTTTAATGTCAGAAAAGTGCTATTTAAAGTGACCTATCTGCTTAGTAAGACATTTTATCATATTTTCACGTGTTTACGTTTCAAGCTTTGAAAATTCCTATGTTTACAAGTTCTAAAGTATGATGATATTATCCCTTTAAAGACATTCTTGGACAAGTCTTTGCTTTGTACCATTGCCTTAAGAGAATGTTTAAGGACAGAGACTTACCTTTTTTTGTATTCACTTTGATTAAAATGGACATAAGAACTGTGAATAGGAATCTAGCTATTGATCACCAGAATTAGGTTCCACAAATACAGTTGAGATGAATTGTCAATTAAAAAAAATTTTCCTAGAGAAAAAAAAACTCTTTGCACAGGGATGTAATGAGTTTCTTCTTTTATTTAGGGGATACAATTTAGTTTTAAAACGTTGGTCACCATGAATTCCCTCATGATCAGCTAGATTCACACCAGTTTACTCAATATGCACTTTGTACTGAAAGCTGGCTTCATCTACTCCATGTCTGGTATTACAGTGCTTAATGTATTTTCATCTTTGTACACTGTTTCTTTAATAACAGAAGATCTGCTGGCCGAAGTGCAGAGGAGAATCTTCAGAGCATACATATCTATGGTGAAATTCAGTGAGCTGTATAATGGAACATCCTCTTATCTACAAAAAACAAAATAAAGCACAGAGAGTAGTGTGACCTTAGTACTAATATTTGTTGTGATTATTAATCTGAGAATATTTAATATTTAATCAAATAATATTTCGGTCTGTTAAGGGTTGTCCTGTGAATACCAGCCCAGTAAGGTGATGGTATTAGGATAAAATAGAAAGGTGTGAGACAAGCTCTGACATTAATGAACAGCATAAACTCTGAACACATATGGAATGAATTCACACAATTTCTTAAAATACAAGAATTAAATAAAAAAAAATAAGTCAACTCAAAGTCAAACATATTTCAATCAACAAACTCTTTACTATGCTAAAACTATCCAACTAAACTACCAAGCAGAATTAAAGAATAACGAAGACTAATGGGCTATGTACAATATAAACAAGTTGATTAAAGATGGTTGAAACCATGACCAAAAAGAGTGATGCAACATTACCATGCAATGTTTATGTTTGAGAACCAAGGATTATCTTGAAAAATCTGGAAGTGAAGTTAAGTTAGTCTTGGAATCAACTTAAGCAATAATCAGCAAACGTTTAGACAACCATTCAAAAATACCTTGTTTGAATGCTAGCATTTGTGTAAATGATGCTTACATCAAGAAAGTTTTTCTACCTGTGTACCTTTTTTCTTTTTTTACATCTGCATCAAGGCAGAAAGACGTATCAGAGCAAAACGCTTAATTTTATTTTTTTGTTAAAACTGCAAAATGTTTAGATGACCAGCCATTTTCTTAGTTTAATGTTTACAATGAGAGTAGTATTAAAAGATAAAAGGTGCAAATTAATGATGTATGGGGTTTTAAGAGAGTTATACTGAGAAAGACTGGATGTATTATTTTCATCTTTGTGCAGCAGAGAGCATATTTTTTATATATATATAAATGTAGGTTTTGCTTCAATCTTGGTGCATAAAATCTGATGTTGTTCTTTGAATAAATGAGGCCTGGAAGAACATTCTCAGATGTGACACAATATTTGCTCTGCTCATGAACAAACCTCTGTTTTTTAATGAAAGAGCCTTGGTTTGGAAATAACGCAGAAGAAAAGAGAAAGTAGAAAAAAGAGCTCATCTTGTTTCTGCAGTGCCTGATCCTCTCCACCTGACAAGAGCAAAAAAAAAGAAAGATTTTTCCGGGAAGCCCATATATGGTCAGCTGATGATGAGGTGTGCAACAGATGAGTCATCCTCCCAGACTCCCACACTCCCCCCAGCCTTACATGTGTGCAAGAGATGGAGAGCAAGAGAGAGCAGAGACAGCAAGAGAATAAAGAACTAAATGACCTGCAAAAATTGTGTGAAGCAAACGTTAAACCAAGTAATGCAGTTCAGAACTTCCTCACTTTTCCACAGAGAGAATTATAAGACCAACAGAGGAGAAAGCATTACATTAGTCTCTGCACTCTGCGATAAAAGCTGTTTCCCCTGTTCAAAAATCCTTTGCTCTGTTGCACCCGATACTGTTGGCTTTATGAAGAAGCCCTACTCAGTGTGCCTGTCCTGTCCGCGTGCATTGTGCAATGCGCTAATGCATAGAGTGGAAAGGTGTTTGACTATCTGTGCACATGTACATTGAAAGTTAATCCATGTTTCAGTGTCCTTGTCATCTTTGTTGCTATATACCTGTGGTTTTTTGATCTGCAAAAATGCAAAAGCATGCTGACAATATGATGCTCCTTCTGCATCCTTAAAGAATATTGCAGGAATAACAATGTGGAGCAAAACTGTAACATATCAATTAAGTTATGCATGTATTTTTCTAATCAGTTATTAGGTTTTTCCATTTATCTGATTATTTATTGCATAGATGTTACTTTGCTGAGTTTTAACACGATCCTATCATTTGATCTTAGCTATGTAGAATCCCAAATAAACCCTGTGCTCTAATGGTCACATGCATTCAGTTTGCATGCTGATGGATACTTTTCTTCAGTTTTTTTACAATAAGTGGGAAAAGTAATCAGAAGGTGGAAAACCATACACTCTTACGTTTTCTTTCTGCAAATCTTCCCGATGTCTTCCAGACAGGTGGCCTTACAGCAACAAGAGAAATTCAGATGGCATGGACTGAATTTATGTAGCGCTTTTCCAGTCATACTAACAGCTCAAACTGCTTCATACCAGAGCCACATTTCCCCAATTACGCACATTCATACACCAATCTGCAGATCAGTAGGCAACTTGGGGTTAAGTGCCTTGCCCAGTGGCACATTGACATGTGATAGGAGGAAGCTGGAATTGAACCCACATCCTTCTGATTGCAAGATGACTACTCTACCCACTGGATGCATGTGTGATACTCCGCACCTTTTCTTTAAAAATCTTAGTTAAAAGGAGTTTCATAGAATATAGAATAGACTAGTTTAGTAGTTTTAGTAGTTTGTGATCAGCAACTATTTCTCATGTAAGATAAATAACAAAATGGTTTCTTTACCTTTTTGTTCAAATAAGACAAAAAAAACAAACTCATCTACATCACCTTCCACAACTACAGCATCCAAAAACAAACATTTGTCTTTTATTGCAGTAGGATAATTTCCCAATAAAACCATAGAAAATGTATCTGCTTTTGTCAGATGCAACATGCACTACAGGTGAGTTTGGAAACAAAGTATGAACATGTGAAAAATCAGCTCATGCACACTGTTGACTACATTGGTATATCTGTGATGTTGTGGGCCTGCTTTTCTTCCAAAAGCACTGGAGACATTGTCAGAGTGCACAAAATAAACCTTCTTCCAGGACCACCTCACAACAAAATCCTACAAAACACTTGTTGAGGCCATAAGAGAGTACCATGGATTCTGGAAGATGTAGAGACACCATACAAAGAGGAATTATCAAAGATCTCCCTTTAAAATGTAGGAATATAGTTTTTTAGTTTATAGTTTCCATCAACACCCATTCATTCATTTTCTATACCTGCTTCATCCTTACAGGGTCGCAGGGCGGTTGGTCCCAATCTCCAGCTGTTATTGGGCAAGAGGCAAAATACATCCTGGACAAATCACGATACACACACCCACTCCTAATGACAATTTAAAGAGGCCAATTAACCTGTTAGGAAACAGAATACCCGGAGAGAACCCACTCTTGAATGGAAAGAACATGTAAATTCCCCACAGAAAGGGGTTCCTACCCAAAACCTTTTTAAAGTAAGGCAACAATACTAATCACTGTTCCACAGTGCAGCCCAAACAAAATCCAACTTCTCATGATTAGCTAATATCAAGTATTAACAAAACACAGAAGAAAGCATTACATAATCAAAAATTGTCCCTAATCTTCTTGGACAGCTTCTATCTGCATAATTTGACTCTCGTTGGGAACAGAATGAACATAATCCCCTTTTTAAGGCTGAACAGCTCATCGCTCTGCTGTTTGTGTACAAAGAGACAATGTTATACTGTTATCATACTGGGACGTATGTCTGCGACAGAGCTGCTTTCCAAAGAGAAAAAACACCAACACATGTAGTATATTCTGAAATTTTTACATCACTTTAGCTATATTTATAGGGACTTTAATATACATGCACCCTGAGGCTGATGAAAGCTGTGATATCACTTCTTTTCTTGTAGTCTGTCAATGGGGAAACAGCCAAGGGACAGGGTGCCAGTTTGAGCGTTTGCTGGGTGGGAAAGCTTATAACATTCGTGCTTCACATTTACACCTTGATTTTATTTCTGGAATATGCCTGTTGCAACCTTAAAATAGATTGCAAAGTTTTTCCAGGAAGATGTTGTTAAAAATCGCTGGTATCTTTGTGTTATTGTACAGTACAAAATGCTAAATGTGTAAGAAATTTGGAACTAATGATATCTAGGTATCATTTCTTGGAGTGACTCCTTTCTCATTTGATGTTTCTTTTCTCTGATAATTGATTAATAAAGAAAAATATTTTACGGTTTTGAGACAAAGCATTGATTTGCATTAAATTAGAGAATTAAACAATATTATACTATTTTTTCTCATGTAACATTAATTATCAAAACCTGCAGCAATTTTGTTCCCTTTCTTGAATTTATGAGTTTTACATTCCCTGTGATGGTGTCTCTTTTTGAAAAACTGTCTTTGATTTTATAGCACAAACCATTTTTCCATCTACAATTAGTTTTTAAACCTTATTTAGTAAACTTGTGTTTTTTAAATCAAATTTTTATCTAAATAATAGTGCTGCTGGTACATATTCTCCTTAATTTTATATAAAGATGATTCGACAGCAGAGTCTTTCACTCTTTTATATCTGGCATGCAGAAGTAGAACCAGAATAAAGATGCTCCAGATGGAAGGTATAAATGACTAACACTCATTGGGTCATGCCCTACACAAGACTAGTCATAATAACATAAAGTAAAAGATAAACAGATTAAGCAAGACGGGGCAGTTTAGAGTGTAACTGAACCAAATCCATTTGCAAATTAGCTTTTTGTAATTATTAATTAATTATATCTGGCTATCATGAATTCTATTATATGTGAATAAAAAAATTAAAACACTAAAGTAAAATTAAACTGGCCTGAGCTTAAATGGTTGTAAATTAATTTGGATTTAAATCTTTCTGCATATGGCCAATTGAACTGAAACAAAGTTGTATTTGTCATGATCCATGGCTGTTTGTGTTTTGGTTCTCTTTTGTGTTTCATTTCGGTTCATGTAATTATTGATGAGTTTTGCAGTATTAAGTTTATTCCTCTATGTTGAGTTTTCTTATTATTACTTGTTTTCTGTTCTTTAAGCATTTTGTTCATACTCTTATGTTAGTGTTATGCTTTTTCCTTTTGATTTGTTCATTGTGTATTTAGTTCAGCGCTTCTGTGTTTAATGGTCTCCTCCCCTCAGTTGCACAGTTCAGCACTCTTGCTCAGCTGTTCCTCAAATTAAATTCACCTGGTTTCATGTCACTCTTCACTCCTCAGTATTTAAGCTTCTTTGTTATCAGTGTTCCTTGCTGGTTTCTTCCAATATATTCAGCTTGGTTTCATGTCTTGCTGTTTTGAACGTACAAGATGGCGACGCAGATGGTCGCCTCGGCGTGTTGGTGCGCATTGTTTTGTTTTGTTTTTTGCTTTAAAACGGTCTTCTGTGATGGTACCCGGAGCTCTCTCACCAGAGAAGAACTCATGAACATCAGGGCTACTACACCAGAGGAGTTATTTCCAACATTTCTACCTACTGCTCTGGAATATTTGGACATTCTGGTCAAAGGTGCGCTCACCTTTGTTCACGCGGTGAAACGCCGGAAGAGAGGGAAACGGGCTGGGGTGCTGGTACGTCTTCGCCAGCGTGGACTACGAACACCGTTACCTGGAATATTTCTCTCTAACGTGCGCTCACTTCCCAACAAAATGGAGGAACTACAACTGTTGTTGGGGAAAAACAGGGACTTTTATTCATCGGCAGTTTTGTGCTTCACGGAGACGTGGCTGTGTGGATTAATACCGGACTCTGCGCTGCAGCTGGCAGGATTCCAGCTCTACAGAGCGGACAGAGACACGGAACTCTCCGGCAAAGCGAAAGGTGGAGGAATCTGTTTTTACCTCAACAGTGGTTGGTGCAACGACGTGACAGTGATTCAGCAGCACTGTTCTCCAGACCTGGAATCCTTCATCATAAACTGTAAGCCTTTCTATTCCCCCCGTGAGTTCGCTTCGTTCATCCTGGTCGGTGTTTACATCCCGCCGCAAGCTAACGTGCAGGTCGCACAGCGCATGCTCGCCGACCAGATACTGAGTGTGGAGCGGACCAACCCGGACTCCTTAGTTATCGTCGCTGGTGACTTTAACAAAGGTAATCTGACCCACGAACTCCCCAAATACAGACAGTTTATAAAATGTCCGACCAGAGAAGACAGCATTCTGGATCACTGTTACACCACCATCAGAGACGCTTATCACGCCGTCCCACGTGCTGCACTGGGCCAATCCGACCACATCATGGTCCACCTGATTCCTGCATACAGGCAGAAACTTAAGCTCTGCAAACCTGTTGTGAGGACGACAAGGAAGTGGAGCAGTGAGGCTGTGGAGAATCTCCAGGCGTGTTTAGGCTGTACAGACTGGGATGTGTTCAGGACTACTACCAACAGTGTGGACGAGTACACAGAGGCTGTGACTTCCTACATCAGCTTCTGTGAGGACAGCTGTGTACCATCATGCACCAGGGTGAGTTACAACAACGACAAACCCTGGTTTACAGCTAAACTCAGAAGGTTAAGACTGGATAAGGAAGAGGCCTTCAGGAGTGGGGACAAAGACATATACAGAGAGGCAAAGTACAAGTTTGGCAAGGCAGTGAAAGAGGCCAAACGACTGTACTCTGAGAAGCTCCAAATCCAGTTCTCAGCCAACGACTCTGCGTCTGTCTGGAAAGGGCTCAAGCAAATCACCAACTACAAGCCGAAAGCCCCCCACTCCATCAACGACCGACGCCTCGCCAACGACCTGAACGAGTTCTACTGCCGCTTTGAAAGACAAAGGGACAGTCCTGCAACCATCTCCCACGACGCCCCCCAACAGCTGCAGCCACAATCCACCACCCCCACCTCCCCAACCTCAAGAGGGGCCTTGGCACCTCCAATCCCCACCCTGAAGTTCCCCCCCACCAGCCCCCTACCCACGCCGAGGACGGCTCTTTCCATCCAGGAGAGGGACGTCAACAAACTCTTCAGGAGACAGAACCCCCGGAAAGCTGCTGGTCCGGATTCTGTCTCACCAGCCAGCCTGAAGCACTGCGCTGATCAGCTGTCTCCAGTCTTCACAGACATTTTTAACACCTCACTGGAGACATGTCATGTGCCAGCCTGCTTCAAGTCCTCCACCATCGTCCCTGTTCCCAAGAAGCCAAGGACCACAGGGCTTAATGACTTCAGACCCGTCGCCCTGACCTCTGTGGTGATGAAGTCCTTTGAGCGCCTTGTGCTCTCACACCTAAAAGACATCACCGACCCCCTCCTGGACCCCCTGCAGTTTGCCTACAGAGCCAACAGGTCTGTAGATGATGCAGTCAACCTAGCCCTTCACTTCATCCTCCGGCACCTGGACTCCACAGGAACCTATGCCAGGATCCTGTTTGTGGATTTCAGCTCTGCCTTCAACACCATCGTCCCAGTTCTGCTCCAGGAGAAGCTCTCCCAGCTGAGTGTGCCCGACTCCACCTGCAGGTGGATCACTGACTTCCTGTCTGACAGGAAGCAGCGCGTGAGGCTGGGGAAGCACATCTCTGACTCCCTGACCATCAGCACCGGTTCCCCCCAAGGCTGTGTTCTCTCTCCTCTGCTCTTCTCCCTGTACACCAACAGCTGCACCTCCAGTCACCAGTCTGTCAAGCTTCTGAAGTTTGCGGACGACACCACCCTGATCGGACTCATCTCTGATGGTGACGAGTCCGCATACAGATGGGAGGTGGACCATCTGTTGGACTGGTGCAGCCAGAACAACCTTGAGCTCAACGCTCTAAAGACAGTGGAGATGGTTGTGGACTTCAGGCAGAACCCAGCCCCACCTGCCCCCATCACCCTCTGTGACTCCACAATTGACACTGTGGAATCTTTCCGCTTCCTGGGAACCATCATCTTCCAGGATCTCAAGTGGGAGCCAAACATCAGCTCCCTCATCAAGAAAGCCCAGCAGAGGATGTTCTTCCTGCGGCAGCTGAAGAAATTCAACCTGCCAAAGACTATGATGGTGCACTTCTACACAGCCATCATTGAGTCCATCCTCACCTCCTCCATCACCATCTGGTACGCCGCTGCTACAGCCAAGGATAAGGGCAGGCTGCAGCGTGTCATTCGGTCTGCTGAGAAGGTGATTGGCTGCAGTCTACTGTCGCTCCAGGAACTGTACACCTCCAGGACCCTGAAGCGGGCAGGGAAGATTCTGGCTGATCCCTCCCACCCCGGTCACAGACTCTTTGAGACTCTCCCCTCTGGCAGGAGGCTGCGGTCCATCCGGACCAAAACCTCACGCCACAAGAACAGTTTTTTCCCATCTGCCACCAGCCTGGTTAACAAAGCCCGGAAACCACACTGACACTCCCCCTTTCCCCCACACCCCCCCTTTTTTTGCTGACAGGACACCTGTAACCTGTAACTCTATGAGTTACATTAACGCTCAGCTTGGACTCCTGCTTACTTGCACTGCTTTACTTGCACAATGATCACCTGCACTGTTGTATTGCTCTTGCATCTTATACTGCTCTATATTTACTCTCACTCACTTAAAACTGTGCACTTATATTTATATTATATTGTAGATATGTTTGTACTGTTTAATTTGTATTGTATTGCACCGACTACGCCAAAACAAATTCCTTGTATGTCCAAAAACGTACTTGGCAATAAAGCTTTTCTGATTCTGATTCTGATTCTGATTCATCTTGTTACTCTGTGAGTTCTTTCAAGTTCATCGATAAGTCCTTATCTCCATCATGCAGTTGCTACTGAGTAATCTTCATTTAGGTGTACAACAAACGCCTTTTATTACAGTAATGAAATAAATTGGACTTGGCTGACTGTATGTTCGTGAATTTTGAAATACTCTGCATATCACACAGAAATTACTTTTTATATTGAATTGTATTTATACAAACTGAATCTTATTAAGATGGTAGAACTGTTGTCTTGCTGTAGAAAGGTCCAGGGTCTATCTGCGTGTGCTTATTTTTTTCCTTGCACTTGTGGTTTTTCTCCAGGTACTCCAGCTTCCTAAATTCACACTTTGGTAAATGGCCTTAATTGTTTAGTCAAGTCTGAAGACTCCAAAGCACTTTGCACCACAGATAGTCATCCCATTCATACACACATTGAAATAAATTAAAGAAAAGGTAGAAGAAATACTGAGTTGCACAATAAAAATACAATTAAAACCCCACAGTACTCAGTCTAAAACAGAAAAAAAATTAACATACTTATATACATAGTATGACTCCTAACATTTCTCTACAAGATTCTTTACTGCTTCGTAGTTTATATGCATTGTCATTACATCAGAAGGAAATGTTATTGCACACATTTTCCTTGTTTCTGATGACTGATGCCATTAACTTGATATGGAATTAGTCACAGCCTCAAGGCCAGCTCTGCTTTGTGCAAGTTTCTACTGCTTTCTCACTCTCTTGTTATTTGGGATTTACCACAGCACTCACTGACAGGTAACACCATGTATGTCTTTCCTGCAGCTGAATCATTTTCCTTCACAAGAACCTGTTCAGGAGAGGCCTTCCTCTGGCACTCAGAGCTGCAGAACTCCTGTGACTCATTCTGCTACATGCCCACAGATATCTCTCTATCCGTATGCCTCTCTCTTTTCTTCTCTTGTGTTTGTTAAATGCAACCACCTCTCCCATCAACACCTAATTAATTAAGGTCGTTTCACAGGCTGACAATGACTAAGAACAGTTTGGTTTATGCTGTTAGCTCAGTGTTTGCTGTTGTTGTTGTACCAAAAGCGACAAACAGCAGGGGAGCCTCAGCTGGATTACACCGGATGTATTGTTCTTGGTAAATCAGTTATCTATCTTATGTGGATCAACATGAACTGGGTTGTGCACTTTTGTCAACAGTACAACCGATCCTTTCTTCCTCTATCTGACCAAATGAGAAGCCAGCTAAAGAGAAAGAAAAGGAAGGGATTCATTTAGGCTCTGCAGGATGTTTAACAAAAAAGTACATTTCCTGTCTCAAGCCAAGTGGCAAAACGTCTTTCCTTTTCTTTCGCAGTGTTCGAATTGATCAGAACCACCCAGGATGCTTGGCAGATGCAGCAATAAACAGACATTGAAGAGTGCCACAGGGTTTATGACCAGTCAATGAGCACAGTGGGTTATTGATTACCAAGAAAGAAACCATGTCTCAGGGACTGCCCTGCTGGTGGGGCACTTTTTGAAAACGTAGGTTTCAGATCTTTAAAATGCACCCAAAACATATCATTTTTGGGGATATTGTCTTTAAAAACAATAGTATTGTAGTTCTTTATCTAATCTCCTGAAAGGCATGTATCATCATTTTTTACAAGTTTTCCTTTTGCGGTTTTGTTTGTGCCTTTTCCATCATTTCCATCTCTTATTTTATATTTTGTTTTACTGCAATAGTGGCCTTTAGTTATATTTTTATTTCTGAAAGGCAGACAGGATATGGGGTGGAGAGATGGGGAAGACATACGGCAAATGTCACCAGGGCGGGACTTGAACCGGGGACAGCCGCCTCGAGGACTTGGGTCGTGCACTCTCATTCTGTGCACCCATCATTTCCATCCATAAAGATGAGAGATATCTAAAAAAGTGTAAAAGAAAAATGCCATATGTCATAATCTGTTGAAATTTGAGTTTAGTTTGTCTTAGTTCTGTGATCTGGTTTTTATGTTTTGCGTTATTTAGCTCTCTTTATGTCTTTAGTACGTACTTGAGTTATAGTTCCATGTTGCCCTTTGTTTGCTGCTCAGTCATTTTTCCTGGGTTGCCTTGTGCTCCCTGTACCTCTCAGCTGCTCTACATCAGTGTAATCAGACTCACTTCTTCCCTGTCCCAGCTATCACTCGCCTAAGCATTATACTCCTGGTTTGCTTTCAGTCACTGTAAAGTTCTCCTTTTCCCATCCCCATGACTCGCCGGTTTGCTCCTTTGAGGTTCTCTTTATGCTTTCTGTTGTTTTTTTTTCATGTCTGTATATCTCCATTAAATATCCTATTCACCACGATTCTGCATTTGGGTGCAACTCAACCACAAGCACTGAGCACAAGAAAGCCAATAATGCAGGCAAATATTGCCCATGAGTATGTGTGGAACACCGATATTGGGAATAATGATTCCAAAGACTCCATCTTGAATGTAAGTTCAAAGGGGAACATAAAGAAAGCACCTGAAAGTCTCACTTTTCTACACATAATCAGCCATTGATTTACTTGGGCTGTTTACCTGCACTACAGTGATGTAGATGAGCAAACTCTAAATACAAATATTTAGTTTTAACATTCATCTGGCTCAGAAACTGAGAAGAAAAACAAGACGCAGCTATTGCTAACCATTGTGGGTAAGAATGTTGAAGGGATTTTTAAAGGGTGGATTGATTTGATTAATGATGTAATTAAAATACATTAGCAAACATTTTCTAATGACAGAAGGCAAATAAAAAGCTAAACCAGTAAGAATTTTCTTACCTGAGAACATTTATGCAAGCAACCTACACCCATCATGTGGCCGCTGATTTTAGAGTTGCCTGTTGTAGCCATGGCTTGAACAGCTTTGGTTTGTTGCTTCCCTTGAGGCCAAATTACCAGTTATTTCATAATCTAGAGACTAAAAAAGCATTTTGAATGAAGGGAATTGTTTGGGTGGCAAGGGCAGAGAAATCCATTCTTGTGACTTATTTCTTTTCCTAAAGCTCACAGTTTTTTTTTCTTCTTAGCATAATCTTTAGAGAAAGTAAAAGCGCTCATTCCACCCTTCTCTGTGTTGCCAGTAAGTGGCTAAAGCTCAATTCGACAAAGGACTTTTTTTGTCAAGAAAACCGTTTTCTTTTTAAAACAGTTGGCAGTCACTCCCTGCTGTTCATAATTTTTCAGGTTTTCTGGTTCTAAAACACAATACAGATTGCCTTTAAGGAGAAATAAATTTGTCTTTTTAACATAGAATTTAAACATACAATACTCCACTGACATCCACCCACCTTCATAATGTGTGCATGCATTCATTTCATAATGATGGGCTTGTTTATTGATTGTGTTTTCCTGTAGTAACTCAATGGCTAACCGTGAAAGTAACCGAAAGTAACCGAAAGTAACGCTTGCAAATCATTATGGAACTGAGCTCAGCCAGAAAACAAAAAACAGAGACCTGCAGCTCACCATCATTTCAATATCTGTCTCCTTCAGTCCAACAGAAAAAAATTGCTGTTGTGCAATAATGAGTGTGTGGCTGCAAGACGTTCCTGCAAATTACCTGACAGTCTTCTTTCAAAAAACATTTATTATTTGTACTATATGGCTCAAGTTTAGGTAAAATGTATAGAATTGTTTAGAAATTACTGAATTTAGTGGAAAGTCCTCCTGCGTTTGAGGTATAAACAAAGAAAAGCTTGATAGGATAGCAAACGAGGAGGGAGAAAAAAGTAGAGTGTGCAGGTCTTAGGGAAGCTCTTGTTTTTAATGGGTCTCCTCTTTTTCTCCTTTATAGTATTTCCCCCATTTTAGTTTATAACAAATTATCTAACTGCTATTTGTAACCATATGGTTCCCCTATTCTTTCTTGTTCAGCCAGTATCATTCGTCTTTGTCAGAGCCGGTAGCCTGTCCCGATGCTCTGCTCTGTTTTTCATTTTCAGAAGGGCTCTTATCCTGGAGTGCAGGGACAAGGCAGCCTGTGCTCCCACCAATGCTGAACATTTTGCTGTGTCTTCAGCCACACATGAAGTATGGTGGCTGCTGGTCAACACACACAAAATGAAGACAGGAAGCATAAGCAGGAAGTCCTTTGTATTGTAGAAGAACCTTTGCTTCTGTTTTCAGATGTTTCTTTTATTATTTTAAATGTTGTTTCAGGGATTTCAAACACACCGTTTTGTGTGATTGGCATGACCAATTTAAACTTGGCTAAATTATTCTCACAAAAAATTCTACATAAAGAACCATAACAAAATACAGTCTGATACTAATTTAAATTCATGCCATGCAAAGTACTTTGAAGACTTAAGTTTTACCCACGCTTTAAAACGCCCACCATGGTTTCTGTTTTTGCCTTTTCTTTCATGGTAACTTGACAGATCCAACAAGAAACACTTTAATGCATGTGAAATCTTACTGTGTTCACTTATACATAAGTATTCATACTTGTTGAATGTTTTCACATTTGGTCACAATAAAAGCACACATTTTTATGCACTTTACTGTGATTTTATGTGATAGACCAACACAGCAGTGTGTAGGAAAATGATATATTCTATTTAGCCATTCCATTCAAGTGTTGCACCCCTAGTTTAGATCAAAGCGCATTAGTGTATCAGAATGGCCCAGTCAAAGTCCAGACCTAAATCTATTTGAGAAGTGGGGACATGACTGTAAAACCTGATGCTCACGGATGTTCTCTATCCAATCTGGCTGAGGTTCAGTTATTTTTCAAAGAAGCTGTAAATGCAGCAAATAGTTGAATACAAATGCATACAAATTTTTTATGTTTTCATTTGTTTTAAATTTTTTAAAGGCCAATCATTTCCCTCCAGCTTCAACAGTTTGAGGTAATTTTGTTGATGTATCAAAATGTTAATAAGATACATTGCTATTGTATTATGACAACACATTAACATGTTCAAAGGGTATGAATACATTTGCAAGGCACTGTAGATCATGTGATCCGAGAGTAATTTTTGTTTAAGTAAAATAATACTTTGTGTTGAGAGGCCATTTTTATTTGGGGATTGTTCAACAATGCCTTTATATTACAGATAAAACCATCTACCTTGAGCAGTCTTCATTTTATCAACACAAAGGTGTCCATTTATATGATTTCAGGAACTATTTGTTGCCTGCAAAACTGCCCTACAGTTTGTTCCTCTTCTATATGCAAAAGCCACAACTAGTCCCATTTTATTCAACACCTGTCATGCTGGTGCTGCTGGTCTTTCTCTTTCAGGTGGATTAGAGAAAAGAAGAAACTCCTGCAGTTTATCTGTGCTGCGCAGTTAGGAGGACTCAGACCCTTTTTAACTGAGTGACATATTGCTTCTTTTGTGAGAATTGATTTGCAGGCACGGAACTTTGTAATTGGTTTTGGAGAAGGTCCATCTTTTCTTCCTGCCTTGTCACTGTACATGTCCTACTTCTGCTTCTTGCTTTTACAAAAAGAAAAAGACTATCGGTAGCAGAAGATCGCATCTAAGTTCATCCCAAAAAAATATCCAAAAGGCCAGTTTCCTACTCTTACTTTAGTTTAGTCAATTATGCTGAAAGAAAAGCACCTGACTTTGCAACATAAAGCAATGTGAGCAGCATTTTAAAAAATGTTATCCGTCCAAGATGCAATTCTGTATTTAAGCAGCTGCATGAATGAATGCAAGGGATCTTTTTCCATGGAATAAACATGTGAATCCAAATATGATTCCAGATGTAAACACAAAGCCCTGAGCTCCTTTATATGTATGTTAGACCTCAAAAACTACAGCAAGAATAACTGCAAGAAGCCTTAACAACTTGCATTAGAGTGAGAGTTGTTAGGATGAAAATTATGCAAAAATCAGCAGCCCTCTTCATTTATGCTAAAAACAGCCACTGTTTGTTGAACACACAAAAAAGGTGCATAACAATGAAGTAAAATTGTTCTTCATGGCCCAATATTAAGGGGAATACATTGTGTTTGTTATTTAAGTGGTTATCTGCAGTTTCTCATCAAGAAATAATGTTTTCTCCTGACATGGCTGGTAATTGATTGCTCTGGTACAGCCTGAGGCAGCTTTAGCTAAGAACAGCTCCATCTAGAGTTCAGATAACAGCATAACTAAAACCTGAAGTGTCAGAGAAAGACAATTCTGAGCACAGCAAATCACCTGCCATAAGTGATATCACATTAACCTCAGCAGGGTTTGATTTAAAGGAACAAGCATAAGTGAAGAAATGCTAAAGTCTTTTCATCCTCCATAATAATAGGTCGCCATAAGTTATACATGTTGCAGCTTTTGGAACAATATCAAAGCAGCAGTACAGAGAAAGCACACCCACTTTAGAGAGAACACCATCCTGTGAGTAGGCCATACGTGGGGATTTTCTGGCTCCTGAGAATGTTTTACACTGCCTCCAAAATACCTGTGTTTCAAGAGGGCTGTCCTAGATAAAGTGCGGAGGCACGAGGTCATGCAGGTCAGGTGGTGATTCCTCAAACTTTTGTGTTTTTTTCATTCTCCTCTCACACTCTTATATGGGTATTTGTTTATATAACTGTGCCCACAGCAGCCCACGCCACCCTTGCAAATGAGCACAGGTACAAACCACAGATATGGATGTAGGCCTCAGAACGTCTGCATCCATACCTGCAACAATTCGGCCTTGTTCAGAAGAATATTGGTGCATTCATGTATTAATTACTCCCACATTAGCTGCATGCATGGCCGTGGGTCAGAAAAGTGGAATTTGTGGCTAATTAGCAGCTCTGGTCAGCAGCTGGAGGTTAAACACACTTATGTAAGGTTGGTTCAGCAGTAAACAGTAAACAAGAACTCCCTCATTGTGCTTTGGTGGTTACCCTGCAACTGTGCAGTGTTTTTCCACTGGACTTACCACTGTTTGTTTTCTATTACTTTGGACTAATAATCCATCATTACAGGTCATTATTTCTTCTGGTCTCTGTGTAGCTGCAGGAAGCTGCTGAACATTTGGTTAAACTCTTCTCAACTCCTAACATGCTGGCTGTTTAATAGATTATTGGATTTACACAGCCGGGAGTCATTCATTGAGACGTACTACACAAAACAAGGATAGGAACGAGGAGTGAAATGCACGACAAAAATAACTTCAAAAGCTCTTCTCAAATGCCCAGAGGCTTTTAGAAACCTTCTGATGCTACTAAGAATGTCTTAAAGAAGATGACAACTTAATTTAAAGGGTTGTTTTGCCAGATTCTTTATGATGAGCAAATTATAAGAATTTCAAACAGCATAATCTGGAAAATGTCAAATAAAAAGATCAGTAATAAAGTCAGAATTAACCAAGAACAAATGCAACTATTGCCCATATTAAATGATAGTTAAACTAGGAAAAATACTAAAAGAATGTTGATAGTCCCTGCCACCTGGTGCTTTCCATCCAGCACTATAATAAAGTTTGGGGAGAGTATCAAAAGGCTTTAGCTAGGAATCTGGAAACAGCCTTTGCAAAAACTAAATCATTAAAAGGTAACATATTTTGACAAGTGCCTGTGAGCTCTATTTTGAAAGGCTAAATCATTCTGCTTTTTATCAGTGCTTTAGATCCATTCATATGGTGGAACAGAATGACATACTCTATGGCATAGAGTTGCTTAAAGGTCAAGATAATCCCTTTTTATTATTGGTTCAGTTCCTTTACTAATAAGGAATCTACTTTTTCAATAACCTATATGAAATATTGAGGCTATGATTAGCAATTGCTTGTATTAAAGTTTAAGGGATAATAATACTAATAGTAATAATAATATGAAGAAATAAATGTTGTGGTAAGGAACAATAGGTACCTCCATGTAATCAATTTAAATTGTTCTCCATTATTGACTATTGCAGGCACCAATACTTTTGTTTTATAGTACAGTACAGTGTACAGAAGTGTGTAGGATCATATGCGTAATATGCAATATTGGTGCACATGGGGAGAACATTGTTTTGTGTGTGACACATTTCACTTTTGCACATATGTGAAGAATACAAACGGTGCTGTCTTTTACTCACATGTCCGACGTCATAAGCCCACTTGCTGACTTCAATCCAAACAGTAAACACATTTTTCTGTTTTTTTTTTTTTTCATTACCTTGCTGCAGGTTTCTGTCATAACGGTCTAAGAAGTTATTAAGTTTAACTGGTTTAGCTGTATGGCTTTCCAAACAATGAAAGAACACAGTAGAGAGAGTTAAATAAAATAAAAAAGAAAAGAACTTTAAGGAAAAGTAATACACAATAATGTGCGAGGTGAGAATAGGCTTCAACATAATCTTAAAAAAAGCTCAAACCAATGCACATTTAGAGTGGGTGTTAATTAAAATTACTCCATTTAAATGTTTTAGTAAGTAATCATTTTAATGTGGTTCCAACTTTTCCCAAATATGCAGTGGTGAGACCAAAGGAGGAGGGCTAAGCAGTCTTATATGTATAATATTGTTAAATATTATGATTGTAAGATAGAAGAGTGTATGTTTTATATAGTTGCAATATTCATTTAGTTGATTAGTTAGGTCAGATTCTCACAACTGATCTCTTTAACCTATAATTTAGACCCGCAATTCTAATTGACCATCAAGAACCCAAATTAGACTTAGTCCTCCTAGTGTCATATTCTGGAATAGGAATTGGAAATTGCATATTTTTATGTGTAGTTTTGTACAGTATGTGGTAATTCTCCCATAAGGGTGACTCCTCACTCCCATATCACTTGAGTAAACCGGGGAACAGTGTTGACAAAAGAACATAACTGATGATCATTGCTTTATTAGAGTCCATGTTTTACACCCCCTGACTCATGCATGCTGCTTGGATTGGACTGTCTTTTTTTTAATACTGATCAGGTTTTTTTCACACGTGGAGCTTGAGCTGAAGGAATTGAGCCAGCATTACACAAACAGCCAGACACCCACGTCAGGTTATCCCTTTCACACTTCGAGAACTACCCAGATCCGCCCAACATCCCCGGAGAGAAAGGCAGAAAGGGAGGAGCGCCGGTTCCTGTGTGCATGAGCGTTGTTGTATATGTGAGTGTGTGTTTCAAGGAGAAAAAAATGATCAAGGGACAGACAGTTCTGCAACATAGCACTGCCTGCAGGGTATCGAGACCCAAAAGTGCCAACATTACCATAAAAATATCATTGCTTCGGTAAATATTTATATATGTAATAGTTTAAATAAAACTAGAATGAATATAATATTTATATTAATGTGTCAGTAATTAATAAAGACACCATTAAATCACTGATTATAAAATTATTAAGTTAATTTTTGTCAATTGTATTAACATTTCTAATGATTTTAAAGAAATACATTTATTTAAATATTTATTGAATGCATGTTTTATTTTATTTTATGTAAATTGTCACATACATAAATATTAATTTATTGACATAATTATCTGTTGAGTTGAAATATATCAAATAAATTAAAATGCTATATTACTTATACATGTGCAAGTAATTTATTATTACACAAGTAAGTAATTAAATTTTAGAAATGAATCATTAAACATGAGGTTAGCAATGTTAAAAACATATATAAGAAATTTGGTATTCTTATTTATTTTTCCTGTGCGTCATTAAATAATAAAAAAATGAAATGTGTTTGTATGTATTTCCAATTTCATTTAAAGTGTCACATGCATAAATATTTATTGCATTTTTTTATTTATAAAATCATTTTTTATATGATTTTGTTTATTGCACTGTAGCACTTTTGACTCTATATTGCCACTCACCTCAACTTTTAATCTGTTGAAGTGGCTCTCTACGGATATTCTACAGCATCATCTCCGAGGATGAATAAAAACAAAGGCATTTAATACCTTTTTCTAATCTCTAATGAGGGGATCGGACTTTAATGCCATTAATGATTGCTCACAAAGTCACAAAAAAGCTCATAAATGTGTGTTTTGAACGTTAACAAATAAACATATTCGATATCTGTGTGCAAATGTTTATGCTGACATTCATTTATGCCGTTTTGCCATTCATCTGAAAGACAATTGATCTCTCTTCATTGCGTCCCCTGCACACCTATTCCGTTGATCCTCTTTCCGGTACCTTTGGCTGTGCGTTCATATCTGCGTAGTTTGCTCTTCATTATCGTGTGTCTACCAGCATAGATCCCTCCCCTCCTCTCTCGGTTCAGCTCCCTCCCTCCTCCGTGCGCTGACACACTCCCTCTCTCACACTTCCACGCGCACGCGTACGCACGCACTCGCATACACAGACGCGTCTCCTCCGCACAGGAGCCGCACACTCTGCTCCCTCCTCCCCTCCTTGTGATGCTGTCTCATTCACTTCGCTACTCCATCCACGCACTGACTCCAACTTCAAGCCATGGGAGGGGCGGGGTGGGATATATAGCGCCGAGTGGAGGCCACAAGCTACACTGAGACTGGACCCACTTGCAGTGCAAAGACCACAAGCAAGAAGACTCCGAAGCCGGGAGTAGAAGTACCAACATTTTTTATCCTGGAGCTTAGAGAGAAACAAAGACAAGCGAGAACGGACTGTCTGCTGGAGCTCCGACAACAATCAATTTGTCCCTTCGCTATACGCCGTTTCCTTCCTTTTGGATAGGCTATAGCAGCTAAACAAAGTTGGTAGTAAACTCTTTGGAGTTTGGTTAGAGTCGCTTTCAATTTTTCTTTGCTTGTGAGAGTGGACTGCACTGAAACTTGGGATCGATCCCCGCTCTGGGGTTCGAGGGTTTGAACCTGGCGCATCCTTTCGGCGATATTCAAAGAACTGCGAAAGTTTTTGGCCAGGAGCACAGATCTGAAGACTTTGAGGTCTAGTCAGACGTTTTCGAGAGACGAATTCAGCAGCTGCTACCATATCCGATCCGAAACGCTCGGACCATACCGGTTAGAGAGCCGCTGATAAGACTTCAAAGAAGCATTTTCGAGGTAAGAAACAAGTGGATAGTCTTTGTTAATTTGTCTGAATGTGTTTTCTTCAAGATAAAGTGAGGATGAGCGATGTGAATGCGTTTGCTTCCGCTGATTTTAAAGTTGTATGTCGCTGTCCGTGGTACTGAAACTCAGAAACTTTGTCTGTTGAATGTTCCAGTTCCTGTATGCATCGACGTGACAATGGTTGTTTATTTCCATGCAGATTTGAACTGTTTAAACTAACTCTGACACCCTGCTACTGTCAGAGTAGTATGGCGAGTGTCACTGTGCAGACAAGCGAGGCAGCAGACATAAAGTTATACTGACGCAACAGGCTGCTTCATAGAACTTTCTGGTTTGCCTTTAATGTTTGGATTATTATGAGAGATTTGATGTGGTTGCAGAAAACTGACAATGATTATATACAATGCAAACACATTAAGTCTGAAATTTAAAGAAAGATGCGTCTCAATCATCTGGATCGGCTTTGCTTGACGTGTTCAGTATGAAACGAATGCAAAAGCCCGTTTCAACCCTACAAACTGGGATCATTTCTGCAGTATGCAATCAAATGTTTGCCGTCGTTGAATATGTTTTGTTTCCTGCAAAGCCTTAAAGTCTACATCCATGCACATGTGCAGTGGCTGCAGCGAAAGAAGAAGTGCGATTTTTTGGAAGTAATGACACATTAATAGGTGCAAACATTGCTTCTTTAAGTGTTTTTCATTAGAAAGAGAGAAGCTTGATACAGACCTTGTCATTCTTTCTGCAACACTGAACTGATATTTTTATCAAATAAACAGATAATCCTGAAAGTATGACAACTGGAATAACATTCAGAGAATTCTTCTAACAAAATAACTTCTGCTGGCTTCAAGGTGCATTCATGGTAGCTAGTTTGACAAACAGGCATCAGTCTGTAAGATTTCACCTGTCATTTCACAGCTTTCTGGTTCAGTAAGCATTCAAACTTCTAATTACCAGTTTGTCTCAATCAGCAGTCGATAAATATGACATATTCAAGCCCCTGCCGGCACATTCTTTATTCTTTTACAATGATTTGTTCTTTTACTTATTCATTGCTGCACCTGTAGCTTCTACAAAAGTCTGCTCATTAGCATCAACAGAAAGCATGACACAGATGGCAAATGTGGAGGTTTTTCACACTAGTCTGCAGAAAACAAGCTGTCTCCATAACAACAAACTCCCCACTCTTTAGGCAGCCTGCTATGCACAAAATTTGTTGTTGACGACAGCAAATGGACAAGGGGCAGAAAGGTTTGGGGAGGGTGGAAGCAGTTGGGGAGGGTAGGGAGAGTTCTCCCGCCACAGCTGGACTTTCCTTTTCAAACTCTTTCTCATCAGATGGCCATTCATGGTGCTTCCTGTTGACAAAGGGGCGGGGGAGAGAGAGAAAGACAGCCGCTGACACAAGGCAGAGGTCTCAGCTGCATTGCTCACAAAGATGAGACGAGCGAAGAGAGAAGGGGTGCGAGGGAGCGAGGCAGGGAGTGTGGGAGAGATGTGATGGATGTAATTATGAGCAGTTTATTTGAGAAGTGCAGGTGCTTCTCACAGTCGCTTCAGCTGTGCGATGAATCCCACGTTTAAATGCAAGCTTTTGCCGCAAAATGTGAAATAGCCATTCATTTGTCCCTAATAATATATTTCATGATTTATAAGATGCAGAAATCATATCGTAATGAAAATAGTTAAATATATTATAAAGACTAAGATGGAAAACATGATAAAGCACAAAACTAGATCTGGCTGCATACAAAACTTGTTGCTGAGCAACAGCTTTACTCTCTTCTTAGCTCCAAGGAGTGTCTCCTTTCCCCTGATTTTTCTCAGAAATACTGAGATTTAGACAGCAACTCTGCAGAGCCACCATTGTAAAAGAAGCGTATTTGCAAGATGAGAAACAAAAATAGTAAAATTACTCATATGCATAAAGACCATCTGCAGAGTGGCTAAACATTGCATGCACAAAATATATTTTCTCAGGATGCATTCACCATAACGTGCAAAGTCACAGTATTTAACATCATTTTACTTTATGCCCTGCTAAGTAATGCTGGAAATATTCCTAATGCAATTTATGAGATGCCTTTGCAGTGTATGTAATCACCCCTAACCATGGCTGCAGATGATTTTTTTTCCCTGTTTACCTCTTAATAAGAGGAGTGGATTGCACAAATAATGGCACTACTATGCGTCTGCAGTTGCCAGTGGCGAAGCTTGTATGGACGTCATACTGACGCACACAGTTAGGTGTGTGGGAGGAAAGAGCAAGAGCTTGGAGATACCAGTGTGCTGTGAAGGACTGTAATTGCTCTGCCACAGCAATTATTTTCCAGAGAACAGGGCATTTTAGATCATTCAACATAGCCTGAAACCCTGTGATACAGATCAGACAACAATTTCTGCTGCATAAATATGAGCTTAACAATGGGTTCAATTAAAATGCATTGTATTCTGCAATGCACACTAATAACTGTCAATGTGAAAGCACACTAACAGATTTGTTATGTTTTTTTTCCAACAGATCCCTCTCTGAGATAACAAATAGTCTGATGCATTAAAACAAAAGCAATCTTCAGAGGGGTTTCAGAAGATAATCAAGAGATCTGAATCAAGTGCAGTAACTTGCAACAAAGAAATCAAAAAAACAACAAAGTTAAAACGCAGATTTCACCAACACCATCTTCTACCTAAGCCGACCCAATGCCAATGGCGTGGTCAGCACTTACCGGCCCTTGTGTGGCCCTCATCCTACTCTTCTTCGGTTTGACCTCTTGCACTCCCTCTGGACCGGCCTCTGCAACCTGTGCCACCTTGGAGCAGAGCCGCTTCTTTGGTGTGTTCTCCTCCACAACCACCCTGCCCTCTTCACCATGTTCCTGGACTCTGCAGAACCCTGATCCACGCCGCTACAATGTCTACATGAAAATCACCAAACCCACCGACTCCTGCGTCCCTCGCCAGATCAAGACCTTCCAGTTCGACTCCTTTATCGAGACCTCTCGCACCTACCTGGGTATGGAGAGCTTCGATGAGGTTGTCAGGCTGTGTGATGCTTCTACTACTGTTACCTACCTGGAGTCAAGCAAGCAGTTCCTGCAGATCCGCAAGGTGGCCCCGAGGAATGCCCTAGAGGTTGCTGGAGAAGAGCATGGCGTTGGCGAGTTCAAGGCCGAGTTTCTGGTTGTGGGGAAGAGGAACCCAAGCATGCCCGCCTGCCAGATGTTGTGCCAGTGGTTGAACAAGTGCCTGAACAGCAGTACCCATGATTATCCCTGTGGCATCATGAACACCCCCTGCCAGTGCTGGGAGGCCCCAAAGAGGAAGCCAGGAAGCTGCTACAGGGGTGGCGTCTATGTTGAAAAGTGCACTCCTGTTTCCAAAGACAACGCACGTGATGCTGAGATTATCAGTAAGTATGGTTTTGCTTTTAAATTTGAAAAATTGAAAAATAAAAAAAAAAGAACACAGAAAAAGAAGTCTCCATCAAAACAGTTAATTTAGCTGAGTAAAGGGACCAAGTTCTCAAAAACTCCAAAACAGCTCTGCAGGCTACAATCATCCACTGCTTCTGGAGTGTGTCTAATGAGCTGTTGAGATTAATGATCCATGTCTGCAGAGACAGAGTTCTTGCTCTACAACCTCACAAAATAATGAGAGGTAAATCAAAGCTGTTAGGGATATTTACCATTGCATCTTTAGAGCTAAGTAGCATCACCTCCTGCACCTCACACATTGCTCAGCTTTGCACCAAGACTTGCACAGAGAGCCTGTTTGTGTGTCACGTTGAAAAGGAACACAAAGACCTCACAGTCGGCTGGTAGCAGAAATCGAAGAGCTGCACTTGCTGTAACCATAGCAACATGCACTCACACACACCAATCCGACTGAGGTTCAGACCAAGTGGATAAAAGCAAACAGTCGCATTTTAAAACGAAATTTCTATCGCATAGTTCTGCTCATAAAGAAACGTCCTTGCTCATTTTCAACACATAAAGAACAAATTACTCACTTCCTGCTCTTAAACGTGAAGTTAGAAAACTGAATCATGCTTTTACACAAAGGTAGTAATACAGTTTCAAATAGCTGTAATTTTTTTCTCTCAGCACTTGTAGTTTCCAACTCTTCTCAACACGTCCCCCCTCGTTTTTTCATTTTTCCCTGTAGAGAGCTGGGCAGGTTGGGGCCGCTGGTCTGTGTGCAGCCAGGAGTGTGGTGGTGGAGTCCAGGTGCGTAGCCGAACCTGCCAGCCTGAGGATGGAGTGTGCGAGGGAACTGTTGAGGAAGGCCGTGCCTGCAACCCTCAGCCCTGCATTGGTAAGCTATAATTTTGTCATTGAATCAGAAACACTTCTGCAGGTGGCTGGGCTATAAATCCATAACTACGCTTTTTTTATTTCAACTTTCACAGGCAAAGAGAGGAACAGGAGCCAAGGTCTGCGTGCCATTGTTGGTCTGAAAAGGGACAACGCTGATGAGTCCTACCCTGGAGCTGTTGCAACTCAAACAGGTTGGATAACAATGAAGTCCTGCCACATATAGATGACTGAAATGAAGCAACACAATCCCCTAACCTTAGACTGTTTATTGTCCTCACAACAGATGCAAAAACAGACGAGTGGGCCTCCTGGAGCACATGTTCCGTCACCTGTGGGGAAGGCTGGCAAAGCCGTTCCCGCCTCTGTGCCACTTCTTCCTTCACCACCCAGTGTACAGGACCCCTGCGTGAGAATCGATCATGCAACAATTCAGTTGTCTGCCCTGGTGAGTTTTTAAATCATAACATGAGCATGGCAGAAAGCATAAGTCTCAATGATATCCTTTAATGCCAATTAGACAAGTTAGAAAAGCACTTTTTTATGCAGAAATGTAAAACTTAACCCAAAAGTGCCCCAAAAAGGCATCTTGATCCAGAGGCACCTTCAGAATGATCTTCCAGAGATTTTTAACAAAATGTCTTACATTGCTTAACTAATCATCAATTATGAATTTCATAACTTGCTTGCAGTGGATGGTGCTTGGGATGAGTGGACCCCCTGGAGCCTGTGCTCTTCCACATGCGGCCGTGGTTACCGGGACCGTACCCGCACCTGCAAGCAGCCCCAGAATGGAGGACAGCCTTGCCGCGGCCCCACGAGACAAACCAAGTTCTGCAACATTGCTGTCTGCCCAGGTGAGAAGCATATCTTGTTTTATTCCTTTGAGAAAAAAAAATCCAAATATTCCTTTGGAGCCCAGATTGTTCTGTTAAAAGCTCACAATAACAAGCTCATGATGTGATGCTTAACTCTTCCTCTGACTGATTCATTTATGAAAGCCTAATTAGGTCACCAATTTGTATCAGCATCATCACAACTGCAGTGGCAGGTTGCAATTTCACCTGACTCACCAGAATAAAAGCATCTGTGGATGTTAGTCAGTGGCTTAAGCTGTCTGTGACTCATGGTCACTTGGCCCGGTAGAAGTCAATCTTCTATTGCACCACCTACTCAAGTACTTAAAAGTTTTACCTCTGAAGTTACTGCAGCACCGTATTGGTTGTTTTCAGGTTTAATAGTCATCATTTACACATGCTTTTTATGTAAGTCTTTTTTAGTCCGGGTTTTGTTGCAGTTCCACCGTATCACCAGCAGATGTCTCTGTTTAACAAAAGAAAAGAGAAAATGAAAAGAAGAAATGGAAAAGTCATTACAAGATGATTGTGTATTTTATTTGAAACTCAGAGGAAATTATGTTTATGATTAATATCCAATTTGGCTGTAATATGAATGTTATTTAAATATTCACTTTTGTCCTAGAAATGAATGGCAATGGCAATTCAATTGTTTTATTTTTTTATTTTTTTATTTTAATACATCTGAGCTTGTAGCAAGCCTCAAACATAAATTGCCAATTTAAGTCCTCTGGTTTCATCATTCAAGAATATTCTTTCTTATCAGTCACTGCCTTTTATTAAAAACTCAAAACTATAATTGCATCCATAAATTGGCTAAAATAACTGACCCATTCAAACTTTAAATTTGCCACCTTTATAGTTGAAGGGCAGACAACTGAGATCTAACTTTCTGTTCTGCTTAAGCTTAGCCTAAGTGGGTCATGTGAGATGTTAATAGCATCAGTGAGTTCGTCATGATGTCTGCAGAGGCCCGAGGGTCTGTCTTGTCCTTGCCATGCCCATAACTCTCCTGTGTACACGTTCCTCTGCTCCCCTCTAGTGGACGGATCCTGGAATGAGTGGTCAGCCTGGAGTACCTGCTCTGCATCATGCTCCAATGGCACCATGCAGAGAACCAGGGAGTGCAACGGGCCATCTTACGGAGGCTCCGAGTGCCATGGCAGCTGGAAAGAGACAGCAAACTGCTTCCTGAAAGAATGCCCCGGTGAGTCATAAAATAAATCCCAGATCCAACTTTTGAGTTTTATTTAACAGGGTAGAATGAATATTTATTTATATATATATATACATTATTGTCTATAGTTAATGGAACCTGGCATTCATGGAGCTCATGGGGAAGTTGCAGCCAGATCTGTGGTGGTGGCTTTCAGCAGAGACAGAGAGTCTGTGAGGGCCCTTTCTTTGGAGGAGAACCTTGCCCCGGTGAAATCAGAGAGCAGAAGCGCTGCAATGAGAAGCGATGCCCTGGTTAGTGTCTCCAGCACAATGAATTAATATAATCTTTTTAGAAATCCAAAAGAAAGTAGGGAACTAACCATGCATCAACTGGTTCTGAATTTAGAGCCCCATGAGATCTGTCCTGAGCAGAACACCGGAGACATTGTGTGGAAGAAAACCCCTGCTGGAGATGTTGTTGCTGTTGCCTGCCCTGCTGATGCTTCAGGTACTTTAACAGCCTGGTTGCTGACTTTATGCATTAGACTTTCCCCCATCTACATTAAAACTAAACCAAGAGTTCTTCATCTCATCAACAGGTCTGATTCTGCGTCGTTGCACCCTTGATGCTGTAGGTCTTGCTTCTTGGGAGAACCCCACTTACACCCAATGTGTTTCCAAGAACTACGAGAACATTCAGATGCTGGTAGGCCTCCAAAAAGCATCAACAATGTGCTAAAAATTTAAATTATTGAGGGTAAGACATTTTAAATAACCTTTTAACTCTGTCTCTGCAGTCAAGGCACTACATCTCCAAAGCACAGATTGGGCAAAGCGTTGATGGTGTTGCTGAGGTGATTTCCCGCTTGAGATTCTCCTCTGATGAAAAAGCCAAGTACAGTGGTGACCTTTTGGCCATTATGGAGATCATAAACAACACCACAGAGGTGTACAAGGAAACCAAGCTGAGGCTGAGCACTGCTGACATAGAGGTAAGCTCCAAGGGCTCAAGAGATCCACAAATTTAGAGTTAATACCTTTTAAGGAAAAATAGCATCTAATTAGGATGGGCTTGGTGTCTTCTCACACCTCTACCTTTGTATTCCATGATGTGCAGAACTACGTCCAGACTATCAGCAACCTACTGAAGGAGGAACATCGTGACAAATGGGAAGAGGCACAACTGGTATGTGACAAGAATGTGTGACTGTAAGAGTTCAAAAAAGCAAAGGGGGTAAAATAATAAAAATAAGCCTATTATAAAATACTATACATACTCATCTAAATAGGATGAGTGTGTGAAGAAGAAATCTCAGAAAATATCTGCAAGGGAGTGCATAAGTACCAAGAAGATGAGGAACATATATTAAATGTGCTCTAAAATAAATGTTTATTCACTCAAACCTTTTAATTTAAACAGAAGTTGCAAAACCAAAGTATTAGATGAGATGTGCAGGCATTCACTCCTCCAATTTGTGAAACTCAGATTAGCCCGAACAGAACTTTGTCACGTTTGACCAACTGTCGACAAACCTCCCCCACACTCCTATGACGCTTGCAATGTTCCTGCATGTTTCTTAATAAAGTCCAGCCTCCAAAAAAAAGTTGTAATAAACACACTGTTTCATGCACAAACTGATCTGAGAGCAGGAGGGTGAGTTACCGAGGCCAGTGCCTCTCTGAATCAGGGAAAATCACTACTCCCACTCTGCAATCTGCGTGTCTCCATGCCATCCCACATACTGACGGCTGCTGCTGTATAGAAACACAGGCAGAACATTTCATGCAAAAGCGCACACCTCGCGCCCACATCACTGCTCTGCTGCGTCAGAGACACGCAAGTCAGGTGGCCCTCCCTTTTCACAGAGAGAAAAAGAGACGGGACAAAAAAAAATACAAAGTATGAATCAACATCCATTTATGGCCAATCGAACATTCTAGGGTTGCATAGCAGCAAGAATTGTGCGTTTTCTCATCTTTTTTTCAGTCAGCCAGAAAACCCTCTGAAAAAATAAGCACTAGCTGGAACCTGTGCATCCATAAATAATCAGTAAACTATAGCTGTGCTTGACTGAGCAAATAAACTAGATGTATATGCTGCTATTTCTGAATGTTCCTTTTTTTCTCCATCTTCTCTCACTTAGATGGGTGCCAACATCAAGGGGTTCCTCCGCCTGGTCGAGGACATTGTGAACATGATTGGCACACAAATGAGCGGCTTTCAGGACATTTACGAGGTCACAGAGAATTTAGGTGAGCCCGGTTTCCTGTTCAGTCAGGCAGAATGATATGTCCTTTGGTAAACCAGAAAGTCTATCAATCTCAATATAGGTGCTGTACAAGTAGAACCTGAATTCTCTGGTTATCAATTTAGTACAAACTCTAGTCCATCAACTGCTAACTGCAAGATGTAAAAGCTCATATGGCAACCAGATTTGACAGAAATACAGTATTTTTTAAGAATAATTAAATGTAAAAATACAGACATCACACAGTGAAGATCCTATTCTATGTCAATTTATGAGCTTAACAAGGTATGAGTATCTACTCACAAAGTCCCCTTTGGATGTTATCATTTGTACCTTTCAGTGCTGAGCATCCACAAGCGCCCAACGACCACGAGCTCTAACTTCACCTTTCCCGTGAAGGGCTGGAGGGGGATGCTGGACTGGGTCAGGACCTCTGAGGAGAAGGTCACCGTGTCCCGTGATGCTCTGTCACTCAAACCGTCTGGTAAGATCATATAAATTTAACATTTTTGTCAAAGAAATAAATCAGCATGTGAGATTTGGATTAAAGACTGAGTGGAATTTTGTTTCTTTTCAGATGGCAATGATGCTTTTGTGACCGGCATTGTCCTTTACAGAAACCTTGCTTCAATTATGTCCTTTCAGAGGTAACATTACTGTGTTTTAATATTAAGTCTCCATATTCCTGCATTCTTATTTCACAGTCTTACGCATCTAAGATCAAGCTTTGACAGTAAAATGTGCTCTTCCTCTACAGTAACACCACCCTGCTCAACTCCAAGGTGGTGACCGTGATTGTCAAGCCCACTCCGACTCTTCTGTCGACCCCTGTCGAGATCGAGTTCCCCCACCTGCATAATGTGAGTTCCTAATGATCAGCCTAATGGAAAAATATCAGGCTCCCTGTGGGTGTTTATGTAACACATTGCAGAGAGAGTGACATTTTCCTGACATTTGCTGCGACACTTTGACTTTTGCGTCAGCTGAAACCCAGCAAACATCTCAGAAGCAACCAAATGGTCACTCGATAATGAGAAATCATGCACAATAATTACAGTCTGCAGCTGATAAGTGGCTGTTTTTAGTTTCATTAATGCATCACAATAGGGTGGGGTGAAAAAAAATGTGCATGTTGTGGCTAGCAAGCTGTTGCATCTCACATGTTTGTAGTAAAGTGTCCCACCCCACGTTTCCCTTTTCTGTAGAGAGATTTCTCACACTGACCTCCATCTGCCTCTTTTTTGCAGGGCACCGTGAATGAAACATGCCTCTCATGGGACGAGAGCGAATCGTAAGTGTTAACTGATGGGTTTTGTTTTGGCTTTTTTTCCTTGAATGCACATCTGACCATTACTCATCTTTTTTTAAGTGAAAGGGATGGCCTTTTCAGTTAAAATGGTGCCTCTTGTCTGGTTCTTCACAAACATCTGTTACCATTTACACAAACCTATAAGACAGAAAACAATCCTCATTCCACATCTTTTTCGTGTTAGTAATTTATACAAGGGGGACAAAAGAATGACTAAGACACGTGAAAGTTGACTCCTTAGTCTCAGGCTCAATCAACAGTCTGGCACATTTGCAGACACCTGGATAGAGTAAAGAAATGAACGCAACTGTAGCTGGCTTGCAACTCATTTCAATCTTTAAAGTGTACTCAAAAGCTTTTAGCTTCTCCATGACCCCTGAACTGCATCTTAACACATATTTATATAATATTTTGCATATTTTAATGAGAATAATACTGGTATGGTTTATGCTGCCTTGCTCAGCTGTCCTTCCATAATAGTCTGAACCGGATGGCTATATGATGCCAGTCAGAAGCTGGGGGCTCTCCTCTAACTGCAACAAACAAATGTATTGCTGCATAGTATGATCTCTTGGATGTGATAAAAATGGCAATAATTAATGCCTTATGTTCTCCTGTTATGAGGGGACACCTTGTTCCTTGTCCACCATGAACTGGATACATTTTGCATGTAGACATAAAGAGGAAAGAATGTGATAAGGATTATGCTAATTGTGGCATTTGTGAAGCTCTATCACAATTAATCATGACACGCATTACAATTAATCACAAGCACATTAATCCTTGGGTGTAATTTTGCACCCAGGTTGCACAAAATTGTATTTTGTGTCTCAGAAATAATTTTTTGGTATCCTTTTTTTATGTTAAAGCGCTGAAAAAAATCTTGTTGGTTTATTCTTATTATTTCTCATCACATATTTATTTAAAAAAAAACATGAAGAAATAGCTCAGATCAGAGATTTGTCAGATCTCTCCTCTCCTAACTCCCCCTCTCCTCTCCTGTGCAGCTCCTCTCTTCTTGGCTCTTGGTCTGCTCGGAGCTGCAGAGCGGTGCCCGTTCATTCACACAGAACCAAATGCGTGTGTGACAGCCTCTCCACCTTCGCCATCTTAGCGCGCGTCAACTTCGACTCGGTAAGTCTCCTGTCTGTTCCCTGTGAGGGCTTGTTTTTCTTTTTCCCGTTCACACGACGTGCATGCCAAATGTCTCCTGCAGTGTGAATGCGGTGCAGCGAGGGAGCGGATAGGGACTTGTTGTTTTCCAGTGAGCGGCTTTGCAGCAGCGCTCCTTTGTCTCCGCGCAGGTGCCGCGGATCGGAGAATCTGCCTGTTTCTCTACTGAGAAAACATTCAAACATTCAACATGTCGCGATTATATTTTCTAGTAAAAAATGTCCATGTTAATGTTTGTAACAGAATACTAACATCATGCTCGTATTTACAGTGCATCTTGCAAGAATAAATTAAGAAAGGTGCACAACAAATGAGCTATTGCTAAATGTTTGCTCTAATTGTAGCCGTTTTGATGGTTTTCGAGATTGATTGCTTTATAAGTAATTATTGTGCATTGCTGTATTTCTTGCGCAAAAGCAATATAGATTGTGCAGCTTCCATACTCTGTCATCTTGAGGTGTGAAAACCGTCAAGCAGAAAGGAAATCTAATCAACAGATATCGAATAGATTCTTCCATCTTTCTTGATTCCATTAGTTTGCGGATAAGCACATAACATTGTACTGCAGTTTATTTCAACTGCTAAATCCGTAGTTTTTGCTTCTTTATGCTCCAACTTGTTCACATCCTAAATTTGACTTGACTTACTGCTGCCAACCTGAACAGCAACCCCTCCTCATCTCAACATCCCCACCACAGTAGAAAAGAAAAAGGAAAAAAGGCAGCTGAGCCAATCATTTCCTCTGCCAATATCTCTGAATTCTCAATTACATGCACCCCACCCTCCTCCTCCAGCTTCGACTTCTCCTTCTTCTTCAGTAGCAGCAGCAAGATTTAAAATGCCAGAGAGGCAGACCAATGAGAGACAGACTATGGTCATGCACTGATTGCAATGCACTCATTTCTTCTTCTCCCCCCCAACACCACCAACCCCACATTGCCTGACTTTTTGTATATCCTTTGATGTGCGCTGTGGACACTTTTTAATAACAACGTCTTCCATGAAGAACATCAGTGAGATTTGAGTAGCAGAAAAAACAGAGTGAGCTTTGGAGGAAAAAACAACCAAATGTTGCAGTGTGTTAGCTCTCATTTGATGTGCTTTTGACACCATGGTTCCCATAAGAGGACAGAGGACGCAATTGACCACTCCTAATATACAAATTTTAAGATTGAGGGTCTCTGAACACACTATTTAAAATTGGAGCACATGATCCGGTCAAGGACGTACTTCATATTTAGGTCCAACTGGCTGTCTGGGGCTCACTTAGCCAAGTGAGCAAGATTCGACCCAGATACAAAGAGGAAAGGAAACAGGACACCCTGTATCAACTGTGTTATACCCCAGATTCCCTGCAAGCTGAGGCAGTATGACAACTTACCCCTCTGCTAACTGCCATCTGGCTGGGGATGCTACTCGTGTGGAGTTTGAAACTAATTTACCACACTAAATTAGTCTCATTCTGCCACGGGCAAAATTCTCCATCTGTGCTTTGATATTCGTTAAGCATCTTCCCATCGCACTTATAACCTGAGATGCACCAATCAGGCTTTTCCTGGCCAGTATCGATTTGCAATTTTCTTGAAGGTCTAACCTGCCAATTATGAATTTTCTTTCTAAGGACTTTAACACATAAAATAGAAACAAAATGTGCTGCAGCTCTATTGATAAAGATAGAAGTTTTCAGCAAAAAATATGAGATCAGCCTTAATTAGGTATCAAAGCATAACTCAAAAAAAAAACCCAAATAATTCAGATTACATGCTGTTTTGTTTATCAACCATAAATGGTTTTTGGTTTTGATGAATTCGAATGAACGGGAACAACTTTGATTGTTCAGCTATTGACATGCCGATTGCCAACCAGAACCAATAAAGGAAAAAATGTCCTATTCCGATCTCTCACTGACTGACTGATACGTTTCTACTTATACTCCTGCTAATGTATACCCTGCAGATTTTCAACATTCAAGGATATTTCGTTGCTCACCTTTTGAGGACACATCATTGGTTTTCCATCTTTTTGCCCTCTTAGAACATTAATAGTATTATAAGTACAGCATTACAGCAAGGAGGACATCTTTGAGGTGATGACAACTGGATCAGAGGTGTGAGAGTAGCTCGTAGCCTCATTAAAAGCCTGGAGAGCATGAGCTGGGGGAACCAGCAATTATCCGCTGAGAGGGCTTTGTGAAGCTGAGATTTGTGCATTCACAATTGACCCGCTGGCGTGTGCAGCATGGAGGACAGGCAGTAGAACAACCTCTTATCCAACCTAAGCTTGGCGCCAGGTCAGCCCTGCTGGTGGCAAGAGCGGGCGCTAAGTTGATGTCACAGATTAGGAGACTGTAGTGGTGGTTTATTGCACAGGTGATAATGGTCCACCTGCTCCCCTGCAGCTCCCCCAGGGGTAGAAGAGAAGCTGTAAGTTGGCATCAAAATATTGAGGACATGCCAAACAGGGGAAAAAAAGCAGCGTGTTCTCACCCCCTCCTTTGCTGACTCCAAACCCGACCATTTGTTAGTTCAGCCCTCCATCTTTTTGACACATTCACCGTTAGGTCACCTTGCCTGAGCCGTGGCCTAATTGTGCCATTCAGCTGTTTGCCATGAGGGAGCCGTCTGCTTTTCCAGATAGTGCTCATCCAGAGGCTTCCTATTCTTTCCAGTGAATGTGTGTGAGCGTAATTGGTTTGCCTGGTGCATGACTGCCTATGTGTGTTAGTAATCATAGCTAAGAGGCATGTTTTTGGTCTTGTCTTCCCACTACAGATCATGGACAAAGCAAACCTCCCATCTGTTACCCTCATCGTCGGCTGTGGGGTCTCTTCCCTCACCTTGCTGCTCCTCATCATCATCTATGTCTCAGTTTGGAAGTAAGTATGCCTCAAGCAAATCAGCCTCTAACATTACATGATATGTAGTGATTTATCATCCAACCTCTAAACCTTTTTTATTTTTTTTAATTTTCAGGTACATTCGCTCAGAGCGTTCAGTTATCCTCATCAACTTCTGCCTCTCCATTATATGCTCAAACGCTCTCATTTTTGTCGGACAAACCCAGGTTCGCAACAAGGTAAACCGCGCTCCAAATCTAACCCACACTATCTTTATTATCTCTTGGATACAGATTTCTCACTGTACCTCTTTATCTGCTTCATCCTGGTGCCCACAGGTGGTGTGCTCTCTTATAGCTGCCCTGCTCCACTTCTTTTTCCTCTCCTCTTTCTGCTGGGTCCTGACAGAAGCTTGGCAGTCCTACATGGCTGTCACTGGTCGTCTGCGCAACCGCATCATCCGCAAGCGCTTTCTGTGCTTAGGCTGGGGTACGAGGACGAGTCTTCTTCTGCATCTCATGCTTTATCAGTCTTGCATGAGTTTTTCTTCATAGCCTTTATCCTGTTGACTCTAATTGTAATGTATATTTTTTGACCTGCAGGACTTCCTGCTCTGGTAGTTGCTGTGTCTGTGGGTTTCACTAAAGCTAAAGGATATGGAACTGTCAACTAGTAAGTTCAAGCTCATATTCTATTCTTGCTTCATATTTTTATTCATTTTTTTATTTGATAAATTAAAACTTAATATCATTAATACTTCTCTATCATAGCTGCTGGTTGTCCCTTGAGGGCGGACTCCTCTACTCTTTCGTTGGACCTGCTGCTGCTGTTGTTTTGGTTCGTATTCTAGACTTTGATTTCCAAGTTTTAGAGAGTACAAAAACTGTTTCTTTAAAATTTATTACACATAACTGCACAGTCTCATCAATAATTTCTTTTTAAACAGGTGAATATGGTCATTGGTATTCTAGTCTTCAACAAGCTTGTTTCAAAGGACGGCATCACCGACGTGAAACTGAAGGAGAGAGCTGGGTAGGTCTTATTGGTCTTCACCGTATGTGTGTGTCTTGTGTTTAAATGGAGGGAAAACGCTTATTCTTCACCAAGAACCTTAATATAATGATTAAGAGTTAATAATATACCTCTATGTACTTTACTGAAACTGTACAGGGAGTGTCCACACAGATCTCTCACAGTAGTATAGGAGTGAGACAATCTTTCGTGATTTTATGTGGAGCATGACAATCAAACAACAGCAACTTGAATTAATCTACTGGACCATATACAGGAGTCTGGGAGTGAGACTCAAACACTAATCTGATTAATTTATGTTGTTTTTTTCTTCCCTCTGCAGGGCATCACTGTGGAGCTCCTGCGTGGTTCTCCCTCTCCTTGCCCTCACCTGGATGTCTGCTGTCCTGGCCATCACCGACCGGCGCTCTGCCCTTTTCCAGATCCTCTTTGCCGTTTTCGACTCTCTGGAGGGTTTCATTATTGTCATGGTCCACTGCATCCTGCGTAGAGAGGTAGGAAGGCAATAATACCAAATGAATTGAAAGGAATAAAGATAAAAATGAATGTTAATTTTATTGTTTTTTTGATCAGGTTAAATGAGCTGGAATATTGCTTACAATTTTCCATGTATCCATTAGGTTCAGGAGGCTGTGAAGTGCAGAGTAGTCGACCGCAAAGATGATGGGAATGGAGACTCTGGCAGTTCTCATCACAATGGCCACCCTCAGCACATGGTAAATATCTTGGCCAATTGCCTTTGTAATGTCTTGAGTGCTTTTTAAATGTATTCCTAAATGAATATATGCATGCATTAAGGACTAATAGTGTTTTTATTCTTTTATCAGCAGCCTGATAATGAAAAGGATGGGGACTCAAACAGACAAGGTAAGTCCAGCACCTAAAACATTTTGGCTTGCATTTAAAATATATACATTTATGTATGAAATTTTTCATTCAAGGCGTTGTTTCTTATGTGTTTCTTATGTTTCTTTTTTTCTTTTCCCTAAAGGAATGAAGAGCTCTTCTGAAGAAAAGGTGCCTCCTCCTCAGATGCCACTTCCAATGGGCCCCAACTTCCACACCCTGCCGTCCAAGGGCAGCCACATGCAGGCTGTTCCCGAGTACTCCAGCCACACTCTCACCCTGAAGAGAGAGAAAAGCCGCCTGGCCGGAGGGGTTGACCCGTCTTGTGGGAACCCAGTGTACGTCTGTGAGGGGGAGCTCTTCCAGCAACTGGATGCGGATCTTGCTCTGGCTCAGGCCGAGGGTAGCCTCTCTGACGGCTACGTCCTGATGCCCAACACTACGTCCACCCTGAGGTCCAAACCTAAAGACGACCCGACAAAGTACAACATCAGCGTGGAGCAGCTGCCCCAGGCCAGGCTTATGCACCTCGGCGGACCCTTCGCCGAACCCCAGGCAGCCTTCGGGATGGGCTCGATACTGCCCGACCAGGTCAGCGTGTCGTATTCGGAGAGGGACTCACCCATCCAGAACATCCACAACATGTCCAGCGAGTCGCACATCACCCACAGCAGCTTGGAGAACACCTTCGAGTCCATGAACTCAATGATGTCCAAGAGCGAAACCATCTCCACTCTGTCCATGAGCTCCTTGGAGGTAGGAAGAGATAACTACTTTATGCGTTTTCTAAGACATTTTTAGCATGTTTGGAAATCTAAACTCCATTCTTTCTCTCTATTGTTGCTTTGCAGCGACAGAAATCACGATACGCTGAGCTGGACTTTGAGGTAAATATTAATTAATACATTTATTATTATTACTGTTATTATTTATTCATAATTTCTGCCTCACAGTTATAAAATATATCAAATTTCTGTAAGTTCTAATTTTGGGGATGTTTTTTCTGTCTTCTCCAGAAAATCATGCACACCAAGAAGCGCCACCAGAACATGTTCCAGGACCTGAACAGGAAGCTGCATCACACTGAGAAAGACAGAGAGTCCCCTCCATCTGACAGCAAGGTAACACCTCGTCCTATTACGCTCAGCATCTACTTTCACAGTCATTTTCAGGAAATAATGAACAAATAATTAAAAAAGAGGCAATAATACTATAAAAAGAAGACAGTAGGGAAAATAATGACCTTAAAAATGAGCTGCAACATGGTGTACTGAACTAATGTTCTTGGTACCTGGAGGTCATCTAAATAAGGATGTATTTTCTTCCTTCTTACAGTCTGTGAGATGGAGTGTGTCTTCGGGAGGAAGTGACAAAACAAACCACAGCGTGAGTGTTTATAAACAAACTCACACAAATGTCTTTCCCGTAGATGAGACACACCTTCAGATAGTTCAATGCCTCAAAGAAGGAGTTATTTCTCTGATTCCCTTCATTAGAAGATCATTTCACTTTTTAAAATAATATAATGGAATTGCTCCAGGTTGGTGACGTGATACCAGTCCTAAACACTCCTCTCTCTCTGCTCTGACAGGACAAACAGCAGGCTCCAATGGAGAGGTCTTGGGAAGGAGTCCGTGGAATACCTCAGTCACCCCCTGCATGGGTGCGCAAAGACATGGAGCCTCTCGCCGCCTCGCCTCTGGAGCTTCACTCTGTGGAGTGGGAGAAGACAAGCACGACCATCCCCCTGGTGGGGCAGGACATTATTGACCTGCAAACAGAGGTCTGAGGAGGAGAAAGGGGGCAAAGCAAATCCGCCTTGTTTCACCTCAGTCACCTTTTTTGGTTTGGGAATGGGATCCTTTCATGGATGAAGGTAGAGTAACCAAAAAAGGGGGGAAGTAAGTCCCAGAATCATTGTCTTCAAACCCTCAACCAGAGTGAGAAGGGTAGGGAGAGAAGGAAGTGATGGAGGAGTGTGGGGGTGATGGCATTGGGGATGTTTAATGTAGCTTCTCAGTGTGGACTCTCATCAGAGTGCTCCTAAAGCTCAAAGAACGGGTAGTCGGAGCGGTCAGTGGCATCCATGGGCTTGGACTGTCTGTGGCTCCATAAACACTTCCCCCGGGAGTTTCCCTGGGCCTCCGGTTTTCAGAAGATGTGCTCGACATGTCTGTGCTTCTCTCTTTTTGTCCTTCAAATCGACTTTGGAGAAACAAATTGAAAATTGGAGAAAAACATTGAAAATTTTAAAAATGGCGTGTGTTCTCCCTGCTTCTTGGGAGGCACAGCCGGAACTCTTCCAAAACGAGACGAAGGCGAAAGAAAAATAAAAGGGATTTCATGCTCCGATAGAGTGGACTTTAGTAAATGGGCACACACTTTTTTTTGTTTTTGTGCAGTGTTTTTTTTTTTTCATTTTGAGTTTGTTAGCACCCAAATCCAACAATCTTGAGCAGAAAATGAGACTCTATTGAGACTAAAACATTTCTGTCAAACTGGAAGCAAAACTTATTCATCTTGATAGTGTTTCTTGCTGTGTTTGTCTTTACTATTATTAATTATTTCCAGTGCATTGTCTATATTTTGATTTGTCTCCCCTTTTAGCCATTACTATTGTTTTCTGTTATCTACAATAGAAAAAAAAACATTTAATGCATCCACAATGTGTTGTGAGCCCATATGGACTGCATCGGGACAAACATATTGAGTGGCGATGGAAGCGCTGGTTAGTTAAATTTCCTGGTTTCTTTGATGCCAAAACACCAGCACCAGGATGAACACGGACTCTCACGCAGAAAGAGCAGTGCACTCTTGGGAATTGCCGGATGGATAACTGGCACAAAGAAGCAGGCTCTTCCATGTCGTACATGCGGATTTTAAAGGCCTTTTCATCATCGCCTTTTTTTGTTTTTCAGCCTTGCAAGACTCTTGGACTGAGCAAAGACTTCAACACATTTTGTGTTTTCAGCCATCAGTGTGTAACAGTGCAATATGATGGGCGCTTGATGCTCAAGCAATGACTGATATTATGACCTAGGCAGAGTTTTTTCCTACCGATATTTCAAAACTTTTATACCATCTTCCATATATATTTACAGAGCAAATAGATGCATTATTGTATTAGGAATATATCCATTAGAGATTTGTTTGCACAAGACTCCATATTTGGAGTTCTCTGTGAAATCATACTTCTATAGAGTGAATGAATCTCTGATTATCTCCTAACTGTTCTTCAGGATATTTGTTATTACTCTCAGCTGTAAAGCAGTGGGTAATAGAACCTCGTGTCTTCTGTAACATTGTGTTACTATAACTCAACTGTATGTTCTACCAGCCAAATCCTAATGTCCGTTTGTTTCAATTTCCTCGTCCTGCCGAAAACCCGACTTTAGTTACCTATATTGAGTATTTTCTTGTCGAGATTTCTGTTTTAACCTGTGTAAATGTACAGTTTTCACAGCACAAAAATGAATGTGAATTATTTCTAATAAAAACATCTATATCAAATAATCTGAAGCCTTTGCTCTTTTTTAATATTGATTTATTGCATCTTCTTTAAGCCTTCTTACGAAGATAAAAAAAAAAAACTATTCACTTACAAGTCTATGTCAATAAATTAGAATATGATTCAAAAGCTAACTTAAGTAATGTAAATAAAAAAACGAATCAATATGGATTCATGACAAAGGATGATACATTTAAACAATTTATTTTTGTAAATTCTGATGGGTAAAGGTAATAGCTAATTAAAACCCAAAAATCAGAGTACCTAAGAAAACACACTTATTAAGTCAGCATTTTTCTCAATGATTTTTGTAAACCATAACATAACTATGTTAAAAATCATTTTTTGTGCTCTTAAGTACAAGTCTCCAGGAGACACTGACTGTTCACAGAGTGCTGAATCCAATAAAATCAATGGAAAGTTTAGTGGAAGGAAAAAGTGTGATAGACAAAGGTGCACAAACAAATTCGGAGGATGTTTTAATTTATCGAAACTTATCAACTTATCAATTTATCAACTTTATCAATTTTTAAAGTAGTAGCAAAGACCAAATATTGCCCTTTTCTTTTTTTTAACTGTTATATACCAACCACCAAAATGTGCAGTTTGAATCACTTGATTATTTTTGTCATAGAATTTCTAGTATACATGAACATGTGTTATTAGGTCTCATTTGGCTATATCCCATTTCCTAGGGTTATCCCTGACTTTATCACTTCTCCCCTATCCCATAGTACTTTATCAGATAATCATAAAATATTTAATTGAGAAATGGGACATTTCTTCATCAAGGACAGTTCTCACTGATTTCTGCTTGGCAACAACCAAAGGAAATGAGATTTAGCCTTCAAGAGACTAATTAAATTAACATGCATGTTTTTGTACAGTAGAAGAAAGCCCCCATGCACCTGCAAAATCCACACAGAAAGGCAAAGGCAAAAAACACAAAAACTATTACCTAAAAATGCTACTTCATGTGCAGGTAAAACAAAGAAAAAGAAATGCCGCAGTAAGATGTTGAACCCCTGCAGTATTAAAGCCTCAGGCGAACATCTCGCTCTCTAAATATAGGCGTGATTTTCAGGTACATAAAACAGCACTCATTTAAGATGATAAAAGTGTAATTCTCCTCTGTTCTATTTCCATCCTTCGAAGGGCGGCACATCATTACCAAGAGAGAAACGACTTGTGATGTTGAGTAATGAGAACAGAAGAATTAACAGGAGCTAGAATCATTTCTAAAATTAGGAGTTGGCTCAAATTTAGATTTGCCTGCTTCATTTTCAATATTGCCTTCTCGCTCTCTTTAATCACTTCTTGTACTTTCTTTTTATTCAACCATAATGTTGCTGCAAGGCATAAGCAGAAAGGTGATTTACATGTTGCATTTGTGTAGTGCTGCTCTGTTTTGTGAGGTCACCCAGAGAGCAGAGCAGCCTGATTACAAATGGTGCTCCACCTTTTATGTGTCATTTTCACAGCTACCACTTCATCACATGATATGCATCATTTTCCTCTGGTTTCATTTGCATAACTTTTTTGCATGTTTGAACATTTTGTGCTAATTTATTTTCCACCACAAGTTGTAACTGCGAAAGTCTGCACAAGCTGTTAATGATGGCGAGGATCGGGAATTTAATGTTCGAGTGAATTTTACAGCTTCTCAGGTCTTTCGCCCCTCGTTTTCCTTTTTTTCAATGTCATGAGGTGCTGACTGCGCCCCGAAGTGTTTTCACCATTATAAATAAGAACATGCATGTGACAAACTGTACTAAAGAGCCCCACAAATACAGACTATTTGGTTGTTACCCTGGGAAATGGATGTGTAAAAAGTGCTCCATCTCCTATTGTACCAGCCTAATTCCTCACCGAGAAGTTTAGGATAGTCCACCTATTTAGTATTTGAGCTCATTTGAATAAGAAAAGAAATATCATGCTAAATAACTGTTTCAATAAAATTATTGGTATCCCTCACAAATCTCTTTAAAATAAATCACATCACACCTTTTATTTCATTTTACTGCATCCATTTAAGTTGATCTGACTTTCTGTTACCCTGGGGTGTAAATATGAAGTGACAAAGAGGACAACATCTTTTAGACACACTAGAACACTAGACTGGATGAGGATCCATCACAAAATACCTGTCTGATCTACTTCAGCCTTATGCTCCTTCACGTTCTCTCAGGTTAGATTAGCAATTGTTGGTCATCTCAAAAACAAAGTGGAAATTTAGAGGTGACCGTGCTTTCTCAGTCACTGCCCCTAAACTGTGGAACAAATTAGCGTTGCACATTATACACAGGCCGACTTACTTACCGTTTCCGAGTCCCCTTTTGAAACACATCTATTTTTCTTGGTTTTCAGTACTTTATTTCTTTAGTATTATGTCTTACTTTTTATTTTATATTTGTGCACAGCACTTTTGTCTTTGATGTTTTAATGTGCTATACAAATAAAGTTGGATTAAATTGTTAATATATTGTTGATATTTATCTTGCAACCTCGCACAGTGAGCAGGATGGTAAATGAGGAAAACAAAATTTCAAGAGCTTTCTGTTAAAGCACCATAGCAAAGAGTGGCATCTCAGAATCACCGGCTCTCCATAGCAACCTTTATATGCTATCTACATGCTAACAAGGCAGAATGATCTAGAAACTATGTGCTATTCTTTTCGTAAAAGGGTTTTTTTACGGAGTATGTACAGAAGGGGTACCAATAATTGTGCCGCTTAGGATAATATTACACACAATACTTTCTATACATGGGATTTTGTTTTTCCTGCTCAGTAATATGTCATGGGTCTTTGGTGGGGAACCTGAATGCAATCAGGAGGTATAGGCAGACAAACGCAATCTGCACATGCATTCTGTTCACATAAGCAGGTTAATAGGTGAATATTGGCAAAAAGCTAAATAAACAGAGGTATTTGTGTGTACAGTGATTATTGTACAAGAAGGAAGATGGAGAAGCTGGTGGCTGCGCCTGAGGAGAAAGCAATGAGCTAGAGTGAACTGAGGATGGATAATGACATGAAATGATTCAACAGGGAACAGAGAAACTAAACTGAACTAACTAGATCACAAGAGGATTAACTCTATATATCAGGGCGAAGACTAAAAATCAACAAAATTAATGGTAAAATGAGCATCGATGCAAAATATACTCAAATTAGAGGTCGGCTTTTTAAAAAGCTTTTTACAGATCTTTACTAGGGTAGGCAACAAGTTTGGAAAGAACTGTCTGTAATTACTTTGCACATTTCCTGCTATCTTGTTTCCTATGTTTAATAATCAACATCAATTCAGTCATCGTTACAGTAATTACAAGCAAATGCACGCAGTCGCCATCTTTGTAGGCATGTTTGTTTGTCTCAAAATCTGAATCCCAAAGCTGATGACATCCGCACACAATTCCCAACTCAATCCTCCCAACAACATAAATTCCAATTTTAATTAGCACCTTGGTGGAAAACAGCAAGACCAAAGCTGCCTCTTAATTTGGTGTTTTAGCCATGAAATATCAAATCCTTAAAAACATCAAGCTCGGGAAAAGAACAAGCTTGCAATACTGGCCCTCTGCCATACATCTGCAGGCATAAAGAGATAATTACTATCATAAGAACAACAAAAGCAATGCATGTTGAAAATTCAGCCTCGTATCTGCACCCTGGACCCTGGTGAAAATAAGCAAGAAGTCAAAGATGCCACACTATTGCTAAGTTGTCATTTATGTGATGTAAAGAGGTGACACTAAAAACAACAGAATAATTACAGAAGCAATGTAACAGATGAGCATTTGACAAATTGATTAACCCATCAACTAGCATCTCTGCAATGTGTCAACTTGCTGTGCTCCAACACCTATTTAGTAAGAACCACCTGTTCCTCATTTACTACATGTCTACACATCAAAATGGAATAGAATAGAATAGAATAGAATAGAATAGAATAGAATAGAATAGAATAGAATAGAATAGAATAGAATGTTGTGAAAATGTATTTGCTCCCTTAGAGATTTCTTTTGTTTTCATTTTTTGTCATACCTAAATGTTACAGATCATTAAAAGAACTTTTAATATCAGCAAAAAATAACCAGAGTAAATACAAGATACACTTTTCAAAAGATGATTTCATTTATTCAGGGAAAAAAAGCTACCGACTATGGAAGCTCTGTACACATGATCATGCATAACTTGGATTATGTGCCTTCCCACTCTTACTGCAGACTCTGGGATCTTGATCTCCAAATAAAATGCAAAATCCACTTTTTTCTGCGATGAGACTTTGGACTGCTGAGTAATAGTCCAGTCCTTTTGTTTACTTAGTAAGATGCTTCTGACATTGTCTATGTTACAGGAATGGGCTTTGCTTCAATAACCTCTTGGCTTTATCTATTGTAATTCTTTACTATCAGGATGTCCACAAAATGCAGTTAAAAGCCTTCAGCTGATTCAAAATGCTGCAGCAAGAGTTCTGATGAAAATTAAAAAGAGAGATCATATTTCTCCTACTTTAGCTTCCCTTCATTGGCTCCCTGTTAAATCCAGAATAGAATTTAAAATTCTCCTCCTCACATATAAAGCCCTTAATGATCTAGATCCATCATACATCAGAGATCTGATTGTTCCATATGTTCCTAACAGAGCACTTCGTTCTCAGACTGCAGGTTTACTGGTGGTTCCTAGAGTCTCTAGAAGTAGAATGGGAGGCAGATCCTTTAGTTATCAGGCTCCTCTCCTGTGGAACCAGCTCCCAGTTTTAGTCCGTGAGGCAGACACCCTGTCTACTTTTAAGGCTAGGCTTAAAACTTTCCTTTTTGATAAAGCTTATAGTTAGAGCGGCTTAGTTTATCCTGACCTATCTCTGTAGTTATGCTGCTATAGGCTTAGGCTGCTGGAGGAGATAATGACCACTTTCACCCTCTTCACTACATTCTCACACTACTCTCCAATTTTGCAATATTTGCTGTTATTTCAGTTTTTAACTTTGTTCTCTCTTTTCTCTTCCTAGAAGCTACACCTGGCCTGACTCTGTGTCTACCTGTGACACCTTTCTGGAGAGGGGCAATGTCCGAGCTTCTGCTGGCAACAACTTAATGCTCACCCTCTACCGATGATCCACATAGCCCTGTCTTTTAGTGTTTAACCCTTTCTCTCTCCTAGACATGCCAATTGACTGAGCTTTTACTGTAACTAATTATATGTGCTCTCTTTCAGACTCTAACCTTGAAAACTGGCTCAGAGTTTATCTGTTCTTTCTTTCTAGGTGAAATGACTAAAGGAGCTACATCCATTAACATTTACTTTTCCTTCCCATAGAAAGTACTCCTGGATCAGTGCTTCTTTGTTCTCTTTGTGTCTCTGCTCTGTTCTCTCAAACCCTCAGTCGATCGTGGCAGATGGCCACTCACACTGAGCCTGGTTCTGCTGGAGGTTTCTTCCTGTTAAAAGGGAGTTTTTCCTCTCCACTGTCGCTACATGCATGCTCAGTATCAGGGATTGCTGCTAAGTCAACGCCAGTGACTGTCCACTGTCTCTACATGCTCATCCAGGAGGAGGGAATGCTACAAGTCACTGACTGGATGCAATCTGCTGGGTTTCCTTAGATAGAAAAACTTTTTATCCAATTTGAATAAATAACAAACTCTGACTGCACTGTTCAATGGTTAGGACTAATTGGAATGTATGTACCTGACTTTGTGAAGTGCCTTGAGATGACATGTGTTGTGAATTGGCGCTATATAAATAAACTGAATTGAAATTGAATTGCTTGTGCACGTTTTTCTACTATACTTTTTCCTTCCACAAAATTTTCCCTTAATATGCTTAGACAAAGCACTTTGTGAACAGCAAGCTTCTTTAGCGCCAACCATTTGTGACTTGTTGTATAAGGTGTCAATGACAGAAGCTTTCCCATGAATGTGTCGACTTAAACATGGCCATAATATTGCTTTTCTCCGTGTTTCCTTTTTTAAATGTTATACAATATTCTAATTTTCTAAGAAACAAATTTTTTGATTTTCAGTAGCCAAAGGCAAAATCATTAAAATTAACTAAAATAAACCCTGCCTCTCGCCCATAGACTGCTGGAGATAGGCACCAGCTCCCCCGCGACCCACTATGGAATAAGCGGTAGAAAATGACTGACTGACTGACTGACTAAAATAAACCCTTGAAATATTGTTTCTGCTGCAGTTACTAAACTGAATAACAGGAATATTAAGGACATTTTCTTGGATAAATTTTGTTACTTTCTTTTACAGAAAAGTTGAGATATACACAGATCACGTTGACTTTAAACAGTTAGGTAAAGCCCAGATAATGATGTAATTACTTTTAGGCATCTTTTATAACTTCTGAGTCAATGAAGAACACCTGTGTGTGTATTTTAAGGCTACACATCAAACACACTGCTTGTCTCTATGGCATTATGGAGAAATCCAAAGAAATCTGTCAAAATATCATAAAGAAAATCGTGGACCCCTGGTTTATCAATTGGTAAAATGTCCAGATGAATGAAGGTGCCACTTTGATCTGTTCAAACAATCATATGCAAGTATTTTGGTGAAAAATGTGCATATCAGCTCCAAAGAAATATAAAAAATCATGTCAAGATACTGATTGAAGCTGGTAAGAGATTGTCCCTAATCAGTGAAACAAGTCCTGTTCTGACATTGGCTGGAAGGCCACTCAGTGATGAAGAAGCCACTTTTCATCCAGAAAATTAAATATGCGAAACGAATGGGTCTCTCAAATGAGCAATAACTCAATGCTGCCAAATTAATTAAAAAGTGGTGTGTCCATCACCTAGTACTGATCTCAGTCCTAGAAATTTTGTTATCAGAGCAGAAAAGGTGTGTTTGAGCAAGGCGGCTTACAAACTTGACACTGTTGCACCAAATGTCCTGCAAATATTGTGAAAATCTTGTGGAAGGATACCCACAACATTTTATTCAATTAATTTGGTTTAAAGGGCACCTCTACAAAATGCTATGGAAATGTAATAAATTTACCGTACATATATACTTCTGAACATTTAGAAAGCAACAAACAACTATCTAATTGTCTTTCTTATTATTTTTGCCATTTTGCAATTAGGAATAGTTTTGTTCATTCTAACTGATCTAAAACAGCAAGTTTGGTAAAAAAAAAAAAAAAAAGTTATGTCTTTTTATACAAGGTTATAAAACAGCTGGTTTCAACTGTCTGAATTATGTAGTATTCATAACAGGTTCAGATTTGGACATTTCTGGACAAAGTAATTAGTTTGAACTGCGAGTATCTTTGCCTTTAGTAAAATACTACAAAAACAATGATTGTATGTATATTCTTCCCACTCTTTATTTAATCTTGTTTATGTAAAACAGGCAAGGAACCATATGCGGGAGACTTATTGACCTTAATTTCTAGAAACTAAAAGTTTCCAAAAAATGTGTTAAAATCCACAATGACACCCTGAGGTCTCAGTATTTCATTATTTAAATTCTGTAGTTGGTTGACTGATCTGTGATGTTGAAGTGAACTCTTTCTTTCTGTGGGTAAACATTTCATCTTGTCAAATAGATAATTTTGAATGAATAACATCAGTTTTCTATTTTACATAATTGTCAAACTGTCTAAGAGATCTTAGCTCCTTACTGAAGATTTTAGACAATACTTAAAGTGTTGTCTTTTTTTTCAAAACTGAGTTTGATAGTAGTTGTTGAGAACAAATCAGCATAAGCTTCATGTCACATGATTGGCTCCAGTTCAGCGTGTTTTAAATGAAGCTTAACTGACAAAGTGTAACGAAAGTGTAACGAAAAAGCAAGACTTTATAATGTTCACACCGCCTGTTGGTCAATGTCTGATGCAGGAACTCTGTTTTTGAGGCAATCACATAACCTTATGAGAATACTCAAGCTCAAATTTGATAACAGGGGATGCAGAGGAAAGGAAGCGGTCTCTCAGTGACTTTAAAAAGCAATGCAAACACACTCACACACACAAAAACATTCTCTTTTGGCCACACATCTTCAGATTTGCTTGCACTCTCCCTCCTGCTTAGAAGACATAAAGCAGTGCTGTGCATAGAGAAATGGACCTCCTTCTTATGTGGGTCTTTCTCTGAATGGCAAGAAGTCAGCTGTGGTGGATTACAGCTGTGCTTGTGCGTCATGCCGAAATGCCAACACGCTCTTGAGAGTGGAATCCTGGGGCGTATTACTTCGTTCCCCTGGTACGCTAACTCCATGGGCTTACTGCACTGATGGAGGCTAATGACTATCTTCGGTATTATTAGCAATGCTATGGAAAGTAACATTTTGTACCATAGAAATCACCTGGACAGCCTATAGTTAGGCCATGAAAGTTGAAAATTAAGCAAAATCATTCAAGAAAGAAAAAGAACACATAATTTACATAGTGAGGGTTAGTTGCATCCACCAGGGGTTTATTATTAAAGGTTGTAAGCTATGTTATTCCTTGTTTTATCCAGCAGCATCTTTTATCTGCTCTCATTTGCTTGCAAGGCATCCACCCCTGGTTCAGTATTTCAATTCCTGATTTCTCTTTGTTCCTTAGTGGTTTTTTCTGTTTGTCTATCCAGTACCCTGCCTCTTGACCGCCTGTTCAGTAAATATAGTAAATTTTATTGCACAATCTGACAAAAATTTGTCGTAATGAAAACCCAAGTTGAATACATGTTTAAACACATCTGTACGTAATTGCTACCATGTTAAATACAATCCAGCCTAATGTGGGAAATGAATCTGAGGACATGCTTTTACAAATTTCTGTTGCAGTTACAGCTGAGGTCATTCTATCTATCCTTATCTTGACTGGCATGATGGAAAATCGTTAATCCAGAGGTGTGGGAACAAATTCAATATTAATGTTCCACATGTCATGTATAAGCACTAAAGAGTTTCTATGGACACTCGGCCTGCAGAATACAACTATTTCCACCTGTTAGCAGCCTTCCCATCCATGAACATGGTGGATATTAATTGCAATAATGACTCACTAGACTAATTATCTGCTTGAACAAATAAAAAATAAGCTACAAAGGGACCACCAAAGGCACCTTGACTTTTTCAGCAACGGCTCGTAGAAGTTATTAAACAGCTACTGTTCTTGCCTCCTGTAGCAGCTTCCAAACAAACAAGTAGAGATTCAGTTTCAGCTGTATATTGGTCCTCCTCTCTAACAGTGCCACATCTAACAATCCTTTTGGCGACTGTGGCTCAGTAGGAAGAGTAGTTGTCTTGCAATCAGAAGGTTGTGGGTTCAATTCCAGCTTCCTTCTGCCATATGTTGATGTGCCCCTGGGCAAGGCACTTAACCTCAAGTTGCCTACCGATCTGCATATCGGTGTATGAATGTGAGTGCGATTGGGTGAATGTGGCTCTAGTGTAAAGTGCTTTGAGCGGTCTGTATGACTGGAAAAGTGCTATATAAGTTCAGTCAGTCCATTTTGCTTGAATTTCCACTCATAAACATCCGGTGTTCTTTATTGTGCAAAGTTAGTCTTAGCTTACTAAACCCTTCTGTCATGACAAGGGAGGATTTTGGATGCTAATACTTCTTAAGTTGATGAACCCTTTATGAGTTGTCTACAATATTAAACATGCAAAATAAAATTTCACTTTTTCCAATATCAATATTTTCTTTCCCTAAAATGTGATTGATTTATGAAATGACATCTTTAGAAGCATCCATCCATCCGTCTTCCGCTTATCCGGGGTCGGGTCGTGGGGGCAGCAGCCTAAGCAGAGAGTCCCAGACTTCCCTCTCCTCAGCCACTTGGGCCAGCTCGTCCGGAGGAATCCCAAGGCGTTCCCAGGCCAGCCGAAAAACATGGTCCTTCCAGCGTGGCCTGGGTCTTCCTCTGGGCCTCCTCCCAGAGGGACATGCCCGGAACACCTCACCAGGGAGGCGTCCGGGAGGCATCCTAACGAATCTGTAGAAGCAGTTAGCGTGTAATGAGTGCAGGATTCAATTTAATTCAATTCAGTTTATTTATATAGCGCCAATTCACAACACATGTCGTCTCAAGACACTTCATAAAAGTCGGGTACATACATTCCAATTAATCCTAACCATTGAACAGTGCAGTCAGATTCAGTTATTTATTCAAATTGGATAAAAAGTTTTTTTGTCTAAGGAAACCCAACAGATTGCATTCAGTCAGAGATTTAGCATTCCCTCCTCCTGGATGAGCATGTAGCGACAGTGGACAGTCACTGGTGTTGACTTTGCAGCAATCCCTCATACTGAGCATGTATGTAGCGACAGTGGAGAGGAAAAACTCCCTTTTAACAGGAAGAAACCTCCAGCAGAACCAGGCTCAGTGTGAGCGGCCATCTGCCACGACCGACTGGGGGTTAGAGAGAACAGAGCAGAGACACAAAGAGAACAAAGAAGCACTGATCCAGGAGTACTTTCTATGGGAAGGAAAAGTAAATGTTAATGGATGTAGATGCTTTAGTAATTTCACCTAGAAAGAACAGATAAACTCTGAGCCAGTTTCCAAGGTTAGAGTCTGAAAGAGAGCACATAGAGTTTGTCACAGTAAAAGCTCAGTCAATTTCCATGTCTAGGAGAGAGAAAGGGTTAAACACTGAAAGACAGGGCCAGGTGGATCATCTGTAGAAGGTGAGCATTAAGTTGTTGCCAGCAGAAGCTCGGATGATGCCCCTCTCCAGAAAGGTGTCACAGGTAAACACAGAGCCAGGCCAGGTTTAGCTTCTAGGAAGAGAAAAGAGAGAACAAAGTTAAAAGCTGAAATAACAGCAAATAATGCAAAATTAGAGAGTAGTGTGAGAATGTAGCGAAGAGGGTGAAAGTGGTTATTATGTCCGCCAGCAGGTAGCAGAAATGGAGGGTGTGTTTGCACCTCAACCATAACTGAGCCGGTTTCTAAAGTTGTTTCAAATAATTATGACAACTTACAGTCCAATCTACTTTGATGCAAGAATCTGCGTTTGACATTATGTTGCTGTTAGAAGTAAATAATTTATCCCAATTTTTGCAAAATTCCCCTTTTTGTTGCAGCTAGTGGGTTTGGTATGTAATATTTGCAATGCAGCTCCATCAAAAAGACCTTGTATGCAGAGAACACAAAGGATTCTGGACTCCCCTTTGTCAGTCCTGGTAGTTGCCATAGCAACAGAGGCAGCAAACAGGCAGCTCATGAGGGCTATTAACACCAATGTATTTCACCTCCAGCAGACCCTGCAAAAGGACAAGCCGCATGAACATAAAGCAAACCGAGATGAGAACTGAGCAGGGTTTATTCTTCACACATTTAAATTTTCACTGAATTATTCAGTTTGGTGCAATTATGTTAAATATTTCAGCAAACTATATCAAATATAGGTATTTTATTGTCAGAAGAAACACATAGCTATAGGCCCTTACAGTGTTAAGAGACATGCAAACTAAATAGTAGTACACTTAAAATGTGCATAACATTTAATTGAGGTGATCTTAAAGAAACATCAGCAAATTTTCATGTGTGAGCTTTATAAATGTGTTGGAGCAATTATGTGTTCAGCAAAAGACTGCATTCCAAGATCTCCACACCAACAGAATATTATCATATTTGCAACATGTGTTCAAATCCTGAACAGAGGAGCTCAGTCATAGAAAATGTATCGACCTGCTTTTACCCTGCAGGTATGATTACATTTCTGACTGGTCATGTGTTTTGTGAAATTATTGATGCTCTGGCAGAGGAAAGCATGCTACAAGCTTTATCCATGACAAACATGTGAATCTATAATGCCTTCAGCAATAAAAAGAAAAGCTCCGATGGTGGAGTCATGTAAATTAAATCCAAAATGCAAAATGTTGAAGTCAAGCTTTTTAAATTATTCAAATAATCATCCTTGCAGGCAGAAATTATGAAAGAGGGCCATTGGATTATACCCCTCTATCTCATCTGAATGACCTTACTCTGTCTTTGCTCAAGGTAGTGCTGCTGGCAGCATATCATTTCCTCTTGCAACACTGAGGTGCGCAGCTCAGACAGCATTTAGGTAAATGGCTGCTGTGCATCCGGTGGACCGGAAGTCCATATATGGCCACAGATAGAAAAAGAGAGCAGAGAAATACACATAAAAATGCTGCAGAAAAAGTATGATGCTGTAGCAGATATATAACAGAGATTCTAACAAACGTAAAACTAATTCAGCCACATACAACATGCAATTTTAGATTATGTAAAATTAGGTACAAATATAATATTTATTGTCACTTATTTGTGTTGCATTAATAATAAACTGTGTGGGAATTAAAACATTTCTCTCACTTTCATGCATTTATCAAATGCATCTGACTTTTTCTTCTTATGTACCCATGAGGGCACTGCTTCTGCACTTAAAGTTCTGCAAATGGGGAAGTTTGAAACAAAAAGAGAACACTTTCTGTGATTTCTTGCAGAGAAGGACTACAGATTCATTTGATTAATTAGAACGTCATGTCTTCATCATTATTGCACAAGTTAAAATGCCAGACATGGATGTGCATATATGTTAATACCGTTCAGTGTTTTCATAACCTTTCCATAATATATCTTGACTGCAGGTTTAACAGTGAAAATAAAGCATAACTAAATATATTGACATACGATCAGTATTTATGTTAATTTTCTATCCATTTACTGTAGATCCTCTCCGTTTGTATACAGTAAGTGCATACTGCCACCAATTGTTGCAGAGCTGCCACTGCCTCGTTTGGGCTGTTTCCTGTTGCTTCAAAGAAAAAGATGTCCAAGAAAACCTAGAAAATCATAAAACCAAGAAAAGAAAAACACAGCTCGAGTATTTCTTCAATTGCTTGTTCCTGTGCTATCTCCAAGTCTCAAAAAGCCCCTAAACATCCTGTCTTTTGTGTTTCTCCTCTCTTTATTTACAGACCAAGGATGCTGGACAAAACAGTGGGGCAGCCAAGCGCTTCCACATCATCAGGGTCATCGCTGGGCCTAACAGATGGACACAATGCAGCACGTCATCAACAAAAAACCCCGCCCCAACACTGGCTCGTCGACCTTCACCTCCAGTGGATTCAGACGATGAAACAGGCATGTCGGGGATGGTGAGCTCATGCAGCTCGGTGCTGGGTTGAGCTTTGTCGAGCTTTGGGGTGCTCTGTATCAATGGAACTCCAACATGACTCATCTGTACTGAACACCCACCTCATATCCTCACAGCTCAAAGCCTGCCTTTGTGTTGATAAGAGTGTCTCATCTAGCCCTTGAGAGACAAGCACCCTCCGTGTATAATTTGTATTGCTTCAAACGTCAGTATAATGACATCAGACAGAGGTACAAATCTATGACAAGAAACAAGATGCTGTTTACCCACTTAGAGTTAGATCTGAAGTAATCATTACTGTGTGAATAGAAAAGATTGAATCACCTCCTAAATGATGCAGAACCAGAATTATTGCTTGAACAGGTGTAAATATTAATGACTTTTCTGTTTTACCCTAAACAATAAAAACTAAATGTCATTACAGCTTAATTGTGTGTGAGACAAGGACACATACAACCTGCATTCATCTGGAAAACATTGTGCCTTGCCGAAGTATTTATAATATATTTCTTGTTTTTTTTTTTACATTTTCTCAAGTTACAACTACAGACTTCATGTCCTTTAGGGTATGTGTGACAGCAATTTCTTTAAACCCTTCCACAAATAATCTATTGGATTTGGGTCTGGACTTTGTCTGGGCCATTCTATGGCATGAAAATAAAGATCTCAATTATTCCATTGTAGCTCTTGCTGTATAGTTAGTGTCGTCCTGCTGCAGTCTCAAATCATTTGCTGGCTCTAGCAGGTTTTCCTTGTCCTGTGTTTAGTACCACCCATCTTCCCAGTAGCTAAGACCAGCTTCCTTGTCTCTGATGAAGGAAACGTTCTTACTTTGCAGTGAAAGGTAGATGTTAGCTATCTAAAAGAAATGACAAATTTACAGTCAGACATATGTACATTGGCTTGTAATAGTATTTTTACCCCCTTTTTTATACACTTTTTTACATTTTCCTACTTGAAAACCGCTCATTTTGTTATATTTGGATTTTAGGTGACAGACCAACACAAAGTAATGCATAATTTTAATCTGGAAGGAAAAGGATGTATGATTTTCTAAAGGTTTTACAAAGAAACATCTGTAGTGTGAAATGAATTTGTACTCTGAAACCCCCAAATAAAATACAGTGCAAAGCTTCAGAGGTTTGTTCAACATCAGTAAACAAACAGCATCATGAGGACCAGTACTTACATTCACCTAAAAACACCCTTTGAAGTGTGAAACTTGGTAGTAGAGCGTCATTCTTTGTGAATGTTTTCTGAAGCAGGGTCAGCGACGCTGGTCTGACTTGACGGAAAGATAGATGGAGCTCAATAAAGGACAACTCTAGAAGAAAACTGATTAAAGGCAGCAAAAAATTAAGACTGGGGTGGAGGTAGGACAGTAACACTGAAAATACAGCTGGAGCTACAATACAATGTTTTAGGTCAAAGGTTATTCAAGTCAAAGAACTGAATTCTTCGCCACACTTTTCTCTTGTGAAAAACTTATTTGTAAAAAAAATTACAGAAAACCATGTATCATTTTAGTTTGTCTTTACATGCACTACTTTGTGAATGTCTATCACAATAAATCCCAACAAAATACAATGAATATGGTAGTTGTGAAAGGTTCAAGCGGTATGATTATTTTTTCAGCGCCTTGTATTTTCTCGATGAAATCAAAGCTGTGTCCAGTTTTGTTATGGTCACATGTTCCTGTAAGGAAACCATGCTGGCCATTATTTACAACATAATAAAAAATAAAAAAAATAAAAAACTTTATTTGGAAAAATTTGGCAAAATTACATATACATAAATGTGGATTTTTTTAAATCACTCACATTTAACTGCAACACCGAATAAAGGAGCAATGTTAAGAAATATAGAATATAAACAATGATCTTCTTTGCTCTGTTTCCTCTTTTTCTTCATTTACTTTTGGTATAATTAACTTTTGTTATTGCACAGTTAAGTGTCTTTAAATGGTTGTAACTGCTCTTTTGGACACAAAACTTTGCAACATTTCCAGTAAAAAAAACAAATCCCCTTAATGTAGTTCTCCCCCCTCGCCATGCGGTGGCAGCGCAGAGCACACACGCTCTCCTCGGTTTGTTTCTCCACGCCCAGTCAGGGAGGTTTACTTAAATTTCCGCTTTTTTGACCTGAAGTTGTTGCATTAAAGGGGACACGGGTTCCGCGTCCTTTTAAGAAGCAAATAACATATCTGACAGGTAATGGCGCGACTGTTTCTGAGGGGAAGCCTGCAGAGGTGCATAGCCACCCAGATCAGGATGTCATCTGACCAGGTAAATGGGTGGATTGGTTACTTTTCCATGAGGGTAGCATTAGCTTGCCGAGTTTTTATGCAAATGACACAGAACAAAGACATTCGATTTGCTGGTTCGACATATATTTTGCAGTCTTCTTGTTATATTAGTTGTAGTTTGAGGCTTTGAAGCATATATTTAGCAGTCAGTATGGGACTTTACTTTTCAATCAAAGGGTAAACGTGGATTTCTTTTGCAATTTGAATGAAATTACTTGGTTTTAACGGTTTGTTTTCATCTTGAATATTTTATTCTGTAAGGTTATCGATTTTGTTTGCCCTAACTATAGTTCTGTTTGCGAAGCAATCGATTAGTTGTTGCAACTTTGTAACAGATGTTGTCAGTGTTACCCACACAGAGTTTAAACTTAGCCAGTTTGTTGGGTAATCGACCCAAATCAGTTTGTTTATAACCACCAAATATAGTAAAACCAACAATCTAAGAGCTGCATGCATGGCTTTGGTTCAGCTATCCCCATCCACCTCTGACACACATTTTAGCAGCCCCTCCCCCCCCAAACATACACAGTCTGATTCAAATCGAGGCATGATTGCATTGTTCTAATCTTCTGCAGCTAAATGCCTTTAGATCTTACTAAAAATCCAACAAAAGTATGCTGCTTAAAAGATTACTCTATTTCTTCCTTTTCAGACTTTAAAAACACAGAGTGGGGGGTTTTCATGTCCATGCATTACCATAACTGTTAGAATACAGGCGTGCATTTAATTTAGACACTTATAATTACATCAAGTAAATGTTGTTGCTGACGTCTGGCTTGGATATGAGGGAGTAAAAATAAAATGCATGCTTCCGAGTCTGTTGTAACCATAGATCTTGAGAATGAGGGGGCAAGCCTTAGGAATTTGGACTTTGACAAAACAAGTCAGGCACTCTGGTGAACATGTGTGCAGCCACCCAGACATGGGAAAAGGGTGGACTGAACTGGAGCACATCTGAATGTGCAGAATCCATGTGTATGCATGCACGCTGCATACAAATGTGCGGTTCTGCTCCTGTCTGCAACAGAAGTGGCAAGTTGAAGGCTGTGAATAGTAAATCTGGCTCTTCTTGACCTTTGTGATTTTGGCCCTCAGCAAAGGCAGCATATGTTGCACCCCGTCTGAAAGGCCCCTAAGGCTTTGTTCAGTTATCAAAGCAAAAAGAGAACCGAATTGCAAGATCTGGCTAGTTAAATATGAAATATTATTTGGTTTGTTGAATTTTAGAATAGGATTTATAGGGAAGACATTTTTTATTTTATTCTCGTTTGTGGTATATTTATGCCTATGTACTCAAATTCTGTTCATTGCCGTTTTGACTCATAAAACACCAAACTACAATAAATGTCATCTCAAGGCACTGCCCAAGACAAATTTCTAAACCTATCAATTATATGGAATCTGAAACAGTCGATCCAGGTTGTCCCTATATAATCTAATCAGGTGGGCACTTTAAGATTTGGGTACGTACAGTCTAATATGATAAGTTTTGTACAGTAAAATTCGGTTGATCATATAATTCCAATTGGTAAAGTTATGTCTAAGAATGCCCAGCTGTTTATCCTGAGTTGTAGAGTTTGCAGAAATCCCACTTTGTGACCAAGCATAAACAGGTCCTTCTCAAAATATTAGCATATTGTGATAAAGTTCATTATTTTCCATAATGTCATGATGAAAATTTAACATTCATATATTTTAGATTCATTGCACACTAACTGAAATATTTCAGGTCTTTTATTGTCTTAATACGGATGATTTTGGCATACAGCTCATGAAAACCCAAAATTCCTATCTCACAAAATTAGCATATCATTAAAAGGGTCTCTAAACGAGCTATGAACCTAATCATCTGAATCAACGAGTTAACTCTAAACACCTGCAAAAGATTCCTGAGGCCTTTAAAACTCCCAGCCTGGTTCATCACTCAAAACCCCAATCATGGGTAAGACTGCCGACCTGACTGCTGTCCAGAAGGCCACTATTGACACCCTCAAGCAAGAGGGTAAGACACAGAAAGACATTTCTGAACGAATAGGCTGTTCCCAGAGTGCTGTATCAAGGCACCTCAGTGGGAAGTCTGTGGGAAGGAAAAAGTGTGGCAGAAAACGCTGCACAACGAGAAGAGGTGACCGGACCCTGAGGAAGATTGTGGAGATGGGCTGATTCCAGACCTTGGGGGACCTGTGGAAGCAGTGGACTGAGTCTGGAGTAGAAACATCCAGAGCCATCGTGTGCAGGTGTGTGCAGGAAATGGGCTACAGGTGCTGCATTTAAGCCACTTTTGAACCAGAAACAGCAGCAGAAGCGCCTGACCTGGGCTACAGAGAAGCAGCACTGGACTGTTGCTCAGTGGTCCAAAGTACTTTTTTCGGATGAAAGCAAATTCTGCATGTCATTCGGAAATCAAGGTGCCAGAGTCTGGAGGAAGACTGGGGAGAAGGAAATGCCAAAATGCCAGAAGTCCAGTGTCAAGTACCCACAGTCAGTGATGGTCTGGGGTGCCGTGTCAGCTGCTGGTGTTGGTCCACTGTGTTTTATCAAGGGCAGGGTCAATGCAGCTAGCTATCAGGAGATTTTGGAGCACTTCATGCTTCCATCTGCTGAAAAGCTTTATGGAGATGAAGATTTCATTTTTCAGCACGACCTGGCACCTGCTCACAGTGCTAAAACCACTGGTAAATGGTTTACTGACCATGGTATCACTGTGCTCAATTGGCCTGCCAACTCTCCTGACCTGAACCCCATAGAGAATCTGTGGGATATTGTGAAGAGAACGTTGAGAGACTCAAGACCCAACACTCTGGATGAGCTAAAGGCCGCTATCGAAGCATCCTGGGCCTCCATAAGACCTCAGCAGTGCCACAGGCTGATTGCCTCCATGCCACGCCGCATTGAAGCAGTTATTTCTGCAAAAGGATTCCCGACCAAGTATTGAGTGCATAACTGTACATGATTATTTGAAGGTTGACGTTTTTTGTATTAAAAACACTTTTCTTTTATTGGTCGGATGAAATATGCTAATTTTGTGAGATAGGAATTTTGGGTTTTCATAAGCTGTATGCCAAAATCATCCGTATAAAGACAATAAAAGACCTGAAATATTTCAGTTAGTGTGCAATGAATCTAAAATACATGAATGTAAAATTTTCATCATGACATTATGGAAAATAATGAACTTTATCACAATATGCTAATATTTTGAGAAGGACCTGTAGAGATATTCCCCTCAGAAGTAGAAACTCTGAAACGTTAATTACTCTAATTCTGCCTCCAGATCTGTGATGGTTTTGTTTAGGCTGTTGCTTCTGACTCCCTGGGTGATTGAGGTGCTGCATAGACACTTCAGTTCAGCCTTAGGGGCCAACATTCAATGGCCATCTGAAAGCTCTTCACACTGCTTTGAAGTGACGACGGGTATTTATTCAATCATTCAATGCTATTGTGAATAATTTATAATATTGGCATAAAATTTAATGTCCATATTGTTTTGTCCTACTTTGAAGCATGCTACTTTGTCAAGGACATTGCCTTTGTAATTTTGAGATTATATTAAAATACAAATGAAATTAAATGTACCACCCTAATATGCACAACAAGCAGGAGGATGGTCCACATGGTAAATGCTTTCATTAATACAAGCTAACTCTGGATTGGAGGTAGTTGAGCAGAAACTGGGTCAGTGGGTTATGCTTTTGTGTTCACAGGTCACAAGAAGAATAAGCAGGTGGGAGCTACTCTTCACCATAATCATGTCCTCTTTCAGTTTTTGACTGTAAAAAAACAGAGAAAGGTCTGGTTTTGTTCTTTTAAAGCGCATAGGAGAAATTATTTCTTGTCAATGTTTTGAAATAAAGTTGGACAAGAGTCGCACAACACCTGAAGACAGTTTAAATATCCACTGGTTCACTGACTGAATAATAGGAAAGATTGAAGTGAATCATAATCTAACATTACTCAAAATAAAGAGTAGTTATGTTTTTAAAAAAGTTGTCTGTAAGTCAGTGACTGAGACTTTTAAAAACTCCATTACATAAATTTTAACACAATAAAGATTACTGTGGTTTGAAAGGAAATATTAACTAACATCTGAGAGGGACATTTTATCTCTAATAGTATTAAGGTCCTGCACATTGCAAGACTGCAGTATCGAATCTGTTAACAGAAGCATTTTTGTGTCTTATCAGCTTGGTGAGCTGGGCAAAGGAGCAGGGAAAGGTGGAGGTGGTGGGGGATATGTGAGGTCGGCAGGAGGTGCGTTTGGAAAGCGGGAAGCTGCAGAAGAGGAGCGGTACTTCAGGTGAATGCTGAACATTGTAGCAACTGCACTGACCTATGTGCCCGGTGAGCCTTTTAACCCTCTGAATTTTGTGCTCACTTGCAGGCAGAGGGAGAGAGAGCAGTTGGAGGCTCTGAGGAAGCACCACACAGAGGAGATTGAGCACCACAAGAAGGAGGTTGAACGCCTACAAAGAGAGATTGACCGCCACAAGGGCAAAATTAGAAAGCTGTCACATGACGATTGAGGCAGAGAAGCCTACTGTCATTTATTACCTGAGTGCAACTACTCGTTGAGTATCACTTGTTTCCTCTGCTGGTCAAGGCAGATTCTGTGGTCATTAGATGTTGTACTGACCCGATTGTAAGGGCTGAAACAATAAAGTGATTCATCTTCCAGAATTGTCCAATTGTCAGCTTATTTGGTGTTCTTAGAATTGGAAAAAGTTTGTTGAATGTGAATAGAACAAAGATAACTTATTTGTATTTCAATCCAAATTGTTTCTTTGAACAATGGATGCTCTTATTGTGAAAATAAAGCTCTTATTTTTGCTTTGAGCTGTAAATCATCAATCCATTGTCTATACCCACTAATCCTTGGAGGGCCGCAGGTGGTGTGGTGGCCATCTCCATTTGTCATTTGCGAGAGGCAGGGTGCACCCTGGTGAGGTGGCCAGTCCATCACAGCGCAGGACGAACAACTTTGCACACATGCAACTTCTACTGCAGGCTGTTTAAAGAGACTAAAATAACCTAAAGTGCATGGTTTTAGGTTGGGAGAACCCACACTTGCATAGGGAGAACACAGTCCCTTTGACCAGCCTGTTGGTTTAGGTGGATTTTCATTTCTTGGTAGTTTTGAAGTTGTGCCATAGTTTTCCACTTTGGGGTAAAATGCTTTATAAACTAACCCTGCTTTAAACTTTACAGCTTTGTCCCTAAGCTGTCGTGTTCCTTTGACTTCATAAAGCTATTTCTTTCACTAATTGGGTGACTTTTAAATTATATTTGTTGCATGGGATTTTATGAATGCATATAAGTAAAAGGGGACTGAATACTACAGTGGTTGGCCAATGAAACTGAAACACCTGTCATTTTAGTGTGGGAGGTTTCATAGCTAAATTGGACCAGCCTGGTAGCCAGTCTTCATTGATTGCACATTGCACCAGTAAGAGCAGAGTGTGAAGGTTCAATTAGCAGGGTAAGAGCACAGTTTTGCTCAAAATGTTGAAATGCACACAACATTATGGGTGACATACCAGAGTTCAAAAGAGGACAAATTGTTGGTGCACGTCTTGCTGGCGCATCTGTGACCAAGACAGCAAGTCTTTGTGATGTATCAAGAGCCACGGTATCCAGGGTAATGTCAGCATACCACCAAGAAGGATGGACCACATCCAACAGGATTAACTGTGGACGCAAGAGGAAGCTGTCTGAAAGGGATGTTTGGGTGCTAACCCGGATTGTATCCAAAAAACATAAAACCACGGCTGCCCAAATCACGGCAGAATTAAATGTGCACCTCAACTCTCCTGTTTCCACCAGAACTGTCCGTCGGGAGCTCCACAGGGTCAATATACACGGCCGGGCTGCTATAGCCAAACCTTTGGTCACTCATGCCAATGCCAACCGTCAGTTTCAATGGTGCAAGGAACGCAAATCTTGGGCTGTGGACAATGTGAAACATGTATTGTTCTCTGATGAGTCCACCTTTACTGTTTTCCCCACATCCGGGAGAGTTACGGTGTGGAGAAGCCCCAAAGAAGCGTACCACCCAGACTGTTGCATGCCCAGACTGAAGCATTGGGGGTGGATCAGTGATGGTTTGGGCTGCCATATCATGGCATTCTCGTGCCCCAATACTTGTGCTAGATGGGCGCGTCACTGCCAAGGACTACCGAACCATTCTTGTGGATCATGTGCATCCAATGGTTCAAACATTGTATCCTGAAGGCGGTGCCGTGTATCAGGATGACAATGCACCAATACACACAGCAAGACTGGTGAAAGATTGGTTTGATGAACATGAAAGTGAAGTTGAACATCTCCCATGGCCTGCACAGTCATTCATTTTGAGAGAATGTGGTTCCAGTACTGTTCCATGCAATTTAAGTCTTAGTCTCAAAAATTCAGTGCATAGATAAACATCAGTCCTAAAATGAACTGGTTTTAATTTTGGTTAAAAAAAGGTGTTAATACTGATGGAATCTGCATTCAAAAATACCCTAAGTGAAATTATTTATTTAACTGGATAGAGAACACGTGCTTTTGTTATTCACTCTTGTGTTTTAATCACACCTACTAACATAATCAGTATACAAATATCCAGGCTTTACAGAAGAATGTAATTTCTTAAAGGTCCAAATTCTCTTTCCATCCAGTCTTGTTTTATGTGAAATATGAGTAATTCATGTCTGATTCATTTAATTTCCCTTTGGGATTAATAAAGTATTTTTGAATTGAATTGAACTGACGTGTAAACACTGCAACCTGACGTCAGCTTCTGCACAATATTAAAATCATAATTTGAACAAGTACACTTTAATCTGATGTGGTTGTATAATGTAGAATTTATATTTCCAATTTATATTTTACTCTACAGCAACATTTTAAACTATTCTATTCTGTTCTATATCTTGCCCTATGATGGCGCCTGTATTCGCTTTCGAAAAAATCGAACCCACCATACACCCATTGCCCTTCATGAGTTCTCGTTCAACGTCTCGCGATGGATTGTGAGCGGTTGCGTTGTTCAAGCGAGCCGACGACGAGACCGTTGGTGTCTGGAAAATTGTCTCGTGGGTTCGACTTAAACAGTCGTCATTCGGCTGATTTAGTTCGTGCGAAATTTGAAAGATTTCACGTCCTGAACCACGTTACGGTTGACTGACTGAATCTGACCGGTAAGTTTTGTTAACTACCTGTTTTGGCGCCCTTTGTGTGTACGGCGTGTGGACGGCGTCTTTCGGCAAGATGAGGCCTGTTAGCTTCCATTGGTAGCTGGAAAGCTAGCTACTGGTCCTGCTCTCAGAAGAAAGAGAAAAACATACTTGCACGTTACTAATGCTCTCAATCGTGTTCAAGTCCGTAGTTATAATCAAGTTTATCTAGTAAAATATTGTGCCGGTTAATTATTTGAAAAGAAACATGTTCCTTTAGCGTTGTAGCTGCCTGCATGTGAAGGGGGCGGGACTGTAATTACCGATGGATTCTGTGAGATCCCGGGCTATTTTAACTCGAAACAGAAGCCATACCTCGTCGTTTACTGTTATTAAACACAGTTTGGAGCAATTTCATGTTACTGCATCTTGCAATCTCCACACTAAATGATAATTTACAAACTCAAGGTAATTCGTGCCTACTTAAAGCAAAACGTTCATAAAAAAAACGTTTCATTTGTTTGTAACATTTTTAAAGGACCTGTAACTAAGCTACATTATTTGAAAAAAAAAAAAACTAAAATTTGTCTTTCAATTTACACCAAACTGAATGTTTATTCTGAATATTACATTTTGTTTTGCTGTTAAGCTTCTCAGAAAATGTTCTGTGATGAATCGCCTAAATTCTTTAGTAGTTTGGACTAATATTTATATATTTTGCATTACTTGCCAAGAGCATTTGATAATTGTTTGTGAGAGGCGTATCACCATGTGCTAATAAGGATTCTTGCTAATCGGGTTCTTGTAAACATTAACTAAGATTATTAGGTTATAAAAAATTCTAAACACTTTCAAAAAATTAAGCAAGAGTTTGTTGGACCAGTATTTAAAAATCGACCTACTCCAGCCTTGCTCTTATCTATAGGAATCCCTGAGAGTCCTTTCAATCTGTCATTTAGGCCAGAAAAGGTTCCCAATCTCGTTTTCTTTGTAGAAGAATGGCTGCCGCTGAGGTGAATGGTAGCTCTGCTCCAACAAAGGAGGAAGAGGAACCCATGGATGTGACAACAACACATACAGAAAACTACCAAACTCTCCTTGATGCTGGGCTGCCCCAGAAAGTGGCTGAAAGTCTAGATAATATCTTCCAAACAGGTAGATACTTTCTGCTGTGGCATATAAAACCAAACAAAGAAAAATAATGCAAACCTCCAAGTGTGTTTTATTTGTCTATGTGTATATTGTGGTTGATCGTGTTGGCCAACATGTCTTTCTACTGCAGGCCTGGTGGCGTATGCAGACCTGGATGAAAGGGCTATTGATGCTCTGCGAGAGTTCAATGAAGAGGGAGCGCTTACTGTGCTGCAACAATTCAAAGAAAGTGACTTATCCCATGTTCAGGTACCTGCTTGGTTTCAAAATTTTCCTTGAGCAGCGTTTGTTTTGTTAATGTTAATTGTGATCCATTCTAATTTGAGTTTTTCTTTCTCAATAGAATAAAAGTGCTTTCCTTTGTGGGGTCATGAAGACATACAGGCAGCGAGAAAAACAAGGAAGCAAGGTCCAAGAGTCAACTAAGGGTCCAGATGAGGCAAAAATAAAGGTAATTAGTAACTTTGGTGGGGTTTTTAGTGTGGAAGCCCAAGAGTAAATATCAACGCAACATCCCCCTGCAGCCACAGTTTCATTTTGTTTTTGTGTGTGTTAAGGCTCTGTTGGAGCGGACAGGCTACACTCTGGATGTGACGACAGGGCAGAGGAAGTACGGCGGTCCTCCCCCTGAGAGTGTGTTCACGGGCACACAACCAGGGATTGGAACTGAGGTAAGTGGTTAGTTGAGAACAGTAAGGCTGTTTTAAGGCACCTCTATTGCACTCTTCAAAGAAAAGTGCAATCAGAGTAATTTGGGCTTGTGATATTTATAACTGATATTTTTGAAAAAAACTGCTCAACATCAGACAGAGAAACTGAGGAATCTGACCCCAAAACTGGAAATGTCTTATCAGATAAGGTGCTTTCAGCAAAGATTTGAGCATCAAAAGTAAAGCTTTAAATAAACGTGTCTATCTGTTTTCTTATTCAGGTGTTTGTTGGAAAAATCCCCAGGGATCTATATGAAGATGAGCTTGTGCCCCTCTTTGAGTCTGCTGGTCCCATCTGGGACCTGAGGTTAATGATGGACCCCCTATCTGGTCAGAACAGGGGTTATGCTTTCATCACTTACTGTAACAAAGATGATGCGCAAAAGGCTGTGAAGCTTGTAAGTGGGTGTAGTTCAATCAAAGAGTTATATTGTCTTTCAACATTCACTAAACAAATTGTATTTTTCCCTAATAGGGTGGGCAACAACGTTGTTGCTGCAAACAGTTTCATTTCATTTTGATTTGGCCGTTAAACTGTCTGAACAACGGCTTTGATTAAAATCTGCCTTGAGAGAAATTTCCTGCCAAGATTTTACAACTGTGTTTGTGTTGTTTTGTTTGCAGTGTGATAACCATGAAATCCGCCCTGGGAAGTACTTGGGAGTGTGTATATCTGTTGCAAACAATCGCCTGTTTGTTGGATCGATTCCAAAGAACAAGACAAGAGACAGTATATTAGAAGACTTTGGCAAAGTCACAGGTTTGTCTCAATTGTAAAGCAGTGGCTGTCATTTAAAAACTCATTAGGTCAGGCTGTTATTGGCGGGGTAATGATAGGTATTTGTCTTTGTAACAAGAGCTGTTATTGAATTATGTTACAGAGGGCCTGCAAGATGTGATCTTGTATCACCAGCCGGATGACAAGAAGAAGAACCGTGGCTTCTGTTTCCTTGAGTATGAGGATCACAAGTCTGCAGCTCAGGCACGTCGCCGTCTAATGAGTGGGAAGGTCAAAGTTTGGGGTAACCCAGTCACAGTGGAGTGGGCTGACCCTGTCGCTGAACCTGACCCAGAAGTTATGGCTAAGGTGAGCAGTCCACATTTTAAAAACCATTCCCAGTCTATGTTCTTCATGATGTCACCATCTTTACTATAATCACAGGTAAAAGTTCTCTTTGTGAGAAAGCTGGCTACAGCTGTGACTGAGGAGCTCCTTGAGAAGACATTCTCTCAGTTTGGGAAGCTAGAACGAGTGAAAAAGCTGAAAGATTACGCATTTGTCCATTTTGAAGATCGGGATGCTGCTGTAAAGGTGAGATATTTTGATGTTTAAAGGATTTTGTGCATATGATGATTCTGTGTAATTTACAGTTATGAATTGTTCATGATGTTCAGGCTATGGAAGAGATGAACGGTAAGGAGCTCGGAGGGGAGGAAATCGAGATCGTTCTGGCAAAGCCCCCAGATAAGAAGAGGAAAGAGCGTCAGGCAGCCCGACAGACCACCAGGGGAAGCGGGTGAGTCAAGCAGTCACATGATTGGTCAGTTGTGTTAATGACTATTGTGACAAATCAAATATCTGTTTTGTTCTGTGCAGGTATGACGACTACTACTATTACCCACCTCCTCGCATGCCACCACCTGGCCGAGGAAGGGGCCGTGGTGGCCGAGGGGGCTATTCTTATGCTCCTGATTATTATGGCTATGAGGACTACTATGATGACTACTATGGCTATGACTATCATGACTACCGTGGCGGCTATGAGGACCCTTACTATGGCTATGAAGATATGTACAGCATGAGGAGCCGTGGTACCCGCCCCAACAGGGGTGGACCTCCACCCCCAAGGGCTCGTGGAGCTCCTCCAACACGAGGCCGGGGCGGCTTTGCCCAAAGAGGGCCACCCCTTGGTGGCCCGCGTGGTGCTCGGGGAGGACGGGGAGCACCCTTCCAGCCTCAGAGGGGCCGTGGTCCTCGCGGTGCCAGAGGCAATCGCGGGGGCAACGTTGGCGGAAAGAGGAAGGCAGATGTATTTAACCAGCCTGACTCCAAGCGCCGCCAGACCAACAACCAACAGAACTGGGGGTCCCAGCCCATCGCCCAGCAGCCCCTGCAGCAAGGGGCCGACTATTCCGGTAACTATGGTTACAGTAATGATACCATGGAGTTTTCACAGGATTCTTATGGGCAACAGTGGAAGTAGATGCACCTAAAGGTATTTGGCAACAACAAAAAAAGAGGAAAACTACAAAAGAAAAAAAAGGAGATTGGCCACAGTTTTTTTGATTGACCTTTTATTCTTCATCCTTCATGAAAAAAAATATCTGTATATACATATATCTCAGAAAAATGGACAGACTGCAGAATTGGCTCAAGACGATTGGCTGGAAATCCTTTTGGCGGAAGAAATGAAAGTAACCGTTGTGGTCATTTCTTACTCCTGCGGTTACATTGGGACACATCTTTAAAAATAAGTACAATTTTATTGGAAATTTTTGTTTCTGGTTCTTTTAAAGCCAACAATGAACTGACAAAAAAAGTGGACGTTCATTCTCAAAAATTTGGGTGGACAATAAAGCATATGGCCTTTCAGGAAGTCTCTTGTCCATGCTCCCATTTTCCCCTCCCCTTCTTGTACTCCTTTTTAATTTGTGGTTTATTATAGTAGTTTAGGATCATGCTTGTAAATAAATGCATATGGTTAGAGCTTCGTATTCATTTTTTGTTTTTTTGCAATGGTGGAGAAAAGAATCCACCAAAGGAAAAGAAGAAAAGTTTTGTAATGTCCGAAGTGTACGCCTAGCATTTCTAGATAGTTAAATTGTGTTTTCTTTTTTTTTTTTTTATTTAAACTGATACCATAACTTCCATGTTTTCTTTCAACTTGCCCAGTAGGAATTGGTTTGGCTTACCTTAAGAGCCATAGCAGTTTGTTCTCTGATGTTATTTGTATTTATAACTTTTACGTTTGTTCCGTTTCAATAAAACTCAGATGAGCATCAGTCCATTGTCAGAAACTCAAACTCAGTGTTGTGATTTGATCTATAATCTCGATTCTTTGATTCAAAAGAGAACCACAAATAAACCACAAATAAAATTGAATTGCAGAGTTCAACAGAACAGGAGAACTTGTTTGAATAAAACACGGCTATAACTTTTATTCCTCAATTATTAGATCAATTATTAATATTCAGTAACACTGCAGCATTTCATGCACACACACAGTTGTTGGTGGTGAAATTACCAATTCATACAAACATTACCCAAAATCGTTCCCATTTCTCAAACTGTTCTCATAATCTCATTTGTCTTCTATGTTCTCCAAATGTTCTGCGATTCACGACATGAAGCAGTATTTATCCCTCTGAACAATATGTGCTTCTTATCAGGTTTTTACGTAACCTAATCACATTTTGAGGCTGCCATTCCTAAATGACTTGGTGGAAAAAAGACTTTTCCAGCAGGTTTGTATTTGTCTTTAATCTCCCAAGTTCTACACATTTCTGTGAGGTTGGTTGCAGGTGGACCCATAACTACTTAATTTTGCGCACCCTAAAAATACATTGAAAGATGAGAACATGTTTGAGTAATGGTGAGCACGTAAAAACTTGAACTGAGAGCAACACATTTGACTTGGAATAGATCTCTGCTTCTACATTGAATTGATTCAACTTGATCTTGTTGCTTTCAGAATCAGCCTCTCGCCGTTGCAATCTATTCTCTCCTCTTAAAGACACAAAGGATCTGGCCATCTTAAGGTTTAACATTCTTTAAACATACTCGCACCCACAGAAAGGCTTCACTTGAGAGAATGTGTTAACCAGGACAATTGACGTTTCTCTAGCCTTTACCTGTTGGTGTCATTGTTTTGTATTTTGTTTCATGTGTCTGTCCTCTTATTCCAACCTGCCTAGGTGGAGAAGCAAAGCGAGCGGCACCACTAGAGTGAGGAAATCACCTGAACGGTACTTGAGGGTGAGCCAGCCTTCCACAGAGTACTGCCTCCTCTCCTGTAGTTAACTATAATCACTTGAGAAGCTTAAGCATCTTTGTTTTCCTTGTTTAATATGTAAAAAACAGGGACTTGGTGTCAATTACAAATACTACTGTGCAATTGCTTTAAAGCACTGTTATAATTTGCTTCGGCAGGGGTGCAGCTTTTAAAGGTTCTCTTGATCAACAGTTAAAAATGAGAAAATGGACAAGTAGAGGACAAAACAATTGTCAGACACACAAAGTGATCTTTAACAGATCCTCAGAGCCATGTCTAAGAAATCCAGCATAGAGCTGACAAGAAACCTGAGAGATGCTTTGTCTTGGTTGATCTATGCCAAAATTACTGCAACAGTCTGTCAATCGTATTAATATTTATTATTTTATATAAATACAAATACAGAAACTAGAAGAAATTATTTTTGAACAGTTGTAACAAAATACCTAAAGTTTCTTTTTAAAACTGGTTCTTTGCTAAGTTTGTGTAGACAAACTGATCAATCTGATCAGTTTAGGAGCCTTTTTATTAGTAATTCACCAGTCAATTGTTCATTGATCAATATCGGCCAATTTTTCCCTCGATCATTTCTGGCCGGTATTCAAATTTATTCATAACTGGCATTATTTCTTAATTACTTTCTGTTTAATTCAAAGCTTTACTGTGTTACAGGTGTCAGAAAAAAATGACTTCAGAAAAAGAAAAGAACAAATCATTATTGGCTAGTAAACTGTGCTTTTTATGTCTAAATGAATCACATGTGTAGAATCAAGTCCGATACCAGACAAAATGAAGAAACGAGTAGCAAAAGCCAAAAGAAAGTAAGATCATCAGAGTTGAGGTACATCGTCTCAAGACCACTTTAAAGGGTCACAAGACAGTCTGGCTGCTTGGAAACCAAAAAAATACATAAAATATATATACATATACACACTACCGGCCAAACGTTTTAGAAAGCCTTTCTCATTTAATGGTTTTCTTCATGTTCATGACTACATTGTACATAGATTCTCATTCAAGGCATCAAAACAGTGAATGAACACATGAAATTATGTAGCAAACAAAAAATTGTAAAATAACTTTGAGTGTGTTATATTTTAGATTCTTTTGCTGTGATGACTGAAATATTAACCTATTGCCGTCTCTCAGTGAACCTCTGGGAAGTTCTTTCGAGACTCTTTGGAAAACCATTTCAGGTGACCCGCTCATGGAGAAAATGCCAAGAGAGCAAAGGGTGGCTGTTTTGTAATAATCTTAAATATAAAAATGTTTAGTTATTTCACACTTTTTGTTTACTGTATAATTTCATGTGTGTTCATTCACAGTTTTGTTGCCTTTGGTGAGAGTCTACATTGTAAATAGTCATAACAATAAAGAGACCCATTAAGTGAGAAAGTGTCTAAAAAAAAAAAAACCAAAAGCTATAGAATCATAACGTTAAATGGGGCTTGGTACAAACTACAATAAAAGCCAGAGTGCAGAAGGTCTTGGGTTTGGTAAGCAGAATACAACTGAAACCATGCAAATATCTTGCATATCTTGGCTCACTGCACCAAAATCACTGCAGGTGTCTGCAAAGACATTCTGCAAGTAGGCGGAGCTGGACATTTACCCTTTTAGGCCACTAGAGGTAGCACCTCTAGTCATGCAAAGTGACTAGTGATCATTTGCTTTATCCGACGCTGCATTTAAGGGATTATGTGAGTTAATTATTTGGCCTTTATGAAGAAGAGATCCTGCTTGGCAAATGTCTGTGCGCATCAAAGGAGAACCTGCTGAACAATTTCCGAGATTGACTGACTGTAGAACAATGGCTGCACATAAAAATAGGTGTTTTTCGTTTTTACCACCACCAGATGGCAGTGTGGGGGGCTGCATTTATTCACTGGTAAAAGTGGGGTGTGGGATGTTTGTGGAAATGCAACAAAATAAAGCTAGATGTTAATACTGCGGTGTCCTTAAAGCACATTTTCATATCAGAACTGTGTGTTTATGTTGCCTCTTGTCACCAGGCAGTAAAGGAGCTGCCCACATCCATGTGAATGAGTTCACAGAACTGGAAAAGAGTGATTGGTAAGGCTTCATTATTAATTAATGCTCAGAAAAATTAACTGTTACATATTTAAACTGCTTTTAGATGCTTGTTATGCTGGGTTTCTTTTAGAAAAAAAAGGTAGTTTTGTAAAACTGATATCTTTCCAAATCTTATGATAAAGGGAGTACCATCTTTTTGCAGGAGTTGAGTTTTACGGTCATTCATAAACACCTTTCTGTCTGTGACCATGTTTTAGTTCCAGGTCAGAGCAGTGAATCCCACCTGATGCAACCTAGATCCGTTTGCAGGTTTTCACCCTCCTCAGGATGGATCTAAGAATTCGGGTCCCCAGCAACCAGCTTTCCTGAAGATAAGAAATAAAGGTGAAGAGTGCATTTATTTAGAGCAAGATTTGCCTTTGCATCAGTGTGTAAATGGAACAAAAACTCAATTTAAGCTTCAGTTTTAAAGGTAAATGGAGAATGAGTCACAATAACTTGAATGATCTTCTCTTTGTACTTAGGGGAGAAAAGAGTGCAAGCAGTCCACATCAAGAAAGCCATGCTCCTTATCCAACTTCAATAATTATCCTTAAAAGGGAAAATATTTGTGCTAGTGATCCTACATCGTCTATTTATTATCCATGTTGTTTTTTTGGGTTTTTTTACAGTTTCAACTTAGATTTGAATTCATGAAAGCATAAAATGGGCTCAGTGTATTATAAAGTGAACAATTGCACCTCATAAGTAAAACATTGAATATGGTGGGTGATTCTGATTCATTGTACATTGCCTAGTAAACGGTGAAAATATGAATTGTACATCCTGCTAATTTTAAATACCTGTTGCTTTCTGTATTACCCACATTCAATAAAGTTTGACTTTCATAAATTAAAAGCCTTTTTCAGACATATGAACTTGACCTAATGCTTGATTTTCCTAAAAAAAAAAAAAAAATTTTGAGCCAGGTGTCAATAAAAGTATTATTTGTCTTGTATTCTGACTTTATAAACTATATAAGTATATGTTTTGGTTGTATTGGAAAGATTTTAATTGAACTTTGATGTATTGGTGTGTATAAAACCGGATGTAAACTGGATCTGTTTAAAGTGCTGTAAAATGGGCTTTTGTGGTAAATTGGTGCAGTATAAATAAAATGGATTTGAATCATACTAAAATAGTAACCTTTCTCATTCTCAAACTATGTTTTCAAAGATCACTGCTTCAAGCAAGGCCAGATGCCTCAGTAAATAAGAAAAGGGTTAAATAGACTCGTCAGTATGCACGGGTAAGTGTTGAGTCACGAAAGACGTTTAATAAAGATTATTTAAAGGGTTTTCTGCATATGGCTTCTTTTTTAACCAAACGAACCTCGCAAATTTGACCATTTTCAGGCGTTTAACCCCCGTGTTTTTTTTTTTTCCTTCAACCAACAAGGTTGTTTTCAAACGCAAGATATTCAGTGCCATCATCTACCATCTGTCCAGAACGACTCGTATTTCATTTTAAATCTCCAAGACAAAAAAAAAAAAAAAAGCACTGCGCCGTCAAATCTGACGTCATTCGCCGCCTTACGGCTGGAATCCTTTGTGAGTCACGTGACCCGCTACGTCACATGTAAACCTGAGCGAAAATGGCGGCCGCTGGAGGAGAGTCTTCCTCTCAGAATGTGTCGGATGAATTATTTCAAAACTTTTATACTGAGGTAAACAATGTGACTGTAAAATGAATGTTTTCCAGATGTCTGCCATCTTCATTCATTTATACCTGAGTCTGTATGTCGACAGCTCATTGGTCCATGTCTTACCAGGCCTAGATGGGAGCATCAGCTAACGACCAAAGCTAACATTCACTGATGGGTTGTTTTCTCTCTAAGCTACACAGTATTAAGCACATATGTATCATCATATACTTATTTCAAGTAGAGCCGTCATTGAAACTGAACGTGTAATGTGTCACTTTAGTTCAGCCTTACAACACTTTACTCCATCGTTGAGGAGCCTCCTTCTCCTTAACCCATAAAAGAAAAGCGCGTAACAACCACAAACATGGTAAATGTTTAATAAATCATGGTGGCTTGTGTTGTGTGTTTTGACAGGTGAAGCAGATTGAGAAGAGGGACTCTGTGTTAACGTCCAAGCAGCAGATTGACAGGTTGCTAAGACCTGGATCATCGTACTTCAACCTCAACCCATTTGAGGTAACATGTGTTTTAGTGGGTGATATTTCGTGTTTTTAATTAATCTTTTCAAATGAATATCGTTTGCAACATTTGATATCTTTATAGATAGTTTTTATTTAGTGAAAGGTTCAGTAAACGTGGTTCCATCCTTAACGTTTAAAAAGCAGCTTAGATCCCTATTTTATTACAAAATACACTTTTCCAGAAGCTAAAATAACTTGTTACAATATTTTTGTTTATAGAGCTGCTTTTGAATTAATATATTACTTGGTCCTCATTTTGTCTGTAATCCTTTCAATTCAATTATTTTATATTCCATCTTTTATATTGTACCAAATGCACAGTAAACGTTATTAGGCATTTACTTTATTTTAGGTGCTGCAGATTGATCCAGAAGCAACAGACGAGGAGCTGAAGAAAAGATTTAGGGCGGTAAGGAAACAGATGTAACTGTAACAGTTTATAACTTTTTAGATATGAAAAGTAGCAGCGTGCGACTGGACATTTTGTAGTGACCATGCGATTCATGTGAGTCATTTCATATGATCTACAGTCAGGATATGTGGTTATTGGGCTCCAATAAATTATATCTGCCAGCAGAAGGTCACTCATAAGTCAGCTGGCCCAAACAGCGATCATAATCAGAATCAATAAAAATGGGATATAATAATAATAATCTAAATAAGCAAAATGATATGCAGTGGTGAAGTACATTGGTAACCCATGGATATGAAATTGGTGTATGAATTGCATTACCTTTTTTTAAATTTGTTGTTTTTAACTCAAATGTCTTTTTTTATGGCACAGTTGTCTATTTTAGTCCATCCAGACAAAAACCAGGATGATACTGACAGAGCACAGAAAGCCTTTGAAGGTACATATACTCCTGTCCAGATTTCTCCTGTGTATTTTAGTTAAAGATTGTGGCATAATACTTTCAAACTTAATTGTACCTAGGTTAAAGTAGACTTAACTGTCATTATCATGTGTGTGTGAAATGTCAATTTTGACCAATAATGTGTTGTTTTTTGGAATCTGCTATTCTAAACCACTAAATCCTATTGTCTTCCAGTTGTGGACAAGGCGTACAAACTCTTACTGGAACCTGAGCAGAAGAAGAGAGCAGTTGATGTGGTCCTAGCGGGAAAAGAATACGTGGAACATATGGTGAGTGCCATCTGTGTCGACAAATTTCATGAATTTCTTTTTTGCATCCATTTGTTAAGGCATTGCCTGGCATGAACAGGTAAAGCAGAAAAAGAAACAACTGAAAAAAGATGGGAAACCACAGGATGTGGAGGAGGATGACCCTGAAATGGTAAGTCACCCTTTGAACCCTTTGAGGGGGTATTACCTGGTTGACCAATAACAAGATGATTTGTTATAAATCGTAATTATTTTGTCAGGTTATACATGTAAAATTCTTTTGGTTATGTTATTTTGTTTTTATTTATTTTTTCTTCCTTCCAGTTCAGGCAAGCAGTGTACAAACAAACCATGAAGCTGTTTGCAGAGCTTGAAATCAAAAGGAAAGAAAGGGAAGCGAAGGAAATGCATGAAAGGTAGAGAACCATTTGTTTACAACCTGGATGTTGTCGTTGTGTAGGACTGCTCAAACTTTATTTAAATGTTATAGTAGTATGTTTTTACTCTCTTAATAAATTCTGTTTATTTGACCAGGAAAAGGGCAAGAGAAGAAGAAATTGAAGCAGCAGAGAAGGTAAAGCGGGAAAGAGAATGGCAGAAGAACTTTGAGGTGAGTTTTGCTTTATTGATTCACATTGGCACTATTGAGTTGCTTTTTGTATTTTTCATTCTTTCATTGTAAAATTATGCAGGAATCAAGAGATGGACGGGTGGACAGTTGGAGGACCTTCCAAACTAAAGGAAAAACCAAAGAGAAAAAGAACAGGTCCTTCCTTAAACCCCCAAAAGTTAAGATGGAACAGAGGGAGTGATGCTGTAAAACTGTCTAAATAAAAGTCATTTTCTGTGAATCCCCACCTTGTTGTCTGCAGTCAGCACAGTCACAATCTGACAAGTTCCTTACCCTGATAAATGTAGTTTTGTACTTCATTTTCTATTGTACATACTCGTGATCTAGTTGGAGACAACGCATCTTCCACTAATGTAACTCAAACAAAATGTCTCTGTTTTTCGAACCCTAATAAAGCTTCATCTTCAGTCTACTTTACAAAGTTGTGTAACATTTGTATTGGTAGCTAGGTGCACATATTTTGGGAAATGCATGTCTGAAATGATGTGGCACTAGTGTTACGAGTCTAATTTATTGATAAAGCACCAATTCACAGCATGTTGTGTAAAGGCACTTCACAAAGTCAAATCAATCAAACCATACAGATCCCACTAAAACATCTACCTCCCATTCTACTTCTAGAGACTCTAGGAACCACCAGTAAACCTGCAGTCTGAGAACGAAGTGCTCTGTTAGGAACGTATGGAACAATCAGATCTCTGATGAATGATGGAGCTAGATCATTAAGGGCTTTATATGTGAGGAGGAGAATTTTAAATTCTATTCTGGATTTAACAGGGAGCCAATGAAGGGAAGCTAAAGTAGGAGAAATATGATCTCTCTTTTTAATTTTCATCAGAACTCTTGCTGCAGCATTTTGAATCAGCTGAAGGCTTTTAACTGCATTTTGTGGACATCCAGATAGTAAAGAATTACAATAGTCCAGCCTTGAAGTAACAAATGCATGGACTAGTTTTTCAGCGTCACTCCTAGATAGGATATTTCTAATTTTGGCAATGTTCCGGAGGTGAAAGAAGGAAATCCTAGAAACCTGTTTAATATGGGATTTAAATGACATGTCCTGGTCAAAAATAACACCAAGGTTTTTTACTTTATTATCGGAGGTCAATTTAATACCATCCAGGTTAAGTGATTGACTAAGTAGTTTATTTTTTAAAGACTCCGGTCCAAAGACGACAACTTCTGTCTTGTCTGAATTTAGAAGCAAAAAATTTAAAGTCATCCAAGTTTTTATGTCTTCCAAGTCATGCCTGTAGTCTAACTGGTTGGGCTCATCAGGATTTATGGATAAGTAACACTGAAAATGTATCCCATGCTGCCTGATAATTTGACCTATTGGAAGCATATATGTAGTAAAGAGAATTGGCCCAAGTACTGAACCCTGTGGTACTCCACAATTAACCCTGGAGTTTAAAGATGATTTATCATTTACATGAACAAACTGGAATCTGTCAGACAGATGAGATTTAAACCAGCCTAGCGCTGTTCCCCTGATCCCTAAAGCATATTCCAGCCTTTTTAAGAGAATATTATGGTCGACTGTATCAAATGCAGCACTGAGATCTAACAGAACCAGAACAGACACAAGTCCATTACCTGAGGCCATAAGAATATCATTACTGACTTTCAGCAGAGCTGTTTCAGTGCTATGATGAGCTCTGAAACCTGACTGAAACTCTTCAAACAGGTCATTGCTGTATAAATGTTCACACATTTGATTAGCAACTATTTTCTCAAGAATTTTAGATAAGAATGGAAGATTGGATATAGGTCTGTAATTTGTTAAGTCATCTTGATCAAGCGAAGGTTTCTTATGTGAAAGTTTAATTATAGCTACCTTAAAAGCCTGTGGTAAAACAAAGGGGGGTATTCAAAGGGAACACTTCTTCCATAGTGGGTTGCAGGGGAGCTGGTGCCTATCTCCAGCAGTCTATGGGTGAGAGGCAGGGTACACCCTGGACAGGTCACCAGTCCATCGCAGGGCAGAGCAACACAGACAAACAGGACAAGCAACCATCCACACACTCATTCACACCTAAGGGCAATGTAAAGAGACCAATTAAACTAACAGTCATGTTTTTGGACTGGAGTACCGAGAGAGAACATGCAAACTCCATGCAGAAAGACGTCATTAGAAGTGTGAACCTTAAATATATTTGTTAAAATAAAGAAAGATGCCAAACATTTGTGATGATGGTATAGTGTTTACCATTTATATTGGATGAGAAATACAAACATTTCTGATCTGCTTTGAGTTTCAAGCTACAAACAAAAAAATCTCATGTTCATACAAAAAACTAAAATCAATAATCACTAAATTTATAAATGTATTGAAAAGATGTTCTGGATTGGCAAATGCATGAATACAGTCCACAGATTTTTCAAGTGTACAAACATTTCAATGACATAAGCTCAATGTTACACAAATAAAGGAAGAAAAGTTTTCCCTCTTTCATTACAAAACAGAAATCAGTCACTTTAAATAGATTTCTGCAGCAGTTATTTGTAGAGAACCTTCCCAAAGCATTCAACTGTCCTTAACTGTTGCACCTCACATAACGTTGCACTGATCTCCTCCACCTGCAGCAGAAACAACAGGAGATCCAGCGGCACCTCCTGTTAGTCCGTCCAGACTGAGGCCCTGAAAGGCTCCGAAGAAGGAGTCATCCTTTGTGGGTGCATGTTTTCTGGCTGCAGGAGTGTGCTGTGGGTAGAAAACACAGTCACAATCACCATTGCAACACCCCCCCCCCTGCAACAATTTTTTTAATTTAAACTACTTATTTACCCTTGGAAGGCAGTGGTGGCTCCTGAACTGAGTTCTCCGCACGGTTCTTTCAGCGTTCTTCTTGGCCAGCATGGCCTGCTGACGTTTCCTTTGGCAAACAGCACAGAGCAACATTAGGCGCTGCACACGGGCAAGTAGCTTATTCATGTAACATGCAGCCTTATCCGTACAAAGCCCAGCCTGTCTGGCCAAGAGTCTTAGCAGGATAACAAGACAGTGGTTTGTGGCAATATAGCTTATTTATACTGTTTAAAAAATGTCAGAAGAGTCTAATCATAAAAAACATTAAGAGGTAATAAAAAACCCCATGCTTTAGTTAGATCAAACTCGTTGCTGTACCTCTCCTTCTTCAGCTCCTCCTGGTACTCCCTGAGCCAGGAGTCTGGGACTTTCTGGCTGTTGCAGGGAAGGCTTCTCCTCCTGCTGACGCTCTTTCTGCGAGTGAAGCTAAACCTGCGGACGGACTGGCTTCCCTTGTTCCCTCTCTTTTTGGTATTTTTTGTGCCAGACACACAGCTGGTAAACTGCTTCAGAGGAGCACCCAGGGACATGAGGGAATCCATTTCCAGAGTCTGTAGTGGGTAGATTTGGTTTCAGATGGTTTCCACCAGGCTTCAAGGCAGTCAGTCTGGGGGAGGATTACAAATGTCCAGTAATTAAACAATGAAAAAGAACCATAGAACAATCTATTATAGTCTAAATATTTTATTTAAATATAACTTAATGCAGATTTAACATAAAAAATAAAGTCAACTGACCTGTGAGATGTCCTGACCTGTCCAGCTCAGCTCTTTGTTATATCTGTAGAAGGTCCATGTCCAGTAGATGAATTGGTCCCTGTTGTTCTGATGTTCTACCCTCCTCCTCTCTGTCTGGACTTAATGATGGTTCAACTGATGACATTGCTGGTCTTGAAATAGGATAATCTGAAGACGGATAAGACGTTTATCTCATTAACAAGTCACAAACAAATCTGTGGCGGAAAAAGAGGTGTGTTTACAGTCAGCCGGCGAAAATAAACACTAAATCAATTTTAGGCTTTAGAATATTATTTTAAGACGACATCGCATTTTCAATTGCATTTTATTTTATAATCATATATTTTACTTGAGCAAAAATTGATATAAAAATTTACAAAACTGTGTCATTAGAGGCCAGACAGATGGAGCTTTAATTGACTCAAGGATGGAAGGTGACTTTGATGATGCAGAAAGGATCGTCTTTTCCTCCAAAGACGTCTTTTCATTGACATGAGGCATTAGGCACCCACATAGCAACGTTAAACGACTCCATTCATTCACAGGTTCATTGAATTAACTCTGTTGAACTCAAGTCTGGAACGATATTACTTTGTCCTCACCTCCACAAGTCTAACACTACTAAAATGAAAAGCATTAACCTTCATTTTTATCTTTCAAACAACAACAAAAATGCATTTCTCAGCTGTATCGACTACAACTTCAGAAGGTTTTCATAACCTGTAAACCTTCCCATATTTTGTTACACTGTATTTTCCTGGGAATCTATGAGATAGACCAACATGAAATGGAGCATAATTGTGATATGGAAAAAATTATGATAATTTGTTTTTACAAATAAAAACAGAAAAGTGTGACACATACTTCTATTCAGACCTCTTTACACTTATATTCGTAAATAAAAAACCAGTATGCACAAGGGGACAGAGCAAACACGTAGAAGGTGCTCTGGTCAGATGAGATTGGCCTACATACAAAACACTGTATGTAGGCCAAAGAACATGCCCACAATGAAATATGGTAGTGGCAGTATCATGCTGTGGGGATGCTTCCTCGGCAATGACAGGAGAGTTAGTCAATTGGAAGATGAATGGAGCTGAATACATGAAAAGACTGGGAGAAAATCTGTTAGAGGCTGTAAGACTTGAAACCGGGGCAGAGGTTCACTAAACTTAAAGCCAGACTCACAATGTAATGGTTTAGATCAAAGGATAGTCATATCTGTTAGAATAACACAACATCCAGAACTAAATCCGAATGAGAATCTGTGGCAAGACTTGAAAACTGATGTCCACAGACCTTCAGCATCCAATCTGGTTGAGCTTGTTGTATTTGGAAAGAATGGGCAGAAATTTCTGTCTCTAATGTGCAAAGCTGGTAGAGACTAGGGCTGCACTGATTGCAGTTTTCTGGCTGATCACCAATCTTTAAAGAACCCGACGTGCCGATTCCGATGTTGGTTGATACAAATTTTATTTATAACTGACACCGTAAGGTGTCACAGGGTCACAACACACCTATAATGCTCTAGTCTTATGTTGTCAACAGTTGTGAACCGTGCACGTGCAGACGTGACCTGGTGGGCGGGTCGGTCAGTCACCTCTGTCTCACAGCAGAGCAAGAGGGAACTGGGTGATTTTCAGAACTTTGCCGAGGTAGATGAGATTAGTTTCACACGTTTCGGCAGATCACGATCACCAAAATTAAGAAAATAGGGAGCTGATCAATCGGTGCATCCCTAGTAGAGACATACCCTAAAAGACCTGCAGGTGGAACTGCAGGTTGTTCTACAAATTGACTCCCGGAGGACTGTAAACAAAAGCATGCCACACATTTCAGATTTTTACTTATGAATACATTTAAACTGTGTGTGCTTTTCCTTCCACCTCACAATTATGCACTACTTTGTGTTGGTGTCTTACATTTGAATACTTTTGCAAGGTAATGTATTTTTAATGCAAAGCCGAGTTTATAGCGGGGTCCAAAAAGCTGTCCAATATAACAGCTGGACGACCCCATCTTTAAATATCGAGGAATAAATAATGAGAACATGTGAGGTTAATGGAGCAACAGGTTTACCAACAGATGGACATGGTGCAGTGCATCTTGGACCTCTGCTGGTGCAGATCGTCTACGTTTCTTAATCCCTGCATCATGACAAGCCTGCTGAGCTTATTTTAGGAAAGGAATAAAACAGAAATTATTTTCTGAAGGAATTAACAAGACACCACTGAAATAAGCCTATTATGACTGCCAAAATATCGACTAACTTAAACTTCTATGAATCAATTTTAAAATGACTATTCACTCATATTGTTTCACGTTGAGGAATTAACATTAATCATGAACTTTTTTTCTCAGCACATAAAAAAAAAAAAATGACCCAGCAGTTGATGAGGTACCAGATAGACTCTGACACAGTATTTAAAGACTCAACACCCTGCGTTCACCACCAGAGGCTCAAACTGCTGAGAGCATTGGTAAACTTTGGCAAAGGAGACTTTAATTCTACACAATAATACATATATACAGCATTATACGCTTTCATTTCATACAAAACAAAGTCACATTCAGGAGGATAATGGGGACTATGACCTATAGGAACTGGAAAATAAATACCATTAACAGGACCTGTGGGCTTAACCTTAATGTAAAGACTTCTTATGCGAAACGTGGAAAAGGCAGTTTTGTTTTAAATGAGAACGACCCCATGAATAATGTTCAACTTAACGACGGAGCATGAACGCATCACCCATCCCATTCACATCAGTATACACGAGCACACACAAACACACACTCGCACTTAGAAAACGCATAACAAAACAAACGGGTATCACAGAAGTCAGGCTACAGTGAGGCCAATATAAGTGGAGTGTCCAACGCCGTTGTCTTAATAAGAGCGACCCACCAACTGGGTCAGTTTTCATCGGGGGAAACTCTTTTAGACATAAAATATTAAAGTATGCAAAGCAATGGCTCATTAACAATGTTAAATACATGTCTGTGCTGCAGAATCCAAAGAACACAGATATTCTGTTTATATTATTTGCTCTTAGAAAGGAAAAGTTTATGGGTGAAAACTTTTACTGGATATACAGCTCCATCTCCTTTTTACCCCCTTCTTGGACTTCAGCACTGCGAGAGATTTCTGCTTCCAAACTGATCTGTGTTTTAAAGACTGAGTGTAGATAGGATCATTTCCTTCCTGAGGTATCATTTTCGTCAGACGGAAAAGGAGAAAGGTGTTCCCAGGTCGATAGGAAGACAGAAGCTGCATAGAGGCCTACTTTGGGTAAAAAATCTTCCATCTTAAATTTTATTCAGTGTTATTGGGCTGTGATGACTAAAAAATATTACACTCTTCTCCAGTTTTTACTGGTTATTTTGGTCTCTCTGCTGCAAAAACAAAAACACATGCCACTTGTGCGGGCAGAGATGAAGAGGAGAGGCTCGAGCTGGAGGAGCAGAAAGTTAAGGTGTCCATGCTTTTATGATAACTCCCACCAAAACTCCGGACCAAGTTTATTTAACAGTTCAGATCTTCCAAATCGAAAACAACTTGATCTCCCTATCAATCAGTCTCTGAAGTGCAAGGGTCACCGGCTGATGTCCCGGTTGCCTTCCCAGTTCTTGCTGCCTGCTGCCTCGCCGGTGCCGTTGTTCTCGAAGAACGGGTGTTTGAGGGAATCAGACAGCGTCAGCCTCTTGGTGGGCTCATACTCCAGCATGCTTTCAACGAGGTCAAATAGCTGGTGGTGCTCCTCTGCCTCTGAGAGCAGGTACCGCTGATTTAAAAACAGACAAAAAACAAAGGCATAAGAGGAAAATATGAAAGCAGAAAGCTACGATGCCAAACATCCGATACTTCAACGCTGTGCACTATTTTGCACAAATACTCCCACTTACCCTTAATGGTTTGCAGTTCTCTCTGACATATTTCCCTGCTGACGAGGTCTCATCCCAATCTAGTCGTCCACGATAGAAATACTTCTGTTTTCTAAAGGATAAATGTTTGTGGGCAACATCAACAACCTCATCTAACAAAAATATGAATGTCTCAAATTGACATTTTTCTCACCTGGTTTTACGAATCATCCTAGAGGGTACTGGACCCAGGATTCTTTCCATCATGGCCAAATGCTCTCTGTTGTCATGAGTCTGAAGGACAATAGGCAAACAATTTATGAAACTTAATACAAGGAAAGTGGTTATTTATACATCATGTTAAACCCATTGACACACCGCTCTACAGTATTAAACTTATGTGTGAATTTATTCCCAACAGCAACTCAATCACAAAGTGTTGTTCCAGGTAAAAAAAATAAAAAAAAAATCATAGAGGAGGGTCAGCGGAGGTCTTTGTCACCAGGTCTCTGAAGAGTCGACAGCATCAGACCTCCAAACCTCATGTGGATCTCAGATTAGCTGAGGAACTGTGCACAGAGAGCTGCATGGTTTCCATGGCTAAGTAGCTGTATCCCAACCACAGATAACAAGAGCAGAGCAGGGGTGTATAGCTCACCCCCACTGGACTCTAAGGAGGGGAGGCATGTTCTCTGGAGAGGTGACTCAAGCTTCTCTTTCTGGCAAATAAATTGCCAGGACTGGGTTTGGTACAGGAGGATGGTACATTTCTGACACCGTTTGGCCAGACTTGGTGGAGGGATGGGGTTGGATTGTTTTTCAGGGGTTGGGCAAAAAACAACATCTTTGACCGTTTTATCTCCCTGACTACATAGAAACAGTTTTTTGATGACCTTTCCCACTTCCAACATGAGTAAATATAGACCTGAGCTCAAAACCTTTAGGATGAATTAGAGTGAAATCTATGACCCTGGCCCAGCCTTTTCAGAACAGCTAGAGTTGTTATAGCTTCATCTATCCACAGTACATCCAACTCGGATGTACTGTGGTACTCAAATAAGTCACTGACATTTAAAGTAAACAGTAAGGTGGAATTAAAGACTGAGCCCTGCCTGAAAGAGCAGACCCGTTTACCTGAAACAAGGTGAAGCCCAGGTAGTACTCAAACAGGATACAGCCAATACTCCAGACATCACAGGGGTGACTCCAGCCCAGCTCTAAATGGTAAACAAAAAATAAATACAAGATTTGTGTTATCCGAGTAATTCAGATAAATAAAATAATAATACATAATGAAATAATTCAACCTTTTATCCGCAAGCAGTAATCCTTTGAACGCAGTAAATGCTCTAACCATTAACAGGTTACTGGAAAACTGAGTGTAGGATTGGTGCAATTACTCCCATAAACTCACCACAAAATATCTTGATGTCATCACTAATTATGTTGAAGATTATGTTGCGGTTTTCATCAAACAGAGGAATTACATTAATGGAAAGGAAGGTGTTCTTGTTCAAAATAGTTAAGCAGGTCTTGTTTATTCAAACTTTGAGGGGGAAAAAAATGCGGAAACAAGTCACCTGTAAAACATCTACAATCACCTCACCTAATATCACCTCCGGGGCACGGTAATGCCTGGTGGACACAATGGTGCTGTGGTGCTCGTGGTCAAAAGTGGCACTGCCAAAGTCCACCACTCGTACTGCTGTGCTTTTCACAGTTCGCTCTTCTCTTTTCTGCGAGACAGAAAAATAAACAACTAATAAATTAAATGAACTGATAAAACTATTTCAGATTTGCAGACCTATCTCCTTAAATAGATGCCCGCTCATGACATCCACGGGTTGTCGTTATATCTACAAAAAGCCAACTGCAAGACATCTACTCAATTTAAAACATTCTCTTTAAATTGTAGAAAAAAACATGTTAAAAATCACAAAGAAGGTCAAAGATTGAGGTACATCTAAATAATGTAAGGATTTGGCCTCAGGAAGAATTCGGAACAGCGGGGAGAAGACATCTGACCAGAACCAGGACAAATCTCTATCGGCCGCAAACAGCTGAACAGAACAGTGGTTTGTTTATTAAGTTGTTGGTTATTCAACTGCTTTCTCTTACCTTCTCTACATTATAGGTCATTGTGAAGTCTGAGTTGACAAACAGGATGTTTTCTGGCTTCAGATCTGTGTGGGTGAGCTTATTGTCATGAAGAACTACAGAAAACAAGCAGAAGAAAATTTAGAAGAGATTATGATTATGAGCTTCTGGTGCAAACCCTTCTCTCATAAGGGAATTTATTCATATACTTTATTTTAGATCATTTACTTTTTTATAACAGATGCTATAAAAGTGCAAATGGAGAAAAATATGCTTCAATAAAAAAGAAACCACTGACTGGAGTACATGATAATCACAACTTTTGTCCACCAAAAATCACCACTTTATTTTTTTTAGTCACTCTATATGATGAATACAGACAGGGACATTAATGTTTGTGTTTAAATGTATTTTTATTGCATGTTATTAAGATGAATCTAATTCCACTAAGAAATTGAGTACATTTACTAAAAATTGCTTTACTAATCCCTCTTTAAATAAAGTTCCCATATATTTTCCATTTCAAACCTTTTAAGGTTTGAAATTTCAAAGATTTCTGAGGCCAAAACATAATGTACATACAGGGGTTGGACAATGAAAGTGAAACACTTGGTTTTATACCACAATAATTTATTAGTATGGTGTAGGGCCTCCTTTTGCGGCCAATACAGCATCAATTCATCCTGGGAATGACATATACAGGTCCTGCACAGTGGTCAGAGGGATTTTAAGCCATTCTTCTTGCAGGATAGTGGCCAGGTCACTACGTGATACTGGTGGAGGAAAACGTTTCCTGACTCGCTCCTCCAAAACACCCCAAAGTAGCTCAATAATATTTAGATCTGGTGACTGTGCAGGCCATGGGAGATGTTCAACTTCACTTTCATGTTCATCAAACCAATCTTTCACCAGTCTTGCTGTGTGTATTGGTGCATTGTCATCCTGATACACGGCACTGCCTTCAGGATACAATGTTTGAACCATTGGATGCACATGGTCCTCAAGAATGGTTCGGTAGTCCTTGGCAGTGACGTGCCCATCTAGCACAAGTATTGGGCCACGGGAATGCCATGATATGACAGCCCAAACCATCACTGATCCACCCCCATGCTTCACTCTGGGCATGCAACAGTCTGGGTGGTACGCTTCTTTGGGGCTTCTCCACACCGTAACTCTCCCAGATGTGGGGAAAACAGTAAAGGTGGACTCATCAGAGAACAATACATGTTTCACATTGTCCACAGCCCAAGATTTGCGCTCCTTGCACCATTGAAACCGACGTTTGGCATTGGCATGAGTGACCAAAGGTTTGGCTATAGCAGCCCGGCCGTGTATATTGACCCTGTGGAGCTCCCGACGGACAGTTCTGGTGGAAACAGGAGAGTTGAGGTGCACATTTAATTCTGCCGTGATTTGGGCAGCCGTGGTTTTATGTTTTTTGCATACAATCCGGGTTAGCACCCGAACATCCCTTTCAGACAGCTTCCTCTTGCATCCACAGTTAATCCTGTTGGATGTGGTTCGTCCTTCTTGGTGGTATGCTGACATTACCCTGGATACCGTGGCTCTTGATACATCACAAAGTCTTGCTGTCTTGGTCACAGATGCGCCAGCAAGACGTGCACCAATAATTTGTCCTCTTTTGAACTCTGGTATGTCACCCATAATGTTGTGTGCATTTCAATATTTTGAGCAAAACTGTGCTCTTACCCTGCTAATTGAACCTTCACACTCTGTTCTTACTGGTGCAATGTGCAATCAATGAAGACTGGCTACCAGGCTGGTCCAATTTAGCCATGAAACCTCCCACACTAAAATGACAGGTGTTTCAGTTTCATTGTCCAACCCCTGTAGTTAGGTTTTATTATCCGTATGTTCTTAAAACAACATACGAAGGCTTCTGGTCCGGCAGTGTGGTAAAGGGCGCTGGTTTAGTAGGATTTTATTTGGCAAGATAAATATGTTTTAGTGCTGTGTTGGATTCAAACGAGACCTAGTTTTAAACCCGCACACTTCCTGTCTAAAGCTCAGATCTTTTAAAAGCTAATGTTTTGACATGTTTAAGCATAGAAATGAGAAATAAAACCGAAATAGTACGAAATTTGGGGGAGAAAAAAAATCCTAAAAAACAAGTTTTGTCTATAAAAAAAATGCTAAATCTTATTTCCACGCTTCTCAAGACTGTAGGAACCCTGGTCAAAGACAGAAAAGTGACTTACATTTCACAGCAAGACAGAGTTGGTAGGCCATATGCCTGACTTGACCAATTGAATAGGGTAGATAGTTGTTTTCCTTCAGAAAGTCAAACGTGCTCAGAGCTAGCAGCTCAAAAGAGATGCACATATGACCGTGGTAGTCAAACCAGTCATACATCTGTACACACAAGCTGCAAAATGGAGAGAACAGAAACATGCGTTAGTTATTCCAACACACACACACACACACACACACGACAGCAAAATAAAGCAGTTTTAAAAAGCTTGATGGTTTACACATCACCCAAATATTTTCCATAAAAGATGGTTGACTTTTGTCAAGTCTATTAAAATAAATTACATGATGGTGGTAATATCATAATATGGAAAAATATTTCATTCGCTGTACTTGCTGTTTTGTTTGGCTTCTGGTGAAGTTAAGAGACATTTGTTTAGAAAGCATTTTTAATCGAAGAAGGGCAATAATAAAATCTTACAATCGGTTCTCCGGATCTTTTTCATTTATCTTCTCTAGAACGTTAATCTCCAGTCGAGCTGCTTCCTTGTATTTCTCAACATTCTTGATAATTTTCAGAGCTATATCGGCTCCTCCCCTGCAGAGCAAAAGACAGCAATTAATAATAATAAACACTACTCCAACTACAATCTTTAGTGTATTTCGTTGGTACTTTTTACAATAAATCAACATGAAGTAGTGCATAATCGTAAAATAGAAGGACAAAAAATCTCAAACTCAGTCAAACTGAACACAGAGCATCTGCAAACATCAAATTTCAAGCTTTTCCACAGATTATCAATTAGCTAAAAGCTTGGACTTTGACTGGGCCATTCTAACACATGAACATACCCTGATGTATACCATTCCATTTTAACTCTGTAACGCTGTTTGGTTACGGTCATGGTCCCTGCTAGAAGGGGAACTTCCACCCCAGTCTCAAGTCTTTAACAGACACCAACAGGTTTTCTTCCATCTCCTAAACTACTCTGACCAGTTTCCCTGGTCGTGCAGAATAAAACCACCTCAAAGCATGATGCTGCCACCACCTTAATGCATGGTGGGGATGGTGTGTTCAGGGTAATCTGGTTTCCATTAGAAACAATGTTTTGTATGTAGGCCAGTAAGTAAAATTATGGCGTCATCTGACGAGAGCGCCTTCTTTCACATGTGTACGGTATTCCCAGCACGGCTTGTTGCAAACTGGATTTTATTTAGGGGTAATCAGAATAAAGGATATTACTGGGATCCCAATTTAACTCAAATCAAGCATGTTAAAAGCAATCTCTTACTTTTTTAAATAATGATTTTATTAAAACAAAACAAAAAAAAAAAAAAGGTCAAGCAGAGTTAACAATTTCCCAAACTTAGGTAACCAGAACCCAAAGCTGTTGTTTTTCCAATTTCAGAAAGAACCCACCTGCGATGGTCAATGCACCGCATCACCCGCCCAAAAGTGCCTTCGCCCAAAGTGCTGACAACCTCGTCTGCAACACAACAAAGATAGAAAAGGAAAAGACACGGGGAAGTGGAAAAAGAGAGAGCGACAGTATTAGACATGTGGACACTGGGAGGGAAACATAACGTTTAAGTGCAGACAGGCGAATCTGTGCTAGCGCCCATCCCCTCCTATAAAAACTGTCTGTTTAATCTGGTAAAAAATAAGGAGCTGTTGTGACCAATGCAGCTACTGAGAGCTACAGGAAATCTGTCTTCAGCAGAAGAAATAAATGTCTAACATGTAAAATAAGATCAAAATACTAAACTGAAAGTATTTCTAGAACAAAATTACTTCTACAAAACTTTCAAAATGTGTTATGTTTTCCTGGAGAATGCTATATAGGTGATGTACATGTAAGTTCTCCACTAAAAATAATTGAAACCTTGGCAGTGAGGAAAAGCTGGCTTAACTTACAGATGTAGACACTCTAACTGGGTTTTAAGCTAAAGCAAAGCAGAAACAAACAGCTACAAATTAGATTCTATATTTAGAGAAATCAAATAACCTGTGAAACACAAAAATATGCTCCACGGTTTAAAATTTTCTATAATCCCCCTAAAATTCATCAACAATTTGCAATCCACCCTGCTACTTCAGCTAGAGCGAAGAGCATTCTAGCAAGGCATCATCATCAGGCACTTCCATGTCATGTAAATGCTCTATGATAATACTCATATGCAGAAGGGTTACGATAGAGTAGTGGCAGTGAGTACATCTCTCTTGCAGGACGTCCCCACTCCGACAGATCAGGTGCCCTTCCTCGTCGTCCCTCACACTCATTGCTCGCGTCCGACTGCCGCTCCGCTGTTTTCACACCCAAACCGCCATCAGCAGGTCATAGCACGACCGAAGGGGAATTTCAGAGGCAGCCGTGGCATCAGGCGGCACAGGTGGACGAGGAGGGAGGAGGAGGGTGGTGGTAGTTGATGTAGTTGTGGTTGTAGGTGGGTTTCGTGGTCATGGGGCGATTCACGTTTGACACCACGTGTAGGAATAATATAAAACGATAGGGATATAGTGCAAGGGAACAAGTCAAAGATCACATGTTGTCCTCTGCTCCTCTTCCCCCCTCTAATTTTAAACCAGAGTTGTTTAAAAACAAGGAAGCAACCTGCACATCCATTCATCAACTCAAAACACCAGATAAGACAGTGATAAACCCAATGCATAACATTTGGGACTCAATTCAGATTAAAAAAGATGGAAATGCAGGAAACAGTTCTAAAGCAGTCCCAACATTTTACTACACCAGATTCTAACCCCAACTCAAATAAACATCACTCCTATCATCGGGTGTGATTTAACACACAAAACAAAAATATTCATAAATCCAATTATTTTAAAAAGACTAAGAAAATATCAGCTGCTATTAAAATCGAAATTTCACATGGTCTTTGGCAGAACATTTTCATTTTTGTACAGGATTTCTTTACTACAAAAATGTTATTCTATCATTTCCAAAAGCAAATGAAATATAAAAAAGGCTAAATAGTTCCATGTATTTAAAAAATGGTATATTCTTATAAATATTGAAACTAAATATTAAAATATTTATAAGAATAGATACTGCATGGAGTAGTCAGAGATTCAAATCTGTGGAATTTCACAGTGGCTATGGATGGGAAGAGGAAGGAGAAATTGAACTAAACTCACAGACATTTTTAAAGAAAAATGAAAATGCTCTTCCAAAAAATAAAGAAATAAATAGAGTAACCTGTTTTAGCAAAAACAAAAGTAAATTAAAAAAGCAAAATGCTGACAGATCAAAACAAATCATAAGGAATGTAATACTTACCAAGTCCATGTGCTGTAGAGAAAAAATGGTTAGAGAAAGACAGACTGAGACAGAGCTGAAAGAAACTAGATATGAAAAGAAAGATAAGGAGTTAAAGCACAATCTCGGACCTAGCCGTACTCACCGAGGAAGAGGGGCTATAGGACCTGGTTCTACGCCGCCTTCGTTTGTGCTTACGCCTGCTGCCTTTCCGCCGGTACGAGTCATCCCGGTCGCGCTCTCTCTCGCGGCCATGTCGGTAGTCGTACAGGTTTGGGGAGAAATCTCGAGGATAATAGCTTTCGGCTGCTCCGTGTGGTTCCCTGTCCCGGTCTCGTTCGCGACTCTGGTCCAGTCGTCTGTATCCTTCATAGTATCTTCTGTCAAACGGTCGGTGTTCTGTTGAGCGATTGTCATAGCTGCGACTACACAAAGAAACACAAACAAAATACTGTATTCTAAAGACAGGAAAACTAATGAGAAAAAAACAAGCTGATGCTATCAAATCAATTTACTAAAGATGCACCGATCACAGAGCTGTCTTCCAGCTTCCAATTCTGCCCGACCTTGATATCTCTTTAAGAACTATCAACAACAATATATGTTTCTTTTACTTTCTCCATAAACAAATTATTTTCTGAGAGGAAAAGCTCTTGTTTACTCTCATGTACTAGATTGTTAAATTATTATTTCTTTTAACCTTTGAAGATGCCTTTAGAAGCCTTTCAGTCATGATAAATCAATGACTTAGTTTACATCTACTGAGAGCAGTCTGTGTTATACAGCTCTGCAGTTCAATAGAATTTCACAATTATTTCAGAGCAAAGATTATTTCAAGCTGTCATTTTAAACTGTCTATTTTGTAATTATCACCATTTGCAATTAGCATTTGGAGTTAGCAGTAAGAAACATCTGCTTCCGTGTGTATGTGAGATTTACAAAAGATTGCCAAAATATACTAATCCTAAATATTGTGGGGCAGATAGATTGGACTCCGCTGTACTACATGTAGCTTCCTATTATTTGTTCAAGTCTCAGCCCAGCTCAAAAGTAGCATCCTGAAGGAACAACTGATATGCCTGCGTAAAAAAAAAAGAAGAAAAAAGTTTCCTTTTCAGCAGGTTTTCGCACCTTTTGTGGTTCTTCTGACATTTTTAAACTCCTCACTGATGTTGGAAATAGTTTAGTTTTGTTCCCACAATGAAAACTTCCACTCCAAGGAGTGATATCAGCATAACATGGTACTGATCAAAATTAGGATTGTATTTTTAGTTTCCGACCGCCCATTCACATTCCGGTCCAGTCAAACGTAAAACCGCCCAGTTCTGGTCACCATTTAATTTCTCTGTGCATCTCTAACATTTACAGTCAAACAGATAAAACATTTCCCACTATGCACCACATACCTCCTTGAGCGTAGATAGCTTCCTTCTTGCCTGTGCCCTCGCCCCCTTCTGTCACGGTCTCTGTCACTACCAGAGGAGTTAGTAGGTGATCTTCTGTGTCGATGTCTTCGTCCTCTGTCTCTGTATCTGTCTTGATAGCTGGTTCGGCTATCTCTATCTGAAGATGTGTATCGTCTATTGTGAGGCATCTAGTGATGTAACAGAAAGGCAAAACATTGTGAGTTTAAAAAATACAATAAAATCACTAACAAATATATGAAGCCAAGATTGCAATGGAATACAATATTCAATGTATTATTTAATGCAGTGTTTTTCAACCTAGGTCCTCAAGGCACACAGCCCTGCAAGTTTTAGATGTTCCCCACCTGATTTAGATGATTGTACCTGTTGATCGGACACTACTTTTCAGTAGTTAGTCCAGACCAAAATATTACTTGTAATGAAATTAAAAAAAGTGTTCTTCAAGTTAAGTGTTTAGTGTATATATTTTAAAAATAAAAGGTAAATACTATGCCTGTCTCGGACATAAACATCTGATCATAACTCAAAGCAAACCCACGCACCAGTCTAGCTGCAAACAGCACAGAGCCTTGGAGCAGAAATAGCAGCTGCTGGAGAGGCATGTTAGAGCTAGACTGTTAAATATGTGAACACAAGCAAAGATGCATTTAAATATAACCCTGCTGCATGTTTTTTTTTTTTTTTTTTTACCAGCTATTGAGAGCTTCCTAGCTTAAACATTGTAGCTCTTTATACAAGTGTAAGAAAGAAGAGACATGTCCCAGACACACTGTGAGGGGATTTTAACACCACCTTATGTGGCCAGCTTTAACGAAACAGGATTCATACGTTAGCTAAATACATATGGGTTCACCTTACGAAAACCCGACCAATCGCCTCACTGACGTTCGCCTTCGTAAAATGTCAATCAATGTTCATAATTTCACCAACCACCATCACATAAAACATAGGATGACAATTGAGCGAAGCAGCAACATCTAGGTGCTATGCTAGCCACTAGCTAATGTAAATAATTTCACCGCCATCTTAGCTGCACAGCAACTAATGCTAGCGGCTGTGCTAACGGCGGTTCAGCTCATGCAAAACGGGCCTGGAGATGAATAAAAATATAATTCACCGTTTTCGCAGCGAGGCCTGTGCGTTTGTCCCATAAAAAATCCGTGGTGGCGTTTAGGTTTGTCCACGATCTTGTTGCTAGCCCGACGTTAAGCGCCTTCTTGCTATCACGTAGCCAGCGTTTTTTCTCTCTCCGTATGTTCTGGTCCAAACTGGTGAGACTGTGACGCACCCCTGCGCTCAGACACGGTACTGTTAAACGCTTGGTTCTAACGTTACATACAAATAAGGTTTTCAAAAAATCACAACATCATTACAAATGATCAATTCTTTTTTATTCGTTTATAGTTTGCAGTTGTGTGCAGCACTTTGTTTCCGCTGTGGTTGTTTTAAAGCGCTTTATAAATAAAGTTGTTATGATAATGGTGCATAAGTAATTCAGTTCAAAATCTTGTGTAATATATTATATGATTTTATATTATATTATACAGCTTGTACGATTGTATTTATTTAATTCAAAAATTTAACATAAGACCAATAAAAAGTAATTTTTATTACAGAAAGGTAATAGCGATGTTATGGACTACACATTAATGTAGACTGCTGACTTGACAGGGGTCCAGTAGTCATCGACATCCTACACAAGGTGGGTAAATGCACAAAAGGTCATTCCTAAAGAAGCTAGCTGTTCAGAATGCTGCTCAGGCATATTAATGGAAAGTTTAGTGGAAGGAAAAAGTGTGGTGAGACAAAGATACACAAGCAACAGGGTTAGCTGCAGCCTTGAGAGGATTGCGAAGCAATGGTTATTCAAGTTTGGAGACTTCAGTGCAGAAGGCATGGACTGTGGAAGTGTGTGACCCGAACTAAGAAAAAAAAAAAGCAATTTCACTTTTTAGATTAGGGTGCATTTTGAATTTCATTTGAAATCAAGATTCCAGAGTCTGGAGGAAGAGTGTAAAGTCATTAAATTTAGTTTACTTGAGGTCTAGTTTGAGGTTTTCACAGTCAATGATGATTTGGGTGCCATGTCATCTGATACTGTGGGTCGACTGTCATTTCTGAAGTCCATAGTCAACGCAGCTATCTACCAGCAAATTTTAGATCACTTCATGCTTCCCTCTGCAGACAAAATTTATAGTGATGCTGATTTAATTTTCCTGCAGGACTTGGCTTCTGCCCACATGGCAAAAAATACCAAAACTCAGTTTAATGTATCACTGTGCTTAACGGGCAGATAACTGACATGACCAGAAAAACAAAGTTGAATCTGAATGAACCACAAAGGTTCCTGAATGTTGTTCTATGTAATTTCTGCATTGTGTTTAACCACAAGTTTTTTGCACGTTCCAGTAAGTAACATTTCAAACTAATTGTTTTACTAACTAATTGTTGTTTGCCTCTGTGAGAGATCACCATATATTATGTTTTTTTTTTAAAAGCATATGTAATTCCTCCCCATATACAACCATTTATTACATTTCTAAGTTTTTACCATTTAAATAGCAGTTTTAGCAGCTAGTATTTGAGAAGTTTTATCCAAGTGTAACCCTGATTCTGATCAGTTTTGATTTTGTTTGTGTGAAGTAAACTGCTCTGTCACAACACTTAGAGAGTACATCGTTTTTTTAAAGACTTCCATTTGAATATTACGCATTAAAAATAATTTTTGATTTCCATTTTTAATTTATGAATTCCTTTAACCTTTTCCCTCTCATATGGGAGTCTGGTAAATTTATGGTAGATGAAAAGATGTCTTCATCTAATGGACAACAATAAAAGTGCTTCAGTCCTAACTAAAAATGTGCCAGTCTGGAATCAATTTCAAGTCCGCAGCTAAAGAATTTCACATATTAATGGCATGCACAGAAAAAGGTGTCTGACCAAATGAGATTTTACGAAAAGGTACCTACCAATTCTTGCTGGATGCTATGAGATCTGAGAGGAACCACAAGGTTATAGTGCACCTGAGGAGCCCGACCATTTAAACAGTAAAAAATTATTAATACTTACAAAATTTAACAAAGTTGTCGAAGTTCATTGTATTCAGTTTTTTAGGAACATGGCAAGGATGAAATCTAACAAGTTTTCTGTTCAGAGGTTTATTTGCTCAGTTATACGTATATACCTCAGAGGTTGTATATGATGTTGGTTGTTGATGTTGCTTTGGACCAGGAGGTCAAAAAGTAACTTAAATGGGAGACAATTACACAATGCATGACACTATTTACAGAATGAAAAGGATGAAAATCTTGAATCAATCTGAATATATCTAGGTTGGTTTCACAACTCTGCCCATCATTTTAACGTTTTTCAAATTTAAATGAGAATCCAGAACAACACTAAGATACAATGCCTTGCGAAAGTATTCGGCCCCCTTGAACTTTTCAACCTCTTGCCACATTTCAGGCTTCAAACATGAAGATATAAAATTCTAATTTTTTGTGAAGAATCAACAACAAGTGGGACACATTCGTGAAGTGGAATGAAAATGATCCAATGTTGTCCCAAATGACTGATGATGATAAATAGAATCCACCTGTGTGTAATCAAGTCTCCGTATAAATGCACCTGCTCTGTAATAGTCTCAGGGTTCTGTTCAAAGCGCAGAGAGCATCATGAAGACCAAGGAACACACCAGGCAGGTCCAAGATACTGTTGTGGAGACGTTTGAAGCCCGATTTGGATACAAAAAGATTTCCCAAGCTTTAAACATCCCAAGGAGCACTGTGCAAGCAATCATATTGAAATGGAAGGAGTATCAGACCAATGCAAAGCTACCAAGACCCGGCCATCCCTCTAAACTTTCATCTCAAACAAGGAGAAGAGTGATCAGAGATGCAGCCAAGAGGTCCATCATCACTCTGGATGAACTGCAGAGATCTACAGCTGAGGTGGGAGAGTCTGTCCATAGGACAACAATCAGTCGTACACTGCACAAATCTGGCCTTTATGGAAGAGTGGCAAGAAGAAAGCCATTTCTCAAAGAAATCCATAAAAAGTCTCATTTAAAGTTTAACACAAGCCACCTGGGAGACACACCAAACATGTGGAAGAAGGTGCTCTGGTCAGATGAAACCAAAATCAAACTGTTTGGCCACAATGCAAAATGATATGTTTGGCATAAAAGCAACACAGCTCATCACCCTGAACACATCATCCCCACTGTCAAACATGGTGGTGGCAGCATCATGGTTGGGGCCTGCTTTTTGTCAGCAGGGACAAGGAAGATGGTCAAAATGGATGGGAAGATGGATGGGGCCAAATACAGGACCATTCTGGAAGAAAACCTGTTGGAGTCTGCAAGAGACCTGAGACTGGGACGGAGATTTATCTTCCAACGAGACAATGATCCAAAACATAAAGCCAAATCTACAATGGAATGGTTCACAAATAAACGTATCCAGGTGTTGGAATGGCCAAGTCAAAGTCCAGACCTGAATCCAATCGAGAATCTGTAGAAAGAGCTGAAGACTGCTGTTCACGAACGCTCTCCATCCAACCTCACTGAGCTCCAGCTGTTTTGCAAGGAAGAATGGGCAAGAATTTCAGTCTCTTGATATGCAAAACTGATAGAGACAAACCCCAAGCGACTTGCAGCTGTAATTGCAGCTAAAGGTGGCGCTACAAAGAATTAATGCAAGGGGGCTGAATAATATTGCACGCCCCACTTTTCAGTTTTTTATTTGTTAAAGTTTGATACATCCAATAAATGTCATTCCACTTCATGTGGAACTTGTGTCCCACTTGTTGTTGATTCTTCAGAAAAAATTTGAATTTTATATCTTTGTTTGAAGCCTGAAATGTGGCAAGAGGTTGAAAAGTTCAAGGGGGCTGAATACTTTCGCAAGGCACTGTATCTTACTTCTGAAACCTGATTAAAGTATTGACCATTACACTGCTGGAGGGATACTGATATCCCTATTTAGTTTGGACATAAAGAAAAATAATTCATTAAAAATTAAGTCACTGCCAAATACTCAATTTGACTGAATCTTATACCAGTTGTATCAACATGGCCAAAATTATGCAAAAATAAAATAAAATGTAAATGAACCCTATAGGGTTGAGACCTAATATGGAAAATCGTATCGAATGCATTTAAAGTTTTTCAGACCTTAAAGAAAGCCTGTTATCTATCCTCCTTGTATATTAACTTATATTTGCCACAGTAAAAATAGAGCTCACATTTTAATATATACTGACAGATGTCATCTCAATCACATTTACCGATTCAACAAATCATTCAAATTTGATGAAAATGAGGTGTTTATTTAACAATACCGATTATATACACACAAGTATGCAAAAAAATCTGTTAACAGAAAATGATACATCCAAGAGAAATACAAGTACTCAGCCGTTTCAATGAGGCAGAACCTACAGTAGCATTGGTAGAAAAGGACAATAAAATGACTTTTCAGTCTTTTGACAACTTGACTAAAACATGTGATGCAAATTAAGAGACTGAAGGAGCAAACTTGGGCGTGGCTCAAGAAGGGCTGTTACTGCAAGCGTTTTGGGAATCATCAAAGCCTCATAATGCCGGAGGAATTTTAGCACCATCAGGGAATGTGGTGTCCAGCTTTCCGGACCATTTCCTTCTCAGCTTAATGCTTTGATTTTATTAATCCTACAGAGCACAAGAAAGGGGAAACGGTGGTCAAAATTTGTATTTTCATAACATATTACTATCAGTTACTACATTTGAATTATTTAAAATATTTTTACCTGTGACTCGTGGTGATGGTTTGACACATTTGTTTTCTACCTCCTTCTTCCACATGTAAAACTTCATAGTGACCATATGTTCCAGCCGTAACGAGCCTCGGTAGAGCCACTCCTTATGTCGATCATTCTAAAGACAAAAATGAACAGAAACGTCTTAAGACTCAAATTAAAAATTGTTAAAGTACCATATGAGCAGAAATTGACACCAACCTCGAAAATGACCTCAATTAAGCTGCAGTCAACTGTGATGACCTCACACTTCTGCATGATACCTTCATATTCAGCCTTTAAAATCTGTCCAACTTTGTACTGGGTCTGAGGTGGGTAAGGCCAGACTCTCAGATACTCTCTCATGAAATCTCTGTGATTGTCATCCAGAATGTCGCCTAAAGGATCTGCCACTGTCAAAGGAAGGAAAAAAGATTTACTGCTTTTGTAACGGTAGGAGGACAGATGCTGCGTACAATAAATTTAATAATCCAATTTCTACTTTAAGAGCAGCACAGGTTTTTAAAATAATCCGATATCTAGTTTTGTCACGTCACGACCACAAACTCCAATCTATCTTGATGAGATTTTGTGTGATAGACCAACACAAAGTAGTCAATAATTGCTATGTGGTTGAAAAATGAATAAAAAAATGTTTTACATTACAAATCTTAAAACTGTGGCGTGTATTAGTACTTAGCCCCCTCCCTCCTCTAAATCTATTCTTTGTGAAACCACCTTCTACCGTGATTACAGCTGCAAGTCTTCCAGGGTATGTCTCTACCAGCTTTGGACATTAAAAGACTGCAACTTTTGCTGATTTTTCTCTATAAAATTCCTCAAGCTCAGTCAGGTAATATGGTGAATTTCTGCGAACATTGCCTTTTAAGTCTTGCCACAGATTCTCAATTACATTTAGTTCTGGGCTTTGACTATGCCATTCTAAGACATGAATATGCGTTTTATCTAAACCACGCCATTGCAGCACTGGCTGTATGTTTAGGGTCACTGTTCTTCTGGAGGGTGAACTTCCACCCTGCTCTCGAGTGTTTTGTAGCCTCAAACAGGTGGTGCCCCAATATAACACAAACTTACATGGTCTGTACACCAGATGAATTGTAGGTAAGCCAACATATACGGGCGTGTGGTCGTCAATATACACCAGGAATCTAGAAAAGAAATGATACTCGCATGTAGGTTAAGTACATTTTGTTCACATAAAAGGTGAATTAATGAATTTCAAGTAAAGTTTCTATGTTCAGTAACACATTCAAACCTCATGCGGTTTCTTCGGTTAGGGAGCTCGGCCATTATGCCAGGCTGGAACACAGCTATATCACCCGAACACTTGACCACCACACGACAACCTATAGAGAGCTCCTCCAACTTTGGCATCCGGTCAAAGGCAATGTGGTGACCAGACACAAGGCTTTTCCCCTTTTCCTCAAATGTGATCTTGTATTTCACCTTCCCATCTTCTGAAATGAGAAGATAAATCACGATATTATGTCAAACAAATTTCATTAATTTGAAGTATCGTCTTGAACTCAGTTTGTTCAGGGCTGATGATCGGAGTTAAATTGATAAACAATAAAGATAACTTGATTAACATTTTTCACACCTTTTCTTTGTTAAGTTAGGGTATGGGTACACAGGTCAGGCAAGTTAAAATCTTAAAATAGAGTGTCACTTAGAGACTTGTCTTTTAGCTGCCTTGGACAACCCATTGTTCCTGTCTGAGAGATTAGAGCCAACAAAAGAGGGGGATACAAAGTCAGACTCATATTTATGTGGTCAGTCAGATGCAGTGAGTCTAAGAGCTGCTGGCCTGAGACAAAATGGCCTAATGTACTTGTGAACAACCAACGAACATTTGAGGCATGTGAAAACATTCAAACTGTTCACAGCCATTGGACTTTTTCAACTTTTGCAAAGTTATAACCACAAACTTGAATGTATTTCATTTGTTTTTCATGTGATACACCGACACAAAGTAGTGTTTAATTGTGAAGACTAAGAAAAATAACACGTTGGTCACTCAATCCAAAAAATATGGCTTTAATTTATATTCTAAAACCACTAGATACAATCTAGTGCAACCAACTGCCTTTAAAGTTTACCTAAGTAGTGATTAAAGTTCACTTTTATGTAATTTCATATAAATGTAGCTTTTCTGTGAAGGCCTTAAGGGTTTGTTAGAGAACATTAGTGAACAAACAGCATCATGAAGACCAAGGAACACAGTGGGAAAGTCAGGTAGAAAGGTTGTTTCTTTCTACCAGGGTTAGGTTATGACACAATATCCCAAGCTCTGAACATCTCATGGAGCACAGTGCAATCCATGACAACTGGATGATCTACAGAGATCCATAAATAAGGTTCTTAAAGAAAAGCGGACACGAGAAAAGCACAGAAAGTTCAGTTTGCTCTTCTTCTTGGATGAAACCAAAATTAAACTTTTGCCGGATTGACAAACAATACACTACGTGAAGCAGAAAAATAGCACGACTTTGTCCTGGTTTATCCCCTAAAATTCTAATAAAGCACACCAAGGTTTTTGGCTTTGCTTTTTACTGAAGAAGAAAAGAATTAGTACGGAAAGTTGTATTTCCACGTAAGAAAACTCAGATCCAGTTTATTACACCATAAAGTCTTACCTTTTGTTATTATTTCCGCGACCTTCCCCTGTTGCCAGCACAAAGGTTTCTTTCTCGCCAGCACAATCATGTCCAATTTGATTTCTCCTGTTGGGAGCTTTGGAGGAGCGTTGGTAGTTTCAGAGGACTGCTGGCTTGCAGGGGTCACTACTATCAAAGTGAAAAGCACAAAATGTTAACAGTAAACCTAACCTATGAGATAACTTTTAGAACTGCTCAGGGGTAAGTCTTCTACATGCTAATAATGTTGGAAGCAACCTATAAGATCCTGAAAGTTAGGGATTTATACATATATTAAGTATAATAACTGGTTGGATTTGAGTCAGTGATGAATTTCATGATAGTCTTAATAAAAACAAATTACCTTTAGTGTTTGCAGATGGCGTGAACGTTTTTACCATGTTGCTCTCAGCGCTGACTTTATTAGGCAGTGGAGTTGTCGCCCGTGTTATGGTGGCTTGGGATGTTGTGTTTGTTGTGCTGGACTGAGTTGTCATTTTTGTCGTCTTTGCTTGAGATGTTTTTGTTGTTTTGACCTTATCTCTTGCTGCACTGATTTGGAATGTCTTACTTGTTTTGCTGGAAGGACACTTTGTTGTTTTTGTAGAGTTGGACGGAAGTGTTGTAGCATCTTGTTGGCTGCTTTCAGGATCTGTATCTGAAGTTGCTGGTAAGCTTGACATTTCCGCTTCACAGTTTGTACTGGCTGTAGACACTGATGTCTTTGCCTTGCTGGTCTTAGCAGAAGACTTACTTCTTTTTTTGGAAGCTCGGTTGAGCTTTTCAAGATTTCCTCCATTTTTATTATATTTTCTCTTTTTTTTGGATCCAAAACTAAAATCAAAGTCAGAACAGTCTGATTCACTCATCTCTTCGTCTGGTTCCCACTGATTATCTGAATCAGCAGAGCTTAAATCTTCGCCTTCAGCGTTGTCGGAATCAGGCAACGCTGGGCGCTTAGCAGCAGCAATCTGAGAACTTGTAAGTTTAGTCAAAAGAATCACAGCTTCCTGCTTTAAAGTGGCAACAGGGCTTTTTTGACTAATAATTTCCTCCTCATTTTCTTCATTGCCTGATATTGGTGACTGAGGAACTGAGACCCTGGAAGCTGAGGGTCTGTGGATGCGATCCCCCATAGAGACAGACAAAAATGGTAAAGTGCGTCCTAAAAAGTAAAAAAGAAATGAAGAAGTTGAATTCAAATCCCAGTTTTAATGAAACATACATCTAAGAAGAAGCAAAAACACAACAAAAATGTTTTCACAGCACCGTGGGGTGAGAAACCTAGTGTGGACATAGACACATGATGGGGAAAGATTTCTCTCTTACTGCAGCTCATGGATTCCACACCGTCGTCGCTGTCAGAATCCAAGTCCGTGTACTCCCATCCCAACTGAGAGTACAGTTCTTTCACTGTGTTCTCAAATACAATCACAGACCTAAAATATAACGGCAAATAACATAAGTAAAACAAGGAATTCATATAAATCACATGGAGGAGGTAATTTAGGCCTATGTCTAGTTTTTTAGGCAGTAAAGAGCCTCTGGTTGGATCAGTGGAAAAGAGGTTACCATTCTTTAATGTTTTCTAATGTCATCTAAACAGACACTAAAATATAGAACATACACAAAATGGCTAAAGACACTTTAAAGTTGCTCACTTTTTGTTGCATTAAATATCCATCATCTTAAATTACATTTTCCATATTTAACAGGCCACCCCACACACAAAACTCAACATTTGAGCTCTGCTGCCAACAAAAATCTCAGTTATCTATAAAGTTCTTCTAGCTCCAGTTGTTTGCAGAAGGTAAAAACAGCACCATGGCCTTTAAGACACAGCTGTTGATACCAGAAGCATTTAGCTTCTTTAATAGAGCCAAAACGTACAACAACTGTTATTATTCTGAATGATGAGATGTTTATACAAGGAATTTATAATAGAGTGGCCACATAATAGATTGTTACATGAATATCCAAGATCATCCACTGAGCATCACCTCATTAACACCGTCACTATAGTTAATACTGACCATGGCTGCACCAACTTGCTCTCCTTTTAAAGTTAATGTTCTATAATAATAGTCAAACACATTTTTATCTATTGGACAGCAAAACCTTCTTTAATTTGTGAACATGGTGGATCAAAAACTCATGCTTATAATAAAACCGTTAAGCCTGGCACACCCTGTGCAGTTTTAAAAGTCATACAGGACAGGAGAGTGTCACACTATGAGATGGAAGATGCCAGATTGCACGATTTGTTGCACCAGAAAGGTTCAATTGTGACATCAGTCTGTTTTTTAAAGACATGTACAGGGTTAATTTGGGGGAAAAAATGACAATCATCATAAGTCTGTTCCAGCAGAAGATACTCTACGATTTTCCCAGGACGTTTCAGATAATAACATTTAGTTCCCATTTGGTGGTGGGAGTTTGTATCCCGTCACAGTGAAGAACCTTTTTTCATAATGTATTCAAAACGAAACAGATTGTCTAAGTCAGCCAATAATCACAGTGTGAACCCAGCTCTAAGGACTGTAAGAATAGAGTTTTTGTCAATTTGATCAAAATACCAACATAAAGATTAAAACAAGTAGGAATAAAAGTTATACTTACTGGCATAGCTCCAAAAATCTGGTGGCCTGTATCTGCCTCCTTTCAAGTAGTGACTGCAGCAGACTGTATTTATTAAGTATACCTGGAGAGGTCAGTCTGGCCTTGAACACCTCCTCTCTGATCCAGCTCTGGAGCTCTTCTTGGCTTATCTCTGTTCTGTCCACCTCCATCCTCACTGCAGCAAACGAGGTTTTCAAGCACAGCAAAGAAGCGAGTTCAACAGATGTTGCTCAGACCTCCCAGTAAGTCTGAGCTATTCTTAATTCAATGTATTGAATATTGCGGCACTTGTCTTGAATAATACAGAGCAGAGGCCTGCAATGTAGAACCTAAACCTGCTAAGCCACATCAGATACCGCCAACGCAGTTACTTACAGAAAGCTGAACTCTTAGATAAATATTCTTCAAGCCTTTTTAGTAGGGTTTAACTGCTTTGTAAACCGTGTTTTGTTTTGTTTTTTACAACTTCGAGCCGTTAAAATTCTGTGCTACTAGACACGCTCTGCAACGTTAACCCACGAGAGATCGTTAGCATCGTTTTCTACTCCCGTTTTCATCTCGTTAACCAAACTACACATCTGGTCTGAAACGAGCTAACCTATTTCTTTGTAGCCATCCGTACAAAATCGATCTAAAATGACATCTTGCGTACTATTAATAAACTGCATCATGGTGAACATCTTACCTATAAAATAGCAGTTTACTGGGCCCGCCTTCTTCTCTGTTGTTATTGGAGGTTAGCAAACAACTTTTAGGTGCATTACCGCCACCTTCTAGCTTGGAATGTCAGAAGCTATCGTCCATCATTAAATTCTTTTTTTTAAGAAAAAAAAATATATATAGATAGATAGATAGATAGATAAATAGATATGTGAGAACATAAATGATATTCCCTGATGTTCTTTGAAGTGTTTCACTTATCTCTTTCTCCTTCTTTTTCTTTTTTCTTCTTCTTCATCCTGAAGAACTCTATGGAAACACCAAATGCTAAAATACACGTAGCGCCCCCATGGTGTAACGCCAGTACTGTTCTTCTCCTTCTTTTTCTTTTTTCTTCTTCTTCATCCTGAAGAACTCTATGGAAACACCAAATGCTAAAATACACGTAGCGCCCCCATGGTGTAACGCCAGTACTGTTCTTCTTCTTCTTCTTTTTGAGATTTTTTTTTTTTTTTTGGCGGCTGGCATCAAACGTTTAGATGCATTATCGCCATCTACTGTGCTGGAGTGTGGGCCAGAGTATCTAACTGACCTATTTTATATTCTTGCAAATAATCCCGTTTGTCTTAAAAATCTTATAAATACTTTATTTATTGTTTCATGTTTAGCTAGTACTGTATTCACTCTTAATGTTTCCATACCATACTTTCTTAATTCTTGCTTTAATTTTTCTCTACTCACCCTATATTTTTCACACTGAATTACAACATGCTCTACTGTTTCCAAATCCATTCCACAATCACATCTGCCTGTTGGATGTTTACCCAACATATGTAATATTTTATTTAATCATGTATGTCCTAATCGTAATCTTGTTATGACTGCTTGTTCCTTCCGATATTCTCCAATTACTTCCATTTTACCTACCGATTTTTGTATTTGAAATAGATGTCGCCCTTTGGTTCCCTCCTACCAAAGCCGCTGCCATTCTGATTTTACTTTGTTCTTAATAACAGATTTTATTTCAGATTTACTATATGCAATTTCCATAATTCTATCTTGACTTAAAAACTGTTTGGCTAAACAATCTGCAACCTCTTTACCTTCTATTTCTTTATGAGCAGTAATCCACATGAACTTAACTATTAAATGAAATTGTATAAGTCTAAATAAAATTTCATAAATTTCATATACTAAATCTATACGGCTTTTGGATGAGAAACCCATAATCGACATCAAGTAGGACAGTGAATCTGAGCAGATAAGAACTCTTTCTATTCTGTTTGGTTCTACCCATTGTAACGCCATCAGAATTGCAATCATTTCAACTGTAAAGACAGCTAAATGATCTGATGTTCTTTGTTTCAATAATATGTTTAGCTCAGGAATAAAATATGCAAATCCTGTTTTACCTGAATCTGAATCCTTACAACCATCTGTATACATTACAAGAAATAATCTGTATGTGTTCTCAATTCTATGATGTACTAAATCTATGCAATTCCTCTTATCTTTATAAATCTGCATTTCTTTATGGATATCTAGATCAACATTAATGCTAGGAAACAACCAATAAGGTGTAACTGAATAGGGCACAGCTGTGCTATATCTCTTCCCTTGTAATCCCATTTCCTTACTACATTTGTTTGCTGCCCAAGCAAAACAGTCTACTTTGGCCTTTCCACTTTCCTAGCACGGCTCTAAAGTTTTAACTGCTAGATGTCTTTCTACCCTATGTCCTTGCAAATTTGCCCAATAATTCATCATAACTTGTTTATATCTTAGATGCAAAGGGAGCTCTCCCATTTCCACCTGTACAGCCAAATGTGGAGAAGTTCTCATAGCCTTGCAACATAATCTCATCGCTTGATTCTGAATTATCTCTAATTTATGAATCATCGTTTTTGCAGCTTGTTTATATACTACAGATCCATAATCTAATATTGATCTTATCAGAGCGATATATATTGTTTTTAGAACAGTTTTATCTGCCCCCAATCTGATCCTGTTAAGCACCTCATTATATTCGCAATTTTCTTACATTTCCCCTCAATATATCTTATATGGTCACCTCATAGAAGTTGTGATTCAAATAATATTCCGAGAAATCTAAAGTTACCGTACTTACTTTTTCTATTTTTTGTCCATACATTTTTAAATCAATTTGTTCAACCTTCTTTCTACTAAATACAACTGTTTTAGTTTTATCTACTGAGAATTTTACCCCCCAAGTATAAGCCCAATTCCCAACAGAATTAATAGCATTTTGTATTTTTTCAAACACTAATGTTACATTTTTTCCCCTTCTCCATAAAGCCCTATCATCAGCAAATAATGATTGCATAATATCCTGATCAACTCCAGAAAACATATCATTAACCATTACCAAAAATAATAAAGGACTTATAATACTGCCCTGTGGAGTTCCATTTTCTACTCTGATCTTGCTACGCCTATCTGTACCTGAATAACTCTATCTCATAAAACATTTTTAATCCAATTGTAGGCTCTTCCTGTTATTCCCATTTTATGTAGTTTTATGAGTAATCCATCCATCCATACCATATCATACGCTTTTTCAATATCAAAAAATACCGCTACCACCACTTAGCTATTAACTTGGGCTTTTCTAATATCTGATTCCAAACATACTATAGGGTCCATTGTACCTCTTCATTTTCTAAACCCACTTTGATGTGCTGACAGTAATCCTCTGCTTTCTACATAATATGTAATCCTGTCAGTTATCATTCTCTCCATAATCTTACCTAAACATGATGTTAGTGCAATGGGGCTGTAACTTCAAGGATTTGTTGGGTCCTTTCCTGGTTTGATAATAAGAATAATAATTGCCTCCTTCCAATTACTAGGTAGCCTTCCTTCTTCCCATATTTTATTAAACAAGCCTAAAAGTTTATCTTCGATTTTGTTTCCTAAATGCTTTAACATAATATAGCATGTCTGATCTTTACCTGGTGCTGTTAACCCTGATTTTGTTATTGCTCTCTTCATTTCCTGCATGGTAAATAGAGTATCCATAATATTACCTATGTTTGTTTGATTATTTAAGATTATAGCATTCTCCTCCCTTGTCTGATCCCTCCTATTTTTCCCTTGTTCTGTTAAATTATCCAAACTATGAATCTTTGCAAATGTGTTTGCCATTATCTCTACTTTCTTCTTATTTGTTATAGCCGTCTCTTGTTCATATTTTAAAATTGGATATGTTCTCTCTTGTCTGTTACCTCTCATTTTCTTAATCATTCTCCATACATTTATAGGTGTTGTCTTGCTATTATTTCACAAAATTCCTCCATTTATCCTTCTTTGCTTTTTTGATAACTTTTCTGCCTGAGCTCTTTTATACTTAATAAAATGTTTTAAATTATGTGTTTTCCTTAATATTCTAAAAGTTTGATTCCTTTCTTTTACAGCTTCACCACACTCTTGTGTCCACCATGGTACCGATCTCTTTTTTAGCTTACCCTTACTCATAGGGATTGTCAATTTTGCTGCCTTTTGTATAATTTCTTTAATTTTTCCTTCAACATCCTCTATATCTAAATTTAAATTAACATCCTCACTTTGTCTTTCACATAAATATTTAAAAATATCCCATTTAGTTTTGTCAAATACCCATCTTCCCTGCCTTTCCTCCACTTCTATCTCTTTATTAGTATGGATCCTACACAAAATTGGAAAATGATCACTACCAATTGTTGTTTCTCCCACTCACATATTGCAGCTAAATCTCTTGATACTAAAGTTAAATCTATTGCTGAGTAGTTTCCTGTGTGAACATCTATTCTTGTCCCTCTCCCTTCATTCATACACACCAAGTGATTGTCTTCCAAAAGTTGTTCTATTATGTCCCCATTTATATCTGTTCTTTATCCATTCCATAAATTGCACACCAAATCATTTTATTTCTTTTCTGTCCCTGAATTCCCTTCAGTTTGTCTAGATCTAATCTTTCACATGGATTCTAATAATTTATTATTATAAATGGTTCTGCATTAATCCAAATCTCCACTGCAACAAACTCATCTTCCTTCTCTCTCTTAATCACTCTATAAGGCAAGTCCTCCGTAATAAAAGTGGCACAGCCACCACCATTACCTTTCTCCCGATCACATCTTATAATGATATAATTTACAATTCTAAAATCTAATTGGGGTTTTAACCAGGTCTCTTGTATACATATCACATCTGGGGCATCAACTAACTTAGTAATAAAGTGCTTTAATTCCTGACCATTAGATATTAGACTTCTTGCATTCCAGTGTAGAATCAAGACCATATATTAGCTATCCTATCCATGCTGCCTCCTGATCAGCCTGAGCACTGAGGTCATCCCTCACTTCCTCCCAGGTTAGTCCATGAATACCAAGATGATTTGCTGCCGCTTTCACTATTATCTGAATTCTCTCTGTTTTCGACTTTATTTCCATTGTTGCATTTATGACTCCTGCAATAAATGTCACTAATCTTTTTAACTCTATATATAGTTTATTTTCATTCGTTTGGTTTACCTTTACCTCCATCCTATTTTCCATCTGAATTTCTTTCTTTTGTTTTACCACTTTGACTGCCTCTGCGTATGAGATTTTGTTTCGTACTCTAGTCTGTTGAACCTGCACCTCCCTCTTCATTACCTCACAGCCCCCATATGACACACTGTGGTTCCCACCACAACTGCAGCATTTAGGTTGTCTGCTCTTATTGCACTGTTCATACTTATGATCTTCTCCACATCGTCTTTTTCCCTTACATGTCAGAGCTGTGTGGCCAAATCTTTGGCAGTTACCTCAACGGTCTTGGGACATCCTTACATTATAGGTTATGTATCCCAAATGAACATTTTGTGGAAGTTTTTCCTCATCAAATTCCAACAAAATGGTTTCACTACTCCTTTATTCTCCATTTTTAAAAGTCTGAAGTCTTCTTACCTCCTTAATTCTCCCTCCTCTGACATTCGATTTTATTTCTTCAACTGAGACATCAGCCGGTATTCCCCAAATCACTCCTTTTTGCCATTTTCCTCCTTCTTTTATGTGGCTCACTTGTCACTTTCCACCTTCCTATTTCTTTCATCCTGCATGCTCTGTCTCTTTCTTCTGTCAATTTCCATCTCTTAGAACTTCTGCAGTCACAATTTCCCCAACTTGATTCTTCAGAATAGTAGACGGTTTAACTGGATTAATTGACTGCAGTCCTTTTTCCATCACTAAATCTGACAATTACTTTAAACTCCTTTATCTCCCCCTCCATTTCTTCTTCAGATTCAGCCCAGTTTATTATCCCCTTTCCCTTCTTTCCTGTACCTGCCTCCTCTGAAGAGTTTACTCTTTTTGGACTCATCCTTTCACTATCAGAATTTCCACTACTCCCATCGCTCTTATTACCTGTACTAATGTCCCACTCTGGCCCATTCAGAACACAGCCGTGCCTACCCGCCGTTGTTTCGTCAAAAGTTCTTTAATTAATCCACGGGATTTCCCGATGGTATCTTGTGTGATCCCTCGACGCCGACTTCCATATGACCGACGTGGCTTTACTTCTCTTTCTTCATCTACATCTTCTCTTACATTTCTCAATTTATGTTTCTTAACCATTAATAATCGTCCTTATCTTTTAACTTGACAGATTCACATTCAGTTGTTTAATTCAACAAAACAGCTTCTGTTCAAACTTTTCCTGAAAACCGCGTCCGCCCCACACTTCTGCCGCCGTGTCCCTCCCCAGGGCTGTGCGACCAGGGGAACAGATCTTTAAACTGTTACACAGAATTTATCCTACTAATTAATGATGAAATATATTAAAACAGTTGACCCCAACTCAAAATTTTGCAAAGAGCATCCAGAAACAGTCTTTTATTTTGAAATTGTCATATCACAAGCAGATTTTTGAAGGAATGTAACAACTTTATAATTTGTAATATTGACACCAAACTTTCCCTAAGGTATGAGCATATTGTTTTTGGTTTTCATGGAAACAATACTAATATAAACAGAAGATTGGCAATTAATCTAATTATAATATTTGGCAAATTTCATATTCACAAATGTAAATTTTAACCATCTTCACCTATTTTGTCCAGTTTTGGTTAAAGAAATCAAACTATTTATCCTCTGTTTTTAAAAGTACAAACAAAAAAGCTGTAAACACATGAATACTGTAGCTCATAATGTCCTTGGTTGTTTTTTCATTGTTCTAAATGTGGAAGCCTATCCCCTGGCATACTTTAAGCATTCTGTTTTATTCTTTGTTTTATCTTTGTATTTCTGAACAAAGATTTGGTACATTAAAAAAAAAAAAAAAAAAGCAGGGGAACAGATCATTTTAGAGGAATTGAATTTTGAACATCACCACCACCTGATATGGATTGTTGACCGTAATGTTGCTCAAAATAATTTTAAAAACTAAAGTCCTTTGCAAAAACAGCGAGTCTGTTTCAGATAACGCATCAAGTGTCACAGTCTTAATTATTTTGTAAGAAATTTACAGGATCTAGCTTAACTTTCTGTTTGTCATATTTTTCAGTTAAAAACACTACAGTCCAAACACATTAGTTACTCCTAACATTAATTTTCCCTGAGTACCTAAATCTGGTCCTTGATATTACGTCTATGTTCTGCAAAACCATAGATCCATACTTCGTTCCTCCAATTACTTTTGCCATATCTCCTTTATTATTTGGTTCATGGCTTATTTGGTTCATGGCTTATGTCCTCCAAGTTATTTCAACCATATAGCAGTTGATTTAAAGTTAAGTTTAAAAATTCTGAAGCAATCCTCTTCTCTTATTTCACTCACTTTGTGCAATGTACAACAGGACAAAAAACAAACCCCTCAGTATAATGCTGCCACCACCAAGCTTGACAGCGGGTCTCAATGCCTGAACCCGACTCCTACAAATATACATCTTGTCATTCTGGCCAAGCAGTTCAATCTTTGTCTCCTCTGACTAATGTTTCTCCACAAAGCTTCTCCATGTGGGCAGCTGCAAAGTTCAATAGAGCTCCAGAGTGTCAAATTTGGAGCTTCATTTTTTTGTCGGTGCCATCTCTATTTTGAAGTAAAACATGATACAGTTCTTCCAGCAGCCTAGCTGGGTTGTTCCAGAACTTCCCAAAAAAATTGTGTTTCATCAGAGTGGCGGTTTGAGTCAGATGGTTGAACTGGGACATAACTGGGTGTCCTGTTTAGATCATCTACAAGAAGCCAAGAATAGTGGTTAATTATCAAGCCAGAACTATGACAGAAACTTGATGGTGTAATGGAAAAGTTTACTATTACTAGAATCTCCTGATGGAGTTAAACTGTTTTTCATTATGCTGTTACCACCGACTTATGTTTTGCATGATGTCATTGTTTATGGGCTCTTTTGGTGAGGCTGGCTCCTCTGTGTGGGGTGGGGGATTGGTTGGGACAGTGCAGTCTGTTTGTACCAGATAACTTATTGAAGGGATTGTTCCCACCAATTGGTAAATACGTTTTTCACTACCTGTTGTCCTCCAGAATAAATATAACTGTGTTGCCTCTGTGAGACAGAGCAGCATTGTGGTTGTGATGGAAACTGTGCTCTCTCTTGTACATAATTCCAATAACCTGACAAGTGATTTCTTACCATAACAGTGCTTGGATAATCTTGTTTTTTCCAACAATGATTACAGAAACTATGGGGTTTAAGGTGCAATTTGCTCAGTAACATTTTACCTACATTAGAGAATTAGAAATACTTGTTTCACGGCTATTTAAGCCAGCTGGCAGATTTGCATCACAGCTGTAGCTGTGGGCTGGTTTCTAGTGTGAGGGTACCAGGGTTAAAAAACGAAAAAGTTATGCACTGAAAACCATGAAGATTTTTCATCATCCCTTATTTAAAAGGTCTTTAAACCTTTTAATGAGACACTACAGGAAAGGCCAGGTTTGCTGTAATTTCTTTCAACTGTACCAAGCAGATTGGTGCAGTGCTCTCACCTGTTGCTGCAAGCTGCCATTCAGCCGTCTGAAAGAAGGCTATTACACTTTTCGCTTGCTTTAAAAAAAGAGAAATTTAGCTGGAAATAGTTACATTACATTTTAAATTCATGCACCCATAAACAGAGATGCTGATGGCAGATTGTATGATCATTTGAATAGAAAGGCCCACCATAAAATAAACAGCCTGAATGGTACCAGGTTTCAGCTCCAAAAACACACTCTGGAATCTGCTGGACTGTTTAAGGGATCGGTTTAATTAAGTACATTTGCACAATTAACAGAAGAGAAACAGGGAAAAGGAAAATACATTTATTATTATGAAGAATACAAGGAATGATTTGTTTGAGTTGCTAATTTTCAGTCCTTTAACACAAGTTTTAGTGGAGCTAAAATGTTTTCAGACATTTCTACAAAAACAAAACAAATAAAAGGATGCGCCCCTCTGAGGCAAATTTGCATTTATCATACATTTCTACATCTACTTTACATATACACTACTCACAAAAAGTTAGGAATATTTGGCTTTTGGGTGAAATTCCAGGATGAACCTAAAATGCATTACAACCTTCACAGGTGAACGTAATGTGCCTTGTGAAGGGCATGAGATGCCGTTGTAAAGCTGTAATTGATGCTCAAGGGCACATGACGCAATATTAAGACATTAACCCCTTTTCCATTGCCTATAGAAAGCCCCAGGCTTTGTAAAGCCCGGCTCGTGTTCCGATACAAATTTACCTGGGTAATTTCACTTCGCCGGGGCTTTACTTTCACGCGTAGATGGCTACTACTGTAGAGTAGGTCTTTTCAGCTTTCCCCGGGATTTGTTAAAGGAGCGGAGTTGTGTGCAGCGAGGAATGGCACCAGCAGCTTCAGTAATGGCAGAGTTTACTATACAGATGAATCGTTTTTATACCATTAAGGTGTCACAAAAAAGTAGTTTTAAGAGCTTTTTAAGCAAGAAAGTAGACCTCAAAACTTCATCTATGCAGTCAGTTCTTTAAAAATTGTCCTACATTTAAATATTTTTGGGAGTTTTTGGAGCAGCGGAGCTCTGCTTACAGGCTGGTCTGGTTGCTAAGCTAACTGGGCAGCTGGACTGGGACTTCCCCACTAACTGCTGCGTAATCTTGGCCCAGCACTCTGGGATTTCCCGCAACCCCTCATCGGTTTGTGGCGTCTGAAAGTTAATTGAAGTGTTTAGTAGGTATATGGTGAACAACCACAAGAACCAGAGAATAAAACGGAATATTTTTCGCCAGAAATTTGTGACATTTTAAGTTATTGTTGGCATTAATTAACTATTTCACCACAGTTCTGTGAGACAAATATTTTAATGCAGTGCTGATGATCAAAGCACTTACAATTGTCCATGTACCGTATTTTCCGCACTATAAGGCGCACTTAAAAACCTTTAATTTTTTCAAAAAATGACAGTGCGCCTTGTAATCCGGAGCGCCTTATATATGGATTAATTGGTTGATCCATACTGGTTGTACACGGCACTCTGTCAAAATGTTTCAGTACGACTGGTAAACTACAAAGCCGCACTGCTTGCAGCATTACGGCTACCGTAGTCAGGGGCGTCGCTGAAGTAATAGCGGTAAACACCTGTACTGTGCTTAATCCTAGTCCAACACCACTTGTGTGTGTATAACTTGTGTGTGCAGGAATTGCCTGAACTATATGTGATTAGAAGCTCAGTGTGTGGGGTGTATGTTTCGTGTGTGTGTATGGAAGATGTTGACATTACTCCTCCGGACAGAGGTGGCGCTGTGTGCTGCCGTAGCTGAGAATCAAGAGTGAAGGAGTGACGTCGGTATTATTGTGTGTGTGGGGTGGGTAGAGACGGCGACCGGAGCAGCGGTGTATGAGTCTGTAAGCCTTGTGTTTTTACGTGCTGCAAAGTCATTAAAAAGAACCCCGAATCTCGTCAACAACTCAGTGTTTTGATGCTGTTTCTTCATGCTCAACTCAGCAACGTATGAGTGAGGGAGTTAACCCCGAGGAAACTAGTAACTTCGGCCCTGGAGAAAGCGTCTCCCCTGTGTCATCAGACTACGGTCAGGGGACAGAAACAGGAAAGGTTAACAGTACTAACGTTTGATTTAGTGCATCAAACTGTTTCTTTTACGTGTTTACTGAATCAGGGAAAAGTTCCCTTTCACGTTTTAACTAACGTTTGATTTCAACTTCAACTTCATAAACTCCAATGCATTCCTAACGTGCGGTTGGCTCTATTCAATATAATTCTATGTAGAGGAGACCTTACCATGAGAGTGAATGGAGTTATCAGAACGCTGGTTTGTAGTGTATTAATAAAGTTTGACTGACTGACTTATCTGACTGTTTTGTTGACATTCTCTTTAGCACAGCTCCATCTAGTGGATGCATAACGCAACCCCAGTCAAACGTTTGACTGCAGTAGCTTCTATTCTATGCGCCTTATAATCCGGTGCGCCCTATATATGAAAAAAGTTCTAAAATAGACCATTCATTGAAGGTGCGCCTTATAATCCGGTGCGCCTTATAGTGCGGAAAATACGGTACATAAAAAACACATGTACACAATTCCCTAAGATTGGCTTTTAATGTACTGTATACCTAACTTAGTGGGGTAGGAACTCATATTTATGCATCTATTTTATTTATTTTTCTAATATTTTAAAATTTTTCATAGTTTTTTGCAAACAGCTCTGCAGGAGGAGAGACCACAGTTCCAGGTTTGGATGAAGATTCTCAGAAGCTCTGATCCTCTTCATGACCTGCCATTGTCTGCTCTACTGTCTATGCATCTTTTACTTTATATAAATATTTGCTTAAGGTTAGACAGTCAATGTATTAATTCCCTGTACATCTGGACTGATTATCAGTTTTTGTATTCTATAAATAAACTTTTTTCTAAAAGCATGTCTGAGTTTACCCGATGAAAAAAGAAAAACAAGTGTTATTCAGTGTTTAGTTGTTATTGTAAATGAATCATGCAGTTGTAAAGAAGCAACTTTGGCCTAATGCAGATCGGTAAAACATTAAATGTAAAATAATGATTTAAACATTTCCTGCTTATGGATCCAGTGCAACTTAAGGAATAATGCAAAGAATTAATCAACTGTATAACTAAAGCTGCTCATAATCTATTATCAGTTGAAACAAGAAATTATTTTTTAGCAAATAGTCTTTTAAACGGAGTGAAGGAGTATTGCCATCTTCTGGAATGATGTGTTGGAAATATATCATTGTAATGATGTTAAAATCTTTTATACTTTGTAATTATATAGTAGTAAAGTTGCATTAATTACTTTGTGTACTAGTACCTAGAACCTAGTATGACCTTAATACTAGGAATGTATGAATGTACACAATTCCCTGAGATTCCTATTACCCAGATAAAACAAATTGTGGGGCTTTAAATCCTGGGACTTTCAATGCAAAAGGGGCTATATTTTGATGTGGTATACTGTTGAAACCCCACCCATGGGTTACAACATGGACTCTGAACTGTACACACAGGCCGGTGTGAACTTGTAGGGAACTTTCAAAATAAATCACATCAACCTGCTTCCAGCTCAGCCCAGGAAGAGGAGGAGTCGGTGCTGAATCACTGAACAAAAACACTGTTTCCCACAGAGCGTCCTCTACCAAACGGATCTCCAAGAGAACCGGATGGAGGAAGACAGGGTGCATGAGTTGTCTCCTTCTGGCCAGAAGGCACTCTTCAGCTTGAATCCAAAAGTGACTACGATCCTGGTGATTGAGGGCAACAAAGTTAAATAATGATCTGCTGTTAGAGTACCTGTGCTTTTAAACACAGTTCGGCCATAATGCACCATCAGCGCTTATGCATTTTAATCTTTTAATAATGGGATTTTAAGACAGTACATGTGTGACTTTAGTGGTAGCAATCTATAAGCTTCCCTAACTCGCCGCCATCTTCTTAGTCACCAGAGGAGGACCAGTTTTGAATCCTATATCGAGAAAGGTTGTTGGTTCTTATTCAAAATAATATTTCCTTAAATATTAACATAAACATTATTTCACTAAATAAAAAACAGCTAATTAAACACAATTGAGAATTAGTCATCCAGAAGGTTGGTTTTATTCAGCAAATCATTGTTTAATATATTATTTTATTAAAATAATGTTTTATCTGATGTTGCAGTGTGAATGGTTGTTTGAAGATATACCAATTATTGCCCAAGTTAGTTCCAAAACTAACATAACCTATTTTCCAGATTCCTCAAGATAATCCTTGGTTCTCAGACATAAATAACATTGAAAGGTATTGCATCACTATATTGGTCATGGTTTTGGTCACTATTTTGATTCACTTATTGATATTGTATATACAGGTCCTTCTCAAAATATTAGCATATTGTGATAAAGTTTATTATTTTCCATAATGTAATGATGAAAATTTAACATTCATATATTTTAGATTCATTGCACACTAACTGAAATATTTCAGGTCTTTTATTGTCTTAATACGGATGATTTTGGCATACAGCTCATGAAAACCCAAAATTCCTATCTCACAAAATTAGCATATTTCATCCGACCAATAAAAGAAAAGTGTTTTTAATACAAAAAACGTCAACCTTCAAATAATCATGTACAGTTATGCACTCAATACTTGGTCGGGAATCTTTAGGCAGAAATGACTGCTTCAATGTGGCGTGGCATGGAGGCAATCAGCCTGTGGCACTGCTGAGGTCTTATGGAGGCCCAGGATGCTTCGATAGCGGCCTTTAGCTCATCCAGAGTGTTGGGTCTTGAGTCTCTCAACGTTCTCTTCACAATATCCCACAGATTCTCTATGGGGTTCAGGTCAGGAGAGTTGGCAGGCCAATTGAGCACAGTGATACCATGGTCAGTAAACCATTTACCAGTGGTTTTGGCACTGTGAGCAGGTGCCAGGTCGTGCTGAAAAATGAAATCTTCATCTCCATAAAGCTTTTCAGCAGATGGAAGCATGAAGTGCTCCAAAATCTCCTGATAGCTAGCTGCATTGACCCTGCCCTTGATAAAACACAGTGGACCAACACCAGCAGCTGACACGGCACCCCGGACCATCACTGACTGTAGGTACTTGACACTGGACTTCTAGCATTTTGGCATTTCCTTCTCCCCAGTCTTCCTCCAGACTCTGGCACCTTGATTTCCGAATGACATGCAGAATTTGCTTTCATCCGAAAAAAGTACTTTGGACCACTGAGCAACAGTCCAGTGCTGCTTCTCTGTAGCCCAGGTCAGGCGCTTCTGCCGCTGTTTCTGGTTCAAAAGTGGCTTGACCTGGGGAATGCGGCACCTGTAGCCCATTTCCTGCACACGCCTGTGCACGGTGGCTCTGGATGTTTCTACTCCAGACTCAGTCCACTGCTTCCGCAGGTCCCCCAAGGTCTGGAATCGGCCCTTCTCCACAATCTTCCTCAGGGTCCGGTCACCTCTTTTCGTTGTGCAGCGTTTTCTGCCACACTTTTTCCTTCCCACAGACTTCCCACTGAGGTGCCTTCATACAGCACTCTGGGAACAGCCTATTCATTCAGAAATGTCTTTCTGTGTCTTACCCTCTTGCTTGAGGGTGTCAATAGTGGCCTTCTGGACAGCAGTCAGGTCGGCAGTCTTACCCATGATTGGGGTTTTGAGTGATGAACCAGGCTGGGAGTTTTAAAGGCCTCAGGAATCTTTTGCAGGTGTTTAGAGTTAACTCGTTGATTCAGATGATTAGGTTCATAGCTCGTTTAGAGACCCTTTTAATGATATGCTAATTTTGTGAGATAGGAATTTTGGGTTTTCATGAGCTGTATGCCAAAATCATCCGTATTAAGACAATAAAAGACCTGAAATATTTCAGTTAGTGTGCAATGAATCTAAAATATATGAATGTTAAATTTTCATCATGACATTATGGAAAATAATGAACTTTATCACAATATGCTAATATTTTAAGAAGGACCTGTAGTCCTTGGTCTTCCTTATTCTTTCATTTTCCTTGGTAGTTTTGTTGGATTGTTCTAGGATAGTAAATAGTTTGTTGATTTAAATATGTTTGACTTTGAATTGACTTATTGTTGTTAATAAATTCTTGTATTTTAAGAAATTGTGTGAATTTATTCCATGTGTGTGCAGAGTTTATGCTGTTCAATAATGTCAGAGATCGTTTCACCCTTTTCTCTAATGTCCTAATACCACCGCCTTATTGGGCTGATATTCACTAGACAACACTTAACAGACCAAATTAAATAATTACATTCCCCACCAGTGTTGTTGGCTTTAGTTTCATTAAATTGTTCAAATAGAAGTATGTAATGGTTATTTCCTCATCTCAAACTCCCTAATTTCATAACATATCACTGCAACGTGAACTTTTTACATTTTCCATTAATTTCACCCGAAAGCCAAATATCCTTAACTTTTTTGTGAGTTGTGTACCTGCATTTATAAATTAATCAGAGTCAGAATCATCCTTGGACTCCTGCTTGTTCCGCTCTTCCCATAGCCTGGCAATGTGCTCCAGTCGCATGGAGCCTCTGAAGATCCATTCCCTTCGCTGATTTTCCTGAAAGAGAGAAACATGTTATAATAACAAAATTATAGGCACTGCTGAAAGACATCAACCTTAGATGTGTTTTAATTGCTGGTGTTATTATATAAACACGCTGACTTCCAGGTAAGGATGTATAAAAAGTTAAATAATTTGTAACAATCTCTTCCTGAATATACTTTATGAGTTGATCTACATTTCTAGGAAGGTTTAACAATATTTTCCTAATAATATTTACTCTTTAAATTGGAAAGTCAGGAGAACATGCCACAAAATAAAAGCAGATCTGTCGATCTTCAAGAATACAGATACTTGTCAACACTTGTCTATATGTGTAGGCAGAGCAATAAAAAGTTTGATTGTAAGCAAAAACCAAACCACAAACGTTCCAAAGCTTACTGGTATAAGTTTGTGTCAAACGTTTATGCTCCCCTACAAAAGGAATTTATGTAAATGTGGATGTAGCTACATGTGACTTAGCGATTTATTGTCATACAAGAAAATAATAATATTAAATAATTCGAATCCACAATTTGCAACAAGTTTTAGATATTCTGCCTGAATATCAATTGCCATGAAAGACACTGACTTACTCTGTACGAAACGGTCTAGCTTTGGCTGTAAGCTTTGTTCTGCTCGAATTATTACATTGCATCAACAATGCAATGTAATAAAATGTAATAATTTAAAACAAGTTTTAAAACGTGTCAAAATGCAAAAGAACTAACCTGAAAAACAACTTGCATTAAACTGCAGTCGACTGCAACAACCTCACACATTTGCATGACTCCATTTAACTCAACATTAAAGCTCTGTCCAGCTCTGTACTTGTTTAAATGAGGGTAGGGCCAGTCCTTGAGGTACTGTCGCACAAAACACTTGTGTGCCCCATCTGGAACGTCATCCAAAACATCCTCCACTGTTAGGGAAAAAAAGGTTTGTTACTGTATGAAAAGGTTTGTCTGGATTCGATAAAGAAGTAAACATATTATCTGTGCAATCTGCGCTACTTCAAATCTTAATTTTACATTTAAATTTGAAGCATTAGTGGGTCTGGAGTATGGAGGACCAATCCTGCCATAATTAAGACTATATACAAAAATAAATAAATTACTCTATAACATAATTACTGGACCAAAAAGTAGCTAGACATATACATTAGTGCACCATTAAAGGCAACAAAATAAGAAAAAGAACGATTAATTCAATAATTGATCAATCAATCAGATATAAGTATATATATATTTCTATTTCAATCCACTATCTTTTATTTAAACCACTAATTTCAAATTATTTTACTGTACTGCACTGAATGTAAAAAAAAAAAAATGACGGAAATAAATGGGCTCAGGGAACTCTATTGGAAAAAAAATACAACAGGGATTTATTAGAGGGGAAAATATATTGTGCTTAAGAAATAAAAGGACTAAAATAATTTGAAAAATAATATATTTTTGGGTAAAAACATTTTTTTAAATATATATTTGGGTGGTAATAAATATGAAAAAAAAAATAAAAGGTGTAGGAATATATATATATATATATATATATATATATATATACATACACACATATATATATATATACATACACACACACACACACACACATATATATACATATACATACACACACACACACACACATATATACATATACATACACACACACATATATATACATATACATACACACACACACACACACATATATATATACATATACATACACACACACATATATATACATATACATACACACACACACACACACACATATATATACATATACATACACACACACACACACACATATATATACATATACATACACACACACACACACACATATATATACATATACATACACACACACACACACACATATATATACATATACATACACACACACACACACACATATATATACATATACATACACACACACACACACACACATATATATACATATACATACACACACACATACATACAGAGGTTGGACAATGAAACTGAAACACCTGTTATTTTAGTGTGGGAGGTTTCATGGCTAAATTGGACCAGCCTGGTAGCCAGTCTTCATTGATTGCACATTGCACCAGTAAGAGCAGAGTGTGAAGGTTCAATTAGCAGGGTAAGAGCACAGTTTTACTCAAAATATTGAAATGCACACAACATTATGGGTGACATACCAGAGTTCAAAACAGGACAAATTGTTGGTGCACGTCTTGCTGGCGCATCTGTGACCAAGACAGCAAGTCTTTGTGATGTATCAAGAGCCACGGTATCCAGGGTAATGTCAGCATACCACCAAGAAGGACGAACCACATCCAACAGGATTAACTGTGGACGCAAGAGGAAGCTGTCTGAAAGGGATGTTCGGGTGCTAACCCAGATTGTATCCAAAAAACATAAAACCACGGCTGCCCAAATCACTGCAGAATTAAATGTGCACCTCAACTCTCCTGTTTCCACCAGAACTGTCCATCAGGAGCTCCACAGGGTCAATATACACGGCCGGGCTGCTATAGCCAAACCTTTGGTCACTCATGCCAATGCCAAACGTCGGTTTCAATGGTGCAAGGAGCGCACATCTTGGGCTGTGGACAATGTGAAACATGTATCGTTCTCTGATGAGTCCACCTTTACTGTTTTCCCCACATCCAGGAGAGTTACGGTGTGGAGAAGCCCCAAAGAAGCGTACCACCCAGACTGTTGCATGCCCAGAGTGAAGCATGGGGGTGGATCAGTGATGGTTTGGGCTGCCATATCATGGCATTCCCTTGGCCCAATACTTGTGCTAGATGGGCGCGTCACTGCCAAGGACTACCGAACCATTCTTGAGGACCATGTGCATCCAATGGTTCAAACATTGTATCCTGAAGGCGGTGCCGTGTATCAGGATGACAATGCACCAATACACACAGCAAGACTGGTGAAAGATTGGTTTGATGAACATGAAAATGAAGTTGAACATCTCCCATGGCCTGCACAGTCACCAGATCTAAATATTATTGAGCCACTTTGGGGTGTTTTGGAGGAGCGAGTCAGGAAACGTTTTCCTCCACCAGTATCACATAGTGACCTGACCACTATCCTGCAAGAAGAATGGCTTAAAATCCCTCTGACCACTGTGCAGGACTTGTATATGTCATTCCCAAGATGAATTGATGCTGTATTGGCCGCAAAAGGAGGCCCTACACCATACTAATAAATTATTGTGGTGTAAAACCAAGTGTTTCAGTTTCATTGTCCAACCCCTGTATGTATGTATATATATATATATATATATTCCTAATAATGGCAGGATCGGTCCTCCATGCTGAAGGGATCATCCAGTGACTTCATACTTAATCAAAAGAAAACTGAAATATGCTTACATCACTGATAATTTAAAATGTACATAAAGGAGTTCAAACTGACACCTTTAAGTGTTTGTGTTGGCTCAGATATTGATTGCTGTAAACTTACATGGTCTGCAGACCAGGTGAAATAAAGGAAGCCCGACATACACTGGTGTGTGATCATCCATGAACATCAAAAATCTGAAAAGATTTTATTAATTCGAGTCTATTATTACAATGTTTTTGGTGTAGACACCAATTATTGTTTTTCTTTTATTAAAATACACACCTGAACTGGTTTTTCCTGCTGGGCAGCTCGGCTAGTACTCCAGGTCGGAACCGGTACTTGTTATTTTGACAGCGGACCACAACACGGGCGCCGATGTAGAGCCGCTCCACCTTCGGCCTGCTGTCAAAAGCAATGTGGTGTCCAGATACGAGACATGTTCCCTTATCTTCAAAACTAACTTTGTACTTTAATCGCCCATCGTCTGTTAAAAGAGAAAAATTATAGATTAAAACTGATCCGATCATCAACACTTTTTGTTTAAAATCTTTCTACTTTCTACTGCAATCTAAAAATGTGTGAAATGTTACACATATTTGTTTTCTTTACATGTTCCAGTCTGAGAGGGCTGGGTTACTGATTCAACATATATATTTGTATAAAAACAAGCAACTCAGATATTGCTTGTCTGTTGTAGATATTTACACACAACAAGCAGTCATGATTCATGGACACCGATTGATGAAGACCACTTCAAAACATTACAAGAACTCTGTTTCCTTGAAAATAAAACATGTTTTTTTAGACAGGCATGGGTGCCCAGTGCAGCTTGAGGGAGTTTTGCTGCTTCCATTAATCAAACAAAATCAACTAGTATTTTTTATTTTAACTAAATAATTTACACCTCCACCTAAATAAAGTAAAATATAAATTGTCTTCACTTGTCCATGAATCGAATGCTGCATGTTTGCAGACAAATGTAAAAACAGACAATAACCCTATGAAACATTTTTTTTTAAACACTTACTGCTTGAATAAGTTAGATTTATATTTAAGAAATACTTTGTTTTAGATGCAAGTAGATACTAAATTAGATTGCTACTTATATTATAGCACATACAATGGATAGTAAGGTATGCATATAGCATATGCAAATTAGTGAATTTTGGGGTAATTGGGGGTAACTCCAACAGGATCATTCTTCAGATGCAGTCCTTGGCATCTGTGGAAAATGCATCAACCAGTATTAGTGTGACACATGAACCACCTTGGTTTCATCAAGACCAGAAGCAATTTGAGGGGAATGTGCGAAAGTAGTCTACAAAGGGTAAAATAACCGGTGCCCTGGCCAATAATTATCTGTGGATGAACTCGTTAATTGGTAACTAATGAGTACATACATTTTAACATTCAACACTTGTCCCATGGAATTGCTTTACATTTGAAATTAACTTTCCAGGTCAATTTTAGAGAAGCCCCGAGGAATCAGCCAGCAGACAGGACTTGGCCAGTTTTCTGATCAATCAGCCCTGACTGGAGATAAACAAACAAAAACTCAATCTTCTTCCGATCAGTAAATAAACCAAACTATACATTTTTTTCAGTGAGATTAGGCTACTGTTATACAAAATGTATTTATTTTTAGGATTTTTATACATCTTTGTGCTGACAAATCTATCGCCATATACTGAAATAAACTAGCCTTGAATATTTTATTTGTACATTTTTACTTGTAGTGCATCAAGCAAAACATTTATTCTGACAAGTAAAATCTTTTTATTTTAAGCTTACCTTTTGTAATAATTTCCACAATTTTACCACGCTGCCACCTCATAGGTCTTCTTCGGGCAATGACCATCATGTCAACAATAATTTCTTCATCGGGTAAATCGGGGCGGATCTTGTCACGTGAACAAAGGGAAATACCTGCTGACACAGTGGGGATGTTTTTACCACAGAGGAGAAAAAAACAGTACCAAATGCAGAAATACTTCGGCATTTTGCGGTATTTTCTTCATGCGGTTACATTTTTGATCTTACCATTACAGTTGTGACTGGTTGTAGGCATCCTTATCAGGTCACAATTAGGAGAATTTGAATATTTAAGCTTGCTGTTTATGACCCAGAAATCCGAATCGCTGGAATTCTCCTCTGATTCCCACTGCGTGTCTGAATCCGAGCTGCTGAACGACTCGTCTTCACTGTAGAACTGTGGAGGCGTTGGGGGTCTCAGAGCGCCAATTTTATATTCAGGCAGTTTGGTCAAAACTACAACTGCATCTTTTAAAAGACTGAGGGAGTCACAACCATTTTCAAACTTTGTTGCCTTGCTGGGAGTTTCATGTGTTGAGGGAGCGGAGTCCCATGGAGAATCGGGCGGATTTTCTACGAAAAAACATTTTTGACATTCAGGCAAAAAAATTGCAACCAGTGTAAACTAAAAGTGTTTGGAAGCTTAAAACATTTAACAACTTAGTTTGACAAACTGACCAGCTCCTAATCATGTATCAATCAATTATCTCATACTTACATACCAATGTGCATTAACGGTGATTACCTCTTTCTTTGTCAGGATCTGTTTTTCTCTTATTTTGTTTCTTCCTCCTGGATGTCAAAAGCTTCTTTGTTCTCATCTTGAGCTTATCCACCTCCATTGCCACTGCAAACACACAGCTCTTAAAACATGGGGATAGGGACATAATGGAAAACATATGTGTTAAAACTGTCTATTGTCAAGCTTTCTTTTTGGCACATTTCCTTTCTTAAACTCCTCTCACACACAATCCTAAAAGCATGCTATTCCACACAACCCCAGACATCTGGGAGGCATAAACAGTTTAGGTGGAGACAGTGGAACAGTTCCTTTTGTCTTAGTGAGCCCAAAGCTATCATCAGAGCCTGGAAGATACTTCTATGACTGCTCTGATGAAGATCTACTAAAACTTAAAACATACTGTACCTTTCTGTTACTTTCCAGAATATTTCTGTTAAATTAACCTTTTTATAACATTTTAAACAAAGTCATTGTTAAACGCTGTTGTATAGGGTGTGGGGGAATGCGTGTATACAAATACATATTATTTAGAGGTGGTCACACCTGCAATTAAATGCATCTGATTAGTTGGACCTTGTTAATAATTTAAATTAAACATATCAAGTGGGTATTTTAGTTTTTCCATATTCAGTTTCTTAATTTTGATCTCATCTTTTCTGTATACACTAGATGATACATTTAAATTATTTTGAACCTGGTAAAAACAGGCTTTTATTGTGCCCCAATCCATAAAAGTATTAACTATAATTTATAGAGGGTTTGCTTTCTTTTTACCATGACTGTATCAGGATATGTTTAATATTTTTCTAAAGCAATGTTCCGGTCTGGTAAATCCCTACGGCTACAATTAAATATTCAAGTTAATAAAGCTTGAAATCGGTTAAATTTTACAAAAACAATCGATGAGTTGAGTGATGCTGCACACCGATTAAAGCAAGATGATTTAGTGAAATGTTAACGTTAATTTAACCATAAGCTTCATTGTTAGCTTAAGCTTATTTGTAAAAAAAAAAAAAAAAAAAAGTGGCGTACAACTATTTTCAACCTAAACTATTACAAAGTGATAAATGTGCAACAGATGCGCCAAAACGCGACACTTACCTTTTATGTGTTCAAATAATTCAGCTCGAAATGACAAAGGTCTAAGAAAGCCACAAATACGTTTTTGTCGTTGTAATTACTCTCTGAGCTAAACCATCCGTTGATGCTAGCTACGAAGCTAGCGCTAATGACACTACCCTTTATAATCACAGGGTTGGAGAAAACAATCCGGTTGTGTGGACTTTAATCAGCAAATTAACAAAGCCCCACTTCGGCTATGTTCGTTGTTGTTAGTCTTCTTCTTGCTTCGTCTTCTTCTTCTTCTTCTTCTTGGGTTTATTTGCTCTATCGCCACCACCAGTGATCTTGTTTATGGCTGTGAGAAAAGAACAATCTGGCGCAACACCGCCCCCAGCTGGTAGAGGATGAAAACAGCAGATCAGTGACGTGTCGCTTGTGGCCGAGTGTTCAATGTTCAAAAACCAAAAAGCCGAGTGTGTTACAGAAGAAAAGATAACATGACTCCTAAATAGAGAGGGAGTTGCACCGCAGCAAATATAAAAGTGTATTCTGATGGCAGAGGAGACGGGAAGCTATTGGGATTTGCAAATTGTGATTAGTGAACCGATTACAGCATTTCAAGCCTATAAAAAGGTGTTTCTTTAGATTTCATGCATTCAAACAGTAATAAATTACACAAACAAACAAAGTTTATTGTGTTTTATATGTGTTCCAGCTTTCTAATCCACAATTCCGATTTTAAGGGGCATTCCAGATGATTTATATGACTCTACTGAATACTGAAGGAACTCACCATTAGGTCTCATGATTTTACACAGACACTGGGGATTTAATATTGAAGGAAATTAAAGATACAACATTTTGTATAATTATTTTGGACAAAAACTGAGTTTTTTGTACGTGTTTACATAAAATAACCATTTTGAAGCCTCTTGATGCTCTTTTTGCTGATTAGCGTTAAATGATCCAAATCCTGGAAAAAGCCATAATTGCTATAACCAAAGCAATTTTAAAGTCAAATAGTTTGCCTTAGTTGCTTTTTATTTTTTGGTTTTGTTGCTGATTTTGATCATGTTAGTAAACACTTGAGATAAAACCACAGTTAAAATCATTTCAGATAATTTTCTGTGCTGGAGATTTTACAATTTTGATCTAATGATTTGAAATTCTAATAAACTATAAAAAAATAGTTTAAATGGCTTTTGCAAAATGTATTGCATGACCAAACCTGCAACATAGGTTTCCTGTTGATGGTGGGGTATGTTGGGCAGAAAGTGAAACTTTTTTCCTCAAAGCTGATGTATGATAGTGTGATGGAGTATCTCTACAAGTGCAACTCCTGGTAACTCCCTGGTCTGCAGTGGTCAGTATCCATTTAAAGCATTTTGACACACGCCACCTAAGCATTGTTGGTTGCAGGCCATGTACACCCTTTCATAGAATTGGTAATTCCTGATAGTTGTGGCCTTTTTTGACAGGATATCATGCCTTGCAAAGCAAAAACAGTTCAAGAATGGTCTGTGAAGCAAAATAACAAGTTGGAGGTGTTGACTTGGCCTCCAAATTTCCCAGATCTAAGTCCAATCGCGCATCTGTGGGATGTGCTAGACAATCAAGTGCTGCAGACCACACCTCACAACTGAAAGCACTTAAAGGGTGAAGAGAGGGGCTGAGCTGTCCACTGATCACCACCTGGTGGTGAGTTGGATCCGCTGGAGGAGGAGAAAGCCGGACAGACTTGGCAAGCCCAAGCGCATAGTGAGGGTCTGCTGGGAACGTCTGGCGGACCCTTTGGCCAGGGATGTATTCAACTCTCACCTCTGGGAGAGTTTTGACCAGATTCCGAGGGATGTTGGAGACATAGAGTCCGAGTGGACCATGTTCTCCGCATCTATTGTCGATGCTGCTGCCTGTAGCTGCGGCTGTAAGGTCTGTGGTGCCTGTCGCGGCGGCAATCCCCGTACCCGGTGGTGGACACCAGCAGTAAGGGATGCTGTCAAGCTGAAGAAGGAGTCCTATCGGCTGTGGTTGGCTTGTGGGACTCCTGAGGCGGCTGACGGGTACCGTGAGGCCAAGCGTGCCACGGCCCGGGCGGTGTCAGAGGCAAAAACTCGGACCTGGGAGGAGTTTGGTGAGGCCATGGAGAAGGACTACTGGTTGGCCCCGAAGCGATTCTGGCAAACCGTCCGGCGCCTCAGGAGGGGGAAGCAGTGCTTCACCAACACTGTTTACAGTGGGGGTGGGGAGCTGCTGACCTCGACTGAGGACATTATCGGCCGGTGGAAGGAGTACTTCGAGGATCTCCTCAATCCTGCCATCATGCATTCCCTGGTGGAAACAGAGGCTGGGGACTCGGAGTTGGACTCTTTCATCACCCAGGCTGAAGTCACCGAGGTGGTTAAAAAGCTCCGCGGTGGCAGGGCTTCGGGGTTGGATGAGATCCGCTCTCAGTACCTCAAGTCTTTGGATGTTGTGGGGCTGTCATGGTTGACACGCCTCTTCAACATTGCGTGGCGGACGGGGACAGTGCCTTTGGATTGGCAGACTGGGGTGGTGGTCCCCCTACATAAGAAGGGTGACCGGAGGGTGTGTTCCAACTACAGGGGGATCACACTCCTCAGCCTCCCTGGTAAGGCCTACGCCAGGGTATAGGAGAGGAAAGTCCGGCCGATAGTCGAACCCCGGCTTCAGGAGGAGCAGTGTGGTTTTTGTCTCAGCCGTGGAACACTGGACCAGCTCTATACCCTCTACAGGGTACTCGAGGGTTCATGGGAGTTTGCCCAACCAGTCCACATGTGTTTTGTGGACCTGGAGAAAGCATTTGACTGTGTCCCTCATGATGCCCTGTGGGCGGTGCTCCAGGAGTATGGAACTGGGGGCCCTTTATTAGGGGCCATCCGATCTCTGTACAAGTGGAGCAGGAGTTTGGTTCGCATTGCCGGCACTGAGTTGGACCTGTTCCCGGTGCATGCTGGACTCCGGCAGGGCTGCTCTTTGTCACCGGTCCTGTTCATAACTTTTATGTATAGGATTTCTAGGTGCAGCCAAGGGCCGGAGGGGATCTGGTTTGGAGACCAGAGGATTTTGTCTCTTCTTTTTGCAGATGACGTGGTCCTGCTGGCCCCCTCTAGCCAACACCTAGCATGCACTGGGGCGGTTCGCAGCCGAGTGTGAAGCGGCTGGGATGAAGATCAGCTCCTCCAAGTCTAGGCCATGGTTCTCGACTGGAAAAGGGTGGCTTGTCCTCTTCAGGTTGGAGGGGAGTTCCTGCCTCAAGTGGAGGAGTTTATGTATCTTGGGGTCTTGTTCACGAGTGAGGGAAGAATGGAGACCACACCTCACACTGATCGACAGACGGATCGGTGCAGCTGCCACAGTAATGGGGACGCTGTGCCGGTCCGTTGTGGTGAAGAGAGAGCTGTGCCGAAAAGCGAAGCTCTCGATTTACTGGTCGATCTACGTTCCTACCCTCACCTATGGCCATGAACTTTGGGTCATGACCGAAAGAACGAGATCCCGGATACAAGCGGCGGAAATGAGCTTCCTCCGTAGGGTGGCCGGGCACTCCCTTAGAGATAGGGTGAGGAGCTCGGCCATCCGGGAGGAGCTCGGAGTAGAGCCACTGCTCCTCCACATTGAGAGGAGCCAGTTGAGGTGGCTCGGGCATCTATACCGGATGCCTCCTGGACGCCTTCCTCGGGAGGTGTTCCAGGCACGTCCCACCGGGAGGAGGCCCAGGGGACGGCCCAGGACACGCTGGAGGGACTATGTCTCTCGGCTGGCCTGGGAACGCCTTGGGCTCCCCCCGGAGGAGCTGGAGGAGGTGTCTGGGGAGAGGGACGTCTGGGCGTCTCTGCTGAGTCTGCTGCCCCCGCGGCCCGGTCCCGGATAAAGCGGAAGACGACCAGTATGAGTACGAGGATCTGCTGCTCTTGGTGCCAAATACCACAGCATACCTTCAGGGGTCGAATAGAATCCATGCCTCCGCAGATCAGTTTTTTTGGACAACAAGAGGAGGTCCAAACAAAGCAAAACTGGACTAATTAGAAAAGACTTAATACTGACTCTCTTTTAAGAGTGGTGAAAAACTGTTAAAGGCTTTACAAATGTATAAAAATTGGTGATTTTCTCTGACCTTTTCATGAAAACTAAATAACCTTTTGGAACATTCAGCTCCTTAATGCTCTGAAATTAAGATGCAACCAATATAATAAATTCATTTATGGGTAATTTGAAAAGTTTAGATTAAAAACTCACAAATACAACAAGATATCTGGTGTTTCATAATTTCTCTAAGTTCAGTTGTGACTCCCTGTCCTTCACAGTTACCAGTGCTTTGTGCATTATCCTTGCAAAACTACACTGCCTGGCCAAAAAAAAGTCAAGCCTCCTATTGGATAATTACTGCATGGGTGATAATCTCTGAATGATTGTGATCGGTGATCTCTTAAACATTTGGCCAAATCAATTAGAAGAAAAACAACAATAAGTAGTAAGAGCATTTCCACATGCACAATGCAAAGGGAACTCAAGGGGTTGGGACTGAACAGCTGTGTACCCATAAGAAAACCACTAATCAGTGAGGCTAACTGGGAAAAAAAGGCTACAGTTTGCTAGCGAGCATAAAGATTGGACTGTGGAGGACTGGAAGGTCATGTGGTCTAATGTGACCAGATTTACCCTGTTGCAGAGCGATAGGTGAATCAGGGTAAGAAGAGAGGCAGAGGCATGATCTGGGGTTGCTGCAGTTGGTCAGGTCTAGGTTCAGCAACATTATGTGCCAAAAGATTGAGGTCAGCTGACTACCTCAATATACTGAATGACCAGGTTATTCCATCAATGGATTTTTTCTTCCCTAATGGCACAGGCATATTCCAAATTGCCAGAATTCAACTGGCTCAAACTGTGAAATAAAGGTTCAGGGAGCATGAGACATCCTTTTCACCCATGGTAAATGAGAACGTAACCCCATTGAGAATCTTTGGGATGTGCTGGAGGAGGCTTTGCACAGTGGTCAGACTCTACCATCAATAAAAGAATGCAACAGCAAATGCGTGCTATAATCAAAGCTAGAGGTGGTCCATATGGACCTTTGTTTTTGGTGGTAACATTTTTTTGGCCAGGCTGTGTATAAAATATTCCATCTGGTGGAGCATGAAGGTACAATTGGTGCTCCAAAAAGAGTCCTGTCCTAAAACGTCCCGTGAGAGACGAAATATGACTCCTTCCTGCCTCAGGTGATCTGCTCCTCCTGGTAGGTAGAGGTGGAGATTGAACCATAAGGATCCACCACTGTCTGAGCACAACGCACCACAGTCACCAGGAGAAAGAAACACAGCAGGAAGAGGAAGAAGAGCGCAAACCCAAGGTCCACGTCCACCTCGAAGGGTGGCGCCAGGTTCGAAGCTTGGTCCATGTGGGCAACGATGACTGCTGATCCTTGTGTTGACGTGTCCTTCTTTCGTCAAATGAAACCTCTTACTTCAAATGTGGGGTTCATGCTGCTGAGATGATTGAGGATACTTAGGGGTAGAGATATTGACAAAGAAAAAAGAGTAAGGTGGTTAAAAGAATCAAATGCTTTTGAATGCAAACACATGATAACATATTCTGTTATCCTAAATTGTCACCCTGAAAATTGTGATATTTACTGCACAATTACTCCAAAAGCATGTTAATTTAAACTGTATTGTTATATTATTATTATTTTTAATTTCTTATTTAGTCTCTGATCCACACAGGATCTCCAAGGCACATTGTATACTTTTGTCAAGTACCAAGAACCCTGGGTCTGGCCTTAAATGTCAGGAAGTCCCAGGTTTCATACCAACCTCTATCTAACCAGACACACACCCAACCCATCATAAAAGCAGATGAAAAATTACTGTAAAATGTTTTTCACTTTCCTTTCCAGTTTTCTCTCTTCCACTGCTGATATTGACTTTGACGTTAACTATCGACTAAGATGTACAAGTGCAGCTCATGCTAAAGTCACACGGAGAGTGTTTGATGACTAAGACCTAAAGGCCCAAACCAAACTTCTGGTCTACAAGGCTGTTGTCCTATCTACACTCCTCTATGCAGTTGAGGCAAGGGCCATTTATAGCAGGCACCTGAGAGCCCTGGAGCAGTACCACCAAAGCTCATTAAGAAAATTTTTTAGGATCAGATAAGAGGACAAACGCACCAACATCAGCATTTTGGAAGCTGGCAACATGAACAGCATTACCCCCATAGGATGGCAGCACCAACGTCGACGGATTGGCCTCATCATCCGTGCTGAAGGACCCGGCTGAAGGAAGGTCAACACGCTTCCGGTGGCCAAAAGAAGCAGTACAAGGACAAGATTAGACAAACCTTAAGACATTCCACATACCACTGGATAACTGGAAAGACCTTGCACTGGACAGAAACATGTGGCAATACGTCGTGCATGAAGGAGCAGTAGCTCCTGAGCTGGAACTCCGCCTCGACGCCGAAACAAAGCAACAGTAACCTAAAGAAAAGCTTAATAAAAAAAAGCCTCCACTATCACCGCCCACCATCTATCTCTGCCCACACTGCTCAAAAATGTGCAGGTCCCAGGTTGGCCATTACAGCCATCTCAGGACCCACAAGTAGATGACCCCATGGAAAACAGTCATACTCATTTCAAGTGAATGCTGAAGAAAAAAAGATCACATAAAATCCCATTAAAACACGTGAAGGTTTCTGGTAGTATTGTGACAAAACGGGAAAAAGTTAATACGGTACTTACGCAAAGCATTGTGTAATGTCATGGTTTAATTTACAACAAGGGTACATTGTTGTATTATTGTAGTGTTATGGATAAATGTGGCCCCTTGAAGACATTTGTTAACTTCTCTTTTCAAAATGTGTTTTCAAAATCATTAACTTAGAAAATGTTGCTTTTGAACTGTCTTCATTTAAAAGAAGACTTTATTCATGTGCAAATAATGGCGATATGATTTTATTCACATTTTACATAACATCCAAATTATGTTTGAAACAGTGTAGTAGACAAACTTAATCGGGTAAATGTAAAATTATAATTTTTGATTAAAAATATAGTGTTAATTTGACTCTATAAAAGGTTTCCTGATGCAGCCATATTGTATTCTGAGTGATATTGATTTTTAAAGTCTTTTTAAAATCCATTTGAGTTTGGACAAAAGCTACAGATTTTCTACAACAAAACCCCATTTATTTAATATTTCAATTAAGCAAAAACTCTACAAGTTGTCTAAATTTTAAAGAGACTAACTCACCATCCTAGAAGCACGGTCATCTGGTACTTTTTTGCTGAAGAACCAACCACCCAAACCTTCCAACGGCTCTCATAGTTAAAAGCTTATAGCATCAGAACCCTGCAGTCCAGCAGGGTTTCTTCAATAACGAGGTTACACTACAGTAATCTGCTACCAAAGCCTTTACTGTCCTCCTCCAGCAATACCATTACAGGAAAAATGAGCAGCCCAACAAATTAGCTCCGGCACTTAACAGATACATGGATGCAAGATACACAAGCATGCACTCACACCTCGCGACCTCCCCCCAGGTGTAAAGCCTTTATTAATACTTAAGCAGGAATTGAATAACGGTCTACACGGTTCACAAGTGGATCAAACACACCCTTGCTTTTGTTCTCCTGTCAGAAGACCTTCATGTCACCAGTTGGTCTTTGCACCGTCTTGACTCAGGCACCCAAGGTTCTTCATTTCACAAAACTAAGAAAAAAAAGGACAGGAAGAGGAAACTGGGAAAAAGAAGAGGCAAAGACTTAAGAGGAAGCAGAAAAACTGGACACAGGAGGGGAACATGGCAAGCACTCCAGACATTTGGAGCCAAAGAAACAGGAGACGCATTAGCAATTAAATTGTGGAGCCAGATGCTGCAGCAGGGTGGAAATTGACCCTACTGCTTTAAAATGGAGATTGTAGCGCTGAGGCTGCCTGGTGGCAGGAACAGTGTGGAGGATAAAATGTAGCACAGGATTGTAAAGTGATCCAGCTCTATATGCAATTAGACAAGGAGGACTTCATGCCTGCAGCCAAAATACCATACAGGAGGGTGGGAGGAAGAAACTAAAATGAGTTTCTTTTTAAAACAGAAGGTTTCAGCCAATAATCCCATAATAATAGAAACTGCTAATATAAAAATGTGCAGTCATATCCAAAAATGTTGTGCTTTCAGCATTTTCAGTAGGCTCAACTTCAATTCATCCACCTGCTTTCTGAGAACTGACCAGTGTTTCTCCATGGGGTTGGGATCTAGAGTTCGCTGTCAAAGCGTGGACGTTTTCAATGTCATCTCTTTTATTGTATTCAGTGACGCGTTTTCAAAATATTTGAATTGTGAAATACTGTTGACTTTGATCTACTCTACTACAACACACCGATCAGTGCAGTCTCTTCATTCTTCACCTTTCAATAGACTTGAACAACTCCCATTTTTGGGTCACTACAGGCAGCTGTTAAGCCTGAAACTATTCAAATGTGCTCTGCATGGTTATTAAATTTCACTTTTCTTTCTGCTCTCAGTGGAGTTATGGATTTAGTTATGGATTTGGTCAGCTGGTCTCTCAATGCAATTGATCAAATTTTCTCGACAAGAAGACAGGGTGAAGGGGAATCCTCTTGTCCAGACAGGACATTTTTCTCCGGATACACGATGGACTCCTGGCAGAAGTGGAGGATTGTGTGTTTGTCGATAATGTCAGTCAAGGATGTCGAAGACGTGTACACAATTGGATGTTTGATATCAGGATTTCTGCTTTTTGGAGTAGGCGGTTACTTGGCATATTGAGAAATTCGGAAAACGTCAGCAGCTGTTCTGGCAATTGTGAGGCTGCCTGGCATGTATGATGGGATCTGCAGAGCGATCAGCACTCAGACTGAGATGTTACGTGAGCTGAATTGCAGACTGGATGTGATCCTTACACAGGATCGCAGGCAGGTTGCGGTTCCTGGACTCAGGGGTGAAATGGGATAAATCTTGGAGAAAGTTGTTCGCTCAGATCTGGCGGAAAGGACCTGGAATTTGGCTGTTTGGATTTGCAATTGAGACGCATCAGCGAGACTCTCAAGGCTGACGGAAAATTAAGAGTCGGCCTAACCCAAAACAATAGTTATCTGAATCTGGCTCCCTTGTATGGCCTTGGATGGAAGTTATGTAAACATGACGCTCTGCTCCCTCCCTTCCCTGAGGACACCTGTGGACCTGCTCAAACTGTGTGGTCGGTTGATGAATATTCCAACGTATCAAGGACAATGGGCTCTGTGACAGTGCTTCATGGACTTACTTGCACACACACACATGCTCAAGATAAACATACGCACCCCGTCACACCGCCTTCACCGGATCCCCTGCATGATGTTTTGTATACGTGTTGCTTTACTTATGAGTGTGTTGCTTACCCCTGCTGAGGTTTTCTATCTTACTTTACTTAAATGTGTGATTTCCTCCTATCTTACTGTATTTCATTACTTTTCATAGATTCTCAAGATTTCTCAGGATTACCAGCAAAAGCCAAATATTATTAGTATTTGAAAATGTGACTACAGCTGTTTTTACACCAATGACCAGAGAATTTTAGATTTCTTAGAGGGATTGTTTTACAACATTTTCATACCAGTAAAAGCCAAACGTTAGTATTTAAAACGTTTGGACCTACCAGTGACCCAGCTTCTCTACTTAGACTCCAGTGAGCGCCCATGACTGTTACTATTTGAATGATGGGACCACAGCTGCCTCATACCAGCGACCTCAAGGATTAATATCATTTTTCTTCTAGCACAGGATGAATTCCTTACCACAGAGGACTTAATGAGCTAATTACCTCTATTAGAAAGATAGGATTACCAGCTCTTACCAGTAAACTCCCAAGGATTATTAATGTCATTTGAGTTGTTTTTGTGTTTGATTTGCTGTATCATTGTAATGTTTTTCCTCATATGCAGCGCTTTGAGTGCCTTGTTGCTGAAAAGTGCTATATGAATAAATGTGACTTGCAAAACTTTAAACGATAAAATGGAACAAAGCAAAGCAGCAATAAGACTGGAAGCACAAACAAAAATGCCATTAGGCAGCTTGGCAGGTCACATGATGCAGTTCATTTGCTTTTTTTGCACTTTACCGACTTCTAAAAGCTTTTTAGAGTGAATACTATCCTTTAAACTTTAGAGCGGACCTCTTATTAAAAAATAAATAAAATCAGGGAAGCAGAAACAATTTTAAGTTGACCTCTTTTCATGTTAAACTCAAAACAGCATAAGTAGTGCTATATGATTAACCTGTTGTCTATAAAAAAAAACAGTTTAACATGAAACAAGTCAAAAACATAGAAACAAAGGACAAAACCAGCTATTTTGGTTTAGAAACAACATTAATCTAACTAAAAGTGTGTAAAAATCTCAACATGTAAAAGCCCTTTGGCAGTTAACCCTCCTCAGAAATGAATGGAATAAAATCAGGTGTTATCCACACAAATCTTTATCATCCATGTTATACATTTACAACTCAGGAAGAATAAAAACACTCGAGCAGAAGCTCAAAGTTCTTAACAGAGAGCCTCATGTGACTGGTCAGGAAGGCATTCAAGAAAAAGATTTTGTTTTTCTTACAGTTTAACAGACGAAATGATAAAGGCACTTGCAAACCATGTCTTAGAAAGTGTACACAACAATTTGGCTTTACTTTTTTTTTTTTCCTTTTACACATCCACTAACAGCTTTCTTTGTTCCAAAACAAAACCAAAAAACCTTCAAAACAAATAAACATTTTAGAGAATACATATCAAACCAAACGGAAATTATTTTTCGGACCTCCAAAACAAACAAGTTTGAAATCTGTTTGAATCAAACATTGTAACTAAAATGATTTACTAGCTTTTTAGTCAATACTGATCTTCTAAAGAACCATAAAGTGCATCTCAAGATGATCGAGACCTAAACAAAAAAAACCAACAATAAATGGATGCTTGAGATTACTCAAACACATTGCTCCCAAATTTAAACTATTGATGGGGCTAAAAAAAAGTAAACAATAAGGAAAATGATAAGACTTAAAGATTTCAAACAAAACAAACATTTAAAACAACCTCTGTGCATTCTGCCTCTCAGAAAAGCAAGTATTTAAAGACATATTTCAGTTCGCATGGCAGGTTCAGTACCTTCACTCACACTATTAAAATATTATTATTTAGCAATTGTTTAGCTTTACACCTCATTGGTGCAACATTTAACTGAAAAGAGCCAAAGTAGCAAAACTACAGCAGAAAAAAAAAACATTTTTACTGAATAAAACTTTGGACTTGAGGTGATTTATGGTCCATAGGAGAAAAAACAGATCACCTCCACATTTACAGTAGTGCTCATGACATCCCCGGAATCAGTGCGCTTATTAAGAGCAGAAATAGGTCAAGTTTTGAATCAATACATAGAAGAGTGTTAATGAAGTGTGTGGACGGCAGAAACAATGGCAGTCTTTCAGGAAATATTTCCTTTAGGGAAACAAAGCTACAAGCAGGCGGTCTGGTAAAGGGTGAAAGGTAAAGTTGTTCTGCTGCTCAGAGGCAAATCAGATCACAATGGCTAACTTTTCTTACTTAATTTAGTGTAATCCACAGAGAGGCCAAATGATCCACTCTGAGCTAACTGCATTTCTAAAATGTACAATATGAATGAGTGTGAGGGCCCCGTTGTCACCCTTTACACCCAGCCCGTCTCTTTCTGTCCAATCAGTCCGTCTTCCTGTGGTTGTTATTGAGGACAGCGTGACCGTTCTGCATGTGGCCGTTCTTTGGCTTCTGTCTTTGCTCACCATCGTCTTCATCATCTGACTCGGTCTCCTCTTTATCACTCCGCTCGTCCTCGACAATGTCCTGTCACACAAAAAAAAAGCAGCACGGAAAACATGTTGGTTGGCTGAGATGACTTTGTTTACATTGCCTTTGGAACGTATTTATACCTCCTTAAAAGTTCCACATTTTGTCACATTACAACTACGGACCTTGGTGAATTTATTGGGATTTATGTGATAGACCAACATAAGGTAGTCGACAACTGTGAAGTGGAAGGGAAATTACAGTTTACAATTAATTATTTTAGTGTGCCAAGCATTTGTATTCATCCCCACAGAAACAATGCTCTGCAGAACTCCCTTTTTGCTGCAATTACAGCTGCATGTCTTTTAGGTTACGTCCAACTTCGCACATCTGTGCATAACTGCTGGAAGGTGAGTCTTAGCCCCATATCTTTTTGTCCTCCAACAGGTTTTCTTCCAGGATTTACGTATCTATTGCTCCATCCGTTTTCCAATCAATTCCCTGTCCCTGCTGCAGAAAAGCATTCCCACAGCATGACTGCCACCACTGTGTTTCACAGTGGGGATGGTGTTTTCAGAGTGATATGCAGGGTTAGTTTTTTGACTCACAGTGGTTTGCATAATGTAGGCTGAACAGTTAAATTGTGTTTCCATCTTCCAGATGTTTGCTGTGTGCCCTGCAGGGCCTGTGCCTGCAGTTATGCCAAACTCTTTCCTTCTCCCTCTCTGCTTGCTCAGCCGCTTTTGCTCCTTGCTTTCTGTTTGTTTGCATTCTTTTACTCTAAATTTCCTATTTCTCAACAGAAAAGTTGGACCAGGCTACTTTAAGTCAGTGACACTTAAGGATTTTTCACAGGATTTTTTCAAGTTTTGTTTTTAAATTTATTGTAAAATCGATTTTGAGAAGGAATAGGCAACGTTAGGAGCAGCTGCACAAGTTAATTGGTACAGCACGTCTCCCTTCTCCACAGATGACTACGACAAACATCTCCAGAAAATAGCAGTGATGGAAATGAAAATGCATCAGCCTGAAGTGAATGTAGAGGTGAGTGTTGTATATGGAAATGAAATGACCACACCGATGACTGACATCTAAACTAGTACCAACAAGAACCAGAATGCTGCAGTAAATAAGAGTAGACCAACCAACTGTCTTCCGTGGAACTCTCAGTGCAAAGCCAAGGGATAACTCCCTTCCTTACAGATCTGGGAAGATGGCCAACAGGAGGAACCCTGCAGCTGGATGAAACAGCCGGGCTAGGACTGCGGAGAAAACAGCAGCGGACTGTTCTCACAAACAATTACAGAAAACGGGTTTTAATCCACTTCTACATGACTCTGACTCCCCGGAGGAAAGCTCATCCTCAAACACCAGTGAGAGGGATGAGATCAGATTGCCCAATAAACAGTTTTCTCCTCAGCAACTTCAGAAAGTCTCAGCCAGCAGCCCACAAAGCCCAATAGTAGGCAATGGGGCAGTAAAAGAGATTAGGTACTCTGGTGTTTTTCTTGCTGCAAAAGTATTTCGTTTTGTCAATAGGATGGTGTTTGATATTCGAGAGAAAATATTGATGATCACTGGATGATCATTCAACAGTAATAGATCTTCATTACACACTGGAGGCCTTGATGTTCAAAAACTGTTTCTGTCAAACAACAATAGCTATACTCAATACAGCCAGAATGTAAAGGAGATGCAATAATGGGAACCAGTATGAATGTGTGCACGTGTTTTTATTTAATCATTTTAGCAAACTGCTTCTATTGTTCTATTTGAAATCAATTATTTATTGCTCTATGCACAACGCAGATCGTTTTATTCAATTTTATTGTAGTTGTGGCAATGACAATAAAGGATATTCTATTCTATGTAGTGAAGCAACAATCAGAAATCTTGAAAAAGAATTTTATTCATTTGTTAAACAAAGTTCACGGTCTCAAATCAAGGTGTTTTTCAGCGGACGAGGAGATGAGAGGTTCAGATGCTGATGCTCAACAAATGGCCTAAAGATGCATGTGCTGCCAAATCTGAACTTTTTTGCGAACTTCAACATTTTCTCCACATAACCCCTAAATTACACACAGGTGGACTCTATCTTAATAAAAGTTGCCACATTTTCCGATTTTGTTTTTTGCAAAGAAATGTTTTTGAAACCATACAACCTTTTAATTCCACTTCACTATTTTCCACTACATTTATTGGGCACAAAAGAAAATCCCAATTAAACAAATTGATTTCTGTTACTGCAGAATGAAAAAAAGCTCAACAGTTATCGATGCTTTCGCATGGCACCATACTTTGTGATAAGCAACTTTTTGTCTCCTTACATTTCCGGGTAGGAATTTAATGACCATGCGCAGAATGAGCCCTGTCCAGAAGATGTGCAAAACCAGCAGCACCACCAGCAGCCCGTTGAAGAAGTAGAAGCCGAAGAAGGTGGAGTAGAGGGTCAACGGGTACACGCCTGTCGCATATATGATCCTGGCGAGAGGACAAAGGGAGAACAAAGGATCTACTCAGAGCCTGCATCAGTTATCCTCTAGAGCCCATTGAGAAGGGACCAGGAGTTTAAACAAGGCTTCTGTTGTTTGAAAAAGAAAAAGTCTGAAAGGTTTAACAAATATCTTAAAAACAAAGAAAGGGAGAATCGTCATATATCATCATACATATATTTTAAGTAGACATTTGTTGCTTTTTTAGTGTGAAGAATGTGACCAGACTGGGTGAAGAAACAATAACCAATATGAAATGAAATCTCACTGGTTCCTCCCACACTGACTGTCTCTGTTGAACAGCTGCTATTGTGACAGAAAAGGAAGTGTCATCCAAAGAATGAGAGAACTTATACCATCTTGGTTTGGGACCTGAATGCTGAAGCCATATTGTTATATTGCATTACCACTCAGGCAGTAACACTCAATCAAAGACCCTAAAATTAACATCTGTGGACCTGCTCAGAACTTTGCGGCCGGTTGAAGAACCTTCCCACGTACCATCAAGGACAATGGCCTCTGTGACATTGCTTCATGGACTTAGTTGCACACACACACATGCTCAAGATAAACATATGCACCCCCTCACACCACCTTCACCGTTCCCGGCATGATGTTGTTTTGTCAACTTGTTGCTTCTTTGTGTTGAGGTTTTTTGCAATCTCAAACTGTATCCTGCTAAGGATAAAGCTTGAAATATGATTTATTTCCCTCTACTTACCTAATGTAGCCTCTTTTCTCATCTAACAAGGGCAGCACCTGTGAGTGGGCAGCAAAGCCTCGGTGACCCGTCCCCCCCTTGTCTTGTGTCATGATGTATGTTTGGATGGGTTGTACTGGAATCCCCCTCAGGGATCAATAAAGTATCTTTGAATTGAATTGAATTGAAAGCACCAATCTATCAGTCTCCCAAATGTTTGTGAACTGCCTGACAACAGCTGATGTGTTTGTAATTAAAATAGGGACAGATAAAAACATTAACTTCAGTTGACTGCTGTCGATGAGGAGCAGCAGCTCTACTCAGAGCTCCTCACCACCCTACGGAGGAAGCTCATTTCAGCCGCTTGTATCCGAGGTCTCGTTCAGTCATGACCCTACGTTCATGCCTATAGGTGAGGGTAGGAACGTGGACCAATTAGTAAATTGAAAGCTGAGCTGAAAAGCGACAGCTCTCTCTTCACCACAACGGACGGGCACAGCGCACCCATTACTGCAGCAGCCGCGCCGATCCGTCTGTCAATCTTCCGCTCCATTTTCCACTCACTCGTGAAAAAGACAGCGAGCTACTTGAACTCCTCCACTTGAGGCAGGAGCTCCCCTCCAACCTGAAGAGAGCAAGCCACCTTTTACTGGTCAAGAACCACGGCCCCGGACCTGATCCTCATCCGCCGCTTTGCACTCAGCTGTGTACCGCCTCAGTGCATGTTGTAGACCTTGGCTACAGGGGGCCAGGAGGACCACGTCATCTGCAAAGAGCCGAAGTCCACTGGTCTCTAAACCACACCCCCTCTGGCCCTTGGCTGCACCTAGAAATCCTGTCCATGAAAGTTATGAACAGGACCGTTAAAAAAGGGCAGCCCCACCGGAGTTCAACATGAACCGGGAACAGGTTTGACTTAATGCCGGCAATGCAGACCAGACCAGATGGTCCCTGATAAAAGGCCTGGGACTCCGAACTCCTGTAGAGGGTGTAGAGCTGGTCCAGTGTTCCACAGTCAGGATGAAACCTACACCGCTGCTCCTGTCAGAAATACTTTTAGCAAAAAAGAAAAAAAACATAAACAAAAAAAAAACAAAAGACCTCTATGAGATCTTTATAAAGATGTTCAGTATCTGTTTAGTTATATTTATCAGGTTACATTTTTTATTATTTCACCATAGTACTTATTTTGCTGATTTATCCATTTTTTGCTTCCTCAAGTCAACTTATTGGGCTTTAAATATGCTATAGATATAAACAACTTGGTGTTTTGGTGTAACTAACTGTAGCTAACAATCGGTTGGAATTAGCCTGGGACAAATATGCAGCTCCTAAACATAAGGCAAAATCCTAAATGGTAAATGGCCTGAACTTGTACAGCACTTTCTCAAGTCCGATAAAGTGCTTTACACTACAATCAGTCATCCACCCATTCATCCACACACTGACAGTGGTGAGCTACATTGTAGCCACAGCTGCCCTTGGGCAGACTGACAGGAGTTAGGCTGCCATAGTGTCTTGCCCAAGGACACAACGACTGAGACAAACAGAGCAGGGGTTCGAACTGGCAACCCACCAGTTACAGAATAAACCCTTACCACCATCGGCCCTATTCAAATCCTATTCAAAGTTATTTATTTTTAATCAAATTAACCCCGCGCCCCAAGCTGATTAAGATAGTTTCAAATGTATAAACACAAAAATGCAAAGATGGATCTAATGGATGGATGATCTAAATTCAGATAGAATGGATCTAAATTTTAGCTTTGTCGTTAACAAAAATCTGCAGTACGTAAAAAAAAAAAAAAACATGTCAGCTCTGCAACCATCGCTTACACGTTCCTATTAAACATTACAGTTAATAAATATAATGAGCATCATGTTGCGTTTTTCTGTTTTACCAAAAGGGGAAGATGATAAGGCGGGTGATGATGAAAACTGCAGCAAACACGGTGAAGACACAGTTGCAGGTTCTTTTCCAGCCTGCGTAGTTAAACATTTTGGCTGACTAGAAAGAAAGCAGAACAAAGGAGAGACATTAATGTTTTCATTTTTACCTCTAGAGGGAAGACATACTCTCTACGTACAGCAGGGCTCCTCAAATTCACTGTTAGGTTCTCTAACAAACAAATATTCTGGAGACAAAAGCAACGATGTAAACTGCTGCATGAGTTAAATATAGAAGAAATGTTTGGGAAAAAAAAGGCAGAATATCTTCTTATTCTTTTATCAGTTAGTAGTGAACATTCTCACACTTCTGCACAATCCATATTTATGCAAAATGCATAAATTGCACAACACTGTTACAGCACTGGACAGGTCCTTCAGTGAGATCCTCCTGCATCCCAAATACACAAAGGAACCTTATCGTAGGTTGTTTCCACCAGCAGCTGTTAGGCTGTGTAACCAACACCGCTCCCAACAAACTAAATAAAACGTTTGCATTACCGCTGTTCTTTGCACGAGTTTAAATACTTTTGTAAAAAGCTTATATGGCACAAATATTTAAAAAAAGCACAATTTGTACAGTTTCACATAATCTTAATACAATTGTATATTTTTACCATTTACATCTGCTATGTATTCATAACTGTAAAGTTAATTTTTAGTGTCTGCATCTGCCTGTACCTTACCCAATGAGGGATAAATAATTATTATAAATACATTACGATTTGATCCTAGTTATAATGAAATGCAGTTAAATCCAGTTTCTAGTTCCGTTTGGTAAATCACCCACAGATGAGGTGGGTCTGGCGTGAAACAAAGGATGAATATGTGGAATAGCACATCATGCTCACGATAAGGTATGGTGGAGGATATATGATGCTGTGGGCCTGTTCTAACAAAGCCCTGGCCCTAACTTCCTGGGAACCTCGTCCGTGTGCCATGGCTTTATGAACTTTAAATTAGGACATAAAAATTTATCTGCCAATGAACCGAGGCTATTAGCAGAATAACACCCCAAACATAATAAGAATCACAGAAAATCCACGTTTTCCCAAGGCCACCTCAGTCCCTAGAATTAAACTGTGATTGAATTATTATTGTTTATTCATTTTTAATTCATTTGTGTAATCATTGACCCTTTGATTTTTCATAATGCAGGAAATCTGTGAGAAAGTAATAAAACCAAATTCTGGCCAGTGCACGCGTCATACCTCCATAAGATAATCCGAGGCGTCGTGCACCAACATGATCAAAGTCCCTGCCCGGATGTAGTTGACCAGCCAGGAGAAGCCGATAAGGAGGATGGTCGCTACATGGTGAACTATTTGTTCTTTGAAATCCTTGATGGGAAGAAAAAGATGATGTAAAAAAAGAAAAAAAAAACCAAATACACACAAGTTTGGTCACTTATTGATCGAGCTGTAAATGTTGCTCAATAATGCACTGTTCCAGATACTCTTTTTACTAATGATTTACTCTGCATAAAACAGAGTACACAGGTAGAAAAATATAAGAGTAAGACGGGAAATTCAACTGGAAATGACAAAACTAATTCTCTGATTAAAAAGGGACATTTTAACATTGTGGCGTTTCGCTACACTTTAACCTAATTTCTGCTAAACCTTGTTTTTGATTAACAGATTATCAGCTCCCACTGGTTTAGGGTTTGGAGCTTTAGCACTTTCTGAACATTTAAACCTCCTGTACACATTAACCCAAACTGGTACACGAGCAGAGCTGGAGATAATCTTGAAAAAGCCGAACGCTCCAGCTGATACAACAGGTCCGGATATAACTAGGAAATCAATACCCAAACCTCAAAACACAAGAGATCATGTTTAGGCACTTAGTAAAGACTCCCTCTTGATGGAGGGTTTCTGAGGGGGATTTTGTAGCATATAAAAACTATTTAGAAACGATGCGGCTTCACTTACCTTCCGTTTGACATCTGATGCTACACTGAAAACTAGGGAGACATAGAAGCCGAGTTCGATCATGTAGTACCAGTACTGGGAAGGCAACAATGGCTGGAAAACAAGGAAAAACATAGGAAATATTTAACCACTGCTCAGTAAAAACACTGGAATATATACCCAACTCCTGGATAAATCTGTCAAAATACTCTAATAAGGAATTAATTACCATTTTGGGGAAGTTTTCCCACACCATTTTTACATCATGGAACCATGGTTTCTAAGAGGAGGTAGACAGTTAGAGGAAGAATGCACAACCCACAACAACAAAGACATTTAGGAACAAATACACCTGAACAAAAACGTACTCATGTTCTCATACCTGGCTGGTTAAACAAGTCTCTTTGAAAAGAGAAGAACTGAGCAACAGTATTTTATCGCAGAAAAATGGGTTGATTTCTTTCAATCAGCAAAGATTCAACTTCTATGTGTTTCACCGAGTGTCCCTCACATCTTGATCAGAACGAACCCTAACCCTGGTTCAGACTGGACTTCATTGTCCTGTTAAAACTTTCAACTTCAGATCTCTCTTGTCAATCTATATTTTTTTGTTACTGAAAAGCCAGAAAAATTCATGCTGCTGCTTAAAAAAAAATATACAATCCATTTCCTATCACAGTTATAATAATGTTATCTACAGCATCTCTTTATTATTTTGATATGCAGAAAAAACATACAGAATGAATGCACTACGCTGCTGGTAGTAAAGTGCTACCTGAATTCACCACCACAGATATTTCCTAACAGCTAAATTTGGCTTTTTTTTATAAGTGAGGGAAAAATCTAGGGGCTTTTCTCCGAGTTGTCTGACTGACAGGTGCAGCAACACGTGGGGGAGGGGCGGCGGTGCATTACTCTGTGCTCCATACAGCCAGAGAAAACTCTGCTCGGTTCAGCTTTTTTGCGAACATCTCCTTAACATCAAGCAAAAGAACTGCAAGATCGAAAATTAGAGAAACTCCAACTTAGTAAAAGCTCTACGTATCTTGGTACAAGTAACAAGGCCAGGTCTAATCTGAAGTTATCCTCAAAAAGCCAGAGGAAGTCCACTTTATCATTCAGTGCAATTTAATCTATAAGATCGAATGGCAGCAAAGAGAAAACCCCAACAAACCATAGCATAATGACACCACCACCGTGCTTAACAGTAGGTACACACGTTGACTTCAGATCATCATTATGTTCCACACATTCTTATCAGTTTGGCTACTGTCTCCTCTATTTGATAAGCTGCAAACTACCAAGAGCTTGAACGTGTTAGTCCTCACTCTTTAATTAATGTGCCTTTCTCATTTCACTTTAATAACCTTCCGCCTGTTCATTAATGGAAGGCTGATAACTCTAAAGTTGAAATCATTGCTCAGTTCAGCTGCATGAGAGGATCATATGTTTTTCACCCATATAATGAACTCTTCTGGGTGCACTACTTACATCAATAAGGACTGCCAGGCCAGCAAAGAAAGCAAGAAGGTAAAATGTAAACCTCCAACTGTAAGAGAATGCACAATTATCTCAGAAAATAGAAATAGCCATGCTACTGATGCTTCAAACAACAACAAAAAAACATTAAACACTTGAATAAACGATGTTTAAACAAGGGTAGGAAGCTTCTGTGAGTATGAGACTTATGAGAAGAAAATAAAAAAGAGTTTAGCTGTCCTCATGTTGGTGCTGGAAATCACTAAATCAAGCAATCTGTACTCTGTGCTTAAAGGATCCAATAATAATTTACTTCTGTCACAGTAAAGCAGGTAAATAAATAAATACGACAAATGTATCCCGTAATGTGCAATCAGAGGAGGTCATCCCTTCAGCAGCTGCTGGGGAAGACCTGGCTTGGATTTGTTTGATGCTCTGCAGATGTCAGTTTTTTCCTTGTTCTGCAACAGCTTTTGAGAAACGCTTCCTCCTGTTTTGTGGGAGGGGTCGGAGTTAAAAATGGAGCCACTCGTGATGAAATGATCATCTGTGGCGCCTGAAACAGTTGAACATGCTGCAATTAAAAACTTTCATGTGCGTCGAGAAGCTTTACAAGAACAGCCTCAATGAATCCGTGTTATTGTTTTAACACAGCGGCTGCCGGCAGGAGTTGAAAGCTGCATGGTTCTGTGGTTTCTGCTAGAAAGAACTTCCCTACGATGTGTTGCTTTAGGGTTTGCATGGTTTTGTGCTATCACACTTACAAGAAATCTTATATTTGGCAGGGCTCATCATGACCTCCAGAAAAATTTTATCTTAACTGAAACTATGTGAACTATGAGAATCGAAGGAAATGTGGTATTGTTAAAGGAAATGAGAGGGTTCAGATATACAGATGTAAACCTACCTCGCTTCCTGAAACTTTCTCAACTTGCTGGGTCGATCTTGATTTCTCCGCTGTCTGAACCACCTCTGTACCTGTCGCACTGAAGAACCAGTCTGCTTGCTTAAACCCTCTATGGAGCTCTAGAATGAAACCAAACAATGGGGCAAAAACTAAATCCAGTGCTGCATTTGGGTTTGATTGTATTGCAATGACCCTTTTCAGCTCCCCACTTTAGATTCCCAGTGGAACACTCCCATTATTCTTGTCCATTTTTCCAGGACTTCTACACATTTTTCATTTCGCAATTCCATTCTTTTCCGGTCTCTAATTCTGGATGGAGGGACGGACAGGCAAATGGTTGGATGGGTAATTATAGACAAACAATTAGAGGGACTGGAAAAACGAAACGACAGACAGCCAGACAATCGGATGGAGGAATGGATAAGCAAACGGATGGAGAAACCAATGGATAGACGGACAAACGAAAGGACAGATGGACAAACAGATGTTTGCATGGATGATGATGGCGGTCAAGGACTGCTGGAGATAGACACTAGCCCCCTCAACCCTGCAAGGATAAGTGGGTACAGATGATGGATGGATGGATCGTAAAAATCAACCTTTTCAATGTATACATAAATTAAAGGCATAACATGTTTTCAACGGGTATGAAGTGCTAAGGTTTGTAGTGGGAGTACCTGTGTGGGATGTTTTGATTTGCTGCAGAAATGGGACTCCAGGATGGGATTTGGAGAAGCACAGATGCGATGCTTGTCTCTCACTCCCATCAGAGAAGCCAAAGGAAGTGCTATTGTCCTAAAAAAATTTAAAAAAGCAGAGGAGTACACTTGATGGTTAAATGTCTCATTAAATAGTTCTCAGACGCAAAAACAAATAAGACATGGAGATGTCGACTCCAGAGGAAAATGACTCACTGCTCAAATATCTGTCTTATGACGAGGAAGCACAGCGCGACGGGGAATACCGCCCAGAGGTCCCGTGTTTTAGGGAAAACTTTGCCATCGTGATCCTTTAGGTCATCCCAGCCGTGGCCTTCTGGGAACCAGATCCAGTCGGCCCATATCAGCTCACTTAACCGAGATAACATTCTAAAGACAAAACACAAAGAGTTGTGTGTATCTTGAGAAAAGAAAAGTAAGGCAGATTTTAAAATAAAAAAATTGGTCCCTTCGCTGATTTCCTTCCAGGTAAGTTTGCAGCAACAAACTCAACCATGAGAACACCCTGAGAGGGAGGACAGGAACCATAGGGGGATGAAGTGAACCGACTGTTAATGGGTAGGCTGCTTGCTATCTGACCACTTCCCTCTTAAACTGATAGGGAATAATGACAGATGGATTTGTCTAATGTAATAAGCAGTGCAAATCAAACCAAAAGGAACTCAACCTGGATAAATTGAAGGAGTTTCTGCACCTGAAGGATTTTAGATGCTGAGATTCCCCAACAAATGCTCAGCAACATAATAAGGAAAAGGTTTTGGTTTTACTGGAAAAAAAAAAAAAAAAATCACTCCTGCCATACTTTAACATTCATGTAATGTAAAAGTATTTATCAGAGTGTTAAAATTATGGTTGTCTGACTTTCTGAGAAGGAAATTATGCAACCAGCAGAGGATGTTGAGCAAGACATCCAAGATATTTCTCCTATTTCATTTCTACCATTTCATTTCTAAAAACTGGAACATAGCTGTTTTTCATACAACACAAATGGAGTACAGTATTGCGTAAGTTCCTTACAAGTTACAGGGTGATTCAAAAGATTTTACAACAACAATTTAAAATATTTCAAACTTTAAAAAGAACTTCCTGCCTTTTTGATCCTTTTTTGCAGCTTTCTGTGCATACCAAGAGTCTGCAAAGACTTGAAACCTGAATATTCAAAGTAAGAAATTCAGAAGAAGTACATTAATAAATTACCCCAAGTCATGTAGACATAGCGAATATGTGGAAGAAGGCGCTCGGGTCTTATGAGACCAGAGTTGAAGGTTTCGGACTACGTGTAAAACAATTTGTGTGGAAGACAACTAACGCACCCTCCCTAGAGCAAAACATGGAGGTGGCAGCATCATGGTGTGGGAATGCTTTTCTTCAGCAGGGACACTGAAGCTGGTTAGAGTTGATGGGTAGATGAATGCTAAATACAGGGCAGGACTGGAGACTGAGGAGGAGGTTGACCTTTAGCAGGACAGTGGTCCTAAACATACAGACAGAGCTAGCATGGTCTGGATCAAAGCCTGTTCTTGTGTCAAACCAGTGAATTAATCAAAATCCAACTAAAGCAGTTAAGAGTCTGTGACAAGACTTGAAAAATCAATGTTCACAGATCCATCCAATCTGGCTGAACTTGAGTTATTTTGCAAAGAAGAATGGGCCAGATTTTCAGTCTCTAAATGTGCATAAATGTACAATTGCATGCAAACATTTTACATCTAAAACATTTTTCTTCATTTAACAGTTTTGCACTAAGTGGACCAACTGTGCTGTGCTTTGCACCAAACTAACAAAACAGGAGACTTAACCCATTTATGGCATCTGAATCAGTCACATCCCCACAACAACAGGAAAATCCTCAGAGTTGGCAAATTGTGCTGCTTATGCGGTAAAGCTCTGAACTAAAACTGATCACATGCTTTCAGGCCAGAGCCGTTTGGAAGATTGACAGGAATCCACGAACCCCCGGACCGGGCCTGGTTTCATGTGCTTTCCTTTTTGAATTATGTAAAACTGTCATTTGAATGTGAGCGGTCCTAGACGATTCACTTTCTTTATGGTTATGAGTCAACTGCTTTCTGATGAGCGCACACAAACAGCTGAAGGGTCACTCCTCAAACCGGGATAACATCAGTGACCTCAGCGACTTGCTCGGTCATCAGAGAAAACCCTTCCTACACCACATCAGCAGGTTTTTAGTGTGGGGTGATCGTGGAACAACCTTTGCCCCAATGTTCTTGTCTTTCAAAGTTAAACTATGCTTTTAGTCAACCTGCTTCCTGCATAATAAAATGTCTGCAATAAACTTTTCTCAAATAGCTCATCAATTTTGTGGAGCAACCTGCTGGTCAGACTGAGTCACCTGTTTTAAAATAACAATGAATGCCCTTTCTGCTGACTGTATTAAATTAGGTCAATGGATTCAGGTTTGCAGTTACTCCTCGGATTCGGATGAACCTGCAGAGACAATTTCTGTCCAATGAGGGAACTGCAAACATTCCTTGAGGCCGATTCGTCGTCAAGATGGGTTTCTTTGACTGATCTAAAGCGAACAGCTGCTTTGACTTGCAGAAAAACACACATAATTATGAAACAAGCAGCAAAGTGAAAGCAAAGGATTCAAATATGCCATAAAAACAATTCTGCACCACCTACAAAATGTATGCTTGTTAAATGATCCCCCTCTTTTCTTATCCACAGAAACAGCTACAACAGCATAACAGGCTGAGAACTAAAGTGGTGCTTTTAGTGAACTCATAAAATCTCACCCAACAAGTAAAAAGAGACAAAAATGTTTCTGCACTTGCTTTTATATTTTTTGTTAACTTAAACCCAGCAATGAATCAACACTATTCTAGAGGGAGCAACACAAGCTAAAATGTCACACAATGTTAACATTGTTAACTAATAGGTGGAAATGTTAATAACTTTGGAAATATTACACTCATAAATGCTTTTAAAATGTTTCTAAGGTCCTAAAGAAACAATACTTAAAAAGACAACCTATATTAGTTGAAAGCATCCGAATCAGTCTCGATAATTATTAGGGTTGCACCTAAATGAAAATGTGGGCCGATGTCGACATCCAATATTAACATTGCTGTTATGGCCAATATTTACTGATATTCTATATAATTCCCTGCCCTTTTGACACGGTAGAAAAACCTGACTACACCGCTGACATTGTTTCTCTGCTTCAGTTAAACACCTCACAATCCTGCGGTGCATCACTCAATATATATAACATAAATACCACATGGCCAACCCCCTCCCCACCGAAACACTTAAATAAACAGCAACAAGAGGGAAATAAACATTGGTTGTTAATAGAGGCCCGGTTTTACTTATTGGCGCGATACCAATATATGTTAAAAATTGACCAACATCGGCCGATGCCACTGTCAACGCCGACAGATCGTGCATCCCTAATAACGATGGGCACAAATGCACCATCATCTTCTCTATATATACGGTTTACAACCAGCCTGTAATTGGCAATGTAGCAGCAACATTTATTAATGCCTTAAAGTTAATTCCCTTTTTTATCCACTGCAGCATTATCTGAAATTAAAGGTTGGGACCTTTAACATGAAAAAAAAAAAAATCAGTTCAGAAATGATTATTTTAATAAAATCACAATTATTGGTACCCGTGGTGTCAATACTTCGTACGCCATTTTTTTCCAGTAGGACACTGGTTTCCCCTATTTAATTGATTTAATATGTGTTGGTCTTTCTGAGAGTTCATAGCGCCATGTACAGGTCCTTCTCAAAATATTAGCATATTGTGATAAAGTTCATTATTTTCCATAATGTTATGATGAAAATTTAACATTCATATATTTTAGATTCATTGCACACTAACTGAAATATTTCAGGTCTTTTATTGTCTTAATACGGATGATTGTGGCATACAGCTCATGAAAACCCAAAATTCCTATCTCACAAAATTAGTATATTTCATCCGACCAATAAAAGAAAAGTGTTTTTAATACAAAAAACGTCAACCTTCAAATAATCATGTACACTTATGCACTCAATACTTGGTCAGGAATCCTTTTGCAGAAATGACTGCTTCAATGCGGCGTGGCATGGAGGCAATCAGCCTGTGGCACTGCTGAGGTCTTATGGAGGCCCAGGATGCTTCGATAGCGGCCTTTAGCTCATCCAGAGTGTTGGGTCTTGAGTCTCTCAACGTTCTCTTCACAATATCCCACAGATTCTCTATGGGGTTCAGGTCAGGAGAGTTGGCAGGCCAATTGAGCACAGTGATACCATGGTCAGTAAATCATTTACCAGTGGTTTTGGCACTGTGAGCAGGTGCCAGGTCGTGCTGAAAAATGAAATCTTCATCTCCATAAAGCTTTTCAGCAGATGGAAGAATGAAGTGCTCCAAAATCTCCTGATAGCTAGCTGCATTGACCCTGCCCTTGATAAAACACAGTGGACCAACACCAGCAGCTGACACGGCACCCCAGACCATCACTAACTGTGGGTACTTGACACTGGACTTCTGGCATTTTGGCATTTCCTTCTCCCCAGTCTTCCTTCAGACTCTGGCACCTTGATTTCCGAATGACATGCAGAATTTGCTTTCATCCGAAAAAAGTACTTTGGACCACTGAGCAACAGTCCAGTGCTGCTTCTCTGTAGCCCAGGTCAGGCGCTTCTGCCGCTGTTTCTGGTTCAAAAGTGGCTTGACCTGGGGAATGTGGCACCTGTAGCCCATTTCCTGCACACGCCTGTGCACGGTGGCTCTGGATGTTTCTACTCCAGACTCAGTCCACTGCTTCCGCAGGTCCCCCAAGGTCTGGAATCGGCCCTTCTCCACAATCTTCCTCAGGGTCCGGTCACCTCTTCTCGTTGTGCAGCGTTTTCTGCCACACTTTTTCCTTCCCACAGACTTCCCACTGAGGTGCCTTGATACAGCACTCTGGGAACAGCCTATTCGTTCAAAAATGTCTTTCTGTGTCTTACCCTCTTGCTTGAGGGTGTCAATAGTGGCCTTCTGGACAGCAGTCAGGTCGGCAGTCTTACCCATGATTGGGGTTTTGAGTGATGAACCAGGCTGGGAGTTTTAAAGGCCTCAGGAATCTTTTGCAGGTGTTTAGAGTTAACTCGTTGATTCAGATGATTAGGTTCATAGCTCGTTTAGAGACCCTTTTAATTATATGCTAATTTTGTGAGATAGGAATTTTGGGTTTTCATGAGCTGTATGCCAAAATCATCCGTATTAAGACAATAAAAGACCTGAAATATTTCAGTTAGTGTGCAATGAATCTAAAATATATGAATGTTAAATTTTCATCATGACATTATGGAGAATAATGAACTTTATCACAATATGCTAATATTTTGAGAAGGACCTGTATGTCCAGAGCCTCTGGAAGAGGAAACAGGCCCACAGCATCACAGATTCTCCACCATACTTAGCAGTGGAAATGAGGTGTTTTTCCACTCCTTTGTTTCTCGTTTGTTACTTAAAAGTTTAGTGTTTGCCCCATCAGACCAGAGCACCTGCTTCCAGATAAAGTCCAGAATATAAAAATACCTTTAAATGTGTGTTAACAGGACAGAAAATACTTTGTTTCTCCAAAACAACCAGTTGGCATGTACACAGCGGCTACTGGTTTGCATGGAGACTTGGTAACCCCCACTCTTTGTTGCAATAAGCTAAGGAGAAATATTAAATATTCTATTAAATTTACTAGTTAGGAGTTCACAGCAACTCTGATCAACCTAAAAAATGTAAAAACTGTAAAATGCTTCTCATACATTTATCTTTACCAATAAATTTCCCTGTTTTAAGAAAAAACAAGAGCTCTAAGAAAGAAGTTACAACTTGCCCTCTGCATCAAATCAAAATGTGGTAACATTTCAAACAACCATACAGGGAGCCGGGGGTGATGAAAAAAGTTTAAACGCAGAGATAGCAACAATTTTTAAGTTCTTAAAAGAGATTTTTGCATTGTTGGAGTTGGAGGGTGCATGGGTGCCCCACATAACTGAGAAATACATGAAGCGAGCGAATCTAGGTAGCCCAAGGCTTAGTAAGCAGGTTAGAATTGACAAAAGGCGTGGGTGTGAGCATGCCTGGTTATTCCAGCCTCCTCCGAGACAGAATCTGAGATGTATGACGTAAATACTGTTCTCAGATGATCAGAAATATGACACCAAGTAGCAGCGATATTAGAAAAACACCAATAACTCTGCTGTACATAGTGTACACAAACATAATGGATAAGATAGTAGTGGAGACAATATGAGCAGCATCCTGACATTTTAAGACACACTTAAAGTCTAGATAACCTCTGATCGCTGCACATATTGACATTTTAAGATTGCTTCACTCCCAAGGCCTTTTGAAACTTTTTTTCAGCCCTGCCCTTATGTTGAGTCTAAAAAAGGTGTTGAGTGTGTCTCTATGTACTTATGGGAACAGGACAAGTGCAGGACAAAATGTGTAAAAAAGCAGAGGCTGAATGTGATTAGCGAAAACACTGAAAAGATCCCAAACAGGACTTGCTTTTGGCCCTTCAGTTGATCAGCTTACCTCATGCAAACTGCTGAATAATGGCCCTTACTCACTGTTTAGTAACAACAGTGTTGTTAGACTGGGCCATTTTAGACGTAAATAGGAAATGGGACAACGTTCAGTAATTGATGCAGAAAGTACTAACACAAAATACACTGTGTTGGTTTATAAATATTCTCTAAAAAACATTCAAGCCTTCTCAGAACCGCTGGATTTGCAGAGCCTTAACTACAAACACGAGAATCTTAACTAATAAGGCGAGTTCTCAAAGCAGACAGGTGCACTAGACCTTATTTAGGAGTATCAGGGTAAAGTGGGCTGAGTGCAAACGCAAAACACATTTTTCAGATTTGTATCTGTTAACAATGGATCATTTTCCTTCCACTTAACCGTCATGCACTACTTTGTGTAGGTCTATCATGTAAAATCACAAAAAAACATTGAAGCCTGTGATAACATGGGAAGAAAGGTCAAACCATATGAGCACTTCTGTAAAGCACGATGATCATTGTCAGAGTCGAACTGTGTAATCTTGCACATTTTCAGGAGATCCACCAAACAGGCTTTTTCTGGACGATAGTTTCCAGTTTTATTGAATATTTATTGACCATTTTACTTAACTATTTTTTACAAAAATATTAGGTCTCGACATTTAAATGTTTTTTAATGAATGCCATTTTTTATTTTAGTTCTCACCTTACATAACACAAACTCATGATTTGTTTTTATTCTAATGTCTTAAATACCACATGTAACAATTAGTCTCTGACCTTTCAAGAACAAAAACACTAAAAGCTTTTTTTGCATGCTATATATTATGCAAATTAGAAACGTGGTGGGCATAATTAGAGTCTAGTACTTTCAAAAATGGGCAACAATGCCAATTCTTATCAATTTGAACTTTTTGTGCAAAGCCTTTTTTATAGTAATTGCTCCACCTGAATTCCTTGAACACAGAGAAATATTTGCCAAAGACATTATGTTTCAACATAATTGCAACCTCAATGTTTGCAATCCCACAAATAACTGCTTAGATACAATGTTTGGCAGGATATTACACCTCAACTATCATGCATGCAATTTCTGTATGTCAGTTATATATTTGGCCCGTTGGGTAGATTTTCACAATCCTCGACGCAAACACTTGCGTACATTTTTAGTGGTTTTGGTCCTAAAGCTCAAAAAGAGTGGTTGAGAGTTTGTAATCGCAAAAAAAATAAAGAAATGCAGCCCTAAAATAAATGCAATTAACTTCAGTCCTCATTATGTGTAAAACAATTGTGGATTTTTTGTTTTTTAACCTCTTACATGTCAGTTTCAGTGATTACAAAAAACAAAGTTATCTTTTTATCATATATGCAACTTCAAATCTATAAGTGTCGAACATTGGCAACAACATTAATCCTAATTTTTAGTTTTTGTACAAAGGCATTAAAAGTCTGTTAAATATATTCTAATAAGTAGCTTTACAGTAAATTGACATTAGGAAGGGATTTGAACACCAGGATATAAAAATATAATAATACCAAAACATAGTTTATCATGAAAACAAGTCAACGCCAGAAAAAATGTTGACGGTTCACAAACATCTCTTTTTAGTTTAAAATACATTTTTTAAAATTGAAGGGGGAAAAATGTGACAAATCAAAGTTCTACCCAAAATACAAAACCTGGACTGATTTTATGCTATTTGCATCAACACAAAGTTATGCAAAAAAGTGATCCTTCGCATAAATTTAATATTTGTTTTTTGCACAAAATGTCACAATTAATAACTAATTTTGCGGTCTCAAATGTATCTGTGTAGAGTGAGATTAACCTGGAACTTTTGGCAGATTCTGACCCGCTTTTGCTGCTGAAGTGGACCGAGGCAGGGAGCGGCAGCAGGCGGGGCGCATCCGGGGATATTTAGCGGAACAGACTACCTGACTCTCGGATGGAGCTTTCAAAAAATTATCCAGCAGTTAAAATAAGCTGCAAACTCGATACAAAGGGGGCTCTGTGCATATCCTCCAGATCAATGTATGCACAAAAACAAAGAACTTGGTGTTGCAACACTTCTAGTGTTTCAGAAGTTGAGTAGCAACGTGCAGCGGGCGTCGGGCTGAAGTTAGCATCCGATTACAACTTCATTACAGAGTTGATTTCACGGGTTTTAATGAATATAGATCGTCTGTCTTCAGCGTTCTTGCAGTCTTTCTCTCCGTGTTCCCAAACAAACACCCTAAAACGAGGCCTGCTAGCTAAACTTTGATGTGCAACGTCTTCCACTGGTTCTTTTCCAGCAGGCTTCTAATGGAGGGTGTCAACGAAGCTCACTGCTTTAAAACTTCCAATAAACCCTCCGGGAGATTCTCGCATTTCGCTCTCTAAAACGAGTGTACTATGGGTTAAAGCTTTAAACTGCCGAGTAAAACACACTTTTACTAACTGCCGCCGATGCTACAGCATGTAACGGTCCCCCCCAGCTTCCCCACTCACCTCTCGTCTCTTCACCGTTTACAGACAGGTAAATGTGGGCTGAAAATGTGATCATCGGGCGGCACCACGGCTTCTGCTTCTTCTTCTGCTCCTCTTCGTCCTCTGTCTGTGTCGTGGCTGGGAGGATTTCATGAATATTTCGCCATTAAAGCAGCTCCAGCTTAATCCGTCTAGTTTCCTTCCAACGCCAGTTTGGCTTGCGATTAAGTTTGACTCGTTTTCATTTAGGGGGGAAATATGTCGCACTTTCTTCCGCAAAATCTACTCCTGTGTCGCGATTTAAGAAATATATAAACGTAGGGAAAATAAGTTTAGTTGTTCACTTTTTTTTCCTGTTTGCTAACTAAGGTTTACTGTTAGGGATCAGCCGGATAGTTCAAGTGACATCGTGGATTTTTATAGTTAGGTATGTTACTAGTAGGCAGGCTATTTAAAGCGACGTCCGGATATGAGGGGTAGTCCGTGCCGCCGACGTCGTCTCTGCCGATTTGTTAAACCCAATTCAGTGTCCATCTCATATCGCGACTCCAGGGGGCGCTGTTGCTTCTGAACACCTTTAGTTCCCCCACAAAAGCACCAAAGATTTACAGTACATCTATTGTTTGATCCTTTACATTTGTCTGTTTCTGCTTATTTGTCACATTTAAATGTTGAAGATCACCAAACAAATCAGATAAAGATAATTCTCATCTGCTTCTTATTATTTTTAAACCTTCATTTATACCGGTAGTCTCATTGAAACACAAGTTCGCATTAACAAGAGAGACCTGTTAAAACATATGCAAAAACTCATAGAGGACAATACATGACTTACTAAAATACAGAGTTAAAACGTTTAAAATACTAAATAATTAACAAAAATTTAAAAAAAGTTAGGAACAAGAGCAAAAACTTTCTGACATTGTTGCAAAATTTCTTTGAACAAGTCATAAAAATTTTAACAAAGCCATTCCTAGGGCTTTGGTACTCCTGTTAATTGCTGTCAGAGCCTTTATTCACAAATGGCAAACCATGGAGGAGCAGTGAGCCTTCTTAAATGCGATCAGCCTACCAAAATTATTCCAAAGGAGCATATCAACGACTCATCCAGGAGGCCATCAAAAACAACATGTATAGGCCTCACATTAAAAGCTATCTTATTTTCAATATGCATGATGATGCAACAATAAGAAAGAGAGTGGGAGTAAAAACCAAAGCTGAACAAAAAAAATAAAAAAATCACCACCAGGGCTCATCTCAAATTTGTCAAAAAAAAAAAAACATTCCCAAGAACTTTAGGAAAATATTATACTGACTGATGAGCAAAAAGGGGAACTTTTTGGAATGTGCTTGTAGGTGACTTGCTATAATTGATGGAACCATTGATGCTGAAGGAGAGTGTTTTGGCCATCAGTTCCAGACCTCAAGCTCAAGTGCACTTGGGTTATGGAGCAGGACAACGGTTTGGAGCACACTAGCACCTAGCTCACTAAAAAGAAGGGTTCCAAGTGGCTTAGTCAAAGTTTAGACTTAAAACCAATTGAGATTCAATCACGTGACCTTAAATGCTCTGGCCATGCTCGTAAATCCTGTCCAAACATGGACAGCCAACCTAACTTTGCTGTAATATAAGTTTTTATTTGGCCTGCTGTTGCCTTTCTATCATCTCAAATCAGTCTAGCAATTCTACTCTGACCTTTGACATCTACAAGCAGTTTTTGTTCATACAGCTCAAGACATACAACCAGCCCATCTGGCACAAGGAGCATGGCACTTCTAAGGTGACTTAAGTTCCCTTTCTTTCTACCCTGTTACTCAGTTTGGACTTTAGCTCATCTTCACCACATCTAGATGCTTCAATGCAATGTGTTGCTGTCAGGTAAAAGGTAAATTTATTTATTTAGTTCCCCCATTTCTGTAGAAAGAGAAAAAAACTTAAATAAATTGGGCCCTATTTATTTTTAACTACAACCTGTAGGATACTGTAAAATGCACTAATAATTAAAACCGAAAATTTTGATTGCATCACAAAAACGAGCCATCACATTATTATGAATATATATTTTTGTGGCTTTAATTATATTACATGTACCTTATTATTTTCATAAATTCATTTAAGTTACTAAAAATGAGCAAGTTACAGAAGATTATAAATCTACAGCCCTTTTCTGCCGTTATTCTTCACTGCTTTAGGAGCTGTGGCTTTTCCTTTGGGTGCCACAAAAAACCCTTCATACCTGGGCATGTTAAAGAAGGCCAAGGCATGTTCAGACTGATGAGACCAAACCCTGGAGGTTTGTGGTTGACAGGCTCAGTGCATACCATTATCACTGTGGCTGCACACACCTCACCCTTTTCTGTCCTTTCCATATCTGAACTAAATATTTCAGTCAGAAATCACAGAAAAGTATTTTTTAAATGTCTAAATATGAAGAAATCTATCCTCTTTACGCACTTCTAAATACAAATACTACAAAAATCATGTTCCTGTTTTAATTTCGCTGTACATAATGAGTCCCCCTATTTTCAACGCATTAAAATGTTTCCCACCGTCTGTAATACCTCTCCAGTCCTACAGGGAGCGCCAAAGCTTTCCAAAGAAACACGCTTATTTATTTACCCAAACTCTTAATAACAGTTGACAATTATTTTCTTTGGACCAAAAAAAAAAGAAGTTAACCAAATTTTTTCTAAATTGTACTTTATTTTCTTTTAAAGACATATGTTTTAAAACAGCAATTGTTGAGAATAAATAAAGAAAAATGTTTTTTGTAACTTCCATAGGTACATTTATGCAATTAAAAACTCTATAATAATTGTGTTCATTGTTGTAAAGACCACAGGAATCTTTTCTTTTTTCCCCCTTCATAAATAAAAAAGAAAGAAACGTTCACATCACCCCAGCAATCAAACTGATTACCAAATAAATTAAACATAAAAAATGAAGATAGAAAAATTCCCAGCCCTTCCTTCCGTTTTGTTTTATTTTTAAACGTAGTGGCAGCAGAGAGTGTTTTTAAGTCCTCCATTTTTCAACCAAGGTATATACAGCGAGAGGAAATCAATTTTTCTTCCACTTTAATCACTCCGTGTTTTTACTTTACTTATAATTAATAAAACTAACTCTACATAACAATATTACCAATGGTAATCATACAGAATAGTATTTTCTTCTGCTGCCGACTGTGTAGACTGGCCTTTTCTTGGCGCCATAGACCACAAATCACACTATACATTACAACCCTGTTCAGTAGAATAACATCATTGATATGCTTTTTTTTCTTAACATGTATATCTTGTTGCCGACGATAGAGTATGTACATAATATAAATGGATCCAGCAGTGGAATGATAGGAACTCTGGAGCACTTCGGATACTGTGTGGATGCTGAGTCTGTTGATGAGTTTGTTGCTGGCTTTACAGCGGTTAATGTCGTTTCTGTAAGCGCATACACGGGACACTGCTTGTTGTAAAGTGTTGCTCCTGTGCTATACGGTTGGTCAAAACAACCAGACAAGGCTGGGATGTCCCCCAAGTGGTTTTCTTGATTGACTTCTTACGCTGTCCTGGAAATTAAGAAAAAGAAGGAGAGGGAAAAAAATGAGTTTTGTTTTTACCAAATCACAAAAATCAAGCATATCAATACACTTCAAAATTAAGTGTCTTGCAGTGCACACGGGATAGTATTTCTGCTGCAACTGTACTCACGTTCTTAGTCATCTCTCATCTCTTAAGCAAGGCAGCTTATTTTAAAACATGCAGGGTAGGAATTCTGGTAGAAATTGGCTCTCCACATTTTAGAAAATCCCCCAGTATAAATTATACTGTACTGTTGTTATCAGTTTACAATGAGCATCTTTAATCATACCAATAAGGGTTCAAGAAGATTTCTGCAGAGTCTCAAAAATGAGAGAAATATTTACTCCAATTATGAGAATAATTAAGGATCAAAGCAGTAAATATTAATATCTGGTTAGAATGCACATTTAAAGCCTTTAAGGAAGAGTGATCCTTTCACTTTCTGTATGTAAAGAAATCGAAATAAGGAAGGGAGTGATAGAAGGGAGGGAAGAGAAGCGAAGGAAGAGAGGGAGAAGAGGGAGGGAGGATACAAAGAAGAAAGAAGAACATAACCAAGGACACAAGAAGACAAATGAAAAGGTAGTCCATTCTGAAAAAAAATGTCTTTTCATACTCTCATTTTCTTTTTCTATACTTGCCAGACCTGGAAAACACTGAAATTAAATTCAATACTTTTTAAGACTGCATAGAAACCCTTTCATATTTCAAAATACCAAAAATCGAGGTATCAGTGTCACCATACGATTAGAGCCTCACGCCGACCCCATGCCTGTTTTTAGTATGTATGACTAATGATTTCCTATTCTTTTGGAGTCCCAGAATTCCTACAGAGGATTGCAGCTCCTCAGGCAGCAGCACGTGTCACAGAAACCAAATAGCTTCACCTAAAACCTTCTAAAGTGAGGTCAACCTCTCACAGCACATCCACAGAGTCATATAAACAGCAAGATTTATTTCACATCTATCAAATATAAAGAACATAACCACGTTTAGGTTTGATTTCACACACAAACACTACGCTGTGAACCACTTCACAGGGTCACATTTATGACTTAAGTCTTACAGAAACCCAACAAAGCTCAGGCACAAAGTCACTTGTAAATAAGTTACATCAAGACCAAAATCCAGCACTCACCAACAACTACCACACTAAACAGAAAGGAGGTGTAAGAATGATAATCATGACAGACAAAAATAAAACCAGCAAAAATCAAAAATGTTTGGAGGGAAAATCTAAAAGCTCCGTATTTGATGCCTTATGTAATTTTTTTTAGAGTGCTTTTTAAAAAAACAGCATGTCATGATAATCAGTTACTTACAGACGCTGAGGTAAAGTGACATTTATCAATCAGTGTTTGCAAGGATATAAAATCAGGACAAAAATAATCTTAAAAGGAAACTCACAACGCACCAAACACAGTTCATGGTCGCCACTGTAACCCGCCATGCAGTTTGAGCATGGTGAATCAAGGCAACGGCCCAAAATAATAATTAAACAAAAGTGCTAATGGCAACCATCACAGGCAATATCGCCACAGCAATCAACACAGGCCATGAAACTTACAACGCTTCAAGAAGGAAGGGGGCGGGGTTTAGCGACGAACATCTCCACGATATACGCATGGCGGGACAGTCTTGAGAGTGGTTGTTGTTTTGGTTTTTTGACTACTTATTTATGTTTTGCAGGAAAAATTGCAAGTCGCACAGCACAAAAACAATAAATAAAAAAATAAAAGAACAAATTAATGATGGACAGCTGCGACAGAACACTGGTTAGACAGAACATTTAAACAGAGCGAAAATCTCACTTCTGCATTCTGATCAGATTGAACTGCTCTCACACAAAGATATCTTCTAGATATTGTAAAGTATTTCAGATTGCTGCTTTGAGGTGCTGCCCACCTCATTAAAGTTAATCTACTGAGTTGTGTGAGCTCCAAATTACATCCACGTTGTATCCCTACTTTTCCCACACATATTTCCAGCTGTCAATCAGCCACTTCCAATCTTTCCAAACACATTGATTTGCAGTCACTCACCTCCTTCAGTAAGGCCTGTTGGCATCCTTAGGCCTCTTCAGCTGCACCTTCAGCCTCTTCATCCCGATCTGGAAGCCATTCATGGCCTGTATGGCAGTCTGGGCGCTGGATGGGTTGTCAAAGCTCACAAAACCTGAGGTGGAACGCAGATGCTTAAAATGTCAAAAAAGGTTGGCATTATTTATTAAAATCCCTTATCTCTAACCCCGTTCTTTGTGACTTACCAAAGCATTTACTCTGGTTGGTTGCTCGGTCGACAAAGACCTTTGCAGAAATGACATTTCCGAAGGGCAGGAACATCTGAAGGATCTCTGAGTCGGTGAACTCTTGTGGCAGGTGGTAGATGAAGATGTTACACCCCTCTGGACCTGAAGGCAAAGAAAAGAGGGTTAAATATAAAGAGCCATAGATAGTTCCCTTTATTAAGCTGTTTTTGAGGTATATCTCATGACTGTCACATCCATTACCTTGCAGAAAGAGTTCATAGTCAAGTCAAGTTTATTTATATAGTGCTTTTCAGCAACAAGACACTCAAGGCGCTGTACATAAGGAAAAACATTACAATGATACAGAAAATCAAACAACAGAGGTAATTAAAAAAATAAAGAAAATAGAATGATGGATAAGAAAACAAAAGGAAAATTGGACTGAAAACTTTACTAATAAGGCCACTCTAAAAAAGTTTTTAATCTTTATTTAAAGCAATTTAGGGTTTTGGCACTTTTACAGTTTTCTGGGAGTTTATTCCAGATTAGTGGAGCATAAGAACTAAAAGCTGCTTCTCCATGTTTGGTTCTGGTTCTGGGTATGCAGAGTAGATTTGAGCCAGAAGACCTGAGAGGTCTGGGTGTTTGATACACTGACAACAAGTCTGTAATGTATTTTGGTGCTAAGCCATTCAGTGATTTATAGACTAACAGAAGTATTTTAAACTCTATTCTCTGAGCTACAGGGAGCCAGTGTAAGGACTTTAGAACCAGGCTGATGTGCTCCACTTTCTTAGTTCTAGTGAGGACGCGGGCAGCAGCGTTCTGGATCAACTGCAGCTGTCTGATCGACTTTTTTGCCAGACCTTTGAAGACACCGTTGCAGTAATCAATTCTACTAAAGATGAATGCATGAATTAGTTTTTCAAGGTCCTGCTGAGACATTAGTTCTTTAATCCTGGAGATGTTCTTTAGGTGATAGAAGGTTGACCTTGTTGCTGTCTTTATGTGCCTCTGAAGGTTCAGGTCTGAGTCCATCACTACACCCAGGTTTTGAGCCTGACTGGTGGTTTCTAGCTGAAGCTGTGTGCTAACTTTTAAACGCTCTTCCTTTGGTACAAATATTATTACTTCAGTTTTGTTTTGATTGAGCTGAAGAAAATGTTGGCCCATCCATGCATTGATTTCTTCTAAGCATTTACCCATCGCTTGAATGGGTTCATAGCCACCTGGTGACATGTGTAACGTATAGCTGTATGTCGTCTGCATAGTTATGATAACTTTCGTTGTTGTTTATTAAAATCTGAGTTAGGGGGAGCATGTAGATATTGAATAGGAGGGGCCCTAAGATGGACCCTTGGGGAACACCACATGTGATTTTTGTGCTCTCAGATGTAAAGTTACCTACTGACACAAAAAAGTCCCTGTCCTTCAAGTAGGATTTAAACCAATTGAGTGCTGTACCAGAAAGGCCGACCCAGTTTTCCAGGCGTGTCAAATGCTGCACTAAGGTCCAATAATACCAGCACTGTGGTTCTTCCACAGTCTGCATTTATACGGATGTCGTTGAACACCTTGACAAGAGCAGTCTCTGTACTGTGGTGAGCAGGAAGCCTGACTGGAAGACATCGAAGCATCCATTGCTTTCGACATGTGTACTTTTTTAGAGGTCGCATGTAAAGCCAATGATCTGTTCATAAGGGAAAATGAACTGTTCTGATCCCTAGAAAGTTCAAAATCAATGCTTTTAACTTGACCTTTTTACATTCAATTAGTTAGAAAACATGTTTTTATTAAGTTGTTGGTATCAATTCATTATACTGCAGTGACTTATGATAGTGGAAAAATTTAAATAGGCCATCCAGAGGAATATCACTAATAAACATATCAACACTTTCAGAACTGGGTTACCTCTGGATATCATCGGGATATCATTGGTTCTTCTTATGTGTGCCCTGAATCAACTCATTGTCTATGAAATGTCCAGTTCAGAGCAGATCTACTCTTGTCGGGTCAACATTCCACACTTGGAGGCGCCTGAAATGTTTTCCCAAGAGAAGATAGCTCTTTTCTCTTCAGGGCTTCACATCGTGCTGACCCCCTTTGGATATGTGATGTTCAAGGACTGTTTTATTTTCTTATCTCCTGTGTTGTGAATTACATTTTCAGCTGTGTGAGAACTATAAAAGGATTGTAACTCCCTGTCTGTCTAGGGCAGGACTGTCAGACTGAGACACTGGTTTGGTTGTATCCTCTGTCTGTTCTCAATTCTTGCAAGAATTTAATAAAAGTGCCACTTTGATTCTCACCGTTCTCCTTGTTAAGTGATTTTCTTAAGGTGCATTCTGTATTTTCCATTAACACTTATTACACGGTTGTGTACTCCAGTGTAATTATTAGTTCTATATAATGCCAAATTATGTTTAAATCCTTTACAGATTAGGTGTTTCTGGTACACTTGTCAGGGAAGTGCAGTTTGCTTTTTCAGTTAGAAATTCCTTTTATTATTTTCAAGCATTTAAGAACAAAACCTAAGTTGTTGCAACAAAAATGAGCACAAAATTCATATTTACTCCAACATTCAAGCCAGACCTGACAGTCAAAGTTACCCTCATATCATGAGTGAAAATAAAGCAAAGAAAAAAAACTAACTCCTTTATCAACCACATGGTTTACAAACCTGTGTAAAACATGATAAATGCTGGTCGAGGCAAACCTTAAAAAAACCACAGCAGTGTTTGTCTATGATTTTTCTGTTTGAGTTTACCTTCTCTTTGCTGGAGCTGCTGAGGCTGCTGTGGCTGCTGAGCAACCAGGGTGTGCTGGTGGGGGAACGGCTGTCCCACCAGGCTGTAGGCAGCAGGGTACGCGGCTAATAGTGAGGAAGGACAGACAGAACATTATTTTTAAACAGCCTTTTTATCCAACAAACATCAGCAGCAGTTACATATCTGCAAATAAATGGTATGTTATGACTCAGTTATTAGCATTAATTGGACTGCAGGGCTAACCTGTATAGTGCTGCATGCCTGTGTAAGCTTGCTGCAAGGGATCCAAGACCGGACTCTGAGCTGTGACACAGTAGACATACAGTCAACAAGTGCTCAATGCATAACAAACTGAGTCACAAATGCTATTCAGGGCACATCAGCATGCTCCAAATCACATTTGGGGCTTTAAATTTATTCAGTTTAATTTTAATTAGGCCCTCATGTGCTGTTTCTTTGAGCGTTAATAAAGTGGAAGCATGAGGCTTTGTAAACTAACATTGGAACCTGGCAAAAAAGTGATGTCCATACCTTGATAGGCATGAACTCCGTTAGTGTACAGGGCTTCGGTGGCTGACTGGCCATTGGGCGGCGCTGCCACAGAGGGGTAGCTGTTCAATGCGATGGATGGAGGCAGAGCAGGGACAGGTGTGGCCGCAATGGAGGGAGGAGTGCTGGTACCTGCAGAAAAGTTCAAAGAAAAGGAAGAAGTTTTTGTGTTTAATTCCAGGGTGACGTGCACACAATCTGCTTTATAAGGACTGCTTTAATTATTGTGAACTGGAATTCTCTGGATTTAAATCTCATGAAATTAAAGGCATGTGTTAATGAGAATATTGTGTTGTTTTGCTAACATAAGTTAGAGATAACACGTCTTTTTAAAATTCTGAATTAAAAAAAATAATGAAAATGTGGACACTGAGGATATAAAAATAAAAATGGAACATAGAAACCAACCAAACTTACAGGCAGGTCTCTCAAGGTCCAGCTACAGCATTTCAGTCAAATTGAAGTCTGGACTTTGACTGGACCATTGCAGTGTATTGATTTTTTAGTCATGTTGTAAATTAGCTGCTCTGCTTAAGATCACTGTCCTGTTGTATAGCCAACTGTTGATCATTGTCAAAAATATTTAGATATTTTTATTTGTTTCCCTAGGTTGAAACATACTCAAAACATACCGAACCGCGCCTTTAAAATTAAGGTACGTATTTAACCGTTATTTTTGTGTACCGTCAGACGCCTGGTATTTATGTGATGAGGATGCAGAAGGAGCAGGAGAAAGAAAAAAGTGTGAACAACAGTTTATAGGTCCTATAATAATAAAATAGTGGCAGCACAAAGCATAAAACAACAACTTCAAACCCACTGTTTGATGAGCTTAACTCTAAAACACAGTAATAGGATTTCTGACTATACTTTCCAAGATACAGGGGTTGGACAATGAAACTGAATGAAACACTTGGTTTTAGACCACAATAATTTATTAGTATGGTGTAGGGCCTCCTTTTGCGGCCAATACAGCGTCAATTCGTCTTGGGAATGACATAGACAAGTTCTGCACAGTGGTCAGAGGGATTTTAAGCCATTCTTCTTGCAGGATAGTGGCCAGGTCACTACGTGATACTGGTGGAGGAAAACGTTTCCTGACTCGCTCCTCCAAAACACCCCAAAGTGGCTCAATAATATTTAGATCTGGTGACTGTGCAGCCCATGGGAGATGTTCAACTTCACTTTCATGTTCATCAAACCAATCTTTCACCAGTCTTGCTGTGTGTATTGGTGCATTGTCATCCTGATACACGGCACTGCCTTCAGGATACAATGCTTGAAACATTGGATGCACATGGTCCTCAAGAATGGTTCGGTAGTCCTTGGCAGTCCTTGGCCCATCTAGCACAAGTATTGGGCCAAGGGAATGCCATGATATGGCAGCCCAAACCATCACTGATCCACCCCCATGCTTCACTCTGGGCATGCAACAGTCTGGGTGGTATGCTTCTTTGGGGCTTCTCCACACTGTAACTCTCCCGGATGTGGGGAAAACAGTAAAGGTGGACTCATCAGAGAACAATACATGTTTCACATTGTCCACAGCCCAACATTTCCGCTCCTTGCACCATTGAAACCGACGTTTGGCATTGGCATGAGTGACCAAAGGTTTGGCTATAGCAGCCCGGCCGTGTATATTGACCCTGTGGAGCTCCTGACGGACAGTTCTGGTGGAAACAGGAGAGTTGAGGTGCACATTTAATTCTGCCGTGATTTGGGCAGCCGTGGTTTTATGTTTTTTGGATACAATCAGGGTTAGCACCCGAACATCCCTTTCAGACAGCTTCCTCTTGCGTCCACAGTTAATCCTGTTGGATGTGGTTCGTCCTTCTTGGTGGTATGCTGACATTACCTTGGATACCGTGGCTCTTGATACATCACAAAGACTTGCTGTCTTGGTCACAGATGCGCCAGCAAGACGCGCACCAACAATTTGTCCTCTTTTGAACTCTGGTATGTCACCCATAATGTTGTGTGCATTTCAATATTTTGAGCAAAACTGTGCTCTTACCCTGCTAATTGAACCTTCACACTCTGCTCTTACTGGTGCAATGTGCAATCAATGAAGACTGGCTACCAGGCTGGTCCAATTTAGCCGTGAAACCTCCCACACTAAAATGACAGGTGTTTCAGTTTCATTGTCCAACCTCTGTAAGTTCATTGCACCGGAGTGTGATGGAAATTCTTGCAGTAAGCATTCCACAGTGTATGACCTTTGGGTTACCTCACTCCTGTGAACATCTGTGTTATTGGAGAAAGCTGTAAAAGTCATTATCAGAAGTTTAATGGTTAAGGCCATTTTTCAGGGTGATGCCTTTGGGAGAGTAGATGGTTGTTCCTAGGTAACCTTGTCACCTTTGAACCCGAGAAGGGTCTAGGGTCGTAAAACACAGACTCTTTGCAGTTGAGATAACACTGTCTTGTTCTGGTATAAATACTGTGTGTAAATAGCGTTCGGGGCTCTGTTCAACTGACTTGCTTGGTGACAGAGTCATTAAAACGCTGAATGCCTTTGAATAAAACTTATTAAGACAAAGTCCGGATTTTCTCTTGTTATGAGTCAACTTCTACCCACTTTGATAAGAAAATTCCACAACAGGAGTAAGATTATTGCCTAGGACAGCATGCTCAGTAGTGTGCAGCATTTGGAGAGAAAACCCCCTCAATTGCATCCCCTAATGCAGATGATAAGCTGATGATAGGTCCAGGTGGCATTTTCTCTTTAACATTAAGGCTGGATCTGATGGTGGAGGTGCAGAAACCTCTCATTTATGTAGAAAAACATCCTTGTTGGTATCACTCCTAAAACTGTGATAGGTTGGCTAAGGCAGCAGCAGAAAAACTAGTTTAAGTCTAAAGGTGCAGTAGTGTCATGACTACTTCCTCATTGGAAATATGTTTTTCAAAACTACCACAATCCAGCATGGGGATCCTGGAGACCACAGGATGGCCATGTTTTGATGTAAAATAGACATAAAGCCTCTAGAGTTATAAATGGAGCTCTAGGGGTTTTCAGAGTAAACCTCATGGGAGGAGTACTGGCATAATAGTAGAACACTGAACTCTATAATGTTTGGACATGCACTTGTAACTACTTCCTAAATTGTTTGTGCTGAGTATCAGCCAGAACTGTGGCCATGTAAGTCACCATTATTTTGGTAATAGTTGTAATAAACGTTGTGCCGGTTTTCTCAAAGAGCTAAAAGCTTTTTCTCTCCGTTATTCTGGAGCCATTTTCTACCATCAGACTGTGGTGGCACACATTTTTTACCTCATGAGATTTCACTTCGATAATAAATACACAAATTATGCTGCTGGGTTTTTCTGTCTCACTGACAGCACACATTTAAAAGATCCAGATCAGCAAACTGCCAAAACCTCCGTTTTTATAGAGAAGCTCAGACTTGTTGATGATCACTTAATCAATATATTTGATCACAAACATCTGCTGCTTCTACTCTTTATTCTTCTAGAGCTAAGAACATTATTTTTACTCTGTCTTCTGCGTTTTGATTCAGTTCTGGTTAAAAAATAAATTATATGATGTGACGCGTTGCTGTTTATCTGATGACTATTTTAAAAAAAAAACGTTAAACATCTAATTAAAGTACTTTAGTAGTTATGGATAACATTACAAAGAAATGCGACAATCAAATCAAAAAAGACAGCTGAACAAATTTGCTGTGTTGTTCTCTTGGGTCCTACTCTCCTTATGCATCTGTCCTCATATTTCAAGCAGAAATCTAATTAAGGCAAGCCAGGGCCAGAGTTGTCTGGCCCTCATTACCTGAGGACGGGGTGATGGATGCAATCGGCGTGGCGATGATGCTGCTGGGGTTGAGTGCGGCGAGCTGCTGCATCTGAACAGCCGCCACTGTGGCAACAGGAGACAGGTAGGCCGACTGAGCCACCAAGGCCTGCTGCTGCATCAGCTGGAGAGTAGACAGAGAGACCAATGATAAACACAAAAGAAACTAGACAGGAGCGAAAATGTTTGCTTCTGGTTGATCTGTGGGTTTCTATAACTGTAAAGACAGCTATGTGCTTTGAAGGGAGTCTTCAGATGCAATCACAATTTGTTTAAATATTCCTAATTAAGAAAGCAAACTCAGAGAGTGATAAAGGCTTTGAGCTCAGTCAGGAGTCAGCATGTTTGAAGGTGACATCTAAACACCCCGCAATGTGGCACAATTCTCTGTAGTACCTTGCTCCACTTTTTCAAACCAGTGTAGCGATCTAGTGATCTTCGTAATCAGTCATCAAGGTCACTGGGGGTGGGGGGATCCACGCTTTGCCCTCACTTAAAAATATCCTTGATGGACTTTTTAGATCTAGTTGCGCCAACCTCTTATCCACAGAAATGGCAGCGGAGATTTTTCAGGTTATGAATATGCTATGCTCAGAAGAGTCCAGCCGGTCTATACATGTCAATGTTTCTCTAATACACACCTAATCAACATCTTCAGACCAGGGGAACAGTTGTATATATAGAATTGGCATTTCAAAAAGTCCTTTGTCAGATGGGGGTTTTTAAACTGCAGCATTGTCATCGGGGCACAAACAAAGACCCTCAGTCGTAAGGGATGCCTGGTGCAGCATCTCCACATAGCCAGCCAAGGTTTGACGCCATCATACAACCAGAGGTTCCACTGTGCCATTAAAAGAAAAAGCTCCTCAGATCATGATGGGAGCCTCCTTCACTGTGCTGCAGAAAAAACATCTCCAGTGGGATGTCCTTGTCTTGGTAGTAGCGTTGGAAAAACCTTTGATTTTTCTGATAAATATGTTTCGATAATTTTTCCTACTCTGTTTTGTGTCTTGCTTCACAGTGCAAAAAGAAGGAACAAGAGTTCCTTCTTTTTGCACTGTGAAGCTCTTTTTAATACCTTGTTATGATCCACCACCACGAAATACGAATACTTATGATTTCTTCTCTCAGCTTAAGACTTTGATCAGGAGTGCCAAAGTTCTCCAATTGATCTAAATGTATTCATCCAGAAGACCAAAACCTTTTAAAAATAGTACATAAGTAAGCTAAGTTTCTTTAAACTATGTATTAATATTAAAATATATATGAATATTGTTGGCACTGTTTATCTATCTAGGTCTAAAGAATTGCTTTTGATACTGACTGTCTAACAGGACACGATCTTATCATCCAAAGCCTGCTTTTGATTGGGTGATCAGCACATCGTGACGGCTCCTTCCCTGGAAGCTCTGGGTCCAGTGAGCTGCTGGGGTTCTGAGTCTCCGACAGAGAGAAAGAACCAGAGAACCCAGGAGAAGCCTTGCCCAATGGGTTCAGAGCCAAGACCGATCACCCTCTCAAGATTTAGTTACAATAACTGTTTTTATTTGCTACATTTTTCTTATTTTTGTGTGATGTTTCTGTAAAGTTGTTTTGTGTTTTTCCTCCAACTCAGTTCATTTCAGTTTATTATGTATTATAACGTGCCAATTTACAGAAAATGTTGCCTGAAGGCCCTTTACAAAAAAGAATCCAATTTACACTCATAAATTTATCGTCAATTCAATCCAATCATGTTGTATCCAACTTAGCTCCAAATCCAAAGTGAAGAACCACTAAGACATCCAACAAACTGGCCCAGAACCTCGTGTCTTCTGGTCTGAATGATCTGGCTAGAATAGCAGCTGTCTGTGTCAAGATTTGGCTGTCAGCAAAGCAAAGAGAGAGGAATTTGGGACTGGCACACCCAGACTTATTCAGTCAGCTCCCTTAGAAAGCCAGCAGCCTGACCCTGGACCACACAGTGAGGCTTTCGATTCTCTCTTTAGTGGTGGTTCTGGTGTTGGAAACGTATGACTGGAGTTGATTCCACAACCCTTAAGATTAACATTACGGACGTTTTTCTTTATGACTTTAAATGAAGTGTAGTTATTTTTATAATGCTAAATAAATCCTAATCTGAGAATTATACATAAATCTCCTTGCTTCTTTAAATTTGTGATAGAAATTATTCAATAAGAATGGAAGAATTCATCTTTCAGACTGAATTGTGATAGATTATTAGAATGTGTTCATTTCATTTATATAATTTAACATAGCAAATCCACACTACGATGGTCTAAAATTTATATTCTCTAATTATTTGATTTTACAAGGTTGTTTTACGGGTTTGTTTGACACTAAATAGTGTAACATTACTCTTCAATAATCTCCTCACGCCACAAATTAAACAGCTGTAAATGAGGCACAACTTAAGCTATTTGTAATCAACTAGTGGATATAATCTTGCACAAATTTAAAAAGCGATTTGGACTTTTTCCAAGTAAAACGGTCTCTTAAGTAGAAATCGTGTCAATCAAATGGAGCATATCTTATTTAATGAGCTTTGCCTTCCAGCTAGTCTGCTTTATCTCCTTCTGAAACAGATCAGACCAGTTTCCACTTCAGGAACTTTTTCCAAGAACCAGCGTAGTATTCTGGGGTCATCACAGTGTAAAGCCCTTCTTATGGTTGTATTTTCTCTTCACAGTTTTAACCTACTCTGCTTCTAGTTCATATTATCAGTTTAACCATAAAATACTTTTTTCTTTCAGGCTATCTGTGGAGTTGAAGGGAGTAAATGCTCCAGCTAAAGTAACGCCCTGGAAATATGTACTGTTTACAGATTTTAAGTTTTAAAAAAAACAAGACATCCTGCAGCTTTACATCAGCTTAATTAGTCTAACATTTGTCAATGTTACACATTTTCCTAAAGCTGGGAGGGATTTTAAATCTGTTTTAGACTATGATCACTTAGGAGAAATATGAACTTATGGATTTAGATCCTCATGTCATAATCCCGATTAGAGCTCTGATGCAAATGGCATTAATGGGGGAAGTTTGCATTGTTTAATATATTCAAAATGTTTTTACATAAACTCTGAAGGGACATGAGTGAAGCCACTGTAGAAGAATAATTGATTACCATTTTATTGCTAAAGATCAGAACAAGTCATTTAAAATTCACTGCAGTTCCAGATTTCAACAAAGTTTGCGTTTTTTACTAATGTTTTAGACTGTAATAGCCATGAAACAGAACCTACATGAACGGCTGACTTTAAACGTGTTATTTGCAAACAATAGGTTCATTATGCATTTTCTACTGACAGATCACTTCAAAATCTGTTTGTTTTTTATACTTGTGTTTCATACTGTAACTGCTATGAAACTGAAGCTGCATGAACGCCTGAGTTTAAATGTTTTCAAACAAGAGATCAACAGGTATGGATGACATATGGTGGATGTAGTACACCTCTGAGTTTTATTTTTTTGTCAGAACCAGCAACTCCAATACAGACAGAATTAAGGGAGAACGACGTACTCAGTCAGTAACATATTTTACCAGGACCGCAGATGAAACACAAACAACAAATAAGTGAGCTAGGATTGATACTTCCGGATAAATAGGTTATGTGGAACAAATAGAAACACAGCTATACTGCATTCAATAGACTGTCCACTTACATGTTTTACTTTTGTTTTACTTAAAACAAACATTAGTGAGGGCAAACCTTTCTATTTGATACACTGACAAATTTCCATTTACGATGTAAATGCTCCTAACAATTAGTATGCACTCAGAGGTCTACAGTTACACAGGATGTTTCCCATTAGTCTGCTTGTTGGGTTACAGCCATGTTAACAAATCAAGGACCAGACAATCAAATAAGGCTTCATTCAGCAGGAAAAGACAGAAGACAGAGTAAAATACACTCAATGGAAACAGACAAGCAGCAGTGAAGATAAACAAAGTAAATCTTAAATTTAATCTCATGAGAGTGTTTCTAATGATTTTGTGTGCAATGTGTCTCACTCACGGCCTGTGTGTAAGCATTGTAAGCCCCAATGTGCAGGGTCATGGGACTGATGACTCCCAGCTGAGAGGCCACCTGCTGCATCCGCCTGAGTCCGCGTTCCTTCTCCGAATCGGCAAACTTGACTACCAGGCTGGATGAGGCGCCCTGCAAAGGAGTCATAGAAAAACCCAGAGCTCTCACAGCACAAACTCATCCAGTAAGAATAAAACAGGGTCATTCAACATCCTGAACACAAGCCAGGTTATAGAGTATTTGAATACTATAAAAGGTAACGGAAATAGGATGATACTCTCCTCTTTAAATCAGCTGCATCGACACAGGCTTTGAAAAATCTATGACAATATACCCCTTACTCATGATGTCAGCAGTTCATGCTGATCCACAGACTTTTGTAAATTTTACTTGATTTTAAAAATATCTTTGGCTGAATTGAATTTTACACATACTGCTCACATTCTGTATGTGTGCCTGTTCATTAAAACAAAGATAAAAACATATCAAAGGGGTTAGATCATTATCATAACTGTGATAATCAACATTTTAAAATTATTGTAAAAGCAATAGGAGTAACTGTTCAGCTGTCAAAATAAGAGACATGAGTTTTAATTTTTGTCGCAAAATTTTGCGTTAATATTGTGACGTTGTGGTATTTTTACTCAAAGTTGTCTCACACTGGACCATGCCTACTGTGGGGCAGCTGTGGGCCGACTCGCTCAGGGAGAGATACAGTAAGCAGCAAACTGTAGCTAGGCTACCCAGGAGGAGGAGCCACACCCTTCTGACACGGGACATGTGATGGAGTAATTAAAAATGTATGTCACTAATTAACAATTTAATGTTGTAGTTGATATCACTGTTAGTAATGTGACTTTTAGAAGCTAAGTTGCTACATATAATCACTAAATCATATAATCACACAGCTTCTCTGCAACATGAACTGAGTTTCACCTGTAAACAAGTTAAAGGGCACGTGTTGGGGGGCTCTCTGCTTGGACCACCTCTATTACATGAGCAGAAAATAAGCATTGTCTTTGAAATATGAGACAAACCATGTTAACTAAAGTCTTTAGGTGGAGATTTGTTGCACTGAAATGATGCCCGCATCAGTCTGAAAATGTCATGGGTTTTTGCTGGTCATTTGCTTGTGACAGTCTAAACCTCGTATTGCACCAAATTATGCACTGTCCTGATTTTTTTTCCCGTTTGGGTTTGCACTGTTTTGATGTTTTTTAGCTTTAGATTTTCCTGCTCAAATGCTTTGAAGTTGTTGTTTTTTTTTAATCAACGGAAGATACTTTTTTTTCTTACACATCTGGCAGAAAAGAAGATATCCCACTTCACAAATAATCTGACAGTGTATACCTGCAGTCCAGTAAATATGACCTTTTGATACATATACAATAGTCACCTCCACCACTTTGTGTGAATGCTTACGATGTTTTTGCACATTTTCTAGTCAAGAAAACAGATAATTAGATTTACTTACATAAAAAAATTTTGTACAATTCTAATTGTTTAATTTATAATTTATTATAAACAAAGTAGATGATGGTTAAAATGCCCTTCACTTTTGAGTTTGTGGTGAGTGGGAGGGTAATTAGAAGTGGTGACTATGAGCTGAGTCACCACCTAGCTTATCTAAACAACAGGATCTGGAGCATAGAAGTGGTCCGCTCTGATATACAATGAGTGCATTTGTTGGGAACTTACAGGTAAGGTGCGACTCCCGTGCAGAGCGTTGATGGCGGCCTGAGCTTCTGCGTTGCTCTGGAACTTTACAAATGCACACCCTGCATGAAACGACACACCATTAAACATAACCTCACACACAAATTCACTCACAAAGGATTAAAAAAACTGCTTCCCTTTAAAAATACATTAGAAGCCGTCTTACATCCAGTGCTCCATCAGTAACCGTGGCGTCGTTAAACACGGTCCGCAGAACATTCATTGCTTCATCAATCATCGGCCCGTAAACCACCTAACGCATCATTAGCCATGACCCATAAAACCTATAGGCTCATTAGTCATGCCTCATGCAACAAACGGAGAAAAATCTAGCATCTGTGTTGGAGCTGTCGCCGGACTTTGATTTACACGGCAAATATCATTAGCATTGTTGTTAGTGACAAAAGTAATTTATACCACGTGGAGGCAATGTGCTACAGGGGTTACAAACAGTTAAACAAAGTCAATAGCACTTTCACACTAGCGGCCAGAGGCCGGTTGGAATAATATCCAGCACTTAAACAGACATTTGGCTTAAAGTTATTGGAAATTTTGTGGCTTAAATCCTAAATTTACATTTCTGGATGTTACTCGTAGGAAGACATCAATTCTTTAATTTGATTTTAGGTAATTAACTCATTCTGAGCCAAGCAGAAAATTAACAGACGCAAGTATTTTAATGATTTGAACAGAAACACAACGCCCTCCAGATACAGTGGTCCCCCTGGTAAAGATGCGTTCAAAAGCCATGTAAGTTAATGACGAGTTGTGTAGTCTTGGTGACCCTGAGATGTCACTCTTTGGTTCAGTGACCTTTGGAGGTGCCTTACCCCCGTACCGTCCTGCTCACTTTGAGTGGTGCCAAGATAACCATGGGTCCTCATCCATACTGGTTTGTTCCAGTTTCAGTTGTTTTGAATTATTGCCCTGGCAGCTGGAATCACTAAGTTTAGGCAAGCTGCTATTTTCTTGGGGCCATGTCCTGACCCCCATATTCTCTTGTCTTTACCATTATGATTTGAAAAAGAGGCCAATTTCTCTTAATCAGAGAATCAGATATTTAGACACTATAAAAACAGAAGTTATGGACTCCTATTAAAAGTGTACACACTTTGATTGCCCTAAAAAGGTTTGTATAAAAATGTTATTTACCTTTAACTTATAGGACTAGACAGAGGTGCCTCTAATTGCGGGACCAGTAATTTTATTAAAAGCAAGTATTTCTTAACACTGAAAAAATCAAATCTAACAGTTGGTAGCACTGTTGCCTTGCAGCAAAAAGGTCCTGGGTTTGAAATGCAGTTTGGGGTCTTTCTCCATGAAGTTTACATGTTCTCCCAAAGCATGCATGGGTTCTTTCCAGGTACTCCATCTTTCTGCCACAGTCCTAGAACATGACTGTAAGGTTAATTTGTCTCTCTAACTTGCCTTTAGGTATGAGTATCATTGTCTTACCCTGTGACGTACTGGCAAAAATATGGACCAAAAACATTATTGCAATAATATTTGGTATTTATGGGGAACAATAATAGTGATGAGAAATATCAATTAAAAATCTATTGCTCTGTTGTTTGGTAAAAGATTGTATGGCGGTGACTGTATGTGATTACATTCAAAGCCCCACATCAAAAAACAGCTCTGATATCTAATATATATTATATGAAACTTTGATATTGATATTTGTTGCAGCTCTCATTGAGCAAACAGTGTAACCCACCCATCCATCCATGGATGGATGGATGGATGGATGGATGGATGAGGATAACGTATGGTTAAATGTTCCCAATCTTCCTGCAGAAATCTAAACTAAGTGTCAGACTTGATATGACCTGTCAACACTTTTTTTAAAGTTTGTAAAGCGACAGAAAGTCAGCAGTTTAGCTTATTGTATTATAAAGTAAATCATCTTAACTTCTAGTCTTTTTATTCTTTTGTGTCAGGTTTGGGATTTGACGTTACCTTTGCTGGTCCCATCAGGCCCGCGGAGCACCGTGCACTCTTCTATGCTGCCAAACGGCTCAAACATTTTCCTCACATCAGCATCCGTCTGCTGTTTTCCCAGCATACCCACAAACAGCTTCCTGTCTTCTGAGGGGAAGGAGGTCATCAAGATTGGAGGGAACAAAGCAGGATGATGCATGTGGGATTAAGGAGAGAGGAGAAGATGTGTATATTAGATTATTATAACATACGTGCATGAACAGCAGCAAAATGAATGCCAAAAAGCAGGAGTTAATGGGATGCTATTCCTCAGATTGCCACCAGAGTGCAGTAACAAAAGCAGCTCAGCAAACAAACAGCATCTGGCCATGACTCAAATGTTTGTCACCCACTGAGAAGCTGCTCCGTCTGTCTCTGAAGGATCAAAGCAGAAATGTATCTGAATATTGGAGTCCATCCACAACAAATCACCATGTTTATGTTCCTCCACCATATTCTTCTGCACACTGAGATATCAGGAAACTTTAGATACAACCAGTCGCACGGAGAAGATGTCACTGTCCTACGCTCATTTACATACAGCTTTAAATGTCAGGGAGGCTGCAGATGAAAATGTGGTTTGATTAGAAACACCTGCCTGGATGGAGCTTTGATATGAAGAGTTTAAATTCCGGATAATTATGCTTACTAGATTTATTTTACTACACAGTCAGATAATAAACGTTAGAAGACAAATTTGTGAGGAAATTCATGTTTTCTATTAAGTTATGGTTTTAAATTCGGTAGTTTTAAGGTATGGGGGTTCCCACAGCTTTATTACTGTCAACTGTCTTAATAAAAAAATAATATAAAGTGTTATGTTAAATAAAGCAAATGTGTCTCCCATTATACTGAAATGCATGATAATTAAAGAGCCTGCTGATGCGAATCTGTTAAACAGTGTGCTACCTCATCTAAAAAGATTAATATGATGTGTTAAATGTAAACACAAAAGAGGAATGCAGTAAGTAGCAAAGAAAACACACCCTTCTAGTTGCCAAAATCAAGCTTCTTGCATAAATCTGGCTAGACAATTGACCACTCTTCTTTGCAGAAATGGAAAGGCTTACTTAAACTACTTAGTCTGCTGGGATGGATCTAACGTTTAAGCTTATTTTTCAAATTTTGAATGAAGTAATTGTTGGAGCATTAAAAAGACGCCTCTAAGCGTTGATATCAGCCAAATTTATCCATTACAAAACTAGATCTGTTGTGTGTTTAGTATAATTGTCCTGTTTAAACTACCTGACCAAAACCGTTGTCCTCAGAGGAAAGTAAATTTGTCATGATGTTCAGGAACATCTCAGAAACCACCAAGTCTAAAGCCAATCATGAACTAGAAGCTGCTGTGCGTCATAGTGAAGCTAGTTTAGCATTAATATAGAGTGAGAGGGTACCGACCAAGAAAGAAGCGCTGCTGAAAACCGACTAGCAGCTGCTCACATGGACAAGCTGAATGCCTTCTGGAGAAAGTTTTACATTCAGATGAAACAAAGATTGAGCAGTTCATCCTCAATAAAAATAGGTATATTCGGAGGATACAATGTGAAGTTCTCCAAACCTAAAAACACTGTACCAATTGTGAAGCCTGGTGGTGGTGGCATCATGCTGTGGGTCTGTTTTGCTGCCAGGGTTACTGGTGTATTGCACAAAGACGACTGAACTACCGAAGACTACTGAAGGTTGGAAACTACCTCCAAAATTAATCAACGTCCCCCCAAATCAAGAGTTAGATGGTTAAAATTTGGTTAAAATTAAGATATCCAATGAGACAAACACACATCAAGACTGGTTTTAAGTGGATAAAGCAGACTAACATTAAACTTCTGTTCATGGCTACGAAAAGCATGGGATTAAGGTGTAACTTGCAAAGGGATACTTGTCGTCCTTTCCTGTTTTCCTTAGTTAAGCATTTCTTGGTATTTGTTGGTGGCTATTTGCATACTGTATGTATAATTTTGAACTTGCGTGGATTAGAAAAAAATCCAAAGTACACAACGGGTCAAAGGTTTTAGAACACCTTTCTCACTTAATGGGTCTCTTTGTTTTCATGACTATTTAAATTGTAGATTCTCACCAGAGACAACAAACCTTTTAATGAACACACATGGAATTATGTAGTAAACAAAAAGTGTGAAATAGATTAGATTTTAGATTCTTCCAAACAGCCACCCTTTGCTCTGATTACTGCTTTGCTCTCTTGGCGTTCTCATCATGAACTTCATGAGGTGGTCACCTGAAATGGTTTTCCAAAGAGTCTTGAAAGAACTTCCCAGACGTTCACTGAGAGACGGCCAAAGGTTAATATTTCAGTCATCACAGCAAAGGGCGGCTACTTTAAGGATTCTAAAATATAACTTAGCTAAAGTTATTTTACAATTTTTGTTTGCTACATAATTGCAAATATGTTCATTCACTGTGTTGATGCGTTATGTGGGAATCTACATACAATGTAAATAGTCATAAACATAAAGAAAACCATTAAATGAGAAAGGCGTTCTAAAACCTTTGACCGGTAGTGTGAATTAAAAACTTCTGCAGCCAATTCTTGCTTTAAAAGTTCATTAAAGTTGCATGTTCTTATATCAGTGAGCCTCAAACAAAGAACTGCTTAAATAAAGCATTAAAAGCCCAAAGTTAATAGGACATTCATGTTGATGATGAGTGAATGTAAACTTCAGACAGACACTGCAGCACAAAAAAATAAACTAACCCTTGAAATCGTGTCTTTATATAAATGTTTTTCCTTAAATTGAAAAACAAAACATATAAAGATCGTAGAAAGAAGGAAGCAGAGTTGCTCATCAATGAGCTTTCTCTGCTCAGTTTTAGGGATATTTTCCAGGAAAGTTAAGAAAAGGTATTTCATCCACTGTGGAAGATTTTATGAAGAAATTATTAGATTAAAGACGCGTTAAAAACAAGCAGAAACATTTTATTTCCTAGAAAGCAAATGAGGTTTAAGTTAAAAGCCTGACATACAAAGATAAATTATAAAGATATAAGTTCTAGAAAACCACTCTCGTCTGTTTAAGGTGGACTAAGGGGAGGCAGACGACTGTCCTGGAACATGACTTCTGCTGACTAGTGTCACGCGTGTTATCAACGAAGAGGTCAAAAGCCAGCATCTGCGATGGTGTGGACTGCTTTACAAAACTTGGCACATCCAACTTGCACATCTGTGAAGGCCTCATTAACCCACTGAGATCAGAGGGAACATATGTGTGAATATATCACTCTCAGGACTGGAGCGATTTCTGCACGCCTTTCTGAGAAGTAACCATAACAACATGACCATTGTGCTTCTTTACAAGAGAACACAGAAGCAAAGACGTATAAAAACCAAAACTGTTTACCATCCTAAACATTAACTCAGATAAACTCACAGCAGTTTGTTTACATCTTAACGAAAACTTATAATGTTGTCAAACTGTGGAAGGTTGTTTTCAAAAACTTGTTTATCTAGAAAACAGTTTTTTCATTGCATCAAAAATTGGAGCTTTGAGCTAAAATTTATGAGACAGAAAAATGAGCTTCCACCTTTTTATTTTTTATGGAAGAATTTTCTCATTTGATTAAGACAACAGCAAGGTGTGCCAGTACCAGTGAGTTTCACAAATGTCTATAGGCCTCATCCACATATGTCAGCTATAATCGTTCTTTATTTGATCTATAAAGTGAAGTTCTGCAGACTTCCAGAACCAGATTAATGCTAAATAGATGCCTGCATTAGTCAGGATTAATTAGCAGGAATAAATTAGCATTGCCCTTACTGGGAGTGAAACTTGAGATCTCTGATATGGAAATCACATCCTTCTAAACAGAGAAACAAAGTGACACTACAGTATATAAGAGCTTCAGCTTATATATGATTTTTAAATTCATGCTGAAGGATTGCCACTTTTTAATAAACACATTTTTTTTTAACAATGTCCTGGAGCAATCTTGACATTGCAAAGACTGTGAGGATTGATTTTATTTATTAAAATAAGATATAACAAATGTACTAATATAAATATTTAAAGATAAATTCGTATTAATGCCAAATGTCTTCTTTTTAATTTCTCAGCAGAATAAAGTCATTGAATTTGACATGCTGATGTTATAAACAACACTGACATTTTCCTACATAGGCAACGTTTTCACTAACTGGCCGAAATCTAGCCTAAATGTTTTAAATTGGGTTGAATTGAACTCTGTTACTGAATTTAATATAAATGTGTCTACTGTGACTGAAGTTAACTGAAAAGAACCAGTTTGTTTTGACTGGATCATATATGTTAGCCCTATTAAACTGCCTGGTTTTTATAGTGTTGAGTTCAAGAGAAATAATCTCAGAGGTTTTTCCACCTTTAATGTGACACATAACCTAGTTACAACTAAAGTGAAAAAAAAAAAAACATAATAATGTGGTTGAACTGGGAGAAGGGGGGGCTTTCTTCTAGCTGGGGATGTGGCTGTGTTCAGAATTAACTAGAACATTATAACTCATGTTGAAAAGGTCCCAGTACACACCTGTCACCTTTTAAAGTGTCTCTGGTTGACCCCAAATAGAGTGAAGCTGTTCTAGAAGGCCTTTTCCTGCCATTTTCTTAGTCACATCTTAAATCAAAAACCAATGAGCTTCCAAAGCACCAGAGGGTCAAAATTGATCAGTCACAAGAAGATTATGAAACATTGTCCAAGGCATTAGATGTACCAATGAGACACAGTCATCGTCAAGTGGAGAAAATGCGCAGCAGTGACATTATGAAGAACTGGATGCCCCTCCAAAATTGTGAAAAGACTAGAAGAAAAGTGGTTAGGGAGGATTCGAAGAGGCCTTCAGCAAGTTGAAGAAGCTGCAGGAACTTCACACTACTAACTGTGTAGAACATGACAACCATTAAAATCAATATCCTACATTAGACAGAAGTATTTCTTAAAGATAAAAACAAACCTGGCTAAATTTCACTTATTTGTATTCTCTTTTACGCCGGTGGGAAAATGTGTTAGGATGAGGGCAAAAGTGAACTTTGTGGCCTTAATTCCAAAAGGTTACTGCATAAAAACAACACACTGCATGGTGGTGGCAGCATCAGGCTTTGGGATCGTTTTTCTTGAGATGGAACTGAGGCCTTGGTTAAGGTGGAGGGGATTATGGACAGGAGCTTTACCTTTCAGTCTGAAAGCAATCCAAAGCATACATCCAAATCAACAGAGATAAAAATGGCTTCACAAAAAGACGATTACAGTTTTAAAATGTCCCGTTCATCGCCAGGACCTAAATCCAAATATAAATCTGTGGGGTGATCTGAGGAAGGCTGTGTACAGGAGAAGCTCTCGCTATTTGAGAGATCCGAGGCGTATTTGCAAAGAACAGCGGGCTAGTACTGCTAGGTCACGATGTGTCATCGTAACAGCCAGCTGACTGGCAGTGCATAGCAACCTGTGGGAGAGTGCAGCAATGTGTTACTCATTAAAAGGAAACTGAAGAGTGAAACCTGATAAAATAACTAAATTTAACAGATTTATTCTACATTTCTGCTTACATCAATATTTTGAAGAATTGTATTAGTAAAAAATATGTTTTACCTGTAATACCCAATGTGTAACCACATTTAAGGAGCAGTACCAGAAATTGTTGCTTCGTTGTTTTGAATTGAAGCAGTGAGATCATAATATGTGTTTTTAGAAAGTTTTTGTGCAAATACTATGGTACCATGACATTTTTAAAGAAGGTAATCAAGCCGTGAGAATATTATACCTATTATCTGACTCTGCTGAGGTCCCACGTGCTGCACCATAAAAGGTCTGCACGTTTAACCTGCTAAATGACTTGTAGGTTTTTGTATTTTTAGTGTCTGAAGAGGTGATGTGTTTCTGAGTGTGGACAGGTAACCCTTACCCCCTCTGCTCTCGCTGTCCGCCGGCTTCACTTGGATCGGACGGTTCATCTGGAAAGAAGAAAAAGGAAAACAGTAGAAAGTTAGTTTAGAAATAGCTCAGTGGTAGCAATAAACACAGTCAGTAACAAATTAAAAGCATTTATGGAGCAAACAATGCTTACAAACTAGAAATAAATGTCACTAACTGTGTTTTAAGCATGACATTTATTGAGAACATAGAAATTCTTTCTGTCTTTCTCACAAAATAACATCCATCCTTACACACCTTAATTAATTTGTCGTACGAAACAATTATTATTGATGAATTCTTTTCCACTCTTGTCTTGTATATTTTCTCTTTCCCGCTTCCCCTTGCAGACCACAGCTGACACAGATATGTGTCATATTACATTTGCAGTGTCATACAGCCCTCTCTTCCTCTCCCCGCCCCTTTCTCTCCAGATCTGCTCTAATCCTGCCGCCCCCACCCCCCATCAAACGCACACAAAAAAAAAAAAAACACACCCACACGGGATTGGGGAAGTGATAAGATTAAGAACACTCGCCAGCTAATCTGGATTAAAGGAGCACGCAGCAGCAGAATATAGAGAGATTTTGAGCCTGACCGAGAAGCAAAGATGGATGGAGAGATAGCTGTAAAAACAAATAAAATAAAACGAGGAGACCACCCAACACTGACATGAATTATCTAACCTTTTCATAATTCATTAAGAGCCAAGCTGCTGAAATGCCATTTCTCTTTCACCTCTCTATTGTCCTATTTAACTAGAGCTCTGTGTTAAATTGTGCACACGTCAGTCCCTTTACAAGCTTGCCCTTCAAATGTATAGAGCATGAAAACGGAGTAAGAGGTACTGAATGAAATTAAGACAAAGAATGAACAAGAGAGGGCAAAAAGGGGAGAAGGGTGGGATTGAGAGGGATTGAAGGGAATAGAAAGGAGCATATGGAGCAAAGAAGGGAGGTGGGGGAGGTGCAAGCAAAGGAGGAGGGAGGGTTAGGTGACAAGTCGACGTGAGAGCAACAGAGTGACACTCTGTTAACCGTGGCTTAATGAAGGTCTTAATTATGGGGCTGGTGACATTTCAGCCAGTCACTGATCCCGTGCCACCGATTGATCTGCTGTGATCGGTCACAGGGAGACGATATCGATCCATGCAGCGGTCGCGATCCTGCCAGCAGGACCCGCATGAACAAACATCTCCGAGCTGCCGCCCAGCTGACCCTAACTGAATGAAATACCAGCAGCACCTGCTGCAGAGGCCTCCTGTGTCTCCTCATCAAGAGCGTTCAATTGATCACACCAATTAATGGGATGATGGAGGGGGCGAGAGCCATCCTCAGATCAGTCAAGCAAATAGAGGTCCAACTCCTGTAGTCAGTGAATTGTTGTTAAAATTATTAGTTTATTAAGTTTTGCTCAGTGTATCACTTGTTGATGTGAGATGACTCTTTACTGTTTACCACTGAAAAAGTCACTTCTTATTCAGCCTGCACACCTAAAACATAAAACCATGCATTATTTACTGCATTTTCTCCGACACTGGTTGATTTGAAAAGATTTATTATTTTAAACCCATTCCGTACATTTACATTATCCTTATGCCAGACAAAAACATAGCCAACGACGTTAGAAAAGTGGCGTTATTTCTCTTTATATATGTCTTGTGATTATCATTTTTCCTGCAGTCTGTCAGATAAGTAATTGCAGATTCAGTCTGAGCTCATTATGTAATTTCCTGTTGAAGCTAACTGTGCTTCAGGGCTTTTGTTAGCTTGTATGTAAACAAGATCAGTCACAAACTAGAAAGGAAGTCCTCTTTTTGTAAATATCTCTCTTACATAAACAGCTCATCACATTTTTTGTCAATAGTCTTTGGGAACAATGAATAGAAATCTGGTTTCTATAGCTTTATTTTTATTTCCATTGTAAAATGATACTGTTCTAATTTCCTGTAGCAGCTAGCTGTGCTGCAGTGCTAACAAACTAGCATGTTTGTAAACTGGGGCTTTCACAGACTGAAGAAAAAAGTCCTCTATTTTTGTCTATCTTTACTAAACTTGTTTCTCATTTTATAATGTTTAGAAAGAACAAGTGGAGATTCTGTTTCTGTTGTGTTATTTTCATTTCTTTTCAGAAATTTGCTAAATTCACTCAGGGCTAACACAAGCGTGTAGGCTACATAAACTAAAAAGCTACAGAATAAAGAAAAAACATAATATGAATATTATGTTTGTCTTCATATAGTCTCAAGGAACTTTAATTGCAGATTTAATCTTAGCTGTATTTCTTATCTATGTTCTAAACCGCTACGTTTTTTGGCATCCTGTAGCAGCTAGCTGTGCAGCAGTGCTGTTGCTAGCTTGTATAAAAACTAAACGCAGCTGATTTAAAGATACATGCAGTTATTTTTAAACCCATCCAGTTTATTTGCATTATCTTTAAACATCAGTTTTTTAAAGAATAACTGTAAATTCTGTTACAATTTTGCCAGTTTTATTACTGTTAAAAACAGTTGCTACTTTTCTACTTCCTGCTGTGCTAACACTACCAAACATACAAATATGAATTGGCATTAAGTGATCACCTTTTAATGTTTCTGTTTTAAATATCTTTATTTATTATCTAATAGTGTTTGGGAGCAATAAGTAAAGATTTGATTTCAGTTGTGCTAATTTTATTTCTGTCCTAAACTGCTATTTTGTTTTTAAACTTCCTGCAGGAACCAGCTGATTTATAAACAAGAGCAACAAGTAGAGATTCAACTGTGCCATTGTTTTTTATTAACCTCCTCCTTTGTAACTCTAACAATACTTGTGTTAGCATCTCTACTTCTGAAACAAAAAGTTATTTGTTGCTGAATGTATAAATTTACATTTGAGTTTGTTTGCTATGTCCATGGCGGCTGCCTCATTTTAATAAATTAATGTTTGAAAAACTGAGTTAATCCGGAACAAAGATTCATCAATTATATAAAATAAACTCAATTATTTAACATTGAGACAATTTTTCTAAACATGATCAAGCTCATGACTTTAGTTTATTTAATATCTTTAATTTAATGGGGGAAAGAAAACATCCCTTGTCCAATATTTTACCGCAGGCTGACAAACAGCGAAGGCCGCGGTGTTGCTGATAAGGTGAGGAGCAGCAGATGGCACAGGAGATTGGAATTAGAATATACAAGAGGGAAAACAGGGCGAAGTGGAGGCCATAAAGGCTGCACCACTTCAGATCAGCACAGCAAATAGAGTTACCCTGAGCAACATGAGGAAGAGGCGCATGGAAAAAAACAAACAAATGAGAAGGACAAAAGGTGCCTCTAGGTCAAGAGATGGAAGGATTAGATGTTTAAGGGAACGAGGAGGGAGGAAAAATGAAGGACGCCATACATTAAAAGATAAAGGAAGAGATGATAGAGGGAGCGTTGATGCCTGTTGAATGTTGGCGCTGCCTCGAGAGCAGATGCAGAAGAAGGGAGGAAAAAATATCTCTCTCTAAGCCTGAACCGCTAACACACACTTTACAGTAATTTGCTCTCTCCCTCCTCCTGTTGCTCTCCTCTCCTCCCCTCCCATCGGCTTGTTTACAAAAAACAGTCCCATACTGAGCACAGGCAACACAGAAGCAAAAAAATATCATCTCCTGATAAAAACCCCATTATATGAGTGTGTTTTTGCTACTTGATTTTTTTAACGTTGTCTCCAAACATTATATACGCTCATCCTCCAACTGAACAAACAGTTTCTGCTCCCAGGCGCTCAAATACATGTACTTTGCTTCCTGCGATGTTGCTGGGGATTTAACCAGGATTATGAGATTAAATTAAATTAAATTCATAGATTATCCAATCAAATCATAGCAATGCATGACCCTCTATTACCACCATGACCACCCCACCCATGCAATCCACATTGACAAACATAAAGGTGTTTTTGCACATAAATGGGCTTTAGACAGAGGAGGAGTTAAGCGACAATGACATTTTTTCACCCTGCTGATCATTACCTGTTTTTGCTTCTACAACACATCTCTGACGTGTGTTTTCTCTCTGGTTTCAACCCATTTTGTTTGTCTACCCTAAAAAGCGGCTGCTCTGAATGGTAAATAAATCAGCAGAGCACATCACCCCTGCTCTTTCAAGCACATTTCAGCAGGGAGGCTGAGCTGGGTGGGGCGTGGAGAGAGAGAAAAGGGAGAGAAGGGAAAGGAAGGGGGGGTTTACAAAGACAATTTTCCTGTCTTCACCTCCCCTCCCTTCTCCATCACACAGTGCTGGTCATTGCATCGTGCCGGTTGCATAGCAACCTGGCATCCCTCGTCCCAGCCGTCTCCAGGCAACGAGACCTGCGACCGTAATCAACCTGCCACCTCCCCTGCTTCCCCCCCCCCCCCCCCCCCCCCCCTCAAATGCTGCTGCTGGTGCTTTGCTTTGCTTTTGCTCCCTTGCTTCTTCTCCTCCATCCGCCTCCTCGTTGCAATTGTGTGTCTTAACGCTTAGATACACAACTGAATTCCCTCCGTGCAGGTGGAAATTGGGTGTATTCACAAGCACAAAAAAAAAAAGAGTTAAATACAAAGAAGAGATACACAGGAGAGAGTGGTCTGATAATGTATCCACACGTGGATGCACACACAGATGGGTGCACACATGGGCAGACAGAAAAAAGCGGAGACAATCCCTCTGCTGCCAGCCACTCGTTAAATCAATCAAACGCAAAGAGACCGACAGCACAACGCTGCTACAGTTCGATAATATTTAATCAATGGGAGAGTATTCAGGGTAAAAGCTGCTTCCTCCAGTGTTGTCTCCAGTCTCACAGGGTTCAATAGATTGTCCAGTCCTACAAAGGAGATGACACTCAGCCGTTTCATTAGACAGCCAACAAGAAATCCCTCAAAGTGAACATCAAAGCATTGTGTCGCTTCGAATTGTTACATATTCAAGTCAAGTGTTGTCTGACTTGATTCAGTGAGGCAGACTAGGAGGAGAACTAATTTAAAGACATGTCAAACATATCAAATAAATAAATAAATCCCAAATACCCTTTTCACTAGTTTTCAGAGCAGGTTAGTAATTTTTAAAAAGCCAACTAAAAAAAGGAAGGCACAAACATATTTGGATGATGACATAGCGTCTGTAATGGCAGTCTCTTGGGGTAAACACGTAATATATTGTTTTCTTGACCAAAAAAAACTAAATTTTTTGGAATATGTTGAATAGATGTATGCCTGCTGATTGGTGAGACTGAAAAAGGACGGAGTGAGCATCTTTGATATGAAACTGAACTATAGATGAGCTCTGTAAAAGTATAAACACAGGTGGGAAGGACGAAATCCTACTAGGCCAAAAAACTGTTAATTTGTTGGAAACCCTATTTCCCTTAGGACTGTGAAACATTTGGAATGCTCTCTTTATGGGAAGGAACAACCAAAATTTAAGGGATGAAGACACTACACAGTTAATGCCCCAGTTAGTGCAGATAGCTCCAGCAGGGAGTATACAGTCAAGACCCCTGAGGAATCTAGCCTGTATTGTTAATGATCATAAAGTTTATCAGGTAAGAAGATGCTTTCTTTTACAGATAGCTTTAGCAGCATCGGTTATTCTCTGTGTCTGAGCCAAATGAAGGAGAGAACTGCAGATGATTTTGGAGTTTTCTTACCTTTCCTTCCATCGTCCATGTGTGTGTAGCATTAGCTTGAAGTGACCTTATAGGTCCAAGCAACATGATGTGGGTAAACTAACTGCAGATGGCCTTATAGCGTTAGATGGGCATGTAAGATACACTGTAGTGTGCTGTGGCCTCAGAAGTAAAATGATTATATAAAGAAGAGTGAGACTTGCTAAACCACTGCATGTCTCCACAATACAAAGTATTCTGGTGGAAGAAGGAGCACCAGAGTAACAATGTTGAGCAGAAATTGCAAAACCTAACCAGTTTTAATCACATGCAGTCATTACCCACTGGGAATTACAGGCAGACTGACCTCACCACAAAGCACTTTGGTATCCCTCAGTAGGGTTCCAGTTTATTAAGTCTCCAAACAGTCCTGCTGACTTCATTAGATAAACCGCTATAGAAATCTTCAAGTTATGAACTCAGATTCAAGCTGGGGACTTTACTTTTGTCTTGGGTAGCCATTGTGTTTTGCATTGATGCAAGTTTCAGAGTTTACATCTTCAGCAGATTTCAGTTGTGTTCTTGGCTGCGTTATGCTTTCTTTATTTCTTTCACACTTTTTTTTTTTTTACATGTTTCTCAATTTGGGACATGAAATAGAATATGACAGTTGTGAGCTACAAGCCTGGACCCAGCTAAAGAAGGCAAAGCAAGAAATAGGATATATGTCCTTCAAAGTTCAGAGTCTAATAAGATTTTTGAAACAACAGTTCCTGTATGAAGACACTCCCCAACCCCCTAAAAAAACACGCCGTCTCTTAGTAACAGATGTCTGTATTTAAGCTGATAAACACACTGCCTCAGTGCACCTCCATCACCCCACCTCCACTTTCATTATTTCAAACTTTTCATTCATTTCTTCCTCTCCTTCCAGCCTCATTATTGCACCCCCACTCTCATTTTCTCTCTAATTCACACCCTTTTATCACCTCTGTAAATCTAATCTGCATTCATCATTACATTTGGCCCAGAGTGACGTACAAAGGACGAGCCCTCTCTTTGTTTTGCTGTTGTCAGTGAGCACCGCCTGTTCTGCGCCGTGTATATACGCATGCATATGTAAATGAATCGATGCATTAATTCACACTTAACTCTGCACAGCTTCATCAAGTGAAGACACTCGCTCCAAGCCGGTCTAATTGCCATCACCATAATCATCCATATCTCAGTGAGGTTAGGACATAAGCTAAGCACGAAGGCGCTGCTTTCTCCTATTATTGTCAGACAAGTGAAGTGACATATTGCAGGTCAAACCTTCTCTTCATCAAAGCATGTTTTAGCACTTGGTGAAACATCAGTTTTCTCTTGCAGAACATAAAATGACCATTTTATCTCCTTGCATCATAAATGTAAGACTGAAATGAGGCAATGCTAACAGGTATATGGGAGTGATAGTTAATGTCAGCCTGCTGTAGATGAACTGATACTCATCTACAGTAGGATGTTTGCTGCGACATTAAGGGTACAAATTATGACGTCCAGAATTACAACTTCCTCTCTCATATCCAGCGTAAAAGCTCGGGCTATATTTAGTTTATGCATTTTTTTTTTCTTCTTGTCTGACTATCGATAAAACCCCTCTGTCTGCACCGGCTAAGTCCCAATGTCTGAGTAAATGTCAGGATTAGTCAGATGTTCCACTCAGAGAGAGCTCGTCCCTCTCATATGGGCAGCTTAAATGTAGAAGCAAAGACTTCCTCCTCACACATGCTTCAGAATGTGAATGAAGAAACCCAAGAGGAGCTTATGAAAATAAAAATAATAAAAAAAAACTTTTGTTCATCCAGCCATCTTGTCGGATGTGTGTTCTCAACGGAAACATTGTTGCACAAAAGTAAACACACAGCTACACACAAAAGCACACACCCTTCATTAAACTGTGTTAGCATGAACACCTGCCCTCCCTTCCCCCGCTGTGCAAGCAAACACACACAGATAGAGCTCATTTTCCCCCCATATTTGTCACTATCAAATTCAGATGGCAGTCTAAAAACAAAGATGTATGCATAGAAGGATATTTTCAAAAGCTAACAACTACAAACTAGCCATGTCAGCCAAACTGTTTCTCTTGTTTCTTGCTACGGTCTATTTATCTTAATAGCTGGATTTGGGAATAATAATCTCCTAGTCAACTTAACTGTGTTCGAGTTAAATGTCACAAAACTAGAGGGATTTGATCATCGCTGTGCTAAATGACCATGCTAACAGCTATTAGCAACACAAGCTAATGGGGGTGTATTTTTCTGCATTCAAATACTGTACTAACATGTTACCTCTTAGACGATGTAAAGTGTGTATGATTTATTTATATGTTGAACATAGATGCAAATAAATAGGACACTTTTGCAGCTTTTATCAAATTTTCTTTGGTTCAGGTTGATGTGGAGGTAGGGACTTTGAATTCAAACTAAAGAGGCATTTTAAAACACCCTAACTAGAGATGCAAGGATATCAATTTTGTGGCTAATTTCTGATCATCATTTTTTGCAAAGCTTTGGCCTGCTGAATTTAACATTACTCTTTATGAACTATAATAAAAGAAAATACAATAAGAACATAGATAATATTTGTTCTAGCTGTCTTGCCATCAGGGGTCATTATATATTACAAGGAGAGGTGATTTCACACAGTGTGTGAGAGAACAGTCTCTTCAAAACAGGGTTTCATTATCATAATATCTTCAGACAAAATTATAACAGAGTTGAAATGTTTAGCATTTTATATTGGCAATTAGTCTGGTGAGCATAGCTAGAACATTGAGCTTTACAAAAACATTCCCTGACAGACAGAGGCTGAAGGCTTAGAATAAACGCAAATCTGCTGTTCTCAGCTCAGCCTTCCTGTTAACTGCTTAAAGTTTTGTTCTGTCTTGCTCTCTTGCAGTTTGAATGGAGTGAAAACATTCATCGACACTTTTTCAGATTTCATTTTTAACACCTCACTGATACTGAAAGAGGTTAACTGTGAGTCTTCTCCCTTTAGTAACAGCGCCCACACTGAAGAGTGTTGTCAGCTCAACCTAATAATGCTTAGCCAAGTGTTATTGACCCAAAAGTTCAAATGTTTTTATTTAAAACTGAAATTATTTAGATCATAAACCACAAAATACGATGAAAGCCACAGTCCAGTGGGAGATATGATACATGTCAACTGTCACCATAATTTTTGGCCATTGTCATACGCAGTTGATGTTTTTTTCAAAGTCTTTATGCTAAGCAAACTATACTTTTGAGTGCAAGCACAGATACATAAAAAAACTAACTTCTTGTCTTACAATTTTAGACAGTAGATGTATAGCAACACCTAAACATCACAGTGCACTAATCTTAATGCTCTGGCGATGCATGTTTATCTATTTTAGCCCCAAAGTACTGGTAGGCAGGTGGGAACTGATGCTGTCTTGCGTTTATCTGAAATGTTGGAAGCTGGATCTGGAAATGGCATCAGTTCCAGCTGCAACAAAAAAAATTGTTTAAATTGCAAATTTTTGTTTTCACCGACTAGAAAAACAATCAGCCATAAAACCAAATACAAATATATGTGTACAGGATTCCTAAACAGTCTTGAAAAGTATGGAATTTGGTTTTATCAGTTTCCAATTCTGGATAAATATGGAAAAAAGATAATTTAGTAAGGGAAATGTATTAACTTACAAAACTTTATTTCTAAATCCCTAAACTAAAAGACAAAGATTTTGGCATGAACAGCCTTGCTAATCTAAGCACCACACAGAAGACATGAATGGAAACAAAATGGGACAAACGAGAAGCAAATAAGTGCCTCTGAATCAAGAAACGAGGTGATGAAGACATTTTTAGTTAATTTCCCTTAATAGACACTCTTTTAAAAAATTTATTTTAACCGCCATTTTGATGTTTTTTTTTTTGTTTTCTTTACCTCTAGACCCTTTTAGTTCAGGGCTTTAAACTCTACTTGCAGTTCTTAAAATGGGTGTGGTTTAGAGACCAAAAACATTGTATTTTGTGAAATTTCTACAAAAACGGAAAAGACATTACAGATCACACAGTAAAATTTTAATGATTCGTATCTAGTGTTGAATAATCCAGGTGTTACAGATCTGACTTAAAGCCAATGCCAAAAAAAGCTGTAAAACAGGCCTTCACCACACTGTTGAATCAATTTATTTAAGAAAAAAAGTCTGAAAAGGGTATGAAATTTTGAAGTTTGTGTGTGTGCATGTTTTATCCGCTGGACCTATTTAACATGGTAGCCAGTGTCAGCGCCTCTAAAATAGATTAATTAGTGTAATGTTTCTTTTTCTTGCATAAATCCACTTTTTGTTAACCAGCATTAGTGTTACCAACTGTAGGCTAGGCAAATGTGTTTGTACTGTATGTTCAGGTACAAGGAAACAGTGAGCAGTGATGCTTCTTTCAGGTGTGTACCATTCCTCAGTGGATTATTTCATCTAAATTAAGTGTCAATGGACAGGGAGAAGGGTAAAGGCGTTCAGTATAAGACATGTCAATATGTATCAAACAGGGATGAATTCAAAGTGGAAAAGTGTTTTGCAGAAACACTAACTATACTCCAAACACTAGAGATAGATTAAAATATGTAAAACCTTAGAATTTAAAGATGATGTACAGTAGTGAGAAAAAGTATTTTCCCCTTTCAGAGTTCTTCTGTTTTTTTGGTCAAACTTACTGTTTCAGATTAGATCATATCAGACAATGACCACTTCAATTCAAAAGTGTTACAAATGATGACTTTATTTATTAGAGCAAAAACCTATCCAAGAATCAAGGCAGCAGTTAAATAGAAGATGTCTGACAACATGAAGTAGGCAAAAAGGTTTCACAAAGGAAAACATTGTGACCTGATCTAGAGAAATTCTACACCAGATAAGAAACAAGGCTTCTGGACTCCCAGCAAACCAATGGAGAACACATGGAATAAGTGTGGAAACTTCCCACAAGTGACCAGTCTACCGAAATTACCCCAAGAGTGCATCAAAAACTCAGCCAGGAGGTCACAAAGGAACCCAGAACATCTAAAGCACTGTAGGCCTCACTTGCCTCAGTTAAGATCAGTGTCCATGATTCAACAATAGAGATTGAGTTAGGCAGAAGGACAACTATCTGCAAATCCAACACTGAATGTGTCAAAAAAATTAAGGTTTGGAATGGCCTAGTCAAAGTACGAATCTAAACCAAATTCAGATGCTCTAGCATGACCTCAAATGGGCCACTCATGCAGGAAAACCTTTTTAATTTTTCTGAAAAGAAGAGTGGGATAAAATTTCTACACATCGACGTAAAAGACTCCTTCCCAGTTATTGCAAACATAGCTGCTCCTGCAATGGGAGACACGACTATGTTTAGGGGGCATTTACTTTTTCACCTAGGTTGTTTTGGATACTGTTTTTCCTTTAATAAATAAAATCTGCATTTGAAAACTGGTTTTGTATTTACTCAGGTTATTGTTTTCTGATATTAAGGTTTGTTTGATGATCTGAAACAATTGCATGCGACAAAAATACAAAAACAGAAGAAATATGTAAGGGGGCAAACAGCATTGTCCTTTTTTTTTTTAACAAGGACTGTTTGTGTAATTCCTAAAGCAACAACTAGGTCTAGTTATAGGGTTTCTATATTTTCTAAATCCTAAAGCTAAGCTAAGTTAGCCTGCTTTTAGTTGCAGGTTTAAAATTATCAAACAGGCACAGTTGTTAAACTTATGTCCAAAACTGTCCGACTTTTCCTTCTGCCCACCGTCTGGTTTGCTGTTTAAACCCAGAATCAACTGTTACAACAAAGACTGCATCTATTGCTCCTAAAAACCTAAAATATATTCTGTTTACAATCCCAGAGGCTCAAGCAAACTACAAAAAAATGCAACTACAAAATGCAAATACCTTTTTTTTTTTTTTCTCTCTGCAGATGTTTTCTCAAAGGTTAACGGGTTGTAAGATTGGCCAATTCATTTTTACTCATGTTAATTATGCAAATAAATCTCAGCCCTACCAATCAACTGTGAATTACTCTGGTTGGGATCCTGCTTTGTAAAACAACGTGACTTAATGTGGCATACTGAGGATGTTACTGTCTCCACACAAGTGGCCTAAGACAGGAATGAAGCTGTAACAACAGAAAGGAGGAGATGTCCAGGTAGGACAGAATGAGTATAGCTCAGGAGGAAAATCTCTCTTCCTAATCTCCATTTCCACACTCGGATAGGAATTTGGTTTATTGCCTATGCCTCTGTTTTTTCTACAGCTCCGCCACTTTGACTTCCATTCTCTGCCTTCAGCTGCTTTTCGCCTTCTACTTCTCACTTAGAGACATACTCTCTCACCTGAAATTAAACACAATGCTAGGTGCCACTCTGATACATCCATCTGCTTGCCCCTGCCTAGCTTCTATCTCTTCCTTTCTTTTTCCCCGTCTTTCTTCTTTTCCATTGTTAGAGGAGACAAAGGAGCAGTAAGAGAGGGAAAAAAAGGCAGCACTGAAAGTTAATGACATCTTTCAACCTTCTCTCCTTTTCAGGTGTGCTTTCATTTAGGATTTCTTCTCTCACTCCTATAATTGCTATCATGTTATTCCTTTTGTATCACCCTGGCCATGAGATGCCAAAGTTAATTATTCTCTGGCAGCGCAGGTGCAATTACATGACAATTACACCACAGCTGGTGGCAGGGGTGGAAGCAGATCTTGTCCTTGTGGGCGTGTTTGGAGCTAATAAGATGGTTTTCTGTGTTTTTTTTCCTCCTCCTTATCTTTGGCGAGTCAGAGTGGAAGGGGGGCAGGGAAGGATTGGCAGAACACAGGAGGGTTTAGGTTGTTCCACATGGCTTAGAGGTAAGAGGTTGTGAGGAGGAGAGCTGCTGGAGTAGAAGCAGAAGGGGAAGAGGGCTTTATCACAGGCACTGGGCCCTGCTGATCCTGTATGAGAGGTCAGGAAGGGTTACCCTACTGTCATGCTAACAATAGGATTTCTTTTATCGCCATCCTAATAGCATCCGCTCCTTAAAACTGTCTCTACATCCCCTAGCCACTTTATGCCTGCCATTACAACAACCATCAGGTGCTGAAACCTGACTGAAGAGTAAAAATTAAATTAATTAATTAATTAATTGCGTTTTACATTCCAATATTGAAATATTGATGATGATTCTCAGTGGGGATTTTTTGCGTGAATCTGTCTTTCTCCACTCCCCTCCAAATTAGACATAAAAATATCAATCCTTTTGAGGTTACTCTTGTGGTTCATAAAAACAAAATACAAGACATATATAAATTCATATAGAGACATTCAAACAGTACCCTGCCTCTCGCCCATAGACTGCTGGAGATAGGCACCAGCTCCCCCGCGACCCACTATGGAATAAGCGGTAGAAAATGACTGACTGACTGACTGACATTCAAACAGTAAGCGAAGAAAACAAGTAAGTAAACATCCAGCTTAAAAAATGAGTCTATGCACAAGCTATATTTTAAGGAAAACAGATAATCCCCTTTTACCCCCAAAGCTCTTGACAAACAAAAACATTATCCTCAGTCGTCTCCAAATGAGTTGTGCAGTTCATGAAAAAATTCCTGTATGGTTCGGTATACTAGCAGGACTGGAGATGGTATTTTTATTTTTTATTTTATGCAATCTGGACTGAATTTTATCAGTCCAGATTGCCAGATTACCACTGGCTTGACCAGTACTAAGACTGACCAGTCTCAGTAGTACTGAGACTGGTGAAACCTGAACAGAGTTATTCTTTAAACAAAGATTCTTTAAAACACAGTTTGAGATTAATGCAGCCTTTATTCTTAGTTTATTTAGTTCTAAAAGAAAGTTTTTGTTTTTGTTGAAGATTATGACAAGTGAGGAAAGGACCATAGGACTGGACAAAAATGATCCTACAGATTCTTAAAAAAAGATGATTTGGGATTTTGGTCTATCCATTGGTTTATCTGTTTTTATAAAGTACAAGACCGTCTGTCCGGTCTATATTCATTTAGTTTTCAAATGTCCTGACAAGTTATTTGATAAAAATGTTTTATTTTGCATAGTGGGCTACATTGTGCAAGTTGTGTTTGTGGGGGTGAAAGTTGGCAGCATGGAGGATGGGCTTCCCCAGAGCAGCATTAATGGAAGAGTCGCCACTTATTATAATCCTGCTTTTTATTCTTTTTATATCTATTCCGTTTCCAAAAGCATTGAAAATGTGCCCCTTTTGGCTTTTCACAAATATATTAATGGTTTAGTATTTTTAAGAGCGCTTGTTCTGTCAGCTTAAGCAAACAATGTGGTGGGTATGGTTGCTTTGTAGTGTCAACGGTAGATTTGTCTACTACAGACACCTAATGAGACATTCAGCCCTGTTGCATAATGGCTTTGTGAAAGTAATTGTAATATCTGGTTAAGCCAGCAGATTGGATCGGCAGTAACGATTACAAAGAGAGGGAGGAGAAAGAACAAATATAGATGGTAAGAAAACAAAAATAATAACAGTATACATGTTACTACCTATCACAGAGAGTAATAATTATAAGAGAAAATAAACACAAAAACTAAATGTGTGTTATGCACCCAAAGCCATACTAACAGAGAATAGATACAGATATGCATAGATTGATTACATACATTCAGATTTTAGCGACATTTTTGAATAAACACTTTTTTTCTGTTTGATTTTTTACAAATAGAGCAAACCAATCACAAACTGTGTTTGACAGAATCTGTAATCATTCTCGACTAATTCATTATAACTCTGTGCTTTTGCACTTAATCCAAGCTTGTCCTAATGTAGAAAAAAACTAAAAATACTCCTTTTGTGTTTTCACAGATGAAGGTTTCTTAAATCTCAGATTTTTTAAAGAAATCCTGTCCAGTGTACCAGATTCTAGTTGAGGCATGAGCAGTTTAAATATTTTAGGTTTGAACTAGAGATAATTACAATCAATCCAATTCCTAAAGGAAAGAAACACTCAGCGAAACAGCCCTTTAATTTAGAGCCGAATCAGAACCTGCAAATCAAATATCGAATTATTCAATGTTGTCTTTCAGTGCTTTTTCTGGTCATGGAAACAGGAGACCTCCAGGCCATGCTGCTAGTGATGCTCTATTCTGTGCGTTCTAAGATTAAAGAGGACACACTTGCCTCATTTTCTATTTCATCATGTATCACAATGCTTTGTAAAAAATAGCATTGTTAAAAATAACGTGTTAAAAATAACAACACAGGGGGTACGTGATGTAGCCTATACAGAGGTGTTAGTCTGGGGTTCGATTCCCTACCTTGAGACCTTTGCTTCATGTGTTCCACCTTCTCTCTCTGGCTATTTTCTGTCTAAGCACTGTCATTAAAGGCCAGTAGCCCTCCCCCAAAAGCCCCACACCTACTTGAATAAAGACTTCTACCGTTATAATTACAACCCTATCTCTTTTGTTGAGGATAGGCCAATCAGCTTTTTTGAATTGGCTTCTATACTGAAGGTTTGCTTGTAGGGAACACCCAAACAAGTTGTTTGTCATCTCCACGGATCTCAAGTTTTTCCTTTTTGTGTGTCTGTCTCCACCGCTTTAGTTTTTTACTATGACAGACTTACAAATGGCAGCATTTTGGAGAAGTTAGCCATTTGCTTCAGTCTTCTGACGGCCTTTGCACTGCTGTAAAAGGCTGTGAGTCCAATAAAACCAGCATGTTTTGATAGATGTGTCTTACGTACATTATATGTCTGTGATTACAGACACTTAAGTCATTTTATCAGGCTATAAAACAAAAACCTATATTAGTCATGGAGCAAGGAAGTTTTGCTGTAAACTTGGTCAGATTGCCGTTTTAACGACTCTCCCTGAAGTAAGCCCATAAAACAGCAGGTGTATGTACCAGAAAACAATAGTGCTACTCAGCAAGAAAAGCAGCAGAATTAAAGTGAGGCAGAAAATACACTCTTTTTACACAATCGTAACCATAGATACGAAAATCGACTCACTCAGTGAGTGTCAGCCATGTTGGAAGGGGACAAAACAACCAAAAGAAAGCTTTTAATAGAACCAGGGAGCTGTGGTTTTAACAGGATTTGAAGACGTTTATGGGTTTATGTTGGAGAGGTGTTGATCTAGCTTTTAATGGCCAATACCAGTTTCTCTTTTTCCTTGACCTGCCGATTCAGATTTTCATTTGAAGGACTGTAAAACAAGCTAAACTGAATTGTTTAAACCTGGCTTTAATTCAAACAATTAAAAGTCAACTATAAACGCTGAAACATGCCGCATGTTGCTTTACAGAGGAAGTCGTTTTGAATCAATCAGGAAATGAAGGGATTATAGGTGTATCTGTATTTATAAATAAAAGATGTCACAAACCTTTACACTGATTTCTACTAAAATCAAAACAGAGTGCAGCAAAGAACATGTTTCCTGATCCATCAACAGGCAAAAAAGTTGGAGTTTTCAAGGTTGCATTTGATGAACAGTAAATAAAAATTAGGGGTTTATCATCTAGATACTGTACAATTGTTTTTGTCTCTGGTGACTCAGAAACTTGAGTGTTCAGCAACAAGCCACAGTGTTTTTCAGTTTTAGGTTATTAAAATAATTCAAAAGTACTCCACAAAATAGACGGCATCAAGATGGCCTCTATTTTGTCAAGCGCCCCAGTCTCTCCTGCTGTAAAACACTCACACAACATGATGCTACCAGTCCCTTATTTCATACTCAGGAAGGTTTTCGGCCATAATGGTCATGATGGCAAAACACTTCAATTTTTGTTTCATCAGACAACAGGACGTGTGTCACAATGTTACGGTCTTTTCGCATTAGCAAACTGTAATCCACCTTATATGTTGCTTCTGGAGTAATAGCTACTTCCTCTCGGATTGTTTTGTTTAATCCATGTTGTTACAGGACTTGTTTAATTTTGAGTAATATCAGCTTGGACACGAAGAAAAAAAATCATCTCTGGGACACAGAACCCATCTCTTTCATGAACAGCACGGTAGCTGACATTCTCTATACAGTTTTATAAGAAAGCAGTGTGTTTGAGGTGTTGCCTTAAATACATGTACGGTTTGCCTCCAACTAACTCAGATGTTGTTAATTCATCTATCAGAAACTTCCAAAGCCATGGTTTTATCATCTGGGTGTCCCAAACTGTTTAAACGCATAGTAATCTTAGTACATAAAAAGTTCAAAATTTAAAGAAAGTAAAAACATATTTTTTCTTATTATTCTGCCATTTAGGAAATAGAAATAACTTCGGTATTCCCAACTGATACCATCATATAAGACATATCTGACAAGCAGTATGTCTTTTACTATAACTTGTTCCGTAGGCCTTCAAATAAGGCTAAAGAATAACTAAATCAAATATTTTTTAGCATTATTTTACTTTATTTTTTGAGCATATTTTGCTATTTTTATTCAATCAAAAATACTGATACCAAAAGTAATCCCTAGCTGCAACCCTAAATTGCATTTCCTCTTCTCTCTTCCCTCAAAAGCTAAAGTCTTGTCTTCAGCTGACATTCAAGAGTGGAAAAAAATAAAGACATGAATGATGTAGATTTGAACAAAAATAACCAAAAGGAAACGGGGGTGATGCCTTGTTAGTAAAAGAGGAAGCACAGCACAGCAGCAAACTCTGGGAGAGCACACTCTGTCTCAGTAATGCCTTGCCTTGTCGCTTTGTCTCTCATATAGGCGGTTATTATAGAGACGCGGCTGTCATGTCATATTTAGCTCTGGAAATGTCATTTGGCAGCACACCTGCTGCCTGGCTATGCTAATAAAGCTAGGTTTAACTTTGATTAGAATCCAGAGAGAAGTGGGGGCAGAAGAGAAGAGGAACGTCAACGAGATTAAGAGCTGGAAGAGTCACTCCAGTGGTGAGCCTCATGCAGACATCTCTCTCGACCCGTGACATGTCAGCGAGATGACTCATGCTTTAGCTGGATGGATATGTCTGGATGCATCACATATGAAACATAAGAGGGAGAGCAGCCCCTGACCTTTCTTGGAACATATCGGCTAAAGGGTGAAGTCAAGCCCGCATGTCAAACTTGGTTTAAATTTCTTGTGTCCGCGCACGTCTGTGTTTGTGTGTTCTGATAGTCTGACATGCCAGCTATCCCAAGCTAGCGAGGACTGAAAAAGACATTGACACACTTACCCCTGGTAGGGTCTTCTGCTCATGCAGTGCATTCTGGGCTTTGAGGGCTGACTCCCGTGCACAATACGTGAGGAAGGCACATCCTGGAGAGAGACAGGAGGTAGAGCCCCACATGTATGGCAAGATTTAACTCAGTTCAGGTCAGTTTATTTACATAGCTTATATTCAGAGCAAACATCATCTCGAGGCACTTCATGCTGTCCAATTCCTATTGTATACTATAGAATATAGCTAATTACAATATAACACAATTATAAGCAGATTTAAATCCAGTAACATACAGTGCCATTAAATTCATGATTCACAGCTAAACACAGAAACCTGAGCCAGGGGTACTTTTTATGGAACAGAAAATAAAGGGTACACAGGGCTAACAGTAGCAATAGCTCTCTAAATGTAAGAAACACAGCTAAACCTAGAAGCTCTGACCAAACAGTTTATTTCATTAAAAAAACAAAAAACAAATTCGCCGTGGACTTGTGGACAAATTTAAATACAGAGACACTGAACCACAGGTACTTTGGATGGGAAAGAAAAAAATAGTCCAGAGTTAATGGCAGCAATAGCTCCAGCAATGGATTTGTCAAAAAAGGAGACACACTGAACAATGAACCACTGGCCTAGGAGTACTTCTATAGGAAGAACACAAGTAGTTAATGCCAGTATTAACTATATTCAGGGATGAAATACAGCTGAACATAAATACACTGAACATGGGGTACTTTCTATGGAAAAGAAAATGAGAGAGAGTCCACGAAGTTATTGATAGCAAGTGCTATGTCCAAAAAAGAGACATGTCTAAACATTGTTGCACTAATCCAGATGTACTTTCTATAGAAAAGAGCAATATTACATCATGGTAAAGGGAGCTATAGCTCCCTCAATGGCTTTTTTCCTGGGAAGAAACATAGCTTAACACAAAAGCTATGTGTCAGGACTCCTTTCTATAAAAAATAAAATAGAAGAGCACTCAAAGTTAATGGGAGCACTAGATCCTTCACCAAAGAATTAGAACTTTCTATGGATTACACAGATTTAATGGTGGCAATTTGTCAGTGGTTCCATCCAAGAAAGAACCACAGCTAAGCACAGATGCACCGATCCATGAGTAATTTTTTACTAACAAGAAAAACAACAACTATAAAGACTTAATTTCAACAACAGCTCCTACAACGTCTTTGTCCATAAAAGAGACAGATAAACACAAAAGCACTAGGCCAGGGGTACTTTCTGTTGAAAAAGAGTATACTTAGTTAATGCCAGCAACAGCTCAGTCAAATGCTCCATCCAAGACAGAAATACCAAACAGAAAAGGCAGGAGTACTTTCCATGAGAAGGAAAACACTAAAATAGTTCATGAAATGAAAGATTTAGCATTTTTATGTCCAGTTTATTGTTTAATAAATTAATACTGACAACTGTTCTGGACTGTAACGTGTTAATCTTTCTTTGTAGACAAACAAACAACTCTTACTTTTTAAAGCCCCCGCACCATGTGAGATGTCTGATCATATAGTCTAGAGACACAAGTGTGAGCTTTTAATATCACTCTGCTCCAGCACAATGTATGCAGTCCCACATAATAGAGAAAGGCTTTCATTAACCTTTAAAGCTCCCTCACATCATGAATATGTAAATGTATGCAGAATAGGTGTTATAGGTGTTGGAAGGCTGATACCACCTGGCCCATACGTCTCCCAAACGACTGATGGTTTTTTAGTTTTTTAATTGAAGAGTCTTTTTGTTTTCCTTGATCTGATTTGCATTAGAAATGACAGAAAGGATCATTGTTCATCTTAGCTAGCTTCCCCGGCCTCGGTCCATCTGTCACATGAGATTTGTTGATTTTCCTTGCAAAATATGAACAGCCAGCTCACCATGTGATGAACTGGTACTTTCTAACTGACTGACTAACTGATTGCCTTGTTATACCAACTTCTTCGAAAGAATTTGAACTAATCTGGTTAGTCCAAGGTGAAAAACAGTTAAGGAAAATGTTTGTGTTTAAAGCTAAAATGTAACACCTTAAATTAAGTAAAAATTCAACCCTGCCATGATGCCCAGAGGCAAAAAACTCCTAATCTAACAGTTCTTTTATTGGTTTTAACATTGTTATTCAACTGTGTAATCATTTGCATTAAATCTGTACACAACAAACAGAATATGCCTTTATGTGTGAGTTAGTGTTATACCTCTTGTTCTCAGTCAATTTAAAATTCCTTTTGATGAGCAAGCAAAGCACTGTGGTAATAAAAAGGACCACTGCATTTTTGACCATGGTCTTTTCTTCATTAATTGATCAATTCTGAATAAAAACCTTTCTCTGACCTCAAAAGATGATTCATCTTTAATAAAACATTTTTTTTTTTCCAATGGTAGGCTTCCTAACTGAGTCTACAACCAATTTAAGGGTACAAATAACGTCGGAGATACTCGTTAGATCGATGGTTCATTGGATGTTTGGTCTTGTGTGGGTCCTTAGAGACAACACCTCAGTGAGAAGTCATTTAACATGAATCAAATTTACTGTAAATCCATTTTCAGATGGAAATTATAGCTAAAGACCTTTTTGTAATCCTACACTTTTTTCTCGCAGAGATGTTTACCTTTGTGCATCCCCGTGTACTTGTCCTTTATCACCGTTAACTCGTAGATCTTCCCAAACTGTTCGAAGATGGGTTTCAGGTCCTTCTCCTCCAAGTTTCGGGGTATCTGCCCGATGAAGAGCTTGATTGCGTCAGGCTCCTTCATTGAGAGATCTGAAGAGGAACAACACACACATTTATAACAGAAACATAGAGTGGAGGCGTTCAGGAGCCTGGAGGCTTAAATTCACACTGCACAGGAGGTGCAAACAGGAGGCCGGGGATGGAGGTGCAGATGGGAGCATTCAGTTGAAATGGCTGGCTGAAACGATGGTTCATGCATCCTCTGAGAAATGCACATCATGATTCTAATAATGTAAATTCTGGCAGCTTAAAGCACAAATTTCACTAAAAAAGCAGATATATGTATGGTATTGTGTTCAAGAAAATGGTAAGAATCAGTTAATATAATGCCTTACATAGAAAGGAATGATTGGATGCAGTGTATTTTCAATGTTCTGCATTCACATTCAGCAAGCCAATAATATATTTAGCCCTGTTGAATGACTCTCCCTGCTCTTCATGCTCACACCTGATATAGCTTTTAGTGACTGAGACACTAAAGCTCACAGAGAGGTCCACACATCATGATGATAGGCAACAAGTATTAGAGCTGGAAAAATCCAGGTTAATCTCAACGATATTGTCATTGCAATAATAAAAACTGAATAGAATGGAAAAGACAAAAATAAAATAGAATACAAAAGAATAGAATAGAATAAAATAGAATGATTCTTTGCTTCTCACTTAGGAATTTCACAGTGTGTCAGCAACCAAGTGATCAGTAAATAGAACAACAATGCCTAACGTATCACATTTGAAATGATTCCTTCTGACCCCTTTGCCTCTTGAATAAAGTTATTACTTTTTGGTAAAGATAATAAAATGATTGTAAAAGCCTAATGTCTCTAATATGATACAAAAGTAACTGAAAAACATTTCTGCTACCTATTTCCTGTCGGCTTTTAAAGAGTTAGCCGGTTAACACAAAATGTATCATTTTTGATACTGTTATTTTGCTAACAAAGTATTTTTTATCAAACATCTGCTGCATCGAGTAAACATGTTGCTGAACACATTTGACAGTTTCTCTATAAAACTGAAAAATCTAAAAAAGATTGCACTTTCTTCAAAACCTGCATATAAAATACAGATTTTTAGTTCTAACAATTAAATGACTGCAAAGCCTATTCCAAAGAAATTTGAAAACCAGGTTTTGTTCATTTTTTTTCCTTCATGAAATAAACCATTCTGTTTTTATCTGAATTTTCTAACAATAAACAGACCATAAACGTATGAAATAAAAAGAACAGATGTATGCAGTTGTGCAGTAAAATTAAAAATGTATCCCAGATTATACAAGTGAAATAAATTGTATCTTGAGCGAAAAAGGCAACGTGCAAGTATATAGGCAGATATAATATGTTGCATGTAAAGATTACAGAAACAACTGTATAGCTGCACAATATTCAACAGTAAAATCACAACTGCATGTGTTCCTTATATCGTGCGGCCCTAAAACGATCTAGGATAGATCTATAGTGATAATGGGGTACCTCAGAGGAATTATGAAACCAACAACAGCAGCTTGTGTCATAGAAATCGTCATAAAGTTTGTTTTTGGCAGAACTGTCAGGTATTTCAGAATTTTAAAATCTAACTTTTAAACTGAAAAAGGCCTAATTTAGTATTATGCTTTTAATAAAAACACAAAAACCAAAACCATCAGCAAAAATAAGCTTTTCCTTTTTGGTGGTGATCATTTGTAACATAGATAACATCCGCAGCCTTTTCTTTGCATCATGATCTTATTTTTTTTTTAATGATTTTTCCATTACTGTAGCCTAAACCCAGTCCTTCCTGTGGATTTGTGGCAGATTTGTGCCCAACATGACAGCGTGTCAGTCAGCACAGCTGGAGAGCTCTTTGTCAAGACGTCGGTGACAACAACAATGACCTGGATGCGATTTCACGCATTTCAGCAAAAACACACACACATAAAAAAAATACAAAAAACACAACAAAGAGTTAAGAGAATAATACCTGTGGTGCTGGTCGCGGTGAAAAATTGGAGTGATCTGGTGGATGTGTGTCTTCTTCCTTCCTTCCTGTTGTTTGGTTATTATTAAAGCTCAGTTTCTCAGTTCATCTGTCCGTCTCTGAATCCTGTAACAAGTTAGGCCCGCACGCACCTTAAAACAACACAACTAACATCCAGCCGAGGTCCTTTATTCGGCATGAGCGTCTTTCACAAGATCTTGCATTTTCCTCTCCTGTTTTTACACAGATGCCCTGTTTTTTTTTTCCCCGAACAGAAAAAATAAAAATAAAATAAAATAAATATCTTATTGGTGCGACTAAAGAGAGGGTCTTGTGACAAATGAGTCTTTAGACTTCCCTAATAGAGAATAGGCAGTCTGGCTGGCTGTCCTCTCCTCTTCCCTGTGTGTCTGTACTCCTTTGACGTCGTAAGCCGGTGTCTCCCTCCCTGTCCATCTCAGCTCCATCCCTCCCCCTGGCTGCTTGAGCCATGATGTCTGCCGCCAGGGACTGTTGCTAAATTACTAGCTTCATGACTCAACCTAGATGTGGAGAAAATATGCAAAAACAGCGATGCTCCTGCTAACATTACGTTTGTACTAACATATCTGTACATCAGGGCTCCTGCCCATTTTTTCAAGCAGAAAATATCCAATACATGAGAAATTATCTTGTGCAGTTTGGGAGGAATTTCAATTTGTTTGTTTTCCTTATGTTTTTAATATGCCTTTTAAACTAAACTGTGCCCTAAACTTTCAAAAAGCATTTTAAAAACGGCAACCTTGACTTGTGTTTTCAAAGTTCTTTCAGTCACTTGAGTTTAAATTTCATGTTTTGCTATATTACTTTTTAAAGACCCTCGAGTTTCCACTGATGGGATGGAGAAAAACAATTTTTTATTCTTTTTAATCGCTTTGCAAATAACGTAAAACAAAGGCATTCATTGGGTCAGATCCTTTCTAATTTGAATTAGCAGATATTTGATGTGAAAGCAAATTGTAACTTTTATTATCATTACTCTCTCAAATATAACATTTAAAGTGTTAATAAATCATGAATATTTGTCATGTATGGTGAGAAATTAAGTTAAAATCGCCGTTTATAAAAATAAATCTTAAAAAACAAGATGATACATGATAATTCTACAGCTATCATTAAAAAGGCATTTTTTTGTTTCCCAGTGGCCCTGCTGGAGCAACTAATTTAAAATGACTAAAAATTGAAATCCGAATGCATGTTGCTGCAAGACACTCCCAGGCTATATCCCTTTTCTCTACAAACCATATAAAATACAATTAGCATATCTGGACTAGGAGAAAAGTATCTTTTTTTACTGGGGCTGAGATTTTTTGCACAAAAAATTGCCAAAAAGAAAATTAACCACTATCTGTTGTGTATGGTGAAGCCAGGGATTAAATAAAGCAAAATATTGAAAACATTATGTTTATACATAATATTTCCATCACAATTTTCAAAACAACACAGTTGTGTCCAAGGGGAGCAAAACATGAAGGGGCCCCAGAGGGTTACCAGAACTGGGTTAAACTGAGATTCACCCTAATTTATGCATAAAAGTCTGTTTTCTTTGTGAAACGTGTTCCTGGGATGAAAAGAAAATGTTTTAGGTAAATAAATCCTGGAGAAGATCTTGTACTCAGAGCTCTGATCGTTTTTCGTGTTTCATGCGGTCGGTAAAACGCAGACGGTCCCTGACATCAAGAGCTTTCAAATCCGCCTTTTGTTCTCGCCTTGGAGCTGGCCGTGGTTCTGAAATGAATCCTCGCAACTCGTGTCACATCATCAGGGATGAAAGAAACACGCTCTGAGAGGAGCGGAAGGGGAAAACAACAGCAGCAACAAACGCTATTTAAATGTTATTTGACGACACGCCCTCTCTGAGATTTGGGCAGCATGTAAACAATGAGCCCACATGACAGCGGGGCTGCACACACCCCGACACATGCGCACACGCAGAGACTTCAAAGGAGTCACGATCTAGACGTGCGTGGCTCCAACAGCAAAAAAAACACGATGGTGATCATTTTAAAATGAACATCACTGTCTTTCTCTCTCATTAATTTCTTTATTTTCCTGCGTTATAATTCATCTCGGAGGTTAAGAACCGCCATCTGCCATCAGTCACCAAATCCGGTCTAAGCCTGTGCTGCAGTTGCAGAGACCCGATTCTTACACAGTTGATCGGGTATTAATTGTTGATGTAAGTGTACCGGAAACGTGATCTGTGCCATATATGCACAGTGGATGGCGGTTTGAAACCAACACTGACATCTGGTGACGAACACATGACGACGGCAGAAGGCCTGTTAATATTTATAGCCAGTGTAAAGAACAGTATGAACAGATGCAGATGAATGGAGTCCGAGCTTATAAACGCGGTCCAAGTAGCAATGAAGGATTCACTAAATGTAATACAAGGAATAAATTAGGCGTTTGTGTCTGCTGTTAAATAGCATATTACAGCATTTTACTGGTCATGCTGTGGTAAAACTCCTACGTGAACATATTTCTGGCTTCATTTGCATATAAGCTAATGTCGATGAGACATGCTGAATTTTTCATATTTCATCATGACTCAACAACATACTTTAATGGGTTTTATTGGGATTTGATGTGATAGGCCAACGCTAAGTAGAGCACCATTAAGAATTGGAAGGAAAAGGATATCTGTTGTCTCCCCCAAAATGACTTGTAGCAGGCTGCAAGCAGAACTTCTAATGACTTTCTTCTTCCATCTCTTCTATAAAAGGTCAGATTCGTGGAGTGCAAAACTTATACATAGATCTCATGTCAACAGCTGTGAATCTCTGCAGCTCCCCCAGGGGTACCATAGGCATCGTGGTTTCCTTTAAACTGAAATACTACAAGTAAACTACAAAAAGGCGGAGTCTGTTTACTAATTGGTGAATTTGGAAGTCAATGGATTTTATTTAGTGGCATCCGAGTGAAGAAGGCAGAATACAAAAAAAAAAAAAATGTTTAAAAGCCATGCTTCATTTTCCTTCCACTTCACAATTATGCACTACTTTGTGTTGATTTACAGCAGAAAATGTGACAAAATGTGGGAGCGTTCAGGGAGCAGGGATGCAATAAACTGTTAATAATACAGCAAGGTACATAAATGAAGATGTGTCATGACATTGTGTCACTATATGGTAAAATGACTCCTTTGGAGCCATTTAAAAAAAAACAAAAAACATTTCAGTTTCAGACAGTAGAAAAAAAAAAAACTACAAAAAAAACTTTTCTCTCCTTTAGTGACATATTTGAGAATGAGGGAGATTTTTTTTTTCTGCTAATGATTTGGGAAATTTGCACACTTACAAACAAAAGAAGTGTCTTGAATTTTCATGGTAGTTTTATTTTAATATGAACATACTAGATCCAGCTGAAACAAAAAGTAAAACAATGATTTGAATGTCACTGTGAAATAAGCCTTTGATCCATCCAGGACATGATTTAGAACTTGGTTTAGAAACCATCATTGCTAAGAAGGTTTCTTGCAGTTGATCAACAGGTTTGCACACATCTCAGGAGGCATTTTGGCCCACTCTTCTGTTCTTAAACTGTCTAAATCCTCTGGGTCTCTTAGATGCCACTTGGCAACTCGAACCTTATGCTCCCTCACCAAAGAGCTTAGAGTAGCTAGGCTGCTCCATGAGCCTAATGTGATCCTTCTTAAGGCACTCCTTTTTTGTCTCACCGCTGTTTTTCCCATGGTAGTAGACCCATCCACAGTGTTCTGGTTGAGGGAAGAAGGCTCTCCAACAACATTTAACAGTAAACAGCCTCGTCTGTTGGCGCTTGGAAGCTGCGAGGTCACCATGTACTCTTAGAACAAAATCTGTCCCAAAGCATGATGCTACCACCGCCTTTGCTTGACTGCGGGGAAGGTGTTCTTCGGGCCATACTCGACATTTCTCTCCCGTCAAACACAGCAGGTTGAGTTGATGTAAATAACTGTGGAAGGCACAGCAAATATAATCAATCTAAACTTGCTTGTTTGAGGAACGCAGCTTTAGAATCTGAGATTATTGTAAGTGGGAAGCTGAAATATGGAGATTTGTTTGGAGACACAAATGTTTACCATCCCGTTGTCCTCTCAGTCTTGCAACAGAATCTGCTTTTAATAATTAATGTCAAAATTCATACAAATTCACACAAATGTTATCGGAGAAGAGGGAACAACAATAATAATATATACACAGAGGAGTGAATATATGAATAGGTTCTTTATTTTGAAAGTAATAAATATCAATAAATATTAAAAACTAATGCACATAAAATATTAAACAATCATCATATCACAGATTAACGAATCATGTCATCCAAAATCAACACAGTAGGAGTATTTAAATCCTTATAAATTCGTAGCCAAATTTAGGTTTGTAACCATTTTGAATTATTCACTGTGCAGATTAAATATGCTTTTTAAAGTTTAATGTTTATTTGTGGTCACCCCAGATGTTAATTCCAAGGGACTTCCTGATTAAAAGATTGAATTAAAAACAAAATCCAGATTTTTGGTTTTATCAGAGTGTTAAAATGAATACTGCAACAAAATCATCAGAAAACATTAGCAATAAAGCTTTTTATACAAAAACACATATTTAGAAGAAATAAAAATCTAAAAACCATGGTCTGCTTTTGATTTCAGTCCCCTGTACTGCAACACTCCTAATTAAAACCAGGAACCGTAATACGTCACATTATTAATTACCATAAATACAGTATCTCTGCTATTCTGTAATAGCTTTAGGATTTTTTTGTGTTAGTGATCAACTAACACTAAAAACTGCATGTGAACAAACTTCATGGAAACCGGGGAATACAGTGGACATGTCAGGGAAAAGGTTTATAGCAAAGTTAGATTATAAAACAATATCCCAAACTTTTAACATCTCACTGATCACTGGAATGAGTGTGGCACAACAGCAAATCATCCTAAGAGATCCAGAGCCAAGAGGCTGATGGTAACTCTGGAGGAGCTGCAGGAATCCACAGCTGAGGTGGGAGAATCCGCTAGCAAGACCACCATTAGTAGTTTACACATAAATCTGATCAGTTTGTTGAAGTGTCAAAATAAACCCTTTGTTGAACGAAATCCAGAAAAAGTCCTATTTGCAGTTTGCCACAAGACATGCAGGGGACATTGTAAACATGTGGAAGAATGAGCTCTGGTCACATGAGAACAAAACTGAACTTTTTAACCTATGTGCAAAATACTATCTCTGGGGAGAAAACCAACACTGCACATCACCCTGAACACACCACCCCTACTGTGAAACATGGTGGTGACAGAATCATGCTGTGGGGATGCTTATCTTGAGCAGAGATATGGAAGGTTAGACTTGATGAGAAGAAGGATAGGGCTAAACAAATGGCAATCCTGGAAGAAAAACAGTTAGAAGACTTCAGACAGGGGCGGTGGCTCACCTTCCAGTAGGATAGCGACCCTAAACATATAGCCAGAGCTGGTAATGGTAAAGTTGAGATCATATCCTATTTATATGTTGAAACGACCCAGTCAAAGTTTAGAGCCAAATCCAACTGAGAATCTGTGGCAAGAATTGAAAATTGGTGTTCACAGACGTGATCCATTGTGACAGAGCGTCACTGATCCACGCCACGCCACTCATTTCAGATTTTCTTTTTCAAAAACGCATCATTTTCCTTCCGCTTTGTTTTCTTGGATTACAGAGAAATACCACAGCATACATTAAAGGTGACAAAATGTGGAAGAGGGTATGAATACTTTTGCAAAGCACTACATCTGCAGCTTCTTTAAGACTCTATTCTATGTTTTATTTATTCAATAAATAATGCAAACTGATTGATGTTATTGTCATGCAGGCAATTTAAAGAATTAACTCCAAAACATATCTTACCTACACAATGTACGAAAAATGAAAAAGGACAGATCTGCCTAAGGCCCCATAAAACTTTGGGCCGGCCCTGGAAACACCAAACCCCCCCCCCCCCCCCCCCCCCCCCAACTCAAAAACAAACTCAGAAAAAGCTGGAAATACACAATTCCAACAGATTTTTTGGCCCAGCCTGCTGGGATTGTTCTGATTTTTCCCACTTTTGACACTTACTGTGGTGTCTGAAGGGATGGAAACTTGGAGCTTGCTCACCTTGCTGCTGTGGTTCTTAGCATTCATTTACAGACCGTGAAGAGCCATCATCACCAGGAGCGGAGCAGGATTCAAAGAAGTCCTCACTTCCATCAGCTAACGGGGCACAGCGGAGGTTTTCTTTTCCTTTTCCATCACATCACACACATCAAAGTGGCTCTGGATCCCTGAGGATGAGGGGGAGGGGAGAGTAGCGTTAAAATTCAAGGAAAGCAGGTCTGTTCTGGGAAAAAGAATTATATATATTTCTCACTTTATCATGCAAGAACTGAGCTATACATAAGCATCCTCCCATGAAAATAAATTAAATTGCTACGTCTCTTTTAAACAATCTTCGATCCCAGAGAAGCAGCCTAATAATGTGAAGGATCTCAGGAAGGATCTGCTGACATTTGGCAAAGACTCCTTCACCTAAACTCTGCCTACATTAAAATGGGCCTGCTCTTCTACTGTTCCCAATCAGTTTAACAATTAAACGTCTCACACCCAAAACTCTCGAAAAACCCTGATGTTTCCTATTTACTTTTATTAGTTGCACCTTTTTGCTTTTATCTCACCTGGTGCTGTTTTTTTTTTTTTTATCTCATTCTGTAGTTAAAGTAGGTCTGACTGCACTGATTTGTAAAAACTAGAGACTGGTTTATCATATCTAGTTAAGAATGAAGGTTTAATTGAAAGAAACATGTAGGAAAAAAAAATAACGTGAAAATATTTCTAATGAGTTACAGGAAAATGTGATTATTACATCCCCATGGGTAATATATTAAAACGAATGTCTGCATCATGAGCTGTTAAAGGGTTAAGGTCGAATGAACCCCTAATATATCCTGTTAGTATTTTCGAATAATTGGCTGTACTGAAAATTCAATTTTGGTTGTTTTCTGGGCTAATTTAACACATATGACCAGACACCTCAACTCTTACAACTAATTACAGTCAAACAAGGCTATCTTGACAATTTACTTTGACTAGAAATTAGATTTTATAACCAAATTAGATCAATATGCACACACATTAATAGCCATGCATCTGAATACTAAAAATGTCTACTTTGTAGGGATAGTGTACTTAAAGCATTTTTTTCTCAAGTAAAGCAGTCACAGTATTGTGAAAAGGATTAAAGCTTGCATTAATCTTTTAAAGTGATATTTTTCTTTTCTGATTGTCTTTTAAAGTCTTTCCTTCCAGCTGTTTGATTCATTTTCTGTCTGTTCTTTATGTCTTCGTTCTCTAAAGTAAGAAGAAAAAGGAGGATGATGGTCAACATCTTAAAAAAACCAAAATGTGATTAAGAAACCACATATTAAATCAACAACTAACTTCATTTTGGGAATTATCTTATTGGTGTTAAGATCATTTTTATCTATCTGTTAAACTGCTGTCTGACTGAAAATGGAGCACACGATGATGGGTTTCTGGTAAATTGACTAAAGAACTGAAAAACTGGTTATTGGCTAAGCTGCCTGTTTAAAGTAGAAAAACACAGATTCATCTGAGTTTAGGGGGCTTTTTATACCTAAAAGCTACATACATCTATCGCCGGACTTTAGCAAGGGCCTACATGGGCCCCGAGGTTTTAGGGGTCTCGCAATAGTTTTAATGGATTTTTTTGCAAATGCAGTATTTAAAATGTTTCCAAAGAACAGGTGAGGTATTGAAATGTGTTCTCTTTTCATTTACACAGCAAAAACACAATCCAATCCAATCTATTATCTTATCTAATCTCCTACAAAGAAGTTGCTGTAACAATTTGGGTAACTTCTTGCATGGATACAGACATTTCTAAAATTAGGCTGTTTTAAGAGAAACCATTCAGGAAGGAGAAATACTAAAGTTGTTATAGAAACAGCATTTTCATGTTGGCGAAGCCTAAAAACCCTGATATTTAAAATTTCATCAAACTTTCAACCAGTTCTAGTTTTCATGGTAAACAGAAACTTGTGTGGGTAAGGGAACAAAATAGCTGTAACCCAGTAGTCCACATCCTTCTAAATATGGCCATGCATAGATCAGATTTAAACAGCTTAACAAACAGATGAAAATCCTCTAAAAAGGTCTGGTACTGGACTGAGGGAAAAAGCAGCTGAAGTCCAAATAAAAACCTCAAAAGCCTTCAGAAAGTCCAAAGAAATAATGATCATGTTCACTTTAAAAGATTCAATTTAATCTTCCTGCTGGCACAAATGTATGTATATATATATATACACATATATATATATATATATAAAGGGATGCCTCAAGACTTTTGCACAATACTGTAGAGAACAAAAATTACCTCCTCTTCAAAATTTCCTTTTTTTTTTTTAAAGATTGAAAAGCAATTTTCAACAAAGCATTTCTGAGCATACTAATTTTAAAACAAAAAGTGTAAATTATTTATATTAACAAAGAATAACTGAATTACTTCAGAGAAATAGTTAAATAACTAAAGTCTGTATTATAACCTCCCTGAAGAAGCAGCAGCACGGTGGTGGGGGTATTATGCCGTTGGGGTATGGCACGGAAGAGGAAAACTGACAAGATCGGATGTTTTTATTGAGCCACAGCACAAACTACTGTTTAACTCGGTACTGTTGTTGCTTACAAAGTAGGAAAGGTTCCTAAATGCGAACAACTGAAGAGAAAATAGTCAAGAAATTAAATGAGCCACAGAACAAGGAAGTAAAACAAAGAGCTTAGAAAGAAAACTAGTGAGAGATCTCTCTAAAGGACCCAGAACAACTGCCAAGATACTGATTTAGCCAAGTCAGGAATTGGTGTCAAAGAAGACGATCACTAGAGCTCTGCAACAGGAATGGACAGCAAAAACGCAGCTTATCGAGAAGCGACACCTCCACTGAAATTGAAAGTTCATGCTAGACGCCCAGCAACTCTGAGAAATTTGGGGAGAAGAATGGGCTGGGTTTCGTCAGGAGTCGTGTTAAAAACTACAACAGACGGCTGCAGGCATCAGAGGGGCTAATAACTTGAACTCTGCAAGTTTCTGCACAATAATGTAATAAAACAATACGGAGAAATTTCATGGTGGGATGTGGTGGTATTTATTTTGATTATTTAAATAAGAGAATTTCCTAAAGTATTTTTTGGTGAGAAATACGTGAATATTTAAATGACTAAAGCTTTAAATTCTAAATTTAAAACCAACAAGCTTATTTTAGAGCAGTGATGCATCAGTTACAAGTTAAAAGACAGGAAACAACACATGTTTCAAACTCAGACTTTTATTGGTCAGTACAATGAAATAAAACTGGAGATATCTTCACCTCCTGCAGATTTATACTCCTGAGGGTCGGTGATGATGCACGCTGAAGAAAAAAAAAAAAGAAAAAAAAACACCTGCGATCTCCTTCATCCTTCTCAATTTGCAGCGTTCTCCTTTTGAAAAACTTAAATGAGACGTGAAACTATCACCAAGGGCATCTTGGTGCACTGGTTGAGCGAGCATGGCGTCACAAATAGGACATTCCCAGGTTTAAACATTGAAAAAAGGATTTACCAAATATGTTATTGGTAAAAGCAACATAATATGTTCTATAAACACACCCAAAATGATCAAAGTGGGATTTAAATTAATATTTCACCAAAAAAAACTACCAGTATAGTGCTGATTTAGAACCAAGCAGTTAAAACTGCTCGACAGGAAACTAAGAGAAGAAACATGGCAGCATCTATATTTGCTGTTATTTGGTAGCAAAATTAACCATCGTAATAGAACTGGGGGAACAGAAATATGAGGAACGGTCTGTGTTGAGTTAACCTACAGCTGATGAAGTGCATGTGAACTCTAATTTAATCTGACCTTTAATAAACTACCTTTACAAGTTTAACATTTAATGCAATGATTCATACTGGAGCAAAATAACACAAAAAGTGAATTATATATATATATATATCCACCTCTCATTTTCTTTAATCTTCCGTCTTCACTCAGCAACCTTTTCTGAGCCTCCCGGGATCTTTACGCTTTTTGTCCGTTTTTCCTTCTTCACCTCCATTTTCCCTGTCTGTATAACTGTCCTTTGATGCCCACTGGGATCTGCACAGCTTTAACATAGCGTGGACTTTAACACTCTTGACTAGCTAGAACCTGCCCCTCCTGAACTCAAGACGGAGCTGTCAGTACCGCGGGGGTAGGAAGGGTCTTTTCGGAGGGAACATTGGACCCCCTCCTCTCGGTCCTGGCCATTTGCCTCTAAACCTCGGATCAGGGCCGTTAAAACGAGGGAAAGGCGGGCGAGGCGGCCCTCTGGGGTGTGGATGGCGGGCTAAGTGCGGGGGTCGGGGCGGAGGGGGCCGCTGGCCAGGGTGACGCATTTCATGACGAGGAGGTGGCGGCCGCCTTGGCGCATACTGACGAGGAGGAGGGGGATTGTGCTGCTCATGGGCAAAGTAAGGGTCCCTTGAAGGTGAGAGCGGGGGAGAGAAGTGCCCTCGGCCCCTAGGATAAGGGTGAGGAGGACTACCCGGTCTGAAATATGGATCATCGGGCGGGTAGTAGGGATCATCTTGGAGGAAATGGGCATCAGGTTGTCCCAGATCGTCGTGGTAACGCATATCGTCCGGATGAGGATGAAACTCCTGATGTTGCTGTGGGTGATGCGGGTCGTGGAACACATCATCTGGATGCAACGACGATGTATGCTGATGGTCATGAACCACCATGCTGCTGATGAGGCTATCACCTCTGCCCCTGACCCCACCCCCAGCAGCTGTGTTGTGTACAGGCTCCTGCTGTGGGGGGTTCATCAGACCACCAGCTGGGGATGTCACCGGGGGATCAAAACTAGGAGGAGGGGGCGGTACCTTTGGGACAGGAGGAAGTGAGCATCTAAAGAAATTGGAGGCTGCAGAAGGCCCCTGCTGGGAGACAAACTCGTGATGTTCCCGAGTTTGCTCTGTTTGGTAGGGAAACAGTCCCGTTGTTTTGTTTTCTCTAACTCCTGGCACTAACATGTTGTAGCCACTGGGCTGCTGAGAGCTCCCCTCAGGGTGAGCATCTCCAAACCAACTCTGTTCATTTGCCCTCTGAAAGCCCTCGATTGTCTGTGAGCTACTGGCACTGCCTGGAACTCCTTCTCCAAACGCAGGTCCTCCTGGATGCATGGCCACATGTTGGTAATGTGAAGCTGGTGCAGAAATCCCACTCTCTAACATCTCCGGCTTCCCAAATGGGAAGGGCTGGAAGATCTGCCCATTTTGAGCAAAGCCTTGCAGAAGGGGTGCTGGATGTTGGGGATTGTTGGGGTTCTTCTGCTTGTTATTCTCAAACGCTACTGGAGCAGTTTTGGCTGCTTCATTGACAGATGACTGATTGTTGCTGGAACCGAACGGGACCGCCACTGCCTTGTCCATGATCTCATCTTGAGTTGGAGTGCCTCCTCCCTCGTCTCTGACTGGCGTTCCCTCCTGGTTGTCTGTGCCAGTTACTGGGCTAAAACGCTCCCCTCTCACTGATGCGTTTGTTGGAAACCTCTGGTCAAACGCACTGAACGCAGGGTTCCCCTGTAGGAAGCTGTGGATTTTAGATTCTAAGCTTGAAGAAGAAATAAATGGTTCTGGATCTGTACTCAAATCCATATCTCTGTGCAGAGCTTGCACCAGCGCAGAGGCTTTGTTTGAGGTTTTGGGGGCTGCTTGAGAGTTTTGCTGTGCAGCAGATTTTGATGAAGAATGCACAGGTGCTGGAAAAGAAAGAGCAATGCTCTGAGAAGATGCTGCTGAAGCAGATGAGGATAAGGGAGAGGAAGTAATCTTGCCTGGAGTGAAAGGGTCTGGGACAGTATTTGGGGATAGGAGAGGAGTGGTACCTGGATGCAAAATGACAGAGAACACAAATCAGTACTTATGGTGTGTGTGCTGCTTTTAACATAAAATCTACAATAGAACAAATGATGACCAACCCTTTAAGCTGCTTTGGCTCTGAACTTTGGACAGAGCACTGAGCAGGTCTGCAGGACTCACATCCACCTTGGAGAGGAGGTTCACCAGTGAACTGGCGTCCTGTGGGGCCAAAGGAGCAGTGGGTTTGGGCATCAATGGTGGAGCTGTGGGACGTTCTTCCACTACTGCTGCTGCAAGACAGAATAAGTCAGTCACTCATTGTGTTGATTCCCAATACAGTCAACCATTAAACAGACATAGTGCATTGCTAAAGTATTCAGACTTCTGAATTTCATGTTTTATAACAATATAGCCACAGTCTTTAATCTACTCTATTGGGACTTTATGTTTTAGACCAACACAAAGTAGTGCAAAGCAACATTTTCCCCCCCCCCCCTCAAATTAAGCGATACAAAGTGTGGCTGCATTTGTATTCAGCCCTCCCTGAGTCAATACTTTGTAGAAGCACCTTTCACTGCAATCACAGCTGCAAGTCTATTGGGGTCCGTCTCTACCGGTTATGCTCAGCAGAAAAGCTCAAGCTCACTCAGATTCGATGGAGAGACTCTGAAAAACAATTCTGATGTTTCATCACAGATTCTTGATTGGATTTAGGTCTGGACTGTGACTGGGTCATTCTAACATTAATATGATTTGATCTAACCTATTCCATTGTTTTGGGTTGCTGTTCTGCTTAAAAAGCAAACCTCTGCCTCAAGACTCGAGTCCGTTTAGTAGCATCTTAACTTAGCTTGTCTGTCTCTAATGAAGAAATTCTACACAAAGGTGGACTCCATTTACCGATTAGGAGACGTCTGAAGGCGACTGGCTTTTATTTAGAGGTATTAGAGTAAAGGTTGCTAAATACAAATGCACATGTCCAGCTGTTCAGATTTGTAATTGTTTTTTCCCTTCCACTTCACAATTGTGCTCTACTTTGTGTTCGTTCAAGTAACGTGAGAAAAAACATGCAAATGTTCACCGGGTACGCGCAATTCCTAACAGGTCTTCACAAGTTTTAGAAATAAAATACAGCAAAATTTATTTTAAAGAAAACTACATATACTCATAACCCTTATTTTGAGGGCTGATATTTTGCATGACTGGGCCACATCACCCTATAAAGCACATTTAACAAAGACATCCAGCTGGGAGATCCCCATCACATCAGAAGTTCAGAAGATGTCCAAACAGAGACCAGGACTCACCTGTAGTCTTTATGACAGGGCTCAAGCTGTTGAGGATGGAGCCAATTTTGCCCAAATCAACACTTTTCAAGGCAGCCGCAGGAAGAGTTGCAGGAGGAGCTGCAGCAGCTGCTGCAGGAACAGTTGAAAGGATGTTCGTGGAAACATCTGCAGGAGCAGCTGAAGAAACAGTTGTAAAGAAGTTTGCAGGAACTGTCGCAGGAACTTCTAAGGGAACGGCTGCAGGTAGAGCTGCAGGGGGAACGACCTGTGGGATGAGCGGCTCTGTTGCTAATGATGCCCCACTCTTCAAAGGGATTGGAGCGGACACCACTGGTTGGGAGAAGGATTCCTTCTGCTCCTCAACTGAAGTGCAAGGATAGAAAACACGCATAAGTTGCACATTTAATTCTTCATCATACATTAGTTTCCATAAGTAAAACCACACTGTAAAAAAAAAAACGTTTTACCTATGATGCCACCGCTGTCCATTTCCTCCTCAGAGAGCTCCATGTCCTCCACTTCACGGTTGTCGTTCTCCCCGATGGCCTCATCGTGTTTCGGTGACGCTCCTAGTGAGGACAGAGGACTCGGGGCTGGTGGCTCTGCGTCGTCATCCATAGCAGAACCATCGAGGTCTGGATCAGGGTGTGCCAACTCCAGTTCGTGAAAAGGGGACTCTGAGCCTGTTGGAGACGGAGCGTCTGCAGTAGGCGAGGGGATAGGGGACTCGTCCAGATCTGGTAAAGTGGCCTTCAGAGCGTCAAGCTTACGTTTGAGGTGGGAAACCCGGTTTGCGAATGTTTGGTAGGCCTGAAGAAAACACAGAAAGTTATACAGAAATGAATCGTATCAGGTGAATTTCTTTTAATTTAATCATACATTTTAATATATAAAACTTATACTCGACATCCAAATCTTAAATACTTACATTGGCAACAATCTTGACCTCTTTGTACTGCATCTCGTAGAAGATATCTGCATTCCCAAGAGCCTCAAGAAGTGTGGGGCCGGTTTTGCTTTGTTTCTCAAAAAATTTAACAAACTCCTGCAGTTGAGCACTTCCCTCCTCAAAGTCTCTGGAGAACTTCTTTCCTCCTGCTTTATCTGCATAAATTAGGAGGCATTGTGAGAATCTTGATTTAGTTTCAAGTTGAAACTGATCTGTGTTAGATTGTACAGCACTAAAAGGAGGCACCTTTGAGTTTCCGGAGAGCGTCAGAGCTGAAAATGTCAACCCTCATGGTAGCTAGCTGTTTTTCTCTGAGGTCAACCTCATCCAGAGATCTCTTGTACTTGGTCAGCTGCTCTATAAAAGCCTGAGGCTGAAGCAGAAGAAGTCATATTCTCAGATCAATGTTTAAGTTAATGGAGACAAACAAGGTCTACTGTGCTTATGGAGATGGTAACATTACAGTTCACTCGGGGGATATTTAAGGTCACACTCACCACAAACTCTGCAACAACTTTGGATCGCAGATCAGCTTTAGACTCAACTGGAGCTTTAAAAATATGAAAATTTGCCAAATGCACTTAATAATCCACATGTACATTTGTAGCATATATCAAAGTACAACAAAAACAGACTGAACTTAACACAGATGTTAAAAACGTCAATTAGTATAAAGATGCAGCCAAATTTACAGTTCGGAAGATTTCTGGGTACAAATGTCAACAGAAATGATGAAAGCACTCACTTTTTTGCTCCACTGGTGTCTCAGGAGGTGACTCTTCTTTAACCAGGATATTCCTGAGATCAGTAACGAGCGTCCCTGAATATACATCCCTCTCCTCCCAGATGGATAGAATCCTCTCCACGGATTTAATCATCTTGTGGTCACTCTCAAGTCTGGGAAAACAAGACCGGGGTTTACCAAAATACCTGTCAGGGTTGTTGGGAGTTGTACAGATACACTAGATTTTTATTCATCCCCTTCATATCAGTATAAATACAATGTGTGGGAGTCATTTTATTCAAAGCACCAGAAATGATTCAGGAACCTATCTTGATGATGGTTTAAATATAAATAACAATTGTATTTGATTGCTCTAAAACAGTAACGGACAGTGGAAAAGCAACATATGTTCCCTACTGCCCCCTTTACACGGATAAAGACCCCGGTACACTCTCTACAGTATCAAAGAACATGTCTGGATCATGGCAAAAACCCACCTTCAGTGCGAAGGCTCTGGTGATGTTGCTGTGCTCTCTGTACTCAACTTCCAGATGTTCCCTTGGAACCTCAGCATACTCAGTACCCTAGCAGCACCTTGTTACAATGATCTTACAACAAACTCCAAGAAATCGCCAACCTGGTGGGTACATAAGCAGCTAATAATTATTTTTAATGGTCGGCTGTTAATACTTCTTTCGAGTTGTGGCAAAGCAGACAACTTGACATCTTTAAATTTAGCCTGTAGTCCACTTTAGATTGGGTCAAGCATACCAGCCTTAAAAGTACTGGTTAAAACCAAACTGGACTGTATACACTTTGGCCCGTATCTACCTGGAACTTTAGGAGCTAGCATGTATTGTATTTGTATTGTATTGCACCGACTACATCAAAACAAATTCCTTGTATGTCCAAAAACGTACTTGGCAATAAAGCTTTCCTGATTCTGATGTATCGGTAAACGTCCGTCTGAACAACCCTAAATAAAAGCCCGAAGACTCTAGGCCATTAGTTTGGTATTGTTAGCTAGGGCTGCACAATATATTGCATATTTATCTTTAGCGTAGTAGCCCTGGAAGCAATATACACAGCTCAAAAAAATAAAGGGAACACTTAAACAACACAATATAGTGAATCAAACTTCTGTGAAATCAAACTGTCCACTTAGGAAGCAACACTGATTGACAATCAATTTCACATGATGTTGTTCAAATGGAAAAGACAACAGGGGGAAATCTTTGGTGATTAGCAAGACACTCAATAAAGGAGTGGTTCTGCAGGTGGGGACCACAGACCACTTCTCAGTACCTTTGCTTTCTGGCTGATGTTTTGGTCACTTTTGAATGTTGGTGGTGCTTTCACACTCGTGGTAGCATGAGACGGACTCTACAACCCACACAAGTGGCTCAGGTGGTGCAGCTCATCCAGGATGGCACATCAATGCGAGCTGTGGCAAGAAAGTTTGCTGTGTCTGTCAGCGTAGTGTCCAGAGCCTGGAGGCGCTACCAGGAGACAGGCCAGTACACCAGGAGACGTGGAGGAGGCCGTAGGAGGGCAACAACCCAGCAGCAGGATCGCTACCTCCACCTTTGTGCAAGGAGGAACAGGAGGAGCACTGCCAGAGCCCTGCAAAATGACCTCCAGCAGGCCACAAATGTGCATGTGTCTGAACAAATGGTTAGAAACTGACCCCATGAGGATGGTATGAGGGCCCGACGTCCACAAATGGGGGTTGTGCTCACAGCCCAACACCGTGCAGGACGCTTGGCATTTGCCAGAAAACACCAGGATTGGCAAATTTGCCACTGGCGCTCAGTACTCATTAAGAAACTATAACTCCTCTCCTGTGGAACCAGCTCCCAGTTTTAGTCCGTGAGGCAGACACCCTGTCTACTTTTAAGGCTAGGCTTAAAACTTTCCTTTTTGATAAAGCTTATAGTTAGAGTGGCTTAGTTTATCCTGAGCTATCTCTGAAGTTATGCTGCTATAGGCTTAGGCTGCTGGAGGAGATAATGACCACTTTCACTCTCTCTAATACATTCTCACACTACTCTCCAATTTTGCATTATTTGCTGTTATTTCAGCTTTCAACATTATGTTCTCTCTCTGTTTTTTCTTTTCCTAGAAGCTACACCTGGCCTGGCTTTGTGTTTAGCTTTGACACCTTCCTGGAGGGGACATCAGCTGAGCTGCTGCTGCCAACAACTTCATGTTCTCTTTTTCCGTTTAACCCTTTCTCTCCTAGACATAGCTACTGCTGAGCTTCAACTGTGACTAACTGTATGTGCTCTCTTTTATACTCTAGACTTAAAACTGGCTCAGGGTTCGTCTGCTTAGCTGCCTTTCTCTCCTAGAAGAAGCCTCTAAAAGGAGCTATAACCGTTAATGTTTCACTTTTCTTTCCATTGGAAAGTACTACTGGTTCAGTGCTTCTGTGTCTCTGCTCTGTTCTCTTAAACCCCCAGTCGGTCGTGGCATATGGCCGCTCACACTGAGCCTGGTTCTGGTTCTGCTGGAGGTTTCTTCCTGTTAAAAGGGAGTTTTTCCTCTCCACTGTCGCTACATGCATGCTCAGTATGAGGGATTGCTGCAAGTCACTGACTCGATGCAATCTGCTGGGTTTCCTTAGACAGAAAAACTTTTTATCCAATTTGAATAAATAGCTGAATCTGACTTGAAATCTGTATGAATGGATTGAATTGACTTTGTAAAGTGCAATGAGACGATGTGTTGTGAACTGGCGCTATATAAATAAAACTGAAATGAATAACTTCATCAATGTCCAAATAGCAGACCACAGCCAGAAGCAACTTTTTTAATAAAACCCTGTTGTTGAAATGAAAAAATGTATTTTTATTATTTTCCCAGTAGCTGGATAGACTACTCATGAACCAGAGTCCATGTTTGCTATAAACCCAAAGCAGAAAAACATGAACACTTTTTAATTAATTGCGACTCAAACAGTTACTCCAATATTCACCAGAATTGTTGCGTTTTGCTTGTCTGACTGATACTGTGCAGGCCTAGTACGAACTCCGACCTGGGACACATTACTGAAGGACCACCTACTGACCGATGGCGGCATCGCCTGGCTGGCCCACGTCTTCAAAAAAGAAAAAAACTTCTGCCAAAAACTTTTAGCCCTGCTGTCACCTAATCGAAACAAATCTCCAGCTGTTTGGGATATGCTAAAGACAGGAGTTTTACATCCAAGAATCCACCTCAAGAGTTAAAAATTAAATAAATACTGTCTTACCGTTCGGGAATTTATTGATCAGCTGATTTCAGGATGTTCTTTTGAGGTGACAAAATGTTTCTCTGATTTGTTGCTTATTTGTATCATCTTTAGTGTCGACTAAACCTATTGTGGATATAGCTAGAGAATTACTCCTGTTAAATCTTTTTACGCGTGTGATAAACATCACTTCTTGGCTGTGCAATGTGCCTAAACTGATAAAGATGTGTAAGAGGTCATTTCTTTTCAGTTGCTTTACTGCATTGCTGTTTTACGAGTTAAGATCTCTGTGCGCTAACGCAGAGCACACAATTTATTTCCCATTTCTTATTTTATATTGTACTGGTTAAAATTACACAGATGAGCTCATAAAGAGACTGTAGCCGAATAACTCCACAAAAATGGGACTCCCTTGGAGTCCCTGCAGTGTTTATGTCCCAGTAGTAACGTAGTTCAAGTGATTTAAAGTATCGGTGGAATACAGAAACATCAGCGGACCCGTTACTTGCTCAGCTGACAGCCCACTGTGTGACAGGGATGTGTATTTATCTGCATGTAAAGCAGGTTTCTGCAATCAGATCACTAAGAATGGATTTTAACGCAGGTTGTGAATTGTTGTTGTCAAGATGGCCTTCTTACAATCGAATCAACGGGGACTCGTTTATATCATTATTAATACCAGGTGGGAACATGGGCCAAAGAGACACTTTACATGCTTTCATAAAGAGAAAACACCGGTTTCACATATAAGTAACAATGTTATAAAGAATACATGTTTAGTGTTGAATACTTCAATCCAGATTTTAGATGCGTTAGATTTTTAATTAGAGCTAATTAAAGGGATTCCAGGTTCAAAAAAACTGTGAAAACCCGCTTTATTGTAAGCGCTGAATCAGCTGTTAGGTTGAGGGTTGTATTATGTACTCATTTAGAGTTGTAATTGCCTTTATAAATAGATAAACTTTTTAAAACTCAAGAGACAAACATATCTCTGGTGTGTGAAATGTGAAAAACTACACCTCTGTTCTGTGTGCCTTGCAGGTATCCACTTAATCTTATATCACTAAAGGCACTAGCTTTTTTTTGTTGACTTTGTTGATTACGCTGACCAATCACTGCGGTCCTACTGGCACGACTTTTTGAGACAGTGTTAAGATTGAAGCTTAAACTACTCTAGGAAAACTCCTCTGGCACGGGAATCACATCAGCACAAGGCATCTTTCACGACCTTGCTCTTATCTGCTGAATTTATCTTAATATCAAGGAGATTTGTGAGCATCTATCATCAGTTTCAGCCTTTGTGTGGAGGAGGAAACACCATTTGCATTTTCATTCTAGATAATTGATAACAATCAACCAAGAGTAGGACGTTTCTCAGCAGAACATCGACCACATCCAGTCCATTTTGTTCCTAGTCTAGTAGGCCTGACCATGAGAACAACTGCCTCACAGTCTCCAACAGTTCCCCAGGCTCCACCCAGGACCCCAACACATCGCCTCCACAATGAGAAACCAGAACATCAGAACAGAAGTTTTGTGTATGAATACATTTTCTTTTACATCATAGTGCCATCTTTATTCACTGTAAAGGGACTGTTAGCTGCTTATCGTTTAGAGATTTAACTTAAAATGTAAGTACAATCTACAGAAGAAGTCCCTTCCTGTGTCCTCTGCCAAGGCATATTTCTACAAACTACTTACTTGACCAGCTGGAAGGCGTCTGGCAACACCTCAGCAAACGCTGTGCGGTAATTGATGGCGTTCTTCCTTTTGCAATTCTGAATGACATCGTTGGCGAGATACATCAGGTTCAGTCTGTGGGAGGCATTAGCTGAGGAGGAAAAGATGGAGAACAACATTAGGGTCACTAAAATAATTGGTCAGTGGAGTCCAAATAACCTGAGCTCTTTAGAAGACAGGTGTCCAACTCCTGTCCTTAAGCGCCGGCGTCCTGCAACGTTTAGATGTGTCTCTGTCAACACATCTGGATCACATAATTAGATCATTAGCAGAACTCTGTAGAACTTGAGTGCATGAGGAGGTAATTAAGTCCTTTGATTCTGGACTTGGGACACATCAAAAAGTTGCAGGACACCGGACCTCGAGGACTGGAGTTTGACACCCCTACTTTAGACATTTAACTGTCCTAAAATCACCAATTCACCAACGGTACCTACTGAACTAAGATTGTAAGCTCTCATATAATCCACACATAAACGTCCTGACAGTAAAACAGGACAGGTCTGGCAAGAGACCCAACATGAAAACAAACGATGATGCAAGGAGATGTAACAAAAAGTACATATAAGCAAATGAATAAATAAATGTTTGAAGTTAGTAACTCAGTGGATAAATGAATGATACATTTTCACTCCGAGAGAAAGCATGCAGCCAATAACTAACCAATAGCTGCCTGATTGTAACATCCTTCCGGTGTTTGTTTACACAAAGAATATTTTTTAATCCTTTTGATACCTGTGCCCAAAACATTGCACCAAATCGATATTTTTCAGTCCCACTTTCTTAGCGAACCCATCTGTAACGCTCAGTGCTGCATAATGAGGTCATCACCATGAGAACTAAGAATAAAAGAAAACATTCTGTAGACGGCTCAGGTCCCTGCAATATTAAAAAGCATGCTACAAAGCAGACACAAAAGCCCCTTCATACGTGAGGTTTCAACTCTTTCGTACTAGTGATGCGCGATATATCTGCATTAACATCATAGTTATTTCTTAACTTATCGGCATCCGTCCCATAAGTAAAACCGGGCCAATATTTCTAGCCTGTGTTTATTTCCATCTGCTTGCTGTTTGTGTTTCAGGAGGGGATAGGAGGGGAGAGGGCTGGCCATGAGTTATTTGTTTAATTTAATTTAATTCCAGCCTTTAGTCTTTTTATTTCACACCTGCCATCAATTACAGAGACGCTGATAAACCTTTAGGGAGGAAAGGTTTACGGTAATAAAAAGACCGAACGGTTATTAGGACCATTTTAAAATGAAAGTACCATTATGTGGTGAGCACAAATGTGAAACCTTACAGTTTTGAACGCAGTGTTTCATTTGAACAGGACTGTTTCAACCACTAAAGATCAAGTGTTAAAAGTAGCTATAATTTGGAAATGAAAGAGACATCTCTCAAAAGATAATTAATTACACATTGTAAAAGGTGTGTCAATTATGGAAAAATTTGTTTTTTTATTTCCATTTTATTAAAACATACCCAGCGGAAAACTCTTCATTTGGTGTGGCAGCCATCAAACCCAGCTTAAAAAAGCTGACCTGTATTTTGCATGTTCCAATCAGTATTTTGATGATTTCTCTTTAGTGAAGACCTCCTTGCCATCACCCTAATCTTCAGCTTCTTCCACAGATTCCCTATCCGATTCAAATCCGGACCCACGCCGGGTCACTGCAAAACGTTGATATCACTCCCAGTCAGAGGAAGCATGCTGGTAAAGATTACTTTAAACTAGAATTAAATGAATATTTACAAATATTTTTGGGCCTAAATTTTATCTATTTAAATTACAAAAAAAAACCAACATATTTTTAAGCTCATTAAAGAGCATGCATTAAAGTGCTGGGTGCATTGCATGTTTTGGTGTCCACAGGTTTCTCTGTGACATCATCTAATAATGGGCAGTTGTCGCTTATGTTAATGTGTGATAAACAACTGCTACTACTAATAATATGGTTTATAAATACATGTCTGCAGTTGGGTTCAGCTCTAGTGAATTAGCATTTGTCTGTCATCATGATTCTACAGTTTCATATCATCAGATGCTCAATAACCGTGACTAAAGTTCTTGTCATCCTTTAGCTAAAGTTGCAGAGAAAGTTATATTATTAAAACTGGATGCTTCTTTCTTTGTCAAACAAAAAAAGACCAGATTGAAAGAAGAGGTTGTGTTCAACATGTGACAACAATCGCCTGATTTCTCCACATGTCTGATCTAAGGAGAAGGTGTTTCAGGAAAACACCTCGCCCTGGCTACAATCTCCTCATGTTCTGATGAAGCCAAACTTCAACTTCTGGACGAAATTCCACACGGTATGTTTGGCACAAAAAAGTATAACAATATACCCACAGTGAAATATGGTGGTGGCAGCATCATGCTCAGCATTTATTACTTTTCTTTAGATGGAACTAGACCTTTTGTCCAAATGAAGACATTAACAGGTCTGTCTTGACCTGAAACCATCACAGCAGCATCACAATGAGTCAAAACATCCATCTTAAATCAACAAGAGAATCAAAAGGAAGAGAATTAAAGTTTGGGAATGACCACCAAGCCAGAGATCAGAAGCATATCTGAGAGAAAATCTGTGGGACAAGAGGTGTCCTCACATTCTGATAGATGTAGAGAACGTTTGGAAGAAACAGTGGACAAAAATGACCAACTCAAGATGTGGGACGCTGACAGACTTCAACTAAAGAAGCCAGAATGCTAAAATTTACACAACAAACTAATAGCTTCAGAGTTGCAATCAGGTTATTGTAGCATTTCTATGTTTTTGTATTTTCCACTCCGTTTCCAGCTGAATTGCACAGAATAAATGTTGCATTAAAGGTGGAAAAAGTTTGGAAATGATTTATCATGCCCTTATTTCTTTACGTCATAAAAACCCCACATTTTAAGAGACTGTGTATACTTTTTACATCCACTGTAGCCACAGACCAGATGCAACACGTGTATTTCTCCTTTTTAGACTGGAAATAGCACATAAATACTAATGAAACTGAAGGGCATAACATAAATTATTATATTTTTTTAAAAATTACTGTGCAAACAAGTCAGAAGAATTAACTTAGGACTATCATATAAAGCTGTAAAATGTATTTTACACAGAAAAATTGATCTTTTTCTCAAAATAATTAATAATAGAAGCCAAAGTATGATAAACCATTAACTAATATAAGCAACATTTTTATCCCTGCTTTATAATTTGTGCCTTCTAGTTATTGCTTCCCATCCTTAAAGTTAAGGAAAATCGCTCCTTTCCGGGATGATGCCAGTCATCTTGGGAGTTCAGTCAAATCTAGTTTCACCAAACAGGTAGGCTTTAAACTAGTAATAAATGGGTGAATAAATTGGGTTTTTGCATTCATTTCCATTTTCATATTCAGCAGCTCTAAATGCAAATCCCAATTCCCAATAATAACTCAGTGCCAACAGAGCTAAACTAGAGACTAGACAAGCACAGTAAAAACCAGCTAGTGAGCAGAATCAGATGGTTTTCAGCTTGACCCACTCTGCACGTTACTGTGGAAAAACGCAACCGCAATCTTATTGTAACACTGAAAATGGTTACCATCAACCCGTGTTTCCCCATTCTTGCTTTTATCATCAAAATTTCCTTTCGCCCTCTGTAGGCTTTAACATCTGTCTTACCAATATCTGCATCACCTTTGACCATAAAAAGAAGTTAAAGTCAATCTAAGAGGCAAAATGCAAAACTTGCATGCAGAACATGAATGCATGGTGGTTGAAATGTAATAGGATACCAAATACTGCATCCAAGTAGTCCTTGGATACAGTAATGACAACTGTGATTCAATGCAATGTGCACCTCTTTTTAAAATATTAGTAAAACCCTGTTTTACAATTATAACTACCTATCACACAAACACACACTCTTGTCTTACTATTTGCTGTGAGGACGTTGCATTGACTGTCATTGACTTTCATTAATTTTCAACCCTTTCTATGGCCTACCCCTGAACCTACTGCTAAACTTAACTATTACCAGTACATTCCTAGCCCAGCACATGCAGACACACACACACACACACACACACAAACAGTGTAACATTGACACTGCTCTTCATATAAAAAATAATGACAAACAGCACAGAAAGGCCAGAGGGCAAAGGGCAGCACTTCAAATAGTTAGGTTTTAGGTTTCAAGTTTTAAGTCATGCACTGCCTCCTGATTCAAACAATTATTGTACAAAAAAAATATTAATTATTTTTTTCAAAAGACTTTTCAAAAACTCGAGTAAAACTACAAAGCCACCTAAATCTTAAAAATGCTTATGCCATTAACACAACCAGAAAAGCCCAACCTATTACCACTAAAAAGGTTCCCCTCAAGGTCAAGGGCAACTTCATCCTCAGCCCTAGACAACTTCCACTTTACCTCACACGAGCACCAATAGTGCTCCACCTAGACATGAACTTATCAGTCAGCGGCCCAGAAAACCATTAAATAACCCTGAATCGAAAAATACAATTACTTTAACTGAATGAGGCTCATCTTCAAACCTCACCCTCAACCATCCAGCACCTCATTAACAAGTAAATCAATCAACTTGTTAACTTTGTAGAACCTTTTTATAGCTTGATATCATCCAGAATATTTTTCAACTGAGTTCAAATTTTGCCGTTAATAGCTTCTTGAGAATAACCTTGCTAATAAAAAAAAATGGTTATGTTTTTATGAATTACCTTTACATTTTCTACTAGGAATGGGAGCAAATTGTACTGCTGTGACAAACGGTAAGTAATAGTTCACACACAGTCTTGTAAAAGCAAAATACTATAAATTAGATGTAACTAATAACCTTTGCACAGCATTGCATGCCATGTGCACAGGAAAAATACGGTATGCACTGAAAACACAAAATGAACATTTAACCATATGGATTCCCTTAGAAAGGGGCAACATGTTCCTCATCACCATAGTATACACTGTATGAATGCCTTTTCTATGCCTACAAGATAAAAGAAAATCTCATATTTTAGTGGCTTTGGAGATTTGATTTAGAGTATTACAAAGATCCTCTAAAAGGCAAGGTAATTCTGGTCAGAAGTTGAACAAATTCACAAACAGAAGATGCACAAATAATTGAACTTTCTGTAGAAAACACTGCTTCTTTCCACTAACATCACAGAAACTGGACACTGTCCTGATCAGGTGAGGAGCGGGTGGGTGGATGGATAGAAAAATGAATGGAAGGGGTGGATGATAGATGGATGGATGGATGGATAAATGTACTGAAGGACAGTTGGATGGAGAAACAGCTGACTGGATGGACGGATAAGACAATCAACATTTAAACAATGCGGGAATAAAACCTAGAAATACAAAACCTGTTTCCTTTCCCCTGTAATTGTGATCCAGATCAGAAACATACTTCAAATTCCATACTTTTCAAGACTATGTAGAAACCCAAAGTAAGTAATTTTAAGATATTCCTACCGAATTGGAAACCTTAAAGCAGATGCAAACTTCAGCCTACTTAGCCAGTTCCGATCATCGAGACCGTGCTTTAAGCAGGTAGTAAAAATACTTACATTTCCTCAAACATTTCATCCACTGGCGCACAATGAGGCTGTGGTACTTCTTGTTGTCTATGCACCAGGCTGACAGTCCCTGAATAGAATCCATCGTGTTGGTCAGACCTCTGAACCTCTTGTCCAGTTGGGCTTCCAAAGATCCGCCTGTTCCCGCTGCCATGTCCACCGGAGCCAGTCTCTATCGCTCCAACATTAACTGAGCTTGGGTTAGCACTTAGCTTAGCATGCTAGCTCAACGTTACACAAACACCATCGTGTTCAAAAGCCGCTCGGCAGCCTCCCGCTGTAATTTTATATAGAGTTAAAATTCGAGTTAGTTGTTTTCAAACCTCTATCTATATTTAAAAGTTATGGAGAGTGAGCTTCTTTTCCGGAGATAATTTGTCATATCATTTAACACTTATGGTTAAAACTTAGCGCCTTGTGACATCCTGGTACGCAGATGAAGACTTCCGAAACACGCTGTGATTGAGGCGCCCCCTAGTGTAACGGAATTTCATTTCTTTCTCATCAAAACGGTACTGTGAAACGGTTTTCTTCTTCTTCTTCTTCCTTCTTCTTCTTCTTCTTGAAGCGGTTGGTAAACAACAATTTGTTGCATTACCGCCACCAACGGGTAAGGAGCGTGAATCGGACATGAATGATAAAAAAAACTATACAGGTCCTTCTCAAAATATTAGCATATTGTGATAAAGTTCATTATTTTCCATAATGTCATGATGAAAATTTAACATTCATATATTTTAGATTCATTGCACACTAACTGAAATATTTCAGGTCTTTTATTGTCTTAATACGGATGATTTTGGCATACAGCTCATGAAAACCCAAAATTCCTATCTCACAAAATTAGCATATCATTAAAAGGGTCTCTAAACGAGCTATGAACCTAATCATCTGAATCAACGAGTTAACTCTAAACACCTGCAAAAGATTCCTGAGGCCTTTAAAACTCCCAGCCTGGTTCATCACTCAAAACCCCAATCATGGGTAAGACTGCCGACCTGACTGCTGTCCAGAAGGCCACTATTGACACCCTCAAGCAAGAGGGTAAGACACAGAAAGAAATTTCTGAACGAATAGGCTGTTCCCAGAGTGCTGTATCAAGGCACCTCAGTGGGAAGTCTGTGGGAAGGAAAAAGTGTGGCAGAAAACGCTGCACAACGAGAAGAGGTGACCGGACCCTGAGGAAGATTGTGGAGAAGGGCCGATTCCAGACCTTGGGGGACCTGCGGAAGCAGTGGACTGAGTCTGGAGTAGAAACATCCAGAGCCACCGTGCACAGGCGTGTGCAGGAAATGGGCTACAGGTGCCGCATTCCCCAGGTCAAGCCACTTTTGAACCAGAAACAGCAGCAGAAGCGCCTGACCTGGGCTACAGAGAAGCAGCACTGGACTGTTGCTCAGTAGTCCAAAGTACTTTTTTCGGATGAAAGCAAATTCTGCATGTCATTCGGAAATCAAGGTGCCAGAGTCTGGAGGAAGACTGGGGAGAAGGAAATGCCAAAATGCCAGAAGTCCAGTGTCAAGTACCCACAGTCAGTGATGGTCTGGGGTGCCGTGTCAGCTGCTGGTGTTGGTCCACTGTGTTTTATCAAGGGCAGGGTCAATGCAGCTAGCTATCAGGAGATTTTGGAGCACTTCATGTTTCTATTTGCTGAAAAGCTTTATGGAGATGAAGATTTCATTTTTCAGCATGACCTGGCACCTGCTCACAGTGCCAAAACCACTGGTAAATGGTTTACTGACCATGGTATCACTGTGCTCAATTGGCCTGCCAACTCTCCTGACCTGAACCCCATAGAGAATCTGTGGGATATTGTGAAGAGAACGTTGAGAGACTCAAGACCCAACACTCTGGATGAGCTAAAGGCCGCTATTGAAGCATCCTGGGCCTCCATAAGACCTCAGCAGTGCCACAGGCTGATTGCCTCCATGCCACGCCACATTGAAGCAGTCATTTCTGCAAAAGGATTCCCGACCAAGTATTGAGTGCATAACTGTACATGATAATTTGAAGGTTGACGTTTTTTGTATTAAAAACACTTTTCTTTTATTGGTCGGATGAAATATGCTAATTTTGTGAGATAGGAATTTTGGGTTTTCATGAGCTGTATGCCAAAATCATCCGTATTAAGACAATAAAAGACCTGAAATATTTCAGTTAGTGTGCAATGAATCTAAAATATATGAATGTTAAATTTTCATCATGACATTATGGAAAATAATGAACTTTATCACAATATGCTAATATTTTGAGAAGGACCTGTAATATTCTACCCAGTTACCATAAAATACCGAAATATTATGTTATGTTTTCTTAATTCTGTTCTTTCTCTTTGGTATTTCCTACAATTGTGCAAAAGGGTTTAAACTATGCATAGTTTCTTTATTCTTCGCAATGGTACAAGGTCTTTTTAAAATAATATTTTGAAGTAGGTTTTATCTGCATCATTTAGATTCCAAATATAAATCTGGAAAATCGATATTGCAGCCAATACTTTTCTTCAGCTTCACAGCAAAGCTGAGAAATACCCAAAAAAGGTTTCCCCAATAATTGCAACAAGAGTGGATAACAATGCTTATGACGCTATTCTGAAGTTTATTTGTAAAGAAATATGTAAAAAAATGTTTCATATTCCTTTCACTTCAAAATGAAGCATTACTTTGAGTAGGTCTACTGCAGCATCTAAGAATTCCACAAAACGTTTATGGCTGTAATGTGACAAAATGTGGAAATCTTTAGTTTTCTTTTTAGTTTTTGCAAGCCACTCTGCTTCATAAAAAACAAATTGAGCAAACTGATTTGATAAATCATTTCAGTCTTTTAATATATAAAAATATGCTTTTATCAAGCAGTTACAAGTAAGGACAATATGATTTATAAGAAACAAAGATATGGCCTCGTACAAAAAAAACAACTGGACTTTTTTGTAAACATACAACTGCAAAATGTTATTTCACAAATAGACAAATATGCAGTCATATAATACATTTTAACAACAAAAACACTAGGCTTTATTGTACATGAATTGTTCTTTGCCCTGTGCTGATCATTTCTACATGAACTAATGGTTATCCAAAATAAGAAAGCCTGAGAAACACCTGCACAAAAAGCACATTTGGTTTGCTGTGACATGATTTTTCAAATTTATTTATGAACTTATGCACTTGATTTTTCTTTGTTGTATAATTTAAAAGGCATGCAAATACATTGTTACGTTTGTGTTTATATGCAAGGCTGACTGATGACAAACCATCAGAGATGAGACGTCATCCAACATGAATGAAACCTCACTATAGTGGTAAAAAACCCAAACGTTATCAAAAGGTAATAAACAATGAGTTCAGGAAAGGAAATCGGGTCAGTTTCTTTTATCTTCACGACATATTTCTTATTGCACTTACAGTGTTACCAATTTCATGAAAAAATATTAAGTGGGATAAAGCTGTTTAAATGAGGCACAGCAGTTGGTTTCTACCTACTCATGCTTGGGTTTAGGATATATTATACATTTATTTCTTAAATGTTTCCCAGCACAGTGCCACAGGTCTATGATTCAAGTACTTCTCAAGCTTGTATCTAAGGATTAACACAAAACAGTTGATGAAATTTAATATAAGTAATGCTATTATAAATAATATCACAACTTCTTGGATGTTCACAGATGTGTAAAATTTCCTCATTTTCCTCCAAAGTGCAGATGCATGAATTCAGATGCGGACAGGCTTAAATATATTAAGTTAACTCTTACAGTGTGCTATAAATCTCCAGTGCCACATCTTTCCAGCAAAAGCAAAGAGCGCAACAGGCGAATTAAGCAATGTAGTTTTCATTTTTTGCTCCACTAGTTTGTTGTTTTTGCAGACAAACCTTTTCAAAAGGTTGAGATAGAAACAAAGATGTGATAAAAAAATAAAAAAATTGTGACATCATTGTCTCTAAAAATATTAAGTGGAGGGGGAAATGTGAGATAATGTATTTCAGCAAGATGACTGAAATCTACCAGAGACAAATTTAATGGAGGTTGGAAGCAGAAAATGGGTAAAGGAAGATCTTTCTTTATTTTTGGAGTGCCTCCAAGTCACTTAAAAAAAACTACATATAAAATAGTCAGCAAACCTGGCTATTGGAGGCGATATGCTCGAAGAGTGCATTGTTTCTTGTAAATGTATTCTTAATACAACAAAAATTCTTTTAAAATAATCACGGAAGCTACAAACGAATATTTTACTTCACAAATGGCCAGAAATCAGCAATAAGGCTCATTAAATTAATGCAGGATAGTGTAAAAAAACATTTACTGTATGTCACAAATGTTATCATCTGTGCTTAATATTACTACTATTGTTAACAATAATAATAATGGTAAACATTGTTTTTACTATTATTATTATTAATGAAATCCTGTGCTACTATCTTTCGTCCTGCCTTACAATATGTTAAAAGTACAAAACAGTAAAAAACTGCTTTAGTGCACATGAAATATCAAATATTTCTAACTCTTTCAACTCAGTTTTGCACAAAACATTACATTCCTACAAGCAATAGCTCCTAATAATATAAAAAAAACATAAAAATTATAAAGTCATTATTAGTATTATTTTAAAATCGCTGTGCTGCTACTTTTCGGGCTGCCATACATTATGTAGAAAATACAAAACACAAAAACAGCTCTAACACACAAGAAATATAAAGTATTTCCAAGTTCCTTTAACTTAGTTTCATACAAAAACATTACCTTCCTGCAAACCATAGCAATAGCTAATAATAAAAAATAAAAAAACCTATATATATATATTTATATATATATATATATATAAATATATATATATCACGGCCACTTCAGAAAGAGAAACCCAACAGGTTGGGGGTTAATAAGTATCTTTCTCCACCTACTCTGGTTTATAATGCCTTGCAGGCATGGCAGGCTGGCTTCGTGCCAATCTTTATGGTTATGTAACCAGGTCCGCCCTCTTCCTTAACTCTAGCCGACATGCTGAGGTACCTCCATGTGATAGCAAGGTCAGCCACAGCCAGTTAAGATGTGTCAGTTGTCCTAAAGCTGTTGCTTGAAGACACTGAGCAGTCCTGTGTAGCTGGGCTGCCACACGAAGAGGGCAGAAAAATCTCAGCAAGCTTCTGGTTCTCATTTTCTCTGCTGGTACATAAATAAGACCTGCCTAAAGAGCAAGTCCTGTCTGTAAACCTTTGCCTTGCTGGACAGTTGTCCACTGCAGCTTTAGCAGTTTTCTCCTCTGCTGTGGTCTGATTTTCAGGCAATACAGGAAGACATGTAGAAGCGGTGTCAAGTGAAGTGGCAGCGTGACAGCTCTCGTGTTCTCTGTGTTGACGGTGGCTTTGCTTAGCCGGGACTCTGTCAGCAACATCGGGGTCTGACCAGCTCAGTTTTCTCTTCTGCAGTGGAGAAGAAGAACCAAAAATAACTACTGTAACAAAGGTCTTAGAGGGAATTAGATAACATGCCTGAATTATGAAACACCGAACCACAAATAAACCAGTTTTCAAAACAAGACGTACAAACTGAATATAACTAATCATAATCTTTGTTTCTCTTTACAGCAACACTGTTTTACTTTCTATCTGTTTGCTAAACTGTCAGAAATATAAAGTGCCTAACAAACGTATTCATAACTCTTGAACTTTTTCACAACCACAAACCTAAATGTATTTTATTGTTTTCTGCAATAGAAAACACAAAGTTGTGCATAATTAGGAAGTAGAAGTAAAATCCTTCTTGGGAGGATGGATTGAACTTTACTGTTTTCTAACCTCACGCTTCTTCTCCAAAACTATCACTGACCTATTCTTGGTCTTAATGATGCTGTAACCTGTGAGGGTTTAACAGAACAGCTTGATTTAATTACACACAGGAGGATTTATTTATAAATAAGTAACTTCTGAAAAATGCTTGAACTGGATTTTATTTAAAGTTATCAGAGAAAAGGGGACAGAACACAAGTATTTGCCGCCATTTTACGATTTTAATGGTTAAAAATAATTAAAAAATAGCTTTTTTTTCTTCTTTTTTTTTTTTACATCTAATTCATAATTATGCGTCAGTTTGTATCGGTCTATCACATGAAATCCAAATACAACATCCTGAAGTTTACAGTTGCAGAAAAACAAAATGGGAAAAAGTTTAAGCTGTAAGAATGGCTTTTCTAGCAACTCTGTACTATGACATCAGTAGTTTGGACATTTCTTCTAAGGTCTAATATATGAAGCTCACCTTGACCGGAATGTGGAGTTGATTTTTCCTCCGATATGAGGCGAGTGTGGGAGTGCTGGTCGGCTTGGATTTGCCCACAGACTTGAATGACTTCTGAGGGAACCATGTTTTGAGCAGCATCTCTATCTGCAGCAGATTCTGGAGGTATTTCTCACTGCAGCACAAAAAAATAAATACCAAAGCTGTGCATTAGTAATAATAATATGTGCAGACATTTGATTTATAAGTATGTTTAGTTACCAGAATGTTGCACATGTACAATAAAATAGAAAATAATCAACAGTAAAAACCAAGAATAAAGAGAATTTTTTTTTTACCCCATTTCAGGTTTCTGTAGGATTCCAAGTATCCGCTGTAATCTGTCTATGGCAACACTCTGCTGGAAACTGGTTAACCCTATAAACAAATATCATGAATGTCAGCTCAGTTGGTTTAGAGGTTTTATTACACTTAATAACATTCAGTTATTATTAATCCACATACCTTTGTCAAACCGTCCAGTCTTTAGTCCCTTTAGAAGCTTAAGCAATGGGTGGGTATACCTGTGCAAATCAGCACACTGGAAATATAAAGACACGTTTTATTACAAAAGCCAGGCAAAAAATCCAGAGGGAGAGAAAACTTTTTCAGTGCAAGGGTTCTCACTTTCTCAGCAAAGATCAAGTCTCCTGGCGTCACTAATGATGATCTGAGTGCAGGCCCTTCAGGAGATAAATGTTTGGCTTCATCAGGGTATAGTACACACTGATCGCCATTAAACTCTGGGTGCAGGGAGTTTTTCAAACCGCCATCCCCCTCTCCCTCAGAGAAGATGTCTGCCTCGTCCTCCGTCTGCTCGTTCTCGCTGGGGGGGAAGCTTGAGGTGGAGGGAAGCGAGTCGTAAGACGGCCATTTGGAAGTTTTGCCCAATGATTTCATCTGTGGAGATATACAGAGGTTTTCCATACTTTTAGGAATGGCTTTGTTATCATTAAAGTTGTAACTAAAACTCATTTCACTCCTAAAAACAATGAGGAAACCTATTTTTAATACTGATAAAAGGAGCTAGAAACATATTTCTAATACATGTGGCTTCTTGCTTTCAGTAATAAAGTTCCACTAGAAGAAAAGGAAACAGCAAGTGGTCATTAAATGGTTAAATCGCACTATGGATGAAGTTAAAAAAACACTTAAAATACCTTTATTGTACATTGCAACTCAAGTAAAACCAATTTTAACTAACACATTACAGTCAAGCTTGTTCTTGGTACCGGCACCTTTTCTCTAAAAAGAAATAACATCATATTGTGGGGGGAAAATGAAAAAGGCAAAATCAACAAATAAAAAAACTATACAATAGGGCTGCACAATTTATTGCAAGTTTATCCTTATTGCGTATCACTCTATGCAATACAAATATCGCAAAGAACTCCAAGGACTGCAATAAATGTTAGCTAATTATTTAAAGATCAGGGTCTTTCTGCCTGTAATATATTTACATACACTTGTTGTTTAATGCAGAATTAGACGTTTTTAGTAGATGAAGAGGTGTTGAGATGCTTAAGTCATTAAGAAACAGAAGAAACATTTTCAATAAAACCTTGTTGTTGAGATGATAGCTGGATAATTATTTGTTTATTTCAGATCATTGTTGCAACATAATATCACATATTGGATGTTTTCCGAATATCATGCAGCCCTACTATAGAAATGAAAGGTTAAAAAAGAAAAAAGGAAAGAAGAAAAACCGTCCGTGTTAATTGTTGAGTTTCCAACCTCTTCACATTTGTAATTAATGTTAGAAAACTGGGAGATTAACCAGTTCGGCTTTTAAAGAGATCAAATTCAATCGGTATCTGTTTTCTGTTTTTAGATAAATGAGTAGATGAATCCATCTTTATTCTTCGGTAAATGGAACAAATAAGGAATTTTCAAGCTTCCATCTGCATATTAAGCAAAAACGCCACTGCTTACTTATTATGAAACCAATATCAGCAAACTAGTTTTAAGGAGCTTTGGGTAATGTCTGGCTCATGTTTGAGCAAGCATAACGTAAGGAAGATAAGGACAGAGTCAGTGATCAACTTTGACTGTTTATAACACTGGGTGGCAGTAAACAGTGGATCTGTACCAGACGTTAATGAACTCAAAGTGCCAGAGCCACTGGTGTAGACACTTTGAGTTAAACTATGATTGTGGGCAGTCCTTGACACTGAGGTTTGAATTGTAAAAAGTTGATTAGCTCTAACCAGGATCGGCAGCTGAAATACAGACAACTGAATTGTTCTTTCCTGTCCTCAAGACTACTTTCCCCCCCACATTTCAGGCTACTTCTCTTGGCACTTGTTTTCAGAATCAGAAGAGAGCTATTTGAGACCTTTGCCAAAAATAATCTAGTAATGGACCAGTTGAAATGAACAAAATTCACATTTTCTGTTTCAGTTAAAGGCATCGAAGCTGAAAACTCAGACTTTCTTAGTCTTTAAAAGAATCATCCAACAACATGCAGTTTGCTGTGCTTTGTTTTGGGTTTAGTAATGTACAGAGAAGGTAAGTGACATGTTGCAATTCCTTCATTTTCTGTTGGATTCAAAACGATGTCCTTTATCTGGGAAGATGTAGCACATTTTTTTCATTAATGGTCAGTTTTTATTAGATTCAAAGGTTAAGTGAAGAAGTTCACACAAATGAGTTTGCAACTAAAATCATTTACAAGGTCAGACGTTAAAAGAACATCAGACACCCGTCCAGTAATACCTGATCAGTTTATTTCTAATTTAATTAGAATTAGAGATTCGCCAATGACTCAACCAGAGACAGAAATCGACCCTTTTCCCTTAATCACCTCGATTGGTGATCAGCAGGTTGGATCCTTAAAAAACATATTTGTTCCACTGCTGATTAAATGCATCAGGATTAGATCATTTTAGCCTATAATCACATTAGCTTTCAGCAAGCCTTAAAAAGGCCCTTTAGATAAAGGTTAGTGAATATACTTCAGGTCCTATAGTCCTCAAAAAGAAGAAACAGAAATTCAGTTAAAATAAAAATAGGCAGATCACACCTAAAGGAAAACTGCAAATTTGTATCAGCCAGGAAAAGCCTGATTGATGAATCGCTTAATTTATGACCTATGCAAATGATTCCTAAAAAAAAAACTGCCTGAAAATGTAAACAGAAATTTTGGTTCAAGCTGTAAAAGGCTTTCAGTAACAACAGTGCAACAAGCACTTTTTAAAAGACAAATGAAGGATTTATTATTTGCATATAAGGACGGGACAATACTGCAAGAAAAAATAATCTATTTTTCAGTAATACCTAGACCTTGATTTCTGAAACTACTACAACAAACATGTTTTACACATAAACAACACATATTTCGAAAAGTGGGAACTGGACTGCAATATTGTAATCAAACACGATATAAGACTTCTTATATAAAATAATATAATATAATGACTGTTGTATAAGTGGTTAGTTACACATTTAAGTCAAATTGACAGAAACTATTTTTTAAACATTTTTCAGCATAAATATGCTTTACCATTGTTATTTTTGTTATGTTTAATAACTAAAAAAGGCTCTCAAGACTACACAACCACCGTTTTAAAAACTGCCACCAATTGGTCAATAGACGGAAAATAAAACAGTCTGCAACTGTAAATGGATCCCTTCAAATGGAGGGAAATGGTCTCGGATCTGCTGTTCAACTCTATGCTGAATTGGATTTTTATTTGAGATATATGTCAGAATTTGTTCTCTTTTGTGTGTTTTTTTTTTTTTTTTTTATCTAGGTAAAAAATATTAAATGAAAATGAAGAAAAAACACTATTATACAAGAGGGTGCCTAAAAGTTCACCACAAGCCTGGAAATAAATCATCTGAAACACACGCACCCTCTTATACAACACACCTCTGCTCATATGAAACCAATGTACCCAACATTTTCAACCCAGTTAGGTAAACACAGAACAGCTATGCTCATTTTACTAAGAATGAACCATAAATGTTTGAATTATTGACTGAATTTCAGCATGGTTGTCCTGCTCCATTGTGCCTCATAAAACGTTTAACTGTACGATTTAACGTGTAAAATACTCGTGATTTTTCTTAAATAAGAGTTCATAATTCTTACCTTTCTGCTTGAAAAATCCAGAAACTGACTACTAGCAAACTGTACTTTGAATCGATAAACTACTCCTGACAAGCGGAGGGACGTCGGACACCGAACTAACGGTGAATAAGCTCAGCTGTGAGTCCTGTCCTGTTCCCTGGTTCAGCGTCAGCTCCTCCCTGTTCCTCCAGTCGTCTGTGTGTCGTGTTTCCTGCACTCTGTGTATATCTCCGATCTGAACAGACAGTACTGGCACGGTGAAACGCAACGGCCGCCGCACGTGCTCGAAGAGGTACGGCGCTGCGATTGGACGAGAAGCAAGGACGCTCTCATTGGATGAAAGTCTCAACCAATCGGCGGCAGCCTTAGCTTCGGGTTGGTCTGTACACGCGGTGATACCGCCTCATCTCCTCGAGCCGCACGTGTTGGTGTTGTGGCTCGAGGAAGAGGGGAGCGGCACGTGGCTGCTGCTGGCAACTGTTAAAAATTTAGCTGTTCATAATGGGGTCACACTTGTCTTCTTTCAGTGGATATAACGCAACAACTGAGTGAGATAAACAACAGGTCACGTTTACTGTGTATTTATGCATAGACACTCCATTAAATCATAGTTTTTACCTTTTCTATCAGCCAATCACATCAGACACTAGGTCTCAAATATGTTGTCTACAGACAGCAACGTGACTTAAGTAACATACTGTGTAAGAGTTGATGAGGAAAAAAATGTTTTTATTTTTACATTTTCCTTATTTAGGGACCAATACATTCTGCAAGTTGTGTTGTTTGTGGTTAAAGCTTTAGTATTAATCCTTAATTATTCACAAGTATTTAATCATCAATGTAAGTTTACACTGTAAAATGTAACATGTTGTTTGAACTTAAAAATACAAGTGAAAGCTTTTCAAAGTCAGAGGTTGCTAAGTAGCTCCAGCTTTAATTTCCAATATAGCTACCAAGCATTTAAAATGTACTGAAAGTTGCAGGTGTAAACTATTTCTTAGCAGTTCTGTCAGTTTATATTTCAGTAGACCAGTTGAACTGTACATCTATTTGTTAACTTACTCCTTTTGTATGGAAGCAAATTGTTACCATATTTCAAATGAAAAAAGGCTGCCACAGCCTGCCACCGAAACTGCCAGTTCTGCCTGCCACTGCCACAAATTGAGCTCGGCCCTGCTGCAATTAAATCAATTTCTCGGCACATTTGCAATGTAATGCAATGCAGACGTGCACAGCGTCCCCTACCGAACAAGATGGGTAGCTCGGTCAGCAGGGAGCTGAGGAAGAGCGGCTGCTGACGTCACTCTGCTGCGCCCGCCGTTCGGAATGCTTTTTTCGTTTTCGAGTTCTGGGCAGTACTTTGCGGGCAGACCATGAAAACGAAAAAGCAATGTCTGCTTTGTTTTGTTTTTGATTATGGCATAAAATGTGCAGTCGTGAAGAAGAAAATGCAAATAGGATGATTGATTACTAATTTTATTTATGGGTCAAATAATGCAGCCACATTCTTAAAATGAAATAGCATTTCTGAAAATGCTTTTTCATTTGAAATATGGTAACGATTTGCTTCCATACTTTGGAGCTTTACAACTTTAAATGACTTTAAGGAGTGTTTTTATTGTATTTCTAACTGGTGTCAGAAATACAGGTCAACAGTATATCACAGGGCACCAAAGACACACAACCATGTACACACACAACCATCCCTTAGGGCAATTTAAAGAGACCAGTCAACCTATCGGATATGTTTTCAGACTGGGAGAAAAATGGAGTACCCAGTGAGAACCCATGCATGCATGGGGAAAACATGCAGAAATGGCTACCCTAGCAAAATTATTGTGAGAACACCTCAACGGCTTCTCTAGGAGATCACAAAAGAACCAAGAAAAACATCTGAAGGACTCCAGGCCTTGCTTGCCTTTGTTAAACTCAATGTTCACGATTTAACAACAAGAAAGAGAAACAAGAGACCTGGCAAAAGCGGTGGAGAGTTTTTTAAAACAGAAAACTCTAGAGCTTTACATAAAACACTTTATGGATTGACGAGACAATAGAAGGAACTATGTGGAAGGTGTGCATCCTGTTACATATGGTGTAAAGCGAAAAATAGGTCATCATACTGACAGTCAACAAAATGGTGGTTTTGGAGTGATCTAGTCAAAGTCTATTTTACATTTTTAAATATATTATTCCAATTGTGCTTTGTATTAGTGTTGTGAAGCACTTTGTGATCTGTGTCTTGAGAGGTGCTATATAAATAAAATTTTACTTACTTACTTACTTACTTACCTAAATCTGTTTGAGATGGTGTGGCATCACCTTAAACAGGTTATGCTCAAATACCCTTCAGTGTACCTAAATTAAAACAATCATGCAAAGATGGGATCAAAATTCCTCCAGACTGGTGTCTAAGGCTCATTACCAGTTATTGCAAACGTATGAGAGTTGCTGCTACCACCTGTTACACAACCAGAATTATGTTCAGGGGGACAATTACCTTTTTGCACTGGGCCAGCTTGGTTTGGATAACTTTTGTAAAACTGCATTAGGTTTATCTTCCTCTTACATTAAAAAAATATTCAATGAGTTGAAATACGGACATGTGACACAAAAGCAAAAAAAAAAAAAAAAAGAACAAATCTGTATACTATTTTACAGCACTGTGTAAAATAGACAAAGTTTTGCCTGAAGATCCAAATTAAAACATGGGGATTTTATTCCCATAATGTTTGCATTACTGACTATAAACTGCACAAGATTAGGAGACATGGTTTCGCAGATATATTAAAGTCTTCAGAGAGAGGAATGCAGTTTTACAGAATTACATTACAGCACAGAGAGGAGGAGTAAATCACTTCTTCAGTGCAGACGTCCGAAAGAGAAGATGTGGAAACTATATGTATTAAATAAAACAAAAGGGGGATGCATCTAATCGGTGTGATAATACTAAAGGGTTAGGTATGAAGTAACAAGTGACACAAAGTTTTGAACAATATCAGTCAATTGGAACTGTCACCTGAATGATCAAAGAACCAGAGTTTCCTGATGGACTGTACAGTACAGGCTTCAGACACAGATCAGGATGTACTTTTTAATGGTTCATTATTGCAACAGGCTGAACAGCATTTCGATGTTTGCATAGGGACGCTTAGTTCTGGATTTGTTTCTCTTCATTGCGACACAGCACCTACTGTAACCATCAAAACACCAACGGCCATGGCATCCTGGGCTGATAAAGAATCCATGGCAGCAAACATTTATGGCCACTACTAAAGGCCCTCTATGCAGACAGATGAGGCCTGGGAATATAGTGTGATATTCACTGTATAGGGAAGATTTGTTGAAATTTATCTGTATTTCTCAGAATTACACACTGCAGGAGGCAATACATAGCTAGGGATGGATAAGTTAGTTATTCCCCTTTGCCCCAGTTAGCCTTTATCAGTGGAAATGATTGTGTGAATATTGGAATTGTGCCAACAAAAATATGTGAATATTTCTCAGAATTATTACTCTCATTACATAGCCAACTAGACAATATAACTGAAATATCCTTATCTCTATCATTTATTTTCTTTAAAAATTATTTCAAGGAGGTCAAATAGGTTTTGCGAGTCATTATTTAGTTAAAAATATGCAACAACTTTCTCACTCATGTTAAAAAAAACAAAACTGAATTTCTGTTGCCTGCCCAGTGTTTGATTCTGAACAGTTTGTAGGAATTTGTAGTGTTTGTCTTAAGCTATGCAGGCTTTGTAATATTTTGCATATTTCAATGAACATTGTTTAAAATATTAAGGTAAGGTAATGTTGTGAAATAATGATTGCTTGGCTATTAGCAAGCATTAATAATTATAAATTATAATTATTAACCAAATTATTAACAAAATAATTAAACTTTAAGTCAGAATTCTTTAGTCAAACTCTTTAACTAGACTAATAACGTTTAACTGGACTACTAAGGAAAAATTAAAAGAATGAAGAAAACAAATAAACTACAAACAAAAGAATAAATTAAAACTGAAACCAATAACTATGACCCATGAGGGCCGTGGGGGCTGTGATGGGCTCTGATGGGCATCCCTGCTTCTAGACCTTTTGGGGGACCGGCCCTCCAGGGTGAAATACAATGTGCCCCTCCTACCATGGTCCCTCCGGGTTCTGACAGCTGCGGTGATCTGGTTCCTGCCCGATGTGTTGGGGGCTCTGGGGGTCTCCCCTGCTTTGTGCCAGGCAGACTTGCTGCAGGGGGTTGGTGTTGGCCCTGGGCTTGGCCTGCATGGCTGGGGTTGGCAGTGTGTCTGGGTCAGGGGGGTTCAGTGCCCTGCTTCTCTGTTCCTTTTTAGCCTGAGTGCTGCTGCTCCTGTGACTTGTTGGCGAACTTCTTCTGTGTGGCGCATATGGTTGCCCTGGGCTGATGCTTTTTGTCTGTCTGCCTGGGACTCCTGCAGCCTTCCAGAGCCAGGTCTACCTGCCCTTTATTGCTCTTAGGTGCTGCCCACATACACCACCTCAACACAAACACAATTATTTCTATAAAGCATAAACGCAACCAACAAGACATGCATTAACTACTTATGGTCAACAACTATTAAGAGTTAACTTTTTCTCATAATCCCACTTGAAAACCTCTAACTACTATGTATGTTAATGGGATTTTATGCAATAGACCAACATGAATTGTGATAATCGTGAGCTGTAAGAAACATTTACTCAAAATATGAAAAGAGTGCAAGTTATGTTTATGTCAGCTTTGCACATGTGGAAGTTGAAATTTTTGCACAGTCTTCTTTGCGAAATAGTTCAAGCTCAGCCAGCTTGATAGATATTGTCTGTGAAAAGCCATTATCAAGTCTTCCCACATAATTTTAACTGGATTTAGTTGTGGACTTAACTGGACCGTTCCAACACGAGTAAGCTTTGAGCCAAACCATTCTATTGTTTTTAGGGCCATTGTGATGCTGGCAGGTAAAACAGTCTCAGGTCTTTCGTTTCCTCTAACAGGTTTTCTAATTGAGATTCCATCACGCTTCCCTCTCCCTCCTGAAGACAGGCATCCCCGCAGCATGAGGCTGCCACCACCATGTTTCACATTGGAGATGGTGTCTTGAGAGTGACCAAAGAGTTCATTTTCAGTCTCATCTGATGAGAGCACCTTCTTTCATGTTTTGCCCGATAAAGGCCAGATTTGTGCTCTGATTCTCTTCCCCACTGGTTGTACCTCAGAAACCAAGGCAATGCATATATAGTCATATTCAATAAATTAAAATACTATTGAAAAGTTAATTTTTTTCCGCAACTTAACGAGCTAATTAAAAACACATTATATACATTAATTAAACACAGATCGATGTAGTCAAGCCTTTATTTCTGTTCATTATTATAATTTTTCGCTTACAGCTAATGAAAACACAACATTTAAGATTATAATATTACATCAGATAAAAAAAAAAAATATAATACAGAATTGTACGCTTAATGAAAAGTATGTTTAATACCTGCTTAAAGATTATTATTTACAAAAGGTCCTTTCAATCTGCTAAACGAGCTTCATTGGAGCGCATATTCTAATTGATTAAGTAAGTCTAATTCATTTAAAGACTCCAGTTCCAGCACATACACGGTATTCTGACAATCTATCTTGCTGGCAAGTAACTGCCAACAGGTTGTGCTACAGCTCTAGGGGTTATATTTCATAAAAATCAATTAGCATCTAACTCAAAGAATGTGAATCATTTCATTCAAACTTGCTTGCTAAAGGAAGGAGCAACAAGGAACAGCAACATCTCTGTTCATAGCCAATTTCATGTTAATTATGCAGCCTTAAAATGGATTATGTTTCATTTTTATCTCACTGTAATGAGAACAGTGTAGTTATACGCCTTAATATATCTATAGAGCAGCCCCTCACAATTATTGGCCCTCCTGGTAAAGATGTGTAAAAAGTTTGAAAATTATTTATCTGTTTTGCAGTGGCAGCAATCTGGCTTTAATTTTAGCACATTTATTCAGCTGGGGGGAAAAAAATGTCTTAAAATCTCCAATGCCACCCATATAAACACCCCAACGGTGTCTGTAAAATGAATACTTGTAACCATTGTTTTAGTCATGCTTTAATTTTTTGAGTTGATCAAAGTGAAGGTTCTGATTTTCTTCATAACAACTATTCAACACTATTTACATGCCAGCTTGTCTGGCAGCAACATCTTGTCTTACCTTCACAAATGTAAATGTGGAGTTTGCTAAACTGGGGCTTTAACTCAAACCATGTTCTTTGGGCAACAAACACTCCAGGTTGTTTAGGTGTGAAACAAAGGTTGAATATGTGGAAATGTATTTCATGTAGGTACGGTGGAGAAGCTATGATGCTGTGGGCCCATTTCTCTTCAAAAGGTCCTGGGACCTTGTAAGAGAGCACGGTATAGTAAATTCTTAACATTAAAAAAATATTTATGCACTTTAGCACACGCCTTCTATGCTTTGATGCATCTAATCAAAGGTGGTCTATGTATAGTTGTAAGATATGACAAAAACAATGACGTTCAGTGAATATTTAAACCTACAAATGTCAGCAAACAATTATCAATTAAGAACTTCTTTCTAAAATGCTCTCGAATCAAAAGTTAGCATTTTATATGTGGAGGCATGACTGATTCAAGCAAAATGCTTCAGCAAATTTTATTCAGTTTGAGACAGTTTTTTATAATTTGTTCATTTTTATTTCACCATCCCTATATTACATTTGTCTGTTTGTCTTACTAACCAAAGCTGTTTTGCAGGATTTGACACAGACAAAAAACAATATGCAGAGAATTTTAACCCATATTTCCACATTTATATTTTTATGAGTAAAGACTGGCACTGTTTGTAAGTTTAAGTTTCCATGGGCTGGAAGCATAAATGTAATTCAACAAGGCTGTTTTTTTTGTTTGCATTCAACAACAACCAAATATTATAAAACACATTTTTTTATACTTGACATCTGTGGTGCGCAGACATTTTGGGGGGCAGGGGCTCAAGGGGGAAAAAAGGGCACCTTGTGCGGCACATGGAGTTGCTGGTTGCGTTTGTAGTGTGAGATTTATTACAGGGACAGCATGAACATAATTTATATGTATTACTAAGCACCCAGAACACAAACTGTCCTGTGGGATGTAGGGAAATGACCACCCAGAAAGAAACTCCAAACAAGAATGCATTTTACAAAATTCTTTAAATTAATAAGGCAACAAAATTATCATAGATTGATTTAAAATTAGACACAACCTGAACTTCCTGAGTCAAATTTGAAACTTACGTTATCCTTCATTTTTTTTCTTTTTACACTGAGCACAGCGTGTTTGTCTTGACTATATCATTCTGTACTTTTATTCAATTCAATTCAATTCAAATTCAAAAATACTTTATTAATCCCAAAGGGAAATTAAATGTTGTTATAGCTCATATTATGTAGGTTTCTTCAAAGAGCCGTTGTAGATGCTGATGGCTGTGGGCAGGAAGGATCTCCTGTAGCGCTCCGTCTTCCAGTAGATCTGAAGAAGCCTCTGACTGAAGACACTCTGTTGTTGTAGGACAGTCTCATGAAGAGGATGCTCAGGGTTCTCCATAATGTTCTTCATTTTATGAAGAATCCGTCTTTCCACAATGATCTCCAGAGGTTCCAGAGGAGTCCCCAGAACAGAGCCAGCCTTTTTTATCAGCTTGTTGAGCTTTTTTAAGTCCCTGGTTCTGATGCTGCTTCCCCAGCAGATGATGGCAGAAGAGATCAGACTTTCCACAACAGACTTATAGAAGATATGCAGCATCTTGCTACAAACACCAAAGGACCTAAGCTTCCTCAAGAAGTACAGTCTGCTCTGTCCCTTCTTGTAGACGGCTTCACAGTTGCATCTCCACTCTAGTCTGTTGTCCAGGTGAACACCGAGGTATTTATACTCCTCCACCACCTCCACTTCTTCTCCCATGATAGAAATAGTTTTTGACTTATTCCTGTTTCTCTTAAAATCTACAATCATCTCCTTTGTTTTAGTCACGTTCAAGATAAGATGATTGTTTCCACACCATGCCACAAAGCGGTCCACTACCTTCCTGTACTCAGCTTCTTGTCCATCTCTGATCCACCCCACAACTGCAGAATCATCCGAGTATTTCTACAGATGACAGGAGTCTGTCTTGTACTGGAAGTCTGAGGTGTTCAGAGTGAAAAGGAATGGTGAGAGTACCGTCCCCTGTGGTGCTCCTGTGCTGCTGACTACCTGGTTAGACTCACAACCCTTCAGTCTCACAAACTGTGGTCTGTTTGTCAGGTAGTCTTTGATCCAGGAGATTGTTGAGGCTATCACAAAATGTCTTCTGCACCAAATAACCTTATGTTGTAGCAAAGCAGGTTACACTGCCAAATTTACCAGGTAGGTCACACTAAATGAGTTATCTTCAGAAATGTGAGCAACCAGTGACCATTCTACAGCGTAAATCAACTATACCCAGAAAATGAGTTATAAAATCTTTATAGTCAAAATGAAACCAACAGCAGAGAATATGATCATAAGAAGAATCATCTATACTTCTGCATGTAGCCAGTGTGATTTATGACAGAAATTATTATTAGAGAATAAAAATGAATGAGATTACAAGTCCTGAGAACTGGAAGATGTCTACTATTTAGAACTGAATATACTCTGATCACATCATCATTTTTACACACAGAAGTAGAAAATACAACTTAGCCTAGATGCCCCACATTTAATAATGTTAACCAGCTCATTTGGCCGTATTTGCAATTTTAAAAAAACATGAGTCACACAGAAGTCATCAAGGATTATTATAGCAATTGTAATACGTACATCTATGAGATAGATTTGAATTTATTTATTCTAATTTAAGAGTTCAATCGTAGACATCCTCCTGGCGCCTGGTGGCGGCCATAGAAAACATAGCGGCTAAAGGTATGCCATTGATTGGCCTGTTCTGTTTAGCTAAAATGGTGGCAAGTTTTTATTTTTTAATCCGAAGTTTAGGAAGCAAGTATATTCGTTTTGCGTTTTGTGTGTTACCTGGATGGTTAGGCGGCCTGTCTTCAGGGCTCTATCTGACGGCGGAGGAGAGGGGAGGAGAGAAGAAGTAAGCTGCACCAGCGCACGTCCACCTCTCCGCTCTGCACGCAGCCCGTCTCCGCTGAGAGACACACGAGGCGGGACACGGACGTGGGGGGTGTGGGGGGAGGGGGTAGTTGTCGATCAAAATTTCAAAACGTGGGGCACTGCTATTAAAGATCTTTAAATTCAGAAATTTTACCTTGGGCCACTCACTTTACAATGTAAAAAAAAAAAAAGATTTCAGGAGGGCACTTTTTGTCCATAGGATAAAAGGGCAGGTGCTCCAGCACCACCTCGTGTCTATCTGTGCACGCCCCTGCTTGACATGAATTCTGCAACAACTAGACAAGGTTGAAAGGTATATTTATTTTATCATGATAATGTTAGATGCCGGATGAACCAAAAGGAACACCCATTGGTGTAAGATTGAGCTGTTCTGCCTGAGGCCAAACACAACTTGGCAACCTGAGAGAATACTAAGTGTGGTTAAAATGCTCATTTGTCCAGGTGTGGATAAAACAAGTGCACACATTATAGCCTCCTGGAGTGAGAGCTAAGGGTCTGGGCAGATGAGATGGAGAGCTGAGATGGTTGAGCCTGCAGTAGCGAGTTAATGCACAGCAAACTTCAGCTGGGCTGAGACCCCATTCATAGAAAAAAGTACTGTATGTCACAATAAATCCAAACTTCCTGCAGAAAATCCAGTCTCTTCCAACTTCTTCAATATCTAATTGCCCTGGGTATTGCAGAAGCAAATATTTTCATGACTTTAATGCTTAAATTAATGTCTAGAGATGATCAACAGAGAGAATGTAGTTTACAGGCATTCAAAAAAAACATCCACTTGCATTTTTATTTTTTTATTTAGAGAAGACAAACGATGAATGAACATCTATAAACATTTTCTTCAATTTTGTTTAATTTTTTTTTCACAAGTCCCTTGAGGTGTAACACAGACGATGGCGTTTGTCTAGCGTTTCCCCTGCCCTCCTTGGTTAGTCAGTTCGTCCTTATTGTCCGTTCTCAACACATTCAACCTCCCTAGCAGCCGAGCCAGGGATCCTCTCTGTTTGTCTTGGAGACAAAAGCAATCTTTCGAGCCATTTCCATGTGGTAAATGCGCCTGCAGTTCTCGAAGTTCTTCCTCTGTCGCTCTCGGCAAGGCTTCTCGAAGTAGCGTTTGCGCTTCACCGTTTCGATTATCCCATCCTGGGTTAGAAGCCTAGAGTGTGGAGCAAAAAAGTGTGAGAACAGCTGAGTGAGGAAACACTAAATTTAAAGTAAACAGACAGAGCTTTGGAAAGGGATACTGACTGTTTCTGGTTTTTATATTCTACAAAAATCCCAAGTGGCACAGTTATCCTCACCTAACAATCCCTTTAAAATAAATGTAACCTAAGCTTATTTTTAATTTGTACTCTACTTATACTTTTTGGGAACCTCTAACTAGTATCTAATGACTTTCTGTTTCCATGGAGTATAATTATGAGGGTACAGAAACCCCATTCTTGAAAAAAGCCTGTCCTCAAAAACATCTGGAGTTTGCAAAACTACACTGGGGCTTTAACAGCAACCAGGAGCTTTGGTTAAATGAAACTGGGTGGGTTTGGACTCAAACGAGGAATGAAGATGAGGAAAAACATTTAATTTGCTGGTTATGAGAGAGGATCTGTGATGCTGGGTACCTGTTTCTCTTCCAAAGACTCTGGGAAACTTGTACATGGCACTATGAAGCTATCGAAATACCAGGATATTGAAATAAACACTGGCATCCTCTGCACAAAACTCTGCTGCTATATTTGATTCCACATTAGATTTTTTTAGCCCACACTAAGAAGGTTATCAAGTGTTCGAGACTTGGAAAGTCGATTACTGAAATCATCACATTAATCAGATGTGCTTTTATTGTAAAATCCATCCAAATGGTTTTTCGCTTGAGAAAAAAACCTACAAGATAGAACAACAGCCCCCAGTGATAAGAAAAGGCCCATTGTCTTATTATAGCTTTCACCTTTGGTGAAGGGCATGAGATCCAATAATGTTTGAGATACTAGTTCGTTATATCTGTAGTTTACTGCACTTTTAACTTGGCTTCCTATTGATTTTAAATAATTGTATTTAAATTAACTTATCTATCTTTGTTTTATTGTAGTGATTAATAAGCTTTATACCAGTTGTTGGAATTAAATCAAGTTTTAGTTTAACTCTATTTACGTTTTCTTCTTTTTACTATTGTACCCCCGTTGTTACATCAGTAACACAATTGTCTTTCAACATTTTGTCCCCCCGTCATGCTTGGTTAACATTGTTGAGCTAAGGTTTGTGCATGCGTGTCTTTTTATTACTGCCCCTTGTTAATGAACAGTGCACCATAAATACGTTCTCCGTATAAATACATTTATTTTTGGGGACCAGTTGTGACGCATTTTAAAACCCTTCCGAAATACATTAACAATAATCTATATATCTTGCATAACAAAACAGAAGCAAATCCATTAAAGGTCATTTCTCCTGCGCAACCGCACTTGGTGACATTGAGCTGCAGGCTAACGTTAAGCTAGCTATTACTAACGTCTCGTTTCCATGACAACAGCTAAACTGAAATTAAAATCAGCTAGAATTCTAGAGTTGAACCTGTTTAAGGTCCTGTACGCCACATCGACGTCGCCGCCTTGAACCATCACCGTCCGAGCTATGAAGCGAAGGTGCCGCGACATGATGAAACAGGAGCTTCCCTAATATCTTTCCGGAGGGTAACGACTAACTGCGAAAGGTTCCGGATAAAAGAGCACGGGATTAAAGAATCGCTAGGTGGCGCGTCACTCAAACATCCTTCCTAATATTAAAACTCACAATTCCAGTCTTATGTGGCAAAACCAGTGCAGTTATTTAAAAATACACAATGCATATATTTCATAATAGTTATTGTTGTTCAGAAGATTCAATTCAATTTAATTCAAAAATACTTTATTCATCCCAAAGGGAAATTGGTTGTTGTTGTAGCTCATTTTATACAGGTTTACAATTACCATCAGATTTAGATTCTATGCAGTTGGTGGGAGTCTTTTGGCATTTTAATTAAACAACAGATGTCCAATTACTTCTGTTTTTTACTATATTCTTGCAATAAATAATACATTTTGCAAAAAGTGATTAATTTAAATACTCCTTTCGCATTTATTAAGACCAAATTTCCAGTCTGAAAATATCAACTTAGAGGTAACAAAACATATTAATTTGCCTTCTGTAAATAGTTCAAACATCTACTAAATGTTTTTTTTTAAAAATCAAAATAAAAGAACCAAATGGTCTGAAATATCTAAGTGTGACGAGAGAGACAGAGAGAGAGAGAAGAAAACAGTAACGGGCGAAATACTTTTCATGGCAATGAAACATCTGTCTATTAGAATATCACTTAATTAGAGTATGTGCATTTACACTATTTCAAATTTTTATATGTCCTTACAAACACTGTCAAACTAAGAGAACCTCTGAGCTATTAAATACATATGTTGTTTAACCTTTTGTATAAAAATAAATAAATCTGACTTTACAAGAAAAGTTTTGGTTGTGCTAATCCACCGTGTGCCTAAAAAATACAATTATGCAAGTAATTCCCTTAACCTACTCCAATGATATGTAATTAACTATAATAATTATATTTTAAAGTTTAACAAAAATCTGTTATATGCATATTCCAGACTGTACTGTAGTGTCAAATGTCTCATCATATATGTTTGTCCCTTTTTTAAAAGTTTGCATATTAATAATTAGGTAAATTAAAAGTTTCAAATATTGAGTTCCAGCTCTGTTAACCACGGACTTAATCCCAGTCTTTGTATGCATTGGTTAGATCGGCTCCGATTAGGGACCTGAATTGCTGTAATTGTTGTCTGTAAAAATAGAAGATCACTATTAGGGAAACTGGAATTTGGATAGATTTGTCATCATAGCAGCAGGGACTCCAGTGTCCAATGTTAGTGTATTATCAAGCCCATTATCCTTATCCTTTTTGAACTTTGTCACCCCCATGCTGTTACTGTTTTATTTTTGTCTGTCCCATGTTTGGCGTTTGAGGGTTTTATTTGCTCCTTCTTCTCAAGAAACACAGCATTTAAAGTTAGTTCCCTTCTTGCTCTAAAGACTATACTACACTCTAAAGTATTCTGTATCTCCATTGCCATTGGGAGAGACTCTGACCCAACTTGCATAGATAATATCATGGGACCTTTTGTGAGGTGAATGGTGTCCTCATGTTTCCTCATCTGATCCAGGTGTGACAAAACAGTCCTGGCAGTGAGGGAGTGTGAGAGAAAAATAAAATAAAGAGGCAGAATCACCAGCAGACATTAGCATACAGACTCTGCCATCAATGTATGCGACACTTGTGTGGATATTATGAACCACATTTCACCGACACTGCGTCTGAAAGCATGAAAAAACATATTTCACTTGAAAAAAGGACTCCTGTCATCTGCAGAAATACTCGGATGACTCTGCAGTCGTAGGCTGTATCAGAGATGGACAAGAAGCTGAGTAAAGGGAGCTGGTGGACAGCTTTGTGGCATGGTGTGGAAACAACTATCTCATCTTGAATGTGAATAAAACAAAGGAGATGATTGTAGATTTTAAGAGAAACAGGAACAGGTCTCCACTATTTCCAGGAAAGGACAACCAAGGACAGAGCAGACTGTACTTCTTGAGGAAGCTTAGATCTTTCAGTGTCTCCAGCAAGATCCTGCATGTCTTCTATACGTCTGTTGTGGAGAGTGTGATCTCTTCTGCCATCATCTGCTGTGGTAGCAGCATCAGAGCCAGGGACTCAACAAGCTAATAAAGAAGGCTGGCTCTGTTCTAGGGACTCCTCTGGAGATCATTGTGCAAAGAACGATTCTTCATAAAATGAAGAACATTATGGAGAACCCTGAGCATCCTCTTCATGAGTGTTTTCAATCAGAGGCTTCTTCAGATCTGCTGTAAGACAGACCGCTACAGGAGATCCTTCCTGCCCACAGACATCAGCATCTACAACGGCTCTTTGAAGAAACCTTCATAATATGAGCTACAACAACATTTAATTTCCCTTTGGGATTAATAAAGTATTTTTTGAATTGAATTGAATTGAATTGAATTGAATTGAATTGAAATGAAGTGAATTGAAAAGAAAATAGCCTTTTCTGATCATTCTGTCTGTTGCCCTGGTAACAACAGTGTTCAGCATTCTGCCAGTCACTGCATCTTCTTTAATTTACAAACAAGACACATACATACAGACTTACAGACATACATACATATATCATAAATTATTTTAATAGTTTTTCCCACATAATGCAACATTTATTGTGTAGAATTGAACTGATAATCAAATAAATCAATTTAAAGGAAAATATAAAACAGGTGATTTATTTCAGTATGAAATCTTCTTTGGTAGGGGCGACCGTGGCAATGGTGGTAGGGGTTCGTCCTGTAACTGGCAGGTTGCCCTGCTCTGTCCATCTCTGTCATTGAGTCCTTCGGCAAGACACTTCATCCACCCTTATCTGCTGATGGTGGTCAGAGGACTCGGTGAATGGGTGGTTGACTGATTGTAGTGTAAAGTGCTGTGTGGTCTCTGGGGACTTGATAAAGCGCTGTACAAGTGCAGGCCATTTCAGCATCCTACACCTTCATTTGTTAATATTTGTCCACTCAACCATGCAAATGTTCTCAAAATCTATTCAGTTAATAAGAAAATCTCTTGTGCACAACCGTCTTTAGGTGACTCCACAGATTTTCTTCCAAGTTTAAGTCTGGATTTGGGCTGGGTTATTCCAAAACTTTAATTTTCCTCTCATGGAGTCGTTCTTTTATTGATTTAAATGTATGTTTGGTCTTATTGTCATGCTGAAAAATAAAATCTCTCATCATGTTTAGCTCTTTAGCAGATACCGGATGGATTGTGGACAAAACGTCCTGGTATTTTAGAACTAGCTATAATTTCATTGACCTTGATAAAGCCTGTTTAATCTGGTCTTGACTGTTTAAATTTTAAAGCGCAAGACAAGTCACAAGTACACTAGAATGTTCAGCAGATAAACTTGTCCATGTTTCTAGGTGAGACACAACTGTTGCATCCTTATTGGTGTGGGACTATATGGATGCAAACAGCTTTAGAGGAGAAAATGCTGGGTTAATATGTGTTTAAATGACAGAAGTGGGACAGGAAAAGTGTCGACAGATGACAGCAACTGCTCTTGTTCCTGGTAAGTTACTCTTGTTTTTATTGAGTGTGTTTACAACTGTTGCCTGCAAAGTATTTTCCTCCTTGGGGACGTTATAAACCCCTTTGAAATATGAACCCTTTGTGGAACCTGAAGCACATGTTAAAAACATTTAATGCACATTACTGTGCCAATGTCAAAAGCTGCCACTCTTTTCTTTGTTATGCACCTCTTAGATTTTTGATGATTGTGTCTGCTTCTGTCGGTTTCTGCATTTGAGTATGAATATTTATGTTTTTCTTCTCAAACATGACAGTAGAGATGGTATTTTATTTTAATCAATAAATTATATGAGCAGTTCTCAAACATCTTCAGTAATGACCCACAAAATAACAACAACAAAAAATTCAATGTACTTCAACCTGTCTACAGAGCAAGACATATGTATTGGCACCCTTTGTAAAATTGTGTAAAAAGCTTCATCTTTTTTGTAGCAGAATACTTTATTTTGAGCAAATTCAGTCAGTGGGGGGCGTGGGCGGGCATAATTGTTTTTAACAAAATCATTATTGGGACAATTCTTGTTAACATTGCTGTTAATGCTTTGTATACACCCCTTTTGCCAAAAGACCTTGGTCTTACGATTTCTGGGGTAGCGAATATAATCACAAGAAACTGACTTGGTATTATGTATTCGGTAGAGGGGCCAGTTCTAAAGGGGCATTGGCCCATGTTGGCCTCTGTCTACAATCACCCATGCTGGGGACATTGTTTCACAACCCAAAATGGGCTTCTGACCCCAGATTTAGGAACCAGTAACAGATAAGGTGTCCTCTAGCTGCAGTGATGCCGCCTTCTGGATATCTTATCTTTTGCTCTGTCAGTACCAGCTTTCCCACCTTCCAGCCTGCAGAATGAAAGATTCACACCGGATCTGATTTCACATTCCAGCTTTTCGACGCCTGCATACAAGTTGGACTGCTATTTTTCTCTTTTTCTCTTTTCATGAACAGATTCTAAATATAGAATTCTTACTCGTGCCTTGTCTGAACACTGTTGTTAATATAGCACCATCCATTCTATAAAAGAAACAAAACAATTAACACATTTCTTTGCTGTTAATCAACATCAAAAGCCTTACTGGAAGTGCATTTTTCCAGCTCGTATCCAAATCTTTCACCACGTTGCCAGAGGTGGAGGGTGCAGTTGGGATCTGGGGGGTGGGGAAAGTCTCTGCATTGGCTGGATCAGCATCACATTCAGCCGAGCTGTAGGCCAATGAATGGAGGAGCAGATGCAAGCGGAGGAGACAGCTTTTTAGGAACAGACGCACACCGACCAGAGCACTTACAATCACACTCCTGCTCTAATCTGCAAACAGCACCGAAATGGAGAACAAAGTGACAGATTTCTCTGGCAAATGGAAAATGAAGTCCTCGGAAAACTTCGAGGAGCTTTTGAAAGCTCTCGGTGAGTTACTCATTACAGCGCACTTTCATATTATTATTATTTTGGCGCATTGTTCTGTAATGTAGATTACCTTTTCAAAGCCAGAATACACAGGTTAAAACTATTAGGTTGCAATCTTTCTTTTTAAATCAATTTTAGCACATCCAGTTTTTCATACTAAGTATATTAATTAATGTCACTTATTGTTTTCTAGTTTAATCATACAAATCCCCCCTGATTTCTTTATAATGTTTCCAAATATGTTGAAATCTGTAAATGTAATCTTGTGGAACAGTTCTCCAGGTTTTCTAAAGGTCAGAGTTTTTCTTTGGACTTTAATTGAAAAAGCAGCTGAAGAGCTTCAGAAAACCTGATAAACTGTTGCTCAAAACCTTTGAAGACATTGCTTGAAAGTCTGTAAGGAAAAAATGATGCCTCTGATTGCCAAAAAAGCAAATTTGTGTTTTCAATAATTTTTATTGTTGAAAACCAACCCGGCTTTTAAGACACGAATTAGGTGTTGAAGTATTTTTCTTGCTGCTGTTTTGTTCTTATTAAGCTTCGAGTGGCTTGGCAGAATCCAGGTCCATGTGCCCATTGCAGGGGACAAAGGTCAAACGAGGGCCACATCCTGGATTCTTTCATAAAATCTAAGGTCAAATTGCCTGTGGAAAAATGTTAGATTAGTCTCATCTAAAGCAGCGTCCTCCTCATGTGGTTGTAATTATCGCCAATGTAAACGAAACTAAGCCTTGACATGGGCCCCAGCAGCCAACCAACTCTGAGCCTGACTTTCCTTCTCTGCCTCCCTATAGCCCTGGGCAATCCTGGGCTTTGTTTGTGTGCAAATGTGTTACCCCCTCTAAGTACCAAAACATGAGCAAATATGGTCTAAACTGAATCTGAGTTGTCTTGATCTCTCTGAAGCGAGGCCAGCTCAGATGAATAATGGCAGAGGATCAGGTTTATTTTTCGTCACTGTACACTCAAAAGAAACTGATCCATTTGCGTATGTTCTGTTTTGTTAGATATTAATCCACATTTCTGAATAGCAATTATATACATTTATATAGCAACTGAAAGACACTTAAATATTGTAAATTCCAGTAAATTTTAAAAATACACACGGTCAACTTAGTTAAATTCTTATTAATTATTAAGACACGTTTGCCCATCTGGTTTGGCCTCATTGTCAAATAAAAAGCAAAATAACTGCTTTGTGATCAAGGTGTAAAACATCACTGACACAGTAACAAACTTGTTTAATCCATTGTGACAAAATGGCATTTTAAACACTTTCCCTGACAACCGCAGCTAACATTGTTGATCAATGGCGATAACTGTCCCAGGGTTAGCAAGTTCAGGCCGCAAGCAACTTTGACTTTAGCATTAGCGCTGTCGCTAAGCTAGCTAGGTAATAGTGGACACATACATAAATTGTTGCTTCAAAACAGAAATATTTGCAACTAAAAATCTTATCTCAATCCTTCTTTTATTAATTTATTATACTGTTTCATAATACAATCCAGAAAAAACATATCAGCCTTATAGTGGTCTGCTGGACACCACACATGATAGATGAGAATAGCTGTGAAAAGGTATTTTACCCATTACAGATTTCTTTCTGCCACATTTAAATATTTCATGTTATGAAACTTTCATTGATAGACAAGATAACTTGAGTAAACACCAAAAATATCTTTAATTTATTGGGGGAGAAAAAACTTTCCAAAGTAGCCTATCTCTGCGTAAAAGGTTAACTCCCTTACTTTGTTAAACTCTGTAATAACCCACATTTTGTTCCAAACCCTTCATAATTACTGCCTGACCCGTAGAATAAAAAACCCAAATAAAATATGTTTAACAACATGAAGTAGGCTAAAAGATATCAAAAAGTTAAACATAAAGCCCCCCAAAAAAGAAATTCAAAAACAGAGAAGAAAAAAGTCACTGTCATCTATTTGTCTAGAAATAGTTACAAAGTCATTTTTAAGATTTTGGGACTCCACATGAACATGAGAGCCATTATCCACAAATAGAGAAAACATGGTTAACCATCCCACCTCGGTGCCAGCCTACCACAATTACTCAAAATGTGCCTCAATGATTCATCCAGTAGGTCACAAAAGAAGCCAGAACATCTCAAGTAGTGTAGGCCTGACTTGCTTTAGTTAAGGTCAGTGTTCATGATTCAACAAGAGACTGGACAAAAACTGGACCTATGGGAGAATTCCAAAGTCAAAACCTGAGCAAAGCGAACACAAAGGCCCAACCCACATTTGCCAAAAACATCTTGATGATTCCCAAGACTTTTAATATTCTGTGGATTGACAAACAAAAGTAAAACTTTTTGGAAGGTGAGCATCCCATTACATCTGGTATGAAACTAGCATAGCATTTCAAAAAAAGATCATCATACCAACCGTCCACGGTCTGGGGCTGCTTTGCTGCTTCAGGACCTAGACAACTTGCCATAATTAATGGAACCATCAATTCTGCTTCGACCAGAAAATCCTGAAAAAAATGTTCAGCCACCATATTATAACCTTAATCTCAAACACACTTTGGTTACAAGGATGTGCACCAGCAAGTTATCCTTTGATTTTGAAGTGGCCTAGTCAAAGGCTGGACTTAAATCAGAATGAGTTGTTTAAGCCAAGGGTGTCACAACCAGATCTTTTTAACCAGAGGTTTTTGGAACAATTACTTTTTCACATACAGCCAGGTTACTTAGATAGCTTTATTTCTCTCAATCAATTAAATCTTCATCTGAAAACAGCTTGTTTTTATTTACTTGGGTTATCTTTGTCGATGATAAGGTTTGTCTAATGATCTGAGAAATTTAAGTGTGGGAAAAAAAAACAAACACAGGTGAAACCTGTAAGAAGGCAAAAGCGCTGTAAGTAGTGTTTTCAAATTAAGTGACCAATATTCTTAGAGTTCAGCTATTAAACATCATATTTACAAACTAATATCCGTCCATCCATCCATTCACTGTCTATACCTGCTTGACCTCATAGGGTTGGCCTATAGAGTAACCAATTGACTCTGAAAAATGCTGTGATGGTGTATTATTACTAATTAATAAGAACCACAAATAAACTTCCCATAGACCATTTGTCTTTTATTTTGTTTTTACAAATTGATATTTCAGACTGACTAGAAATGACCATTTAAAATTTTCACAGCCTATGAGTATTTTGAGTAGTTTTATTCTTTAGATAGATTTTTATTTTATTTTTGCAAAATGAAAGCATGCTAAAGGATTCAAAATATGCAGTACACACTAAAAGTAATAATCTGTATTTAGTCTATTTACTAAACAGTTTGTAACAGTGACAAATTTCTATTAAATGTTAAAATTAATTCAAAACTATATATTACAGACTTTTTGAAGGACTGCTACATAAACAAATGTGCAATAACAGTTGGTATGTGCGTTCACTGACGCATGGACAACTCAGCTTCAGTCATTAAAACAACAACCTACCACATCTGTATTTTAAAATGTATTTAACTGACTGAAAGTTAATATTCTCCAAAATTAGTATTTATAGTGTAGATCCCCCGGAAACAGTATCTCATTGTGATTTTTGTAGAGAAAGCTTCCATCTGAGGTACAGGAAGTTGTGCACCAGCCTAAAGCCAATAATGTGGTTGTCTTCGAAGAACTGAACACAAACACGTTCTGATGACGACATTCAGTAAACATCCTTACCACAGCCTCATATTTTCACTGAAACATAAGCGCAACAGTCCTGTTGAAGACAATGTGTTTGTTTCTTTGCACCAACGTTTCCAGGTTTTTCTCATTTTGCTTCATACTAGAATTTACGTCACACTTTTATGGCGTTGGAACATCTTGTTTACATTACCAAAAGTCCAACATAGGAAAGCAAAAAGCATTTTGGGTTATCTTGCTCATTATAACAAGATTCACTGTTATCTTAACTAAGGTGGAGAAAAAACTGGGAGAAATCAGATTGCTTTTGTCTTACTAAAATTAATTTGTTCATTTTAGAGTATAGTATTGTTTTATTATGGGTTCTGTAGTACCTTGAAACATACCAGATGTGTCTTGATTTAATGAAGCCCAAATTATGCATGTTCGTTCTTGGTTTTGGTTTATTCCGACATGTAAAGGAGACATAAATCACTAATAATTATATCCTTGGCAAACTCTGCTGTTAGCAGCTGTGAAAATTGTTCAGAAATTTCACATTACATGTAGTTATGAAAACAGCCAAACACAAAACACTGACAGGCAAACATTGTGAAATTAATTTTGTTGGCGCTTTATGTAGGCTTCTTTTGACTGCCAAATATCAGGTAACATGGCTTCAATGATCCCAGGGCAAGATAGAAAATTCCAGCCATTCTTTGCACAGAGCTGAATTACCACAGGAGGCTTTTATATGTGTTAAACTTTCATAAAAAAAAAAGACAGACAGATTCACCCTGATGTATTGTCTACCACAATAACATTCAAAACCACTGGCATTCACAGCTGTGATTATACATTACGGACCACTAGTGAGACTTTAGCTCTGTGTGTGAATCCTTAGGTGTCAACGTGTTCCTCAGGAAGATAGCAGTGGCCGCGGCCTCCAGCCCGGCAGTGGAAATTACCCAGCAAGGAGAAACCCTCTCCATCAAGACATCCACCAGTGTCCGCACCACCCATGTCTTTTTCACCGTGGGTCAGTCCTTCAACGAGGCCACAGTCGATGGACGGCCTTGCACGGTACACATCTTTTTGCTTCGCATAAAGCATTCCTCTGTAATGTCAATAAGTGCATAATAGAATCTGCTCAAGGACAGCTCAACTGGCGGCAGTTCTGCAAAAAAAGTAACATATGGAAATAATTTCGGTGCAACTTGAGAGTCGGTTCGAAGGATTTTACACAGAGATCTGTTGTCAGGTTCTACCATTTTGGGTTCTGGTTTGTGTTTTTGTTCTGTGGAGTTTTGATAGTTTCTTTTTCTTATTTATTCCTGAATTCTTGTGTTCTTGTGTGCACTTTATATCAGCATCATTAGTTGTTTGGGTTTGTTTACTTTTCAGTTAGGTTTTCCTCTATGTCTTCAGGTTACTTTGTTAGTTCTTATTTTCCAGAGTTTTATATCTTAGGTTGTTATAGTTTTCTTAGATCTGTTTCCCTAGGTTTGTTATTTAATCCCTTCCCCCATGGTTTAGTTATGTAATCAGTTTCGCCTGTTCCACAGCCTCCCTGCATACACCTGACTCTAATCCCTGCTGATTGCTTGCCTCTCATTCCTTTGTTCTATACTCACTTCCCTCAGTTTAAAAGCTCATTGTTTTCCCATTACCAGTTGCTGGTTCCTCCCGTTCACTACCCACTTGTGTTCTGCTGGTATTATGTTTCGTGTAGGTTTTTGGATAACTCTTGTATGTTTTTTGGGAACTACTCATGTAAAGCTTTTTTTGAAGACCTTTGATTAAAGAAGCTTTTTCTCATCATGCTGCTGACCAGTGCCTGTCTGCATTTTGGTCCTTTACAGCCACAGACCGTGACATCTGTTCTTAATTTCTTTGTACTGAATGAGTGATGTTCATGTTCCTGACAACTTGTAAAGTTTTTCTCACAAACAGCGACTGGCAATTTCAGCTCCAGTTACAACCACACATCAAAACTAAGTGTCAGGAGTGGCTTTGGGTCAATTCGTCCCTTTAATAATTCCTGCCTGCATTTGCACCCACGTGTTGCCATTTCATACCTTCCTGTTCCTATTTCATACTTTTATACAAACCATGTTTTACTAAAACTATTGCATATCAGCTTTTTTTATGAATTATTTTCATAAACAAGTGGAGATAAATATACATAAAAATATTAAAATGTTATATATAATTTTATTTAAAGTAATTGTATTGTCTAAACATTTCCAAAGATTTTGGAATACAACCTATTACTCTTTCAGTATGACTACATTTGGACTCAACCGTATGACGATGTCTTCATATATTATATGAGTAGATCAGAAAAATTAAAAGTAAGAAACGACACTGTACCAAATGTCCCAATGGCTCTGTTTTATTCCAGAAGTGGGGAAATTACCGGCACCCAGCTAAACCACTTCAGTCATGCAACTTGTTCTCTCATTTGAATTCCTGTAGAGTTTTCCAAAGTGGGAGACGGCCCGAAAGATTAGCTGTGAACAGACTTTACCAAAAGGCGATGGACCAAAGACTGCGTGGACCAGAGAACTGACCAATGATGGAGACCTAATACTGGTAATTATTTTGTGCATATGTCAAATACACAACTTTACAGAGGTAAATAAGAGAACTAGATGTCTAACGTGACTGATAACTGTAGGGCAGTGTGAATTATTCGAGGATCAATTATTTCCATGATTGTTTTTAGAGATCTGAGCTCCTGAGTTTCTAAGTTCAATTGTCCTGGAAGCATACAGTTGAAATCAGATATTTACATAAACAGTATAAAAAGATGTTCAAATCCCTGACTAGGGTCTTTCTCCATGGAGTTTGCTTGCTCTGCCCATGCATACATGGGTTCTCTCAGGGTTCCTCAGACAGTCCAGAACATACATGTTAGGTTAATTGGTCTGTTTAAATGGTCCTTAGGAATGAATGTGTGCGTGCATGTTTGTTTGTCCTGTGTGTCTCTGTGTTGACCTGATGGCCTTTCCAGGGTGAACCCTGCTTTACACCCAAAATTATTTCGATTGGCTAAATAGCAGAATAATGACAGAAGACCTTTTAAAAAAATAATTTCTATTTCTTCAAAATCAGAGGTTTACAGACATTAAGATTACTGTGCTTGTGCTCATTCACAACCTTTGATTTAATTGTAGGCACACGTGAAGTTATTAAAGGGGCAATGTCTCAAACACATTGCTTCCTTGTGTAACATCATGGAAATATAAAGAAAATTCAGCCAAGATGTCAGGAAGAGAATACTGAACCTCCACAAGTATGGTTCATCTTTGGATACCATTTTCCAGATGCCTGAACATGGCACGTTCATCTGTTCAAACAGTTACCATGGGAAACAGGCGACACCATGGGAATGTCCAAACCTCTTGACAAGATGGGAGTTTTATTATTCATAGTGACACAAGTCCTGTACTAACATGGGCTGAAATGCCATTCGGAGAGAAAGAAGCAGTTACTCAAAAAGCAAGATGAAAAGCTATATTACAGTGTTCAAATGCACTCTAGAACAAATACCTTAATTTTTTTTACCTTAATGTCCTGTTATCTGATTAAAAATTGCAGTGCTTGGCCAATACAACCCTTATTACTTCAAGGGAAAAGGGAAGCCTGCAAAGCCAGAGAATAGCATCTCAACTGTGAAGTATGGGGGTGGCAGCTTTTATGTTGTTTGGCTGTTTTGCTGCAAGAGAAACTGGTGCACTTCACAAAATGAATGGATTCCAGAGAAAAGAACATTGTGTAGAAATATTGAAGCACCATCTGAACACATCAGCCAGGAAGTTTAGGCTTGGGCACAAATGGGTCTTCCAAATGGACAATGACCCTTATCATACTACCAAAGTACTTACAAAGTGGACAAAAGGGTAGATGCACTTTAGTGGCATCAAAAAGCTCTGACCTTAGTCCAATTTATGGGAATAAAAAGGCGGGTGCAAGCAAGATGGCTTACATAGTTACTGACTACTGATACAGTAACAACAGTCCTGTCTGGAGGAATGGGTCAAAATTTCAGCAAACTATTGTGAGCAGATTGTGGAAGGATTCTCAAAATGTCTGATTCAAGTCATGCAGTTGAAAGGACATTTTACCAGTTATTAAGGAAATGCATGCAGACTTCTGAATTTAAAGAAATTTAAAAAATATATTTGATTAAACAATCTGTCAAAATTCTTAGAAATCTTTTATAAATCCCAACTGACCTAAAACAGGAAAAAAAAAGTTTAGTCTGGTTTAATTTCAGACAAAGATAAAGAAATATTGTGGTTTTTTTGTACAGTGTATGTACATCTGATTTCAAGTATATGTTGCTAAAATTGCCAAGTTCCAAGACCCTAATGCTTAACTCAAACAAACACCTGTGTCCCAATCTTTTTTTAAAGAATTTCCCAGGAAATGAAAATCTCTAAAGTATAGAGTGACTGAGTTGATTCTCCCCTTCAGACCTATCCGTTTGAGCTGGACTCACAACACAGGTATAACAACTTCCCCCAGACCTGTATCCCGCAGGAGGAGGTCGTCTCAGTATGGATGAAACAAAACCAGAAATTATATTTGTTTCTAGCATGAACACTTTTTTAGTTCAGGTTTAAAATCTTCAAACAAGAGGTCACAGAAAGGAAAAAGATGGAAAGAGGAAGATGAAAGGCCAAGTTTCTTCTTATTCTTACCCATTTGCCATTTGTACGTCTTTGTCTATCATTAACAATGCATCTTTTATATGTGATAGCCTAATTAATGGCAAACTGAAAGTAGCTTTGAGAATAACACTTGAAATTTGTATTTCAATTGTACAGCAAAATGATTTTGTTCATTTATATAACAAAACTTAATTGATCCAAATGTACAATATGTTAGAACAACAGCATTAATTGCTGTTGTTAACGTGTAGTATTAAAGTGATATTACATGAAATGGTGATTTGGACTTAACGACTTAAAAATCACAACCAGAGATCTACCTAATGCATTGGTAAACAAGTGTTTATAACTCATTTTTCAACATTTTAATGTAGTTAAGAAAGAGCCTATTATCTGAGTTCGGGTTGTATTTATGCAAAGTGCTTGGCATAAAAACAACACAGCACCTTTCTGCAAGTACAACATATCTACAGTGAAAGGTTGTATTGGCAGCACCATACCAAAATGAAATCCTTCGATTTGATTTCCTACAAATACAACAATAATGGCCTTGAAGTCATAATACTGACTAGCAAAGTTGGAGGTTTTCAAGCAACCCAGAGGTCAGTATCCAATGTGACTGCCATGTATAAGAAATATGGTGAAATTTGCAGGTATAAAATATTTACAAGAACTTCTGACTGTTTTTATCCTATCAAACCAGTGGCACACAGAGTATGGTACAATCTCTACTTGTGATTATGCTCTTGAACATATATATACGCTCTTTGAGCGTATACAAACGAGAAGAATACATTTATGGGCTTGACTTAGTCATAGGAGTTAGCACCAAAACACTTTGCAAACCCGAAGGATTTTCCAACCTGCAACAAGAATGTGCTCAACCGGGTTGTGACTTCATTCTCAGATCCACGCCTGACTTCCAAGACAAAATTTGTGTATCTTTGGTTGAATTTTTCTTTTTTTAAAGAATATTCTCTAAATATGCAAATGAAATGTTTTATTGATAAACAAAAATTCTATATTTCTTAAAACTAATATTAGGTCTGTGTGTATGATTAGTCTTCTCTGTGATATGTATAGAATATTTCTGTCTTGACCAAAATGGTGGACCATTTAGCTGCTGATACCAAAGCTTGGTACAATGTGTTCAGTTTTTCTATGAATTTTAAACATTAAATTGAAAAACTTGTGAAAAAAGGTCTTAAAAGTGAAACCCTGTGTCGCTGTTGCTGTTTTCTTTCAGATGATGACTGCCGGGGATGTTGTCTGCACCAGAGTTTATGAAAGGGAGTGAGGACATTTTTACACAGTACTGTCATATAATACTTCTGTTTGTGTTTCATGCATGGTTTTCATTTACTCAGCTTGGTCTTTTCAGCCTCATCGTTCTCCTAGCCACTGAGTCCCGGTCTAGTCTTCCTCAAACAAGGAACTGGACAGAAAAGGCAAACTGCCTTTAACATGAACATTTTGTTTTATTGTATGATTTAATCATGTATACATTCCATTTTAATGCTTTATCCTTGTGCCTTTGTTCTTATGATCAATGTTAATAAACTATTTTCTATGAATTTGTTGTTTGCTTATTCTTTTTCAAGCTCTTGCTGCTTTGGTTGCACCTCCTTTTCCCTTGTCACGTACTTATAACTTCTCATTGCTGTCGATCATTCTTATTCTCCACTGCTTTTTTTCTTCCGATTTTCATACCATGTCTCCGTCATCACAACTGACTACAATATGCACTTGATTAGTACCAAAAACTCCCAAGGATGGTTCATATTTTCTAAACCCTGCAATGAGACACTTGGCAGAGACGAGGGGAAAACAGGGAGTGGAGAGAAAAATGAGTAAGAGAAGGAGAGAGCATGGCCATGAGAAAATTAAATCATTGCATCTGGAGTGGTTACGCTTCCTCTGTAACAAGCAACTATTCAGGAAACTCTTTTTCACTCTACTCTCTCATTTTTCACACAGGTACGAGGAGTTATTGGGCCTCCTCATACACATACCTGGGAGTTATCCACCTCTAAAATGTGTTTTCGACTACATAGATGCAAATATGTGCATGATTAGGTTTTAAATGCTAGATTTAACAACTTCAGCAGTGCTAGATTTTACACTATACTTCAGCTTGGGGCAAACTCTCACCTTTCAGTGAAAAATTGGCCTTGGGAGGACTGCAATGGTTCACAGGCAGTGATGGTTTTTCCAGGTTTTGAAACAGCCTGTAGTCCACCTCCCCTGTGAACTGTTTCCCAAGTTTATATATGCACAGTGCTGAGCAAGCAGCTAAAGCCCACAGCCTCATTTTTAAGATGGATATCCTCAGAAAGTTCAGTAGTTAAATGTGTTTGCCAAATCGACATAGCTCTCCAACTCTGCTCTCACTGAACATTTGATACAGGTGAATGTGTTATTGTGTGATCCTTTCCAAGAGTCTGAGTTAATTAATGAGGCAGAAAATGGGAAAAAAAACTTGTTAAACAAAAGTCGGTATGTGCTAGCCTTTTTTTGCAATCACTGTAAAGCATTGGACTTACAAGTTTCTTTGGTACAATGCAATATGACACGATACAATTCAAGATGATATGATGTACGATGAAGCCATGGTGGATCACTCCCTTCCAGGTTTGGCTTCAGTTTGTCCCTTAAGTAGAGAGGTTTGAGTACCTTGGTGTCTCGTTCATGAGCGCTGGTAGGATGCAGGGAGACATATATGGACTAAAGCCGACAATGCACTTCAACAATGCTCTTCATTTTATCCATCCAACTACATTCTGACCCTAACCTACGGCAATGACATATATGGATCAAAAGTGAAAGAATGAGATCCCGGATACAAGCAGCTGGAATGAGCTTAATTTGAAGGGTGTCTGGGCTCAACTAGAGATAAGGTAGCTACGTCATCTTGGAACGGAGTCTTTGTTCCTCTGCATTAAAAGGAGTCAGTTAAGGAGTTTTGGGTCTCTAATAAGGATGTTTCTTGAGTATGTTCCTTTGAAGGATTTCTGGACATGTCACAATCCAAAACTGGCTGGAGGGACTATACTTTTTGGCCGGGGAGCACCTTGGATCAAACAGGAGAGTCCTGCTGGGGAGAGGGACGTCTTGGTTCTCCTGGTTGCCTTATCTACCCAGTCTTGGATAACCTGAAGAGGGTTAATGAATAGACGGATGGGCGAACAGATGAATCAACAGACAAACAGATAGATGACGGATGTATGGATAGATGTGTGGAGTCAATGGATACACAGACAGCTGACTGTACTTTACTTTGGATCCAAGGTTTTCTTTGAAGATGCAGTCTTTTACTTGGCCAGCGAGATCAAGACGTTCATGTGTATGTCTTCTCCAGTGTAGCCTATGGAGGGCTTCAGGCAAATAGGAAGGCCAGTGCTGCACGCTGAGTTTTGTAGCTCTATGACGTCATGGGGTACTTCCTGGGAACTGTCATGAAAATGGTTTAATGCTGAGCATTCTGAGATTTAAAGTTTTTTATTAGTTCTTCTATGAGTTCTGTTTGTTTTCTGCATGCTGTTCAGACCTTGTTCCTCGCAGATGGATGGATGGATGGATGGATGGATGGATGGATGGATGGATGGATGGATGGATCATAAATGCCAGACAAAATGAACATCGTGATGTAGACGCTCTGTAGTGATCAATCAATTAATTACCAGGCAATCCTGAAATGTTCTACTAAACATCAGTATGGTTTTAGGTACAAAATATTAATGTTATTTTGTCATGTTAACTTTCTTTTCATTGCCATCTGCTATTTTCCTGCTGGCCCACTAAAGTTGGAATGTAAAATCCCCAGCCAACTCCAAATTCAGATCCAATATAACTGCTGCTGTACATATAAAAACCTTTCGTGAAAGTTGCAGTTGTATGTAGTCTGGGCACAGAGTACAACATCAGGATTTGTGGTTTTCTTGCACCTAGAACATGCTCAGCTCTGGTGTGACGTCATTTTCAGATTTAAGCTCTGATGTCCAACACCAATTGAATACATCAAAACTGGCAACCTTCTCTTCTCTGGTGTGGTAACCTTTGGGTATGTTTTTTTTTATTAATGTCTGTTAACCTAAGTTACTTGGTTTTAGAGGTTTTAAGTATGCAATGCTTGCACAAGCTCAACCATGTTTAATATGCTTTTATGTCTCATAGCTGGAAACTATGTGTTTTGTGGCGTCACTAAACCCCATATTATTGTGTAAGTTCTCATCAAAACCACAGTACTTGGTGTACAGTACTGCACACAGATTTTGGTTGAAAAGTCTCTTGCTGTTTGCTTAAGAACTGAACAAACCGCATGTAATCACCCAAAAAAAAAAACAATAAAAAAAAAAAGTCCAAATACAAGCTTAAACTGAAATGACCTCTTTGACAAATGATCGTGTCCCTCTGTGGAGCAGTTTAGAGCTGTTCCTCCTTAGGCGGGTCATTTTCCACACACAACTGTTATGCCAATTAATTCCTCAGGCAGTGATGTCATGGAGCACTGATTGGCTGAGGTGGAATGCTGCGGTTTCAGAACAGCAGGTCAAATTGGATCCAGCGATTGATTGGGATCCAACTGGACACATTGTGAAAGTCCCCGTGAAGCTTTGCTTCCTAAATGTTCATTGCAAAATTACGATAGAGTTGTGAGGTTAGCTGAAATAGACTTCAGTGGCACTGATGTGTCAAAAATCTAATAATATTTCTTGTATTAAAAATTGACTTTAATTTAGGGATAAATAGTTGTCAAGCAGCTCAGACAGAGTGCTTTGCAAAAGTGTTTATGCTCAATTTATTTTAATCATTCTTGTTGCTTAGCACTTTGGTACCTGCTGTTTTAAAAGTGCGTTATAAATAAAGTTGGCTTGGCTTGGCCTTAAACTTGTTCATAATGACTCAGATTACAACTACAAACTTCAGTGCATTTATTGGGCTTTTATGATACATAGTTTTAAAATAAAACTAAAACAAATCAAAATCTGAAAAGTGTGGGGTGCATTTGTATTCATTTTTTTAACTTTTGTTGCAATTACAGCAACTCCCAAGTCTTTTGGGGTATGTCTTTCCAGCTTTGCACATCAAGAGCCTGAAATATCTCAGCCTAAGTTGGAGTGGATGAAGACTGTGTGTGTGAACTTAAATCGTTAAGTCTCGCTACTCAACGGGGATAAAGTCTGGACTTTGTGCCATACTAACACACAAATATGCTTCAATCCATTGTGGCTCTGGATGTATGTCTAGAGATATTGTCCTGCTGGAAGATGAACCTCTGTATTTTGTAGCCTCTAACAGATGTTCTCCAAGAATAGTCAGACTCATCTTCCCATCAAATCTAGCCTGTTGCTGCTGAAAAAAAGCCTTCCCACAGTATGATTCTGCCACCATGTTTTCCCATATGAATGGGGTGTTCAGGACAATTTGGAGTCCTAGTTTCTTTTGTTCTAGACCCTCTACCATAAAGCCCAGATTTGAGGAGTCCACTTTTTGCTTTCACTTCACAGTGATGCACTACTTCCTGTTGGTCTATCTGATAAAATCCCAATGAAAAACATTTAGATTTGTGGTAATAATGTGACAAAATGTGAAAATGTTCAAGGGGTTTGGCTACATTATCATGGTATCCGTGGTATATCCGTGGAAATACATAGAAAAACAAAGCTGAAAAGGAGAAAAGTATCACTTTTTGACTATCTCTGACATGGCAGTAAAATTTATATTTTTCTAATCTTTAATGGGAAAATAGATTTTCCAAGATATATATGACTGAGATCTCATGTAAGAGGAAAGGGACATCATATGTCAAAGCAGGTCAAAGGATTTTGAGTTTGAACAGTGTGTTTATTATAAAATCTCATGACTGTCCTCATCCATGTGACCCCATGTGACGCTTAGAAGAAGAAGATTAAAAGAGAGCAGACCAGATTGTGTTGGGGCAGCAGGGCATGAAATGTGCATAAACTGGTGGACCTAAAGGTGTAATCTTATCTGCTGCTCAATCTGTGATGATGGAGATAATGAATGAGAAGTTATGCTGATTTTTACAACCTTTTTACAACCTTTTATTTCTATCACATCTATTCATGAACTTTAAGAGGTGATGATAATGTTCTTTACAGTTTTGCCTTACCTGGGTCAGAATTCAATTAAACTGGGTGTACAAATTCCACATATGTCAGCTGAGATAATCAATGAGCAAGTGGGACATCTACTGGTAAAAGTGATAATTACTTTTTAGGTATTAATCCAGTTTGACATCCAGTTTCACCATAAACAGCTACAGCTAGGCCCAAATGTATTCATACCCCTGTTATATTTAGATTTTAAATTATTTTCAATAAATCAGTTTTTTTTATATAGAAAATGAGACATGTAACTCTCAAATGTTAATAAAAAATGTAAATCTGTATTAATTTTAAATAAAATAATTTACCTGTTTGTATTTACGTTTTTCAATAAAATTCTGTCGAAAATTATTTATATCCCTTTATTGGCAATATAAAAATTAAACCCTTCTTATAATTGCTGAACATCTTTTGGCATGTTTCCCCTGGTATTTTGATTATTTATCTTTGGTAATGAGATCCATGTCTTTGAGGGTGGAAGGCCTCCTTCCAGAGGTATGCCTAATTTAATTCATTAATTTAAAATAATTGTATCTTACAATTATGAGATACAAGCTCACATCTGTGACTTAGCTATTTCATAATATTTGTTTTTCTTAACTATAAAAAAACTTTTAATTTTATTTAAGAACGGACAATTCAGATACTATCCAATCATTTCGAGATTGTATCTCAAATGATGTCATAATTATGAGATAGTTTCTCAAAATCATAAGTTATAATTGTGGCAGGGCAACTGTTATATATTTAGAAATTAGTTTTTTTAATTATGAGAATTATGAGATAAGTTGTTTTATTTTCACGGATACCTATTGCAGCACATATTTACCCACGGGTAATATTTAATCTGTATTATTGGAAGTTTTATATATATATATATATATATATATATATATATATAGTAACTGAAAAAAGTCTCAAAATAAGGGTTGTTAAAAAAATCCAAAGCCAAAAACATTTGCCCCATTTACTATAGCAAAATCACGACACATTTGAGTATTATATGAGTATTATAATTGTTTTACGGAATAAAACCCTTAAAATAAAATTTTAAATTCAGAACGTCTGTTTTTTCCCGCCCCCAACGTCTCCCACGTGACTCCATGCCGCAGCATTAGTCACATGACCTCTGGTTACTTGTTTTCCTGTAGCAGAACATATCTGATTTCCTCTGCTCTTCCTTGATTTCACGACACTGTTAACTTAGACGTTAGCAGCTTTTCCAGCCGCTAGCCTTTAGTCTAACGTTTTGTAAACGACTTAAAGATGAGCAACAAGCCTCCGTCTTAGCTGGATAGAGCCGCAACATCCGCCTTTATCGACAAGAAACAGAAACTAAAACCCCGTTAGGTCTGCTTGTTAGCATTAGCTTAGCTTCTGTTTTTATTTTCCCAACGTTTACATCAACTGTAGGCTGTGGCTCTGTGACGTTAGCTACACCGACATGTCGAAGTACACCAGCTTCCCAGAACCGGCGGAAGACCAGAACCCTTTCCAGGTGGGTGACAGGAAGCTTGTGAAGTTCCTGATGCATGACAGATTTCTGCTGTTGATAATGTGACGTGCTGGTTTCTGTCTGGGTCCATCTTTTGTACTTATTATCTTGCGTACCCATTGTAGCTTTAATATGCCGTGAAAACCGTCTGGAAACGTGTAAACCAGTTGTATAAATGATGTGTTGTCTTTTTTTTTTTTTTTTTTTTGCCTGTTAGGATCCGACTGTGACTCAGCATAGTAGCAACACAGAATATGCTACACTGGACCTTTACAATCCGTTTGATAAACCAGCTGGGGTAAGCAGTGTCTGAGAGAGAGAGATGGCCTGCAAACAACAGGGAAAATGTTAGATTTCATTTGAACTGTTTTCCGTTCCTGTCTTTCTCTGTTGTTTGCAAGTGAACTTGTAGTCAACTTCTATGTCTCATAAATGGTCTAAAAAGTAAAAATGCTGGATATGAAAATATGTATAGGAAGCCAATCAAGTTACACAGTGCTAGAGGTAGTGCAAAATGTTTCCAGAGTATTCATAATTTACGTACTACAGATGCATCTCAATAAATTAGAATATACTGAAAAGTAAATTTATTTCAGTAACTAGGTAAAACACATTATAGAGGTTAATTACACACAGACCGATGTTTTCAAGCCGTTATTTCTGTTAATTATGATGCTTTTCAGCATAAAGCGAATTAAAAGGAGGATATTTGATTTAGTAGAGGATTGTAATAATACAGAATACCTGTAGAAAAAAGAATTATTACAAAAATGTCTACTCTGTATGTAAAATACCTGCTTAAAGGTTGCTATTTTCAAAAGGTACTTTTACTGAGAAGCGAGCCTCATTGGAATGCTTAATCTAATTTATTGAGATGTACCTGTATATTTTACAACGCACAATAGTTATAGTTTGGGATTTATAGATAAAAAGATAGTCTGTATCTGTCCTTTAGACAAAGGTCTGCTGGTAAACAGTCAGATTGCAACAGGCAGAAATTATTTCTTGCAGTTTTCTTTATGACGGCAGAGCTGAGCAGGTCTGTTGCCTAAAGAACTCTGCTCTATTGGACGAATAGGAAGAAAGCAGGATCGGTTTAAAACTTTTTCACTCCAAGGGTACATTTTTGGTATGGCAGTAAAAACCTTCAATCAGATTAGACCAACTTTGTTCTGTTAATCATAAAATTACTTTGTCAGGTACTTTTAAGCAAGCAGTAACGAAATGGGAACCGACTCAGGACTTTCAGACATCTGTGCTTATAAATATGATTATATAGATCTCTAAAAACTGTGAAGCTTTGTTCTAAATGACTGAATGGTAATTGTGGACATTTAGTAAAGTCTTGTAGCATCTGTCAGTGAAAATCCATCTTATTTTTTTTATTTATCACGCTCATGGATGTGTTCTGTTGTTTTTTTTCCCACAAAACAATTGTGTTATAGCCTCCACCGCCATATGAAGCCTCATCTCCGTCTGCACCTGCAGCAGCAGAGACGCCATCAAGCGCAACAACACCCACTGAGCCTCGCAACTACGGCTCCTATAACTCCCAGGTATTCGTCTTGCAGTGTAAAGTTACCTCTAATGCGTTTTTTTTTTTTCCAGTGGAAGCTAGGTGCCCACAAATATGTGGATCTTCAAAATGATAAATACAATAGAAAGGACATACAGTGCTTTGCAAAAAATATTCATAACCACTGAAATGTTTTAACACATTTAATTGTAATTTTATCTGATAGAAAGTTGTGATTAATTGTGAAGTTGATGGAAACAATACATGGTTTTAAAAATTATTTTTAAATATTTTTGTTTCTGAAAAGCTTGATATGCATTTTAGAATGAATAAATAGTGTCCATTATGTGTGTAATATAATCTCAGTATAAAATCAGCTGTTCTGTGAAGGCCTCAGAGGTTTGAGAGAGAACATTAGAGAGTAAACAGCATCACGAAGATCAAGGAACACAACAGACAGGTCAGGGATGAAGCCAAGAGGTATGCGAGGTATCTCTGGATAAGCTGCAGACATCTGACTCTCAGGTGAGGGAATCTGTTAGTCGTGCACTGTAAAAAATCTGGCCTTTATGGACTAGTTGTGTGTAAGCCACAACAGTTTTGTAGTTTGTCACAAGTCATGTAAGAGACATGGCAAAAATGTCTAAAACGGTGCACTGGTAAGATTGGAAATTTCAACTTTTCAGTCTACATGCAAAACCTTATGTGTGACTGTAAACTATTACTGCACATCAGTCCGAACACAGCATCCTCACTGTGAAACATGGTAGTGGCAGCATCAGGCTGCGGAGAGGCTTTTTTTACAGCAGGGACAGGAATGCTGGCCGGAGTTGATGGAAAGATAACTACAGGAAAATCATAAGAAGTCCTCTCACCTGAATGGAAATGCAAGCCACACTTTTCAGATATGTTTTTGTTTGTTTTGATGTTTGTGGCTGTTGATTAAATGTGAGGAATTATAAAAGGTATGAGTACTTCTGCAATGCACTGTGAGTGCCTATTTATGTCAACTGGAACTGTTTTTATTGCTTTTCATCGTAAGAAGCAACACTGCCATTGTGATTGGCTACAAGCACAGCTCTTTTGTACAAATTATTAAGATAAGCATCTGTATCACTCTTTAAACCCAACTACATGGGTTGGACAATGAAACTGAAACACCTGTCATTTTAGTGTGGGAGGTTTCATGACTAAATTGGACCAGCCTGGTAGCCAGTCTTCATTGATTGCACATTGCACCAGTAAGAGCAGAGTGTGAAGGTTCAATTAGCAGGGTAAGAGCACAGTTTTGCTCAAAATATTGAAATGCACACAACATTATGGGTGACATACCAGAGTTCAAAAGAGGACAAATTGTTGGTGCACGTCTTGCTGGCGCATCTGTGACCAAGACAGCAAGTCTTTGTGATGTATCAAGAGCCACGGTATCCAGGGTAATGTCAGCATACCACCAAGAAGGACGAACCACATCCAACAGGATTAACTGTGGACGCAAGAGGAAGCTGTCTGAAAGGGATGTTCGGGTGCTAACCCTGATTGTATCCAGAAAACATAAAACCACGGCTGCCCAAATCACGGCAGAATTAAATGTGCACCTCAACTTTCCTGTTTCCACCAGAACTGTCCGTCAGGAGCTCCACAGGGTCAATATACACGGCCGGGCTGCTATAGCCAAACCTTTGTTCACTCATGCCAATGCCAAACGTCGGTTTCAATGGTGCAAGGAGCGCAAATGTTGGGCTGTGGACAATGTGAAACATGTATTGTTCTCTGATGAGTCCACCTTTACTGTTTTCCCCACATCCGGGAGAGTTACGGTGTGGAGAAGCCCCAAAGAAGCGTACCACCCAGACTGTTGCATGCCCAGAGTGAAGCATGGGGGTGGATCAGTGATGGTTTGGGCTGTCATATCATGGCATTCCCTTGGCCCAATACTTGTGCTAGATGGGCGCGTCACTGCCAAGGACTACCGAACCATTCTTGAGGACCATGTGCATCCAATGGTTCAAACATTGTATCCTGAAGGCGGTGCCGTGTTTCAGGATGACAATGCACCAATACACACAGCAAGACTGGTGAAAGATTGGTTTGATGAACATGAAAGTGAAGTTGAACATCTCCCATGGCCTGCACAGTCACCAGATCTAAATATTATTGAGCCACTTTGGGGTGTTTTGGAGGAGCGAGTCAGGAAACGTTTTCCTCCACCAGTATCACGTAGTGACCTGGCCACTATCCTGCAAGAAGAATGGCTTAAAATCCCTCTGACCACTGTGCAGGACTTGTAGATGTCATTCCCAAGATGAATTGATGCTGTATTGGCCGCAAAAGGAGGCCCTACACCATACTAATAAATTATTGTGGTGTAAAACCAAGTGTTTCACTTTCAATGTCCAACCCCTGTATAGCAGCTTTTGGATCTGTAGCTACACTTAATACAACACATTTACATCGCCCCTTTCATAATTTAATAAAAAATCATCCCTTTTTCTGTGAAAGCTGACGTCCACTTTGCTTGCTGTCTTTGTGTCTAAGCCTGCAGTGAACGCCACCACAGCAGAGCTCCTGAGGAAGCAGGAGGAACTCGAGAGGAAAGCCCAGGAGTTGGAGAGGAGGGAGCGAGAGCTGCAGTCGCACAGCCTCGGACCTGGAGCCAGTAAGACGCAGCGAAGCTGGCCTGTTTTATCTGTTTTAGTTCATAATTTTCTTCTAACAGTCTTTTATCAGTGCTCTCCGTGAGATTTCTAGTAGAGTTTATCCAATAAATATAAAAAGGGGATTATTTTCATTGGCTTTACCTGCATCTGTTCTCTTCTTCAGCTCGTCAGAATAATTGGCCCCCACTGCCTTCTTTCTGTCCTGTTGGGCCCTGCTTCTACCAAGACATCAATTTGGAGATCAGCCAGCGCTTCCAGCGTACTGTCACCATCATGTACTACTTCTGGATGTGTGAGTTTATCTAACTGAAATATATACATCCTACTTTGGAAATTTAGTGAAGTTTGTTTTCTTGGGGTTTGTGGGTTGGACTTCAATATCTGGGCCCAATAAATGAAGTGGACGGAAGTTGTTGATTTTAAGTGCGGTTCCGGTCAGATGTTTAAGTAAACTACCAATAGACAAAACTGCCAAATTATTTATTTAATGATTTATTTGAACTCTTCTAGTTTTTGTGGTGGAGGGGTGATGCAACATACAACTCTGATAAATAAAAGAAAAAATAATTGAATGCACAGGTTTGAATTTGATGGGAATTTTCTCTAAATATCCTTTTTACTATTATTTTACTTAAAAACTGAAATATATAAATACAATCCCCAGAGTTGCAGAGAAACAGCACATTTTCTATTTGTTTTAGCCAGTTGCTCAGTCCTGGTATACCTCTCTTCTTGTGTGTCCAATTTTATGAATGCCATTATTAAGTAAAGTGAGTAACTAAAATAGATTTATGTAGCAATAAATCTAGGTTAAATTACAAGGTTGCACAATATGTCGCAAGCATATCGTCAATATGCAATATTGATATTGCGAAGGACTCTGGATATATTGAAAGTGCTATGAACTTGCCTTTTTCCTTCTATTGTCATATTTATCCACGTGCCTCAGATGCTCACACCACATCCCCCAAAATGTTGAAGGTCACAGAATGATGGAAGCACAGAGGAGAAACAGAGGAAATGGGCAGAAATTGCCACTGATATCATCATTGCAATATTTACCAATTTTATTACCATTACAAGATTTTATAATATCATCCAGCTTTTATGTGCATTTCAAATGCAACAAATTCAGTTAACCAATGAAGTAAAAATGCAAAGAAAATGTAGGATGTTTTTTTTTTTTTATAAGAACCAAGGTTACTCTTAAAAATGTTAAGAGTAACCTTAAATATGGGCGCCACATATTCAAGGCCTCCATTACCCTTAGTTTGGAGTCTGACCAGTGGGGCAACCAGTAAACCCTAACCAGCTGACCTCGGAGAGCTAATGGGAGCATGCAGGTGAAGCGAATCGCACAGATTTGGGATCCTGTCCATGCGCACCTCTGGATTTGCAAGTTATCCTGAGAAGATCACTTGCAAATAAATTCATTTGTAAATAAGTGGCAGCAACTGTGTAAAATACCTATTTTAAAGATTGTCATAGAAATATTACGTATCAAGTTTTTAAACATTTTTAACTCCATTTCTAATTTCAGTCCTCCACATAAAAAACAAATATATATAATTTTTATATAATGGAAAAGTAATTTTTTCTTATTCCATATGGAGAAGTTTGTATTTTTTTTAACACAATATATTAAATATTTGCAATCTGGAAGATTTTCAAGATATGACAAAAAACATTTTAGCTAGTGGAAAACAATAAAATATGACATTTTAAAGGGATTTTAATACAAGGGAATGAAAGATGAATTCGAAACAGAAATCACATCGCACTTGTACAGTATTCAAAAACTGCATTTTGAATGCGAGTAAATTGCAACAAATCCTGCTGGGATGCAGATTTTTCTGTTTAATTTCAAAAGGCTATAAAAGAAATACACTTTAGGAAAATCTGCCCATATTACATTGTGCCATTTGCATCATTACAGACCATGGACTCAGGAGGGTTAAAAGTAAATATAAAAATAGTTTATTTGGATCAACCAAACTCCTGACACACTGGTTTGTTTCTGAGTGCAAAATACTGGATTTAAAATTCATCACCTGACTTCTCTTTTTATTAATCATCTCAAATGTTTGCTTGTTTTTTTCCTGTCTTTACCGACATGTAGTCTCTGCGTTCACCTTTCTCTTCAACCTGATCTCTTCCCTGGCTATGTTCTGTGTGGACACCGGTACCGGTTCTGGTTTTGGCCTCTCCATTCTCTGGGCCCTCCTCTTCACTCCCTGCTCCTTCTTGTGTTGGTATCGACCTGTGTATAAAGCCTTCAGGTGATCGCAGCTGTTTTATCATACTTCATGTGCAGATGAAAGATGCTGAACATTATTTTAATTATTAATCACTTTATGCTGTTATTGCTTGTTTATTTGAGAGAGATTTTTTTTTCTCTTGCAGGAGTGACAGCTCCTTCAACTTCTTTATCTTCTTCTTTATCTTCTTTGCTCAAGACTGCGTTTTTGTCATCATGACGATTGGAATCCCTGGATCAGGATTCAGGTAAAGCTTTTTAGTCTGTATTTATTCTCTAGCCAGTAGTTTCGGTTTTTCTCTGCTTAATTTGATTTACTTCACTAACTAATACTCTTAAGGTCAATGTTTTACACTGAGAGATCCAGGATAGAGTATCCTATTGTGGTGCTACTGTTGTGTTGTGCGTCCCAGCTACACATCATTTTCAGTCATCATCTTTAGCTAACCACATAATTATCTCGTTGTCTCACAATAACAAAGTCATTTTCTCGTGTTAACAAGATAATTGCTGTAGGGGAAAAGGTCACGTTTGAGCTCATAAGGTAAAAATGGTTTAAAAATCTGTGTTTTTTGTCTAATGCTAAGTTGAATCCTTTGTTATTTTCATGCTATGGGCTGGTTGATCCTTGTTTACTGATCTATAAAGCTTTGTGAATACACAGGTCGACGGGTCAGGATGGTGCATTCAAGTAATCAAGTCTAGTCAGTTTTATTCATGGAGCACATTTCATACATCAGTCCCAAAGTCCTTGTGCATAAAAAGAAATGTGAAAATTAAAACATTCAAGACAAATAATTAAAAGCAACAAATGTAAAACAAGTATAAAGAGATTTAAAGCAACATAAAATACATGAACCTTGCTGAAAGCTTGATAAAACGAGCATGTTTCAAACTTGCGAGATATAGTAGTTGCTGATCAGAGGTCTTGTGGGAGAGCATTCCAGACCGGACCATAATGACTTCAAGAACCGAGAGCTGATCTGGAGTTGATTTTAGGTATAGCAAGACTTACACTTGAAGACCTTAAGGGCCTCTCTGGAATATGTTTAGTAAGTAAGTAAGTAAAGTTTATTTATAAAGTGCCTTTCACAGACAGTCACAAAGCACTGCACAGGAAAATCACATTAAGATCTTCCTTTAAAATACAATAAAATCATGACATAAAAGCCTGGCGGAACAGAACAGCTTTTAAAAATCTCTACAGAGTCAGCAAAGTGAAGCTGCGGTGGCAAATTGTTCCACATTTCGGGGCTGCGGTCTGAAAAGTTGTTCCCCTTGGTTTTCAGTCTTGTGCGAGAGACATCCAGGATATTTTGGCCTTGTGACCGAAGGCTACGAGGAGCAGTTTTGATTAAAAGCTGACACAAATAGTTAGGAGCCTGGCCATTTAGAGCCCTGTAGGTAAGGACAAGAATTTTAAAACAAATTCAAAGTCAAAGTTTAGTGAGCGTCTGAGTAATGTAGGGAGGGGTCAGGTCATTTAAAGCTTTGAAAATAATAAGAACTGATTTGAAAAGACGTCCTAACTGTAAGCCAGTGGAGAAACTTTCCGATTGGAGTGATGTGCGCAAACCTTCTTGTTTTGGTCAAAAGCCTAGCTGCCATGTTTTGTATCTGTTGGAGAGATCTTATTTTACTAGAAATAAAGGAGTGAATCAGTTTTTCTAAATCCGGTTGTGTGAAGAAGGATGCGAAGTTAAAGCAAAGTTTATTTGTCCTGGGAAGCCACTGCAGTTGGTGTTTTTCTCGCTCGTATGTTCACTCTACTGTGTTTTTACTGTAACCCGTTTTCCTCCTCAGCGGATGGATTGTGAGCTTAGCTGTTCTGGCTAAAAGCCCTGCCGTTGGTGCGATCATGATTATGAACGCCATCCTCTTCACTGCCCAGACCGCCATGGGGGTTTTCCTGTTGAAGAAGGTCAGTGGCTCTCTATTAGTAGGGCTAATCTAAAGTCAGAAGCACACATTAAGACTGCATTTTGACATAATAATAGTCCTGTTGTGTGGGCTTCTTATAGATCTGTTAGTTTCAGTCTCACAGAGGTTTGTATCCTAATTTTAATCCATTTTGGTTTTAAACACTTAAACGTTTTACCACCTACCCAGAGAGAATCTTCTTCTTAATTTTTTTTTTACTTTAAGAATGGGTTGTTTTGAATAGATTAGGTTGTAGCTTATTCTTTGTGTTTATGTGGTGAAGGGAGAGGGTATGTTTAAATTAGCAATGGCTTTTTAAAAGGTATCAGTCCTGTAAGGGAGTGTTTGACCTGTTTTTGCAGAATCCAGAATGACAAAATCTTGAAACTCTCGAACAGAATGACTCTTAACAAATCAGTGTGCTCAGTTTATAGATCTGAGAATACACTGATAACCCCCACACCACTGTGTAGGGGGTTATGATTATTGATTGATTTATCTTGATCAATAATTATAATTACAAATCATAATTTGACAAAATCAATTTCTTAACCAAAATCCTCATTTATGAATCAAGACCAGAGATGTTTCTGGTGTTGTAATTGCGGCTCAACGCCTTTGACAATTACAACCGTTAAATACTCCGTAATAATTAATAACTATTGCCGGAGATGTCACTGTTTAATCGACCATTTCTGCCGAAACGTGTGGAACTTTAACCTTATCTTGACTGACAAATCACTTTTTGCACACAATGAACACATAACGCTCTCTTTATCTATGTGAATATTTATTAATCTTCACCTACTCAACATGCAAAATTCTACATAACAAGGGTAACACATCTAACTACGCAAAAATAAAGAAAACAGCAGTGGGTGTTGAATCAACCAGCATTTATGGCAAAATTGAGAATATGACGAAGAGGTGTGGCGGTGAGTGGAGAGTGGGCGGGGGCGCAACTCCAACTGTACTCAGTTATCCTGACCATAAAACTTCCCCCAACTCCTGAGCAGACAAAGAGTTATAAAACTTTTGGCGGCAAGCTAGCGAGCAGTGATGTTGAAGACAAAGGAAAAGGGAGAATTTTACCATGAGGTTATTTTAACAGTCCAGTCTTACAGCGCACCCGCGTTGACTCCCAGATAGTAAAACACGCACAAAGCTAGGAACGCGGCGGCTCCAGATATCAAAATAACACATCAGTTTCAATAAGCAAGGTTACATGCACATCTCATTCAGAACACATGAGATCCTAACTAGCGATTCTGATCGCTCTACAACCTCCGACCCTGCCCAGGCCTTCTAATAAAGAAATAAAAGATTAAATAAAAGATGGGTTTTACTTGGTGAAGCTTCCTTCTGGGGCAACGAGTGAGAGGGAGAAAGGGGGGGGGGTTTTGAAGCGCTGCTGCGCGTCCACAGTTAAACTCCAAGAGAGCGGTCAGTCCCGTCCTTTGGCCTTCTTGACGAAAAGGAAAAATAGGATCTGACCATCAGCAGTCGACTAGGGATGAAACACGGTGGCGGTTCGTTTCCTCGAACTCCGTGTTTTTAGTTGCGTGTTAAACTCACGTCTTCGATCGGCAAAGTGAAATTTCTGGCCTTCCTAGTCCAGAAACCTCAGTTATGAATTGTTCGTTGGCCAACGAGAGAGAGAATAAATGAAGACTCCACGTGGGATCTCTTCTTCTCCAGAGGATGCTTCAGTTGCGTGGTCACCGTGTCAAGATTTCCAGCTGAAGGCGGGGTTTTCAAAACGGAGCCTTCCTATATAGCGTCCTGTGACATCAGACTTGGGACGCCCAGTCATATCAGTCGCAGTGCTCGATGGGATATGTAGTAGCGGGCTGTCCTGGATACAAAATGACCGATGCCATTGGAGAGGCACAGTGACGTCCAACAACGTGCAGATAGTCCAATACTTAGCAACAAGTGGTCCATCAACTGTTTTATTTTTATATCCACACAAGGCACTAGGTGCATTCTTTAATTATATCATAAGTAGCTACAATCAAGGATAAAATAATCCAAAGCTTTGATTTACCGCACTATGTTTCAAATGTGACTTTTAAAGTAGACGTTTGAAGATTTGGCTCTTTTAAGAAGTACTTTCTGTTCAATTGAATTATCTGGGTTGGAGGGAATGCTGTGTTATATTGTCAGAATGCGTGTTGTAATCCATATTGTGCATGTTTCAAAAAACAGATTAGTGATTTCTAACTTGAAAGGAAAACCAGGGAGAAAATCCCCAAATCTAGGCTAAAAATGTCTACCCTTGAGTACATGTAGACCTTAATGTGAAGCAACTGTTTTTCACTAGCGTTACACTTCCAAATTTACATTATCCACTTTAAACTATGATTCATTGTGTGCATGAAAAAAAAAACAACAAAATAATGGTGGAAACCAGATATTTATATACACTATAAAAATGACAGAAGCCTCTTTTTCTCATTGCCTGAGATTAAATCAGGTCAAACTTTGCCTGTTTTGGATCACTTAAAATTAGTAAAATTATTTCGATTTGTGCCAGAAAAATATGAAGCCACTTTTTAGAGGATTATTTTTTACTTTCAACAAGTCCAGAGGTTTACTTACAGTCCCTTTAGTATTTGGAAGAATTACCTTTTAAGCTGCTTGATTTGGGTCAGTGTTTTGGGTTTGCGTCCGCCAGCTTCTTACTGTACTTTGCTGGAATTTGTATGTAGACTTTTGAACAGATGAACATGGCAAATTCAGGCATCTGGAAGTTGTTCCAAAGGATGAACCAGACTTATGGTCCAAAATTGCCTCCTGTTATCTCGGCTGATTTCTTTAGATGTTTTTTAATGGCGTCACATAATGAAGCAGTGTGTTTGAGGTGTTGACTTTAATTAGATCCATAACTGTTCTCCCATTTAAGTTAACCCATCAGAAGCTTATAAAAGCTATGACATAATCTGGACCTTCTGAAATTGTTTTAAAAAATGATGTAAAGAAAGTACTCACCGTGCTTCGTCTTGTCGGCCCGCCTCATGTCATACATTCAGCAGATAGCAAGCAGCTTCTAAGAAAACCCACATATCAGGTTGTAGGTATCGCTTTCACCCTCATTGTGTTTGATATATGACAATGAACTGCTGCACGTATCGGGTACCAATGTACTTTTCCCCTCTCCGCTTCAGATCCACAGTATGTACAGGCAAACCGATGCCAGCTTCCAGAAGGCTCAGGCAGAGTTCGCCACCGAAGTCATGTCCAATCAGGCCGTACGCCAAGCAGCTGCCAATGCTGCCCAGGGGGCCTTCACTGCACCTCGATAGGAGAACAGAAAGTAAAACTTCAGAAGTCATGCATGGGTTTTCTGATTTTGAAAGTGTACAGGATGAGCTGCATCCATTGCCAAACTAAAGTAACCAAGTAACCAAAAAGTAAAGGTTCAAATGGTGTAAAGAATAAAAACAATGCTTTCAAAGTGTCAGTAGATACAGAAAGCCATGCTGTCACCCCAGACTGTTTACCCAGCTTGTTTAAATAACTAAATTAATGTTTGTAGAAAAAAATGCTGCAACTTTTACATTTATATCCACAAACAGCTCATCCTAAGACAGTTTTTTGTTTTGCTTGAGTGTTAAATAACAAACATTTTTGCTGTTACAAATAAGAATACAAATTATCTGTATTGCCAAATCTTATACTGTAAGGACTATACTTGTAATATACTTACACCATACTATGGTGGTGTTTTCTTTTCCAGTATCTGTGACTGTTTTGTTGAAGCTTAATGTGATTAAATTATAGCAAACAACTGTTTTGGTTTTAAGCAAAACACATTGCCATGCTCTCACAGTCCTTGGCTGCTGTCACTGCTTTTCATTTGAATTATAAAACAGCTTTTTTTTATAAAAAAAAGATGACGTTTTATTTTACCTTGGTCAGTATGGCTCTTTGCACAGGGCGTCTTTGTCAGGAGGCGGCATGTGCCAGTTTTCTGTTTTTTTTGCATGTCCAGTGTTTAGGGAGTGGCAGGGATTCATGCAGGGTCTTAAAACGTCGTAAAACGTTGATTAAAGAATCAGGCCTTAAAATTGACCCAAATGCAACCTGATTCACCATAACTGACTTTAACTTTTATTTAAGTATGTCTTAAACAACTCAATTCAATTCAAAAATACTTTATTTAACCCAAAGGAAAATGAAATGTTGTAGCTAATTTTATACATATGAGCAACAAAGAGCTGTTGTAGATGCTGATGGCTGTGGGCAGGAAGGACCTCCTGTAGAGGTCTCTCTTACAGCACATCTGAAGAAGCCTCTGACTGAAGACACTGTTGTTGTACAACAGTCTCATGAACAGGATGCTCAGGGTTCTCCATAATGTTCTTCAGGTGAACAGCGAGGTATTTATACTCCTCCACCACCTCCACTTCTTCTCCCATGATAGAAATAGTTTTTGACTCTGTTTCTCTTAAAATCTACAATCATCTCCTTTGTTTTAGTCACGTTCAAAATGAGATGATTGTTTCCACACCATGCCACAAAGCGGTCCACCACCTTCCTGTACTCAGCTTCTTGTCCATCTCTGATCCACCCCACGACTGCAGAATCATCCGAGTATTTCTACAGATGACAGGAGTCTGTCTTGTACTGGAAGTCTGAGGTGTACAGAGTGAAAAGGAATGGTGAGAGTACAGTCCCCTGTGGTGCTCCTGTGCTGCTGACTACCTGGTTAGACTCACAACCCTTCAGTCTCACAAACTGTGAACTTGAACACTTTTGTATTTATTGCTTCTTCCATAGACTTTGTTTTGTTTCCTTTTAACTTATTTTATTTTACTGAGAAATGCACAGGCAGTTGTAATTTATGTTTGTTGTAGTTCAAACTGAGAGATTTGAGTGTTTTAAGATGTGATAGAACATTAAGACCCAGTCGTTCACCCTTTCCTCTAAAGCCTTGTAAGAATTATGTCCTTTTTAATTCAATTCACTTCGATTCAAAAATACTTTATTAATCCCAAAGGGAAATTAAATGTTGTTTTACTGTCTTTTTGTGGTTTAAGAAATTAAAATCAAAAAGATTTGTCATGATATTTAATATTTTATATTACTTTTTCATTAAGTAAGTTATTAAATTCCTAGGTATTTTTAATTTATGTAGGTCTGAAATTTTAATCATGAAGGATTTAAAAGGTCACAAAAAGGTCTTCAATTTACAAAAACTTGTAGAAACCCTGGAGTGAGTGCCCCCTTGTGTTGGGACTGCCCACTGAATTATCCCACCACAGACATGCAGTGTGGTTGGATAATGGTTGGTAAGAAAGTTAAGATTCCAGGGCAGCCTTAAATCAGATGGCTAGTTTATTGTTTTCTGATCAATTTGGACTGCATCTGATCATTGTCTTAAATTTAAAACCTGAAATACTTAGACTTGTCAAATTTGAGCTGGATTATTCTACACTGAACAGAGATTCTTTATAATACTTTTTTAGATTTTTTAAAAATCTTTATATGTGATTACACAAGAAGAGCGTTCACTCAATTTTAGCATCAGGAGGACCAAGACAAGGGTGGATAACAGAATATTATATAGAAGGGTCAAACCAGGATTTAATTTTTCCAATCTGATTACAGATTCTTTAATACAGATTTTATTTCTATAAACAATTTGTTAAAAAAGATAGATTCTTACATGTCATTCATATTTAGTGCTTTGAAAAAGTATTTACCCCCTCACAGATTTTTTATGTTTTTGCCACACTAAATATTAAATAAATTTCCATATTACGGAAACCCAAGTAAATGCAAAAAGCAACTTTCAAATGATAATTTCATTTATTAAAGAAGCTGCTATCTAAATAAACCTAAAAAAACACTTAAGTGGAACCTGTCAGGCAACACGAAGCAGAATTTAAGCTCTCAAAAAGCAACATAATCTAAATAATTTGCAGAACAGATGAGTAGTAAAGTTGTTGGCATCAATCTGGACAGGCTCACATGTAATTTCCAACACTTTGGTAGTCCAGCAGCCCACATAGTGAACTATTAACTTTGAACTGTGAACAACTAAAATGCTGCAGACCTCACTTGTCTCAATTAGGGTCTGTGGTTTGGGGCTACTTTGCATTGTCTGAACCTGGCCAGGTTACTGCAATTGATCAGAAAATCCTGAAGGAGAATGTCCAACCATACGGACGGACCTGCTAGTGTTGGTAGCAGCACTAGCAGGTCCATCTCTGAATCACTGAAAAAAAGAAAATGAAAGTCTGGACTTTTTTGTAGAATAATATTAAACAGGTCATTCGTGCTTAAAAATCCCCAGAAGAAATGTGTAAGGGGCAAATACTTTTTCACAGTATTGCATAGATATACTTAGCCTTAAATAATAATTTTGACTCTCTGTGGACTAAGGAAATGACACTATAATCAAATTTATCAACTCAATTATTGTCTTTGAAATACAGTGAAGTTGTTCGATTGACAACAGTCCACCTTGACAAAAAACTGCTCAGGTAATTCATTATAAATCACTGAAAGCCTTAAATTAAAATGAAATTCTATGTGGGGCCCAGAATGCTCACCCGGGGGCGGCATTCAAACAACAAACGCTCCTGGAAACACTGAAAACCGTGGAAAGGAACTTGTAACCCTGGTTACCAATGTCCTACCCAAAACATGATGTTTACCACCCAAAGATCGTCTTTTCAACTAGCAGATAATGTTGGAAACTTACTTGGTCCTTTAAATTTCTCAGTTCCTCGCTTGTCCAAACTTCTTGGACTGAGACTGAGAGCGACGTCAGAGACAGCCCCTCACTGTAAACATGGCGGAGGCTGCGGACGCGCCGCAACACCGGTTTTACTGTCACTGCTGTAAGAGAGGGACGGAGCCCAAATTCCCGGTGGGTCTCATTTTTCGGCGTGTTATTATTGTCATTCCATCTCCTGAAACGCTGTTTCTCTTTGAAAAATGAACTCTTGTTTAATTTGTTACAATTCAACTCAGAATGATAAGAAAGTGAAATCTGAGAAAAGAACAACCTTTTATTGGTACTTAATGCATACTTCGGTCGAATGCGCGAAGTATGCATTAAACTCTTAAATTAGATGGTCCGAGTAAAATCTGGTAAATCACTTTGCCATATTTAGAAGCGCTGCTGCTCTGTGTCCAGTTGTCTGCTGTCAGCTGCGTTTCAGACACATAAGGAGTGCGGTGGACACACACCCACCGCCGACAATTCAAAACCACACAACACCGGAACTATTTGGACAGTCTGATTTGTCTTCGTTTTTAGCTGAAAGGCGCTCTGTTACAATGTTTCTGGGAGAAGAAGCGAATGGAGAAAATGTGAGCGTTATGGAAAGCTGTTGTATCACTTAATAGTGAGGCTAGTGGGTTTTTTTTATTATGTGGACTCATGGCTTTACCCCTTGGGCACCACACAGTCACCAGCTGTGTTTATTTTTTTTTTTTCCATGAAAGCAGTCCTTGGTGAGCACCGCTTTCTTTATTAATTAGCAACACTGGTTCACAATTTTACAGATTATACAACAAACTAATGTCACCTTATCTTGAATAATCTCTTTATTTTTTGCCCAGGTGTGTAGCCTCCCTCTCTGGTACAGGTTTCTGTACCTGAAGCTGTAGCAGTTCATGCAATTCACGAGTAGCTGCATGCCTCTTAGCCAAGCAATGCTGAATTTCCCTGTCATGACATTTTCTGCACTTTGAGGTTACATTTATTAACAAGTCCCAGTTTGTAGATGTAATTTCTTCAAATTTCCCAGTTCACTAGCGTACTTGTTGCTTCTATTGTCTGCGTCTTCGACCCACCCACGGGTGACATTACTGTTCATTCAGAAGAACTAAGTAATCTACGGTGCCTGAGCTGAACCAGAGTTCATGCTCAGGAACCTCTTGTCGTCAGTGGAAACACACATCACCGGTTCTAAATCACATTCGGGAACCGAAACAGGCTCAGAACTGCATTAATGGAAACCAGTGGCAGTTTTTGGTATGGGCAATAATTCCCTCTGATGTTGCCCTAGGCAACTGACTATTATTGGGATATTTCTCCTTAGTGTAAAATTAATTTTTACCAATCCAGAATGCTTTTTATTTAATCCACAATCAACATTTAGGCTATCTCAAACATAATTAGTAAGACAATAACACTTTCAGTAAATATTTTATTTGACCAATATGTTTTAACCTCATCTATGAATATCTTTTGACCTCTGGTCATGTTTTTGCCAGTTTCTGTGGGAATAAATGCTATCATGGGAAAAGAAAGTACATTCCTTTAAAGTCTACGGGTTTCACTTATTTTGTGTGTATCTAGTGGTTTTTAGAGTGTAGTTGTGTTTTCACAAGCTTTTCCATTTTGTCTTCATCCCTCCAAAGACTTTACATCTCTTTAATGGTCATTTCAGGTCACCCGGTCATTATCTTTATTTAGGCCAGAAAATATGTGAAAGGTAAAATTGTTTTTTAGCCCATATGTCTAGTCTAAATTTTGCCCAAATAATGACATTGTAAGTCAAGCTTGTTTAGTTCTATCAACTTTAGCAAGCTGTCAACCATAATTAGACATCAATAAGCACCTTCACTTTCTCAGCATTTTCTTTTTTGTTAACCATATTTCATGTTTTTTGATAGAAGTCAATGACAGCTGTTCCAAGGATTTTTAGCCATGTTTTGCTTGAGGGGATCTTTGTTTAATGAATATTTGCCAAACCCCTAAAAAACTAAAATTGATGTGGGGTGTGTAACATAAAAAACGTGAAGAACTAGGAGTCTTATCAAATTCAAAAATACATTTTTTATCTGTCCTTTGAAGTCCTATGAAGCAATTTGAGTTGCCATGTGTATAAATGGAGCTATATAAGTACACTTGCCTGTTTAACTGGCAAAAATGGAAACTGAGATATCCAGTAATAATTTTATAAGTAAAAATACATTTCAGACCCCAGAAATGATTAAAATTTCATTCACAGTATAATTATGTAAATCTACAAAAATAAAATTTCTAGATTTCTTTTTACTTATAGCCAGAGGACTGCTATTACTGATGTTAGAAAAAGTAATTAGAAAAAAAGTGTAATTTGATTTTATGTTCCATTGGCCTGCCACCCTTGGACAAATGTTTAGTGTATAAAGTTATCTATGGTTTTAAAAGGTCATAAATATCCAATTTACTTGACATTTATCAGCAGTTTGATTATGTATTGTCTTATACCAGTTTATAAAATACTTATAATCAGAGAGCAACTTGTCATAAATGAGAATAATAAGCATCTGATCTGTTTGCAACATCAGAAATAATCTAGAGGGAAAGTAAGATCAAACCCCTGCAGGCAAATTCAGTAGTTCTCCTGTCAGAAACCAGTGCAGGAATAACTCCCAGTGGTTACAGCAGATGATCAAAGCCCAGGGGCGTAGTTATGAAATGAGACGGGAAGATTTCTGAAGATAAACTTTTCTTCCTTCAGGATTTGGTTTGTCCCACATGTGAGTCTGACTTCATCGAGGAGGTATCAGAAGACTCCAGGTAAAAGCGCCGTCTTTTATTCAGTAAAATAATTCATTTGTCTAAGTTTCGACAATGCAGTTTAGCGTTGGTCTTATGTAAATATGCATTACTGAAAAACGTTACAAAATATTTATTAAATCATATTAAAAATCATCATCTGTCTTATGCTTATGAAAACTTGCAGGCTTCCAAACCACATCTGCTTCCAGCTCCAGTCAGAAGTTTACATCCACTTGTCACATAAGTCATTTTGGGCTTTTATTCATGTATTTAAACCAGGCTTTTTCCAGGCTGAAATGCTTGAATAAACAAATAACATCAAATGCATATCCAAAACAAGAAGAAGTTCTAATATAATATGCATCCATTACCTATCATATTTGGTAAAACATCCTTAAGCATGTTGTAGAGAAACCACTCACCTTTTGAGGTCATTAACAACTTTCTGGTATAATTCTGGCTGAATTTTGAACCACTTTTCTTATCAGAAATAGGTTAGGACTGACCAATATATTGTGAATTTGTCATCATCGCAGTATTAGAGTGTGCATTATTAATACCGCTGAGGGCAGTTTGTAATGCAATACCTACAGGTTAATGTATTCCAATTGTCATGAATGCACATCTCCACGGCAGAAAGATTTTCAGCCTGTTAGATGGTGTCCAACTGTGGCAGATGTCCACCCCTGACACAGATGATGGTGCTCAAGATGCTAAAGGTCACAGAGAGGGTTGGAAGCATACATAAGACAGGAGTGAGAATGTCAGGGTTTATTGTTAGTCTACTGTATCCTCTTCAAACCAGTCTTCATGTGTGTTTGGGATGTTTATGTTAAAAACCCAGTTGTGTTTTAGTTTCAATCATCTGACCCAAACAGTCCCCTTCAAAAGATTGCAGGACCAAACAGGGTCCAGGCCAGCTATGAACTGGAAGCTGCTGGAATGCCAGAGTAGCTGTCAATAGTAAAGCCAGTTTAGCAGCAACTATGGCCTGAGAAGAATCCGACCAAGAAATAATCCACTGCTCCAAAATTTACAGATGAAGCAGAGATTGAGCCATTTGGCTAAAAAGACCAGACAAATCTAAAGATTTTCAAACATTAGCACACTGTACTAAGCGTCAAGCAAGGTGGTGGAAGCATCACAATGTGGGTCTCTTTTGTGTTCCAGGACAGGACAATGGTCCCAAACACAAATCTAAACTGATTTCGAACTAATTAAAGCTGGCTAACATTAGGCTTCTGAAATGGCCCCCAGCTTAACTGTATTGAACATTTATGGACTATGTTCCAAAGCAATTTGTGCGAGGAAACCAAGCAATTTAAATGAACAATTTCTGCCAAGATGAGTGTTCAAACATCCAGCCAGAAATATGCTGGAAGCTTGTTGAGACTACAAAAACAGTGTTGTTACTCTGCAGCTTGCTAAGGGACATTTATCCAAACATTAGTGGGGATGTATGTATACATTGAGCCTGTACATATAATATTGACAGGATTGGAGAAAATCTGCAGCAAATTCAAAGTTGTGCAGCCTGTTCATGTTTTTTTTTAACCTTTAAAGTTGTTTGTTGAATAATTATTCCCGAAAATGAAATAGTTCAAACAAAGCATGGAATATCCCAAATTAATATGACACTCATGCCAGTGATGAGTGGATGTAAAGTACAGTTTCATGGTTTATTTTACATTTCCATCCAGTCTGGCTTGCATCACATGAATGTTTTAGAATAAAGCAGAATTAATTAAATTGCATTAAGTGTAGATCCATGGGCCAAATGAGAAAAATAACCGATACAGCTAGAATCCCCAAAATTTATAAATGATTTTTAGAATTACTTTTTTTTTGTTTATTTTCTTTAAGAAGATTTTTTGAGACAGTGACCTTAACTAGCTCCTATTTTGCTCATTAAGTTTCCTTAAACTGCATTTTTGTACAGTAAAGGACATTCAAAACCAAACAAAGTTATTTTTTGCCTCCAGAAGACACATCCAAGCTGTATCTTCCTTTATTTTAGTACTGCATTTACATTATGTTTTTGTTTATGCAAAGTTTGATTTATCCCGAAACAAAGAAGAAACCTTGAAGGCTCCAATTTCTATCCTTTTAGCTCAACACTCAATACAGCTTGTGGCCTTTAGTAGGAGGAAAATTAGGTGCTAAATTTGGTCAGAATCCCAAAATTCCTTCCACAACAGAAAGTTATTCCTCACACAAACTTTATGTTCTAAGAAAGACGATATGTTTTTCCTTATTCTTGTTCTTTGTAAAGCATCCTGCAGGACAGCACGGCATCAGTAACAAATGAAGAGTCAAACTTGCTGTTCCCAGACGTACGTGAAACTAATTGCTTTTTAACAATGACCTCTTTTGTGTCTCAGCCTTTGTGTGACAATTTTCTCTGGTCTCTCTTTGCAAGATATGGCAGCTGCTGTTCATGGAGCGCTCCGCCCTGCTGTCGAACCCGCCCTCCTTCGAGTCTCGCCCAGGGGACTACCAGCAGGTATCTGCAGATCAGAGCCCCCCGTCTCCAGTGTCCCCGGTCGTTACAGAGTTGCACGAACAGGAGACGCTTCTTAATCCTGAGCGGGACGAGTCTTCCAGGCCTGAACAACATCCTGCTGTGTATGGGTGTGTTTGTAGACAAATTAGTGACACAGGGTTGCAGAGATATATTTTATGTATCTGTCTGTTGTGATCAAAGAGCAAAAAAATGATATAAAGAAGCTTTTAGGATTATACTGTTCTGTGCAAAAGTCTTGCATCATCCCTTGTTCCTTTAGATTGCATTTTGCTTCCTGGGTCAACATTTCTTCTGGCTTTCAGAGGTTTTCTAAAGTTTATTTTTTTGGACTTTAGCTGCTTTTTTTTCTCTTGTTATTGGACCAACAAAAGGACATTATTAAGTAGTTTATTTGTTAAGCCACTTATTCTGACCTACAAATAATTCAGTGATGAACAGGTTTCTGAGCCCAAGGAATAAACCAGTGTTACACATACAGTACAGACCAAAAGTTTGGACACACCTTCTCATTCAAAGAGTTTTCTTTATTTTCATGACTATGAATATTGTAGCTTCACACTGAATGCATCAAAACTATGAATTAACACATGTGGAATTATATACTGAACAAAAAAGTGTGAAACAACTGAAAATATGTCTTATATTCTAGGTTCTTCAAAGTAGCCACCTTTTGCTTTGATTACTGCTCCGACCACTCTTGGCATTCTGTTGATGAGCTTCAAGAGGTAGTCACCTGAAATGGTTTTCCGACAGTCTTGAAGGAGTTCCCAGAGATGCTTAGCACTTGTTGGACCTTTTGCCTTCACTCTGCGGTCCAACTCACCTCAAACCATCTCGATTGGGTTCAGGTCTGGTGACTGTGGAGGCCAGGTCATCTGGCGCAGCACCCCATCACTCTCCTTCTTGGTCAAATGGCCCTTACACAGCCTGGAGGTGTGTTTGGGGTCATTGTCCTGTTGAAAAATAAATGATGGTCCAACTAAAGACAAACCGGATGGAATAGCATGCAGCTGCAAGATGCTGTGGTAGCCATGCTGGTTCAGTATGCCTTCAATTTTGAATAAATCCCCAACAGTGTCACCAGCAAAGCACCCCCACACCATCACACCTCCTCCTCCATGCTTCACGGTGGGAACCAGGCATGTAGAGTCCATCCGTTCACCTCTTCTGTGCCGCACAAAGACACGGTGGTTGGAACCAAAGATCTCAAACTTGGACTCATCAGACCAAAGCACAGATTTCCACTGGTCTAATGTCCATTCCTTGTGTTCTTTAGCCCAAACAAGTCTCTTCTGTTTGTTGCCTGTCCTCAGCAGTGGTTTCCTAGCAGCTATTTTACCATGAAGGCCTGATTCACACAGTCTCCTCTTAACAGTTGTTCTAGAGATGTGTCTGCTGCTAGAACTCTGTGGCATTGACCTGTTCTCTAATCTGAGCTGCTGTTAACCTGCGATTTCTGAGGCTGGTGACTTGGATGAACTTATCGTCCGCAGCAGAGGTGACTCTTGGTCTTCCTTTCCTGGGCCGGTCCTCATGTGAGCCAGTTTCTTTGTAGCGCTTGATGGTTTTTGCGACTGCACTTGGGGACACTTTCAAAGTTTTCCCAATTGTACGGACTGACTGACCTTCATTTCTTAAAGTAATGATGGCCACTCGTTTTTCTTTACTTAGCAGCTTTTTTCTTGCCATAATACAAATTCTAACAGTCTATTCACTAGGACTATCAGCTGTGTACTGTATCCACCTCCTGCACAACGCAGATGATGGTCCCAACCCCATTTATAAGGCTTGAAATCCCACTTATTAAACCTGACAGGGCACACCTGTGAAGTGAAAACCATTTCAGGTGACTACCTCTTGAAGCTCATCAACAGAATGCCAAGAGTGTGCGGAGCAGTAATCAAAGCAAAAGGTGGCTACTTTGAAGAACCTAGAATATAAGACATATTTTCAGTTGTTTCACACTTTTTTGTTCAGTATATAATTCCACATGTGTTAATTCATAGTTTTGATGCATTCAGTGTGAAGCTACAATATTCATAGTCATGAAAATTAAGACAACTCTTTGAATGAGAAGGTGTGTCCAAACTTTTGGTCTGTACTGTATATATCACACAAAACCTAGCAAAAAACCCCAAACATTGTAAAGGACATCTTTTGGTTCTTACCAACATGTTGGCAGCAACATGTCATAGAGGCACTATTTGTTCCCATTTCGTATCTCCAACTCCAGCCCACAAGAGCCATTGTCTTGCAACTTTTCCATGCATCCCTGCTTTAAATGTATGTCAGTACCGTGAAAATTTGGTATTTTTACTCAGGGTTAACGTTTCATGAGAATCTCATACTGGCCCATGCCGAGTTGATTTTTGCGGCAACAAGCAGATTCCCGAAGCAGGTATTAGTTGGAAATGTATCACACAGTTTATGATCAGCTGAAAGATCATGCATCTGTCATGTTTTTGCTACATTTTTTCTTGTTTTTTTAAGAACATAACTTTCTTATACTGGCTGCACGGTGGGGCAGTTGGTAGCACTGTTGCGTTGCGGCAAGAAGATCCTAGGTTTGACTCCTGGCCAGGGGTCTTTTTGCATGGAGTTTGCATGTTCTCCCCGTGCATGCGTGGGTTCTCACCGGGTACTTCGGCTTCCTCCCACAGTCCAAAGACATGCCTGTTAGGTTAATTGGTCTCTCTAAATTTCCCTTAGGTGTATGAATGAGTGTGTGCATGGTTGTTTGTGTGTTGCCCTGCAATGGACTAGCGACCTGTCCAGGGTGTACCCCACCTCTCGCCCATAGACTGCTGGAGATGGGCACCAGCTTCCCCGCGACCCACTATGGAAGAAGCGGTCTGGAAGATGACTGACTGACTGACTGACTTTCTTATACTGTTCTTTTGGGTATAATGGTGCACATATTTGTATTGAACTGCCACAAAATTGATGTTAAAGTTTGGTCTTGCACACTCATCTGAAGAATTATCGCATGTACACAAGTATTTATTTCTTTGTCTTAAATGCCTCATTGGAAGTTGTGTAGATTAAATACTATCCAATGCACTCTGCACCAAAACAATGCAAGAATTGTGGATGATGATGACACACAGAAGCATGAGGACTCATCTGCGTGTTTTAATTCAGCAGTGTTATATAGTTCTGGGCTCTCTGTGATCTCATACAGCTGGTGGAGGGGGCGGGGGCAGTACTGTCTTTTATTTTACTTTAAGTTAATTAACTGAACCGAAACAAAACAGTATCATTTGTCATTACTTTCTACTTTCATAACAAGTGAGATTGTTTATTTGTTTTATGGCCTGCAGGTGGCACTGTTTAATTCAAACTGAATAAACATTTTCAAATATTTCTAATTTTGATTAACCATTAGACAAATCCAGCATAGAATGCTATCTTAGAGCCTCCCCACATACAAAGGCTTTTTTTTGGTTTTTGTTTCTGCTTTTGTGAGGGTTGTATTCTGTGTAGAATAAGTGAAATGATACATTTGTTTCCTGCTCCTGCTGTACTGAAGCCATATTGAACTGTTTCATATGGACGTTGAAAGGATTGATCAGAAAATAGGTGAAAACTAGATTCAGAAAACCTCTAGAATTAGTATTGTTGAACTACTAAACTTTTACAAGAAGCTCTGCCATCTTGGTAGAAACATGAAAAAAAAATGTAATGGTTTAAAACCTTTGCACAGTACTATATATCTATACTTGAGTTCCTTATAAATATATATAAAAATGTTTATCATGTTGGATTGAAGGTATTTGTCATTAAGTAAAATCAGCTGAGTTTTCTAAATCAGACACGTTTTTGGCTTGGTTTTGCTTTTACTTATCAGGATCATGCACCAGATCTTGGCTAACCTGTTTACCAGCAATGAAAACGCATCTTCTACTCCAACCTCACTGTGAGCATGCTTTTCTTTTTCGTTATTATTTTCAATGCACATCAGTTGCTTTTGATTTCATTCTGACGTCGTGTGGAAACCTTCCTCTCTTTTGCTTTGCCTCTCAGATCGAGCATGCTGCGATTGTACTCAAACCCGGGAGACTATGCGTGGGGTCATGGAGGCCTTGACGCGGTCGTCACAGAGGTCAGTAACAGCAGCGTTACTGATCACTGAAATACAGCGATACACAAATCTAAACACCAAAGCTGTTCACATATCATTTATTATCTACTTCTCATTACACAGTTATTAGAGCGGTTGGAGAACACAGGTCCACCCCCGGCTAAAAAGGAGATGGTCTCATCACTGCCAAGAGTCTGCATCTCTCAAGAACAGATAGGTGGGAATTTTTGCATCGTATGCTCTACGTTTACTCTTATGGCTTTTTAAAAAAGCTTCATTTTATATTTCATTTCCTTTCTTCTTTTCAGTTATTTTAACACTTTTTTAGTTTGTTTCCTTGCCCTGACTCTATCCTGCCTTCATCTTAAGAGAAAGACATGTTTTGACTGCAGGAGCCTTTCCAAGAGCCAGGGTGGATTTCTGGCCTGTTATTTACACCCCTGTGTTTCCACTGTATTTACCAGGGTAAAGACTAGTTACCATGGTAGAATTTACCCCAGAAAAGGGCCCAGTTAGGGAGGTGGTACTTTTGGTATTACCTGGAACATTTTGGGGTCGCGCTTTGTGGAGGGAGGATGCTCAAGATTTCTAATTGATTATTCTCAGCAATATGTTTCTTTTAAGTTTTTTTTTAAAGTTTTTTATTTTACTTTTATTTATGTTTCTGTCGTCCCATCTTATATTTTTCTGCAGTTCATTTGTTTGTAACTTTAACTGGTAAGGTTTTAAATCACAGACTTTTTCTTTCAGGAGTAAAACCTCCAAGGCGGTATTTTAAGGTTTTAAGCTGTTCATGTTAGAATGTTTTAAAGAAATTATGTGGTAAGGCACCAGTAAAAACAGCTACAGGCCTTCAGAAATCTGTTTCGTCAACAGATTTTTTTGTTGAACATCAGTGTTGGGCAGCAGCAGATGGGGAGATGGAGGATTCAGGGTAATGGGTTCTGTGGCATAAAGGTTCAGGGTAACAAACATGTCTGTACTTATATGTTTTTCTTTTTTCAGACTGCCGGCTAGAATGTCCTGTTTGTAAGGAGGAATATTCACTAGGGGAATCTGTCAGGAAGCTTCCTTGCCTCCATTGCTTCCACAGTGACTGTATAGTACCTTGGTTGGAGCTGGTAAGGATGAAAACTGGATATGGTCTAAATGCCTGCCTAAACAATCAAGAGGATTTCTTGAAACAGTAATCCAGATGCAGAAAATTACCTCTTATGCTTCATTACACATTCATGTGTAGTGATCAAAACGTTTTTTCTCCACTCCTAGCATGATACCTGTCCAGTGTGCCGAAAAAGTCTTGATGGCATCGACAACAGCCTCCTTCCCACATCGCAACCCTTAAACGAGTGCTCTGACAGGCAAGAGCATCAAGAGAGGGAGGCAATTTGAGCAAAGAGCCAACAACTCATCATGTTGGATCAGCTGCTTTTAAATAAAACATATTACATGCACCACAGTGCTAACTGTAGCTTCAGCTCTCACGTCATTCATGCATCCCAATGAAGGACCTTCATGTTTTCTGCTCTAGAATAAATGCTATTTTATGCATCTCCCACAGAGGGATCCAGCTGTTTTCTTGACAACATCCTGAGCGTGTGTGCTCTTCTCACTGCACTGCTTGCAGAGGCCGTTTTCTGAATGACTGACTTTGATGTGACGAACTAATAACCACTGCGCTGCTAGTGGCTGTCAAAATGATGGGCTCTTACAGAGTTATGGGAAAAACACTTTTACAAGATTGTCTTGGTAAGACAGTTTCAGCATTTTGTTGACCTTTAACCAACCTAAAGCTGCTATTAAAGCTTAACCCTGTGACCTCCACCCTTTGTACATACTTCTGTTTTATAATGTGATAAATACAGGCAGGTGTTCCAGTCTGTTCAGTGGCCAGTTAGGTTAGCATAGAGGTTTCATTGACTGAACACATAACTCAGTCTTTTGTATTATGGTTTAAATTGGGTATAAAAACAATGGCAATAATTATCATGATTTCATATTACTATGTGGAATCAGTTTAACACTTTCTGACATGTACGTAATGAATGAAATAATATGAGGTACTCCTATATTCCAGATTGCAGTAAACAGGTGCATCTCAAAAAATGAGAATATCATCAAAACATAAACATTTTTCAGTAATTCAATTTAAAATGTGAAACTTGTATAAAGAATAATTACAATTGATATATTGCAAGCTTTTTTCCAGTAATAAATGCCTAAAATTGTTTATTATCTCTTACACAATCATGGGGAAGACTGTTGACTTGCCAGTTGTCCAGCAGACAGTCATTGAGACCCACCTTAAGGAGGGTAAACCGCCAAAGGATCCTTGCTAAAGAATTATGGAAAGTTAAGTGGAAGGAGAAACTGTGATACGAAAAGGTGCAAATGCAACAGTGATAACTACTGCCTTGAGAGGATTCAGCAGGTTTGGGCAGGTTCACAAGGTGTGGACTACAGCTGGAGTCAGATCTATCACACACATGCGTATCTAGATCATGGGCCACAACTGTCGCAGTCCTTGTGCTAAGCCACTCTTGAACCAGAGACAATATAAAAAGCCTTTTGGCTAACTTAAGGTAAAAGAAAAACAATTGGACTGGAGACTTGTCCAGGGTGTACCCCAATTCCTCAAATGGGCCATTTTAATTTCTCCTTAAACTGTTGTAAATATTAAAATAACATTTCAAATTTCTGCCCATTTCAGACCACAATAAGATAAATGGCTTGCATTTTAATAAAACATTTCGTGTTCATAAATTAAACTCAAATAACCACTTAGTTTTTGTTTTTCTTTACTAGTTTCTCATGAGAAAATGCAAGTTGCAAAAATGACATGGAGCCACCTTGAATCTGAACTCTGACTTGGCCTGGGAAGTCAGCGTCCAGTTCTGGTTTCAGAAATTTGGATTTCTGAGTACAAAAACAAAGCAGGTCTGTCCATTTAATAACAATATAACATAAGTTCTCATCAGAAACCACTGATAAACACAAATATGTGGTTATTTGAGTTTCATTTTAAAATACAAAATTTTCATTTGAAATGCAAGTCATTTTTCTTAATTTGGTTGGTTTTTACTTTTAGATTTCTAATAATAGTAACCCTAAATGATAAGCAAGGAAAATCACAAAATTGGCCTGTTATCCCGCGCTCTGACACTCTCCACGCCTCAAATTATTTGCTTCATCCCCTGACATAACAGCCCATATGTGGTAGTAAGTGTTTTGACACCTGGTTCACAATGTGTTAAAAATGCTGCACAACCTTTTTAAACACTAATACCCAATCTATATTTGATTCATGGCAAAAGAAACAAAAAAGGAAATCACGTGGGACAACACCTTTGAGGTTGGAACTAGGAGCAACCTCTGGCGTCACAGTGTCCATTAATATCCGAATCAGGTGTCTGTGTAGGTGTATGGCAAAAACGAGCCAATTTTGTTTCCCTTTGCACTTGATGTAAGATTCAACGTTTTTATTATTTTAAACTTAAACCCCAAAATTAAAATTCCACTCTCGCGGGAAGTAGTTTTATATTTTTCGGACAGGTTTGACTTCCTCGGAGGCACTATCACAGTTATTTTTCTGCCTTGCAACTCAAAAACTCCAGCTTCCGAGAACGAATAGAATAAACCATGAATTATAACTGTTTTATAATACAGAACCATTTATTGTTTCTTTTCCCCACAATTGGCTTCCGTTTATCCAGCGTGTTATTGTTTTACAGTGTACAATCCGTTTATTTAAACGCCTTTGTGCTGCGTTCACGTCCTACGTCGGTGCTGTTTATATACAGTTACGTTTATGTTGACCCTCTGTGGTGGCTAACCTAGGCGGTACCGAGAGTCTGACAGATGACTGCTGCATACCAGCGAACACACCCTGAAATAACCCACAAGACAACTCTTAACGGTAACCTAAAATAGCTGCAAAAAACGGTACAGATATTTTTTCAGGGACCAAGGACCGCAGGAACCGCTCACAACAGACATTTCCACTCCTCTCTCCTCCTCCCTCCCTCCTGTGTGGGACTCAGAATGCCCGTGCTGTACAGACACAGTAGCGATACGGGGCTGAGCAGACATGGAGGCCCGATTAACGAGAGAGGCCCGCGCTGACACATCCAGGCCCAGCTAACAGAGACTCGTTGTGGATCTCAGAGCACCTCTGGAGATATTACGGACACCAGTCGCTGTAAGGGAAAACCAGTTTAGCCGCTACGGAAGGATAAATTACAGGCAGACCCATTTCGGGTTTCTGTTGATTCAACGCAGCCGCCATTTTGTTGACAGTTTTTTTTTTTTTTTTTATAACCTTACACGGCTCTGCATCTGTTGTTTTCTACCACTGGAATATAACTCTGCTTTTTTAAATTACTATTGAAAGTCGATGTCATTGTGCGCGTGTGTTTGAAACCGAATTGGGACATTTTTTTTTCTGGTTGTAGCAGAGTGTAGCTTCTGCATCGTTAGCCGTCGTAGCTGAGATGTAGTAACACGAGTGCCTACGAGAATGTGACGGAGATGCAAGATTATGGACATCACTTATCCCCGAGTTGTGACATTTACTTTCGGTTAGCGCAAATTGTGTTAAAGCTGTAGGCGTTTGCTGCCAATTTCTAGCCTAACTAGAGCGTAGGTTGGTGTTGTTGCTGGGTGAAATTAGCTTAAATCGCTATTAAACTGGCTTCTGATTAATAGCTAGTTAGCAACTGCCAGTGCCATTGATACAGAAGGGCTGTCTATTATTGGACGAGCGTTAGCTTGCATATTGCTACATTATAAAGGGACATATTTGATAATTTAGAGGTTGTATTAATCGCCCATTGACAAAGCCATCCCCGTTTATTGTTAATGCTCTACCAGCTGTGATCACAAGTGTTATTTGAATACGTTTTTGAGGGGATGCCTTACATGTTGGCACTGAGCATCCACCATCGTAACTTTCTGTTTTGAAGCAGGAACAGGCAGTTTTTCCAGGGCTGCTCCTGGTACAAGAGAATGCTAACTTTTGGGGAATCCCGAGGGATTTTCTGTGATTTTTATTTTCTGTAGCTCCGGGCGATTTGCTTAGAGTTGTATATGTAAGCAGCAATCAAAATTCCAGATCTGATTGTGTTTCGGTTTTACTATTTTCAGCAGTTGGAAGCTTATTAATAATAAAATGTGGCCACCGCGTTGATGCATACATGAGGACAGGCAACAGAGCCAAATGATGTGAACGCCGTTTCTGGACAAATTTGCAAAGGTGAGTGTGAAAAGATGTACTTCATTAGATGTGAGCAGTTGAAAAATAATGCCGCCTGCCCTTGTTTTGTCTGTGTAACCGAGGCAGAATTTGCACCATACTAATTTTTACGCACTATTACATCTGTTCAAAGTAATTTCTCCCTTAATGCAATAAACAGCTCGTTTGTCTGGGCATGGGTTTCCTTAGAAATATTAGTATGACTAAACGACGAGTAGCTGCTTCAGAGCTATTCCCATGAGGGGCTGTGTTGGCTGTACAGGAAACTGAATGCAGTTAACGTTATTTGCTGTGCTTTTTTTTTTTTTGTTTGTTTGTTGCATTGCGTACCTAATTAAATCACAGTGCACATTAAATATGCACCTTGTTTTAAACAGCAATGCACCCTGCAGAGCATGCCCGCATGCTGCACATTTGACTGACACCTGTCATCGCGCTTGCGTTTTATTTATACCCTTCTACAATCCAGCTTCGGGTTTAAAACATCGCAGCTGCTTCTTTTCTCTAAGGGTCATGCTCAGTTATGGATATATAGCCCTACTCCATTGTTAGGCGATGCACAGCCAAGGTAGTAGTAAAGGAATTTGGCTGGTTCCTCCCTCTGAGCAGGACTGAGTCCATGCACATACCAATGGAGTTAGAAGGTCTGGTGGAAATGACAGGGCAGACAGCAGCCCCTCATGTGAATAATGTGGTGTAGGGTGGAGGTTGGTAAGCGGGTGGGTTGGATACTATTGCTCTGGCCAAAGGGAAATCAGCAGTTATGAACAACGTGTGCAAAAGCAAGGAGAGAGTGAAAGGAGGGGAGGGTGGGAGTGAAGGGGAGGAAAGAAATGGGAGGGGGTGCGGGAAGTTGTTTACTACGTTCCTCCAGCTCCCTCGTTTTATTTGGTTGTTGGCCTGATATTTATTATGGATCCCCCTGGAATACAGATTATTTGTTCTCATTTTATGTGCCGTTCTTTCTAATTTAAGTCTCTATTAATGCTCTGAAAGACAAAGAAAACATGACACAAGCTGACTAATTTACTGTAACCAGTGGTGTTGTCATTGGGCAGATCTGCAGTGTGACTGGTAATGAAATTACTATTTTGTAGTCATTTACAAAAGTACCTTCGTGTTAAACTTGAAAATGACACACTTTATGGTTGGGGATTATTTATCTCAAATTTGAAAACTGATTAATTTGGTTCATTTTTTCTAACAGAAAAAAGTACCAATGACTGGTTTGTCTTAGCTGTCTAAAGGTGAGAGAAATCATTTTACTCTTTTGGTTTGGGCAAAGGCTTAATGAATTAGTCACTACAGTTGCTTTTTTACTTGCAGTATCCTGCAAACGCATTCTTACCCCTTGAACTTTTTCACATTTTGTCCTTTTACAACCACAAACTTCAGTTGACTTTGTGGGATAGACCATGATTTTCGTTATTCACCAATAAAAATCTGAAAAGTGTGGTGTGACTTTGTTGTTAGCCCTCTTTACTCTGACTCCCTTTAATACTATTTAGGAGAGCCAACTGTCTCGAGCAGTCACCTTATTAGTTAATGATGTGTTTGGAATGTTTTTCTTTGTATAAATCTAGCTGTTCTGTGAAAGCCTCAATGGTTTCTTGGAGAACACCGTCAACAAGCCGTGTATTAAAGGCATAGGAACACACCAGAAATGTATGGGATAAAGTTGTGGAGATGTTTAACGCAAGATTAGGTTATAAAACCTGTATAAAACAGATTGGACCATCTCCTGGAGCACAGTTCAGTCCATCCTCTGTGACTGGACACAGTATTGCATAACTGCAAACCTATCAAGATATTTCCACCCACCTAAACTGACAGACTGTTCAGGGAGAGCCTTTAATCAGAGAAGCAGCCTAGAGGCTCATGGTAACATTTGAGGAGCTGCAAAGATCCACAGCTCAGGCTGGGGAGCAGGGTTGGGGATCGTTTGAATTTGAAAGATTCCGGTTCCTATTCCTTGTTTTGATTCCAGTTCAGTTCCTGCCAATTCTCGATTCTGATTCTTTTAAGAGGCAGGATCAAAAACGTTTACATGGTTTAAATTTCATCTTTTGTTTGTTCCACCACCATGCAGCAGGGTCAGACATAATGGAGTAGCACATCATGGAGTCTGGTCTGCTGCCAGTCTAAGGATGTATTCACACCAGGAAAGTCCTTTATGTCTGCTTGTTTGGTCCGAACCAAAAGCGAACTTTATTTTTTTCATTTGGTGCGGTTTGTTTTCACATTGTACTTTTTGCAAGTGAACTATTACTTCCAAACAAAGCCACGCGGGTGACGATCATTGTTCCCATTGGACAGAAATGACGGGGGCGGGACAGAACACAGACCCGGAAATGTAGGAAAACATCTGTAGACGTGCTGCGTGCAGCACCTCTGTTCTGCATATTTATGCCGTTATTACAGCTGCAATATTATTGTGAAGATGAAGAGCAGCTCATTCAACACAGACTTTGAGACGTTTTATTTGTAATGTTGGAACCCCGTCGGAGAACGCGTGCTGAACGCCGACGTTCTCTACGTGTCCCACAACAAGCCAGTAGCGTTGCTAAGCAACACAGCTTATCAGGTATGATTACCTTACAACACACACCTTTGCTACTGGCTACGGTGGCTTTTTAGGTCCAAAGAGACGTACGTGTTTTGTTGTTGGTTCGGATCGGGGCCGGTTTGTATTCAGACCATAAGCGAACAGCACCAGAGTCTGTTTGGAAGCGGACCGAGACCACCTCAAAAGTGGGTCTCGTCTGTTTGTTTGGTCCGGACCAGGGTTCGATAGAGTGTATTCACACCTGCACAAAGGGTCCGGACCAAGGAGGGAAAAGAACTCTGGTCTGTTTAAACCGCACCAAAAGTGGCAAGTGTGAAAACACCCTAAGATTAACAATTTTAGGTTGTTTGTCTGTGAAAAAACACATGGGCTAACGTTAGCAATTCAGATAACCCACCCTTTAGGTTGAATGTGACTTGTTAGCTGCTTCATTGTTGGTATAAGACATGTTATATTGTTTTACTTACCTGAATCTGACTGCAGCGTGGTGCTAGGTTGAGTTTCAGGGTGGAGGAAGAGGCAGCAGTGTAACACAGGGCACTCTGTCACTTCTGCTTCTTCTTCCGTTTGAGCGATTGGGGCGGTCGGTCCTGTTGACGGGGGGCGAGGGGGTGGTGGTGGAGCCCTTGGTTGATAATGGAAGGGCAAACACTGGTATCAATATTTCTGCAAGGCGCTGTAGCTGCAGTCAGGCACTGGAAACAGTTCTCATATCAATGCAAGTGTTTAGTATCTAAGAATAAGAAAGAAATTGTCATTGTTTAAGTAGGATGCAAGCAATAGAGCCAGTCGGGTGGGCAATAAGGAGACAATGTGTTTTTGATTAAAGTTTCAAAAACACATGTAGTTTGTGTGCTTTCCAAGTTTGCGAAATCTCACAGAGGGGCTTTAAAAAAGCACCACTAGGGTGAAAAGACTGATTGAGTGTTAAAGAAATAGGGAGGTGTAAGTTGACTGTGGTATGTGTAATAAGGGGGAGTGTGAAGTTTTGAAGCAAAAAGGAGAAATTTGAGTAAACACAGAAAAGAGAATGCCAGAATAACTGCAGGCTTGATGTATGCCAAAAGTTATGCTTAATTTGCTTTATGGCTCAACCGAAAACATGTCTACTTCAGTTTTTTTTATTAGAGTCATAAAAGCAAACGATGTTAAAGGCTAGATGTACAGCTGATTCCTTTTTTCTTGCAGTTATGCTTAACTGATGGGTCGACTTATTTGACTTCCCCGAGGCTCCATTGAATTAGCTGTTTTAGTGCTCTCCTCTAATGTAGGTTGCAGGAAAACCGCTGGCACATCGATGCCTAATCGCTCACTCTCCGTTGCTGCTGTGAGAGGCAGGGAAAGGCTGCCGAATCGTCTGTTTGGTCCCAGAGGACCCAATGTGCTGAGGTCACAGTTCTGAATTGCCTCCAAATGACTTCACAAAGAGAAAGCACCTGCTTGGGGGCGAAGCTGCCTTAAATCACTCAGTGGGTGCAGGGAGCCGTAGACTACTTCATTGAATTGGGCTGCCCTCTATGAGCGCAATTAACAAGCATTCTGCTGTTTGTTGCTGGGCAGTTCACCAAGTATTAGAGCTTGAATATTCTGTGGCTTTTTTCTGCAACATGCGTAAAGATGTGGCAATATGTATATATTGTACATCATAGGTGGACAAATCAGAGGAGCTGTGCCTGATGTTGGATTTCTTAGGTAGAAGAGCCATGGCTGTGTAAGTGGGTCACAGATTATTATAGGCTGTGAATGGAGCACATCATAAAAAGCCACCTAGACTGAATGAGGGGTGCTCTTGAAGTAAAAAGGTGATTAGAAATGGCTTCCCTGCATCTGTTTTACATTACTCACAATGTGCTTTTTTATGGAGATTATGACTGCTGATGCTGAGAGGAGTGTCGCTGCTTTGAAAGTGTTATAAAACTTGAAGCCATTATACCCTGGCAATTTGTTAAATTCAAGCGGGAATACTTGTTAAAGCAACCCGAGTCCAGAATGGGTTCAAAAACAATGAAGTCAGAGCAATACAGCACTTATTGTTTCATAGCAGTTGTTGTAGAGAAGGTAAGGAAAGTCTATACTAAATCACTCTAAACCTCATGGAAAGATGTAACTGTGAAGATATCACTTTAATGATATTTCTCAGATGCATACTTGTTAATTTTCTTTGAAACGAAGGGAAAATTCTGGTTGGGATTACAACCTGGTGTTTTACAACCATAACTTGTGATTTTTTCACAGCAGTAACAGTCTGAAACAGAGCTGAGGAGCTTTACTACCAGAGCTATTTGCTCCACTGTAAACGGATCAGAGTTTTTCTCCTTTTGGCAGATGTAAAAAGCTCTTCTGAACTCTGCTGGGGACTAAACAAGTTTGCTTATCATGGGAAGGCATCCTAACTCTCCAGCAAACCAGAGAGAGGAAGTGATGTGTCACGTATGATTTGAAAACCTAAGTATGATCTAAAATCTTCTAAATCTTCACCAGGTGCCCGTAACCATAGTCTCTCCCTCTTAACCATTTTTTTGTTGCACACCTCGCTGCCTCGCCTGCTGCTCATAGTGGGCAGCTTCTTGTAATGGTGCCCAAAACGAGCAGCTGTTGTTGCTGCATGATGTTCTTGAGGTGGCTTGACCCACTTTCAAAAGTGCAGTGATAGCATTCACTTTCCAATTGAACTGAGTGTCCTGCTCCATTACGGTGTGAAAAAACCCTTAGAATCAGTGTAAAGCCAGAGTAAAGATGTAAAAGTTACAGGCTTCTAATAATTAAAGCCTACTCAATGTGTCCGAAAGCAGGAACCTGCAGTGGAATCCTTGCGTTATTTAAGATTCACTAATGATCCTGGGAGGTTGATTGTTTGTTTCTTGCCACATAAATGCTGTGAAATATTCAAAAATTACCATTTTATTTTCCTAAAAGTCACGTAGGTTACTTTTTGCTTTCACAGACAATGAAAGCTGAAGTCTGTGCTAAATGTAATTCATTTAAATAATGTTTTCACTAAAGTTAGCTGATTTTAACAGTGTATTTGAATGTAAGCAGCGTAAAACACTGTGATATTCAACATGTTTGCCAACTGTTCGGGTTGTTTAATAAAAATGCTACCTACCAGTGGTATTTTATGGGGTAGATTTCTACTGTTTGATTGACTCTGGGCTCCTGCAGTCAGGGATTAAAGAATGGTCCCAGAAAAATGACACTAGTTCTTGTAGTGGAAACACACTTGTAGTTTGTTTTTTAGCTAGAGGGCCCTCTCACAGCTGGCGGTGTTTTTCTTGTTGTTTGTTGCAGTGACTAACTGAATTTGTTTTTGACTTCTCTTTCTTATTTTGCCTGTCTCTATTTATACAGTTGAAGGACGGAGAAAGTGGGCTGGACAGCCAAAAAGGGAGAGAAGCCACTTCAAAAAAGGAGAGCTTCACCCTCAGAGATATCCCCCCTTTCCCCTCCTTCATTCCTAACCCGTCCTTATACAAGAACTCTACCTGGTATATACAATAAGCATCCACACCCCCTAAAGTTCTGATGGATCAGAAGGTTCAGGGACAAACTTCAACACCACCACCTCTTCTCTCTGCTGCTGTCACAGCTGAGCGAGAGAAGGAGGGAGGGGGTGGAAAAAAAGAAGAGGATGAAAAGAAACAAGAGAGAGAGAAAGAGAAAGAGGGAACTGCTACTGGTCCCCCTGGTGCAGGTGGGGCAGGAGACCCCGAAGGCGACCAGTCCCATTTCTCCATCACGGAGAGCAGCCTGTCCGAGGGTAATGTCAAGCTTAAGATTGGCCTACAGGCAAAACGCATGAAGAAGCCCCCAAAGAGCTTGGAGAACTATGTGTGCAGACCAGCCTTTAGGGCCACCGTGAGGCACACAAGTCGCGGGGGAAGTAGCACTCGTGGAAACCGGGCAGTGGCTGCAGGCGATGGTACGAGTGGTCAGAGTCAAAGCCCCTCAAAGAGCCATGGAAAGGAGAGGGAAAAGAGTCCGAGTGTGAAAAAAACACCAGCTACATCATCTTCATTAGTCCCCACTGCTAAAGCTATTACACCTTCTGCTGCTGCTGCTCCTCCTGGCATCATTAAAACCCCATCCCCCTCCCAAGTAAACGGGAGTGCTCCAGCTAAAAAGGTGAGAGCAAGACAGTCTTACAATTGAATTAATGAAAGTAATTCTTCAGCAAAAGCACACAATTGTGTTTAAATTGTTGCGTTTATATTGTGTTCTTATTTATCATGCTCCAAATTAAACATGCACCAGTCAAAGATTTAGCATGAGATTTCCAGGTTCTCTTTCAAAACTACAAAAAACATTTTGTATTTTGAAAATTCTTCTCTGCTTTCTAGATCAAATTTAAAAAGTAACTGTCAATCAAATATTTACTGTAGGAATTTCCTGATCAGTTTTTTTTTTTGTCTCTGATAACATAACAAATCATTTAAGAACAGGCCTTAGCCAATACAAAGTGTCTGTCTAATACTTCATTAAAGCTAACAGCCTCAATGCCTTTTGGTTAAAAACATAGGAGCTTCACAGTGCAGTAAAAAAATCATGGCATTTAATCAATACTACATTAACTCACCAATGTCGTTCTGGATGTTGGGCTCTCTCCTATTCTTCCTTCTCTTGACAGTGACAGATATTTAGTCCCAACCAGAGTTTACACTGGACAGCCATAATATGTTACGTTACGTATATTTACAGGTTAACTCAGTTAAGGAAACTACTATGATGCGTTAACAATGTATAACCTAAAACGAACATAGTTTTATGATTCCTTTCTAAAAATACGTTTGAATTCAGACGTACAGGAACAGGTCTTTCATAAACCTTCATTTGCTCCTGCCTCCTTCTAACGATGTCATGCGGAAAATGCTAGGCTAACGTTAGCATGTTTACAGTCTTTTAATAAGATTTATTGATAAATCAGCTAATAACATTTTTCAGTGTGGTTCTAGGTAATTGTCAGTGGGCAGAACTTGCTCTACTTTATGAAGCAGATTATTTTTTTTAAACTTGTGTTTCAGCTGCTCTCAGCTTGCTTCAGCGTGAACAGTTGTAGGCACATGAGCTTGCAGCCGCCAATAAAATCTTTATTTTAATGGAACCTCATTGTTAAGGGTGAAAACTATTAGATTGTTACGGAAAACACAGATTTCTTAGATCAGCAAATTAATGTGCACGGGCTGTCATACAGTTTTTCAAGTCGTGGACAAAAATAGGCTGTGATTTAAAAATATTCTGCTGCTGCTGAGCTCACTGGAAGCTCCTCTGAAATCATAGACAGTAGACAAATAAGTCTACCTGTATCAGGAGTTCATTTTAGTCGGGGATGTTGTTACCGATCGTCTTCAAATGCCATGATCAGAACCCCAAGCCGATATGAGGTTGGGTCCAGAACATTCCTACTAAATTGAACACAAAGTTGTGCTTATTTATCCCCCTTTAAATGTTTTTCTGAAGTAGAAAGATCCACAAAAAAGCAGTCTTAGTCATTTCTGTGTTATTGCACAAACAAATAAAAGGGCTTAAATTGCTCTTTAGATTTCATTGTGTTCGCAGTTGGCCTGCCTCTATTCATCATGCGTCACCCTCCGACCTGCCTCCGTCTGCACTGACGCTCCTCTGTCTCTTCATGACTATGGCTTTTCCACCCCCCATCCTGGCATGACCCCTCTTAATAGCTCTCCCTCACTGACCCCTCACTGACCTCACTGAGTAGCTCCTCCTTGCTTTCCCTGATCCAACATGTGCAGCAGGAATGAGTTGAAAATTTGTTCAATGAAACTGAAATTCATGAACAAATACATATCCTTGCTTTTAACTTTTTTGTTGGATGCTAATATTTTTTTCTTATGACATTTCATTGGAGAAAACATTTTATACAGTACCTTGCTATTTACATTGAACTTTTCACATTTTATCATGTTGCAAACACAAACTTTAATGTTCTTTATTGGAATTTAATATGATGCACCTAAACAAAATAGTGCATAATTCTGAAATAAATGGCAATGGATACATGGTTTGCAAAATGCTTTTACAAAAAAAAATCTGCATTTATATTTAGCCCCCTTTACTCTGATTCCCATAAATAAAATCCATTGCAACCGATTTCCTTCAGAAGTCACCTAAATGTAGACTCTACAATGGCATGGCTTAGCTCAAAGCACATTCATGGGATCGAATGGATGCAGTCCTGACCTCATTACAATTTAGAAACTGTGGTAAACCTTAAAAAAATGACATTTGAAAACAGACACTTCCCATACAATGTTTAAGCTTGTGCTGTTTTGCAAAACACTTCTGGATATAAGTCATTTCAGTCTTTAGATGCTGAAATAGACAAAACACTCGCAGCTGTAATTCCAGTAAAATTTTGTATCTTAACATATTGACTCAGGCTCCTAAATTCATATGTACCCCACACTTTTCAGATTTGTATTTGTAAAAAATGTTGAAAAAACATGTAGCTTTTTCTTGTCAGTTTCAACTTCACATTTACGTCCGTTGGTCTTCATCACTTACATATTTATTATTTTTCATGCAGGGTCCACCAAAGACAGATTGCAAGTCTGATTCAAAGTCGGACACAAAATCAGTCACTACCACATCTGAAAGACCCCTCAACCTTCACCGACCGCCACCGGACAATAAAACGCATTCCTCTGGGAAGAAAACACCAACGCCACAAACCAACTCACGGACATCTTCGCCTTCTTCGCCACCAATTGCAGCAAAAGAAACGACTTTTGAAGGTGTCAAACCTCCTCATTATACTTATAGCACGGAAGGTCAGAGAGACAAGGACAAGGGTGTCCAGAGTTGCGGACCACCCACTGTCACTGAGAAATTAGCCCAGCTTATAGCAACCTGCCCACCATCAAAGACTCCTAAGTCAGCTAAACCAACAAAAACAGATTCAAATCCTCCTCTTCCAACCTCAGGCTTCATGGCTCCCACAGCCAAGCAACGAGACAGGGCAATGGCCAATAGGAACACATATTCAAGACTGCTGCAACTTTCCCCTCCACCCCCTGTGTCAAGACCTCCTGGTCGGCCTTATGGCTCTAGGAACAGAGATGGCGTTTCAGAAAACGCACCCAGCCTGACGCAGCTGAGGAAGGAGGACTCAGACGGACTGGCAAAATCTATTGTTGGCAACATCAACAACAGCATTATTATAAGTAACAGCAGAAGTCGCAGCAGCAGCCCTGCATTCCCTCATAACCGCCCAATAGTTGCGTCCAAGGACGGCAACTACAACGACAGCAGCAACAGCCCTAGTGGTTTGTCTAAGTCACAGTCACGTGGCACTCACAGCTTACCATCTTCTCCATCTTGCCCCGTTCCTTCATCCTCCTCCTCCATCTCAGTTGAGCATAGGACAGTGACTGCTGTGAGTCACCTGGGCTCCCCTGCTCCCTCACAAGGACACCATGCACAGGAGTCCCCTGCCCTGGCAGAAGAAAGTGGGGCAGGTCAGAGGGAGCAGGGAGGCGACAGCCCCAGAGACTTAAAAAAGTACTCTCCTACAGCAGCATTAGGAAAACCAGAGAGTAAAGATAAGGCAGCAAGTCATCAATCATTGCATGTCGAGAGGGGGAGAAGCTCCAGTCCCAAAAAGCGCAGTCCCAACAGGGATAGTAGCCAATCAAGGAGAACCACCAGCCCTCCTGAACCCATTAGACAAAGTACGCCCTCTGCATCTGAGCCAGAGGATGAAGAAAGCCTACCAACGCCCCTTAGAGATGATTCACCTGATTCATCCCTAGACTCACCTGATGAGCAGGATAGTAAACCCCTAAAGAAACGTAGGGGAAGAAAACCCCGCTGGGTAATGAACAAGCTACAGACCCAGCTAGCAGTTCAAGACGGTCTCTTCAATGAGAACAAAACCAGCATGTCTCTATCTTCAGGTTTAGAAACTCCATCTCCACCAGTTAAAAGACCGGTGGGCAGGCCGCCAAACCCGAATAAGATCAAACCAAACCCAGTGCCGCAACATTCAATTTCACAGCTGTTTCCGCCCCAGCCTAAGAAAAGGGGACGGCCAAAGTCCAAAATGCCAAGACTTGATGCCCCAACTCCAGGGAACCCCTCTTATAAGCTGACCTCTTCCAAGGTCTTTTCATCTCTGCTAAAATCCAAAGAAGAGCAGGACCCGCCTGTTCTTCACCCAGAGGTAGACCTAAACCCGCCTAAGCCTATGCCTAGAAAACGTGGACGTCCTAAGCGCCTTCCTCCTACCTTACCCCAGGAGGGTCAGCCTCCCACTTTGGATCCTGAGTCGGGAGACATGGGAGACAAACGGTTCTGCAGCAAAGGAAACGGGCAGCTCATTATGAAAACTATTATCGGCAAAATCAATAAGATGAAAAGCGTGAAGCGGAAGCGTATTCTGAATCAAATCCTGTTGTGTCCAAGAACTGAAGAAACCCCTAAAAACAGCACTGTTGGAGTGGTTAACTCTACGGAAGCTACAACTCAGTCCTTGTCCTCCCTGGCTGCTTCTTTTGGGGGGAAATTAGGGCCGCAAATTAATGTTAGTAAGAAGGGAACAATATACATGGGTAAGAGGAGAGGGCGTAAACCAAAATCTGCATTCAGTCTGACTCCATCACCACCAGAACGTTTCCTGTCTCCGAACACCACTTCCACTCTTCATCACCACTCTCAGTCCCAGCAGCACCACCTGTCCTCCTCGGAGGTGTTCCCCTCTCCCTCCCTCTCACAGTCTAGTGGAGGCCACAGCCCCATCAGTGATGCCAGCTTTGTGGAACCTAACTCTGTGCACTTTTCCCACTATTCTAGCTCCCATCATAACCATAGCACGTTCTCCTTCCCTCCCCCAACCTTTTCGGTACCCAATAAAGTTCTGGGCTCCACATCCTCTTCACCAGCCACAGCAGCTTCCCAGAAAAAGTCTTCTTGTCGTGGGTACCCTCACCATCATCATCATCATCATTACAGACAGCAGTTCCATTATCATAAGCTTTCTCCTCCCAGGCCACTTCACCCGACCTCCCCTGCTCCCCTCAGCGAGCTAAAAGAAGCCACACCTTCACCAGTCAGTGAGTCACACAGTGAGGAAACGGTGCCCAGTGACAGCGGGATAGGAACGGACAACAATAGCACATCTGACCGCGGAGAGAAAGCTGGAGGGACGGCAGGCTTGGGTGGAATCGCTTTGCCAGCCGCAATGGGTGGTGGGTTATTAATGCCGGGGGTAATGAGCTCAGCAATGGCTCCAGGAATGGGCCTCAACTCCAGAGGCAGGCGGCGACACTCTGCTGTGCTAATGGAGCATCCCTCACCCTCTCCATCACCCCACGGAACAAGGTCCTCTCCTGATCCCAAGAGACCTCATCCAGCGGCTCCCACCTCAACGTTACTGGGACACAAGGAAAAACACAAGCACAAGTGCAAACGGCGCAGCCACGGATGTCCTGGGTACGACAAGATGAAGAGACAAAAAAGGAAAAGAAAGAAGAAGTACTTGCAGCTGCGGTCTCGGAGGCTTGATCCTGACTTTCTCGCAGAGTTAGATGAGATTGTTGTGATGCTGAGTGAAATTCGGATATCACACCGATCCACGGGGCACCGCCTTGGCAGTGGGATTAGCATGGAAGCTGGAACGAGTCGGATGCCAGGGCTGGGTAGCAGAGCTGGTGGTGGAATTGGGGGCCCAAGCGGCCCCCCTCCCCATCATTATGTTCACAGGGACCTCCTTCCCACAATCTTCAGGGTTAACTTCGGCAGGTTTTACTCTCATCCTGCATACTCCTGCGACCCCTTGCACTATGTTCGTAAACCAGACATGAAGAAGAAACGCGGACGACCTCCAAAGCTAAGAGAATCCATGTCTGAGGTTCCTTTTGTCCCCGGGCTTGGATTCCCTCTCTCCAGTGGAGGTTTCTACCACCCTTCCTATGGTGTTCCTTTCTCATCAGGGCCCCTGGGGTTGGGGTATTACAGAGGCTTTCCTCCAGCGAGTGCCCTGTTTTCTCACCCACATCACCAGTCGCCTCACGCAGCTCCATCACACCACTCTCACCACTCACCATCTTTCCCTCCCCCTCCACCCACGTCCTACATGCACCATCACCACCCTTCACATCTCCTCTTAAACCCCTCCAAGTTTCACAAGAAAAAACATAAGGTGCTCAGGCAGGAGTACCTGGGTGGAGGGAGGCCCCCCGTCCTCTTCCCACCCATGTCCTCCGAGCTGTCCTTTAACTGGCACCATAAACACAAACACAGGCACAAACATAGAGAGCGGTGTTCCGAGGAAGACCGGGAGCAAGTGACTAGGAGTGGATCAACGAGCCGGGTTAGTTCAGGGATTTCTGACAAAGGAGCTGCTTGTAAAGGAGAGCGAGTTGGAGGTCTGGGAATGACGGAGTCGTTACAAAGATGCAGGTTTGGAAGAGACACCTCTGGCGCCACGAGTAAGCAAGCTTCTGCCAACTCCCCTTCCTCCTCTTCATCTTCATCTGCGGAAAGGTACAAGCGCAAAGAGAGCTCCATGTCCTGTCTAGGACCTTCTAGGCTTACACTGGATAGCAGCTCAAAAGGCCATCATCCAGTTGCTTCCTGGTTCAGGATGGGCACGGAAGCAGATTACTCTAAGTTTTCACGGAGTCAGATGGCCGCTGGCCAGGGCTCGTTCTCAGATGGACGGGCAGGAGAGCCAGTAGGGTGCTCAGACAGCGAGGATGAGGAACCTCTTACTCCCACAGAGGATGGAGAAGCTCATGATTCTCCTAATCTGACAAATCTGTTCGCCTCGGCTCTGACACAGACTTCGCTGAAGGGAGGAAGGAGCAAAAAGACTGAGGTAGCTACGGAAAGTTCCAGCTTCTCTCACCTGGATCGGCCAATGAGGAAGGACCGCTCGACATCAGCTGAACGGAGAGAATTAGGTGAGTCCAGTTTATGTATTCTCTCATGTCAGATTGCATTATTTCCTTTTTAAGTTATTTAATCAATTAATAAGATGTGTAATTATGTTCTATAGACTCTACATTCCAATAATTACATCAAAACTGAAATGTAGGGGACTATTAAAAATGTATAATGGTAAGAAACTTAAAATTAGGTACTTTAGCCTCATTTAATTAAATTTGTTTTATTTTACAAGTTTTACAAACACCTATAGTTTTAAAGCTGTTTATATAAATGAAAAACATTTGCCCAGCAGTTTGTATGTTGTCAATTATCACAAATGACACAAAGACGTGGCTTTCTTTGTGAAGTTAAGAAGTAATAACGGGAAACCGAATATTGCATCATCTACAGGAGCCTTTATGGTTGAGTTAAAAGATTTAAAGCTGAAAAATGTTACTTTCACATGTCGGATGGTGAAACATGTATAAAACTGCAAAAAATGCAATTTTGTCATTAAATATTTGATCATATTTAGAAATGACTTTTAAAAACCTCTTAGCAAAGGCAAAAAGCTAAGGCTTTTGAGTAGAAACCTGTCGAATTTTAAATTAGTTGCAAAAGTCAGGTGGTGCAACCATTAACGGATATTTTTTGGAGGGTAAAGATAAAAGTGATAAAAAATAATTTAATGACATTTTACAAAGAGACTAAGGTTATCAAAGGTCTGTGTGTTAATAATCATTATTTAGGGGTTAATACCAATTATTTAATAACTGTGTTAGGTGTTTTGAAGTAAAGGTGATTTAGCTAAGCCAAGATGCTAAAAGAAAAAAAATTCAAAATAGCCTTTTACAAAACTGCCAAATCCGAAGCCCGCTTGAGTTGATTGATTTTTTTGTTCCACACACAGATAATGAAGCCCAGCTCTGTAAAGGTTTTATTTTGCCGTTATCCCCAGAATGTTATGAAAACGTTGAAATGGAAAATGTATAGGAACCCCCACATTTCATATGGAGTCTAAGCTTGTTATATTAAGCAGATCTTTTGCTTTTCAAACTCTGCCATGTGGCACAGTAAGTGGGATCTAATATTTTGTTTGATCTTCATACATGCACACACACACACGTGTGCATCAGCAAACCTCGATAGTGTGTTGGAGGTTGTTCTGTGGTTGCTGCTGGAAGCCTCCATACCTCAGTTGTGGCTACACCAAACAGCACTGATAAAATAAAGGTTGCGCCTCTGTAGTCATCCCAGCTGTCTACTATCTGAAAATTACAATAAGATCCAAAAAACAACTTAATTAAGCTGGTAAAGTGTTTCTCTTCTGCACACACTCTGTATGTGATTTGGTAGCTTTTATCAGTATTACTTTCTTGGACAGAAAGGGACTTTCAAAGTCTTCCTACTCCTTGATTTTTTCTTTTTGTCACATGAACTTCAATGCATTTAAATTGTGTGTTTTAAAAGTGATTGAACAACAGAAAGTAGTGAATAACTAAAGTGGAAGGAAAATGATACATTGTTTTTAAACAGTGCCCATTTAATTAAATTATTCTGATACCTTTTTAAATGAAATCCAGGGCATGCAAATGCCAGCTTGGGGAGAATCTGTTGACAGGACATTAGTCAAGTCGTGTAAAACCTTTGCTATTGTGGAACAGTGGCAAAGAAGAAGTCGTCACTGAAAGAAAGTCATAAGCGATACTGCTTGGAATTTGCTACAAACTACATAGGAAACACAGAAAATATGTGAAAACACGTGCTGTGGTGAATTAATTGTGGTGGCGACATCAAAGTGTGGTGATGCCTAAACATGGACAGGGAAACCAGTGAGAGTTGATGGGGAAGATGGATGGAGGGAAATCATGGAAATAAATCCATTAGAGATGGGAAAAGACTTCAGACCGGGCAGAGGTTCGTCTTCCAGCAGAAAAACGACCTTAAAGATTACAGCCAGGGCTACAATGGAAGGTCTTAGATTTAACGTTATCCATGTGTTAGGATGGCCTAGTCAAAGTCCAGACTTACATTCAATTGATTATTGGGAAAACAAAATAAAAGCTGTTCAATTGTGTCCATCCAGTTTGACTGTGGTTGAGCTGTTTTGCATGGAGGAAAATGGTACAATTTTGAGTGTCCAGATGTGGAAAGCTGGTAGACACATACCCAGACAAGCTTGCAGCTGTAGTCTCAGAAAACATGTGTTTTTTTATGTCTTGACTCAATAGGACTGGACATTGCTTCCCATGATTGCTTGGTGAATTGTACTGTGTGTGAGCAATGGTAAAACGGATGTTAATGAGTGTGGCCCAGTGTTTATAGGTATGTCTGCTGAGTAAGATGGGACGTTAAGAGGTCCCTGTGGAGGCAACGTGGGGCAGTTCAAAACAAGCCAAGTAATCCTGGATTAGAACGTAGGACTTGGGGTCAACCGGCGGTCACGCACGGCATGTTGACAGCAGAGGGGCCAAGAGAAGAGAATCTGGGGAATTGGCGGATGAACAAGACAACAGGGGAATGACGGAAGCAGATAAATACACACTGACAGAGGAGAACGTGTAGAGGATGCTGTGGGGAAATTCGGCAAAAAAAGAGCCCGAGGTGAACACTGCATAGTAGGAGTTTTTTATTTATATCAACATCTCTAAAAAAAAAAAAAAGAAAAGAAAGGGTAGTTTTCCAGTAGTAAATTGTTATTTTACTCCCTCTACGCTCTGAGATTATTTTGGTTGAGATCAGTCCTTATGGACAAATTTCTCCCTCTAACCAACATTGATGATTTATTGATTTCACCCCTCATTACAATCTGGTCTCACTAGAACAAATCAGTCCAGGTTTCAAGTTCATAGATGTTGCAACTTACAGTCACAACCCCATCTAAGGTGGTCCTGATGCCAAATACAACATTAAAATTGTTTTTGATTTTCTTTTTTTCTAACTTCATTTTTATGATGTTTTAGAGAACGAGTGAGTACGAGCAAGAACATTTACCAGTTACACAGTCAGATTTTTGCAATAATTAACAATATACAATGGAGATGTATGAATTATGCAGGGTATGCAAATTAAACAATGGTGAAAGACATTACATATTCAAAGGAATAAAGAAAACGACACTCAAGACAGGGGAAGGAAGCATGTCAGTTACAATTTTAATAACACACTTCCAAAATGGTTGGATTTTTGGACAGCTCCAAATATACGAAGGTGTCTGCCTGCCTGCAACCTCTCCAACACATATTTTATACTTTTTACTTTAGACTGTAGTTTGGCGGTGAAAATGGAACTGGATTTTTCTGACTACGCCAGTACATGGAACAAGTGGTAGTTAACACTGTCAGACACACATTTTCCTGTGTGTGTGTCCTGGCAAAATCAACATTTAAAAAGTAACAATAAAGTAGAACACCAAGAACTAAATGAACAGTGTGAAATCTGACTGACTTCCAACTTTAGGGTCACAAATTGCCCTGTCATCTCAAATCCCAGTGGAAAATCAGTTTATAGGGTCTCGTTCTCTGCACAAATCAAAGTCTCTCTTATTCTTTAATTCCATAATTAATTCCATAAATTCTGATATTACTACGTCAATGTCTTCCTTTTAGGTCTATTATTTTGGTTTGGAGATGTTTCTGTGGTAGACCATGAGGCAGAGCGTCTCTCGGGTCTGTGTTTGCTACCCCTATTTCTTCCACCTGTTGTTCTGCTTCAGTTAGCCACGTGTTGTGGTTTCAGACAACAGCAACAACGCTCTGCAGTTTCTGGTTTCAAGGCAGCAGCAATGCTCTCACCCTCCATCTCACCACACCCTGTCGGTTCAGTGCTAGCTAGCTCCTCGTCCGTTAGAGACGTCTGTTTCATAACTTTGACCTTATTCCCCCTCTAATTATTTTTTCTGTTTTGTACTTCAAGCATTCTTGATGATCTCGACTCGTTTAGGAGCCAATTTTATCACTACGACCAGGAGCTAACTATATTATTCCGCCGTCTTGAAAAGCCTACCAGAAGCCAGTTGTTTTTTTTTTTGAGGTTTTTTAATTTATTTTTTATGAATCAAGGAAAGGTTTCCTAGATCACAAACTCTGTTTAATAAACATTTTTTCCAGTGTAGAGTGATCCATACCGGGTCCATAGTCCATTTTGGCCTTAAGCTTGATTTAATCTATAATTGCTATAATGCAAAAAAAAAAAAAAAAAAACGTTGAAGTCTTTCTTTTTATGGAATAAAGGTTTAATAAACCTGAAACTGATTTACTTGTTCAACTTGGAATCGTCCAGCTTAGTTTGTCCAGTCTGAGTATTTTAGATTTAGAGATTAGCAAATCTCTGCCAAAAATCCTTTTAAAAACTGCAAAGTTTTGAAGTTCACATGCATTAAAACTTATCTGTATGTTTTACTAAGATATCTGGCACCAGTAACTCCCAATCTTGTATAGCGAATTAAATTTAGAGGAAGTCCATCATTTAGCAGTTCTGAGCGTTATTCCTGGATTTTACACAGCTGGTTGTCTTAGAAACAAATATGCAGGTAATGTTTGCTGGATTTGCACCCCTTGCTTTGGCATTTTGTCACAAGCCATAATAAATAATGTGGAATACCTGCAATATTGCACCTAACTTCATAGCTTGTTGCCATGACTGTCCTTGTTTATCTGTAGATGTGATTGCAGTTTGCAGCAGTTTAGATCTCTGGTCAGGTTCCAATTATAAAATGTTGGATGAAAAAGCAGAACTGGGTAACCCTGGCATGACGCAGACATGTTCAGTTGCTGTCAGAGTAACGGAAAGCAATGCATGTGTGAAAGGTGATGTAAACTATATTCTGGCTGACGATACAAACATATTTGAAGCCTTTTTCAGATATTTTTTCCAAATGTCTGCAATAGCGTAAGATCTAGCATGCTGTCAATCACTCTTTTTATTTAGTTCAAAATAAAATGATAAATGGAAAAAAAACAAAAAAAAAAAACAGCAAGAAATGAAAATCGGCATTCAGCTCAAATGAGTGGCTGAAGATAGGCAAAATGAGATATGTATTGGAAAAGGCTTTGATTGGTCATGTATCCTTGAATGGTGCTTTATAACTGTCCATTTTCCATTAATTTTGTTAATTGTGCTTAAATGTTGTGAGTTTATTGGCTTTATAGGTTAGCAATACCCAAAGATTTCCCTTCAAATAAAAAGATAAACATACAAGTTTATACAGAACTGGGTATTAACATGTTATGAAATTGTCTCTGTATCATATTATCAGTAAAAACACTTAAATATTTCTTGGTATTATGCAGACATTCAAAGCAAAAGATGTTTAACATGATCTGATTGCTGTTATTTGAAACATTGGTTTTGCTTTAAAAAACATCTGTCTTTATTTGACTGGGCACCCCTTTTGCGTGTCGTGGAAAACTAAAATAGTCCCTAAAGGTAAAGAGTTGAGTGATCTACTTCTCATGGGAAAAAAAACTAATTTTCCAAGTGGAGTTTATAAGGAAAAACATGTTGGGGTTATATGGAAGCATACCAGCTTTTTTCTTTGAGTGTATTTCAGGCAGTTCTTAGATTAAAAAACAGGACAAGCCAAGTCAAGTCGATTTAATTGTATCCCCCAGTATAATGACAAGAAAGACTTTACTATTCTAAGATAGGACAAAATGTGTGAACATTATTTCAGACTCTCTGGGAAAACTCTTTTATTTATTTGTACTGTTTATTTCTTTCCTCATCTAGAACCTCAAGTTGTTGCTAAAATGTGTTTTTTTTTTTTTTTAATAATTTTTTCTTTTTTCCAGGATCATCAGTCATCCAGTCAAGAGGTGTCGCGCTCTCTACTTCCGAAGGGCCTGAAGGATCCCTCCACAACCTGCACCAGCACCATCCCCAGTCCTCTCTGTTTCACTCCCACATCTCTCCTGGTTCTTCCTGTCTATCTTCCGCCCAGGACTTCTGCCTGGACGCCTCCCTTTCCCACCGCTCCCATCGGGTGCAGACATCCAAGCACAGCCTGCATCATGTCAACAAAATCCTGCGTGCCAAAAAGCTGCAGAGACAGGCTCGGACAGGTAACAACGTGGTGAAGAAGAGGGGCCCGGGACGTCCTAGGAAATACCCACTGCCCTCGCCGCCGTCTTCCCCACCCCATGAGGTGGAGTTGAATCAGACTGTGCACAGGGACATCGGGGGAGAGCAGCTAGCTGGCCGAAGAGGGTGGGAAGGGGATACTGTTACAGATGCTATTGAGTCTGTGGTCCAGGGTCAGCGTAGAAAATGTCAGAAAAGGTCACTTGTTGAGGCAGAGGGGGATGAAGAAGCAGAAGAGCAGGTTGAAGAAGTCCAGGAGGCAGAGGAAACCATGCAGCAACTGCCTGGGAGAGAGGAGAACCAGACTAACCTTCCACCAAAATCCAGGACAGAGACAGGAAGAAGCTGGCCTGCAGAGGAGGAACATCAGCACATTCAAGGGCATGTCATACCTTACGTTTCAGCTACAGTGCTCTTTAAAAAAATATTTGTATTTTGGCATCGTACACTAACTTTTGTCTCTATTTTTAGTTCCACAGAAGGCAAGCCAGATGGTCAGTTCTCCCCAGAAGTCCCAGGCACCGTCTCCAAGGAACAGGCTGCACCAATCAGCAGCCAACGAGAGAAGAAAGCAGCCAGACTTCCAAAGAAGAAGTTCCAGAAAGCAGGACTGTATTCTGATGTGTACAAGACTGAGGAGTAAGTCCCAAAGAAAACATCCATGATGTATTCTCTACATGAAGCAGTTATGGGCGTCTATACTTTAATGAGCTGCTTTCAAAGTTTTCTTTTACGTTTTTCTTTTTTAAGCCCTCGCAGTCAGCTTCTGCAGCTAAAAAAAGAGAAGCTGGAATACATACCTGGGGAGCATGAATATGGACTGTTTCCTGCTCCAATACATGTTGGTAAGTTTAAAATTCTCTGCTTTGATATTTAAGTAAAACTTTATGTAGTCATGTTTCTGCATGTTGTTGGTAATCATTGTACTAACTCTTAAAAGAAGACTAGAAACCAGGGAAGGCGTTTTTTTTCTCCCAGTTATAAGAAAATACAGCATTTTTGTATTTGGAGATACAAGCTATAAACCTGTATTTTGACAGTTTTTGTTTCTTTGCACGTCCCCGGCTTTGTTTGTGTTTTACAGGGAAGTACCTGAGACAGAAGAGGATTGATTTCCAGTTGCCTTACGACATCTTATGGTTGTGGAAACATGATCAGGTGATCAGTCTTGTTAAGCGGAAGGTTTTTAAAAGTGTTTTTCTTTTTTCGTACTCAAACAAACTGAATTCTTAGAGGCACAGTTTAAAATAATATTTCTGTTTTATTTTGGTTTTTAGCTTTACAAGAGGCCCGATGTCCCTCTTTACAAAAAGATCAGATCAAGTGAGTTACTGCTTGTTCACCTGACCTAATCAAAACGTCTTTCCCGTCTGATCTTTGTGCAGGCTACTGTTTCTGTATTGATCAGTGACAAGTTAGAGGGTTTGCTTTGTTGTCAGTTTGAATATTGTGGCTTTTGTTGTTTTTATGCATTGTGCGTCAAACAGGACATGATAAATTTAAAGCTCTGAAACACAGACGTGCTTAGGAAAAATGGAAAATTACAGAAAAATTTGAAATTTTTCTCCAGGTTTTTAAAAAAAAAATCATGAAAAATGTTTGGATTTTAATCAGTTGCCTAAATCCATCCATTGCATCCATCGCATCCATCCCTCCCTCCCTCCCTCCATCCCTCCCTCCCTCCATCCATCCCTCCCTCCATCGCATCCATCCATCCCTCCCTCCATCCATCGCATCCATCCATCCATCCATCCCTCCCTCCATCCATCGCATCCATCCCTCCCTCCCTCCATCCATCCCTCCCTCCATCGCATCCATCCATCCATCCCTCCCTCCATCCATCGCATCCATCCATCCATCCATCCCTCCCTCCATCCATCGCATCCATCCCTCCCTCCCTCCATCCATCCCTCCCTCCCTCCCTCCATCCATCCCTCCCTCCCTCCCTCCCTCCCTCCATCCATCCCTCCCTCCATCGCATCCATCCATCCCTCCCTCCATCCATCGCATCCATCCATCCATCCATCCCTCCCTCCATCCATCGCATCCATCCCTCCCTCCCTCCCTCCATCCCTCCCTCCCTCCCTCCCTCCCTCCATCCATCCCTCCCTCCATCGCATCCATCCATCCCTCCCTCCATCCATCGCATCCATCCATCCATCCATCCATCCATCGCATCCATCCCTCCCTCCATCCATCCATCCCTCCCTCCCTCCCTCCATCCCTCCCTCCCTCCCTCCCTCCATCCATCCCTCCCTCCATCGCATCCATCCATCCATCGCATCCATCCATCCATCCATCCCTCCCTCCATCCATCGCATCCATCCCTCCCTCCCTCCATCCATCCCTCCCTCCCTCCATCCATCCCTCCCTCCATCCATCCCTCCCTCCATCGCATCCATCCATCCCTCCCTCCATCCATCGTATCCATCCATCCATCTATCCCTCCCTCCATCCATCCATCCATCCCTCCCTCCATCCCTCCCTCCCTCCCTCCCTCCCTCCCTCCCTCCCTCCCTCCCTCCATCCATCCCTCCCTCCCTCCCTCCCTCCCTCCCTCCCTCCCTCCCTCCCTCCCTCCATCGCATCCATCCATCCATCCCTCCCTCCCTCCCTCCATCGCATCCATCCATCCATCCATCCATCCATCGCATCCCTCCCTCCCTCCCTCCCTCCCTCCCTCCATCCATCCCTCCCTCCCTCCATCCATCCATCCATCCATCGCATCCATCCCTCCCTCCATCGCATCCATCCATCCATCCATCCCTCCCTCCATCCATCCATCCATCGTGGTTCCTTATTTAAAGCCTGATTACCGTAGAAATATGTGATGTAATTTCCTGCTGGACCTTTGTTATGTTTTTAAAAAATGGCCAAAACTAGGAAGAGACTGTGAAGAATGAATTCTGGAAAAGTTTGGAATTTTGAATGAAAACTGTGTGGGTACCATTTAAAAAGTGTAACTCTTTGTCATATGTCACAGATGTGTATGTAGACGTGAAGCCTCTCTATGGGTATGAAACAACTACTTGCAACTGCAGACCTCCTGAGACTTCAACTGAAAAAGGGTGCCTCGATGATTGCTTGAATAGGTACAGAAACGTAACGACAAAGCTTGATTCTATTTCTAGATTTCCCATTAGTAGGTTTCATGTTGCTGGCTTTTTCAGCAATAATGGTTGGTTCACAGTAAGTTTCATTTTAATAGAGTATGAACAAAATGCCAAATCGATTCAAAAGTATCACAGTCACACTGAAATGAACCTTTTATTGTGATTTTGCAGGATGAGCTTTGCCGAGTGCTCCCCTAGTGCGTGTCCTTGCAGTGATCAGTGTGACAACCAGCACATCCAGAGACACGAGTGGGTCCAGTGTCTCGAGCGATTCCGTGCTGAGGGAAAGGGTTGGGGAATTCGCACCAAGGAGTCTCTCCGTGCTGGTCAGTTCATCATCGAATACCTCGGAGAAGTGGTTAGCGAGCAGGAGTTCAGGTGAGACGGTTAGATCGTTTCCCGCCTAATGCTTTCTTTTGAAGATGACAGAAATTCTGTTTGAAACTATATTGCTTCATGTCTGGTGTGTTTTAGGAACCGAATGATGGAGCAGTACCACAATGGCCACTACTGTTTGAACCTTGACAGTGGGATGGTGATTGACAGTTTCCATATGGGCAATGAGGCACGCTTCATAAACCACAGCTGTGAACCCAACTGTGAGATGCAGAAGTGGTGGGTGTCATGATAACTTGAAATGGTTTCCCTTAAAACCATCCTGCGTTAACCTTAAAAGATATCTATCCAAGAACCTGCTGGACAGCACATGAGCTACTGCCGCAAGGTGTTCTGAACTGGTAGTTTACCCAAACCTGGTTAATACTGCTTCCATTATCTTTGTGCTTCTTAAATATTCCAAGTTTAATATGCTTGGAGTGTTATAAATAGCCAGTCGGATTAAATTACGAAGGATATTGAGCCACTGAGATAAAGAAAGATGCATCAGAGAAGCTGGAAGTTGATGCAGCTGTACACTTCAGTATTTAGTCCTGAAACTGCTTACATCAGCCAGTAATCAGGCTGGAAATTGGCCATTTAGCTAAATGCTACTTTATTTGTGGTAATTTAGGACAATTGCACTGGATATATTTAGATTTCTTACACAGAATTGGATTTAACATTTTTTTTTTTAACTAAGTATTGGTTAAAATGTGTTAAAAGAAAAAATACAGTGTGGAAAATGCAAAGAAATTTGCAGACCTTCTTCCTGTTCTTTAGAAGCATGATGTGTTCACAGGCCTGCATCGGTTCACTTTTATAAGGACAAGTTGCCTTTGTGGGTTGAGGGGTTGATGTAGTGATGGCTTATAGTTTGTGTGACCACCTTGCTGCAGGATTTACAATCTTAAACAACGTTCCAAAATCATTCTGTTTGAGAAGAGTAAGAAGGTAAGATAGATGTGTAATTTGAATTTGAAGCATTCTTTCGAGCAACAACAGGATCCCTACACTAAGTTCATTCGCCATTATTGTTTTTGAAAAGAACGGTATGGAGAAAGTCAGAGGTTTGTGGGTTACTGCTGTATCCACCTGTGATTCATGAACGCCCAGCAGGAGCTCAGAGGCGGCACATCTTTGTTGGTTGATGACAGACAGTTTGGTAAAAGAGGCCCTGGACTACTTAAAATGGGTCAAACAAGGACCGGAAATTTTACAAATTTAAATGTGTATATAAACAAATTTAATTATTTAAATGCCCCTTTGGAGCTCCTTTTGCAAAACTGTGTCACTGTTTGCTTTTAAGATTTTCCTAAAAACAAAATCTAGAGTGTAACCTAAAACAGATATGTAGCTACAGTGTAAACATGGAAATGTTGATCTAGTTTGGGTCACTTACCTGTTAGCTCTGAAAGCACTTCTAGCAGGTGTGACTCTACCTCGAAACCACAGCCCTGTAATTTTATTTCTGTGGTGGTAATCTGATGAGGTCACCTCGCTCCTTGACACGACTCAGCTACATAAACGGTTTAAAGTCACTTTCTCCCTAGAGGTTGTTCACACTGCCAGACTTGTCTGGACAGTCCGCCCTGTCCCTGATTCTTCACAAGTGACACCATTTAAAGCATTTGTGATCACCTTTTCGCCCTCAGAGGTTTTGCTCGTTGAGCCCTCTTATAAACCAGGACACCAGCGTGTGAGGTCCAAATGTGGAGTGGCTCAGCTGAAATAAAAATCCTCCTCAAGGCTGGAGGAATTTCAGCACCAAACCAGACAAGTCATTCATCTTGTCACAGAAGAGAGATTGTATGCAACCAGGCCTTAGATACTGCTTTGGTGCTTGAAGACAATGTGCTGAAGCAGCTTTTTTTGGCCTGTTGAAGGAATAAATTATTGTGTGCCTGGGAAACAGAATATTGGGTTTTGTTCTTTAAGGAATAGTGAAAAGCTGGGACCCAGTTTCATTTGGAGTGGAGAGAAACAACTGTAATGTGTACAACCTTTAGTGCCAGTTAAAAATAGGTTTAGCTGTCTATATGTCATTATTATTAAAGCTTACACTTCAGGAATAAAGTTATGTAAATTAGTTTTCCATTAATCTGTTGTAGACTTTGATTCTGGTCCTCTACAACACAAAAAGACAAATAAAAAAAAACGATCAAAATGACACGAAAGTTTTGCTTTTAAAAAAATCTTTAATGTATTTCTGGTGTGATCATATCTATTATAGATCTGTTACATAATAGTGGTCTTTTTAATGAATCATTCTTTGTAACAGTTTCCATCACAACATCTGCTAAAGAATAGGCTTGTTAACAAGCTAATCAACTCATGTTTTGCAGGTCAGTGAACGGGGTTTACAGAATCGGTCTCTTCGCTCTCAAGGACATCCACAGCGGCACTGAACTCACCTACGACTACAACTTCCATTCCTTCAACACAGAGGAGCAGGTGAAGCTTCAGCTAACATTTTCACCTCTTCACAGACGTGTTGTTCTTCAAAAGTATCTTCAGGAGATAAAACAAGTTCTCGTCTCATCCCGCGAGTTTGTTAATTATTAATAATGAGAAGGGAAACGGTTTATGCAAAACAGATCCCAGTTTAGTTTTAGTTCAGCACACTGACGTCAGGTAACAGCTTTTTATTTATCTCAGTGAAATGAGATTAAATCAGCTTCGTTTCAGTTCATTTTTTCATCCTGCCAATATAAAAGCAGACAAGAAACTCGATACCCGAATTGGTTGCATTTATCCTTTTCATGTGTCCGTAACAACTTGTCCCATGTCACTACGCCCACAACTTCAGAAATACCCCTACAACAAGATGCATTTAAAATGTATGACCTATTTTGACTATAAGTTTTGAAATTTTTGCATTATATGATAGAACCAAAAATACTCCGGTACAAAATTTCTTCTCAATACAAGGCTTAAAAATTCAGGAGAGTAAGGATAGTTTCCTTATTTTTATGTCCCTTCTTAAATTGTCCTTTTTGAAGCAATAGTATTCATCACCTTATCTCCTAGATAAGTGCCAGACACTTTAGAAACCAGTCACATATATTTTGTTCATTGGTGCATTTCCTTGTCTTCAAATTTTATTACAAACTTTTTTTGGTTTGTTTTTTGAAATGTTTGAAAAAATGTCAGTTCTGCTCCTTTTAGTCTTAGCAAAGCCCATAAGAAATTCCAGTTTGACTTTTGTTCACACTTTGTTTTTGCTTTTTCTCTGCAGCAAGTTTGCAAGTGCGGCTCGGAGAGCTGCCGGGGCATCATCGGAGGGAAGAGTCAGCGCATCAACGGCCTCCCTGGAAAAACGGGAGGCGCTCGGAGGTTGGGTCGACTCAAGGAGAAAAGGAAGTCAAAACACCAACTCAAAAAGAGAGTAAGTGATATTTTTGTTAAAGGAAAGTTTATAAAGGATTGTATGAGGTTTAATTTCAGGGCTTGCCATCCTTTCATCTAAATTAGGATTTGAGTGAAAACTGTGACCTGAACACTTATCTAGGTCTAGAAATGTCTCTGAGTATTTCCAACCTTTTGTGTGGACATCATTTTCTCTTGACTCAGAATTGATCTGGGTAGGTCACAATGTTTTTAAAAATGTATCTCGGAATGCCTGAAAGGGTCTTCTTACCTCGTTGGCTTGAAGTTCTGCCAGGCTGTTTCGACTTGGAGACATGGTCTTAAATCCAGTTTTCTTTAACTTCAGGAAGAAGAGACCAGCGACGGCAACAAGTTTTATCCACATCTCATGAAGCCCATGTCTAACAGAGAAAGGCAAGACAAATGTGTCTTCTAAGTCTGGTTTTAAATTCTCTGACTAAAACATGTTTTATTAATACACTCCTGCTTTCATTATTTATTATTTTCTGGAGAAAATGGAAAGATTCCTTTTAATCTGCACTTTACAATCATCTCTACATGCTTTGGTAGTACTCACTCTTTTTAAGAGTGAGCAGAGCAGCAACTAAAAAGTGTCATTAGATAGTTGATTAGTTGGATAAAATTATCAGTTACATGTCACTGCAGCAGCAATGACCCCTATTGTACACCTACACCCTGCAGAGCTACAATAAGAGAAAGACTAACCTTTTATTTAGACTGACTTCTTCTCTCCTGTCGTGATCAGAAACTTTGTGCTGAAGCACAGCGTTTTTCTCCTGCGAAACTGGGAGAAGATGAGGGAGAAACAGGAGCTGCAGAAGAGAGAGGGTGAAAGAGAGAGGGATGCCAGCAGCCTCTCTATGTACGCTCGCTGGGGAGGAGTTATCCGAGACGATGGGAACATCAAGTCAGGTTAGTGAACAGGCATAAAGTAACAAACATGTCAGAAAAAGAGAATAGAAATTTATTACAAACGCTGAAAATTGGCATGGAGCTAGCTTTATCTCTGCTGGCTAATCTGAACTGCTTCTAACATCCATCTGCTCTTTTCAGACGTGTTCCTGACCCAGTTCTCAGCTCTGCAGACATCGCGGTCAGTTCGGACTCGGAGACTCGCTGCAGCTGAAGAAAACACAGAAGTGACTCGCACCGCACGTCTGGCGCACATCTTCAAGGAGATCTGTGACATGATCACCAGCTACAAAGGTTAGTGGAGGGAAACACCATGATTTATTCTGCTTTAGCAAGTTTTGCCAAACTCACAGTCGTAATATAAACACCACTCCCATATTGAGCTGAATTATTGACTTAATAATGAAATAAAAACAAATTTAACTGAAGTTTCTGAGAAAGCTGGTGATATTTGGTATGTCTTACATGGACAAGGCATCACACTCCTTCACCCCATAAAAGTGCATCAAGTTTTTTTGTCACGTTGCCTCAGTACAAAAAAAACATAATGAAAGGGAACAGGTTTAAGGTGCTGACTCGGCATTCAAATATCTTCAAATCTCAGTACATGCGAAGGTTGTTGTGATACAAAAATTTCAAATTAATTCCTTTTGCTAATTTTAACATTGAGGAGAAATGAAGCACTTTTTTAATATAGAGCTGAAAAAAAAAAAAATCAAAACCGTAAGTCACTGGTGGTTCTTTTATTGTCTTAATTAGTGCAAAATTAGTAAGCTGTATGCAGTTATGTAGCAAAACAGGAAACATGATGGCACTTACTAGAAGGGTTAATATCAATATCCTTTTGAAACATTTATGGGCCTCCCCAAAAACCCGAGTTTGAAAACAAACAGAACATTCAAACAGCATCTATATTTTTAAGATTGTCTTACTGAGAACAAAACCAATAGGTACCAAGTCATCTGCCATTAAGATAAAAAATACATTAAAAGTGTCACTTTCCTTTATAGCAAAACAGGAGACGAGATGAAACTTGCTAGAAGTGTTTGTCTCTTGATGGAAGTATGCACCTTTGATTCAGTAAAACAAATGTTTGGAAAATATGTTTCTCAATAGTGTAAATAAAGATTTATTCTATGTATGTCCAGATTTTCCAGCAGCCATGTTAAACTTGTGTGCTTCAGGTGAATTTTTTTCATATTTTCTATGGTGATCAAACAGAGTCAGCAGGTTAGGTTGCCACAGTTTCTTAACTTGTAGAACAACGCTATTTAATAACTTTAAAATGTGCAGCATGTATGATATTTTCGTATTAGCTATTGCCGCCAACTACAGAGAGAAATTGCTAATAATTAAGCGGGTTACATTAACCTATGTGGTCCTGCATGTTTAATACTTTGCTGCTGCAGTAGCAGGAACTTTATTGACCTTTTTAAATTCCTCATTAACATCAATGTCAGTTTTTTAAATGCTTTGAGTTTCTGATCCTACTCAACTTTAGAACCACAGCTTGCATATGGACCTATGGACTACCTTTGGCTTTCCCTGTTTATCTGCTTCCTAGGCAAAATACCATAATTCAATTCAGTTTATTTATATAGTGCCAATTCACAACACATGTCGTCTCAAGGCACTTCACAACAGTCGGGTACATACATTCCAATTAATCCTAACCATTGAACAGTGCAGTCAGATTCAGTTATTTATTCAAATTGGATAAAAAGTTTTTCTGTCTAAGGAAACCCAGCAGATTGCATCCAGTCAGTGACTTGCAGCATTCACTCCTCCTGGATGAGCATGTAGAGACAGTGGACAGTGACTGGTGTTGACTTTGCAGCAATCCCTCATACTGAGCATGCATGTAGCGACAGTGGAGAGGAAAAACTCCCTTTTAATAGGAAGAGACCTCCAGCAGAACCAGGCTCAGTGTGAGTGGCCATCTGCCACGACCGACTCAGGGTTTGAGAGAACAGAGCAGAGACACAAAGAGAACAAATAAGCACTGATCCAGGAGTACTTTCTATGGGAAGGAAAAGTAAATGTTAATGGATGTAGCTCCTTTAGTCGTTTCACCTGGAAAGAAAGAACAGATAAACTCTGAGCCAGTTTTCAAGGTTAGAGTCTGAAAGAGAGCACATAGAGTTAGTTACATTAAAGCTCAGTCAATCGCCATGTCTAGGAGAGAGAAAGGGTTGAACACTGAAAGACAGGGCCATGTGGATCATCTGTAGAAGGTGAGCATTAAGTTGTTGCCAGCAGAAGCTTGGATGATGCCCCTCTCCAGAAAGGTGTCACAGGTAGACACAGAGTCAGGCCAGGTGTAGCTTCTAGGAAGAGAATAGAGAGAACATAAAGTTAAAAGCTGAAATAACAGCAAATGTTATCTAAGAGTAGTTTAAAACTTCTCTTCCTTCACTATTATAATTTTCAGTCATTACTGGTCACACAAGCCCTAAAAGGGAGGGGAAAGCCTGAACATCTGTGTTTCTGCAGCGCTGTTGTGCAAACTTGTGTGCCAGCTTGGCGAAAGTACGGCAATTCAATTTTGTATACATTTTACACAATAAATCTCATTTTTTGGTATTGATTATATATAAATATCGATAATTTAAAAAACCCTTGTGCTCGCAGTTCAGTGTCTGCACAAAGTGCTGGAGAAATAAGTTTGATCTGTTAAAGCCCTACCTCTCCCCTTCCTGCTAATTTTAGCCTAAACTTGAATTTTAAGTTCATAATGGTGGAAAATTAGGACAGTAACAAAACATTTTGTTGTAACTTCAGACTCATCCGGACAAATACTTGCTGCTCCGCTGGTGAACCTCCCATCCAGGAAGAGGTAAGAGTGTGAACTCTGTTTTTCTATCAGCAGTGTTACTTAAAAACTGTTACACTGTGTGGATGCTGTACACAAACAGACACGATTATCTTTCGACACGCATTTGAACCGTGAAAGCATGTGTCCGAAGTGTTGATTGTAATCAGTTGGTGTCAAAACAAAAACAGCACTCATTCTAAAGCTGTTATTCGGCTGAGACCAACATTTATTTTGTTGTAATCAGTGGCAACGACGTTCAACTGGAAACTGATGCTTTTGTCTTTGTGTGCCAACAGGAACAGCCAGTACTATGAGAAGGTCTCCGACCCTCTGGACCTGAGCACCATCGAGAAACAAATCCTCACCGGCCATTATAAGACTGTGGAAGCGTTTGATACAGACATGCTCAAAGTGTTTCGCAATGCTGAGGTAAGCAAGTTTGTCTCCATTATTGAGTCTCAGCCTTTTCACTTTAGTATTAAATGCTGTGTGGCAAAAATACTCACAGTAGGACTATGACAACACTTTCCAGTCATAGGGTTCAAAATATAAATATAGAGAAACTATAATTAGTAACCAAAATTCACCTGTGCCTTCCTGATTGCATTTTGATCATTTTTAGGCAAAAATCTCTGATAAGTAGGACCTGATATTAAATGTTTCAAAAGAAACCTCTGAAAATGTCATGGGATGTCAGTTGACATTTAGTGCTTTGAATTGCATTAACACTTATTTAGACTTAAGCAAGGTTTCATTTTAGGTTGTCTGACGACATGAAGTAGGCGAAAGCTCTGCCATGAAACATTATTCTACGGTCTAAAAAAAAAACCACTCAAGAACATATGAAAAGTCATTTCTAAGGCTTTGCACCTCCTGCGAGCCCTAATGAGAGCCATTATGCATCAGTCATTTGGTCATTCTGTTTTTTACATATCAACAAACAACATGATCTTTGACAATCTTTTATATGGGGTATCTGCTTTAATCCCTGTGTTGGATAATCTTGTAATCCCTTAATCTTCTGTTAGATCTGAAACTGCTACATCTATAAATTAACCTACAGCACGGTTTTTATTATATGCAAAGTGTTTGTTGTACTTTTCTTGAATTAAAACAGATTAGCTTTTATGGCATGCAGTTCTTATAAAAAAAAATATTGGAGTTGACACATCAGAACTCAGAGAAAACCTGGAATCTGTCTTGGCCTCTAGTGGACGAAGCCTTAAATATGACACTATGAAATGAAGGCTAAAGCATTTAGTCTTCATCGGACACTGAAAGGAAAGGAGAACTCTATTCAGCATAATTCCAGGTTCTCGGAGCTTGCTCCATAAAAAATCAAAATGATTGTTTAAGGCACTTCTGAGCAGCTCCGCGCAGCCTTTTGCAATCAGTCAGTCCTTGCTATGAATTCCTGTCTTTCTCACATGTCACCTAAATGGGATTCGTGATCCTTCAAGTACAATCTGCAGGCCCCTTTGATTTGCATCTATAGCTGAGCTGTTTAAACAAGTGCTACTTAAAAGCTCTTGAAGTCGATTCGTCTTTCAGTCAGAGGAGTTTGAAGTGGGTCTAAAAATCAGGATAACCTTTTCTTATCAAGGGTTTTTTTATGGAGAGTGAATTTTTCTAAAACTTGAAGCTAAGGGGTGCTATTAGCTTGTTAGATGAAGTTTCTCTTAGTTTTGAATACATTTGTCTTTTTATATTACTTTTTCCTGCAGATCATTCATAAGTCTTTACTGAATGATGAGCGTACCTCTGGTCTCTGCTTAACTTTATTGCAGAGCTAATATATATTATGTCTATGATCAATTCATGCTTTTGCTGTTTCTTCTAATACTATTTCCATCTGTACATCTAAAAAGCACCAACGTTTACGGCCATTCTGTTCTGATCAGAAATATTACGGCAGAAAGTCGTCAGTGGGCAGGGACGTATGCCGGCTGAGGAAAGCTTACTACAGCGCCCGAAACGAAGCTGCGGTCCAGATTGACGAGATCGTGGGCGAGACCGCCAGCGAGGCAGATAGCTCGGAGTCGCTAGAGCGCGATCACGTTCACCATCACCAGGGAGGAGGGTCGGGTTCACACGACAAGGACGATGACGTCATCCGTTGCATCTGTGGAATGTACAAAGATGAAGGAGTGATGATCCAATGTGAAAAGTGCATGGTTAGTAATGAAAAGAAGTTGAAAAATGGAGGGATTGTTATTGGTATGAGAACATGTGCCCGTTAATATGTTTCTGTTTAGACTTTTCCAGAAGAAGGAGCTGTTAGTTCTCTATGCGTTTTAATTTTAGTGAATGGAAATAAAGGTTTTTAATGTTGATCACACTTTAACTTAAAAAATAAATGTAACTGTGTGAATCTGCACCAGCTGGCCACTAAGATGTTTTACATGTTTCTCTGTGTGAACTTGTAGAAATGTGTTTGTTTTTTCAATTAAAGGTGTGGCAGCATTGTGACTGTATGCGTCTGGAGACTGAAGTGGAGCACTACCTGTGTGAGCAGTGTGACCCTCGACCTGTAGACAGGGTACATCTCTCTCTCTTTAACGTGTCCATCAAGGCTTTAGTTATTTGTTTCCTCCATTTTTTTAAACCGGTTTTACTGTCACCTTCTCATGCTCCTTGCGTTGTTGTCACAACAGGAGGTTCCCATGATACCCCAACCCAGCTATGCACAGGCTGGCTCTATCTACTACATATGTCTCCTTAGAGATGACCTTCTGTTACACCAAGGTATGGAAGCAGAAGAACTAGCAGCACAAAGCTAATGCTGTTTATAGCTAATCTTTGTAAATAACAAACATTTAAACATTTCAAATGTGTTGCATTTGTGATCTAGTTGTTTAAATTGCCTTGTAAAAGCATTCATACCTCTTGAACTTTCTCACACTTTGCCTCTTTCTAAACACAAAGTAGTTTATGATTCTGGAGTTGAATGCATGGTTTAATTTAATTTTTATAAATTCAAATCTGAAAAGTGTGCCGTGCATTAAGTATATTTGGCCTGTCCACCATCTTGAGTGTCTCCGTATCGCTTCACGCATTTCACAACATTGTAACATTGCATACTTTTGGACCATGGATAAGTATCTAGAGTTGTTACAGCCTCCTGATAAGGCCATGTACCTCAAGAAAATTGCAGTCATCAACCAGGTGGAGCCATATGTACTGCCTATTGGTTTGTTTAGCGCAAATCCGGAGGATTGGTTGCACAACAATTTTTTTTTATAGCCACAACATAGGCAAAAATCCAAATTCAATATCGCGTTTTATTGGATAATTACATAATTGTTATAATACTAGATATACAGCATAACAGTAAAGGTGAAAAGCAGCCTACATCTAGCTGGTCAAGACGTGAGACTGCAACTTACTGAAGTAGGTCACAGCGCTAAGTGCTGCCACCCAGCTTAGGATCAACTGATCAGCTCACGGTCTTGGCAGACTTCTTTCCAGAATTTTATTACAGTACATGTGGACGAACATTATTTATTTACCCGTCACAAAACGTGCACTGCACACTCGGGCGTATGTGAGGTTCGAGCTGTCCAATCACGCCCTGGAAGATTGAGCCACACTAGTTGTCGTTGTGTACTCCGTGTTTTTGTTTTCTCACGCTGATTTTCTATCACGGCGGGCAGACGATAGACTGAACGTTGGTCTTGACCACCACGTGCAGGTTATTCCCATAGTTCAATCAATAGTCTGGAGTTTTACTTCAAAATCAGCAGCAAATCCTAGAAGAAACCCTGTAAGAGGTTATAGAAGTCTTAAGACTGGGATGGAGGTTCATTTTGGAGCAGGACAATGACATTTAGAGATGGAACCAGAGCTACAATGGAATGGCTTGGCTTAGATTAAAACATATTCATGTGTTGGGGTGGCCTAATCAAAAGGCCAGACCTAAATCCAGTTGAGAATCTGTGGCAAGACTTCAAAATTGATGTTCAGACTTTCTCCATCCAATCTGTGTGAGTCCTTCTGCAGAATAAGACAAACATTATAGTCTGTTGATGAACAAAACTGGTAGAGACGTACCTCAACGCCCAGCAGCTATAATTGCAGCAAAAGGGGGTTCAAAAAATGATTGACTTGGGTGCTGAATGCAAATGCATGCCCTGTTTTTCAGATTATCATTTGTTAAAACAAAAAAGATTAAAACCATGTATAATTTTCCTTCCAGTTCACAGTTATGCACTACTTTGGTCTAACAGACAAGATGCCAACAGAATACATGTTATTCTCTCAGTTTACTTACCACAGTGTTCCAAAACTACAGTGTGCAAAATGTACCATGCTACATATCTGTTAGCATGTACAGTGACTTTTTCAAGCACAACATTAAATAGACTTAAAGTGCCAGGTCTTCTGTTTGTAATCGGTCTGTTTGTTACGAGCAGGTGACTGTGTGTATCTGATGAGAGACAGCCGGCGCACTCCTGAAGGTCAGCCCATTCGCCAGTCTTACCGTCTCCTTTCCCACATCAACCGTGAGAAACTGGATATCTTCCGAATTGAGAAACTGTGGAAGAATGAAAAGTAAGTTCACATCCATAGTGAAGATGAGGAGATAAGACAGCAAAGTTGTATGTTAACATCAAACCGCATCATTATATTGCTCTTATATTTATCCACTCAAACTCTGAAGGGGTGAGCGCTTTGCTTTTGGTCACCACTACTTCCGTCCTCATGAGACGCATCATTCCCCTTCGCGGCGTTTCTACCAGAACGAGTTGTTCCGCATGCCACTGTATGAGATCATCCCCCTGGAGGCAGTGGTGGGAATGTGCTGTGTCCTTGATCTTTACACATACTGCAAAGGTAAGGAGAAAACATGCGTCTAGTTGACCAAACCGAGAAGCACGCATGCTGTTCTGGTTGATGTGTAAAAACGTGTCTTTATGAATATGAAGCAGGACAGAGCTGACACATTAAAGGTCCGGTCTGAGATCAGTTTCAGACAGCAACATTTGACTTAATTCCAGCGTTTTTCTACTAAAGCAAAGTACATTTGTCCTACAGGAAGGCCAAAGGGTGTAAAGGAGCAAGATGTGTACATCTGTGATTATCGTTTGGACAAATCGGCCCACCTGTTCTACAAGATCCACCGGAATCGCTACCCTGTCTGCACCAAGCCATATGCCTTCAACCACTTCCCTAAGCGGCTCACGCCTAAAAGAGACTTCTCGGTGAGACTTGGTCGTGTTTTGTTGGGATCCGCTTCTGTTTTAAAAACTGTGACAGAGTGCGAACATTATTTCTGTAGCCTGCAGCAAGCTCCTCGGTTTGTGTTTGGGCCGACCAGAAACAAATGAGAGAAACCACATTTATTTATTACATCCTAAGGGGAAACCACAGTGAGATACGTGTTTCATTGCTGTTTGCATGTTAATATGAGGGATGATGCAAAGCCTGAGGCTATTTAAATATTAAGCAGGAGGTTTTTATTGTAGGAAGAGGGAAACTCGTAATCTAACTGTGTAGAAATAGTGTTTTTGACAGGAAATTTTAATTGGTTTATTTTTGTTATCATATTTATCCATCTAAAGCTTAAATAGTCCTATCTTTGTGAACATTGTTTTTCATTTTATGTTCTTCCAGCCTCATTATGTTCCTGACAACTATAAGAGAAATGGAGGCCGGTCTGCCTGGAAAAGCGAACGATCCAAAGAAGCCGCCGGCTGCGAGGATGACGCCTCTTCCTGCGACCGAGGCGAGGATTTCACACATGGGGCGGAGGACGGAAGGTCGGTAGAGGATGACGTAGACACGGCGCGGGAGGATCCTGAACTTCTTTCAAAGGAAAGGGCAAGAACAGGTGACAAGGAGGAGGATGAGGAGGAAGACGAAGGGCTGCAGGCCGGCGTGCGGAAGGAGCTGGGGGAAAGTGCTGAAGACAGGATAGGAGAGATGCTTGAACTCCCATTGTCTTCAGCCTCCTCGCCACTCCCTCACCCAGCACTGAGCAGGAGGGAGGCCCAGAGGGAACGGCTCGACAAGATTTTACTGGATCTGCTGCACAGAGCGCCCAGTAAGAACGGTGAGGGACCGGGAACAAAGTGGGGGGGTAGGTCAACAGATACATGTGGGCCGCTTTGTCATGTCATTCATAGTTTGATTTTAAATTACTTCAAACACATCTTCAGATACAGTGTTTGATCTCCCTTCAAGTTTATTCTCTTTTTTCAGGATCTATATAAATTATATACATCTCTTGCTAAAATATTCTTACTTCTTGAACGTTCCCACTCTTCTCCCACAATCACAAACTTCTATGTATGTTTCTAGGATGTGAAATGATTGGCAGACACAAAGTAAATCATAGTCTCAAAGTGGACTGGCTCAGTCAGATTGTAGGGAGACGTTCATTTTCAAGTGTTTCCATAGATTCTCCATTGGATTTAGGTCTGTACTTTGACTGAGCCATCCTAACACATAAATATGCTTTGATCTTTGATCTTAAACATTTCATTGTACCCTTGGCTGTGCGTTAAGAGTTGTATTTCTGGAAGGTGAACTTTTCAATTCAATTCAGTTTATTTATATAGCACCAATTCACAACACATGTCGTCTCAAGGCACTTCACAAAAGTCAAGTTCATACATTCCAATTAATCCTAACCATTGAACAGTGCAGTCAGATTCAGTTATTTATTCAAATTGGATAAAAAGTTTTTCTATCTAAGGAAACCCAGCAGATTGCATCCAGTCAGTGACTTGCAGCATTCCCTCCTCCTGGATGAGCATGTAGAGACAGTGGACAGTCACTGGTGTTGACTTTGTAGCAATCCTTCATACTGAACATGCATGTAGCGACAGTGGAGAGGAAAAACTCCCTTTTAACAGGAAGAAACCTCCAGCAGAACCAGGCTCAGTGTGAGCGGCCATCTGCCACGACTGACTGGGGGTTTGAGAGAACAGAGCAGAGACAAAAAGAGAACAAAGAAGCACTGATCCAGGAGTACTTTCTATGGGAAGGAAAAGTAAATGTTAATGGATGTAGCTCCTTTAGTCGTTTCACCTAGAAAGAAAGAACAGATAAACTCTGAGCCAGTTTTCAAGGTTAGAGTCTGAAAGAGAACACATATAATTAGTTACAGTTAAGATCAGTCAATTTCCATGTCTAGGAGAGAGAAAGGGTTAAACACTGAAAGACAGGGCTATGTGGATCATCAGTAGAAGTTGAGCATTAAGTTGTTGCCAGCAGAAGCTCGGACGATTCCCCTTTCCAGAAAGGTGTCACAGGTAGACACAGAGTCAGGCCAGGTGTAGCTTCTAGGAAGAGAAAAGAGAGAACAAAGTTAAAAGCTGAAATAACAGCAAATAATGCAAAATTGGAGAGTAGTGTGAGAATGTAGCGAAGAGGGTGAAAGTGGTCATTATGTCCTCCAGCAGCCTAAGTCTATAGCAGCATAACTACACAGATAGTTTCAGTTCAGATTATTTAGTTAAATGGCGCTTATTTACAACAATGTCGTCTCAAGGAACCCCACAAAGGTTCCCACTGATGGTCATTGTTATACTAAAAACCATAAGGATTGGGATACCTCTCTCTGTCAGACTGATTATAACCATTGGAAAAGAGAAGGGGTCATACAGGTAGCAGAAATGGAGGGTGTGTTTGCACCTCAACCATAACTGAGGTGGTTTAGGCTAAACCTGACTCCCCCTTACTCCAACCAACAGGGAGGGAGGAAGGCTCCCTCCCTGATAACCTAAGCCACTCTAATTATAAGCTTTATCAAAAAGGAAAGTTTTAAGCCTAGCCTTAAAAGTAGACAGGGTGTCTGCCTCACGAACTAAAACTGGGAGCTGGTTCCACAGGAGAGGAGCCTGATAACTAAAGGATCTGCCTCCCATTCTACTTCTAGAGACTCTAGGAACCACCAGTAAACCTGCAGTCTGAGAACGAAGTGCTCTGTTAGGAACATATGGAACAATCAGATCTCTGATGTATGATGGAGCTAGATCATTAAGGGCTTTATATGTGAGGAGGAGAATTTTAAATTCTATTCTAAATCTTCTGCCTCAGTCTCAAGTCTTTCCCCTTACTTTCCTCCCTCCATCTTAACATCAACTCTGACCAACTCTCCTGTCCCTGCTTAAAAAAAGCATCCCCACATCGAGATACTTCCACCATGTTACACTGTGGGTATGGTACGGTTAGGTCCATATATATTTTTTACTCTGACACTAGGGTTTTTTTTAGTTTTTTTTTAACCTGTTTACTGAAACATATTCCACTTAGATAATGGTCATGGACATAATGTGCGGACTCTCCGCTTTCATTTGAGGGTATCCATGTTGAAATTGGAAGAAGAGTCTTTTTTTGAAGGGACCAAAAGTAATTAGACAACTGAATCAAAGGCTTTTTCATGGACAGGTATGGGCAATGCTTTCGTTTTGCTATTATTTAAGCAGATAAAATATCTGCAGTTGATTTGAGGTGTGGTGCTTGCATTTGGAAAACAGAAAAAAGGCCATCGGAAATATTGCAACAGTGTTAGGAGAGGTATCTAAAGGTTGGTACATCCTGAGAAAGAAAGTAAGAAAGCACTGGTGAACTCAGCAACGATAAAAGACCTGAACGTCCACAACAGTGGTGGATGATTCCAGAATCATTTCCATGGTGAAGAGACACCCCTTCGCTAAAAAACATTTGGAAAAAAGCCAGCATGGGGCGTTGTGTAGCAGTAGAGCGGGCGCCCCATTTACAGAGTCCTCTATGCAGCCTTCCTGGGTTCGATTCCTGGTCTCAAGACCTTTGCTGTATGTCTTCCCCCACTTCTCTCTCTGCCCGTTTCTTGTCTGGTAACTGTGAATAAAATCCAACTTGTGGCAAAAAAAAAATCTTAAAGTAAAGTAAAAAAAATATCCAGCACAGTTCTGGAAGAACATTCTTTGGACAGATGAAACCAAGAAGGTGTGGAACAGCATATTACCCAAAGCCTACCACATCATCTATAAAACACGGCAGAGGCCGTGTGATGGCTGCCAGTGACACTGGGACATCACTGTTTATTGATCATGTGACACAGGACAGAAGCAGTCGAATGAATCCTGAAGTGTTCAGAGATGTACTGTTAGCTCAAATCCAGCTAAATGCAGTCAAGTTGATTGGGCAGCGTTTCATAATACAGATGACCCAAAACATACATTCAAAGCAACCCAGGAGTTTATTAAAGCAAAGAAGTAGAATATTCTTTATTCTCTCACACGTAGCATTTTGGGCAGAGTCCAAACACTTATGTTTGGGTCTCATCAGAGAAGAGCCCCTTCTTTCACACATTTGGCATGTCCCCTACACAACTCATGATTTTTGTTCTTATTCCCAGGCCTCCCAGTTTAGCTGATGACCATGTCTTTTTAATTCTGCCATACTTTATATATACTTCATATTTTTTATGTTTGGCCAAACCAGCTAACTCTGTCAGAATTTGAGCACTTATTTAATTTAATAGCTAGTTTTTGGGTGAAATCTTCTAAATGTATCATCTTTCTCCTTCCCTCTAGCCATTGATGTCACCTATCTCCTCGAGGAAGGGGCAGGACGGCGGTTACGGCGAAGGACGCTTGGATTCGGAGATTTCATTGTCAGAAAATAACGTTTTTGACGTGCCTGGTATATGCACCTTTGCTTTCACTGCTTTGAAAAGAGGGGGAGGAAAACGGAGAGATGGCAAAGAAGGGAATCGAGCATTGTTGCCTGTCCAACCTTTATGGATCACAGTGCATTTAAAAGTTTACCTCTTCCAAGACAGTCATCCTCCGCTCTGAGAAGGTGGAAGGGATACAGAAGCACTTACTCAAAGGAAGTTCTGCCTTGAAAGAGAGGAAGCTGTCCCGGTCTTCTTATTTAAGTATATCATAGAAAACATTTTTTATTGAACATAGGAGAAAGTAACCCATGCACTTAAATACATCGAACATTATAAAATCATGGGTAGATGAATATTGCTTGCAGGCATTGGAAAATAAAACGGTTGGTACTGGATAGTGATGGACAGAGGGGAGGGAGGGCTTTTCTCATTATTTTCCTTGTGAATCCTGAATTATTGTTCTTCATAGTGGGATCTCGCTGTAATGATGAAATGTAAGAGATGAGAGGAAACTGGTTTATAGGAGAAAATGTAAAGCTGAGCGGTGTGCTCTGATGCTGCGCTTTAGAAAGAGAGAACAAGGGTGGATAGCTGCACTTTTGGTACCTTGAATATTGTGAAGCTCTGTGAAATGTATCTGCAATGAAAATACTCTAACACTCACAGTATTGGCTGCAGTCTGACAAAAGCAAGTTAAAAACTTAGATCTTTTTCCTGCGTTTTCCGAAGTAGCTCATTTAGAAACAGGCCTGTGGTGTGGTTTTGGGATTGGGTTTGCGCTTATGTGAAAGTCTTTTGTTATTTCTATTTTTTAGGTAGCCGTGAGGCAGTCAGCTTCGCCCCCCTGTTTTTTTAGAAGCAAAACGATTCACCAGCTTAAATAAATCAGGCAACGACCGGAGGAAGAGGAGGGAGGGTGCCGGCTTTAACTGTAACGCCTTACACAGCCGCTGCCGTCTCCTACTGCCTTGCGGGCGAGTTTGTGTCTGCAAGATTTTGTGAAATTATACCTTTTTAAAAAAAACGTCAAAAAAAATAATCAAGGGCTCGATGGCAATTAACAGTTTTAAGAAAACAATACTTAACATGAAATGTATTGTGACGGTCATATTTTCTTATATTCTGTGAGCTGGGTGGGGGCCGCGGGGCAGTGTGTACTGTATATGTGGAGCAGCGAATGACTTGCGATTATTTTCTTTTGTTTTCTTCGGACTGATTGCCATGGAGAATGTTTGTTTGAAAAGGAAAAAAAAAAAAAAAACATGATATTTGACGCGATTTCCTTTTTCCCTGCAATGTCCCGGCGCGGTAAACTGACTGACAGACCTGACGAGAACGAGAAGCTGTACAGTGCCAAGTTCTGTAAATATACACACTTTACATAAAAAGTGTCTCCAAAAGCAATATCTTGAGAATGGATTTTGTTTATTATTGTACTGTACAGGACTCAGCCCTAAATGTATTATTATTATTATATTATTTCTTCGCTATGTATTACTATAATGAAGACACTTAAGCTCTGATGATAATGTTTTTTGTAATGTCCAGAAATTCTCACCATAACCAGTCCTGATGACATGAAATTTAAGTTGTTTGTTTGGTTGCCTATAAATTAAGTCCACCTGTAAAGTGCATGAGCAAGAAGAATGTCAGAAGGCATTGGGATGTGACAGTGACTCTGCAATGACACCTTCGTCACTGAATTTTGTTAATAATATAACTTTTTTAAGGAGGAATCTGCTCCTTGTTTTTTTGCTGCAAAGTGTTGAACACTAAAAAAACAAACCAACATAAAAATGTTAAGATATTTTTAAACGCTGACAGAAAACAAAAGTAAGGCTGTCAAAACGATACCATGCTATTATAAATATATATATATAAATATATATATAAATATATTTTTTGTTTTTCTTTCAAATAGGAAAACGGTTCCGTTTTGTGATAGCGGTCATTGTATGATGCTTGTACTTGTATTTGTGTGTTTTGTGTGATCCGTTTTAGTTATTTTTAGACAATCACAAAATCAGATGCAAGCATTGTAAATGGCAGACTGACGGACATTTTGTGATGTGTACAGTTTGTCAAAACAAGAAAAAAGAAAAACAAAAGAAAAATCTTCTTCCACTCGTTAAAAAGTTTGTAATTACAATTCTTAAGTCATGAAAAAAAATGCTGTTGGTTTCTACTTTTTGTTTTATATTTGTCCTTTTTGTTTGTTTGTTTTTTAATAAAAAGCACTACATTATTGTGAATGCATATGTTGTCTGACGTTATAATTCTCACCCAGAAAAGGGTGGAACAGTGTCTCTGGATCAGGCATGACACTCTAAATTTATTTAACATTTATCCAGGTTTTGACGGGTTTAAAAGAAAATGACTAGTATGCATAATAGTTATAGTTTCCAAACATTTCTTTACCAATTCAATTGTCTAAATGTTCCATCCATCAACCCCTGTATGCATGCATGCATCGATAACAAAACCTCTTGGGAAGGTTTTGTGTTTAAGCTTTAAGAACATGGCTAATAAAGGACTGAGAACCCTGGAAAGGTAAGGGATTATTAAGGAAAAATGCATAGGAAGCCTGGAGAGAGATTTATTGATCGGTGCCTTGTCCTCACTCATGATGTTAAGTTTTAAAAATATAGTTTAATCAAACCCAGAAAAGCATACAATAAATACATGTGCTGGGAATTATTTAAATCTTTTAACTAATGTATTAAATAATTTAAAATGTTATTGGAAATTAGTTCATTAAATACATGTTTATCATTTGTTAAAAGCAATTCATTAAAAAAAGTTATACAGCCATAATGGGCTGTAGCACAGGAAATAAAATGTGAAATAATTACTGTAACAAGATTTTTATATTTAGTTTTGCAATGTATCTAACAGACTAGTGACATACATTAATTCTATATATATCTATATAGATATATATATTACCAGATTATTCAAGTCATGGCTTAGTTATCTAATTTACACACTTTGTCCTCGAGTAACATGATTGTAATTCTCATTTAGTCAAACTCACTTGTAGTTTAGTGACTGATAAAGCAAAGGTAAATATCGCGATATCAGTGCAGAAAATGTAAATCTCGCGATAGACCTAGGAACCTGCACTTGGTTGGTTGCCCTGGTAACAGAAAATATAGTGACTCGGTAACCAGCTAGGTTTAGCTCGCTTTTATTATATATATATATATATATATATTCAACAAAACAACAATGTCTAGAAGAAAACAACTGAAAGATAAATCCAACCAAGAAGACCATGGGTCGAAAAACAAAGGTTAGTAAGAAAATAACTGTGGATGAGTTTAATCAGCGCTGAGGAACACTAACTAAGCTACTGTATCGGTCTGTGAAAAAAGTTTAAATCATCGTTAAAATATATCTTTATCATTTGCTTACAATGCAGTAAGTGTTGTGTTATTAATTTACAGCTCTAAATCTGAATAGCTCTAAGTACCAGTATATATATATATATATATATATATGTTAGACTATAACAGATGTCAGCCATCAGTCGGTCAGACAGTGCTACCAACTGCGCCACCGTGCAGCCCATATAACAGATGTTAAATCATAAAAATTAACGAGCCCCTTTAAGATCCCTGTACCTTAATAAAAACATGTTTCTAGACACCTTTATTTCAAAACATCACATAAAGGTATTAAATGTCTAATTTATACCTAAATGTATCCAATCATATTAAATGTACAGTATACAAGTTTATTTAAATCTAAATTAATGTTCGAGTTTTTCCTTCTGAATTATAACTAATTTATATTTATTAAAATAAATTTAACTGTATTTTATTTAATATACAAACCAACATAGATTAGTTAAGCTCTGCCTTCATGGTTCCTAATAGAAAAGTGTTACGTATCGGTCGGTCATTTAATTAACTCTGATTAAAAGGTTCAACTGCATTCTCTAGTTCAAGTTGAATTACAACCAACTGAAATATCAAAGCCTTTTCTATTTCTATTAGCTGTTAAAACAATTAAATAATTTTAGTTTTGGCCTGTATTTTTTTATCTTGCAATCTAGACCACTATACCTTCTGTTGTTCCACAGGTTCAAGTCCAAATGAGGCATTACCAGTGCAGACCTTTGGTAAGCTATGATGTTTGTCTACAGATTAGTCATAAGATGTTTGTTCAGTCATTGACTAACCATCCCACCGTCTTACAGATGATTATCAGTGCACAGGAAATGTGGAGGTCGACTTCCTTATGCTTTGCGGTCTTCTGAACATGCAGGAAGTCCCAGCCGTCAGCACCAAACATCCAGCCTCATCCACCGATGTAAATGAAGGAGTTGGGGGTTAGTAAGTATTGAGCTGCTCCTTTTCTCAACAGAAACAGATATAGAGCCTTCCATAAGTGTTATTCTCCCTCCGACTCTTCCACATTTTGCAATGTAACAATCTCCACTGTCGGTGTGTTTTATTGGGACTTTATGTGACAGAAAAGTAGTGAATAACTGTAAAGCAGAAGGAAAATGATTCATTTTAGTTTTTTTTACAAAGCGTATATTTCCGTTTCATCCCTGTTATTTCCCTTAACAAGATCTACACCTAACCTGCACACAGAGTAAACCTGTGGTTACATAGTGGTGACAGCATCATGCTGTGGTATATGCACCAGGAAGAGGAAGCTGATACAATTTGATAGGAAGCTGGAGCTAAATACACGGCAATCCTGGAAGAAAATCTGTTTTCAGTTTGCAGTCCAACTTTGTAGTCTTTACTTTCCTTTATCATGCCACTGCAATGTACTTTTCATGTTTTCTTTTCACTGCAATCTAATTTTTTTCATCATGTAGAACACTTTGAATTGTCTTATTGCTGAAATGTGCTATGTAAATAAACTTTCTTTGCCTTGTTAGAGGCTGCATAAGACTGGGGTGGAGGTTCACCTTCCTGCAGAAGAGCAACATAAACATACAACCACAACTACAATGGAGTGGTCCTGTTCAAAGCATATCGTGTGTTAAAATAGATATGACATAAATGTAGTTGTGAATCTTTGGCAAGGCTTGAATGGCCAAGAATCTCCATGCGCAAAGCTGGTAGAACCAAACACGAAAAGACTTGCAGATGTAATTACAGTGAAATGTTCTTCTAAGAAGTATTGCCTTATGCCAAATGCATAGTTTTTGAAAACTGTATCCTATTCCTTCCACTTTACAATTAAGCACTACTTTGCAGTAATCTGTCACATAAAATCCCCATAAAATGGTAATTCAAAACTTAATGTTTAAGGGATATGACCAAAGAAACTCATAAAACAGTAAAGAATCCTTGTATGACAATTGCGCTGGATGTCTGCATACATAGATAGATGCTATTTTTTTAGTTGCTGTTTTCTGATGCTCCACGTGGTCTTACCTGCAGAAGATGACCTTTCACAGATAAGTGTCTCAACTCTCTGGTTTAAGCCGTGTTTAAACATTGAGCTGGAAAATGAGGACCCCCTCAGTGTCATGAGGATGAGGATTTCTGGTAAGAATGAAACACTCAAGGGGTTGTGCTTCCATTTCATCTCAAACCCACTTTAAGTACCAATGCACTTAACCATTGCTTGTCAGTTTATTTCTCTTGTTTAGGTATTGTAATAAATTATAAAGATAAAAAGTAATAAAGATACTCGAATCTCACTTCTAATTTCATTTAAGTTTGTGATTTGCTGAAGATTTGACTCTAAGCCCTAATTTAATTGACTGTGGTTCTTACTGGCCATCTCTTATGGTATATGATTTTGAACCCTTATAAAACCAAGATAACAATGACTGACCTTTCAAGATATATATAATGTTTTAGAGTCATATAGCCACATTTCTTTTGCAATTGACTAGAAGTATATAGAAAATTGCTTTAAATCAGCAGTTCTCAAAGTTCTCCAAGACAGGTGTGACTTGATTTATAGTCGGCACAAAAAACCCCGTAAAAGAAGGCTCCTTTTCACACACCATAGTGTTGTGCACAGGAGGACCATAATAAAACGAGGAGAACCCAAGCTGAGAGCAGTGTCCTTCAGACGGAGAAGTCAATGTTTACGATTTTCGTCTCTTTAGAGTTTCTGAGTAGTCTGCAACTCACAAAACGTATTTGCAGGCTTATCAAAAATCATTTGGGCTAAAATAATGGAACATATTTTTATTGTCGTTGAATATAACGTAGAATTATATAATGGTGTGTTCCTGATCTGGAAAGCATCACCACAGAATAACTAAAGTTAGAATACAGTGTAGATTCCTTTCGCTTATAGAAAATTAGAAAAATTAAAAGACAATAGATGCACTGTGGGCATATTTTGTAAGGAGAAATATCCATTGGCTAAAACAAAAAGCATGAGGATGTTTTTCATTTTACACTTTACAGTTTTTTCACATTTTGTCACTTTACAAACACAAACTTCAATGTAGAACTTTATGTGACACACCAATACAAAGTAATGTTAATTAATTGTAGGCCCAGGCTTTGACTGGGACATTCTAATACATAAATACGCTTTGATCTAAACTGTTCTAATGTATCTCTGGCTGAATGTTTAGGGCCATTGTCCTGCTAGAAAGTGAACTTCCACTTCATTACTGCTTTTCTGGTTAAAAAAATTCTATTTTAGCAGTATTCTCATAGTTTTTACTCTTTCAAACAGACAAAATCAAGAGGTAATCTAAAATTCTAAGTATCAAATTAACATCAAAATATAAGCAGGTTCTGCATACTGCAGTAACCATCATCAGATTTGTCCTGTATGTACAGGATGGAAGGTGAACGAGCAGATCTTCAGAGCATTGCAGAAGATGCTCCCCTCCATGAACCAGCTACAGTGTCTTCAGTGAGTAATGAACTGGTGCAGAGAGGAGCTCTCCTGTTATGGCAAACAGAACTACAGCTTCTGCTGCCTGGCTGTTGTTTGTTAGTGTAATATTGTTCACCGTGCTGCAGGTTCTGCCAGGCCGGGCTGACAGATCCAATGATAGTCTCCCTCACAAACACAATGTCTCTGTGCTCCAACCTCAGGTGAGTGGATTCTTCGACATTGAAACTGTGAAACATTGTTTTATTTTGCACCTCTGGGAAGACAAGTCAGAAATAGTTCTGAATTTGTAAGTAAATTTGCTCTGAAATATGCAGAATGTGGATTACTGATCCAGCTTGTTAACTCTGCATTGTGGTAGAGCTGTGTCACTGGAGGGTAATCCTCTTCCAGAGCAGAGCTTCCACCTTCTTCTTTCTGAAGACAGCATGTGAGTCACACATACAAGATCCAGCACTAACCCTTTTTTTAAAAATATGTCCAAATTCACGTCACGTTTCTTTGGTCAAGCCTCACCGACTTGTCCTTGCGGAATAATCAGATCGGAGATGAAGGCGCTCGTCTGATAGGTTCTGCGCTGTCGACCACTAAATCCGCTAATAAGAACCTCTTGTCACTCAACCTGGCATTCAACAATATTCGGGATGCAGGTGCTGCACATATTGCACAGGTATAATCCAGAGCTGCACCGAACCATGTTCCCCCTGGATGTTCCCATCAGGGCTGCTGACACGTTTTCCACCTTGTTTTCTCTCTCAGGGCCTGAGGCTGAATCGTACTTTAGTCTTTCTATCGCTGTCCAACAATCAGATTGGAGACTCAGGAGCTGCCCATCTGGCTGCGGTATCCATTTACCTTAAAGACTTTAACTGACAGATAATGCTTTTAAATTGGCAGTTGAGTCGTTCTTTATCATATTTGATGTAGTGGATTAGATATTACACGATTTAATAACCCGCCAGCGCTTAGCATTTCCATTTTTAGATCCTCGGGGAGTTTGCTCTAACACATGAGGAAGTTGTGGAAAGGAGGAAGCTGCTGCTGCAGAAAATGCAGGCTGTAAGTTTGACAGCTACATTTTGTGTTTTCTGTGAAACTTTAAGCAGTCCAATCCAATACTTCTTCACTTCTGAAGAGATTAGAATAACAAGGTGAAACCTTAAGATTTGGAAACATCTGATTGAGTTATGATCAGAAGTAGTGTTTAAAACACTGTAATAGTTTTCAGGCTTTTTAGGAATGAAGCACATATATAGGGCTTCACTGAAGCACTCACACACTTTGTCAGATTACAGCCGCAAAGTCTAATTTAGTATTCGGATTTTACATGACAGAGGAACACAAATAGTGCATATTTGCAAAGTGGAAGGCAAATAATGAATGTTTTTTTTATCCTTTATGAAGAAACATCTGAAAGCTATGCTCTGCATTTGTATTCAGCCCCCTTTACTCAATACTTTGTTGACCCACCTTTGGCTGTAATTACAGCTCCAAGTATTTTGGGGTATCTCTCTATCAGTGCTCCGGAGACTGAAATACTCATTCCTCTTTGCAGCGTGGCTCAAGCTCTGTCAGATTGCACTGAAAGCATCTCTGAACATCCATTTTCAAGTCAGCCACAGAGTTTGATTTAGGTTTAGGTCAGGACTTTGACTAGGCCATTCTAACAAATACAGTCATATTCAGTAAATTACAATATTATTGAAAAGTAAATTTATTTCAGTAACTCGGTTCATTCAGTGAAACATTTTCACATAGATTAATTATTCACAGACAGATGTTTTGAAGCTTTTATTTCTGTTAATTATGATGATTTTCTGCTTACAGCTAATGAAAAGATGACAATTAAGATTTTAATTCATTGAATATGATACTCAGCTTTACTTATCCATAAATCCTGATGAACCCAACCAGTTAGATAGACTACAAGCATGTCTTGAAGATATAAAAACTTGGTTGACTTTAAATTTTTTGCTTCTAAATTCAGACAAGACACAAGTTGTCGTCTTTGGACCGGAGTTTTTATAAAAGAAACTTCTTAGTCAATCACTTAACCTGGAAGGCATTAAATTGACCTCTGATAATAAAGTAAAAAACCTTGGTGTTATTTTTGACCAGGACATGTCATTTAAATCCCATATTAAACAGGTTTCTAGGATTTCCTTCTTTCATCTCCAGAACATTACCAAAATTAGAAATATCCTGTCCAGGAGTGACGCTGAAAAACTAGTCCATGCATTTGTTACTTCAAGGCTGGACTATTGTAATTCTTTACTATCAGGATGTCCACAAAATGCAGTTAAAAGCCTTCAGCTGATTCAAAATGTTGCAGCAAGAGTTCTGATGAAAATTAAAAAGAGAGATCATATTTCTCCTATTTTAGCTTCTCTTCATTGGCTCCCTGTTAAATTTAGAATAGAATTTAAAATTCTCCTCCTCACATATAAAGCCCTTAATGATCTAGCTCCATCATACATCAGAGATCTGATTGGTCCATATGTTCCTAACAGAGCACTTCGTTCTCAGACTGCAGGTTTACTGGTGGTTCCTAGAGTCTCTAGAAGTAGAATGGGAGGCAGATCCTTTAGTTATCAGGCTCCTCTCCTGTGGAACCAGCTCCCAGTTTTAGTCCGTGAGGCAGACACCCTGTCTACTTTTAAGGCTAGGCTTAAAACTTTCCTTTTTGATAAAGCTTATAGTTAGAGTGGCTTAGGTTATCAGGGAGGGAGCCTTCCTCCCTCCCTGTTGGTTGGAGTAAGGGGGAGTCAGGTTTAGCCTAAACCACCTCAGTTATGGTTGAGGTGCAAACACACCCTCCATTTCTGCTACCTGTATGACCCCTTCTCTTTTCCAATGGTTATAATCAGTTTGACAGAGAGAGGTATCCCAATCCTTGTGGTTTTTAGTATAACAATGACCATCAGTGGGACCCTTTGTGGGGTTCCTTGAGACGACATTGTTGTAAATAAGCGCCATTTAACTAAATAATCTGAACTGAAACTATCTGTGTAGTTATGCTGCTATAGGCTTAGGCTGCTGGAGGACATAACGACCACTTTCACCCTCTTCGCTACATTCTCACACTACTCTCCAATTTTGCATTATTTGCTATTATTTCAGCTTTTAACTTTGTTCTCTCTTTTCTCTTCCTTGAAGCTACACCTGGCCTGACTCTGTGTCTACCTGTGACACCTTTCTGGAGAGGGGAATCGTCCGAGCTTCTGCTGGCAACAACTTAATGCTCACCCTCTACTGATGATCCACATAGCCCTGTCTTTCAGTGTTTAACCCTTTCTCTCTCCTAGACATGGCGATTGACTGAGCTTAACTGTAACAAACTCTATATGCTCTCTTTCAGACTCTAACCTTGAAAACTGGCTCAGAGTTTATCTGTTCTTTCTTTCTAGGTGAAACGACTAAAGGAGCTACATCCATTAACATTTACTTTTCCTTCCCATAGAAAGTACTCCTGGATCAGTGCTTCTGTGTCTCTGCTCTGTTCTTTCCCTCAAACCCCCAGTCGGTCGTGGCAGATGGCCGCTCACACTGAGCCTGGTTCTGCAGGAGGTTTCTTCCTGTTAAAAGGGAGTTTTTCCTCTCCACTGTCGCTACATGCATGCTCAGTATGAGGGATTGCTGCAAAGTCAACGCCAGTGACTGTCCACTGTCTCATCCAGGAGGAGTGAATGCTGCAAGTCACTGACTGGATGCAATCTGCTGGGTTTCCTTAGACAGAAAAACCTTTTATCCAATTTGAATAAATAACTGAATCTGAATTCCTACCCTCACCTATGGCCATGAACTTTGGGTCATGACCGAAAGAACAAGATCACGGATACAAGCGGCTGAAATGAGCTTCCTCTGTAGGGTGGCCGGGCACTCCCTTAGAGACAGGGTGAGGAGCTTGGCCATCCAGGAGGGGCTCGGAGTAGAGCCACTGCTCCTCCACATCGAGAGGAGCCAGTTGAGGTGGCTCGGGCATCTATACCGGATGCCTCCTGGATGCCTTCCTTGGGAGGTGTTCCAGGTACGTCCCACCGGGAGGAGGCCCAGGGGACGGCCCAGGACACGCTGGAGGGACTATGTCTCTCGGCTGGCCTGGGAACGTCTTGGGCTCCCCCCGGAGGAGCTGGAGGAGGTGTCTGGAGAGAGGGACGTCTGGGTGTCTCTGCTGAGTCTGCTGCCCCCGCGACCCGGTCCCGGATAAGCGGAAGACTACGAGTACGAGTACGAATATGACTGGATGTTGCTCTTGAAATATAATAACCTACTAATTACATTCAATCAGTGCTTTGTGAAGGCTGCAATTCATTATATTGTGTAGCTTGTCTGCTTTAAACTTCATCCCTGACCTTTCTGCTCTGCTCCCTGGTCCTCATGATGCTGTTTGTTCAGTAATGTTCTCCAACAAACCTCTGAGGCCTTCGCAGCTGGATTTATACTGAGAATAAATTACACACAGGGGGGCTCTGTCTTTATAAAGGCAACAGTTGCTTGCACTGGATTTTACTTATGGGTATCAGAGTGAAGGGGTTGAACACAGATACAGAGTTTTGATCATTTTATTTATAAAAACCTATTTTAAACAACCCATCATTTTCCTTCCACTTCACAATGATGCACTGCTTTTGTCAGATAATCACAGATACACTGAGGTTCTAGATTGTAACATGACGTACTTTTGAAAGGGACCATACAATATAAAAGAATGATACATTTAAAGACTTGTGGATGAGGATGTGTTGAACCTCTGCTTTTTGCCGTTTTTGCATTCTTCTTTTAAGGCTGATCTTGAGCAAACATCTACGAGCCAGGTGTCCCCCTTGCATGCCCCTTCAAGGGAGAACAAGGGCACACTCAGAAAAAAGGTAATATATGAATATTATAAGGATGAGAACAAACACATGCATCATTATGCAAAATGATCTAATCCTGTGCCAATATATTAATCAGCAAAAATCTGCCAGGAAAGATGAAAAAACTGCCGAAATCAAAGAAAAGTCTCAGAAGAAAAGTAATCATCAGTGATACATTTCACCAGTTATCCTTCAGCAGTGTTTGGTTTCTCATAGCTGTCTTTTCAAATCTCTCCCAGCCCTTGACGGAAAGGGAACTCAGAGCAGAAGTCTAAAGGGTGGAGGCAGAGAGAAACAATTATCTGCTCTAGAGGTGCCTGAACACTTTACCACATCTAAACAGCCTCCACACATATATATAGGACATAACCTAATTTTCTCCAACTATGTGGTTTCTTTTCTTCCTGCAGGATAAATCAAGCACTAACCTGAATGAGGTCTGGCAGTTGCAATATTTTAATGTAGCACTTGCAGTGATGCATCTGAGTTAAATTTACTGTCTCTGTACAAACAGGCAGCATCTGTGGAGACAGGAAACCCCCTGCTGGACTATTCGGTGCATCGCAAGAACGGACAGCTCTTTCTGCCTGGAAACATGAGGCTTGCTTCACTCAACCTGGCAGGTCAGTACCTAGAAAACTATTCACATCCCACCAACGGTTGTATTTGCAGACAGGACAGTTTTACTCTGATTAACTGAATCTTTTTTTCCTTGAAATATATGTGACTTTTTTTTTTTCAAACTCCTACCTTGTGTTTAATATATATTTTATCCTTCTAGATTTCCAAAATGTGATTTTTATTTTTAACATTTTTACTGTAATTTATTTACCAAAAAAATGTTTAAGCCTCTACTCTCTTAAAGATTTGTGAAAAAGAAGTAGTAAAAGCCTGTAATTCATAATAAAACTTCTGTTTGTTTGTGAAGGAAACAGAATTACAAAGAAGTCTCTGCCTCTGTTCCTGGCATCTCTGGAAAAGCAGGAGGATGTGGGAAGAAACTTGCGCCGTCTCTGTCTGCAGGTGTGTTTTACATCTATTCAAGGGACTGACACTGTTCTTGTCTGTGGGCGTCTGTGCAAAGATCTTAGGAGAGCAACATACAGCCACACCCAACAGGGAACAGCAACAAATCAAACAGAGCTTAGTGGGAAATTTTACATTTCCAAAACTAAACATTTTCGCCTGTCTGTAGCAGTCTTTAATCTAAGAGGCAGGTTACACCCCCGTACAGTCTGCCAGGCCATCACAGGGACATGCAACCATACGCACACTGACACTAAACCTAACATAGCTATGTTTGGACTGTGTGGGGGTGGGCCTGAGTACCTGGAGAACACACACGCATGCACTGAAAAAACATACAAATTCTACACAAAAACTTCTTGTAGCAAAGTAACAGTGCTGACAACTGCCACCAGGCAGCACATTTTAATTCAATTCAATTCAATTCAGTTTTATTTATATAGCGCCAATTCACAACACATGTCATCTCAAGGCACTTCACAACAGTCAGGTTCATACATTCAAATTATTCCCAACCATTGAACAGTGCAGTCAGAGTTAGTTATTTATTCAAATTGGATAAAAAGTTTTTCTGTCTAAGGAAACCCAGCAGATTGCATCCAGTTAGTGACTTGCAGCATTCCCTCCTCCTGGATGAGCATGTAGAGACAGTGGACAGTCACTGGCGTTGACTTTGCAGCAATCCCTCATACTGAGCATGCATGTAGCGACAGTGGAGAGGAAAAACTCCCTTTTAACAGGAAGAAACCTCCAGCAGAACCAGGCTCAGTGTGAGCGGCCATCTGCCACGACCGACTGGAGGTTAGAGAGAACAGAGCAGAGACACAAAGAGAACAAAGAAGCACTGATCCAGGAGTACTTTCTATGGGAAGGAAAAGTCAATGTTAATGGATGTAGCTCCTTTAGTTGTTTCACCTAGAAAGAAAGAACAGAAACTCTGAGCCAGTTTTGGAGAGTAGTGTGAGAATGTAGCGAAGAGGGTGAAAGTGGTCGTTATGTCCTCCAGCAGCCTAAGCCTATAGCAGCATAACTACAGAGATAGTTTCAGTTCAGATTATTTAGTTAAATGGCGCTTATTTACAACAATGTCGTCTCAAGGAACCCCACAAAGGGTCCCACTGATGGTCATTGTTATACTAAAAACCACAATGATTGGGATACCTCCCTCTGTCAGACTGATTATAACCATTGGAAAAGAGAAGGGGTCATACAGGTAGCAGAAATGGAGGGTGTGTTTGCACCTCAACCATAACTGAGGTGGTTTAGTCTAAACCTGACTCCCCCTTACTCCAACCAACAGGGAGGGAGGAAGGCTCCCTCCCTGATAAACTAAGCCACTCTAACTATAAGCTTTATCAAAAAGGAAAGTTTTAAGCCTAGCCTTAAAAGTAGACAGGGTGTCTGCCTCACGGACTAAAACTGGGAGCTGGTTCCACAGGAGAGGAGCCTGATAACTAAAGGATCTGCCTCCCATTCTACTTCTAGAGACTCTAGGAACCACCAGTAAACCTGCAGTCTGAGAACAAAGTGCTCTGTTAGGAATATATGGAACCATCAGATCTCTGATGTATGATGGAGCTAGATCATTAAGGGCTTTATATGTGAGAAGGAGAATTTTAAATTATATTCTGGATTTAACAGGGAGCCAATGAAGGGAAGCTAAAATAGGAGAAATATGATCTCTCTTTTTAATTTTCATCAGAACTCTTGCTGCAGCATTTTGAATCAGCTGAAGGCTTTTAACTGCATTTTGTGGACATCCTGATAGTAAAGAATTACAATAGTCCAGCCTTGAAGTAACAAATGCATGGACTAGTTTTTCAGCGTCACTCCTGGACAGCATATTTCTAATTTTGGTAATGTTCTGGAGATGAAAGAAGGAAATCCTAGAAACCTGTTTAATATGGGATTTAAATGACATGTCCTGGTCAAAAATAACACCAAGGTTTTTTACTTTATTACCGGAGGTCAATTTAATGCCATCCAGGTTAAGTGATTGACTAAGAAGTTTCTTTTATAAAAACTCCGGTCCAAAGACGACAACTTCTGTCTTGTCTGAATTTAGAAGCAAAAAATTTAAAGTCAACCAAGTTTTTATATCTTCAAGACATGCTTGTAGTCTATCTAACTGGTTGGGTTCATCAGGATTTATGGATAAGTAACGCTGAGTATCATCAGCGTAACAGTGAAAATGTATCCTATGCTGCCTGATAATTTCACCTATTGGAAGCATATATATAGTAAAGAGAATTGGCCCAAGTACTGAACCCTGTGGTACTCCACAGTTAACACTGGAGTTTAAAGATGATTTATCATTTACATGAACAAACTGGAATCTGTCAGACAGATAAGATTTAAACCAGCCTAGCGCTGTTCCCCTGATCCATACAACATATTCCAGCCTTTCTAAGAGAATATCATGGTCGACTGGATCAAATGCAGCACTGAGATCTAACAGAACCAGAACAGACACAAGTCCATTATCTGAGGCCATAAGAATATCATTAGTGACTTTCAGCAGAGCTGTTTCAGTGCTATGATGAGCTCTGAAACCTGACTGAAACTCTTCAGACAGGTCATTGTTGTGTAAATGCTCACACATTTGATTAGCAACTATTTTCTCAAGAATTTTAGATAAGAATGGAAGATTGGATATAGGTCTGTAATTTTTCAAGTCATCTCGATCAAGCGAAGGTTTCTTAAGTAAAGGTTTAATTACAGCTACCTTTAAAAGCTTGTGGTTCTGATCCATTTACTAAAGATAGATTAATCATATCTAAAATGGGGCTGATAATCAGAGGGAACACTTCCTTAAATAATTTGGTTGGGATTGGGTCTAACATACAAGTTAAAGGTTTAGATGAAGCTAATATTTCTGATAACTCAGGAAACTCCACATGATCAAAACAGTACAAACACAGATCAGGTTCTACAGTTACTTGCTGAGGATGAAGTAATCATCTTCGGGAGTATGTCAAAGATTTTCTTTTTAATAGAATCAATTTTATTTAAGAAGAATCCCATAAAGTCATGACTGCTGAGAGCTAAGGGAATGGATGGCTCAACAGAGCTATGACTCTGTGTAAGTTTAGCAACTGTACTAAAGAGAAACCTCAGATTATTCTTGTTCTCTTCTATTAATGATGAGAAATAAGCTGTTCTAGCTTGGCGAAGTGTCTTTTTATACAACAGTAGGCTATTTTTCCAGATTAAGTAGGAATCCTCTAGGTGTGTAGAACGCCATTTTCTCTCCAATTTTCTAACACTGTGCTTTAAAGTACGTAGGTCTGAATTAAACCAAGGAGCTAGCCTCCTATGAATAATTACCTTCTTTTTCAAGGGGGCTGCATTGTCTAATGCATCACGCAATGATGAAGAAACACTATGAACAAGAGAATCAATTTGTGAAGGAGAAGAAACAGAATTATTGCCCTCCATTGTGTTTTTCAGTGATAATGAGGAAATCAAAAGTGGAACAGATTCTTTAAAGGTTGTTACAGCATCGCCTGATAATGATCTACTATAATGAAATTTAATGAGAAAATATTGTTATGTCTTTACACTCAATACCATATGTCAGCACAAGGTCCAGAGAATGAAGACCAAGGTGGGTAGGTTTGTTAATGTTTTGAGCAAAGCCAATTGAGTCTAAGATAGCATTAAACGTTATATTTAGGCTATCACTTTCAGCGTCTACATGAATGTGAAAATCCTCCACTATAATAACTTTATCTGTATTTAACACTAAATCAGATAAAAGGTCTGAAAACTGATCTAAAAATTGAGAGTAAGGGCTTGGTGGACAGTTTTAGTGCTTTGCAAATTGGATGAGGAAAACTAAGGATTAAATATTCAAAAGAGTTGTAGCTATTGATTGGTCTGGGACTAGTCAATAAATCGGACTGAAAGATGGTTGCTACTCCTCCTCCTCGCCCAGTATTTCGAGGAATGTGAAAATTTAAATAATTAGTAGGAGTTGACTCATTTATAGTAACATAATCCTCTTGCTGCAGCCTGGTTTCTGTGAGGCAAAATAAATCAATCTGATTATCACAAATCAGGTCACTAACTAGAAATGTATTTGAAGAGAGAGACCTTATATTCATTAAGCCACATTTAATTGTTTTATTTTTCTTTTTAGTCTGAGTTGTGTTTATTTTTATTAGATTTTCCGGATTTCCTCATTTTAGATTATTTTTTAATCTATTCAATTTTGGCCGTGGGCGAGACACTGTCTTAATAGGGTAATGGGTGGGTAGCAGTACAGAAGCTGCAGAGAGGAGTGTTAAACTACGACTCTGCTTCCTGGTCTGAACCCTGGGTTGTCAGAGGTTTGGAGAACTAATAAATTCGGCCAGATTCCTAGAAAGAAGAGCTGCTCCATCCAAAGTGGGATGGAGCAGTTTATAAAACAGTAAAGGGATTTGGACCACCTTAAATTTAGATAAGCTGAAAAAGCACAATGTGGTTACACGTGGTTTAAAGCACAATATGGGATTTGTGAATTCTTTGTAGAAAAAATTGGATTCTTGCTTTTGCCCAAAATAGTGTTGAAAATGATCTATTCCTGTAAACCAATCATATAATTATATCATATAATTATATTCTTATTTAGATTTTAAAGTTCTTCATGTTTCTGAAAAGCTAAGCAGAAAGGATTTTTTGCAGAATGGGTTTTGTTGGGGGAGTGGGTGTGTGTTTTAGTTAGGCTGATGTATAGAGATGTGGTGATGCACGTGACTCCAATACAGGAGAATTTGGTTTGACATTTCTCATAAGAATGGACTGGCCCAAACAGGGATCAGAACCACAGTCAATAGAAATACAGTCCAATATCAACTATATACGAATAGAATAAACTATACTTTGAGTTTGAACATTTTCATGAATACGTACATCCATATTTCAAACTATCCTACTAGGTAGAGAATAAGGCTGAGACACAATTATTAGGTACAATGGTACACAATGGTTTGCAACATGCAGTTATGAAATGGAGGTAATAATTAGAGAGGAGGCCAGATGACCTAGAGACACAGAAAAAGGGCTACTTTATATTCAGTTTTTTTGTTGTTTCAAACTTGTCCTTATATTTTCTGTTTTTGAGTTGAGTTTATCAGTAAATTATTTAATGTGTTCACCTTCATATACCTTTTTTAAGACCTTATTTACAATAATCTAGATGTTTAACAACATCAGGTAAGACCTACCAGAAAAGTAAGGTACTTACTTAGGTGCCTCAATATCTTATATGTTTTATATTTAAGTTTTAGGTTTCATATATTGACCAATTATTTTAAACAAATTAACTATAGTAATGTTATTCATATTACTGCTCTTGGCACCATATATATTTTAATTGCTACATATCCCTTTAAGTAATATTGCAGTCGATTTTTTTTTTCCCTTTTAGATTTTTCAGATGCATTGTCCTCCTTAATTCTGACAACCTATTTTTATTTTAGAAACCCAGATTAACAACTAATACCTAATGAGTATGTATTTATTAATATTTTTAATCTCTCTCTTTCTCTCCTGTACAGAGAAACCTCTTCCTTGCAGACTCGAAGTTTTACAGGAAGATAGAAGAAATATAGGCTCTCACTGATCCTCTGGTTGTGACTCAATGGAAGAGGAGGGAAAGGACTTGTAGTGCTCAGCAATCATTTGCCTCCACCTTATTTAGGTCTGATACAGAAAAATAAAACATATTACTTTTTTCTGAGTTCTTTTTTTACAATATAAAAGACGAGGAGGACAATTTTATTACTTTGTTTTTGCCCACAGTAGGAATTAAGGAAAAGAAAAAGATTAAACATAAGACACTAAACATACAGTCGTCATTGTTCTTCTACCATAAATCTACCAACTATTTATCACTGTGGTAAAATAGGAAAATGCTCTAAATGTACCAAAATAATCACTTGCTCCCCAAATAGGATTTCTTATCTGGTTGACCATATTGGCCCCTTAAAAAAACATGTCAGTGTTTTTACCAGGATAGCTGAATATATCTTAAACATTAAATGTTCTTTATACTTTACTCTGTTTCAGAATACAAAGCATGTCTGGGTGAATAAACATGCCTCAAATTAAATTAAAATGTTTGAGTTTTGCTGTTTAAAGATAAACAGTTGCTCCACATGTGTAAAATTCAACACATATGGACTTATTGTATTTTATTGCACCATTCATAGACAGGGTAATTAAAAATGCTTTGCATGAAAAAATAATGGTTCCAGAAAAATTCAAAAACAAATGAGTAAAAATAAAGCACTACATAAAAAACAAACAAAACACGGAAATTATAAATGAAAAGAAATTGCAGACATGATATAAATGACCTGATAAAATTATTTCAGTTCTGACTTAATGTAGGCAACAGTTTCTGCACCTTAGATTAACAGGGAATTTGTTTCAGAACTAAAATGGAAACTAAATGCTGCCTTCCCTTGTATTGTTCTGATCCTGGGAACACAGGCCTCTGATGATCTGAGGGGTCTGTATTGTACCCAGCACACCAAGCAAGTAAACCTGAAATGTATTCAGCAAGCCTAAAAATACAAAAAATAAAAATACACACCTAAATCCAATTAAGAATCCGTGACAAGACTTGAAATGTATTCACAGATTCTCTCCATCCAATTTGATTGAAATTTTAGTCTTTGACTAGACATCCAATTACCATACTACACAAAACATTATTTTTAAAGGGTGGGAACACACTTTAGTTTCGTAATTTTGGATGAGTAGATGGACGGATTTTGTAACTGGATGTCTAAAAGATAAAATAACGCGAATTATTTTTTTTTTATTAATATCACCGTTTTAAGCAATGAAAACAATAAAAAAGCAAGGTTGCTTTACTGGTAAGCGTAAATAACAACTAAAACTACTTTTCAAATGCTATTTCACTTTTAAATTTGCCAGTAAACAACAAATAAACTAAAAGGACGCATTTGACCTCACCAATATGGCCGATATGTCGCTAAAATGTCGTCACGTCCGGCCTGTGCTCCGACGAACCACCAATATGAACCCCTCGCTTCCGGTGATACCTCCTTTTCGGCAGCGGCTATTTCCTCGCCAACATGCCAGTGAGTATCAGGAGGCGGTTAAAACCTGCTTTTTATGACTTTTTGCTGACGGTTAGAGGGATATTACAGGGCTCAGTGGTTTCAGGAGAAAATATCGTGTTGATTCGTCCCACTTTTAGACGGTTTAGTCTGGTCGAAGATGCTGTTTTTTAATCATTTTTACAGAGCATCTCGAGCGCGTTGTGACACAAGATGGCTGCGCGCACACTGCAAACATGGAGCCAGTTTAGCGGAGAGGCTCAAAACAGACAGGAGGATAATTTTTATGGCTTGGCCTCAGTTGTTTGGTTTGTAGTTGCTTAATCGACCGTAGATAGATTTATAGACGCCGACGAGATATTTATAAAAAAAATAAAAATAACGCAGTGTGTTCTCTAACGTCGGATAGGTAGGCCAAGACGTGGGCCTAAGCGGGCCAACGCAGCGATGCTGCAGCTAAATCAAATATGTGAATCGGATGTCTTTTTTTTTTTTTAGCCAAATAATGCATCCAATATACATTACTTCACCCCTAGCTTGCCTTTTGTCACAAACGATTTGCGAATTTAAGCCCCCGCTTGAAGTTTTATCTGTCTTTTGTTCATGATCACGTTTACCTATGTCTGTTTTGTAAGCTTTATTTTTATTTATTTAGCTCGCAAAAGACTTGTTGCACCCATCCCCTGAGGAGGAGAAGAGGAGACACAAGAAGAAGCGTCTCGTCCAGAGTCCCAACTCTTATTTTATGGATGTCAAATGTCCAGGTACGTTTTCTCTGCGCCTTATTTTGTTGATGCACAAAATTAGTGTAGATTACAAGTGTAAAAACTGAGTCCTGTCCTTTCTCTGCAGGATGCTACAAGATCACAACGGTGTTCAGCCACGCTCAGACAGTCGTGCTGTGCGTAGGCTGTTCAACGGTCCTGTGTCAGCCCACTGGAGGCAAAGCACGTCTCACAGAGGGTCAGCATCTGCACACTAACAGGAGTAGAAATTGTAGCTTACATGACACTGTGTGATATAATATCATCAGCTAATTAAAGACTTTGTTTTTATTTGCATTATTTAAAAGGGAGATGATTAGAGCTGGATTTAAATGTTTTGGTTCCAGGTGGAACAGGGTCAGGGTTAGTTAGGTTCTTAAACTAGGTCTGGTTTAGACAAACAAAGCTTTTAAACTACTGTTCTACCCATCCTTTTTATGTTTGCCTCACCTGTGTATTTTATTAATAACTTTTAATTGTTTCTGCCCTAAATTCCCAGTTATACCTTTTGATATTTATAGCTAAAATAACGTAGAGTCCCCTTAGAAAAAAATACTTATACATTCAAGCGTAAACAAGAAAAATTCTACAAAATTCGGGACCCATTCATTAAATGTATTGCGACAACAGATCTAACAAACATAATGGAAGAGACTGAATAAAACGTTTTAATCTTTATTTATATTTGACTCTGTGGCCCTCAAAGAAAAATAAAAATGTGTGTTCCAATCTACGAATACAATCTAAATGTAAACTAAATTAGATCCCCAAAGGTAAATGTATAAATACAAACCAGGTTCTTTGTATTAAACATGTTTTATTTTTATTGATTTTTCTAAATGAAAAATCAAAAAAAAAAAAAAATGTTGGTTTAAAAAATAAAAAACCTAGAGAGGACTGAGAGCTAAGGAAATTAGAGTGTGGAAGAGTAACGTATTTTTATTTGAAACCTGTGTAGGAACCTTGAATTATAAACTTCAGTTGTTTCAGAAACAGTCTGAGGGATAATTTGACTGATTTTGATGTGGTTATGCTGCACTGCTAAGTGACTGGACTTCCTCCATCGTGGTTTTCCAATCTCATTCCAGTGCCAGATAAACCTCAGTTTGCAGAAGGGTTGAGCTACATCCATGGCTTCCCCCTTTCGAAGGCTGAGAACAAACAACTACCTCTGTAGCTTTGCTCGGATCTTATTGTGTTGTGACATTCTAAAAACACCGAGATATTTCAGTTAAAGCCAAGAGATGTGGACAGTACCAGACTCGTGATCTGCAGCGCTGTGCTACACAATAGCTGTGCTCAGTCTGCAGTATTCTGCTGTGAGGCTCCTCTTTTGTCAGCAGTGGACTAACGTGTCATTTTGTCTGGCAGGGTGCTCGTTCAGAAGGAAGCAGCACTAGCTGTTCTTCCTGAAGCTGAAGGGGAGAGGAGGGGATGGACTGGTTGATATCGGCATCTCCTGCCTCGAGACAACCGCGACGGCAGAGCCTGTGGTCCCGAATTGATACGAGACCAGATGATTTAACAGGACAGAGGATGTTTTCTCTGTTTGTGTTGACCTATTGGTTGTTGCTTTAATTCCTCCCTCCAACCCTGTCTCTCTAAATAAAATGTTTTCGCTAAAGGAATGGATCCCTGTGTGGTTCTTATTGTACTGTTTCTACTTGGTCTTGAAAGGACTGGAGTTTACTTTTATTATTTTCTTGGTCTAGTTTCCAGGTAGATTTCCTTTGATTTCATAACTTGAAAAAATGAAGCTCTGCAGTCCTAAGTCATTTTTCTACATTAATTTAAAGGTGTCTAAATTAGATTAACTTTTTTAAAATATAAAGTGAAACTCTTATTAGTGACACAAGTTCCGTTTCCCTGAATATTGCACATGAAATGATTTAAATGCTGAAATGTAGGCCTAATTAAATGGCCTGTACTTGTACATTTATCAAGTCTCCAGAGACCCCAAAGTGCTTCACAGTACATTCAGTCACAGCTGCATGGGGCACACTGACAGAAGTGAGGCTGCCATACACAGCCCCCTACCCACAATCAGTAGTCAAGGCAGGTGAAGTGTCTTACCTGAGACAGACATAGTGGGGGCTCGAACTGGCAACCCACCGGTTACAAGACGAACACCTGCGACCATCGCCATGATCGTCCCAATTAAATTAATTAAAAATATACTGTACTATATATGCACTGAGTAACTTGTACAAATTACTGTTCATTGCCTCCAAATCATAGGGCTGCACGGTGGCGCCCCCTGGCCGGGGGTCTTTCTGCATGGAGTTTGCATGTTCTCCCTGTGCATGTGTGGGTTCTCACCGGGTACTCCGGCTTCCTCCCACAGTCCAAAGACATGCCTGTTAGGTTAATTGGTCTCTCTAAATTGCCCTTAGGTGTGTGCATGGTTGTTTGTATGTTGCCCTGCGATGGACTGGCGACCTGTCCAGGGTGTACCCCGCCTCTCGCCCATTGCCTGCTGGAGATAGGCACCAGCTCCCCCGCGACCCACTATGGAATAAGCAGTAGAAAATGACTGACTGACTGACTGCCTCCAAATCCTCTGCATTTTTATTTTACAAGTGCAAACTTGATATTCATCTGAAAAGAGAACATGACATTTCTGATTTAAGAATTGATGCATGAAGCCAGCAGTTGTAGCCTTTGTCTTGTATACATCTGTGTGGCGGCCCTTAAAGCAAAAACTCAGGCCCCACCATGTGAATCTCCCTCAAATTCTTGAATTTTTGCAGTTATTCTTGTTGCATGTGCACCTTGTAAACCACACTTTTTCCTTCCACTAAACTTTCTATTATGCTTACTTTCGTCACTCTGAACAGTCAACTTCTTCAACAATGACCTTTAGTGGCTTCTCCTTATGGAGGGTGTCACTGGCAAGTCTGCAGTCTCGCTCTTTTTTAGTTGGTCTTCTGTGATAATTATAAACTAATTTATGGTTTTATTTAACTTAATATGAGTTTAGCTAACGTTTTGGATTGAATTAGTAAAATACATAAACTTCTACATGATTTTGTATTTTATTCCAATGCACCTGTCAGTGTAATCTAAAAACTGAAAAAATGTTTTACAAATCATCTGAATCTGCATTGAAAGCAAACATCCACATAGTGTTCAATATTTTTATGAACATACAATAAGACCCAGAAAGGAAAATAGGTGAGTTTGAGTGTGGGAAAGTATAAAATATGTATTGATTTTCCTAAATGCAAATTCAACAGCCCTAACAGAATGTTGCATGCTTTTAATACTACACCAAGCTGTTAAAATGCATGCAGTGTTTATTGCACAGTCAGAAAAATGCAGCATTTACAGGTGAAGCTCTTTACAAATGAGGAGTAATGGTTCCTTAAAGCAAAATGATGCCTAAAAACAGTTAAATAACACATAAACCTGAAGAACAGAACCCACAGGGTGTCAGTAATGTCTTATTGGGTCAATTGTAAAATTTTACTTGGGTAGGATCACCTTTGAATCTGTAAGACTTAAATATTGCAATTATAGTTTAATATCATCGTAAATGTTTCTGTTACTCCAGGAGAAAGGCCTTAAGAAGAAGTGAGTTGGGATAGATTTCTACATATGTTTGTATTTCTGCTACGTATAATGTTTTTTAAATATAGTTTTATGCACATCAATACAAAGTTCACTTCATGATCCACACCTGAGTCAGGAAAACTGTCCCAGCATGGTCACCATAGCTCAGTTATCAGCAGAAACCTCCTCCAGAAGCACCTGAATCACCCTCCTTCCCCTCCCACTGCCCCTCTCTACCCCTCTGCTCCGCTCGCACACTCGCTCTTCTCCTCCCTTTCCCTCAGCAGGTGGCGGATGGAGGAGTTCTGTGTGGACAGCGTGCTGGACAGGAGCGGCATCAGGCTCCTGAAGCCCTCCCTCAACTCCTCCACATTCTTAACCAGGCTGTTGATGTGTGAGTCCAGCTCCCCCCTGCTGCCCTGCACTTCCGCCAGCACGTCGTACATCAAGCTCTGCATCTGTGTGTGAGTGTGATGAACACGAAGGGAAGATGTGGAGGAGTTATACCAACGTTTTAATGAGGATGTTTTCTGAGGAAGTTACAGTTGCAGCTAAAATAATTCAATCCCTACAAAAAAATGTGGTTTCTTGGCAAAATTCGTAACTGTTCACGTGTTTGCAGTAAGAGAAGAGAGATGTTCTTCTTCTAGAAGAAGTCCCTTATCAGAACTGTAGCCTTGTCCTGTTGAAAGACCCAGGCATCACCACAAAGATGAGGGCCCTCTGCAACATCTAAACCTAGCCAGCTCCATGGTTCCATTGAAAACTTAAAGCTCCCAGATCATGATAAGGTCTCCTCCACTGTGACTTGAATGAAACATCTCCAGAAGGATCACCTTGTCTTGTTGCCTGTGTTGGGGGCTTCTTTGTGTAAATGAGTAAGTTTTGGATGTGGACTCAGACATGGTCTTTTGGTCTATAAGCTTTTTTATTGCAGATGCTGTCTTATGAATATTGGGCTGTAGTCAGCATCAGTAAAGGCCTCAAACTGGGTCAACGATCTGCTTGTGTCCCAACGGGCCGCCTGTCGGATCCTCCAGCTTAGTGCAGTTGAAAGTATTTGGGTCTATCTCTTGACTTTTTCATTCCAACCCCGTCTGGATTTTGAAAGAAATTTAAAATGACTCTTTTAAGGTCTCTACATACCCTGCAATAGTAGAGAAATGTGTTCCCGAGGTGGCAAGAAAGAACAAAGTTTTACTTTACAATTATATTTAATAAATTAGAATATGTGTTCTGATGAGGCTCGTTTGTCAGATCAAAAGTACCTTTTAAAAAAGACAACCTTTAAGCAGGTATTGAACATGCTTCTCATTAAACCCAGATTGGAAGACACAACCAGAAACGTTCACAGGTTCAACGTTAAAGGAACAGTGACTATGCCACAGATAGAGCAGGAAAACAAAGCCTTTAATGGCTGCTCCCAGATTCTTAAGGATGCAGGGGGTCGAAAATCCTTGATGACCGAAAAAGACCTGCAACAGGACTTGATGGCAGCAGCAAAAGACTGAAGGGCTGCATACCTGAAATACACCAGCACTGACCCGAAAGGACACATAAAGTTAGCTGCAATGTGCTCACAACTTTGTTTGCCAAAGAGGTTTTTGGGATTCTGTTACGTGGAGAAAATGAATTAAAACTAGACAGGAAGAACGAACCTCCTGCCTGTTAGGAAGCTGAAGCTTCGGCATCATTTAACCTTTAATCAAGGATCCCAAGCATTCCAAGCAAACCTCAAATTCTATCATGGCTTAGATGAAGCCTTTGAGAGTTTCTGGCGAGATTTGAAAAATATTAATGGGTCCGAGGGTTTTTCCCTTGAGGGGTGGGCTAAGATTTCTCAGGAATGCTGACAAAAGCTGGTGTCAGGCTATAAATCACTTTGCAACAGGTCATAAGGATGCTCCACTAAGAACTAAAGATACTTGTCATGAAGGGGCTAAATAATCTTCAGACTGCTGTAGTCATTAAAAGAGGCATTTAGTGTTGAGTTTGGAGAACCTACTTGATTTGGCTTGATTTGTTTATTGCAAACAGCTTGCATGAGTTGATATTTTGCTCATAAACCAAATTTTCAGAGGGTGTTGAATAATTTCAGGTGCAGCTGTACATGATGCCTTCACTTGCCTCTCTCACCTTGCAGAGGTCAACGAGTGTGTTTCCCTGATCTGCAAGTATCCTCTTTTCCATCTTGACTCTCCGTAGCCTGAAGATTGAGAGACAATTCTCATAAACACAGTCATATATCAGTTGGAATTACTGTGACTTGCAAAAGTATTCAAACACTTTTCATTTTTGTCACATTGTCCCCCACAAACTTCAATGTCTTTGATTGTGACTTGATGTAACAGACTAACACACATCGTGATTGTGAAGGGGAACAAATGATGCACGCTTTTCATTGTTTTATAAATAAAAATCTGAAAAGTGTGCATGCATTTCTGTTCAGTCCCCCGTATTTTGTTTCTACTAAATAAAATCGAGTGAAACCAGTTGCTTTTAAGTGCCAATGGTGTCCACATGTGTGTAGTATAAATTCAGCTGTTCTGTGAAGGCCTCGGAGGTTTGCTAGAGAACATTAGTGAACAAAATGCATCATGAAGACCAAGGAATGCAGCGGGTCAGAGGGATCAGGTCAAGGATAAAACTGTGGAGAAGTTTAAGTTTAATCCTTAAATATTTCACAGAGCCCCATTAATCTGTCATCTGAAAATGAAAAGTGTGGCACAAGTGCAAACCAAGAGGCCAGGCAAGGAGAGCCTTTTTTAAAGAAGTGGCCAAGATTTCATGGTAACTCTGGAGGAGCTGCAGGGATTCACAGCTCAGGAGGGAGAATCTGTTGACAGGTCAAAAAAAGTCTGTGTACGCCACAAATATGATCTTTATGGAAGTGTGGCCAGAAGAAAGCCTTTGCTCAAGGAAAGCCATAAGAAGCCCTGATTACAGTTCGCCACAAGCCATGTAGGAGTTAGAGCAAACGTGTGGAAGAAGCTGCTCTGATCAGATAAGAACGAAATTCCACTTTCTTTTTTTTTTTTTACCGTTTCCTGTCCGGCAGAGAATCGCTCAGAATTGTTGTCTGAGTGCCAATAAATTGTCCAACAGATTTACTTTCACAAGCGGAGCATCACAGCTAATGCTTTAAAGCTCTGCTTGAAATTTATAGAAGAAACTTTATTATAAACTTCTTTGGGAATATTTCAATTGTTACGGACACGAAGACTGAAATGAAGAGGAAAAAAGAAGCTCAAAAAAGAGAGAGATGGGGCAAAAGGGGAGAAAAGGAGGAAAGAGTGGAAGAGAGAAAGAAGGATGAAGAGAATACAAGATTACTTATACACCTGCAGCTGTTTTTTTTTTTTTTAACAAAATAGTACACGGTATTTATGAATGTAAAATGTACTTAGTGAGAGATGCAGCCCAAAATAGAACATCTTTGTATCTGTCAACACCTGAAGCTTAACACCTGTGAGTATGGGTGTGGACGCGCTTTGTATACAAGGTTTCTCCACAAAAATATGCAATAGCGAGTGTGAGGACCCACAGGCCTGCCCCATGGTCCCTGGACGGACACTGAGGAGATCCGAGCCACAGACATCTAAAGGCCCGCCAAAGCACAGGAACCCCAGGAGAACCACCGCCGGGACTACCGCAACCCCCCCAGAGAAGAGCAGTGGAGAGTCCCAGGGGAGCCACCCAGCAGCGACAGTGCAGAAGCCCCAGGGAGCCGCAGCAACGAGTCCACTGGCCCCGACGGCAGCCGTCCACGCCCGAGCAGATCCAGCCATGGACCCAGAGGCCCAAGACCCCGGGACACACCACCCCCCAAGCAGAGGCCCGACAGAACCCAGGGGGCCAGGCCCCGGCAAGCAGCCACCGGGAGTGAGCCAGCCCACACCAAAGCACCCGGCCCCGGACAGCGAGAAGTACACCAGCAGGCAGAGACTCCAACCAACGGCAGGTAGTGTGGCGGGGGGGAAATAGGCCCCCCATAATATGGCAACCAGCCCCCGGACCCAGGAGGTGGTCCCCTTCCCTCCTTGGGCAGAGGCAGGCAGACAGCGCCAGTACTGCCCAGATGTGTTATCAGGCAGTGGCCTGAGAGTCCCACAGTCAGTCAAAGCAGTCACTGGAGGACATTGATGTCCACTAAGCCCATTCAGTCTGGTCTGCAGATGCACTAAATCACAGGTCCTTCTCAAAAAATTAGCATATTGTGATAAAGTTCATTATTTTCCATAATGTCATGATTAAAATTTAACATTCATATATTTTAGATTCATTGCACACTAACTGAAATATTTCAGGTCTTTTATTGTCTTAATACGGATGATTTTGGCATACAGCTCATGAAAACCCAAAATTCCTATCTCACAAAATTAGCATATCATTAAAAGGGTCTCTAAACGAGCTATGAACCTAATCATCTGAATCAACGAGTTAACTCTAAACACCTGCAAAAGATTCCTGAGGCCTTTAAAACTCCCAGCCTGGTTCATCACTCAAAACCCCCAATCATGGGTAAGACTGCCGACTTGACTGCTGTCCAGAAGGCCACTACTGACACCCTCAAGCAAGAGGGTAAGACACAGAAAGAAATTTCTGAAGGAATAGGCTGTTCCCAGAGTGCTGTATCAAGGCACCTCAGTGGGAAGTCTGTGGGAAGGAAAAAGTGTGGCAGAAAACGCTGCACAACGAGAAGAGGTGACCGGACCCTGAGGAAGATTGTGGAGAAGGGCCGATTCCAGACCTTGTGGGACCTGCGGAAGCAGTGGACTGAGTCTGGAGTAGAAACATCCAGAGCCACCGTGTACAGGCGTGTGCAGGAAATGGGCTACAGGTGCCGCATTCCCCAGGTCAAGCCACTTTTGAACCAGAAACAGCAGCAGAAGCGCCTGACCTGGGCTACAGAGAAGCAGCACTGGACTGTTGCTCAGTGGTCCAAAGTACTTTTTTCGGATGAAAGCAAATTCTGCATGTCATTCGGAAATCAATGTGCCAGAGTCTGGAGGAAGACTGGGGAGAAGGAAATGCCAAAATGCCAGAAGTCCAGTGTCAAGTACCCACAGTCAGTGATGGTCTGGGGTGCCGTGTCAGCTGCTGGTGTTGGTCCACTGTGTTTTATCAAGGGCAGGGTCAATGCAGCTAGCTATCAGGAGATTTTGGAGCACTTCATTCTTCCATCTGCTGAAAAGCTTTATGGAGATGAAGATTTCATTTTTCAGCACGACCTGGCACCTGCTCACAGTGCCAAAACCACTGGTAAATGGTTTACTGACCATGGTATCACTGTGCTCAATTGGCCTGCCAACTCTCCTGACCTGAACCCCATAGAGAATCTGTGGGATATTGTGAAGAGAACGTTGAGAGACTCAAGACCCAACACTCTGGATGAGCTAAAGGCCGCTATCGAAGCATCCTGGGCCTCCATAAGACCTCAGCAGTGCCACAGGCTGATTGCCTCCATGCCACGCCGCATTGAAGCAGTCATTTCTGCAAAAGGATTCCCGACAAAGGATTGAGTGCATAACTGTACATGATTATTTGAAGGTTGACGTTTTTTGTATTAAAAACACTTTTTTTTTATTGGTCGGATGAAATATGCTAATTTTGTGAGATAGGAATTTTGGGTTTTCATGAGCTGTATGCCAAAATCATCCGTATTAAGACAATAAAAGACCTGAAATATTTCAGTTAGTGTGCAATGAATCTAAAATATATGAATGTTAAATTTTCATCATTACATTATAGAAAATAATGAACTTTATCACAATATGCTAATTTTTTGAGAAGGACCTGTATATCCAAATCAGACCTTTTTCTTCTGAGTGAGAAAGACCGATGCAGCTGAATCGTAGAGCGGTGTCCTCTGTGTCCCAGCCAACTCTGGGCTAATAACGACCAGCTCATTTATACACAGAAATCTTTATATACCTAAAAACAAATACCTAACTTGAGCAGAAACAACAATATACACAGATAAAATCTTTGATGCAGAAACACACACTAAAGTAACACTAGCATGTTTTTAGGTTTCAAATTGAATCAGGATTTGTTTTACAGTTTATCATTTCTAATCACCAGGGTCGATACCAAGTTTATGTAAACGAAACAAAAAAGAAGGAACCTGCAAAAAAAAAAAAAAAAAAGAAAAAGGTAAAACAAATTCTACTGATTCTGCTCTTTGGGAGCGGATGATGAATGAAAATTTAAAAGGCAGCAGCTTCCTGTCAGGGGGTCAAGCCTTACTGGTGGATGGCCAGCAGCAGCTTCCTCTGGTGCATGCGGACTCTGGTGTGGTCTTTTTCTCTTGACAGCTTAGTGTACTTGTAGATAAGCCAAGTCTCTCTCAGCACATTTGCAGCAGCAATTTTTATCTGGTGAAAGGACGCAGAAAATCACAAGGAGTTATTGCACGTTTATGCACAAAACCTCTAAGTGCTGTTTTTATGGGATGTGCTGACTAACACCAACAAACCGTTTATATACCTGAGAGCCACATAAATCGTTGTGACTCATTATCAACTTTCATATGTAAAACAGATTGGAAATAAATACTCGTGTTTAGCAAAACTATATTTCTGTGATATTTCCAGCATTTTTGTCTTTTTCAATCACTTTCAGCTGGATTTAAATATATAAAGACATGGAGTTTTAAAGCTATATAAACATTTCACCCCAGTTGCATATTTTTAATTAGTTTCCATATGAATCTTTATTAAATGATGACTAAATAAGCAAATGCATGCCAAAAAAAAAAAAGGTAAGAGCACGTATATGTTATCAATATTCACCCTTTTGGAGATATGAGAATCCATCATGAAATTGTGGACGTGCTTCTCAGCTCGGGTCAACTCCAGCTTCCTGGCCACCACCGCCACCACCAGGACCGTGCATCCTGCTCCCTGTTGAGAGACAGAGATTGGTGCTCAGGATTTGATGAGACTGGACTTCGTGGTGTATCAGACCACCTGCCTCTGTCTCACCATGATCCCAGTGAGGAGGCAGATGCTGCGGCCGCAGTAAGTGTGAGGGACCACGTCTCCGTAACCGATGGACAGGAAGGTGACAGAGACCATCCACAGGGCCTCCATGTAGTTGCTGCTAAGGTCTCTGTAATTGTGGTGCCTGCGGGGACAAACGAGACCCATTTCCTCTCTCCATTGACCCTTACTTCTGTTTTACTGTATTGGGTGCACAGGTTCGAAGTTATTCTGAATTTTCTCTAATCCACACAGGGTAAAAATAGTCATAATGGCACATGCATATAGACAACACATGTATGGATAAATGTGCATTGACAAGTTGCAGAGAAGCCACTTTTTGGAGCCACCAAGGAGCCTACGACCTGATTCTGGGCTATTTAACCACTCTTTGGTAGAATTGGTGGAGCTCATCTGAACTGCGTGGTTTCTTGGCACAGACCCGAGTTAAAAGCAAAGTCCATTCATGTCTAACAGGTTTAAACTCAGGTTTGTTTACAAAGCTTAATGTTGACCCGCTTTATTTATATTATTATTAATATTATTGTTGGTAGCAGCTCAGGAAAGGAAATGTTTATGGAGAAAAAAACGAAGTTGTTGCAACAGCAGAAGAATTCATGTAAAACTCTAAAATTAAATTTTACAGCTTTAAAGAGTGGTTAATAAAGAACTGACTAGAGATTTGGTTTGATTTGAATTAATTAAGGATAATATAATATAGCTGATGCCTGGATACACTGTATAAAAATAAAACCGCTTGAAAATGGTCAATGACGTTATTGGGGAATTTTTGAATAAGGTTGCGCTACTACACACAGCGGGATTTAGACCTTAGCTAATCTCACCCCAGTACCAGTGATGTTTTAATTTAACATCACTGAAGATATTCAATTATAAAAGGTCTGTTTGCTAATTGTTCTGTGAAATATAGGAACAAAACTGAGTCATGATGAGGAGCCTTTTTATGCCTGAACGATTTAATGGTCAGATCAACAGTGGATATAAAAGAATGATCAATCTCTCTGGTTTCTTTGGTTAATTTCTGGCTTCTGCTGTTGTTCTCATCCTGATTGATTTCCATGTTTTTCTTTAACTTGCTTGGTCTTTTCTATTATTAAATCCTTCCCTCCGCTCTCCAGGATGCAGCTTCCTGTGTCTGTTGCCTTTTGAGTCCCAATAACCTTTAAACCTGTCATCTCCAGCTGAGCCCAAATATTTCCTGCTAGATTTAGTTCTGGACTCTGGCTAGACCATTCCATTTAGTTAGTTTTAGACTCAGTGTGATGCTGAAAAATAAAATCTCTCTTTATATACAGCCTTCTGGCAGACACTTGGAGGAATGGGCCAAAACCGACAGGTATTTAGACCTGTTTGTGAATTTATACACATTTGCAAAAACCTGTTTTCATCTGACGAAAGCAACCCTAGATCATGATGCTGCCACCACCATTCTTACTGGTACATTGAGATGATTTTTATTATTTACAACATCTGTGCAAACTATGGCTTCAGCTAAAGGATGAAAACAAACAAATGTCAAATTCAACTAGAACAGCTGGACTTTGGGTTACCCAGACTTTCGATAATTAACAGCAGGAAGACTGAACGTTAAAGTATTTGTCTAAGGGTTTGTACACTTAGTCAACCAGGTTTATGCAGTTTTACCTCCAGTTTGTTTTTCTGTTGAATTGTACAGGATATGACACGTTAAAGGTAGGAAATATTTGGAAATTGTTTATCAAGGTCTCATTTTTTACTTTTAAAAGCGACTGCTAGTCAATGAGCAAAAATAATCTGTTTGAAAGTTGACAGATGCTGAACTGAAATCAACCAAATCCAAAGAGTAATTTTAAAACACGTTCAAAATACTGTTAAAAAAAAAGTGGAAAAAAAACCCCCCAAAAAGGAATATGTTCTGATTCAAACATTTTGCACAATATTTGTAGGTGAACAAAGTCTAAGAGTTTTACAAACTACAACCAGAACTGATGTGACGCCACCACATCAAATACTCTCAAACAGCAGAGAAACAATCAGCAGGCATACCTCTCGCACACATGTAGGCCCCATGCTGCCACAATCCACAGAGACACACTGAAAATCATCAGGACAGTCCCAGGATAGGTAGTCATCAGTGTTTTCCCCACAAACCGGGTGTTGAAGTGGATCTGAAGATCAAAAAAACCCACGCATTACATCATCATTTTGACACAAGATACCTACTTAGCCAGACTAGGATAGCACCTGTCAGATTATCCTTATATAACACAGAGATGAGGGATAAGAAAACGTCTTTGCAATCCGGCTTGATACATGGACAGTGGGTTTGGTTTTACAAAGGAGGGAGGGATGCAAGCAGCATTTTCATCACTTTAAATAGCAGTAATAAGGCAGGGATTAGCCAGGTGGACAGGTCCAGATATGGAAAAGTAAGGGGGCATGGAAGGAATCAGTAAGGGACATTTTTGGCATATGAAACCAGGAATGTTCATGAAAGCGAAATTGTTAGTCACACCTCAAGCGTCACACTTCTACAGACCTCTCGGCCCACCTAGACACAACAAGATATAAACAGATGAGGATGAAATGTACAAAACTGAAGGCTAACTCAAATCATTGTCCAAGGTTCCTTCCCACCTGTACTCTTTAAAAATTAAAACTAAGTCTAAAAATGTGTCTTCTCACTTCAATTTACATAGTTCAGCATTTCAAATCTGTGCGGTTCAGTTAGACCAGATTAAATAAAGAAACTCAAGGGGTTACCACCCACCTTGTTCAGGGCTCCGATGCTTCGGGAGGCCGTGTCCGTAAAGAGGCGGCTGTGCAGCATCATGGCCCGACCCAGCAGGTACAATCTGAGAAACATGGGCAAAGCCAGCATGATCTCCAGCTCCGTCTCTGAGAGTGTTGTACGGACTGTGGTCTTCTGGATGTATGCCAGTAGCCCCACTGGATAGGGATGGATGGCCACTATGACCAGCTCCAAGACAATCAGAGCGAAGCGGTCAGTGGTCATGGCTATTCTCCAGTCCTCTGCACCAATATCATGAACGTAGAGCTGCCACAGGGGTGAGAAGAAATTATTCAGTTGAAACCATTTATAAGGAAGGATCTCTTTCTAGTGTTTAGTGTCAGTTCATTTATTTATCTCCTGTTGATTCTGTTTTTACTAATAATCAAAAATCAAAACCTTTCCAGTTTGAAAGAGGAAGATCATAAGGTTAGTCCACTGCTGTTTAAATCAGTTATTGAATTGGTAGCAACAACAACCAAAGTCTGTTGGCACATTCAGGACACATAGAAACATCACACTGAATATATATATATATATATATATGTAATCTCATTTTACACAAGGGTTAGGGTTATGTGTAACCATCTAGAGAATATATAAGTCCCAGCCAACATGTGTATGCGATGCCCATATGGATTTTGCACAGTCTGGATGGATACTTAGTGGGGCTGAGCTTAGAACTGTCTTCTTAAATGGGACAACATTGGTTAAATGGGAATTAGGAAAATTGTCTCAAGATGCACAACACATCCCAGACCCATATGCACACCAATTTTTACCCAAAGTTGTCCTGCATCAATTTCAGTTATTCCACATTAAACTTTTTGTGGCAACTAACATGGGGCCATTATCCAACCCGTGGACGATCCCATCTCGGATCTATTTTCAGCTGATTTTTCTTCTATATGGGCCCCATTAGTAAAGGTGGGCAGGATACTCGGCCGGCGATGGAGCTGCATTTGGTCCAAGGCATTTCTTCTCTTCCTCTTTGTGTTATATAATATGAAGTTATGCCACTGAGTTAATCCTTCAGTACTATCTTTCAGATTTTTGCCTTTACCAGTTATTACCTACATAAAAACTATTTTTTGCAAAATAAACTAAAATCATTTGAGCTGCTATATGTAGCTATATGAGTACTCTAATCCCAAAGCTCACTTTTTTAGATTTACAGCTGAATCTTGTCGTCCAACTTTAGAAACACCCCAACCAACAACCCAGTTGGTGACTTTTACCAGCTTAAAAACATCAGGGAGAGGTTTATCTACCTTATTTATAATTAAATTATGTGGAGCCACTCCTGCCCTCTAACAGTCCTTGGGTTTGGCCGTGTGCTTGTCTTCAGCACTAGATCATAATGTGACATCCAGCGCAGCAGAAATTAGGAAACTATAGATCTCTCCTCTTGGGTTGGGGTTTTGTATTTTGGGCAAAAAAAGTATTTTATCAAAAATGTTCCCTCACACCTTTAAAAAGTTTATTTGAAGCAATTCGAGAAAGAAGATCACAAGCCAACCGATTGTAAACTTTTTAAAGGCAACAGAAGGTTAGACGCTTTAATTTCAGAGATTTTAAGAGACACATAGAGGATAATTTTGGATTATGTAAGAATGAACAGCTGGGTCACCTGCACCTCACAGCAGTGATAAGCCACAATGAGGCCCAGCAGGACAAGCGTAGAAAAACTGATGACTGACTTGAAAGAGAGGGAGTAGATGGAGCTCTGCAGGACAAGCACAGGGATAATTATTCACAGTTAACATCTTAAGCTGCCAACACAAAACTAAATGAAGGAAGTAAAGTGAAAACTCGCTGAAAACTACTGTATCTAATGTTGCATTTTTCTGCTCTTCATAATATGATGAGAACATATTAACAGCTGCAACTGTGCAATGTGATTCATTGCATAACTGTTGCAAAGCCTTTGCACTTCCGAAGCACTCTGACCTTGCTGTAGATGCTCCAGGACAGTTCCGTCTCCATCACCATCATGACCACTCCAAAAAGCCCCACGGCTAGGGCACAGTCGTTCAGCCGCTGCCTCCTCAGAAACAGGGACCTCCTGTGGACCAGCCGCCAGCCGATGTTGTGCGTCCTCCAGTATGAGTCCTTCTTAGCGTCCTCTTTGCGTTTGGGGCTGTGCTGGGGACTGGGGCTCCTACTGAAGCGCTTGGCCGCCGGCAGTGGACCCCTGGCCTCCCCTGGGCGCTGGTGATATTGCGGTGCTTTATGTTGTTGCTGGAGGTTGTCATCCTTGCTGGTGATGATGATCTCTGGGAGACTCTGGCGGTTGTGCATCTCTAGAGAAACATTGCCTGACTTGCGGTACCCTCGACCATCAACATCCCTGAGATCCAGGTTGGACCTGCTGTGGCCCTTAAAGGGGGATCCACAGGGAGAGATGGGCAGGTCGGTAAAGGATGTTACAGTCTCTTGGAGTCTGTTTGAGCCTAGAGTTTTAGCTTTGCTCTGGTGGTTTCGCTCCTTCACTCCTGGATTTTGTGGCCTTTTCTCACATTTTTTCTCCTTGCTCTTGGTTTTCTCTCTCCTGTTGGATCTAGGTGTTGCCGTGACATAGAGATGGCCATTGTACAAAGGTGTCGTAGCCAGGGCCTGCGTTCTGTCCAGCCACACGGTGTGATCGATAGATGTCTGGACTGTGTGGTGTATCCCACATTGGGGCGAGTAGGCCTGAGGTGGGGCAACCATCCTTGGTGGCAGGAGGGGTCGATGGTCCTCCAACTCATCTCCATCCACAACCGTTGAGTTCATTGACAGGGAGTGCTCCATGGTGAAGGGATTCTTTTAAAGAGGTTTAAGGATAAGATGAATGAGTATATTAGACAAAACAAGTGAGAAGGTGAAAGCAGTTTGAACAGATGGCAGCAGCAGTTGGATGTAAAATTGCAACTTAAGCTTAGTGAGGAGATATTCTCCTCATTTTTCATATCTGTAGGGTTCACATATGCTCTCCTTTTACAAATCTTCCATGCAACGCTTGTATCACTTCTGCATGGCTGCAGATCCAAAGAAGAAACTACATGGGTTGGACAATGAAACTGAAACACCTGTCATTTTAGTGTGGGAGGTTTCATGGCTAAATTGGACCAGCCTGGTAGCCAGTCTTCATTGATTGCACATTGCACCAGTAAGAGCAGAGTGTGAAGGTTCAATTAGCAGGGTAAGAGCACAGTTTTGCTCAAAATATTGAAATGCTCACAACATTATGGGTGACATACCAGAGTTCAAAAGAGGACAAATTGTTGGTGCACGTCTTGCTGGCGCTTCTGTGACCAAGACAGCAAGTCTTTGTGATGTATCAAGAGCCACGGTATCCAGGGTAATGTCAGCATACCTCCAAGAAGGACGAACCACATCCAACAGGATTAACTGTGGACGCAAGAGGAAGCTGTCTGAAAGGGATGTTCGGGTGCTAACCCGGATTGTATCCAAAAAACATAAAACCACGGCTGCCCAAATCACGGCAGAATTAAATGTGCACCTCAACTCTCCTGTTTCCACCAGAACCGTCCGTCGGGAGCTCCACAGGGTCAATATACACGGCTGCTATAGTCAAACCTTTGGTCAATCATGCCAATGCCAAACGTCGGTTTCAATGGTGCAAGGAGCGCAAATCTTGGGCTGTGGACAATGTGTATTGTTCTCTGATGAGTCCACCTTTACTGTTTTCCCCACATCTGGGAGAGTTACGGTGTGGAGAAGCCCCAAAGAAGCGTACCACCCAGACTGTTGCATGCCCAGAGTGAAGCATGGGGGTGGATCAGTGATGGTTTGGGCTGCCATATCATGACATTCCCTTGGCCCAATACTTGTGCTAGATGGGCGTGTCACTGCCAAGGACTACCGAACCATTCTTGAGGACCATGTGCATCCAATGGTTCAAACATTGTATCCTGAAGGCGGTGCCGTGTTTCAGGATGACAATGCACCAATACACACAGCAAGACTGGTGAAAGATTGGTTTGATGAACATGAAAGTGAAGTTGAACATCTCCCATGGCCTGCACAGTCACCAGATCTAAATATTATTGAGCCACTTTGGGGTGTTTTGGAGGAGCGAGTCAGGAAACGTTTTCCTCCACCAGTATCACGTAGTGACCTGGCCACTATCCTGCAAGAAGAATGGCTTAAAATCCCTCTGACCACTGTGCAGGACTTGTATATGTCATTCCCAAGACGAATTGACGCTGTATTGGCCGCAAAAGGAGGCCCTACACCATACTAATAAATTATTGTGGTCTAAAACCAGGTGTTTCAGTTTCATTGTCCAACCCCTGTATTTCTCCTCTATTTTTTTGTTCCTACCTTACTGTCCAGGCTCAGGTCTGAAAGCAATCCACAGCAAGGATTAAAAACAGCTTTGTCTGCTTGTTTCCCACTGAAGTATTTAAGCCCTTGATCCTGAAGGTCGCATCTGCCCAAATCACAAAGATCTTCAAGTAAACTCCTTGAAAGGACTCAGCAGGATAATTTTCATTCAAAAACGGTTAAACAAAGATTCAGCACCAGTGTGCCTGGTTGCATTCACAGCCAAGTATTCCAAACGTCCGCTCCCTTCATGTGTGAACTTTCCAGCAAGCAGCATCACAGAGCTCCTCCCATAGATTCAGCTGAAGCTCAGGAACTTCCCCTAAACACGATGAGTTTGACCCATCAATATCCATCACATCTGAAGACATTTATTCAGCTGTTGTGTGATCGTCTGCTGTCAGGGCATCTTCCTTAAAGATCGGCAGGGGTTTAATGAGAGCAAAGACTCTAAGTTGCAGATGTTGCAAAGGCAACGACTCGGTCATCTGTCAGAGGGGATTGGCAGACTTCATCCCCTGGGTTGCTAATGTGTTCAAGTGCACCGATGTGTGTGTGGAAAGGCCCCCGGGGCCAAAGATCAAGCTGGAGCGATTCTCAAAGTCAGCACAGAAATGCTATTTTGCTGCATTTCATGCATAATCTCTTTAATTAGACTCATTATTTTCATGAGAGAAGTGTGTTTATGAAACACTTAAAAAAAAAAAAAAAGAAGTAATCCACAATCAGTTCAACAGATTAGTACTGAAGATTATTCAGGTGAAATAGAGATTGTGAGTTGATGAGATTATGAAATATGAAATATGTCAGCCAATTCGAGCAATAGGGTGGAGTATTAAGGGCCGGAGTCAGAACAATGACATTCAGCATCATGAATTTATCTAAATCCGTGTGACAGATGGGTGTAAAGATAATAGAGCTGCCTCCGAATGGAAAGATCCAAGGAGCAAAGGGTGGCTGGAGCGCAACCGGATAGGACAAGAACAAAGAAAAACTGTATTTAATCAGACGACAGCATGTATTTAAGGATGGATTGAGGGAGAATAGCGGGGGAGTAACAGCAGGTATCATACACTCTGATTTTAACTTCTACAGACGCTCTTCCAGATGTTCACTCCTGTGTTTTAAACTAGTCACAGCCCTTTGTGCTATTTTGTGGGCCAATTTTATGTGATATATCAACATAAATATTGCCTGCCTGTGAAGAGCAAGGAAAACTGTGCACGGTGTTAATTGTTTTGACTTGAATAAAGGTCTGGACTTTGACTGGCATTATCTAAAACAAGAAAATGCTTAAATTGCTGCCTTGGCTTCATGTTTAGGGTCATCATCCAGCTGAAAGATGAACCTGTGCTCCAGTCTCAAGACTTTTACACCCTACAACATGTTTTCTCCAAGATTTGGCCTTCCCATTTAATCTAACCAATTTCTCTTTTCTTGCTAATGAAAAACATTCCCACAGCATGATGCTGCCTCCAGCATGCTTCACAGTCAGGATAGTTGTGACCAGTGGTGTGCAGTGTTAGTTCAGTTCTGGTCTCATCTGACCAGAGCTCCTTCTTCCACGTTTGCTTATTTTACATTCAAAAGAGTGCATACATTAAACAATGTGGAGTAACATGGAATGATATAGCGATGAAGCATTGAATGCGCTTGCAGAAATGCATTGAATACATTAGAAAAGATTTTGTTGGTAATTTCAGCTTCAGGATGTCTTCTGGAAGGATAATCTAGTTGGGTTCATTGCTCAGGTGTGATTTTGACCCATTTTTATACACAAACTTTCTTCAAATCTCAAGGTTCTAGTGTTTACCTATGTGCACTTGGATCTTCAGTTCTTTCAACTTGGATGATTGGATGGGCCGTTCTGACAGTTTTATTTTCCCCCCAAAAACAACTGAGAGTGTTGATGAATGAGATTTTTGGTTCATTGTCTTGCTGAAAAAGTTAATTTCTTCCTTCATCCTTCCTTCAATTATGAGAAGTCTGCTAGTATCATATGCTGAAAAACAGACCCATACCATGATGCTCACACTTTCATGCTTTACTTATGGCATGATGTTTTTGGTGTGATGTGCAGTGCCATTTCTCCTCCAACCAAGATGTGCGCAGTGACATCTAAAAAACCCACTTAAGGTCTCATCTGTCCAAATGTTCTGCAGCAAACTTTAAACAAGCTTCAACATGCATTTTCTTCAGGAGTGGAGCCTTGCTCTGTAAGCATGTTTAGACCTCATGGTGGTTGAGGGCATGACTTACCATTGTTAGTTGGGGCTGGTTTATGGAAAATAATGCTATGATGCCAGTTTAGAAATACGTATACAACCAATACAAGCCAAGCTGGAGGTTTTGCTATAATATGGTTGGAGAGGCCTTGGGAGAGCTCTTTGATTTAATCCATTATTAGATTTTTCTTGAGGTCCTCATTAGGACTAAACTAGGTAATGTTAATTTGCATTGATTGAGGCTAGGATGGCTTTCTAAATACTGTCAGCTATTTTACTGGCTGGTGCTTTTATTCCCTACTTCTTTAGAAAGTTCTGGTAAATGAAGTAAAAAAGGAAAAAAGAAAATCATGTTCAATATTAATTCCCTGCTTTTCCTGATTATTGCACATGATTTAATTACCTATTTCTATTGATTACTTTGTAAATAGAGGATGACTTGGATTTTTAGCGACATAGTCCCATTAAAATATATTTACTGAAAAAACATTGTCATGTTTAATATTTATTCTTCCCAGTGTGTGCATGCCACACTTTTGAGATTGTCTTGTAAAACAAACCTCAATATGTATAATTCTAGTTCTACTTTGCAATTATGTTCTCCTTTGTGCTAATCTATTACATAAATACTAATTAAAACATTGATGTCTGTGTTTGTATGGTGACAAAATGTGAAATGTTTTAATTGGCATGGAAACTTCTGTAAGATACGTCTTTGTGTTTATAGTTTGATTTCATACACTTAGAAAACTGCGTCATTACAGAAAGTTTTTAGTTAAATCAAATTCAGTTTAAAAGGACTAAACTAGTGCAGCCTCACTGCGAACTGGTTACAGAGGCCACAAATGTTCCTAAATGATGTTGTCCTAAATTATACACATCTGCAAGGCTTCAAATTAATTCAAACCTCCTGCCAAAAGCTTGTAAATCCACACTGCTATAGCTGGTAGCTTAGTGTCAATTCTTCTTGGCTCTGTGGACAGAAGCCAGCACATCTTCAGTCTCCTCTGCTGCAAATCCTCCTCTGACTGTTAAGAAAGTGAAACGAATCGGCTGGATATTTTCAGCCTCTGTAATTGCTGGGGCTGGTAAGTGGCAAATCTGCTCTATGCCCTAAATCTTCAGCCTGTGCCAGTTTATCTTCTGGTCAGGTTAATTGCTTCAGTCCGATCTGTTGGGAGAAAAAAGATAAACAGGTCTCACTTGGATGCTGACGGGTAACAAATAGGGATTAAAAGGGTGAAGGTTTTGATTAGTTTAAAGAAGTGTCCTACATTTTGGACAAAGTCAAATGAGAGAATGTGGACATGCAAAGTGACAGAAGATGACATCAGTACAGAAAAGTTGCTTTTAGGTGTGCCCAAAATATAATTAAGGGTCGCTTGCTGTAAGATTTCAAAACACCAACAGACCGATCTGATCAGAAAAATCTTTTACAATCTAAATGTGCATGAGCCAAAAACAGATCAGAACGCATCTTTGAAACAACACTGAGAGGAGATGTCTGCACAGACTTCAAAGGAGAATAACAACCACAGTCATCTTTGATCCTGCTGCCTTCTGGCAACTGATACAGAAATATCCACAGCAGAAGCAGCAGACTTTGCATGTAGTTATTTTGCTCTGCAGCTTAAACGACTGTTGAACTCATAATAGTTTATGTATAAAGTGTTGGGTATGATATATTCCTCTGTAGAAGGTAGTTGTTCATTACATTTAATATGTTATTTTAAATGTGAAATTCTGCAGACCTCATAAAGTAAAAGGGTGCTAAACTGATCTGCCCACTGTCTAGATTCATGACCCACTGAACCCTTAATTGATTTTGACCAATTGACCAGCCGAAAAGACGACCAACCAACCAACTGACTAAACAATGGATTTACTGACCATCCATCTAGCCGACCGACCGACCAACTAAACAACTGAAAAACCAACCAATGAGCCCCCAAACCAATGACTCAAACAACCAATGGACCAACCAACCGACAGGCAGACCAACCAGCAAAATACCTAACCAACAATCATAGAAACTTTGTGTGAAAAAGTAAGTAGAACCTTGTACTTCCACACTGGTTTAGACTGGAAGCAGACCGCCAGTTAAACCTTAATAAAGTGAAAGCAATCACAAATGCCTAAAAAGATGGCTTTTCAGTCAAAATTGCAATTCTGTATTCAGACGACAAAAACTTTGTAATATATGAATGACAGAAGCTGTGAATGAACCACAGTTTGTGTGAGCAAAGACAGCAGAAGAGAATAAAACGGTTGCAGTTTAATGGTATAATCGATTTGCAAATTTATTAATGACGTCATAACCTTTATATGACGAGTGCGGCTGCCATAGTAATGGGGACGCTGTCCCAGTCCGTTGTGGTGAAGAGAGAGCTGAGCCGAAAAGCGAAGCTCACGATTTACCAGTCGGTCTACGTTCCTACCCTCACCTATGGCCATGAACTTTGGGTCATGACCGAAAGAACGAGATCCCGGATACAAGCGGCTGAAATGAGCTTCCTCCGTAGGGTGGCCGGGCACTCCCTTAGAGATAGGGTGAGGAGCTCGGCCATCCGGGAGGGGCTCAGAGTAGAGCCGCTGCTCCTCCACATCGAAAGGGGCCAGTTGAGGTGGCTCGGGCATCTATACCAGATGCCTCCTGGACGCCTTCCTCGGGAGGTGTTCCAGGCACGTCCCACCGGGAGGAGGTTCAGGGGACGACCCAGGACACGCTGGAGGGACTATGTCTCTCGGCTGGCCTGGGAACGCCTTGAGCTCCCCCTGGAGGAACTGGAGGAGGTGTCGGGGAGAGGGATGTCTGGGCGTCTCTGCTGAGTCTGCTGCCCCCGCGACCCGGTCCGGAATAAAGCGGAAGACGACGAGTACGAGTATATCTTTTTAATTTTTTTTCTAGGCAAAATATGATAAAAAGCTCTAATTCATGTTGGAGCCGTAAACTTAGTTCAGCATATTTAGGTGTTGAACTATGAACATGAATTAATTTGTGATGAACTGGTACAACACTGAAACTGTTAATATTTGTCTGCAAACCATTGATAACTCAAGGACAAATCATGATTAGAGGACCAGCGTGCACCAGCAAGCATGGAGACAGGTGTTTCAGTGAGAGGATGGTGTGACCTGAACTTTAGCTGGATTACAGAATGAGGTAAGGACACGTCATCAGATCTTATTTTATCACTGGACGCTATGAGCTAAACTCACAGATATGCAGCCCAAATGGGCATTTCAGTGTGACAACTAAGAAGGTACTCCATTCATCTAATATATGCTATATATATATATATATATATATATATATATATATATATATATATATACATATGTATATACTTTACTTTGAGCTTTAGAAGAAGGTATATCATTTGGTAATTATTTTATTTGTTAGAATTTTGAAAGATGTAGCAAGTTTTTGACAAAAATCACTCTGTGTCAAAGAAATACTTTGCTGAATCTACTATTCCACACATTGTATTGAATTACAGTCCACATTTTCCTCCTTCTGGACTTGCTGTGACAGGATGTAACTGAAATCCATTGCAGAAGAACTTCATCTACTTAACTCTGCTCTGGACAACAGAAAAATCCACTCTGACAAAATCAGACTTCACAGAGAAGTGCTGCTTTTTGTCAATAACATCCTATTAAGCGGAGGGGACATGTCAGCGTAGGAAAGGGCCTAATCCAATCAGTGGGGTAATTAAAAACACACAGCACAGCAGGAGCAATGGCGGATGGCTGCATTGTCAGGAGTGGCGTTCAGCATTTAGCACAGTGGAGCAATAACTGTGGTCAGACCAGAATAAAGTGAATTCAACAGGAAGTTTTAGTACAAAGGCTCATCCTTTTGATCCACCTATCCTCATCCTTTATATTGCCTTGCAAATACATTCATACCCATAAGCAATCACATTTTGTCACATTACACCCACTAGCTTCACTGTATTCTATTTGGGATTTTATGTGATGCATAAATGTAAAGCAGAATGAAAAAGATGCCTGGTTTCGAGATTTTTCTACAAATAAAAATCTGAAAACTGGTAAGCATTTGCATTCAGGTCCCTTTACTCTTATACATAAATAAATAATTCCCAATGCAACCAATTGCTAATTTGTAAATACAGTCCACCTGTGTGTTATTTGAAGTATTTTATCTGAACTTATTAAGTCTCAAATCATGAAGTCAGTTTGGTCCACTTCTTCAAAATGTTTGCAAATGCACTGCTATCCTAAGCTGTCTATTCTGCTTTGGTGAGGACTTTGACTAGGATATTACAACACCTTGTGTTTCTTTTTCTTCCCTTCAGCTGTTGGACTCTAGAATACTTATGTTAGGAGCTCGAGCTCAAGGCAAAGACTGAGGGCCTACTACATTTGGCTGCAAAAATATTCCCAGTAATTAATCATGCACCACAGTGCAGCTTCGGTGCCTTACAGAAGTACATTTTGTTTTTATTTTGTCACATTACAAGCATTTTATTTGAATTTTACACAAGTGACCAACCAGTGCAAACGGAAGTAAAAGGAAAGTGATAGAAATTTTCTTTTTAAATAAAAACCTAAAAGAGTGTGGTGGGTATTTGTATTCAGACCCCTTTACTCTGATTTCCCTCAATGAAATTCAATGCAAACAACCGCCCTCAAAAGTCACCTCATAACAGGGTCCGTCTGAGTGTAATTTATTCTCAGTATAAATCCAGCTGTTCTACAATGGCCTCAGAGGTTTTTTAGAGAACATTAGAGAACAAACAGCACCATGAAGACCAAGGAACACAGGCGTCAGGACAGGGATAAGGTTGTGGAGAAGTTAGGTTATAAAACATTATTCCAAAAGCTTTAAACATCTCATAGAGACACAAGATTCAATTCATTATCTGAAATGCAAAGACTATTGTGCAACCACAAATTTTTGTCTTTTAACTCTAAAAACCATGAATCATGTGTTAGTCTATCACCTAAAATTACAGTAAAATAAATTTAGCAAAGCACTGTATATGGAATTAGCTCATCTGGCTTCATTTTTCTGACAGCATTTCTTCATAATTAACATCTCATATCCGCCCTGCTCTGCTTATTCCATTTTCCTCCGTGTTTGAGACCACCACCTCACTACTCCCTGACAAGACTCCTGCCAGCGCTGAGCTCCAGCCAGCGTGCACTTGGAAAACAAACCACCAGATGTCACCCACGCCTCAGTGCCTCCAAGCTGTGTCTTTATGAGGCCTAATGAATTTAGTTTTTTGGCTCTGTCACACTGGTTGCTCGGTGCACAACAACATGATGTGCAGGAAATCAGTTTTGAACAAATTAAAAAAAGGGCAACAAGATGCTTCAATTCTGCTTCCTTTCCTGCTCCAAATGTGCAGTTTTCCTGCTTTACTTGACTCTGTCATCATTCTTTTCCCCTCCAAGGGCCACTCGCCATCCTGTGTGCAGTAGAGCATGAATGTGTACCTCCGGATGTGCGACAGGCTTCCTGGGTGAGAGAGGGGGGTAATTCCGAAGGGCAGCAGAAGTAATAGGGTAATCTATTATACAGTCTAAGTCTTTCTTTCTCATTTTCTTGCCCCCATCCCCCTTTCTATGCCTCGGTCTTTCAGCTTCTCACTGCCTCTGCCCTTGCATCAGCATTTCACGAGGACAAATGAGGAGTAGAGTTTAACTATGCACATTCCCAGTGTCCTCCTGCAGAGCCCAGCACTTTCTCAATTAGACCAGTCTGCACCGCTGATTCAAAGATCTCACGCACACATGCACAGGGCTTTCAGTCCAGCGGTGCACGGCCATCACCACTGTATTGTGTTACCATAAGTGAAAGAATCTGTCATGGAGATTTCTGAAACATGCAGCGCTGCACATGTTAACAAGAGAGAAGACAAAGCAGGGATGTGTGAAGGAAGGAGGATGAATGTATGAACCTGATAGAGATTCAGAGAATAATCCACAGATTACTGCGTAAGAGATGAGGAGGAAACTGGCTGCTAGAGGAAACCAAACTTTTCTGAAATATCTGCTGTTTAATTTTTTTTGCTTGTTATTTTAGTCAAATTTTGATACATTTTTTTTGATAAAATATCATTTATTGTCATTATTTTTATGATTTTATCTGTTTTTTACTTTTCCTAAATTATTATTTTCTGTAAATTTATTTGATTAGTTACGTTTTTATTTTACGTTTATTAAACCTAGGATACATTGAGAACGGGATCAAATTTACCGTGCAGCACTAAGGTCACTTACCCACATAGGTCCTAGCCAACATAGATAAATACATTTACATGTTCTTTTTTAATTTGTATTTATCATTTTTTTATGATAATAACAGACAAATATACATAACAAAATAAAGATTCAATCTAGCCTGAATTATACGATATAGTTTCCATCCTTTCCACTTTTTCTCATCGTTTTTCAGTATTTCCCACCTGAATGATCTCGTTCTGCTCCTTTTCCCAACAATCTTTCTGGTTTGGATCATCCGTTCAGCCAATTAAAAGCTCTCACCCCCTTCCTTATCTACAACCCTTTCATTCACATCCCTTTCATTTTCCTTTCTTTTCCATTTTAGGCCCTCCTCCCTGACAGGCGAGACAGCTCACAGCTTTCAACTCCTCCTCCTCCTCCTCCAGCGAGCACATGCTCATGCTCCTTCCATCTGATACCGACTGGATGCGGAGCAAAGATTTGCCAGCAGCTTCTCCAGTCTCCGCTCCCATCTTCATCTTCTCTCCATCCCCTTCTCCTCTCCCATCCAGAGCTTCTCCGTTTTCTTTTTGCTCCGGTTGTTCCCGACCAGGATGTGGCACTCTGTGGCTCTTCTCCTCTCTGGACTTTCCGCTTTGATCAACGGTGAGTCTGACTTCATCTCTCCTTGTCTTTCATTCAGGATTCTGGTCTGGTTGCAGAAGTGGCATTTTATAGGAATACAGTCAGGAATGGGTGCTCTTCCCTCAGGTTTCACCTAATATTAAAATAAAAATTTTAGGGAGAGCGTTGCTCACCTGTTTGCTTATCTGTTTACATTTAGTAGTTCCTTTAAGATTAATGTGCTCTTGTTTGTCTGGAGACATATGTTCCGTGCTTGGATGGCATTTTTTACCAGACAGACTGACACCACAATGACAGCTGCAGCACACAGAGAGATGCCAGCTGTCAGAACATTACATCTCTCCAAAATTGTCTTTCTGGTCAAATCTGCGCTCATATCAAGGGTCTCCCTCCCCACCCGCAGAAACGCACTTCAGTTTAACGACACGTACAGATCAGCATCTTGCTTCTCGCCTCCCTGTTGCTGCAGCCGAGAAGCTGTGTACGTTTTGGGCTGACGGGGGATGACAGAGCTGAGAGGCAGAGTGGGTGAACTTTCCCTACAGGCAAAGAGCAGCAGCACTGAGATGGTGTTCAGTTTGAGTTTATGACGAGGCTGTAGCTCAATCACCAGAACGACATAAAAGACAGGAGGACAGGGAAGGTAAAAGTTTCAGACTGTATTGCTGCAAAACAAGAAACACTCTGAAACATCCAGAGCTTTTCTGTCACTCAGTTTGAAGCAAACTGCCTGGAGTGTGTCTGATGTTTCTCTGACTTACATTATCATCCGTTCTCCTTTTTTACAGCACTGTGCAAAAGCTTTAAATCACTCCCAATTTCTTGAAGCTTTGTTTCCAATGAGACAGACTTTAAAACTCTCTCTCATAGTAATGTTTTCTTCGCAATTTGGCTGCTTTTTCACTCATCTTCTGTGCAGTCCTTGTACCTGACCTTGACAGAACACTGTTAAGTATGCCCTTACAAATGAATAAGCAATGGATGGAATAAGAAGTGTCGATCTAATAAAAAAAAAATACTTAAAGCGAATAACAGTGTATGAAAGTCATGTCTTAAGGAAACCGCAGACAAAAATCTGCCAAAACATAAGACAAGACATAAGAGATGGATCAAATTTCAGCTTATCATCTACTCAGTGTAGAGATTACAGCCAATAAGTCCAAAATATGATTATTCTCTAAAGCTCTGTTATGTTGTTTTCACCTAAAGAAATGAGAACAAATTGTGTCTATTAGATGAGCCACTGGCAACTTATCCCACTGTCCTCCCCACAGCATGATGCTTCCACCACCATGCTATCTATCTATCTATCTATCTATCTATCTATCTATCTATCTATCTATCTATCTATCTATCGATCTATCTATCTATCTATCTATCTATCTATCTATCTATCTATCTATCTATCTATCTATCTATCTATCTATCTATCTATCTATCTATCTATCTATCTATCTATCTATCTATCTATCTATCTATCTATCTATCTATCTATCTATCTATCTATCTATCTATCCATCCATCCATCCATCCATCCATCCATCCATCCATCCATCCATCCATCCATCCATCCATCCATCCATCCATCCATCCATCCATCCATCCATCCATCCATCCATCCATCTATCTATCTATCTATCTATCTATCTATCTATCTATCTATCTATCTATCTATCTATCTATCTATCTATCTATCTATCTATCTATCTATCTATCTATCTATCAAAACACTTTCCTAATGAATTTTTGACGTAAATCACAGCCTTCCTCAGTACAACAAACGTTTTGTGAAATCATATTCATATCTGTGGTTTCATTAATTACATACTTTGTGTTTTAATATTTTGCAGATTTGTAAAAGTACATGGAGCATTTCCTAAATATTCTGAATTTTTATAGTGCATTTTAAACTTAATGAGCTTCACAATCGCATATCATTTACAAAAACATTGAGCATTGTCCATAAATCTTCGGTCTAGCCTTATTATTTTCATGCAGCATGGTCAGGCTATCTTGTAATCTTTAAAAGACGATCTCAGTTTTGTTCTTTAATGCTTGCAATGTCTTGGTTGGGAATTTTTCTGGTGCCTAGGAGATATATGCCCCCGGAAAATGGGTTTGACAACTCTTAAGGACATTTTCTTTTTTTTTTTGATTGATTGATTTATAGGCGGTTGCTGATAATTTTGTCTCCTCTCCATTTGGTACATTTTCTGCTTTATACCCGACTGATTCGAGTATGAAAGGAACAATCCATCAATGGACATTTCGAACCTATCATACATTAATTTAAACCCACCATGTAGATGTTTATTACTGTACAACTGATTATTGATAATATTTTGGATCTTCTCTCTAAAGAAATGTATCAGTGTGACTCCGATAAATTTATATTATTTGCCAACAGGGGATTGTTCAGAACGTCTTTTGTTTGATCTCATGATTCAGTAGTCAATTGGAAATAAGGTGTAAAGTAAAATCTCAAGAACATAGAATGACATTTATTTATTATACATTAAATTCATCAAAATGCTTTTATGTACCAAGAGACTGAAACGCAGTGTTGGAGTAAAAGGTAAGAAATGGTTGGTTTATGGTACAAAACAAGGGTAGAAATTAGCCAGGAGCCTTCATAAGGCAAAGTATAATTGTCTTAACAAAGAAATAGAAATGATTATGAAAATAAGTGAAAAAACTGCCAGAGTTAATAGAAAAACATTAAAAGATCTTCAGCAAACTATTGGCCACTTCAAAAGTTTTTTGGAGGTTACCGCTGGTGTTTTCAAGATTTATTCTTTGAAGCAGAATATAAGGAAAGATTGAGAGCTTTGTTTACATGAATGAAAAGAAATCAGAATTCATTTTAGTTTAACAAGCCAACCTATACAATGATTGCAAAAGTCATCAGTTTGTTAGACTCCTATTAACACCTATCAGACAGCCTTTATATGAGGAATTTATAATGTTTTTCCTTCAGCTTTGGCTTAAAGTCTCCTACCATTCATATTATTCGTTGAAAGAGTAATTCATACTTTAACTTTTTGTGGTCCATTGTCTTTTTATTGCTGCTCTTGATCAATTTTCACTGAATAGGTTTTATCACACCCACCTTTTATTGGTTTTGTGATACTGGCTTCCCTGACATCCTGTCATAATCTGCTTGTGTTTGGGGTTTTGAGTTCTGTTTACTTCTCTTCACTGCTACGTTCTGCACTTGCCTTATTTTAGTTCCTTCACGTTTATTACATTCATTCTGTTTAGGCGTTTGTTCCTTCCCTGGTTAGATGTTTAGTTTGTGTTTTCCCGTAGATCTGTTGGTAGTCTCTTTGTTTGCTTATTTCTGTTCACTCAGATGTTTTCTGAGTGAACCTCCCTGCTCTCCACGTTCTTCTGTGTTAAATAGTCACTCTCCTTCAGTTCTTCGGCATTCCTTCTCAACCAGCTGCTCCTGATTCTCGATTACCTCCCCTAGTTTATTGGTCCATACTCCACTTCCCTCTGTATTTAAACTCTCTGGTCTTCATTGTTTGCTGCTGGTTCCTCCTGATATCTACCATGAATGCTACCCTGTATCTTCCTGCCATGTTTCGTGCCTAGCCATTCTGTAAGTCTTTTGTTTATTATTATTAAAGCTACTTCTCTACTCACCATGCGGCTCCCTTGCTCTGCTCTGCATTTTGGTCCAACCCAAAACCAGCAGATTATGACACCTCCATTTCAGGATCCAGTTTAAAATGCTATTTCTTTGTTCCACCAGTGTGGCACCACCTTGAATTTACAGCCTCAAGTTTTAGGCAGAGTAGTGAAGGTCTACAACTGATATTTCTAGACGCAGGTTAAAGACATTTGATTGTGATTATTTATTTATTTGTTTCCCATTCGACCTCAATCTGTGGATCAGCCAACCTCTTCCATATATAGAAGCCCAGAATTTCGATAATTTAAAATCAGTCCTAAAAGTGGTTTTGTTGTCTCTGTGTCCTGTTGAAGCGGAGTCTTTGCTTCGCTTCACTAGAAAGTGCAGTTGCTTGGAGACTTAACAAACCAGCATCCTGTGGGTGGATTTAAAAGCGTTATGCTTCAAATTCACTTTGCCTGTAATTCACCACAGGGGGCACTGATTGTGACAAAAACTGTGATTTCTAACAATACAATATTGGCAACATTCATATATATACGTAATTTCTGCTCCAATTCTTGCCAGATTTGTTAATTTAATGTGCACAGGCCTGGGTTTCTGTGTGACAACTATGTCACCAGAATAGCCATCTTATTGTTAGTGAGCCATCCATTAAGTCTCACTTTTTCCGGTGTAATGAGTCTGGGTTTTACCTGTAAGGGTTTATGTGATGAAGGTGACAAAACCTTATTTTCCAGAAATTGTCTGTCACTCCACTCAAACTATAAATTGAGGCTTATTTTCAAAGATAGTTATTTACTTTAAAAACAAAGAATAGGTTGAATATGTTTTATTTATGGCTCAAAATCTCTAGGTTTTATGTCTTATGGCCCTAAGATATGATATTTGCCCTTTAAGATGTTGCACTAAAACTTGAGGAGTATTGCATAAAAACTCTCTGGTTTTCATTTACCTTGCAACCTAGCATGCATGATAGTTGGAAACTTCAGACTCTCCAGAATCCTGGGTTTACCAATTGGGAGAAGAGCTGAAAAGAAATTATGCAAAACAATCTTTAATTTTTAATTTCTTGGTACATTTACCGTCGACCTTCAGACCTTTGAAAGCACTAATTCATGCCACTTTTGCCATGGATTCTTCAAGTTTCCTTTTAAATCTCTCTCTTTAATTTGTCACTGGATTGTATTAATCTGTTATAATTGTTGAGTAATATATTCTAAGTGAAGAGCAGGACTTTTATATCAAATCTCATTTGGAGACAACAACGGTAAATATAGGTGTGGCTAAAACTTACGTCACATTTCCCTTAAATTGGTTTTATATGTAAAAGCTCATTTTCTCTGAATTAAATCTTCCGATAAGGATCTGTTACAAATGGCTTTTGTCCACAGGTGTTCTTTAATCCCCAGTCCACTATACTGGTTGAGGTTTTCCATTAATGTTGGAATAATCTTTGTTGCAGATTTTAAAGGACATCTCATATAATCATTTTGCCAGATGTAAGTCTTGTTTTGCTTTTTCTTTAGTGTCGTTGCAGGGACCTCACCAGAGGAACCTGCTGAAAAACCTCCTGAAGGACTACAACCGGATGGAGCGACCAGTGGGGAATGACTCACATCCTCTGACGGTTTTCTTTACCCTCAGTTTGATACAGATCATGGACGTGGTAGGTGCATGCAAAGTGGAAACTACTCAGCTTATAGTTCATGATAGGTTCTCTTCCATTTATGTTACTCATCTATCTGAGCCTCGAAGCTTTGCTCTCTCTTTCTTTGTGTATTTTGTGTGTTTTTATGTTTTTCGAGCCACAGTCCTGTGGTCTCATTCAGTAGAGAGGAACTTCTCAACATCAGAGAGTCCTCTCTTGGGATTTTTTCACCATCTTTCATCTATCCGAGGTTCACTGAGCTTCGGGCAAGTGGAGCTGCGGCACTCCATGGGATCCTGCGCCGGAGAGGGAAACGTGCTTGTAAAACTCCGCAAAAGTCTATGAACACCACTGCCTTCAATTCACCTGGCAAATGTCCGCTCTCTAAGCAACAAGATGGACGAGCTGCTTCTTCTTACCTGTAAAAACATGGACCTCCACGGATCAGCGGTTCTCTACTTTACCGAGACATGGCTGAGTTAAAACATCCCGGACCGAGCACTGCTGTTGCCGGGCTTTCAGCTGTTCAGAGCTTTAAAAGACTCATATCATGCTGTTACCAGGGCTGCTCTGGGTTTTTCAGATCATTATCTAATCCACCTCATCCCAACCTACAGACAGAGACTAAGAGCTTCCAAACCCAAGGTTCACACTGTTAAGAAGTGGACTGAGGAATCAAAGCAGACCTTACAGGCCTGCTTTGAATGCACAGACTGGACTGTTTTTGAAACCTCAGCCACTGACTTAAACCAACTAACTGATGTGGTGACATCATACATCAGTTTCTGTGAGGACATATGTGTGCAGACCAAGACCTTCTGCACCTTTGGGAATAACAAGCCATGGTTTACTCCACACCTCAGGAATCTGCGCAGGGAAAAGGAAGAAGTTCACAGCAGTGGAGATTGGGCGCGGTACAAGCAGGCCAGGAACAAACTAACAAAGGAGATCAAAGCAGCTAAGAGAAGCTATAGTGAGAAGCTTAAGAACAGCCTTTCTACTGGTGACACGTCAGCTTTATGGACTGGTCTGAGAAACCTGACTGCCTTTAGGAGCCCCCCCCACCCATCCTGAACAGAGTCGTCTCCTGGCCAACCGTCTGAATGGCTTCTACTGCAGACATGAAAGGAAGCCGTTCACACCTCAAATCATCTCCTCCACATCCCATTCAGGAACAAGTTCTTCCCACAAAACTACCAACCCCCCACCATCAGATCCTCTGCCCGCACTGAAGATCTCCGAGGAAGAGGTAAACAGGCTCTTTCAGCGCATGAAAACAAAGAAAGCTGGAGGACCTGATAACATCTCCCCGTCATGTCTGAAAGCCTGTGGAAATCAACTCGCCCCGATCTTCACAAGGATCTTCAACAAATCACTGGAGACGTGTGAGGTCCCCTCCTGCCTCAAACGATCCACCATCATCCCGGTGCCCAAGAAACCCACCATCCTAGGATTAAATGACTACAGGCCTGTAGCCCTGACGTCTGTGGTCATGAAATCCTTTGAGCGGCTGGTGTTAAAGCACCTGAAAGACATCACAGGCCCCCTGCTGGACCCTCTGCAGTTTGCTTACCGAGCAAACAGGTCGGCAGATGATGCTGTTAACTTAGGTCTACACTTCATCCTGCAACACCTCGACCATCCAGGGACGTACGCCAGGATCCTGTTTGTAGACTTCAGCTCGGCCTTCAACACTATCATACCAGACATCCTCCACCAGAAGCTCACCCAGCTCAACGTCCCAGCCTCCACCTGTCAGTGGATCAACAGCTTCCTGACGGACCGACAGCAGCAGGTGAGACTGGGGAGCATCTTCTCCCGATCCAGATCAATAAGTACTGGTGCCCCCCAGGGGTGTGTTCTATCCCCACTCCTCTTCTCCCTGTACACAAATGACTGCACCTCATCGGACTCGTCCATGAAACTCCTGAAGTTTGCAGATGACACCACTGTCATTGGACTGATCCAGGACGGTGATGAGTCTGCATACAGACAGCAGGTGGATCGGCTAGTACACTAGTGCAGTCAGAACTACCTTGAACTCAACCCACTCAAGACTGTGGAAATGGTGGTGGACTTTCGGAGAACACCACCCCCATACACCCCCCTCACCATCCTCAACAACACCGTAGCAGCTGTGGACCACTTCAGGTTCTTAGGAACCACCATCTCTGAGGACCTGAGATGGTCTTCACACATAGACACTGTTCGGAAGAAGGCCCAGCAGAGACTGTTCTTCCTGAGGCAACTCAAGAAGTTCAACCTTCCACAGGAGCTGCTGGTCATCTTCTACACTGCCATCATTCAGTCTGTCCTGTCTTCATCCATCTCAGTGTGGTTTGGCTCATCCACAAAACAGGACAGGTCCAGACTGCAACGAATAATCAGGACTGCAGAGAGAATAATCAGGGCTGACCTTCCCTCCATCCAGGACTTATACAGGTCTAGGGTCAGGAAATGAGCTGCTAAAATCTCTGCAGACCCCACACACCCTGCACATAAACTGTTCAGAGCTTTACCTTCAGGTGGCGCTACAGAGCACTGTTCACTAAAACCAGCCGCCACAGAGACAGTTTCTTCCCCCAGGCTGTTTCTCTGTTGAACATTCAATAGAGTACAGAACAACAGCATACAGATGTTGCAAATGCACCTTTTTATTTATATATGTGTATATTGTATATTGTATATATGTATACTCTGTAATGAAAAAACAAAACCAGAGAGCAAAGTGTACCGGAGTCAAATTCCTTGTTTGTATGTACGAACTTGGCAATAAAGCTGATTCTGATTCTGATTCTGAAGGGTTAGACCATAATAATCCAACATTATGTGCTTTTGATCTTAATCTGTCTCTGCTTTTTTAATGCAGTCTTTCATGCCATTGGACCAAATCTTTTTTAAGTAATTTCCTACTTGATGATCTCATGTCAGGTACCAGCACAATTTAAAATGCTATTTGCCCTTTAAAAACCATATTTGGATTCATCGAGCTTGCTCTACTTATTCCCTCCTCCTCAGAGTCTCTAATGACTTGTTGTTGTGCAGTGGTGCAGGACAATTTGCAGTCGAGCACTGAAAAGAAATCAATATCTTTAAAACGGTAGACTGTTCAGTCTTACTCTGAAAACTAAAAATGTTGGCCAGGCATGTCAGCTACAGCTCAGATTTTGTTTTATTCCTATTTGTTATTTAGAAGTATTTCTGTAGCTAAATCGACCCTTCAGTTTTCTTCAGTTACTCCTAAAGAGGGAGTTCTGCAGGGTTCTGTTCTTGGCCCTTCTTTACTGATGACATTCAGCTTTTTATTGCTTTTGAACCCTTGTGTGCTGTGAAAGTTTAAGTCCTACAAAATTGTTTGAAAAACATAAACTCCTGGTTGTGTGATACATTTCTCCCGTTGAACAAGGAGGAAATGTTGGCTCTTGTTTGATAGTAATAAATGAATTAACCATATATTAAAAGTGCATTTTTCTGTTTTTATCAGCTAAAAAATATTGATAAAAGAAGCAATAATATATTCAATGCGGAGATGGCAATGGGTTATTCAGGCTGTTCATTTGCTCTCGGAGAGATCGCAATTTTACTTCCCACATTGAAATGTCTCTGGACCACCTAAAGATTGTAAAAAATGCACCTTCTAGGCCTCTGACTTGATTTTTCAGGTTCTTCAAAGACACACTTTCTCTTATTGCAATACAGAAAGGAGCTATGTGAATATAGTTTGCTTACTTACATACTTTCTTAACTGTTCATGATGTGGTTACATCCATCAAATGGATAAATCACATAATAAATGGAAAGCCTTAAAATGCTGCAAAATCATATAACAAAACACTCCAATTCTGTGTTTCAGGATGAGAAGAACCAGGTGTTAACCTCCAACATGTGGCTTCAGATGGTAAGGACTGTCTGTTTGACTTTTCTGCTGTTGTTGGTGTGCGGTTTTTATGAACCACTTTATATAATCCGTAACACCAAAATTAAGGTCACAAGACTTGCTGTAACCCAGTATTTCCAAATTTAGAGCTGAGAAAAACAGGCTTCTCTTGGGAAAGTACCATTAAAAGACTGCTCGTCCAAAAGAAAAAAAAAAAGAGTCATCACCTAAATTCAACTGTGCAAGTGCATTCATTGTAAAAAGATTGTACACCCTTTAATTCTTGGTAAAAATAAATGATCTGGTCTTTTGTGGGCTTTTGCTGCTGTGTTTAGTATTATTTTCCGGTTAATGGCTATTTAAACCAAGCTTCAGCTGTTTGACAGATAGTATTACATTTAAAAGAAAACTTTTGTCAACTGAAGGTGCCCAGGTCCTGTAACGGCAAAATAAGCCCAAATCATCCCTCCACTACCATACAGTTAGAAATGTTTTGTTATTCAGATGCAACTTTGAGAAATATCTTATCTTATGGGGGAATGGACCTTATTCTAGCAATCTATCTAAGAAGGTACATGTTTATGGAAGTTTTCTAACAATAACACCAAGAACGTTAACATTTAATTACATGTTATGGCTTGAAGAGATGGAAACTTAACTCTTTAGTCGTTTGTGATACCTGTGAGCTTTGCACTGTCTTGGCCTTGTTGTTAATGTTTTCCCCTTGTGAGTGGTCTTTCTTGATAATATAAGATGCACTTAACATTAATTGGACAGTTGCTTCATTGCTGAATTATTTCCTTCATGACACTGTGAAAATGCACCGCTGTATGCTCCAGCCCAGTTAACTGCCTGAACTTCTGTTTTTATAGAGGTGGTCACACCTGCCAATGATGAAATTATGAAGTGCATTTGATTAGCAGTTGCTTTTTTAATTATGGAACCTGGTAAGGATTAGATTATTTTTATTACATCATGATAAGTAAATAGGTAGAATTAATAGACAGTGAACATTGTCAGGGTATTCTAACAGAGAAGAGCATCAGCAATTCACATATTTCAACTGAAAACATGTTATTTAACCATAACTGTTGCAGAGAGATGCTTCCTGTTTGTTAAGTAATGCTATGAGACGGTTCGCCCCTCTCCAGTATGTGCCTAAGAATGAATAATGCTGAAGTCTTTGCAAGTATTTGATACAACTTTGCATGCTGCTATTGCATACTGTGAAGTTTTTTAAAGTGCATGAATATTGAAACATGGTTCAATGAAATATTAGATTTCTCTCTTGGCTGGGAGTGCTCTTTGGTATTAATCTATTTCTGTTCATCTGGAACTGAAGATAAAGTATCTTTCCTGTAAATCTGCTGGGCCACGTCATCTTATCTGTCTCTGTGGGTTTAAAGAGTTGGTATGACCACTACCTCCAGTGGAACCAGAGCGAACACCCCGGAGTGAAAAACCTTCGCTTCACCACAGACCAGATCTGGACTCCAGACATTTTGCTCTACAACAGGTAAAACACCTGAACACACACCTCACACACGTTCATGCACATCAACAGCTGGTGACACTTCCTCCCCTGTCCTCCCTCAGTGCAGATGATGATTTCGACTCCACCTTTAAGACCAACGTTCTGGTGAACTCCAGCGGCTTTGCCAAGTTTCTGCCTCCAGGTTGGATTCTCCTTTTGCATTCATACTGCCTTTGAAAAGTATTCAAACCTTACAAACATTTCCATATCTATCTGCATTTCAACCAACAACCCTAATGTACTTCGTTGAAGTTTTATGTGATGGATCAACACAAAGTACTGCACAATTGTTCAGTGAAAGGAAAGGTACACATGGTTTTCCTCTTTTATTCTACAAATAAAAATCAAAATGGGAAATGCTATTGCATTTTATGTAATTACAGTTTTGGGGTATGTCTCTGCCAGCTTTTAACTACTAGAGATTTAGATTTTCAAGCTGTCTTTGCAAAACAGCTCAAGCTCAGGCAGATTAGACAAAGAACATGTGTGAACATCACTTTTCAAGTTTTGCCACAGATTCAATTAGATTCAATCAACTATTCTATCACATGAAGGTCATTTGATCTGAACAATTATATTGCAGCTCTGGCAGGATGGTCAGGGTTGTTGTCCTGCCGGAAGTTGGACCACCAGTCTCAAGTCTTTTACAGCCTAAAACAAGTTTTCTTTCATGATTGCTCTGTATTCAGCGCCACCCTTCTTCCCATCAACTCTGACCAGCTTACCTGTACCTGCTAAAAGAAAGCAACCCCACAGCATGATGCTGCCACCAACATGTTTCACAGTGAACGTGGTGTTTTCAGGTTGATATGCAGAATCAGTTCCCAGCTGCAAATAATGTTTTACATGTTCAGTTTTGGTCTAATATGACCAGAGTACCTTTTCCAGATGTTGCTGTGCTCCCTACACAGCTTGTGAAAAACTGCAACTGGAATTCTTATAGCTCTCTATCAACAATAGCTTCTTTCTTGCAACTCTTTCATAAATACTAAGTGTCAAGTTATGGCAGTTGTCAAAAGATTCTCCCACCTGAGCTGCAAATGTCTGCAGCTCCTCTAGAGTTACCACAGGTGTCTTGTCTGCTTCTGTAGTTAATGCTGTCAGTCATCTCTTGGTAGGTTCAGAGTTGTTACTTACTCTTTCAGTTTTCATATGACAGATTAAACAGAGCTCAGTGAAGCATTTGGAATTTGGGATATTGTTTCATAACCTAATTGTGCTTTAAACTTCTCCACAACCCTCTCCCTGTTGTGTCTGGTGGGTTCCTTGGTCTTCATGAAGATGTTTGTTCACTAATGTTCTCTAACAAACCTTTGAGGCCTTCTGAGAACAGTTGGATTTTTATTGAGATTACGGTATAGAGGTGATCTCTGTTTTTTTTTTTTTTACTTGACTTCTGCAGAGAGTTTGGTGCACTGGATTTTCTTCTTTATAAAAAAATATAATCTTCGTTGTATTTTACAATTATGCATTACTTTGCTATCATAAAATCCCAATAATATACATTGATCGTGGTTAGAACGTAACAAAATGTGGAAAAGGTGAAGTGGTATGAATACTTTGGCAATGCTCTGTTTTGTATATAATCGAAATTGTTCCCTCTCTCATCATCCTTGTCTGTTACCTCATTTCCCGGAGGTGCAGCATCTCACCCTGCAGCCTCTATAAGCCTTCTTGTTTGTACATTTGACATGAATATTTCATCGACATAAAAACAACATTTGTCAGTATAAACTGCTTAGAGCGCTCACTTCCTCCTCCTTATATCTAGACCTCATGACGGGCTTTCCTACAGGTAACGACTCCCTTGGGTTTTCACGGGTTTTTGCTTTGTATTTTCTCAGGCCCTCCCAGATTAAAGGAGCCTCAGACTGAATCCTATTGTGGAGTTGGGGGTTAGAGCTTCAATTACCCACTACAGTAAAAGGCTTGGACTTCATTCAGGTCATGGACCAGATTTATTGAATCATGGCTTCTGAGTGTATTTATGACTCCTCTAATTTTTGATCTAAATCAGAGTCTGTAAAAGGAAGATCGAAAGGAAAAACTCTGGTGTGGAAAGGTAGATTTATGATGGCCTGACCAATGTTACAAGTATAGTTAGGGATTCTGACTACTGTGAGAGGATCTTATTGACAAATAATAGGCTCCAGGTTTCATGCGTAAAATGACAGCCAAAGTTATTGGAACAACTTGTAAAGATGGATAAAACATCTAAAATAAATGTATCTTCTATTGCAGTGATCTCATAATACTTTAGACTACATTTATTCAGTAGGGGAAACATCCCATGTGAAGAAATTAGGTTTTGACAAAATTACTTGTGGAACAGTTTTTGGTACCTCTAACAATACTTAATGATTGTTTGAATTTTTGCATTACCATTTTAGGAGTTCTATTAACTTTTCATTAATAATCCATGACTTTCTATTTGCCTGTGATACAAAAGCCTATTTCCTTTAGCCACTGGCTACCACGCTGGAAGAGGTCTCATATTTATCGTGCTTCCAAGCACTGCGAGTAGGATGGTAAGGGTGAAAAAAATCTTCGAAGTTCTCTGCTTTAAAGCTTGGCACCTTATGGTCAGCAGGTCTTTTGTCTGCATAAAGTTGCAACATTACTGATCAATATAATCAGGAATAGCAGTATTCTGCTGCAAAGTCTGTTGTTATACAGACTATTTATGCTGCTGAGTGCATAATAATAATAATAATAAGAGTGAGTTGTTCTAAATAAAATAATTCCTTAATCAGGGACTATGTTATTACCTACTGCAAAGAAGTAATTAGGAGATTTATCAAATTAATATTATCAGCACTCAAATCAATTACATAAAACTAAGTATTATTTTAATAACTAATTGCATCGAGATCTGTCTGCTAATGAAGCACAAACAAAATAAAACGAGCATTGCAGAGGAGTGGGCTCGAGTCATGTGACTTACAATCACGTGAGCCACGAGTCACAAATTTCATGACTTTAGACTCGACTTGATGACTTCATTAAAAACTTTGGACTCGACTTGGATTTGAGCCTTTTGACTTGAAAAGACTTGATATCTTACACCAAACAGAAAGTATGTTACAAAGGAAAAACGCAAGAGCAAGTGTCACTGATTCTTAATTGCAAGCCCAGAGAAAGGCCAATCGTACAGGTTGCCAAAGCTGCCACAATTGTGTGGGTAATTGTATTGGGTGAAGGACTCAGTGCAAACGGTTCTCAGACAGAGAGCAACCCTGATGGCTTCCCTGAAGTTATAATCAAGGTGTTTTTTTTCTTAGAATGAAAACAAAATAGAGCAAAAAACATAAGTTTAAATGTCCTCACCACCTCCTCATGTCAAGCAGGTGGGTTACCCACAGAAAGTATTCTTTGTCTTCATCATTTAAGTGTTAGGTTGTTGCAAATGCTTCAGTATTATAGTTTAGGTTTAATGACGATATGTAAAAAAATACTTTATCTTTTCCTTCCACATGCAAAGATATAAATTGCCTATTTAAATGCATGCCAGATTTACTAATGCCTGCTTCGATCTTCCCCTTTCGACCTGCCCTGATGGCTCTTAAGATAATCTTATGAGAAATTCTTGCCATGTGTGGTGTGTTAAGAGTGATCTAGTCTACTTGGAAGGACATTGGGACCTCAAATCGGTGATATTCTACATGTTGGATCATCTCGGCCCGATATCCTACAGTGAGGGGTGTTCCCCACATGCATGGGAAGAACATGCAAACTCCATGCAGAAAGACCCCCGACCAGGAGTCGAACCGAGGAACCAAGACAACAGGGCTACCAACTGCGCCTCCGTTCAGCCTTGAATCAGTTAATGTTAGATATATTAATTCCCAGCCAGTTTGTGATGCGTTCTCATAATCCCCACATCTAACGCAACAGAGAAAGATTATGTGTAATTTAACTTGCTTTTACAGACTACAAGGTAATTAAAAATAAATTGAGTTTGTAAAACATGGGCTGAAAACGTAAGTGGAGAGGCAACAACATCTAACTTCCTTCTCACATTTAAACTTAAACAAAGAACGGTGAATCAAATAATACATATATATAGGAACTAATGTATGCTTAATTTGAGTTTAACAAGTATTTTTGTGCTCACTAATTTAATCCTGGAGCCTGAGAAGTCACATGGATTGAGTCTGACCTACAAACAGTCAGTACATCTGAGCTGGCAGATAGCTGCATAATAGTCATGTCTTATAAAATGAACTTGATCTGCAATTAATTGTCATACAGTTCTATCAATAATTCTTGTTATTTTCATGATCTGATGTAAAATCAGGTTTGTACTGTTGCAGCTGGTTAATGTGGAAATTATTTTTATTTCGTGTAGAAATCTGGTTAGATTTTATTCAGTTCATTATCTTTTAAACTTACTGGATGTTTGGATGGTTTCACTTAATATTTTTTGCGAAAGCCAACATCAGCAAGGATTTTCAAATGATTTTGAAATCTGGCAAACAACAACACCTTTTTAAAATTATTTACAAATCTCTAAAATATTATTATTCTACATATTTGGTCAAATGACTTTTATTTAAGATTCGAAATTAAACCTTGGCATGTGACAAAAAGGTTGTACCTACACTCCAGTGTTAGAGAAAAGAGAATGATATGAAGATAATGATCCTTGTGGATAAAAGTATCTCCCTGGCTAAATGTTTATGTTGATAGTTCACCAACGACTAATTGCTTGGTAGAAATGCAATAATACCTACTTCTAATACTTCTGCTATTCTTAATAATTATCAGAAAATTGTAATATTAATACCGAGTCTTATCTTGGTTCCTTCTGGTTCTCAATAATGTGATTACTAAAAACAATTTCATCCCTATGAAGTGGGTGCAAGAACAAATTTTTCCAGAGCAAAGAGTGCATGAAAATAATTTCATAGCATAAATCAGAGATTAACCTCTGCATGCTCTCAAACTAGAATTCAGCCTGCAAACTTCTTCTTTCTCGTCTAAAAACTCTGAGGGCTGATTTGCATGTCGACACCTTCACAATGAATGTTTCTGTGAGCTGCAAGGGTCCCATGACATTTTGCCTTTGTGTGTGTGTGTGTGTGTGTCTGCCTATTTTACCAGGCCTGATTAATTTTGTCCCTTAAGTACATTAAGAGCTGCAGTTTGCCAGCACACCACTGTGCGGATCATTGTGATTCCCAGGGATAACACCCTGGGAAGGGTGCCGTGCTGATGCATACGTGTGAGGGCATTAATTTTGCATGATAAAAGGCAGCAATCTCATTAGGGCAGTGACTGTAATCTCATTCTTTTTTCAGCGGAGCTGTGGGTGTTTTTATTCTGTTGATGCTGACACTTAGTAAACAGCTGTGTGCAGGCAGAGCGAGGAAGAGAAAATCTGTCGAGCAGAGAAAAGTGCCAGGATTTTTATAGACATGTCTTTGATGAGAGGCAGTTTGTTATCTAGTGTCGGCTTTCTTTTATTCAGCCTCCATACTGAGTTTCAAAACAGTAAACTCTTTGGACTGCTGCTATTGGCTGTGCTGCAGAGTCAAAGTGAATAGAAGGTCTAACAAGCTTATTGATATCTGCACAGCTGATCTGAGCCCCCAATGTGTCTTCCTCTGTCTCTGCAGGATTCTGCTGAGGTCAACAAAGTCATCTTGTCAATTGATTGTCTGGATGTAACTCCCTGACCTCTCCCCTCACATCTTTTTCTCAGGAATATTTATGAGCACTTGCAACGTGGACGTTCGCTGGTTCCCGTTCGACATCCAGAAATGTGAGTTAAAATTTGGCTCTTGGACCTACGACGGCTGGCTGCTGGACCTCCAGATGACCGATGCAGACACCTCGGGATACATGCCCAATGGAGAGTGGGACCTAATCGGTGAGAATGAGGAAATATCTCAATCCTCTTTTAAAAAAAAACTTCCATCGTGATTAATCACAGCCAGCTTCTTTTGTATTCTTACAGGTGTTCCTGGCACCAGAAATGAGGTATTCTATGATTGCTGCAAGGAGCCTTACCCGGATGTGACGTTTGTGATCACGATCCGGAGGCGGACGCTCTACTACGCCCTGAACCTGCTCATCCCGTGCGTGCTGCTTTCTTCTATGACCCTGCTGATCTTCGTGCTGCCAGCCGACTCCGGAGAGAAGATCTCGCTGGGTGAGTACAGCAGAGCAGATGAACAGATGGCCACTGCAGAGAAGCTGAAGTGCTCAGTTTTACTCTAATGTCAAAATCAAATGTAACATTACAAAAAAAGCTCAAATGAACTGAATGTGGTCTGAACTTTATCTAAATTACAACAAGAGTTCAGTTTAACCATATCCATGAGATAAAACCAGATCTTTACCCATGTGGAGCTCCTGTTTGGGGGTCATGGGGGTTTATTTGTCCTGTCCATTTGTGTTTTGTGCATCAGTAGAAGGCATACAACTGTGTCCCTGGGTTGTGGTGGTACCTGTTTGCTATCTGGTTTTGGTATGCCCAAAGCAAGGGCTGAATTCACATTTCTGGCACAAATCTAGGCTGGTTCCCAGTGTGGGTTGGATTCCTACAGAGCTGATGTTGTCTGGGATCTTGTTTGTGCTGTTCAAGGACAGAATATAAAGTTGAAACCTTGGGGTACCATTTTTGCACATGATGTGTTTCTGTTGAGGTTTCATCCATTATCTTCAGTGTGCACTGGACCGATTTTAGTCAGAATGCAAGTCTGAGGCTATGGTTCTTAAGAAAAAGGTGGACTCTGGGTCTGGAGTCAGACTCTACCTCAAGTGGATGAGTTCAAGTATGTTGGTGCTTTGTTCATGAGTTATTTCAAGATGGAGCAGAAGATGGATAAATGGACTGGAGCTTCGTCTGCCTTAATTTGGGTTTTGAGCTGCCGCTTCTCTGCACCAAAAGGATTCAGCTGAGGTCGTTCGATCATCTGATCAGGATGCTTCCAGGTCACCTTCCTTTGGAGTTTTTCTGGGCACGTCCCACTGGGAGGAAACCCAGTGGCAGACCCAGATCTCGCTGGAGGAACTATGTATCTCGTCTATCCCGGGCGCTCCTTGGCCTCCTTGAGCTGGGGAGTGTTGTTTGAGGGAGTGATGTCAGAGTTTCCCTCCTTAACCTGTTGTCTCTATGACCTTGATCTTAGGCAAGCAGAAAACAATGGATGGAATAAGACAAAACACAGGTGTTAGAGTGCAGGCTGTGAAAACATCTACATTTTTAACATTTAAAACTTCATTTTCAAGATGTTTCCCATCTTATGTCTTTGTATGGTGTGGATGTTTGTGTTTGTGATATAGTTCTTTTATTAGACAAAAGTGAGGAGGATCTTTCAGTTTATTCAGATAAATTCAGTTCACAAGAAATGTCATAAGGTACTTAACATAAAGAACAAGTTCCGTTGTAGAAAAATTTACAAATCAAGTTTGAAGCAGTGCAGTCATGAAGGCGGATTAGATTTAGTGACCATTTAGTCCAATTTGATCCCAAATGTCATGCAAAACAGTCTCATTCAGATTATAATATCAGTTGGTCATATGTTATCTTCATGAGGAAGCCAGTAGCATCAAGTTATTGACTTAATTTCTCAGATCAGGCTTTTATTAGCCAGCACCAGTTTCCAGTTTTCTTTGAAGTCTGGCTATTGTTGGACAATCTTCCTTACATTAGTGTAAAACATACAAACTAATTTGTTCAAACTTTGTTTTAGCCTAACAATTACACATTCTGATTAAAAAAATAGATTATTTTTTTTTGGACATGTTACTCAATAAGAAGAGTAGTTGTCTTGCAATCAGAAAGTTGTGGGTTCGATTCCATGTTGAATTGCCCTGGGACAAGACACTTAATGTCCAGTTGTCTACCTACTGTGCATCAGTGTATGAATGTATTTATTTGTGAGTGTAGCTGGGTGAATGTGGCTCTAGCCTAAAAACTACTTTAAGTGGTAGGAATGGCTAAAAAAGATCAGAGATCACAGTGCAAATGCATCAAAGAATATCTATGCTGATGTGTTTACAGGCTCCTTAAACGGGACATTTCAGTTTGATGCTTTCATGGACACAAAAAATGCTTTTCTGTTTTCTCTTACATTTTTTTTTTTACTGTTGGACCTGTTTATCTGTAGTCAGAGCTGATCACTTAAAAAACAGCTGATTATAACGACTGTCTGACTAACAGGTGGATCACTACTTTAGATTTAAGATCATTTATGTTCCTCTGCTTCAAATAATCTGCTGCTGATCCTGCTGAGGGCTTTGCATCATTTGCTGATTTGCAGCATGTTATTTAGCCTTTATAGATTTGTCAGGAAGCTGATAGTAAACGTTATTCAAGGAATGGTTGTCACCCTTGATATGTATTGAAAAATCATCCACAACTGAGAAGGTTTTCTTTTTTTTCTAGATACAATAAACCCTTTCAGATAAAACCAAGCAAAGCTTAATAGTATAAGCACATGTGAAATCTAATGTCAAATAAGGGACACAACAAACGTTTTTATTTCAATGATAACCTTTTTTCACAATAATTTCCTTCAATGAAAAGCCAAGCATTCAAGTCCATACCTTGGAGTTTTCAGTTTTCTACCCTTTTATCTGCACTGCTGTCCACTGGTCCGAGCCAGATACCTGCATCTCTTCCTCCACCAATGGAACTGGTAGTAGCATGAGGTCGCTACTGAGTGTCAGTACAGAAGGAGGGCTTGTTGGTCTTGACTGACGTGCCAACGCACCAGCAGTATTCATAGATTTGTAGTATTAGGGATGCATGCGTTGTCTACCAGCAGACCAGCTCTAGAACACATTTGGAACTGTCCTGTAGGCCAAATATAACCACACGACCCAGATTAGGATTGAAAATGCTCTTTGCAGAAAGGTTTTTATGAATGCCAACCAGCAAATAGTGTTACTCCCTTTACAGCATGTGTGCATCTGATGGAGATAGGATAATTACTCTCATAATTATCTTGGCAAAGTTATAAGTACTACGTATGGTATCTATGTATCTCAGTATCACTGTTAAAATGTACCGCAATCATATTTGAGTTCAGACATTTGATTCACTTTATGTATATGTGTTTAAATTAAATATTTAGTAATAATCCATTATTCCTAATCTAAGCCATTTAATTTGTCTGGCATATTTGAAGCCTGAAGAGCTCCACAGGGAGGAATGAAGCAGCTAAGAGGATCATAAACCAGGAGAACAAGAAAAAGAACAAGAAGATCTTAAGTTTGAGTAACACCTCAAACAGACGTTAGGTTAGCTTCCCATAAAGAGAAAAACAGATCATATTCCTGCAACAAGTACGGTATGTTTCTTTTAAACACAGAGGTGTCTTGTAAAATGTTCGCCTATTTTAGAGTTTAAGATGTCAGTTTATCACTGTTAGTTTTCAGCATTTTTGATTCACTCTCATCAAACGTTTAACAAAGTTATCAGAAAACCATTCCAATTTAGAGTCAGGGTGAGGACAACCAGCTGGAATGGAAACATGTCTCTCTTCAAGGCATTTTTCTATTTTATCTGTGTGAAGACAGTTGTGTCATAAAATGCTGGTTTGTTGGTGGACCAATGTGCAGACAAGGATGTGGGAACCACATGGTGAGTAGAAACATTTTAATAATGAGAGGTTACAGGTAACACAGGTAAACATAGAACTCAAGGCAACTGAGATGGAGCAGTCAGTAAACTGGAGGATCCAGTGTGGAGAAATAAATATGAGAGTATAAATACAGAGGTGGTTGGGGGAACATGCAATGAACTAAAAGGGCTAAACAGGTGAAATGCAGAGCAACTGCGGGAGGGAGGATAATTAACACAGATGAGCAGGAATACAGAGAAGTCCAGAGAAGAAACATAAATATCTAAAGACAAGAACGTATCATGAACCTAATCTAAGAATAACTAGAATAATGGCGACTAAACAGGCAAATGCAGAGAAATAGACAAGAAACTCAAAACACCTAACAGGAAATCATGACACATTATCATAAGTACAGAAGCCAAACTGATTGTTATTATTATTGTCGGAACTGATGAAGAAGTTATTCAGATCTGCTTGATGTTGTTTTGATTAGAGTCCTGCAATCTGTCAGCCATGTCTCTGTGTTCAAGTTAAAAAATTAAATTAACATTTTCAAAACAAAACAAATAACCGCGGCCACAACATAAGAACGAAGGTCAAAAACCAATTTCAACTTGTTATTGTAGCACAATATGTGGATCAGCTGGAGGGTTACATGAATGAAAGTTTGAGGATATCAGAAGGATCAGCACCTCAAAAACAGAAAACATTATATAAACATGACAAATTTATTGTAAAACTGATTTATTTTTGTTAATGTGGAACCTAAAATGTTTATATTTTTGTTTTTTTTTGCATCATTTAGATCATGATTTTCATAGAAGCAGCAGCTTCTGACTCAGTTCTACATCAGCAAAGTAGCTCCAAATCTCCACCATCCTTCACAGCTTGAATGAAGTTTGGGCTTTTGTGAACACTGCCTATTTTTCCATTGGGTCATAACATCAGAAACGTTCTGATTTGGTTTCATCTGTCTACACAACAAAATTTAGGAGCTTTGGGAAGAATCCAGTAGGGTGGAAGCTTGCTACAGTATGTTTTTCAGGGGAGACGTGGTGGACTCGGTGCTGCTGTCCTGCTGTTAATGCAGTTCTTTTGATGGTTTGTCCTCTAAGTGAGGAGCTAAATGAAGATGTTTTTTTGAAAACTGTTCAGTTTTTTTTCTCATGACTGCACCCTGTTATTTTGGCAGATTTGCAAATCCAACACCTGCTCCTGACATTAGAAGCAACTGTTTGTTTACAATCATTTTTTCAAGTAAATATGAAACAGTATTTTTCAGTTTTTTCTAAGCTGTAATAATAACAGCTAATAATAATAACATTTTTTAATTTTTTTTTTTTTTTTATTTAGAAGGAATTCTGAATTCTCCATAGTAGTGTTGGAAAATTAAACCAAGAGACATATATACACTTACTTGCCACTTTATTAGGTATGCCTTGCTAATGCCGGGTTAAACATCCTTTTCCAATCGGAACTGCCTTCTTCATGGCAAAGGTTTACCAAGGTGACATTTTGGTCTATATTGACATGATGACATCATCCAATTGAACTAGATTTTCTGGTTGCACATTCATGATGTAAATCTCCCGTTCTGCCACATCCCAAAGGTGCTCTGATGGATTAGGATCTGCTAGCTGTGGAGGCCATTGGAGTACATTTTGTTATATTCAAGAGTTTGAGATGATTTGAGGTTTGTGACCCTGACATTTATTCGGCTGAAAGTTTCCATCAAAAGATGGGTAAGCTTTGATCATAATGGGGTGGACAATAACAGGTAGGCTGTGGAATTTAAACCATGTTCAATTAGTACTAAGAAGCCCAAAGTATGCCAAGTAAATATCCCCTACATCATTTGTACCACCACCAACAGCCTTAACTGTTAATACAAGGTAGGATGGATCCATGCTTTCATGTTGCTTCCTCCAACTTCTGAATCCAGTGGTGAGCCGGTGTGAACTGTAGCCTCTATTTATATGTTGACAGGAGGAGCGTTCTGTGTTGTCCTCTACTGTTGTAGCCAATCTGCTTCAAGGTTCGAAGTGTGTCCCTTCAGAGTGTGAACTTCAGCAAGTCAACTTCACCACGTCTACATGCCTAAATGCATTGAGTTGAAGCCACGTTATTGTCTTATTGGGTTGCCCTCAATTATATTTTGCTAATAAACGAGTTTTATTCTGTGCTGCTCCAGATACACGAAAAGAAATGCAGGCAATATAACTTAAAAGCAATCTGTTTTATCCAAGAAGAAGGGCCCATGAGCAGATCAAATCTCTGACTTCAGTACCTTCAGACTGAACTTGTGAATTCAGGCCGCCTTTAAAAGTGAAACATTGCAGAGTGAAGGCACAGGAGAGGCTCAGGAGATTATCAGGAGACACAAAAGAGGCAAACTGGGAGGGGAAGAAGATGAGAGAGGAGACGGATTACTGGATAACTACAAACAGAGCGGTGGGTGTGGGAAGGTGGCAAAAAAGTTGAGAAGAATTAGAAAAGGGTGATGGAGGACGGATCAAGAAAGAAACAAAGAACTGATGAGACTGACACTATAATAGCATGTAAAGTGCTGCAAAATTTAATTTTAATATCACTGTCACCCTCTTTAAAGATCTGAGAATCATGTCAACTGAGCATTAAAGACTCTGGACTATTATCTCTTTTACAGTCGATCCTCAGTTCTCAGCCTCTCTTATGTTATTCACTCAACGTTAATTGGCTCATTTTGTGTTTCATAGCGTTTACCAAAAAGTTACTTTAATGTTCCCTTGAATTTTTTGAAATGAAAATAAACCTTTTAATGGAAAAGCTCAGAAAAACGGGTGAAATAACCGCTAACAGCAGCCTCATTTTCACTTAACATCACATTATACAATCAGGGCGGTCCATTCTCTTGCTCTGTAATTTAAACGGATGATAATATGCTTTTAAAAATGCTGTTTGCCTCCCGTCTGAGTGGGAGTAAACTGGGAGGGAAGCCACAACAGATTTGTCAAAGCTCATTCTTATTCTCAAACTCAATACATGATAGATTATACAGCATTTCTCCAAAGGAGGGAAAAAATGCCAAGCATTTCACATGCGGTCAATTAACCTATCGATGTAATTAAGGATAGTGAATTGATTAGGGTTGGGGGTACGCACTGCACTGTCTTCCAGGAAAATACAGTATTGTCACTTTTGATAATGAAGGAGACATTAGGACAAAGCAGCTGAGCTCTCAGGGTTAAAGGAGTCTCCTTTTAACAAGACAAAATTAAACATAAAGGGAGTATTTTATTTCCCCCAACAGCCTTAAAGCACCCATATTTCACCTCTAAACTCAGGGGTTTAATTGAATGTTCGGACTGGGGATGGTTTTGCCAGCAAAGCACTGCTTAAATTCTATCTGGACGATAATTGATGTGGGGGTGGATAAATGAAAAGTATGAGGTGTGTTTTCCTGCTCAAGGCCTCAGTCTGAGAGGATCTTTTTCTGCTGTTTTGGCTGTAGGGGTGGTTGGGGGGGAAGTCATTTACATAAATCGAACCAGATCCCATCATGAGCCTTAACCATTTATCAAAACACTGAACACTCAAGGAAACCTAACCACAGTATCGACTGCCTAGCAAAATGTAGCTAAAGCACAGGAAACCATCTGTGTCTCTATGTGTGCCTGCAGGTATCACCGTGCTGCTCTCTCTCACCGTTTTCATGCTCCTGGTTGCTGAGATAATGCCCGCCACATCTGACTCCGTCCCACTCATAGGTACGTAAAAAGCATATTTTCTGTTTTTATGTAAATAAAAAAATATATTCATGATGTCCAATCAAAATATTACATTAAATCCTAAATAGATCATAACTAGAAGTTAATGTTTAATTCCAGACCAGTAAAAAAGTTTGGTTAATCTTAAATGTTTGGCATATTGATTATAAAGACCATTTCTTGCACTAAAAGATTTACTGAGAATCTCCACCCCACCTTTTTAATATCAGTTGTAATTATTCCATTTTAAGGTGTCCTTTCATCCAACCCATCACCCTTCGTTTTATTAACAGCCCTGATTCATCCCACTCATCCTTGCCATTAGTGTTAATGACACAATTTTATGCTATGCATTCCTCTTAGTGGTCCCTGTTCACTGCACTGGTCCTCCTGATGATTATTTATGATATTTTATTCATCCTCCTCATCCCATTAATCCTTATTCCTCTTTATACTGCCTTTTCATCCTAATACATTTTTTGATCCTTCTATATGATCCCTTTATTCCCATTAGACGGCTTGTCCCTATTTATGATTCATTTTTATTTTTACCCTCCTCATCTTGCTCTCCTATTAGCAGCCAGTCTTGATTCCAATTATTCTGATCTCTCTTTATGATAACTTTTCATCCCACTTCTCATTCATCTTATTCCATTTAAAAAAGCCCTTTTTATCCCACTCATTTTCCTTATTCCTATTTATGACTCATTCTTTCCCCTTATCTTCCACAGCTCTCCTTATTATTTCCCTCTTCACCTTATTTAACCTCCTCTTCATTCTTATCCCTCTTTATTTTTCCCCCATCTTTTCCCATAATTTTTTACCCATCATATTCCTTTATGACTGTTTTTCATCCCACTCATCCCTCTTTGACAACACATATTTATTTGCACATTAACAACACTAAAGTCTAACAGATCCTGGGAGGAAAGACCTGTGATAATGCTCCTTTGTGCATCTAGGATGCACCAAATGTGACCTTCATTAGCATACTTTTTCTGTTTTAATGTACATTCCTGACCTGCAGGACAGTTCTCTACTAATAAACAAGTCAATTAGTTTTCAAACAAGGAAGTAAAAACATTCAATTAAAGCTGGACAAGCAAATATAAGCAAAACATTTAAGAATTATTAAAATATGTTTCTGTTGTGCCCCGATGGTCCATTTAAGGGACATGAAAATAAAATAGTCTGCATCTTCCCTGAGCCCAAACTCTTTTAAAAAGGCCAGTAATTACCAGAAAATAGTTCTGTTTGTCTGATAAGCTTAAAATTTAAAATTGATTTTGGGCACAGTTATAACAGTTATAATAATCTCAGGTTTGGAGAAAAATACCCACCAATTTTCTGGCCTGCATATTACAAATGTTTAGTCAAATACAAAAAGAAAAAGATTATCCAGACCTCTAAGCAACCAAAGTATTTTATCACAACTGTGTTACATTTCTTTACCGGAGAGAAAAATACATTTATTAAAGTACAGAAGTGGGTTTCAGTTCTTAAGCTTTCAAATGTTGTCGAAAGTCCGATGTGACGTGATAAAGAAAAACCTGTCCTTACCTTTTTAACATGTTGATGCAATCCAATTCAAAATGCATTACTGTACTGGAAAAATACATTTAAATATAAGATGCATATGTAAATATTTAAAAATAAGTTTTAACTGATCATCATTGCATTTCCTTGTGTGTTTTACACAGCGTCCCACTTCCACTGAGATGAAGGTTCTATTCCCAGTTTAGAATGAGCAAAACAAAGAGGTCAAACCTTTATCATTTTTCTGCTTTTCCTGCTTAGATCATATTCTCTCCCAACTCATCCATCTGATGCCTCCTTATAACCCATTTTCATCCCATTTAACCCTTTCATCCCTTTTTATTCCCTTTTTCATCCCACCCATCTTCCTCTTGACCCTTTATGATCTCCAATCATCCCACTCATCCTCTCCATCCCTCTTTATGAACCATTTTAATCCCATTAAACCATTAACCACCCAATTACTTCTCCTTATTCCTCTTTGTGACCCTTTCTATCCCATCTATTTATCTTTATGGCAGCTTTTCCTCCAACTTACCTTCCTCATCCCTATTAAAGACCTCTTGTAATCTAACTCATCCTTCACATACCTTTCATTCTCCTTGCCATCCTCTACATGGACTCTGTGCATCCCATTAATCCACCTATATCTCTTGAAGCCATGTTCATCCCATTCCTCATCCCCATTTATATTATGCCTCTATTCATCCTCCTCATTCCTCTTACTGACCTTCTTTTATAACATCCATCCTCTTATCTCTCCTCAACCCACTTTGTAACACATTTTTATCCCATTCATACCTTATTATGAAACCCTTTTCATCTCACGTATCTTTGTATGACCCGTTTTCATCCCACTCACCATCTTCATCACTCTTTATGATCTCTTTTTTCATCTCAGTCATCCTTCTAATCCCTAATTATCCTCGTTTTTCTATACATCCTCTTCATCACTCTTAATAATCATTTTTAATCCCCCTCATCCTCCTCATCCCACTTTAATATCCATTTTCACCCCACATATCCTTCTTATCCCTCTTTATAATCCCTGTTCATCCTGCTTATTCATTTTATGAGCATTTTTCGTCCTACCTATTCTTCTATCGTCTCTTCTCAGGATTTCACAAATTTCTGTTTCAATGTCTGAAATAATTTCCAATCAAAGTACACTGCAGCGCTGTACAAACAGTGTTAGAGTCACATCCGGCTGATTTATGTCACATTCAATCAGTCTAGCCCTTAGTTAAATTCAAATTTGATTTAAAAACAGCAAATCAATTCAGTACTCTATCTCACCCCAACAAAATCCCTTTAATCTATTCTTTCTCCTTCCTACTTTGCTTTTTCCTAAGGTACAATCTGGGTGGTCCAAATTTATGCCAAGTCATTTTCCTACTGAAACAAAAAGCCTGGTCTGAGTCTCCTTTTTTCCCAGGTCACCTGTCCTTTCAAACCAGTAAACTCATATTATTGTGGTCTGGTCATTGCTACCAAATCCATAGTCCAACGGAGCCACACAGTGATCTGCAGTTAGTCTGGTTTATCACAGAGAGCTTAATTATCACACCCTCTATCCTACTGTAAGGAAATTATATCCTGTCATAACATACAGCGCCAAAGAAGCAGTGCTAAAAAAATAAATTAAAAAAGCTGAATTTACATAGGCCACCTGCTCACCCTGAACTTAAATGGGCTAAATATATTGTGGCCACACTGCTGAAAATGAAGTCTAGAGAGGGAGGCCATAGCCAGAAGCAGATGTAAAGAAGACACAACACCTTGTGTTTAAAAGCTTAAAAAAATCAACAGAGTACTGGTCTCAGCATTTCTTTATATGAAGACAAACTACCCTCATCTTAATCTCTTTGATTTTGCTGACATGAGCAGAATAAGTGAAGCGGCCGTAATAATGCCATCAAACCTCAGTTACCCTGAAAATAAAGTAGAAGATGCTATTACGAATTAATTTTCCTCTAGATAATCTAAATATGTTTTAAAGATTCAGTCTTTGCCCTCACAGTGATTGGAATGAAATAAAGCTTAATTAAGAACTACGGTAACATGAAGGCTGAATGAGATATTAACCTTGTAGATGTTTTTTTCCTCCACATATTAGCTCAAAAACTGTAAAAATGAATTATTACAATGCTATCACCTCCTCCTCCTCCTCAGGTCAGTACTTTGCCAGCATAATGATCATCGTTGGGATGTCAGTCATTGCCACAGTGGTGGTTTTACAGTATCATCACCATGATCCAAATGGAGGACACATGCCAAAATGGGTAAGGCTGAGCTCAGACACATTACAAGACACATTCATCATGCTTTTTTCTCTGACTGAAGCTAAACTCAGCCTTCCTGTTACACACACGTTCCTTTTGATATCCCAGTTTGCTGCCCCGTTCAGCAACGTTTTATCCGTTCGTTAGTGCACCGTATGCTGCTATCCCAGTTTCTCTTTTTATTCACTGACTTCATTGGCAGTGACTCATCCAGCAGTGATAGTCTTTCTTAGTGTGTTCATCAAATGCCTCATGGCAGACTACAGCAGGAGTGCTTTTCAAAGCACTCTGGATATGTAGGCGGATTCGGTTTGACTCATTCCCTACTTCTATTTTTCTTACCTTCTGTTCAACGCTGAAAAAATGCACCAAGTCTTTATAAAGAAAGTTTGTTCTGACATGCATAATTTATAGTATAATTTGAAATTCGGAGGGAATATTTAAAAGCACTGTTTATAATTTTAAGCATGCATTTACTGTTTTTTTGCTTTACCAACAAAGAAAGAAAAAAGACAGGCCTTCAATTATTGATATGCGGACAAGCTTGCTGGCTGCATGTGCAAGCAGGTGCTTTATGCATTGACATATTACAAGGACGTTCTGTTGATGAATGGCCTGTGTTGACAATCCAATGGCCAATTAGCAAACTAATTGATGAGGCTCAGATTAGGGCATTGAGAGAATGCAGTTCATAATTAGAGCGCTGCACAAAAACAACATCAGTGTTGAATCCTGACTTGCAAAGATGCTCTGCAGACACTAATTGAGCAGTCATCTGGACATTAGCTCTCATTTAGCAGCCAGACACCCATCTGGATGCTGCTGGGTCAGTCTGCCCTTTCAGGAGACACTCATGGATTGGAGAAGAAGAGTGGAACAGTTTTAAATCCAAACCAATTTGTGCTGTTTTTATCTAATGCTGTAGCTCACTGAAACACAGCTCTGCAAGCTCATAAGGGTAATAAAACAGTAATCACGCAGTCCATCTCTGTGAGTCCACAGTTTGAATTTAAGGCTACACTTGTAAGTAACTGAGAGTCTCTGTTGGAGAGAGTGCCTTGAAAATATTTTAAAACTGAGACAAATCTGGTGCAAAGTGAAACAAACCACAACATTGAAAACGGTCATCATCCAAAACCAAACAGGCCTTTAGACCGACTTAATTAGACCTCTGAGAGGGTCAAGAACTGATGATTGTTTTATAATACTTCATTAGTTAACGTTAAAATTCCTTCTTTGACTTGCTTACAGTGTCTTCCAAAAGTATTAATTCCCTTAAACTTGTTCACATTTTGCCCTGTTATGACCACAAACTTCAGAGTATTTTCTTCTGATTTTACTTGATTGACCAACACAAAGAAAAGAGTAGTTCTGAAGTAATGATCCATGGTTTTCACAGATTTTGTATGTACGTAGACAAATTCTGGTCTCATCTGTCCTGAGAGGATTTTTTGCTGTGTCCCAGATGCAGGTTGCTGCAAACAACAAACAGAACTTCTTACGACTTTAAACAATTGCTTTCTTTTTGCTACTTATCCATAAATGTCGTTTTTGGAGCACACGACTAATAGCTCTGCTGCTGACGTATTCTACCTGAGCTGTGGTTCTCTGCAGCTCCTTCAAAGGTCAACATGAACCTCTTGGCTGCTTCTATAACGTTTTCCTCGTGTTTCTAAAAAAGGTTAAAAAGCCATGTAGAATTATCCTTCCACTTCACCGTGTTGTGTTGGTTAATCTCATGTAATATCGACGAAACACAAAAAAGTTTGTTGTCGCAACATAACGAAATGTGAACAATTTTAAGGGGTATGAGGAGTTTTGTGAGGGTCTGTATCTCGGTGTCTATTTTTGGCCTGTAGGTGCGGCTCGTTTTGCTTCAGTGGGTAGCCTGGTTCCTGAGAATGAAGCGGCCTGGGGAGAACAATGACCCGGAGCGACCTCCCTGTGCCCCACACCTGCGGCGCTGCTCCTCAGGCTCACAGAGTGGCAGCATTCCCAACCCTCCTGATCCAACCCTCCACCCGCTGCACCCGCAGAACCTGACGCCTCTCCAGACAGGGCCTCTCCATGCGGGGCACCCTCACCTGCAAACCAGCGCCAACAATAACGGGAACCTTCTCTACATGGGATTCCAAAGCATTGAGGACTCTTCGGTGCTCTCAGAGCCTATCCAGAGGAATAACATCTCTGTCGGACCTCCACGGGTGGCAGGAAGTCCGCCTCCTCACCTGCCATCTCAGTTCTGCAGCTCCCCTCCACCTCCAACTCCCAACATGGACACAGTAGGGTGTCCCAGCACTGTCTCCAGTGGCGGGGGCTTTGGAGGGGGACCAGGAGGGTGCTCGACATCTGTGATGGGAGACCCCCAGCTGCAGGCGATCCTGGAGGAGGTGCGCTACATGGCAGACCGCTTCCGAGAGCAGGACGAGACCGAGAGCATGGCTGACCAGTGGAAATTTGCAGGCGCTGTGATTGACCGCCTGTGTCTGGTGGCATTTAGTGTCTTCAACATCATCTGCACCATCTCCATCCTCATGTCGGCTCCAAACTTTGTGGAAGCTATTTCTAAGGACTTTGTTTGACGGGGGAAAACAGGAGGAAAAAAAAAAGACACAAAGGAACACTGAAGAAAATTAAGTACGGGATGTAGAATGGAACGGGCTCTGATCCAAGGAAACATGATTTCCAACAAACTGTAAGCTCTGTGATTTGTGATTGGGAGGATCTGTGGGAACGGAAAGAAACTAATGGTTTTCTTTGCTATACATTCTGTTTTGCAACCAAAAAAAGAAAACAGATGATGAAGGGAATACGGGGTGTAGTTTAAATGAAATTAGAGCGTGCAGGGTGCTTTATCAGAATCTTCACAAGGTGAAATAGCTTTTTGTGGCCCATTTGAAGAGTTTTGTTTTAAATCTGAAAAGGGCTCCAACGCAACCTGAGGTAATAAGGGTCTCATGTCAGGGAAGACTGAGGGTGTATAAGTGGAATAAGAGACAGACAGATAGGCAGAGACAGATAAAAGAGGCAGATATGTGACTGTTTTACTTTCTCAGATAGGGGAGACAGCCTCTTACTCCCAGAGGTGGAGAAAATACTGCATCACTCAAAGTGATGTGAGAAGAAGAGGGCGGCGAGAGCCTTACAAGGACACAAAACAAAGAGCAGACGTGAAGGACAGACACTGTTCCCTTGGGATCCTGAAAGAGATGGAGTTTTGGGAAGCTGCTTGATGCTCGGATGCACAAAAGATGACCGAAGATCAAGAGCGTCCCATCGCACGGGAACTAAAGAGGATCTCATCTATTATTCAATCACATTTCGTCTAATGACAGTCAAATTGAATGGCTTCGGATAATCCTTCAGACTAACAAGCTTTTCAAAGATGAACTCCCACCTACATTTGTGAGCCACTTTTAATCTCAGAGACCTTATCTCCGTCAGACGATTGCCAATCAGGACTCTCCTCAGCAGCTCGCTCTGTGTGCGGCGCTCGTCCTCACCTGGAAACTCGAATTAGCCGGTCATCAACAATGTAGCGGCCCGTCGCTGCGCCACTGTGAAGGCCAATGAAAATTCATGCACCGGTTACCTAACTGCATCTGGCAGGTCATAATGGACCAACGAAACTCATTGGATTTCATATTTAAGGTTTAATAACTTAGACAGGAGATCAGGGCTTTAAAAACACACCAGAGGCAGAAGGAAGGGGATGAGATTACAGAAAATACTGAAACTAATGTAAAGGAGCAGCGTCCCGTTAAATTCCTCTGACTGGTTTACAGCGCCATGAGGGAGGAAGAGTTTTAATTTCAAAATATTTTCATGAAACTCTGATTTAGAGAGTATGACGCTGCAAGTCAACACCACGGCCCTCATACATTGATTTTGGCTGAAACCACAAATAGCAAGTCTTTCTGCTGGCAGTTTGAATGAAAAATCCTCTTAGCTGTGTTTAATTCAGAAATATTAATGGGGTCACCATTCATGCATAGATGTATATGTATGAGACAAATCCACCTGTTTTTTTATTTGTGCTACAGCGGCTCGCAAAAGTATTCATACCTCTTGAACATCACATTTTGTCATGTTACAACCTCAAACTCTAATGTTATTCTGTTTTTGCATTTGTATTCACCCCCCTGAGTCAATATTTTGTAGGACCACCTGTCTTTGTAGGCCCTGTGAGACTGACTGGGGAGCACCTGTGAACATCACTTTTCAAGTATTACCACAGATTCTTAGTTATATTTAGGTCTTACCCTTTCTAAAGCATGGATATGCTTTGATCTAAACGTTTCCATAGGTCTGGTTGCATGTTGGAAGGTGAACCTGTGCCCCAGTCTAGCATCTTTCGAAGCCTTCAACAGGTTTTCTTCCAGGACTGATCTGTATTTAGCTCCATCCATCTTTCTCCTCTCTGCTGAAGAAAAGCATCCCCACGGCAAGATGCTGCCATCAACATGTTTCAAGTGGTGTGAATACTTTTGCAAGTCACTGCAATAACCCATCATAAAATCTGATGCAGATTATTCAAATCCTGTGTGGGACATTTGTGCGTTAAATGATGCATCCAACAGCTTCTAGACAGCCTGGAAGTGTTTTAAAATGAGGACCCAGAATATGTTGAACCAGATTCAAAAGATCCTAAATATTTATTTGCTAGTTGTAAAGGAAATACTAATGTTAGAAAATGTAAAAACAAACCCTCAACAAAACAAAAAGCTAAATTACTCACTCGCCCCATATGTCTTCACTGTAACTAAACATTTTTAATATAAAGATTTACCTGTTGTTACCATGGTGAACACAACTTAAATCAAAATGTGAATACTTTACAGAAAATTGAGGATAGAAAAGTTAGTTATTTCTGATTTTAATACAGTAATCTGACAGTATACAACTAAGACTAATGTTTGGTATTTCTTACAATTAAAATTAATTATATTTAAAAAGCAATATTTGTCCCAAGAAAAATCTCTGTCTGTTTTAGTATTTTCAGAACTTTGTATGTTTGCAGACTCCAGCGTTGAGGATACGAGTACTTGAACTATGAATTTATAGAGCAATATCTGTATTTTTATTTTTTCTCTTAAGAGGAGCCTACATGTCTTTTCAGTTGGGGCATTTTCATTTTTATAAATAAGCTAAATAAGAGAGATGTTCCTTTTTTTGCACTTTTTATGGCATAATTTAAAGAAACCTCATTGGGATTCTTCATAGTTATTCCCATACCTCCAGATTACTTCTGTCCACAAATTTGTACTTGAACAAAGAGTTTGTTTCCAAGGAATCAGAACTTAATGTAATCTTTTAAAGTGGTGTTGATAAATATTATGTCAAGAATATTTTTCAGGACATTATCATTGGACTTTAGCTCCTTTCTTACTTATTTTCTGTCCCGTACCTGACTATTTTTAGTGGGTTTTTTTTTACTTGGATTTTAAACATCCAATCAGAAGGATAAAATTTGTTTATATTTCTTTGGTTAAATCTAAGAAAAATACCAAATATTACAGCTTATAATACAGAAAGTAGCATTTTGCCAAAAACTGGGTGATTCCCAAAGAGCTACAAGGTCTAAGCTTAATCAGGAATGATGCATTGCTCAGGTCCGGTGTCAGATCCGTAGACTATAAAGTAAAGTAAAGTTCAAAGAGAAACTTTGCAAGACCTTCAAAAAGTCTGGAACACTACTGAACAAAAACACTTTAAAATGTTACAGAAAAGTTTGGTTTCTTGCAAGAAAACTATAAAAGAAAATAATTGTACTGTATCTGAATCCTTTTCATCTTTGTAAAAACACATTTAATTTCTTTATTTTTTTGCCAGTTCTTCTCTGTTTGGTGCACTGCTCCTCAGACCATGTTGATTAAAAACCATTAGTGGTCTTCATTTTTCTTTAGAACGTTTTTCTAATTTGCACATTAAAGATGACACAAACAATAACTTTTGTTGGATTAGGTTTATATTTTTTCTTTTTAATATATACTTTTTTGTTTGGGCTTTTACAAGAGATTCACATTGACCACAAAGTTCTTTCAGAAAATAAATAGTGGTCTCTCTCCCATTTCTACTTCAAATTGTTTTCATGAACAGTTAGGGTTAAAATTAAAGAAAGTAAAAACAATTTTGTCTTTATCAGTTTCTACAAATGTTGGAATCTAACTTCAACAAATTCCAGACTGTTATTTAAAAAAATTATGACAAAATGGAAAAGCTGTGTGTTAAAAACCCTATGATTCAACATGATGAATCACCTTTAGCAGCAATAACTTGAACTAGAAATTTTGACTTCAGTTGCTCACATCATTGTGGGGAAGTTTTGACCCTCTCTTCACAGCAAAGCTGCTTCAGTACATTAAGATTTGCAGACATTTCGTTTTGCATAGCTCTATTAAGGTCCCAGCATAGCATTTCAATCAGCTTGAGGTCTGGGTTTTGGCTGGGCCACTGCAGCGCCGTAACTCTTTCCTTTCTCACTCATTCTGGCGAAGATTTGCTGCTGTGTTTGGGACCATTGGTGATATCCTGTGTGGTCTCGTCTGTCTAAACAGCCTTGTTTCAACAGTCTTTTGGTTCATAACTTTGCCAAAGTAGTGCTACTAAATTATTTTGAGAGTAATGCTTGTGTAACCCAGGTTTAAATAGCCTTCACTAAATATAAGCCTTTTCATAAAAATAGCTATAAAATGGATAAATAGGAAATAGATAGATAGGAAGATAAATAGAGAATAAATAAGTCTTAAAATAGTTAAAGACAATGATATAAAAAGTAATAATTACAAACATTTAAAACACTGTATTTCATGTCATATTTTATTTGGAAAAAGAACAATCTGTATAAAACAGAGTTTTATTTTGTCAGCAGGTAGAACAGTCAAGTGTGAAAAATCTCTTATTCTGAAGGGTCACATTGATTTGTAGCCATGTGACTAACTCCAGCCAACTGGGTTGCTACGTTCATCTGGCCTAGAAGAAGAAGCAGAGAGAAAGAAGAAGCTAAAAGAGTTGTGCTGTGAAAGAGAGAAAGATAAGAGAAAGTTGATGATTGAAAGTCTACCTGCTGTCTGGGAATTATTTCCATTTTCTGGAGGAGTTTTCCGTATTTTTTCTTTTGACTGCGTTTGGAGTGTTATATGCTACAGAACTGGACTTGGCCTTTTTAAGGTTTTGCTGGAAATTGGACCGAGAAATTCTGAGTGGATTGCGGAGTTGGATTCCGCTAGCAAGAAACAAGATGGCGAGCCATAACCCAGGAACCCTGTAACCGCCGTTTAGCAGGAGCTACACATCTGCTGGACATTTCAAATCATCCAAACTGGTATGATCTGCCCATGTTTTCCTAAAGGGAAAGAACGTTGGATTCGGAGGAAAGGGATTAACTCTCAGGAGTATCAGAGAGGAAAGACATTGAATTGAAGTACAAGTTATTCAGTTGTTTGATTGTTTTCTGTTGTGTCGTATTGTTTTACTTTCTTCTTGAACAATATTCAATATTGATTGTTAGTATGTGGAATGTAAAATTGTCGATTTGGGTAAAATAGGTACAAGGAATGGTTAAAACAGGAAACAGAAAAGCCCTTAACGTCTTTGAAAGGAACACTAAACAAAAATAGATTTGAACAGATTAAACTTACTAACTGTAAATCAAATAGATTAACAGTATCAACTTGAGCTTAAATAGAGTTATAACCTAGGTTTGAATAAATAGTATCCCTTTAATACCTGACGTCAGGTTTAAAATCAGTTAGGTTTAAAATCAGTCAGGTTTAAAATCAGTCAGGTTTAAAATCGGTCAGATTTAAAATCAGTCAGGTATTGAATAAGGTATCCCAAAAAAAAGGGAAGAAATAGGGGATTATTTTGGATTGAACTTTGTGTCATTGTACGTCCATTGTTGTAATATTGTTTTCTCAACAAATAAGAAGCTGGCAGTTCAAACTTATTTTTGGGTCTGTGGTCATTAATACACTTACGCATCTTTCTACTCCCGTAGTCGAGCCTAGCACTAGTCCTAGTGTCTGTTCCATTAACTGTAACACATTGTGAGTGCTACACTTGTTATTCATTTTATCATGCATTATGCTAACCGAGGCCTGAAGAGTCTGTGATGGAGCTCTTTGGTTTATCGCATTTTCTTTGAGCATTGCTCAGTTGGATCTTTGAGTACATTTTCTGGAACGTGTACTCCTAGGAAGATTATCAGCTGCCTTAAATATTTCACAAAGTGAGTAATTTTCTCATTGCCTCTTAGATTAATGGGCAAAAACAATTTCTCCCAACTAAGCGCTTAAAATTTAATTAAGATAAATGTGCCTTTTTCTGGCTTTGTGTGGACCACATCTTTACCCTCGAGGGATTGCTGAGCGGATGATGGAAGTCTGGTCATCCAGTCCACATGGGTTTTGTGAATCTGTAGAAGGTTTATGACCATGTCCTTTGTGGTATTTTGTGGAGTGTTCTGCGGGGGTTTACCAGGATCTATTTTAGGTTCTCTGTAAACTTGAGAAAAACTTGGTTTTGCTTTAAAAATCCCAGTAGATCAGCAATTTTTGAAATGGTCAGACCAGCCCATCTGACAGTAACAAGCATACCACATTCAACTGATGAGCTGTATAAAATGCCGGGCCTGGTGAGCGTACATTCTCTCTGGCCTTTGAATGCTTTCAGATCCCCTAGAATAGGCTAGAGCTGTGGTTCCCAATGCTGGTCCTGAGGGCCCACCATCCTGCATGGTTTAGACGTGTCCCTGGTTCAGCACAACTGATTCAAATGATTGCATTACCTCCTCAGCATGTCATTAAGTGCTGCAGAAGCCTGTTAATCTGTCATTCATTTATATCAAGAGTGCGGTAGCAGGGAGACATCTAAAACATGCAGGACAGCGGGTCCTGAGAACCAGAGTTGCGGACCACCGAGCTAGAATGCGGACAGGGTTGTTGGGATTTCCCTCCTGGATCTTACTTCTGTGTCTCGATCTCAGATAAGAGGAAGACGGATGGATTTTATTGGCCACACACTTGTTTATTCCCCACTTAAATGATTTGGACTCTTTTGAAAACTGGCAAAGACCAGACCATTTTTATTTTGTCCTGAAATATAAAGCATTAGAAATGAGAGGTTGAACCTCATTGTTTTACAGTGACTTTACATGTATGATGTGTCACAAAAACCTAACTTGTATGTAGTTGGGATTATAGAATGTTAAGAGTTTCACATTTTAATACTGAATATTTTTTTCCAATAAGATCAAAAAGACGCTGCTCTAAAAAAAAAAAAAAAACTTTCTATCAATATGCTGCCATCCCCATAATTCCTGTCTATTGTGGCACTGCTGCATTATGGAGAACTGGACAGTTGATCTTTACATCTTTTTTGTTTGCAAAAAAACTAATATTTTAATTCCCAAAGTGTACAAATGACCAAAAAAAACTACATTCAAACTGTCAGCAAAGACACAAAGTCTGATTGCTTTATAAGAAACAAAAAAAGCCCTTCAAATTAGAGACTGGCATAATGTTGGATGCTTTTGTTACGTCAATAAATCCCAATTAAAGTATAGAATTTCATTTCATTACATAGTGTACTAAAAATGCTGGGCATTGCTGTTTCAGCAAATATCTAACAATGTTCAGCTGCAGATTAATTCACATCTGATGCTCTGGAGGGTTTTTACAGCAGCTGAATGATGTATACGGGACTGAGTGGGAATAAAACAAGAATAAAAAACATTTATCCTAATGGGAAAACATGACCAGTGCAATGTGTGGCTTATTAATGAACTTCTAATCAGAAGGAAAATAAATCTTAGTGTTGAGCCAGACAAGCTGTTTACTGTTAAGGGATAGATTTGCTGTTTGGGTTTTTCATTGGACTTGATGACATAAAAACAAATTTATTGCCTCTTTTGTTTCTTAAAAAAACATTTTGTAGTCTCCCTGGGAATGTTTACTCCAGTCGTTACTGAAAGGAAGTCTGTGGATGATTGTGTAAGCTCGTACTTAGGAGGAGTATGTCTTTAGTCCAGGCTGAGGAACAGTGGATCGGATCTTTACTCACGTGTATTTGCTGAAGGGGTATTTCGAGTTTGTAGTCTAATCCACATGACTTTTGTGAACCTGGAGAAAACATACAACTACGTCCACTGGAGACATTCTGTGGGGGTTGCCGGGTACACTTTTCAACCTCTTGCCACATTTCAGGCTTCAAACATAAAGATATAAAATTCACATTTTTTGTGAAGAATCAACAAATGGGACACAATCGTGAAGTGGAAATTTATTGGATGTGTCAAACTTTTTTAACAAATAAAAAACTGAAAAGTGGGGCGTGTAATATTATTCGGCCCCTTTACTTTCAGTGCAGCAAACTCACTCCAGAGGTTCAGTGAGGATCTCTGAATGATCCAATGTTGTCCCAAATGACTGATGATGATAAATAGAATCCACCTGTGTGTAATAAAGTCTCCGTATAAATGCACCTGCTCTGTGATAGTCTCAGGGTTCTGTTCAAAGTGCAGAGAGCATCATGAAGACCAAGCAACACACCAGGCAGGTCCGAGATACTGTTGTGGACAAGTTTAAAGCTGGATTTGGATACAAAAAGATTTCCAAGGCTTTAAACATCCCAAGGAGCACATGTGCAAGCAATCATATTGAAATGGAAGGAGTATCAGACCAATGCAAAGCTACCAAGACCAGGCCGTCCCTCTTAACTCTCACCTCGAACAAGGAGAAGACTGATCAGAAATGCAGCCAAGAGGCCCATCATCACTCTGGATGAACTGCAGAGATCTACAGCTGAGGTGGAAGAGTCTGTCCATAGGACAACAATCAGTCGTACACTGCACAAATCTGGCCTTTATGGAAGAGTGGCAAGAAAAAAGCCATTTCTCAAAGATATCCATAAAAAGTCTCGTTTAAAGTTTGCCACAAGCCACCTGGGAGACACACCAAACATGTGGAAGAAGGTGCTCTGGTCAGATGAAACCAAAATCAAACTGTTTGGCCACAATGCAAAACGATATGTTTGGTGTAAACGCAACACAGCTCATCACCCTGAACACACCATCCCCACTGTCAAACATGGTGGTGGCAGCATCATGGTTGGGGCCTGCTTTTCGTCAGCAGGGACAAGGAAGATGGTCAAAATTGATGGGAAGATGGATGGGGTCAAATACAGGACCATTCTGGAAGAAAACCTGTTGGAGTCTGCAAGAGACCTGAGACTGGGACGGAGATTTATCTTCCAACAAGACAATGATCCAAAACATAAACCCAAATCTACAATGGAATGGTTCACAAATAAACGTATCCAGGTGTTGGAATGGCCAAGTCAAAGCCCAGACCTGAATCCAATCGAGAATCTGGGGAAAGAGCTGAAGACTGCTGTTCACGAACGCTCTCCATCCAACCTCACTGAGCTCCAGCTGTTTTGCAAGGAAGAATGGGCAAGAATTTCAGTCTCTTGATATGCAAAACTGATAGAGACAAACCCCAAGAGACTTGCAGCTGTAATTGCAGCAAAAGGTGGCGCTACAAAGTATAGCGGTTGTATTAACGCAAGGGGGCCAAATAATATTGCACGCCCCTCTTTTCAGTTTTTTATTTGTTAAAAAAGTTTGACACATCCAATAAATTTCATTCCACTTCATGATTGTGTCCCACTTGTTGTGGATTCTTCACAAAAAATGTGAATTTTATATCTTTATGTTTGAAGCCTGAAATGTGGCAAAAGGTTGAAAAGTTCAAGGGGCCAAATACTTTCGCAAGGCACTGTAGTTCTTATATACCCAGAGCAAGTATGGTATTCCCATTCCTGTCTCAAAGCCAAGCTCCTCCCCAGTGCGGGCTTTACTTCGCCGGGGCTGCTCGTTGTCCCTGCTCCTGTTTTTGGTGTTGGCTAGCTCCAAGATGGAGGTCGGTCTGCCTCAAGCGAAGGAGATCAAGTATCTTGGTGTCCTGTTCACGAGTGAAGGCAGGATGAAGCAGCCAAGTCTGCAGTATTGTGAGCACTGCTCCAGTCTGTCAAGGTGAAGGTAGAGCTGAGCCAAAAAGCAAAGCTATTTATTTATCCGTCTGTCTGTGTTCCGACAACCGTTCTAACCGTCACCTAATTTCATCCCAGATTCAAGTGGCTCAAATGAATTTCCTTTGTAGGGTGGCATGACTCCGTTTCAGAGGTAAGGTAAGGAGTGCAGAGTACAGCCACTGCTATGCATCATCGAAAGGAGTCCACTGAGGTGGTTCAGGCAAATGATCAGGATTCCTCCTGGGCATCTCACTTTGGAGGTGTTGGAGAGACAGATCCAGAACTCATTGGACTATACCCCTCTGGCCAGTAAACACCTTGGGATCCCCCAGTATGAGTTGGTGACCTTGACTACCCAATCTTGTGGACAATATAGATAGATGGATTAACACTGGTTCTTACCTTTAAGGCTAATCATTAACTACATTCCTGCCGGTCGTTCTGTCTCAGTTCAAAGTTAGTCCTTCTTTGTGCCTCTTTCTGTCTCTTCCTCTTTTAATTCAATTCTCCAAGCAGGGGGAAAGTACACTTCCTGCCTGAAGGATTGTAAAAGGTTATTCTCCTGTGAGCACACGCTGATACTTTTAAGGGTAACCTGGTTCTTGTATACCCAAAGCAAGAGCTGTATACCAATTCCTGGCTGTACAGTGAGAATAAAATATTCTCTTTTCTCTTATGTCTTGCATTGCTCTTATTCCTGCCTTGTGACTGTCCTGACAGCCAAAAAGAAGAAAGAAATGACAGTAAGGGGATAGGAGGGGAGATAGAAAGTGCTGATGGGAGCTGGACAGGGCCTTAACTGAATACTCGTTCAGGAAGGAAGAGTGGTGGTGGAGGGGGAATATGCTGGAAAGAGGAAGGAAGGGAGGGTTAATGGAGGAAAGAGTGGCATCCTGGGTAATCCATTGGATTTATGGGGGGACGGTGGCAGCGGACATGTGCACCCAGACAAGTATAACTCAGTCACTGGCATCAAATTAAAGGTCACAGCACTTTATTCTACACAGAGGGAGAAATATATACTACAGAAATAAACAGAAATTAGAGACATATCTCTGTACGTCTACCCGCCCATTGAGGGGAATGAAGTTTATGCGCGGCCTTCACTGTGTCACTCAGTCAGTGTGCCAGGATGAGTAAAGAGTCACCGGTGTATTTATAGTAGTGCACTGGTCCTCATTCATGCTGGCCAAGGCTCCCTGCCTGATGAGCTAACTCGACGGTGGAAAAATGTGCAGCGCTAGCAATCTGGCAGCACTGAGATTTACTGTGTTCACTCAGATGGAATAAAAAAGGAGAGGGAGGATATGGGTGTCCGTGGGGAAGATGAACCTATGGGTTCGCCGTACGCACAGACTCAAGCGGGTCTTGCCATTTTTTCAACTCCCCCTACTATTATTTAATGAGGGAGCGCTGACCTAAAGAGGTTAATCAGCCTCTTGCAGCTGGAAGACAACAGAGCAGAAGCAAGCTTAAAGGATTTTATCACTGCAGTTTACAAATAAGAGCCAGAATAGGGAGGAAAACTTTTCACTAAGACACCTTGCATACAATCAGTCCACAGTTAATTGTACAATGCTAAAGCAGCCACCTTTACTTAAACACACCTGTTCCCTCTAAAAGTCCCAATATTGCGTGCTACGCCTGCAGGCATGCATACCAAAAACCTTGCATCTGAGGTTCGATCAATGCCTTTTAATTACCAGAGGTCCAAAGCGCTGGTCGATAGAGCTGACGAGAAGCAGAGAGAGGGAGATTCTCCAGACGTTGATTGATGCGCGCTGCTCCCAGAGATCCTACTACCTACAGATGTGTCGTTAGGCTTGATTAATCCTGCCGGGCTGTATTCACTCGTTTTACAGACTGTCGTTTAGCCTGCTCGGCCTGCTGTGGTCACAGGGTTAGGTGGGTATGAGGTGTTTACCCAGAGGGACACAGGCCTGTTACAGCCAATAAGTCAGTAGTGACTGCCTGTCATTTACAGAACCCTGAAAAAAGTATTTGCCCCCTTCTGTTTGTGCTATTTTTTGTCGAACAAATGTTTCAGATCTTCAAATCAATTTAATGTTACACATAAATAACCTTAGTAAATACAAAAACTATTTTTAAATGATGAATTTGTTTATTAAGTGAAAAAGAAGCAACATGGAGTTTTTAGTGCTTCCCTTGGCAGCATCAACTGCCATTACTTTACATCATTGGAGGAATTTAGGTCCACTCTTGTTTGCAGACTTGTTTTATCGCAGCCACAATGGAGGGTTTTTGAATGTGAATGACCTGTTTGAGATCAGGCTTTCCAAATGGATTTAAGCCCAGATTTTGCCATGGCGAAAGCAAAATCTTCCTTTATTTATTTCTGATTTTTTTATTTATTTGTCAAACTTTGGATCATTGTCCTGCTGCATAACCCAAATGTGCTTCAGCATTCTCCTTGAGGATTTTCTACTAAAGAGTAGAATTCATGGTTCCATCAACTATGGCAGTTTGTTAAGGTCCTGAAGAAGCAAAGCAGCCACAGACCATCACACTACCACCACCATGTTCAACTATTAATATAAAGTTGTATTTCTGAAATGCTGTGATAGTTACATAGAAACAAAAAAAAGTTCCTCTTCTGTTTTGTTAGTCCACTGAATATTTTATCAAACATCCTTGGGACCATCAAGATGTTTCTTGATACATATGAGAAGGTTTTTTGTAGTCTTTTTGTTCAGTGGTGGTTTTGGATAGCTTTCTTTCCCTTAATGAATTAACTCATTTGAAAAAACAATTTTGTATTTATGCAGAATATCATTGTCCTGTATTAAAATTTGTTTAATGGTCTTAAACATTTCAATGTGGCAAAAAAAAAAGGTACCGTACCATCCGGACTCCATTTTATTGACGGGGAAGATACTGAAATATATGGAACATGTGAACGCAAACATCTACGGTAATGGAGCTTCCTCTCAGCACATTTATACAGGGGTCCTCCTACATTTCCAATCAGAAGTATGTATGATTTAATTACCAGCATGGATGTCATAATAATGTTGGGATTTCGATCATTTTTTTGAACTGTTCGTTTTTGAGGTGAAATGACAATATAAAATGTAACTTCAATGATTTTCAAAACAAAAACTGTGCACACAAGACTGAATTTATAGTAGATTTTCTGTGAGCAACACATACAGTATATACCCACACTAATGTATGGACAAATTTCCCTTATATAACTAAACCTGGACTAATTCAAGTCTAATTAATTTGGTGATTTTCCAGCACTGACCCAGCTCTAAGCCTATGCATTTTAATAAAGTTGATGTGAAGAAAATTTAGGAAGCTTTATATTAGATTAATTTTTCCTTTTCAAAATCCGTTTTGAACTTTGTCCAATTTTCAATCATGCATTTCGATTTTATTTAGCCTTTATACAACCAGGAAAAAAAATCATTGAAATTAAACATATTTTCTGGATAAATCAGCATTTGATAAAGTATTGTTGAAGAATTTTCAGGTAGTGGTCCTTCTTCATTATACCCTCCACTTTGTGCAATGCACCAGTACAACTGGTAGCAAAACAGACCATCAGGTCTGCATAACCATCCCACAGCAGGAAACGAAATAAACCAGGTCTTTAGAGGTTTTTTGTTCTCTTATTTTCAGTCCAGTCCTTGTATCTGACTATGACTTCCTATTGCACTGTGCTTTTAAAAAAAAAGATTTTCTCTTTCTAAAGCTTCACCTTCCTTAAAAACACTGCCAAATAACTCACCTGAATAAAAACAAAATATCTATAGTAAATGAGCAGCATCTGAAAGTTACATTTCTAGGAAGAGGGAAAAACCTCAAGGAAAGACCTAACATGAGACCTGAGAGATACACTAGTCTACTTACTGCATGCCAGATTTTTAACTAATAGCTCTTTACAAATTACTTTTTCGGTGGTAAAATGATTTTTTATGTTTGTCAAACTCTGCTATCTTTGATATCTTGTGTTTAAAGACGATTTAAAACGTAGTTATTGCTGAGTAATAAATTGATTTTGATACCATGCAATGAAAATATTTGATCAAGTTAAGCCAAATAAATTGTTTTTTTTTATAGAAAATTCCATAAAAACAATAAAAAAAACTTTTAATACAGAAGAGTTATGTTATGGTCTACACAACAAGGTGAAGAATGTTGACTTGACAGTTGTACAGCAGATATTTACTGACACCCTCCACAAGGAGAGAAAGCCATTGCAGTGAATAAAAAAGTTGAAAGTTGAGTGATCCGGGATCTTGTTCTTTCGGTCATGACCCAAAGTTTATGGCCATAGGTGAGGGTAGGAACGTAGACCGACCGGTAAATTGAGAGCTTTGCTTTTCGGCTCAGCTCTCTCTTCACCACAACGGACCGGCACAGCGCCCCCATTACTGCGGCAGCCGCACCGATCCGTCTGTCGATCTCCCGCTCCATTCTTCCCTCACTCGTGAACAAGACCCCGAGATACTTAAACTCCTCCACTTGAGGCAGGAACTCCCCTGCAACCTGAAGAGGACAAGCCACCCTTTTCCGGTCGAGTACCATGGCCTCGGACTTGGAGGAGCTGATCTTCATCCCAGCCGTTTCACACTCGGCTGCGAACCGCCACAGCGCATGCTGTAGGTCTTGGCTAGAGGGGGCCAGCAGGACCACGTCATCTGCAAAAAGAAGAGACGAAATCCACTGGTCCCCAAACCAGACCCCCTCCGGCCCTTGGCTGCGTCTAGAAATCCTGTCCATAAAAGTTATGAACAGGACCGGTGACAAAGGGCAGCCCTACCGGAGTCCAACATGCACCGGGAACAGGTCCGACTTAGTGCCGGCAATGCGGACCAAACTCCTGCTCCACTTGTACAGGGACCGGATGGCCCCTAATAAAGGGCCCCCGATTCCATACTCCTGGAGCACCCCACACAGGGCATCACGAGGGACACAGTCGAATGCCTTCTCCAGGTCCACAAAACACATGTGGACTGGTTGGGCAAACTCCCATGAACCCTCGAGCACCTTGTAGAGGGTATAGAGCTGCTCCAGTGTTCCACGGCCGGGACGAAAACCACACTGCTCCTCCTGAAGCCGAGGTTCGACTATCGGCCGAACTCTCCTCTCCAATACCCTGGCGTAGGCCTTACCAGGGAGGCTGAGGAGTGTGATCCCCCTGTGGTTGGAACACACCCTCCGGTCACCCTTCTTATGTAGGGGGACCACCACCCCAATCTGCCAGTCCAGAGGCACTGTCCCCGACCGCCACGTAATGTTGAAGAGGCGTGTCAACCATGACAGCCCTACAACATCCAGAGATTTGAGGTACTCAGGGCGGATCTCATCCAACCCCGAAGCCTTGCCACCGCGAAACTTTTTAACCACCTCGGTGACTTCAGCCTGGGTGATGAAAGAGTCCAACCCCGAGTCCCCAGTCTGTGTTTCCACCACGGAATGCTTGATGGCAGGATTGAGGACATCCTCGAAGTACTCCTTCCACCGCCCGATAATGTCCCCAGTCGAGGTCAGCAGCTCCCCACCCCCACTGTAAACAGTGTTGGCAAAGCACTGCTTCCCCCTCCTGAGGCACCGGACGGTTTGCCAGAATCGCTTCGAGGTCAACCGGTAGTCCTTCTCCATGGCCTCACCGAACTCCTCCCAGGCCCGAGTTTTTGCCTCTGCCACAGCCCGGGCCGTGGCACGCTTGGCCTCACGGTACCCGTCAGCCGCCTCAGGAGTCCCACAAGCCAACCACAGCCAATAGGACTCCTTCTTCAGCTTGACAGCGTCCCTTACTGCTGGTGTCCACCACCAGGTTCTGGGATTGCCGCCGCGACAGGCACCGCACACCTTACACCCGCAGCTACAGGCAGCAGCATCGACAATAGATGCGGAGAACATGGTCCACTCGTACTCTATGTCTCCAACATCCCCCGTGATCTGGTCAAAGCTCTCCCGGAGGTGGGAGTTGAATACATCCCTGGCCGAGGGCTCCGCCAGGCATTCCCAGCAGACCCTCACTATGCGCTTGGGCCTGCCAAGTCTGTCCGGCTTTCTCCTCCTCCAGTGGATCCATTATGGACAATCCGTGACTAGCACAGAAGTCCAATAACAAAACACCACTCGGATTCAGATCGGGGAGGCCATTCTTCCCGATCACGCCTCTCCAGGTGTCACTGTAGTTTCCCATGTGGTCGTTGAAGTCCCCCTGCAGAATAATGGAGTTCCCGGGAGGGGCACTATCCAGCATCCCCAACAGGGACACCAAGAAGGCCGGGTACTCTGCACTACCGCTCGGCCCGTAGGCCGAGACGACAGTCAGAGACCTGTCCCCAACTCGAAGGCGCAGGGATACGACCCTCTCATCCACTGGGGTAAACCCCAACACGAGACGGCTGAGCTGGGGGGCAACAAACAAACCCACACCAGCCCGCCGCCTCTCCCCGTGGGCCACTCCAGAGTAGAAGAGAGTCCAACCCCTTTCAAGGAGATGGAGGCGAGCCCGACTATTTCTAGTCGATATCTCTTGACCTCCCGCACAAGCTCAGGCTCCTTCCCCCCCAGCGAGGTGACATTCCACGTCCCTAGAGCCAGCCTAAGCATCCGGGGATCGGGCCGCTGAGGTCTCCACCTTCGTCCGCCACCCAATCCTCTTTGCACCGGTCCCTCACGGTTCCGCCTGCAGGTGGTGGGCCCACTGGGGGATGGCCTCACGTCTCTCGTTCTGGATTGGCCCGGCCGGGTCCCGCAAGGAGCAACCCGGCCACCAGGCACTCTCCGGCGAGTCCCGACCCCAGGCCTGGCTCCAGGGTGGGACCCCGGCTCCGCCGTACCGGGCGACGTCACATGCCTCGACCTATTTTCGTCCTCATGAGGGATTCTTGTTATTTATACTTTATGTTAAAATACAGCCTCCACTCACACTCAGGTATCCTCCTGGATTCTTCTTCATGCTACAGAAGGTCAAAGACAACATAAACAAACAGCAGAGAAGCACTGAAGAGACGAGCTCAACGAACCTGATGGGTAAAAGTGGTAGTGGGACATAATGCTCCTGGGGGAATCTGCCTGACATTCAGTTGAGATGTAATAGGCTTTAATATCGTGTGATGGATCTGCCTGATAAAATTCAGTGAAGGTGGATCATCCATACAGCCTGTTTTATGGAGTTGCTGATGATAAATGATGCAGAAAAAGGAAGGCAGTCTGATGTGGCGTGAAGCATGTCGGCAAAGTGCTCTTTTTTTGACGCCGCTCTAGAAATCATGTTTAAGTAACAAGCATAACTTTGCATTTAAAATCTTGTGATACACGCTTTAGTTAGAGGGAATATTCAAGCTCAGTGCTCCTCCTGGGGAAATGGTGTAATTCTGTGTAAGTGTTATGGGTTTTCTCAAACAGCCAAAATAAACAGGGATAATCCCAGTCTTCTGGTTCAGGGCTGAGCATGTGATTATGCAAACTTGGAGGAGGAGGAGGGGTGGGGGGTGGGGGTGGGGTGGGTTACATAATGTTATTTAAGATTCCAGATTCAGCACTCCGAGCGAACATACAGGAAAGAAAGAATAATTGAGTCCAACAGAAGAAGAAGAATGCCGGAGGTAAGACGTTTCGGAGAACCTCCTACACTGGAGCTTTAACACAAGTGGACAATAAGTGGACTTGACACATTTTTCCTCAGGTCTGCCCAGTAGATAAACAGCTACTCTGCAGCTCTGAGGTCATTATTCCAGTCTGACAGGGAAAATTAGTGGGCTCTTCAGGGGAGAAGTGTTCCTGTTGTAAGACAAGGAGGATTCGCTTTCTCCTCCTCCCCAATTACGCTTCACTCTTCAAACAGTAGCTGGAGATCCCCATTAAGCCTTAACTTCTGCCCGACTTTACATTATTCAGTGCAGACACCTAACTTAGTGCTGGAGGGTGTCAGTGAACAGTGGTAGAAAGAAGTTATGGGATCACAATTTCATTTAAAACTGCAATAAAAAGTTGACTCTTGACTGTTTAAAAATATAAAACTGAACAAATATAGTTTAATAACTTCAGTTAAATAAAATCAGAATCTAAATGCTACAGAATAGAGGTCTTGTACTCTCTACTGATTTGAGCTATTAATTTTTAGTCACAACCACGTTCATTTTCTTTTCTCGCTTTATCAGATTAATTCCCATTTGGAGAGACTGCAGTATGCTTCAGAGAAAGGCTTACAACACTCACAGACAGAAAGGCTCATTACTCTCCTGGGTACGCTCTTTCCAACATGGCTGCCTTTCTTTCTGTGGAAGTAATTAACAACAAACATGCAAACAAGCCAGACCACAAATCCACTCTGAATCAGATGCACATCTGTATGCTTTGCCCTTAAAAGTAAACTGATTTCTTCAGTTTTTTGCCTCACGTAATGGTTTCAGACTATCAAACAAAGTCTAATATTGAAAAAAGATGATTTTATTTAAAGGAGAGAAACTACCTAAAACAACCTGGTCCTATGTGTAAGTATAACCATCCCCCTTGCTAAATCAAAAATTAACTGTATTTACCCACATTATTTGGATCAATAACCTTAACCATAATAAAGCCTTATTACCACACTTATAGAATAGAAATCCATTAAATACAACCTGTTTCACAACATGAAGTAGGCTGAAAGATCTCCAAAAGCAACACATCGTACCCTGATCTAAAGCATTTCAAGTACAAATGAGAAACAAATGAGAAAGAGTTACTAAATCATTTCTAAAGCTTTGGGACTCCAGTGAACCACAGTGAAAGACATTATCTACAAATGGAGAAAACGTGGAACAGTGGAGAACCTTCCCAGGAGTGGCTGGTCTAACATAAATCCAAGAAACCTCCAAGATTCATCTAGGAGGTCACAGAAAACCCAGAATACTATGTGAAGCCCTGCAGGCCTCACTTGCCTGTGTTCATGATTCAACAATAAGAAAGAGACTGAAGAAAAATGGCATTCGTGGGATAGATCCAAGGCCAAAACCACTGCTGACCAAAAAATGAACACAAAGGTGGTCCATCTCTTATTTGCCAAAAAATATGTTGACCTTCCCCAAGACATCTATTGTGGACTGATGAAACTTCCTGAAAGGTGTACATCCCTTTAGATCTGCAGTACAACGAACACAGCATTTCAGATGAAGAACATTATGGCTACAGTCAAACACGGCAGTAGCAGAATGGTTTACCATAAAAGACAGAACCATAAATTCTGCTCTCTGCACAGAAACCCAAAAGGATAATGCCCTACAATCAAGACTATAATCCAAAAATCTCTTGTAATTAAATCTCTGAATGTTTGGAGGAGCCTAGTCAAAGTCTGGACCAGGAACAGACTAACCCTCCAATGTGGCTGAGATAAAAAACAACTGTGTAAAAGAAGAGAGGGGCAAAATTCAACCCAAAATTAGGGTTTGTGTGTAATTTGAAAATATATATATATTTTTTGATCTTTGAGTAAAAATAAAGTAGTGCTCAGTTGATGTGTTTAAATTAGACTCATAATTGTAATTTCTGCATTTATAGAATCAGTAATAAATAATATAATATAAAGAGAGAGATACAAAAAATAAACAATAAAAAAAAAGCTTCAAAAGTTGTTTGAACTGAGGTGGCTGAATACCATCAGCATGTGAAACAGCTCTAATGAAAGAACTATTTAACCTCAGCTGTATACAGAACATTTTTGGCTTGCATGCACTAACAGCCTCTGAGTATTTATTTTAAAAAATGCCTCATCTCAGTCTCCCATTTCTTCAGTTCAAAATGTCACTGCCCCTGCCTGCCAGGATAATGTGCCTGCAGGTCTGCACACCATAATGCATGGCCTCTGGACCTGTAATCTACTGCAAAGCACTTCTCCCTTCCAGATCAACCTGGGGCTTTTTGCAGGCGGGAAACGTGAATCTATCATGCCAGGTGGACAGTAAGACAATAAGAGAGAAGCACAGCCACAGAGTCTGCTGTTTGCTTCGTTAAAAAACGATGGTCAACTTTCTCTTCATCTCATAACCTTTTAAAAATGAAATCCATCTTGCCAACAAGCTGTCATATCTATTCCTCGTCATGATCAGCCCTGTTTCATTTCTTATTTACCAGGCGAAAAGGTGTTGAGACGACAGAAATTATGCTGTCAAAGCCGTTAGCTGCCTTCAACTTGGTCTTTCTGTGCCAAGCTTAACACCGACTTTCAGTATAAACTGTTTTGCATAAAAGCCACCCACACATGGACAAATTACAGAAATCATGTGTATTAAAGCAACATCAGGATGACTGGCAACTCAAAGACACTTAAAGAGTTACTTATTTGATGCACTAAAGAAATTAAAAACATATTCACTTCTTGTTCTTTTCCTTTAGGAAGGTAATATGTCCCAGATGAGCGCTGCTGCATCATTATTTTATAATGGGTAGTTTTGAGTCTAGTGGAAGAGGAAGAGAATTTATCTAACAGTAAATACAATCTGAGAGAAATAAATCCCACTGAAAGAAAGAAATACTGTCAACAAGGATTAAAAATGTCCAAGGCAAAATAAACAAATGCAGACCATCAGTGTTTTTTTCTCAATATATAACTTTATTTAAAATATTGTTACAATTTATTACTCTACACAACATTTTTTAAAACATTTTTCTTATTTTTTATTTATTTATACTGGTTAGTAAACCTTCAAAGACCTTTTAGATATAAAACCTTATTCTTTTTTTAGCTTGTGTTAATTGTAGTCTTTAAACACTCATTAAATGAGAAACTATGTCTTTTAAACACTTTTTGTGTTTAGGTAGTCGTCTGTGTAGCTGTTCCCCATATGAATAGTGACTCAATGGTTAAACACTATGAATCAGTCCTTACAATATCTGCTTAAATAAATAAAGGCTCTAAGTTGGAGAAAGAAGAGTCCAGGTTTGGTTAGGACTCTTTCAAAACAACATTTTAGAGTTTTTATTTTTCTTTATTGTGTCACCGTCTTCCTGCTTTGGAAAACATTTCAAAGCAGTTAACAGATCATTTTAATTAGGCAAACACTTTCTAAACACATCCACCTGTCATGTTAGTTAAAGGTAGGAGACCCCTGTTAAAAGATGCAAACACTGATGTGATCGAAGCCACCTAAACCCTCAACGAATACCGACTTAACACTAGAGATGCACCGAGAAGTTGGCTTGTTCCCAGAACTGGACAAGACTCAAAAATCTTATATATTTTTTCTTTCCACTTAATGAACTTTAAGATCCTTTAGCTAATTATTTAATTGCACACACTGACATTATAGTAGGAAATGAGCTTTAACTGAGGTTTTAAACACATTAATGTTTCCACTGAAATACACTGTTACCATGGTTACAGACCAACACCTTCTTATTTCATTTTTTTGTTCTTGTAACTGAGTACAAGTCGTCTAACCACAACACTCTTCGTTGTGGATGCTGTTACTGATGAAGAAAGACTTAAAGTCATTTTCATTAATGACATGTCAGCGGAATCGCACATGGTGTAAGAAGCTATTTAAAGGGTCCTCCGTACCAATTCTTGCCCTGCTGCATGGGTAAGAATTGGTACTGGTCAGTTCGTTTCTTCGTCATTTTGTCCTTATGCGGTTTTGATCTTTTTGTACCGGAAGAAGGCAGGTACAAAAAGGAGACATGTGTCTCAGGATGCTTTGTACCAAACATGTCAATTTATACCCAGTTTGGGGTGCTTCATACCTGCATTGAGAACTGGTGATTTTATTCAAAATCTGACTGATAATAATAATTAACTACTAGCAGGATTTTGTTAATGCTTATTAGGTTCTGATCAGGGGCTAAAATCTCTCATATTTCATTCTATGTCATGAGTGTTCCAAAAGGGGATCCTAATCACAACCCATGGAAACAATGCCAAACATTAAATCTTAAAAAATAATATGCAATATTATGTAATTAAATTAACTCCCTTAGAGATAGGGTGAGGAGCTCAGAGTAGAGCCTCTGTTCCTCCACATCGAGAGGAGTCAGTTGAGGTGCCTCGGGCATCTGTATCGGATGCCTCCCCCCGGGGAGGTGTCCTGGGACGGCCCAGGACACGCTAGAGGAACTATGTCTCTCAGCTAGCCTGGGAACGCCTTGGGCTCTCCCTGGAGGAGGTGTCTGGGGAAAGGAAAGCCTGGGAGTCTGCTGGCCCCACGACCCGGTCCCAGATGAAGCGGAATACGACAAGTACAAGTAACTTAATAAGTGAGATTTGATCATTTACAATGATTTATACACATAACCCAAAACTGTCAAGAGAAACTAACTGGTACGCAGTAGTTAAGGTCATATTTGTGCATAAGGTTGCATAATTCAGGAAACTGTCAAAGTTGAAAATTCTACATTTGCAATTTATGGGAATAAGCAAGAATTTCTGATTATAAACCTGGAATTTTAAATATTGAAGGTTGGCCCTTAATAGGATTTGAAATATAGTTGGGGAAAGATATACACGTTTCAGCTAAAACAGAACAATATATCAAACTGCAATCGCCAGTTGGATGGGTTCTAACTTCCCTTGACACCAACCCAGATGTATACATTTATTGGCTGAGATTTTAAAGTTCCTGCAAAGTGATGGTATAGGGAAATAAAATGTGGATTAATCAAAATCGATATTGTCATTGCAATTTTCAGTAATATTATTGCAATTTAATATCTTCTTGAAATTGTGATGCTCTAATTTTAGCATAATTTTCACTGCACAACTTGATTTCTTACAAGTGCATCTGAGTATATTTATGCTGGTCATGTGTGCATAGTGCACTGTGAATTCCTCCATCACAGGCGCATATTATTTCTAACTGTGTTTGATGTATGCTAATGGGGTTTAACCTGTAAACATCACATGGAAGTCTGACAAAACAAAATAGTTATATTTAAATTAGGGTATATTTGTTTAATTTACTTCCAAATTCCAGTTAATTCCCACGGAAAGTTTCAAATTTGGAATACTCCAACAATTTCCTATCTTAACTTTTACTGGAAAGTTTCTGGAAGGTTTCTGACTTTGCAACGATATTGGTACAAAAGGGTTTGTTTTCAGAAAAGAAAATGGCTGTCGGTTGGGACCGGATGGCAACACATGGCTCGGCAACAGGGAAATAAACTGGGGAAAGGGTAATAAACATGGAGCGCTCAATAAAACAGAGGGAAATTGGATAAAATTGGTACCGCCATTACACAACCGGAGATGGGCCACCAAACTCTTTTCGGTGCATCTCTGACGTTCGCATTAGTGCTGGTGATGAGATTGAACCATTAAAAAAAAAAAACACAATTCCCAAAAACATCCAGATAAAAAGCGGAGCGTAAGCTTCGTTTATGCTGCACATCTCAAACAAAAAGGCCCACTATACTTATTTAACACAAAAACCCAGACAAGACTGGAGTTAGTGAGGAAAAAACTCATTTGTCCTTCATTTTACTTCATTATCACTACAGTTGCTGCACCAACATTTATGCCAATTAACTCCTATTTAAAATGACTTGATAAATAACAGCCTAATTAAAAGCTTCTAGTATCTATCCAGCATCTCAGACACAACAAATCAACTGTCTATAAAACGTGCTTCTTTACATTCCTGCTCTCATTTTCATTATAACACTTAGTTCACAGATTAGACAACAACTGACAGCATCAACACACACCTGTCGATGAATGAGTCTAAAATGATATCTGATACAGACGAGAAAAAACAAACCACAAACGTATTTTTCTAAAGCAACAAAAAGCAGCTTTCTATAAATCTATTCACAGCAGCACAAGCCACGGGGACAGAGAACAAACAAACAAAAAAAAAAAAAACCACAACACAGCTCCGAATACATTATCAGGAGGAGCGAGTTGGTTGGCTGACGGGAATAAAGGGAACAGAAGCTGCACTGAGCGTGTAGAGCCAACGTGTTGCTGCCACGGCAACCGCATCCCCCTGCGAAGATGGGAGCCTAAACCTGGAGAGAGCGAGGGAGCAGAGGACAAACAAGGCAGTGCACAATCACAGACCTCAGACTGTCTCTTCTCTTTATCACACAGAGGGGGAGAAAAAAATAAATAACATCACCATGGCTGAGCAGCTGCTGTTCTTATATCTTCTAGCTTCAAATGGGCCATTACTTTGGTGGTCCAGCAATCTGCACATCTGCAGCTTCTCAATCAAAGACCCGTGATGGGTGTAATACAACATGCTACAACATACCTGCCCATTAGCTGTTTTTTTTAACCCAAAGGCAACTACTACATGACAAATATCTCGTGCTTCACTTAATGCTGCTCACGTGTAGCAGAAATGCAAGGATGTGTGTGTGTGTGTGTGTGTGGGTGGGGGTGTTAAGCCATGTTAGTCAAACAACAGGAGATGAACACCATTAGTCTAAATCTGTCCAACATCTCTGCTGTCTTCAATTTAAAACCTCATTTTCATTCTGTGGCTCTCAAGCCAACAGCTCATCAGCCACATCCAATCAGAGCCTCCGGCCTTATCAGCATTGTCAACAGCAAACACGGAGGACCCGGCACATGAGCACACGCAGACGTAACGGACTGACTGAAAGCCCATTATGATAAACTGAAAATAAAGAAAGAAAAGTCCGCTGAAGTTATTCGTGCTCTAAAATTTACTGGGAACAAAAACATTCATTTCAAGTATTTGGTTGCTGCCAATTTGTGAGCGAAGCACAGGAGTGACTCAGGAATGATTAGTTGAGATTAGGCATGGGCCGGTCTGAGATTCCCACTGTACTGTTAAACCCAAGATTATTCATGGTCCTGGCAGACTAAGATTTAAAATTTATTTCCATTTGACCAAGACATTTTTTTCTGACAAGAAATTATGCAGGCAACTGGAGAGCTAAAAGGTATTAATACCCTTCTAGAGTATTCTATTGACTCTTAATTGGCTTTACTGTAATTCAACCTTTCTTATAATTACTGATCAGCTTCTTGCAGGTTTCCTCTGGTATTTTGATTATATGTTTTTGGTCTTTAAGGCTGGAAGACCTCCTTGCCATCACCCTAATCTTTACCTCCCTCTACAGACTCTATAAAGTTCAAGTTAGGACTTTCAGTTAAAATCATTTGTATAATTTCGATCTAGAGGAAACATGTTGGTAAAATTAAGAGATTACTTTAAACTCAAATCTGGAATAACTTTATAAAATTTTGATGTATTTTCTGTTTTGTTTTGTAATTGTGCTGTTTGGAAATGTACCTTTGTATTACCATTGCTTACTTTTTTCTCAACTTTTACTTTGATATAATTGTTTTTCAAGCATCGATTGATCCTTTGCTTTTTTCTCTTTAAACAGACACTGCTGTTCAGTTTTCAGAGGTACAAAATACAAACGTATTTTTCTGGACACTGTTGCAGAGTTTTCCGTTTTCTACAAGCATTGCCTTCCTCATGTATTGCATACATGTTTACTTAACATATTTTGGCTACATTTTGTATTCTTACTGTACTGTCAGGACCTGGCAGCAGTTTATTTGCTTTCATTAAATGCGATCCTTAAACGTTTGTGGGTTTTTCCTTATTAAAGAAAAGCTCTTTGAATGAAAAAAAAAAAAAAATAAATAATGGAACAAGGTCTAATTTTCTCATTTCAAAAACAGAAAAGCAACAATTAATCTAACTTGTTAAAATGAGACAACATATTGACCATTAAAGATATATTGCTACGACTAACACGTTTTTTGTTATTTTTGATTCTCGTGCATATACTTAAGGAAAAATACAAAATAAACACAGCTTACATTATGTTATACCTTTCAATTGCAGAATACTGTACTAAATGACAAATGAAAAAGGTGTAGTAGCCTTCTTTAAGCCAGCTGACTGGCAGTGCACAGCAACAGTTCCTTACAGCTGGAGAAAACTGGATCCCTCTGGAGCTTTCTCTAACATCACACCTAAAGGGTTTCACATTGAAGACTTTTAACAGCTTTGAAATGTTAACTTTCTAAAACCTCAGCGTGCCCTGACACTGCTAACCGGCCCATGTCTAATTGAGATAAGCTGCCAGCCCTTGATTGGATGACGAGAACAATAGCACTGAAAATGAAATCAACACATTGACGCACTTTGTTTCCACTCATGAAGAAGCTACTGTTGACATGTACACCTGTTCTCTGCAGCTCTGGCCAGACAACACAGAAAAACATGAACAAACGCTCCTTTCTTTTTAAAAATTCATAATGGTTTTTGTTCAATTTAAAATGTTATGTTGTGCAAGTGTAGACATCTAATACCGTATCCATGTAAGAGGCAAATCCTCGGCGCATCACTCTGTATGTGGATGGTTGCAATCACACACCTTCACACACACACACACACACACTTCTTTCCTCCTGACTTGCTTAATGGACAAACTGCAGGAGACTGATACTTTTGGGTGGCTTACAGACCCAGAGGGATCACACTGAGAAAATTTCCATCTCAGGTCCCCATCTTAGCCACTGCTGCTCCCTGGTGGCTGCATAATAAAACTGCGGCTCGGCAAATAAACTCATAAATCCTGTTGAGTTTATATTCACAATCTGACATTGCATAAAGTGAGACATTTCAATAACATTAAAGCTTTGGCTCAATATATTTTGTTCAGGAGCTGACAATGTCAACGCCGCCTCCTCTGAACTATTCAGCTCTGTCAAACTGCCACAAAAAAAAAAGAAAATTACTTGGAATGAGGATAAATATCCGTACGCTGAGATTAATGGCTGAGCGCCAACAGATGTCGCTCTCTGCATTGTGGGTGAAAGATGGAGATTAGTAAGAGCTTCCTGACTGCAGTTCAGCGTTTCATTATTTCAGATCAAAGAAACACATTTTACTTGCTCTTATATTAATCTATATTTTTATATCAGAAGCATGATTGTTAACATACAAATAATTACGAACAGTCCATTTCCATTGTTACATTTGTGCTGTTTATATTCTCCAACAAAGACAGGACCCCAGAAACAGAAAAGAAAACATGTTTCTGTTATTGTCCAGCATCAGTGTAGTGTAGAGCATGACTTTGCTTGTTTTTAATCACTGATTTTCATTTCTGTTGTATCTCTCCTCTTTTTTCCCTTACTCTCAGCTCAGTTTGCTGTTCCGAGACCCATGTTGCAGGATTTCTGGGCCAAATTTTCATCCCAGAAGTCATCTCTTTCACTGCGGTGCCCCCCCGTTGCGAGAATGTGCTGTGGCCAACCTAAGTTGAGCTGACACACCTTGAACTGTCCAATGGTGAGACTTTTCTACTGTTGAGCCAAACATCACAGGGTAGATGCATGGAGAGAAAAAAATAGACACAAGTTGGAGATCTAGTAAATGACATGAAAACTGGCTGATGCTGATTCTCCTTTGCTTCTCTTCTCTTTTCACTCCGCCCATCCTTGGATTTATTTTGGGAGTGACTTTTTTCCAAAGAGGGACTTCCTCCTGTTCTGGGGCAGGGATCGCCTCAGACTCTCACTTCTTCTGTTTGTCAATGGACACTCTCTGTGGGTGGCTGTGATGAGTGGATCAGTTCTAGTTCGAGTGAAGATTAACCTTTTATTAGGACGTTGCGATTTCCCCCCCTAGGTGGCGCCATCCCTTCTGTTGCGTCTCCAGAGGAGGCAGATACTCTGGAAGGCAACGAGTCTCAGTGATCATCCTATTTTAAAAGTCATGTAACTCATAAACATGCTGCAGTAACACAACAGAAAGCAGGTCCACTCTTATCATTCATAGTTCTGTAGTGTCTTGTCCACATACTCATGATGATAACTGCAAGCAGTTTTACACTGGCTGAATAGTGTTAACTTGCATCATGTAGATCTCCTAGATAACAGGCGCTTGATGGCAAGGCACAAATCTCTGCTGTCCTTAATGCATGAATTCTCCACATAGTACTATTAGGGTGCTGCAGGACACTTTAACCTCAGCTCAGTTGTGCAGCTTTTTATTTTTTCTAGAAATAAATGATAAAATAAACATTTTCCTTAACTTTATTTGATACATTGTCTTTAATTATTCTTAAATCTGAACTTTTCCTAACTTTTGTATTGCTACAACCACAAACTTTAGTGTTTTTTACTGGGATTTTATAGGGTAGACCAACACAAGGTAGCGCATCACTGTGAAGTAAAAGGAAAATTATATGTTGCATGCATTTGTGTCAACTCTGACCTGCTTCCCACAGCATGACGCTGTCATTAAACATACTTCACAATGGGGTTGTGTCTTCAGGGTAGGGATGGGCATTATATAGGCATTACATTTAGAAATATTTATTGTGATGGAGACACAAAAATGGTTAATAAAGTAGCAAAGCCCTCAGTCCTTCACAGATCACCTGGATTTATGTTGAGATTAACACACACATATTACACACAAGTCAGCTTTATTTGCTAATTAAATAACATCTGAAGGCAACTGGATAATCTATTAAATGTGAAGGGGGCTGCACACAAATGTATGCCGCATTTTTCCGATGTTTATTTGCAAAGAATTTTTAAAAAACATGTATTGTTTTTCTTCCACTTCCACATATTTATGCACTACTTTCTGTTTGTCTGTAACATAAAATCCCAATAATACACAATGAAGTCTGTGGTTAAAGCATTAATAAGCCTCTTAGTTTGAATGCTTTGGCAAGGCACCATATATGGTGCTCAATAAGCCTTGCACATATAAAAGCACATCTTCATTCTTTAATTAATTAATTAGCCAAATTTTAGACAGTACTAATTTGTTCCCACATATTTGTTTCATATAAATTAAGAATAACTGATTGAAATGCTTTCCCTTCCCTTGACATTCTAGGTTTGATCCGATAGGATTCTGCATTATTCATGTTCCCAGATGGCTGCTATCGATCAAAGCAGCTCTCAGACTGCGTATTCCTGTCTCTAACAATGTAGCCTCTTGTTTTGGGGTGGTGTTTTTAACAAGCTAAAGACTGTAATCTAATGAACTTCACTTTGAAAATGCATGAAGAAATGAAAACTGCTCACCGCTGTTGCTGCAGTTTTTGTTGTCTTTATCAGAAGCCTCTTCCTCCACCTGAAACAGATAAACACAATACACATGGGAATCAAAAGCTGACGCTTTAAGCAAAAATCCAAAGAAAACATGTGAGACTGAAAAGAAGAATGTAAGAATATGCTAAGTTTAGACACACAAAGCTGGCATGCGCTCACTTCCCAAAAGAGGAAAGGAGGGGTCCTTTACCTGCTTCCTCCACTTCAGCTCACAAAAGACACGCTCGAAGCATTCATGCATGTAGTTGAACTGGGAGGAGAGAAAACTGTTATTGACCTTGTCTTCTGGTCACATTACTTCCATTTGCTTATTATTGCATATTAGGAAAAAGGTTTTATTTTTGCCCCGCATATAAAAGGTGACAGGACTTGTTAGCAACCCTTTGGTTTGGGGTCACCTGAGTGCCTGATAGGAGCTACATTCTAGTGAGGAAATGCAAGTTGAGCTCCGTCTAATTTATACCGGCATGAAGACATTAGGCCTGGTGTAAAACGTCAGCAATAGTATTCGCTTATTACCAAAAATTCAAGAATGCCCAGATTAAGAGGCTATTTCTATCATAAATGCCAAAACATTTATCCATCCATCAGCTCTATCAGCGAGTATCTAGACATTTACACTACTCAGGAATGTGCCTGTAAATGTTGTGTTTTATCAATTTTCAATTAAAAAAATATAACCAAACCAGAGAAGGTATTAAACCAAACTTACATATGGAGTGAAAATCTTAACCCAGCGAGGTTTCTTTTCTCCTCTGGCGTACTCAAAGCAGAAAGCCATGCCTTCCTCATCAGTGTCCCAGCGCTGCATCTCTGCCCACTCAAAAGCTATTACCTGGTTCTGAGAAAGAGGCAGAATGAGAGAAAAAACAACCATTTATCTGAACGTTTTGATTCAATAATCGAGAGAATATCCTTATGGGAATTCCAGGGGTGAACAGGTTGAAGCCATATTCTGACATAAATGAAAAGATTCCTACATCAAAAAGCAAGAACAGCAATATTCTTGCTGAAAGACACAGAAAGGAAACATAAATAGCTATGAACCCAATCTGCTTTGCTGTTCTGCATTTAAAATGGCATCAGAATGTCGTCACCTCCAGGGTGCCGTCCTCGGTGCACGCGTGCAGCTTGAAGTGATGGATGCTGATGGCTGTGATGACATGGCCCTTCCTCCTGGAGTCACAGGAGCAGTGTGGGAAGACCACCTCATTATAGCCCTCACATGTCCGCAGCAGGCTGAGGTACTAACAAGCATCACAGCAGACAGGAGTCAATATTATTCTAAGCAACAGACTCAATTAAATGTGATGAATGACAGATTTTGAACAGAAATGAAAGGAGCAAATCAGAATTTATGCTACAAAGACACAAAAAGCATCAGCTGAAGTCGTTTTTATGTGACTGTGAAGAGCTAAGGCGGTGATACGAGGTTTTATTTAGAGGTACCACTGTGAAGTACAAATGCAAGCAGCAAGTTTTAAATGGTTAATTGTAAGAAAATGTATAATTTCCTTTCACTTTACAATTATTTACCTCTTTGGTCTATCACATAAACTCCCATTGAAAGACATGGGTGACAAAATGTGGAAACGGTTTTAAAGACTTTTGACACAAACACCAACTTCAGTTAATGATTCACAAAACTCAAGCTTAGTAGTTGAGTTTTGTGAATCATTGCTCAGTGTCTGAGCAAACCACTGAGGGCTGTTATCTAAACCATGAAAAGACCATTTCTGCCTGTGTTGGAAGTGTTTTGTCGTGCAACCCTCCCAATAAACAAAGACTGGCTTGTGGTACTGACTGTGGCCATCTTGCGCTGCTCTGCCAGTTTCTGCAGCTGGTAGGATTTGTCCTCCGTTTTTATGAATCCCTTCTTCACATCGTCCAGTGCCTAAACGGACAGGGGGCCGCAATGAAGGGGAGGGGGGTAGGAGTGGCCCAAAGAGATGGAGAGAACAAATTATTTCATGTTCAAGAGGAAAAACACTCACCGCCCAGCACAAAGTCAGCAAAAATCAGCAAACAATCAGAGTGACTATTTTGTTGCTGTAATTAGTTTCAATTTCTCATGTTAGGGCATTCTTGAGTAGAAATATCACAATTTCTTAGGATTAACCAAAAAAAAACATTTTTAAAACTAATAATGTCAGCCTAGTGAGAAGTATGTCCAATATATCCACCCGGGTTTGGGTCGGAGCCCCTTCTGTAAAAATTACTGCATCAACGCCGCGTTGCATGGAGGCGATCAGCCTGTGGCTCTGCTAAGAGGTTTAAGACGTTGCTTTGATAGCTGCCTTTATCTTTTCTGCATTGTTGGCTCAGGTGTCTCCTCTTCCTCTTACAATGCTCCACAGATTCTCTACTAGGTTTACATCAGGAGAGTTTGCTGGCCCCTCAAGCACAGTGATGCCCAGGTCATTAAAGCAGCTATTGGAACCTTTGGCCCTTTTGAAGTTCTGCTGAAAAATGAAATCAGGACCTCCATTAAACTTGTCAGCACATGGAAGCATGAAGTTCTCTAAAATCCCCTGGTAGATGGATGCAGACTGGATAAAACACAGTGGACCAACACCAGCAGATGACATGGCTCCTCAACACAACACTGGGCTTGAAGCATCCTGGATTATGTGCCTCTCCACTCTTCCTCCAGACTCTGGGACCTTTATTTCCAAATGAAACTCAAAGTTTGCTTTTATCTGAAGAGAACATTGGACCACTGAGCAGCAGTCCAGTCATTTTTCTGACATCTCTGGTTTAGGAGTGGCTTAACAAAGATATTGTGACAACTGTAGTCCATTTCCTGGACACGTCTGTGTGCTGTGGCTCTTGAGGCACTGAATCCAGTCCCAGTAAACACCATGTGAATCTTCCTCAAAGACTTGAATACATATCAGAATCCTCTCAAGATTGCAGTTATACCTGTTGTTTGGGCAGCCTTTTCTCCCAAACTTCTTCCTTCCACTCAACTTTCATGCTTGGATACAGCACTCCATAAACAAGTCAGCTTCTTGACCAATAATGTTTTGTGGCAGACCTTTTTTATGGAGGATATCAGTGACTGTAGCGTGACGGTGTACCCCACAACACCAAATTTCCATTTTAAAAAGCCCTTTTTTAATAGGTCTCATGTGATTTTCAAATTTTCTGAAAAATTGTTAATTCACTAAAATCCCATCTTGTTTTTATGCATACCTGTATAACAGGTTGATATTTAGGACTGAAACAATTAATCGGAGGGTGTGTTCCAACCACAGGGGGATCACACTCCTCAGCCTCCCTGGTAAGGCCTACGCCAGGGTATTGGAGAGGACCGATAGTCGAACCTCGGCTTCAGGAGGAACAGTGTGGTTTTCGTCCCAGCCGTGGAACACTGGACCAGCTCTATACCCTCTACAGGGTGCTCGAGGGTTCATGGGAGTTTGCCCAACCGGTTCACATGTGTTTTGTGGACCTGGAGAAGGCATTCGACTGTGTCCCTCATGATGCCCTGTGGGGGGTGCTCCAGGAGTATGGAATCGGGGGTCCTTTATTAGGGGCCATCCGGCCCCTGTACAAGCGGAGCAGGAGTTTGGTCCGCATTGCTGGCACTAAGTCGGACCTGTTCCCAGTGCATGTTGGAGTCCGGCAGGGCTGCCCTTTGTCGCCGGTCCTGTTCATAACTTTTATGGACAGGATTTCTAGACGCAGCCAAGGACCAGAGGGGGTCTGGTTTGGGGACCAGTGGATTTCATCTCTTCTTTTTGCAGATGACGTGGTCCTGCTGGCCCCCTCTAGCCAACACCTACAGCATGCGCTGTGGCGGTTCGCAGCCGAGTGTGAAGCGGCTGGGATGAGGATCAGCTCCTCCAAGTCCGAGGCCATGGTTCTCGACCGGAAAAGGGTGGCTTGTCCTCTTCAGGTTGGAGGGGAGTTCCTGCCTCAAGTGGAGGAGTTTAAGTATCTCGGGGTCTTGTTCACGAGTGAGGGAAGAATGGAGCGGGAGATCGACAGACGGATCATTGCGGCTGCCACAGTAATGGGGGCGCTGAGCTGGTCCATTGTGGTGAAGAGAGAGCTGAGCCGAAAAGCAAAGCTCTCAATTTACTGGTTGGTCTACGTTCCTACCCTCACCTATGGCCATGAACGTTGGGTCATGACCGAAAGAACGAGATCCCGGATACAAGCGGCTGAAATGAGCTTCCTCCGTAGGGTGGCCAGGCACTCCCTTAGAGATAGGGTGAGGAGCTCGGCCATCCGCGAGGAGCTCGGAGTAGAGCCGCTGCTCCTCCACATCGAGAGGAGCCAGTTGAGGTGGCTCGGGCATCTATACCGGATGCCTCCTGGACGCCTTCCTCGGGAGGTGTTCCAGGCACGTCCCACCGGGAGGAGGCCCAGGGGACGGCCCAGGACACGCTGGAGGGACTATGTCTCTCGGCTGGCCTGGGAACGCCTTGGGCTCCCCCTGGAGGAGGTGCCTGGAGAGAGGGACGTCTGGGCGTCTCTGCTGAGTCTGCTGCCCCCGCGACCCGGTCCGGAATAAAGCGGAAGACGACGAACGAACGAATGAAAAAAATAGTCAAGAGATGAATCCATTAGCGAAATAATCATAAGTTGCGGCACTGATATTGGCTGGTGGATTTGTCATCCTGCTGTTGGTTGCTTTACAGAACTGCAATTCCAAAACAGCATAACCTTAAAAAAATAAGAGTAATTAATAGCATCACTTTAGTTTCTAAGCCATCACTGGTCCAGGATTTCTGTGACCACAATTTTTTCCTAACTGCTAAATTTTGTATTTCTTTTAAACAAGCGATAAATGTCGCAGTCTTCTGTCAGCAATCTGACAGGGTGGAGCAGCATTGTGTTACTCTTGCACAATACACCTGGAAGAACTCCTGTCACTTTAGCACTTTCTCTGCATTATAATAAAAAAGAAGACATGAAACTATAGAAACTTTATGACAAAATATTTGTATACCTCTGTATGCTTTGACACCAGTAAGCAGCCCAAACTTAGAGAAGTTTCCGCATCTGCTCACAACTTTACCCAAAAGTGGCTGCATGACCTAGAAAGGTTTGTTTTGGTGGCTTCATGCTAGCTTTTAGTGGGTCAGAGCTGAATCTCACAGACCTCAGGTGATGACTGACCTTACCAGTCAGCAGACAGCTGTAAGCAGGTCCTAACAGGATGCTTGTTGTTAATATGCTCTGTAAAGCCATAGTGAGTGTTTCTGGCCGCCATTTGCATTCAGATATAAACTTCTGCATTTGTGATATGCTACACTATGTTATAGTTCCTATGTATATAAGCAGAGACAAACTGTAAGCTGCCAGGGCCTGGCTTGAGTGGTTTACGGTAAAATAGTAAGCTCATTTTCTGGTCAGAACACTTGATCCATTTCCAACTAAACAGCTTTGTTGAAGTGTTACTATATACCTGGTGGAAGCAGTAGTGCAGTGCCAGCGGGTTATCTCTGAGCAACTCTTCCTCTCGGATGCTGAACAACCATTTGCGGAGCGCTAAGCATGTTCCAGGAACAGCTGATGTGTAGTTCTGCACATAAAGTTTGTGGGGGAACTCATTTGGGGCGAGCTTCCTCACTGCAAGCAAACCGAGAAGAAGGGAATAGAATGAGAGTCGCTGTGTGCTTAAATAACAAAAAGGAGAAACAACACGGGTCTTCATGATTCATAATTACACACATGCCCTCTGGTAACACTTCTACAGCCGTCTGGCATGCATGTAATGAACTGACTGAGAAAGCTTTACAATAAACAGAAGTTTCTCACCAAAAGAATGGTTGATGACTTCAAAAAGAGCAAAGTAGCTTGCCATAATACTGTCCATTCCAACCTTGAGGACTAACGCCTAAAAATAAGCAATATGAACCCAGTTAGTAGCCAGCAGACAGTGTCCAACACATCATTTATTTTAAGCATGGACTGCACAGCCTGGTGCAGAAGGTACACCAGTAAAACACAGCAGCCCAACCTCTGGACACCAGGTCTTACCTGGTACACTGTGTCCGTTGTGCTGTTTTTACGCACTCTGACAGAGATGGTGGTTTTGTCGGGCAGCACTATCCGCAGCTCCACATCTGTGACTCCATTGTAGTTCTGCACACAGAAGCACAAACAACGTGGAACCAAAGTTTGTATGTTACAGTACGACAAAAACATGGCTGCTGTTTAACATTTTTTAATTCAGTGGCCGATAGAAGGGATCCGACACATCCTTAGTTTAGAAATCGCATTCTTTTCCTGACCCACATTTCAAGATTTGACTCTCTGGATATTTTAGTACAAAATATTCCTGGAATAAGATGAGACTGACGTTTTCTTGTTACTGACAGCGTCTTAAAAGGGCTGTTTCCCTGTTTAGTTTTGGATTGTTTGTTTGAGATCAGTTTTACTTGAAGTTTATGATGCTCGTACTTCCTGAGTCAGGATGGATTCTTTAACAAGCAGTTTGAGAACTTTGATACGTTTATTCTGTGTGTGTGAAAATCATAGCTGCTTTAATGCTTTGTCTGGCATCTGAACCACCTTTGATTGTGGGCAGTTTGGAAACCACAGGTTCAGTTTAACCTGTGATTTAAAGTGGGCAAGATAAAAAGTAAAGGTAGGTAGACACAGCTAATAACACACTGAAAGGCTTCCTCTTTGATTTTTAAATGAGAGCATATGTGTGGGGTCTCAGCTGGAAACCCACACCGATGGCTCAAATGTTAAAGTCAACTTGTGACTAGCAAATTAAAAGATCAATGATGTCATTTAAATACAAATCAAAGGAAAATAAGCCATAGATTTGTAGAAATGGAGGTGATTTTGTTTTCTTCCCACCTTACATTCAGAGCTGGAAAATGATAACAAAAAGTTCCAGGCTTTTAGTTCAAGACTGCATTAAAACCCATGTGAAGCATAAATGCAAGAAGAAATGTTTTCCTCTATTTGTGGGATTTAATGAGCTTTGTTCTGAAAACGTCAGCTGTAGACACGTCTGACTGATGTCTATATAACTGTTGACAATGAAAATGAAATCATTGAAAGTGACCACCATACGTGCATTTCTTTGCAGTTTTTACATTTGACTAAGTCAAATAATTGTGAAAATAAAGCCAATTTTAAAAGAAGATAGAATACCGATGATTTAAGATGAATGCTAATAAATACAATGCCTACCTCGTCTGATTCAGAGAGAAACTCCTGCATGATGTCACTCTCCCCTATCACCCGCACAGAACACACTAGACACAAAACCAGAGGGAAAAGGATCAGCGTGAAGCAAATGACTCTAAAGCAGGTAAATATCAACTACATGGTGTTCTTAATCTTTTGATCAAAAGCTTTAAAACTGAACCCAACATAGACAGTGAAAACAGATCAAACATTTAGTCAACTTCATATGTTCCTACCTCGCTCCAGATACTCCTCCAGACCTCTACGCCGAGCATCCAGCTGCTGTTCGGAGAGAGAGAAGGGCCATTTACCAGGAAGCTTTGGGAAGTTGAAGTTGGAGAATTCCCTCTTTAGGTTCTGGTGCAGGATGGAAAACTCTCGATAGCGCTTCGAGCACAGCTGTTTGCCCGACATGTACACGTTGTACACCTGTCGGACATTGAAACACAGGCAAACTAGCATCAGAGAAAACATTCAAAGGGTAGGCGTTTTCTAAAATGATCGTTCCTTTATTTGTATGTTTTAGGTAACAATTGAGATAACGGGTCAGAACTACTCACCACAAACCTCTCCGAGTGCTGCTCCACATGTTTGTACGTGGGAATGGAAATGGGCACAGCCTGCTTGTCGCTGTAGTCATAGTTAGGCTGAACATCCTCCCCTCCTTCTAATCCATCAGCTTCCTGAGGTGGAACAGACAGCACGGCCAGAACCAGCTCCTTCTCCGCTGCACGGATCAGGTCCACCACCTGCTTATGGGTCGCACCTTCCACGTTCACCCCATTCCTGGAGGAAAGCAAGAGAAAGACAAATGAAAATAAGGAGAAAACACCCATTTGTGCCATGATACAGACCATAATACATCAAACTGATGATGGCTGACGTTTCCCATACATTTCAGACAAACCCAGAGTTTTATTCATGTGACCTGAAGCCTGAATGTGGCTCAGTTTGAGAGAAGTAATGCAACTAAATAAGATCACATGCTACAGCCGATATTCTCTGCATTATTGGTGAAACTCTGCATGTATGAATATATTGATGATCCCACTCAAGTCTATTTTTGGCTGAAAAAAGCACAATTAATAAATATGCATGGGAGCACTGTGAATATGCTTCCTGGACATTGTACAGTTACATTTTGGGGTAATATCAGGGCATTGTCTTTCACTGGTTAACACAGAGATGGGAGCGAACCAGGTCAGCGCTATTGTTTCCCTTTCCTTTGGTACTGAAAGACGCCTCCCTCTTCTGGGCTTTGATGAGACCAGATGGCGACAGCATCAGGTGTCTCTGTTAATCTTCCAGTAAGAAACAGCAGGACACATACAGGGAGGGAATAAAAACCAAAAAATGGCAAAGGCATGTGCACCGATCTTTCACAGCAGGCTTCTGTTACCGTTTAAACACGTTTCATTGTGTCGGACTGATGGACTCAGAAGCCACAAGAATTACATCAATGGGAGAGAAAATACAGTTATATTAACGATGAAGTAATGGCTGACTAACATACTGGTCAACCATTAACCACAACTGACAACCAACCAATTCGGGGCATCTGTTACCACGATGTAGGGTTTCATCCATCTAATAGAACTGGACACAGTTGGTCTCTTTGTGCAGATAACAGGACGATATTAAATGAATAGATTTCAAACCTGCAAGGGTTTATACTGATTTCTGACTCTCTAACTGGAATTATCTTGATTTCTGATCCAATTTAGATCAAATCTTTCAAAGCATATTGCATTTATGATTTTTAAAGAACAAAATATACGTACAGACTGGAACAAGAGAAAATAATATTCTATAATAATAGTTTTTTTTTGTCAATTAGATTATTTATTCATTATTTTTGAGCTGAAGTTGAAACACATGCTCCATTAATTGCACAGGCCTACATGTAACCTGCAGTGGAGTGAATTCATGGCTGTTGTTCTGTGGACTGATTGATAGACGGATGAATAAAAGACTTATATGTGCATCCTTTATTGCAAAAATAATCTATAAAAATGCACTAGTTGAAGGGACTTCGTTGAAAAAAAAAAAACCCAGATGTTTCTCATAAAGAGTGGGACAGGAAATGCAACCTGGAAGCAGAAATATTTCTTATTACAATTTCTACAATGTCTACTAATCGAGACGTGGAAAACATTTAAATGCTCTTAAAGACTTTTCAGGACTGAACAGGAACTATCAAATGGTAATACTGGTCAGTGTGTAACAATTGACACATTCTAACTGGGGATAAGATAGTGTTTTATTCTTGGAGCAATGATTGCGTCTGTAAATCTACAATTAGATGCAACAAAGCCAAAAACCCTGATGATTTATTCATGCCATTTATCAACACTTTCAAATCCCACATTATGAGAGCCTACAGAAAGACTTCACACCCCAACTAAACTGATAAACGTTTATTTAGTTTGTGGCAAAAAAAAAAAACCCACAAAGAGACGTTGCTCAACTAAACTGATCCAGAGGAGAAAAAAAGATGCAACAAGGTTTCTGCAGATGAGCCTGTGTGCTGACTATCTTCACATTCAGCTTTAAAATGATTTTTAGATATAACCTGGTCTAAGGTTCAAAGAAATGTTAAATAAAAATGAATAGTTTTAGTTTTTATCAAAACATTTATTACATATCTGTTTCTAATAATCAGCGAGGGATCAACTGAGAATTCAAGAACATTATGACACAACAAATATTTACTAGTTCCCTCCCAGCAACCCATTAGTGATAAATGATGATGCTCTCAACATGAAATTAACAATCGTGATTAATTTGGTGTTACTTCTTTTCTAGCCCCACCAACCATTTACTCAAACACAAAAGGCAATGATATATAATAGGCAGGGTCTCAAAGACTAATTCAAAAACATAAATGACGTTTTAAATGATATTTAGCAAGATTAAAGCTATTAGGGATGTCTCACTGAAGTTTTCAGCCTAGAAAAAAACTGAATTTTTTATATTTTTAACAATTTAACAAAGAAAACAATATATGAAGTAATATGAAGTAAAGGATAAGTCAGCAAAACTATTTCCTGTAGCAAATATTGTATATTACACAAGTATAACATAACATAAGTATAACATAAGTTGTGAAAATAATCTGTAAACTAAGAATGCTTTCAGAAATATAAATAAACACTGTTTATTTTTTTTCATCAATTTACACAATGCTAAGTGAGAAAACAAAAAGGAAAATCTAAATCACATCAATGTCTGGTGGTACCACGCTTTGCCTTCAAACCAGCCTCAATTCTTATTGGTACAATTTAAAAATAGGATTTCTTTCAGGGATTTTGTAGGACTGCAATCTAGTGTATGATCAACCAGTTATACCAAACAGGTGCTAATATCCATCAGGGTGACATGCAGGGTGAAACAGTCATTAACTGGAACAGAAACAGCCGTCAAGGTGAAGTTGTGGAAGTTTTTATGCACACTAATGGCACGACAAAAGGTAGTTATACTGCATCAGCCAGGTCTCTGCCAGACCAGTATTTCAGAGCAGTGATGTTTCAAGATGTGCTGCTTAAGCTCTTTAGAAAAAGCACAAAGAAAGGGGCAATGTTGAGGACCCAGATACACCCATCTACTGTCTGGAGAAGTCTGGCCATCAGTGTTCTTCATGCAAAGGTTGCAGCCGAAAAGCCACAACTGTGGCATGGAAACAAGGCCAAGCAACATAACTATGCACGGAAACGTAGAACTGGGTTGCAGAAAAATGGCAGCAGGCAGTTTGTTTGCCGAAGAGCTGGAGAGAAGTACAATAATGAGTGTCTGCAGGCACCGTGAAACACGGTGGAGGTTCATTGCAACTTTGGGGTTTCATTTCTGCAAATGGGGGTGGCGATATGGTCAGGTTTAATGGTGTCCTCATAGTAAAAAAAAAAATACAAACATGCAATATTTTCCACCATGCAATACCATCAGGTTAAATTTTTATCAGCAGCAGGACAACAACCCCAATCATCCAGCCAAGGTCATTAAATCTTCAGTGTAAAGATGAACAAGGAGTCCTGGAAATCATGGCATGGGTTTGTTCGTTTTTCTACATATAGTTCACACATCCTGTGGTGGAGTGCAGCTAATTTTAAGCTCAGTATAAGCTTAGATTGTACAAGTTTATCCACTGCATTGTTATGCTTGTTCGCAAGATCTTTAAGGTCATGAAAATACTTTAAAAAGAAAGAAACAACAATAACTAAACAAGTAACACTCTGAGATTAATAGATAATTTATACAGTAGTTGCTTTTCATCAGGATCTTCACATAACATGCAGAGAAAGTATGGCCATTTTTACTTCTACAAAGCCAGGAGGAAAGCAAAGTCACACTCAAGCAGAAAAAAACTGCACAATGTTTCTGAAGGTTAGTTTGTTTCCTTGTTTGTTAACAATGCTGTCATTAGTCATTCCTAATCAGCTGATCCTTGTCAGATTTCCAAAACGGTCCAACTGGTTAACATATCACATGATAAGTATTGGTCCTGTCATGTGACCTGAGACATTCAGTGATTAAATGGACGAAAGAAAACAGAAAGGCTATGTTAAAAACCAAACTGATGTCTCAGCAAGTTGAAGCAGGCCAGTGTTCCTTGTTTTCTGTTCTTCTGTTTTTGAATCTCGCAAAATTATGGGTCTCCCTGTCAACAGGCTTGGACGCCAGTATAAAGATTTAGAAAAGTTAAAGAAAAAAATCTGTTTCAAAACCACAAAAATGTTACGTTATATCATTCCCAATGTTTACTGTGATTTTATTGTGATCCCAGAGAAAGTGGATTGATGACTGGAGTTTTCTCCGGCTGTAAGGAGCATAAAGCCCTGACCTGTTGCTGCACACTGCCATTCAGCTGACTGAAAGAGGTCTTTTACACTTTTCCCCCCACTTACAAGAAAGACACATTCAGCTGTCTGGAGATATTTCCAGCAGCAAAAAAACATAGACATGTCATGTATGCAAACTAAAGCAGCACCATCCGTAGTTTTTTACTTGCTTAGGTTAGCGAGCTAAAAGCAACGTGTCTGTTCAGGTGCCAACTGCAGAGCTACACATGCAGAGCCCAACTCATAGTAAATATCAACTTGTAATACTTACTACTTCAAAAGAAATATGGTTAAATTTTAATAAAACTTTGCAAAGTAATCACAAAATAATGTTACAAAGTGTTTATATTTCTTAAGCCTTATAAAAGACAAAAAAAAACTATTTTTAATTACAATTGTAAAAAAATAAAATTAGATAAGTACTTTACTTAATTTCTTTAAGGTTTTGGAGAAGAAAAGAAATTACTAATACTGGTTTACACTTTGATTTTCATCTTTAATCAATGAGTCCAGCTATTGAGGTAAACACTAAGGTTAGGCTGAAAATGATTTAGATTTAAAGTTATCTTTTAATTTAACATCCTTCATCTCACTGAAAATCATTTTAATACTTTGGAGGGAACTAAAAATTGGCAAGAAGTACTTCAAACTTCGATGAAAAGTGACAAATACCAGTGGAGACATAGAAAAAGCTTAGCAGCAATGATAAGAAGCCTTTAATTAATGCAGTGCTAAGACTGTATTGATTAAACGATTATTGATAACGGTACAAACAATTTTTGCCATGCCACATTTTGTTTAAATGTAAAAAACAAATGTATCTCCAAAATGAAGCCTCTTAAGCGCAGTCTTATTGTCTTCCGCCATCTCCACTCTAAAATAAACCTCTAAGTTAAATGAAAATAACTTTAAACCTGTATCTCCCAGGGGAATGAATATTTTGGAGTCTAACTGTACCCCAAGATTCCTAAAAGTGAAAACTGAAACTAGCAGGTTACATTTCAACTGTCCAAAGATGTAAACACGGCTGTTGAAGGTTTCTCGTAATGTCAGAAGCTAACCTCTAAACCACGATGATGATGAACAACACTGGCTTCCAAACACAATCCTTCCATCATTCAGGTAAATATTAAATCAACAGGGTTGTTGTTTTAATTAAAACCCTCCTAACCCGCTGGAACAGCCAGTGAACAGCCAGTTCAGCTAAGAACAGAAGCTACCTGGCTTGCTAGTTAGCTCCAGCTAATCAACATGCACAGGCTGTTGTCCAACTTATGTAAGCTGGTTAGCTTTCTGTTTTACTCTCCAGCTAGGTCATTTGAACTTCTTCACAACATGTTTAACTCGAATCCCCAATTAGCGGATATCTCGCCGGTTTTGTTGCATGGCTACAAGTATAACCGAATAAAAATGTTAAACATGCTGGATCCAAACAGGCTACGCTGAGGAGCTAGCCTCAGTAGCTTTTACTGGAAGGATTGACGCTGACTTACACCTCAAGGATCCTGTCCCCCTTCGCTATCCCCGCTCGGTCTGCTGCACCTCCGGGTAGAACAGCGCTGACGTGCTGAAGGGGAGCGTACAGTTCCCCGTTGATGCTCCGGAGCTGCCCTCCTTCGCTAACCTGACCGCGAACATTGAAACCGTAGCCAGACTCCGACTTGACGATCCGCACTATCCGAGGACCAGACGTTACCGTTGCTGCGTTCTGGCCCGCGGACGAACCGACGACTGGACCGTTGTAGCGGGACGCGGTGGGGTGAATTTCATCGCCTCCAACATCCGCCATCTTCTTCTTTAACGGGTGCTGAAATCTCCTCTCTTTTTGCAGTCGGTGATTTCCAAAACAACACTTGAGCTCTGTCCCCCTCAGTTACATGAGCTCCAAACAGACCGACTCTGTTGGTGTGGACACGCCCCTCAGCGACGTCACGAGTCACACAGCGACACGTGACCGACCGGAAGCGTCCTTGCATGCCGCGCTCCTCTTTTCTGTGCGAGTTGGAAGATCTGCGAGAATATAAAACAAGGGATTTAAAACCTTCTACCATCCAAAACCTAAATAAATCATTACATATATTTTTTATATTTCAAAAAAAATGTCTAAATAAAAAATATATATTATTGAAATATGTTGGTTCATGAAATATATAAACTGATGAAATAAAAACTCTTAAATACTGAATCCATTTTGTGCAAAACCCGTATTTTTTTTGGTTTGTTTTTGCCCCATAAAATAATTTAATCTGTAACTGTGGTTTGTCAAATATAGCCTAACATCTGACATGTTAACCAGCACCACCTCTATACCTCTCAATTTCTAAAAGCAGAACAAGGGAATAGAGTAGAATAATCCTTGATTTGTCCCTCAATAAGCACATTCAAGTGTATCAGCAGCAAAGTGGGTGTAAAATGGAACGCACTCAGATCCATAAGCAATATTACTAAATATAAAATAGACACTGTACAGTGTTACTGTACACTAACACAGAGACACATGGGGCAAACAACCATTCACACTCACTCCAAATGGTAATTTGGATAAACAAAATAATCTGAAATGCATGGTTTTTGGACTCAGTCAACAGGCAAACTAGCATTTGCATAACAAGCCAATATCAATATTTCAGCAATAAAAAGTAAAAATAGGTATCTTTTTTGTGTAAATAGAACATCATCATACATCATTTCTTTGGTTACACTTGTAGTTTATACTTCTGCAAAAGATAAGACAGTTAATATGTGACTCCACACAGGCCTCTCCAGTCTCTCAGTTCCAGAATGTGAGAATATGCTTGTTTCACTCTTTATTGCTTCAACTGTGTATTTAATAATCGTTGCATGGATTACACAAAAAGATACCTATTTTCACTTTTCATGGATTTAACTGTGAGCAGTTAATAAATGTTGCATGGATTACATGGAAAGATCTTACCTCATTTGGACAATAAAAATACACAAACACTGCAGCACTAGTGAAGGTTCTACATTATTACCTGATCGAATGAACACATAAAGAAGTTAAAGCTGCTGCTATCGCAACCTTTATAATGGATGACAGCCATGTTGTATTTGATGATGGGGTTGAAGAAAAATCTCAGACTTTTTAACTTAGATTTCCAACTTGAGCAGTTTCTTTATTGTTAAAATCGACTTGACTTTGTTCGAACAGCACATTTCCATCTATTTTATTAATATCACAATTAGGCCTAAAGAATAAAGCCATAATAGGGTTCAGTATCAAATTACATCGTACCATTTTAAACTGTGAGAGTCCTGTGTTTAAAGTTAATGAAGCAACAGAATCTCTGATGATTTTACTGTATTCTGTTGTCTTTCTGGTAAAGGTAATTGCTTCATATGAATTATTGATCGCTGTGCTTCCTTCAACTTAATCCAGTTTGCCAAATTATCAGTATTTAGTACTTTTAAGTGAGTTGACATTAAATACTTACAAAAATACATGAATTATTTTGCAAACAGCAAAAATTACAAGCTATATTATATCTTAAAGGAAATCTAAGGGCATCCACTGGAAAAGAACCAAGAGCTCTGAGTTAACCCTTGGAGCTTTTTACTGGAAACATAGCCTTTAATAAGCCACTGTAGTCCCAAATTTGTATTTGTATTTGTATTTTATGCATTTTTTTCCATTAAACTAAAATAAATCTTCTCTTTACAGCAGACTATCTTATTCCTCATTTTAATGTGGGATTACAGAATTCTGGATAATTAAAATTGCTTTTAGCAACTATAACCAATTCCAAACTGTCCTGTATTATTGCCTGTGAATCAAGCAGTAAGCTGCACAGTGGAGCAGCTGTTAGTGCTGTTAACTTGCAACAAGAAGGTCTTTCTGCATGCTTGCATGATCTTGCATGTTCTGCATGAGTGCATACTCCGACTTACTCCCTCAGTCCATGCAGAAGTACTCCAGATTAAACAGAAATACAATGGCACAAATACCACTGCAGTTCTCATAGTTATGGCTTAAAGTGCAAAATAACCAGATACATTGTTTGACAGGGGAAAAAAAAATCTTTATTTATGTTTGCATGACAAAATCATGTGAATTCAGGGTGTAGTCTTTTTTTTTCCAAATGGCGGATCTTTTAGTCACCCTCAAGGGGGCGCTTGGGTTCCTATTTTTTTCCCAATGAAGTGCTCATGGCACATCTGAGTGAGGCAGCTGACCAGGTTGACAAACTCACTGAAGTCCACACTGTTGCTCTGGTTTGTGTCCAAGTCCTTGAAGATGCGGTCGACTGCTGTCTGGTCATTGGCTTTCTGCAGCCAAAAAACAAAAAGTGTGAGTTTTTTTCAGAATACAAAATCTCTTGTAATAATCGAATGTTCTAAAGTTTGCACACACTCCAAACCTTTACAGACTTTGTGAGGTGAAAATCACAAACTTCAGTGTATTTTTTGTAATTTTCTGTGACAGGCCAAAACATGGTAGTGCATAATTGTGAAGCTGAAGAAAATCAATTGTTGGCTAAACAGAAATCTGCATTCATCTCTTCCTGAATCAATAGTTTATAGAACCACCTTTTACTACAGTTAGATCCTCACGTCTTTTTTGGTATATTAGCTTTGCACATCTTTAAACTGACGTTTTGCCTGTTCTCTACATTTTATTATGCATTGACCGTTTAGTGGTGTTGTTTTTATGTGATGCATAAAAATGACAAATAAAGTTCATTTAGTCATTCATTGCTCAGGCTCAGTGAGATTTGATAAAGAGCCTCTATAAAAATCCACTAAACATTTTGCATGAATATGACTATGCTTTGATCTAAACCCATGCCATTGTACATCTAGCTGTAGGTTTACAGCCAGAAGCCTGAATTTATCTCCATCCATCTTCGCATCAACTCTGTCCAGCTACCCTTACCCTAAGTACATAAAATACACTGAAGTTGTGATTATAAAGTGACGAAATATGGAAACGTTCAAAAGGTATAAATATTTTTTCAAGGCACTGAGCATCATTGTGGATGGATAGCTCTGAGGTCACTTACACACAGCAGGTCTCCAAATTCATTCTGCAGGAGCTCCTTCAGCTCGTCCTTATTCAGGGTGTCCTTGTCTCCCTCCTTGCTGGCGTATTTAGTGAAGGTTGTGATGAGGAGGGCCATAGCCTTCTGGATGTCAGACATGATGGCAGCTAGTTTACGATAAAAGACAGGAGAGAATATAAAGACATAGAAAAATAATGCAGGATGTGTTGATCAAACAATGATGTTTTGTTAGGATCTTATTTAACTCTGGTAAAATGAACTGGTGCAGATTAATCATTTGAACAAATTTGGGATCATAACAAGAACGTTATTAATAATCACAAGTTGGTAGTCATTACAAAAGGGAGTAAAAGGAATAAGCACTGCATCTTTTTAGATCACAAGGCAAAAATCTATATCATCTGTAAAATAATGAAATTCACATACTGTGATATTCATTCATTAGCAGCTGAGCTGGTGCTGGATAATATTATGTTCTTCACTTCCTGTGTTTTTCCTTTTTGCTTTCCATGGAGTTGGATAAAAATACACCCTGGGATTCCACCTGGGCCCCTTTGCTCTTATGTCACTCTGGTCTCTAACACAACGGAGTGACATGGGTCGTTGTTATGGTAACAGCTCTAATGCTGCAGAAAACCTCACCTGAACATGATCTCAAAATCAAGATCCTTACATATCATTCATGTTTTAAGAACATGTTTTTAATGCTTAATTTGTGTACCACGGCAGGTCAGTAAAGGTTTGCAGGACCAGTAGTGGTAGCACTGTGACTCCTCCCTGGAGCATGGTTAGAGAAAACTCTGCCATCAGAGGGTTTGTAAGCAGATGGGAATTGTGAAGGAAAAGAACACAAAAGCAGCTCAGATGTTTCCATTTCCCCCCACCTTTTGTCTGTTATCTGTGAACATATGGAACAAAAAAATAAAAGTTTTCCCGTAATGGTTGCATAATATGATAAATGCAGCTTGTAGAGCATAAACAAGACTAAAGATCTCAGTTTTTTGATGGCATGCAATTTTTAGTTTTATTCGAATTTGGGGAAAAAAGGAAGATATAGCACAAATCTTACAGATTAGACTGTGTCAATACCATTTCTAACCCAACCTAAAAAAAAAACTGCAGCAATCTGGGAAATTGTATAATGTTAAATTTCACAATAAAAAACCCCCCAATATTTTAGCTTGTCTTTCTACTCACCCAGGTTGAGATGTTAGGAGATCTGAAGGTGACAGTCTGTGTTTGAAGAGCTGAGAGGATGAGGAAACGACTCTGAATGATGCTTTATACATCACCACACCCTGAACCCTTGCCTGTGTGAACACTCCCTCCTTTCCAGCCACTCCTCCTTCTCTCCTTCTCTCCTCCTAAATAAGGAATGCAAGTTCAGAAAAACAATGTAATATGACTCTATTAGTGTATACTCTGCATGTAAGTTTATCGAGGAGGGATAAAAGTATTTAAAGTAGAATTAAATGCAGCTCCTTCTACTGGAGTCCACTTTTCTGTAAGAAAATTCAGGATTTGCGGCCTATTTTTGAAGTCATCTAAAAACACAACTCTCATAAAAATTTTAATTTTAATCCTTAAATAAAATTCTTTCCCCATTAGAAATTATTTTCTGTGCATAATAAATCACAACATCATATTAGGATTTGCTAATGATGTTCCTGTTCTCTAATTAAATACAGCATAACCGATACAATAGCGGTTTTGCAAGATTATCACCAATTTTGAGGACTTGCAATAACTTTCATGGTAAACATTATGTGTCAAAGAATTTTGATGATCCGTTAAACTCCATATATGGTTTTCCCTTATCTGCTTTTGGATACGTTGCCTGGCAAAAAAAAATTCAAATCCCTGGTGTTTTACAGTTTTTCATGCTACAACCACAAACTTCACTAAGTAGATTTCATTGGGATTGTATGTAAGAGACCGACAAAACTGTTGCGTAGTTCTGAAATTAATTCTTTTTCTACAAATAAAAATCTAAAATGTGTACTGTAACTGAAAATCGGTGGTGGTAGCATTATGCTGTGGGGATGCTTTTCTTCAGCATGGATAGGAAAGTTGGTCAAAGTTGATGGGAAGATGGATGGAGCTAAATACTGTATATGGCAATACTGACAGAAAACCATTTAGAAGCTACAGAGGACTTGAGACTTGGGTGAGGTTCACTTTCCAGCAGGACATAACCCTGAACATTCAGCCTTAGCCACAGCTGAATGAAAGAAACAATAAAAGAAATGGCACATGGAAGTAAGGAAGGACAAAAAGAAGGAAAGAAATGGGAAGCACAGAAGAAAAACAAGGAAGCAAGAATACGAGGAAGAAAAGAAAGAAGGCAACGGTGGAGTCAAAGTAGGAAATGACAGAAGGACACAACATTTAAACAAAGGAATAGTGAATAAAGTCTGGACATACAAAGAATTTCCCAAACTCTTATTTTGTTTTTTTTCCAGACCAATCTAGACCTAGAAAACACTGAAACTGAATTCCAGACTTTTCCGGACCTTTCCAGTCTGCACATAAAGTCCCAATACAATATACTGATGTTTGTGGTTGTGATGTGACAAAATGTAAAAACGTTCAGGGGGAATAAATACTTGTGCATAGCACTGTCACATAATAACACTTTAACTGTGAATGGTAACAGATCGTTCCTGGTGTTCTGTGTGAGCAGAAGGCTGTTTCTGATTTTATTTGCTGGTTTGTAGAGGCGCGTGACTCTAAACTGAAAACACTGGGCACATTGACTCACTGTAAGCTGACTGTTCAGGTTCCATGGGGCTCCACTCTTCTTTACAAATTAGTGAGGTTGGGACTCACAGTCATGTCTCAAAAGCTCAAACCGGAGAGGCAAAAAAGAAATAAACAAATCAACACCGTAGCAACTCTGTTTGCACACTGTGTGTGTGTGTGTGTGTGTGCTCTGTTTTCATTTTGCATCGTTCATTAGAGTAAGCTTGCCCTTGTGACCACTTTTGTTTTTTATAAATTCCAGTTAAAAACAGAATATAAGTTTAAATCATCAGTTAATGCTCCAATATCTTTTCCATGCAGAAATAATAAAAGCTTTATCTTCATCTGTTTTTGTTTTACTGGCTTTAATTTACCAGAGTTGGAAAGGAGCATCCATAGACACTGAAATATGTATTACAAACACATTTCATCCCCATAAACATATTTGTGAGAACATACAGGTCCTTCTCAAAATATTAGCATATTGTGATAAAGTTCATTATTTTCCATAATGTCATGATGAAAATTTAACATTCATATATTTTAGATTCATTGCACACTAACTGAAATATTTCAGGTCTTTTATTGTCTTAATATGGATGATTGTGGCATACAGCTCATGAAAACCCAAAATTCCTATCTCACAAAATTAGCATATTTCATCCGACCAATAAAAGAAAAGTGTTTTTAATACAAAAAACGTCAACCTTCAAATAATCATGTACAGTTATGCACTCAATACTTGGTTGGGAATCCTTTTGCAGAAATGACTGCTTCAATGCGGCGTGGCATGGAGGCAATCAGCCTGTGGCACTGCTGAGGTCTTATGGAGGCCCAGGATGCTTCGATAGCGGCCTTTAGCTCATCCAGAGTGTTGGGTCTTGAGTCTCTCAACGTTCTCTTCACAATATCCCACAGATTCTCTATGGGGTTCAGGTCAGGAGAGTTGGCAGGCCAATTGAGCACAGTGATACCATGGTCAGTAAACCATTTACCAGTGGTTTTGGCACTGTGAGCAGGTGCCAGGTCGTGCTGAAAAATGAAATCTTCATCTCCATAAAGCTTTTCAGCAGATGGAAGCATGAAGTGCTCCAAAATCTCCTGATAGCTAGCTGCATTGACCCTGCCCTTGATAAAACACAGTGGATCAACACCAGCAGCTGACACGGCACCCCAGACCATCACTGACTGTGGGTACTTGACACTGGACTTCTGGCATTTTGGCATTTCCTTCTCCCCAGTCTTCCTCCAGACTCTGGCACCTTAATTTCCGAATGACATGCAGAATTTGCTTTCATCCGAAAAAAGTACTTTGGACCACTGAGCAACAGTCCAGTGCTGCTTCTCTGTAGCCCAGGTCAGGCGCTTCTGCCGCTGTTTCTGGTCCAAACGTGGCTTGACCTGGGGAATGCGGCACCTGTAGCCCATTTCCTGCACACGCCTGTGCACGGTAGCTCTGGATGTTTCTACTCCAGACTCAGTCCACTGCTTCCGCAGGTCCCCCAAGGTCTGGAATCGGCCCTTCTCCACAATCTTCCTCAGGGTCCGGTCATCTCTTCTCGTTGTGCAGCGTTTTCTGCCACACTTTTTCCTTCCCACAGACTTCCCACTGAGGTGCCTTGATACAGCACTCTGGGAACAGCCTATTCGTTCAGAAATGTCTTTTGGTTGAGGGTGCCAATAGTGGCCTTCTGGACAGCAGTCAGGTCGGCAGTCTTACCCATGATTGGGGTTTTGAGTGATGAACCAGGCTGGGAGTTTTAAAGGCCTCAGGAATCTTTTGCAGGTGTTTAGAGTTAACTCGTTGATTCAGATGATTAGGTTCATAGCTCGTTTAGAGACCCTTTTAATGATATGCTAATTTTGTGAGATAGGAATTTTGGGTTTTCATGAGCTGTATGCCACAATCATCCGTATTAAGACAATAAAATACCTGAAATATTTCAGTTAGTGTGCAATGAATCTAAAATATATGAATGTTAAATTTTCATCATGACATTATGGAAAATAATGAACTTTATCACAATATGCTAATATTTTGAGAAGGACCTGTATAAATGGCTTCCTGTGTATCCAGTAACTGAAGTCTGCCATCTAGTGGCTGAAACATGTACTTTAGAAAAATAATCTTGCAGCATCAGGTCATTCATTAAAAAGCCAAAGTTAATTCACTTCAGGATGTCAATATTTATTCAAAATATTAACTGCTTATGTCACAGAGAGGTAGCCCCATAACTTATATTTTTAGCAGCAATTTATTTAAAAATATGAAAACAATGATTAAACAAGTGCATTTCTTCTAACTTTTAATACATTTATTTGAACAAATTCCTTCTGATTTATAGTTAATTTTAATTAAAGTTCCCTATCATCAAAATATTACCAATTTTCTAGTTATGTCTTTATTTGTTGTTGTTAAATAACAGTTTATTTATTTATAGTTCATATGATTTAATGATTATGAGTTCAAAATGCTGCAGCAAGAGTTCTGATGAAAATTAAAAAGAGAGATCATATTTCTCCTATTTTAGCTTCCCTTCATTGGCTCCCTGTTAAATGCAGAATAGAATTAAAAATTCTCCTCCTCACATATAAAGCCCTTAATGATCTAGCTCCATCATACATCAGAGATCTGATTGGTCCATATGTTCCTAACAGAGCACTTCGTTCTCAGACTGCAGGTTTACTGGTGGTTCCTAGAGTCTCTAGAAGTAGAATGGGAGGCAGATCCTTTAGTTATCAGGCTCCTCTCCTGTGGAACCAGCTCCCAGTTTTAGTCCGTGAGGCAGACACCCTGTCTACTTTTAAGGCTAGGCTTAAAACTTTCCTTTTTGATAAAGCTTATAGTTAGAGTGGCTTAGTTTATCCTGAGCTATCTGTGTAGTTATGCTGCTATAGGCTTAGGCTGCTGGAGGACTTAATGACCACTTTCATACATTCTCATACTACTCTCCAATTTGGCATTATTTGCTGTTATTTCAGCTTTTAACTTTATGTTTTCTCTCTTTTCTCTTCCTAGAAGCTACACCTGGCCTGACTCTGTGTCTACCTGTGACACCTTTCTGGAGAGGGGCATCGTCCGAGCTTCTGCTGGCAACAATTTACCCTCTACTGATGATCCACATGGCCCTGTCTTTCAGTGTTTAACCCTTTCTCTCTCCTAGACATGGCAATTGACTGAGCTTCTACTGTAACAAACTCTATGTGCTCTCTTTCAGACTCTAACCTTGAAAACTGGCTCAGAGTTTATCTGTTCTTTCTTTCTAGATGAAACGACTAAAGGAGCTACATCCATTAACATTTACTTTTCCTTCCCATAGAAAGTACTCCTGCATCAGTGCTTTTGTGTTCTTTTTCCTTCTCTGCTCGTAAACCCTTGTAAAGTCAACGCCAGTCACTGTCCACTGTCTCTACATGCTCATCCAGGAGGAGTGAATGCTGCAAGTCACTGACTGGATGCAATCTGCTGGGTTTCCTTAGATAGAAAAACTTTGTATCCAATTTGAATAAATAACTGAATCTGACTGAACTGTTCAATGGTTAGGACTAATTGGAATGTATGTACCCGACTTGAAATCTGTATGATTTGATTGAATTGACTTAGTCCATTTTAAAGTTACCCACCTTTCACACAATGCAACAGAAAACAACACTTGCCAATTATTTTTACCTCTGCCTTCCTCCCTCCCTATTGGATGGAGTAAGGGTGAGTCAGGTTTAGCCTAAACCTGTTCAGTTATGGTTGAGGTGCAAACACACCCTCCATTTCTGCTACCTGTGCGACTCCTTCTCTTTTCCAATGGTTATAATCAGTCTGACAGAGAGAGGTATCCCAATACTTGTGGTTTTTAGTATAACAATGACCATCAGTGGGCTCTAGATGGACAAACTTCATCAGTTTATTATTTTACTTAGTACCCCTACACATAGCCTATTCTAAAATGGCCAAACTCTAATACTCAGTAGTTTAATCTAACCTCCCCAACAACCCTGCACCATTCCAAACCCTTTGTGAAGTGCCTTGAGAAGACATGTGTTGTGAATTGGCGCTATATAAATAAAACTGAATAATGAATAGAATTTAAATATGGGTTTATAAAATGTAAAAATTATTTGGTAACCAAAAATAATAGCATTAAAAATATTATAATAAATAAATATAATAAAAAAATATTCTAAAATTCTTTAGTTTAATAAAACTTTTACCAGCATTCAAATATTTCTTTGTAAACGTTTAATAGGATCAATTGTATTTGTTTTACGTTTCAATACTAATTGATGTAATTATTATTATTATTTGTTTCTTATTAATTTGTACCTTTTGTAATTGTATTAATTAATTAATACAATATGTTGATAAAACATGTTTTATTATTTAATCATATATTTTACTGTTATCATTGAGATATTTGAAAGATTAAATATGAAAGAAGCAATATTATTTTGTAAATACTAAAACTCATAAATACAAAACAAAGCATTTAATTATTTTCTCAAACACTTTTGGTTGATCAGGTAACTTTTAGGCTTATTTTTAATCTTCTGTTGATGTCTTACTTTACTTACAGAGCTGTTTCGCTTTTGCTTTGTTTTAGGACTTTGCAATAAAATACAACAGGCAATGCACAGGAGCATAAAACAACATGAGTAATTGGTGCAGTGCTCGCATTATATTAAGTCCTTGACACACTTTTTAGACAATATATAGTATCCCATAAAAGGTACAAAGCAGGTGGAGAAAGGTTGTCTATGTTAAGGCAAAAGACGGATTCTTCATAAAATGAAGAACATTATGGAGAACCCTGAGCATTCTCTTCATGAGACTGTCCTACAACAACAGAGTGTCTTCAGTCAGAGGCTTCTTCAGATCTGCTGTAAGACGGAGCGCTACAGGAGATCCTTCCTGCCCACAGACATCAGCATCTACAACGACTCTTTGAAGAAACCTTCATAATATGAGCTACAACAACATTTAATTTCCCTTTGGGATGAATAAAGTATTTTTGAATTTGAATTTGAATTGAACAAAGTCTGTACGTCTGAATTCAGCACCACTACAATCTGTTAATGCCAAAACCTATGGGAACTTCATGAAAGATAGTAAAAGACCTCCACACGGCAGCACAGATTGGTGTAAAAACAGTGAACAAAGCTGGAAATCCCGACTCTAAACTAAGCTCTGGGTAACGTGGGTGTGGTGCTTCTCTAAACACATGCGCATACAGACATGCACAGTCAGAAACTGTAATATAGCAACTGCAGTGTTTGCCCCGTTACCATGAAGACTGCAAAACCTGGAGGCCCTTCCCATGAGGCTATGGATATTTTCCCCTGGGTTTAATCTTGTAGGCAGGGAGATGAGGTTCCACTTTCAACACTGGAGCAAATTCCCTACCATAAGTCCTGTAACTTGTTATTTAACATGAAATTGTACAATTCTGTGGGGTAACAATTTTATTGATGAATTATGCCTTAAAAGAAGTGCTGGATGGCTGATTGTTCAAGAGTGAACCAGAAAGGGGAGGGGAATGGAATAGCTGCCCTTTTCCTCTCTTTCACCAGATATGAGTCACAATGAAAACACTTCTTTACTGGATTAAATGCATGTGACTCTATCCCTCTGCAGTTCTACACTCTGCCTAAAGGTTTCCTCGATATTAATCAAAGCAACCCACTTTCCCAGTTAACTTATGTCCGTCCTTTGCATCATCATGTTGAAAGTTGCAACATCCACTGAACGGGCTTACTTCACAACAGGGTGTGCTGTGCCTGGAACATTCTGCACATTCCTCTGGGCAATGATAAGCACGACTTTATGAAAGGAGGAGGCAAAGTTCGCCTCTTCTCTCAGACTCAGGGAGGCATAAAATACAGGTGGGAATCACATTATCACACCTACTTTCAATGGTGCTTTTGCCAAGAAAGTGATGAACATAATGAGTTTTACAAGGAAGTAAAAGGTGTAAAAATTACTTTTTGAATTTGATTTCTATTGAAGTTAAAAACTTAAAGGCAGTTTGAGCGGATTACAGATGCACTACATACAAACCCCTCAGATTTGACCTTTCAACTGAAATAACTGCTTTGCCCCAGGTCATTTAAAACATCCATGTTGCTGGACCATGGGTCTGGCAAATATAACCTCTGACTCCTGCAGGTGATATATGTTGAATTTCTTACCTTCCTCATAGTTATTGTTTATATTAGATTGGTACGATTTGGTTTTGTTACAGAAATGGTATTATTTCATTAAGCTAGAAATGTAGAAAGTATTTAAAGATATCTATGATTTGTTGTAACAATAGATTTTGTTTGTTAATGGTAAACCTGAAATGTGTGTGTCTTTAATGGAAAAAAAAAACCTTATTCAAGAAATAGGTAGTATTAAATTTAGGGTCATCAATTGTTGACATTTTGGTCTCTCTTAGCCTAAAGAATGTAGTTTAGAAAAACAAAGAGTATTAATCTTATTGGCTTTTATCTTTGTCATTTCTTCAGATCCGCCTCTGATTGGGTGATCAGCCTCTTTTGATGTCTCCCACCCCAACAGCTGAGTGTGCTCAGTCTGGAGACTCAATGAGAAAGAATCTTAGAAACATATGAGTATGAGTGACATGCCACCACATCATAATCAATATTTCCTGATATTTTTATTCATTCCTCTATGATTATATATGTCTGTCTGATAAAAGTGTTTGAATGTCGAGTGCATCGCTGTAAAAGGAAAGACTGGCACTCCAATATAGCATAAAACATTTTGATGTGTAACATAATGGTATTACCAGTGCTTTAAAAAAGCAAATGAATGAAATTATGTAAAAAAAAAAAAAAAGAAAAATACTCATAGTTTACAGGAGATAATCACATTACACATGTTTGGAGCAAGGAGTAGACTCTGGGAGTTTAAAATCATTCAGTGTATTTATTTGATTAAGCAATCTTTACAAAAAATGTGTTTTGGTCCATTAAACTTTTTTTTTATTTCTCTCTTTTATTTTTTTCCTGTCTTCAACCCTTTGTGCATCTTATAGCACTGCTCACAGGCAACAGACAGTCCAACAACCAGGGAAACAAACTCCTCAAAGTCCACCTGGCCATCCCCGTTGGCGTCCAGGTCCTTCATGATCTTATCAATGGCACCAGGGTCCTTCTGAGACTGTGCAGACACACACAAAGAAATCAAAGGTGAAAATCTGTAAGATTTTTGCACTTCATTAGAAGTACTAAAGATTTTCTAAACTCTATCCCGCACCTTGAGGAAGTTAGCCAGCTCGTTCTCCATCAGCTCTCTGAGCTCTCGCCGGCTCAGAGTCCCAGGGAGGCCGTCCTTAGAGGCATAACGGTGGAACACCAAGATGAGCATCTCCATCGCTGTTTCCAAGTCGGAAGGCATAGCTGCTCTGAATGTGTGCGGACTGGAAGATACAGACAGCACAGTGGAAAATCAGTCTTACTCAAAGCAAACCTCATCAAGAGAATCTCTGACCAGAACAAACTCCATACAGATCTGAACTGCATTTTTTATTTGGTAAAGAGAAGTAAAATACCCAGAAACTGATTTGATCACTTTAAATCTAAACGCTTGTCCTAAAATAATTGCTCTAATGGATTTTAAGAGGATGTGTCTCCCTGCACTCAATAAAGAAATGAGTAAAGTTCACCAGCAGTTATTATGCACGGTGTGTTATTAAGTTGTTAGTCAGCTAGATAGGATCTACTGCCTCATTTTGACAGAAAAAAACACTTCATAATAAAACCTGAAGATGCTTTGTTGTAGCAACAGTTTGAAAAAAAAGGGGAAGTCATTGGCGTAGGAGGCTGAGTGGAAAAGTTGACTTAGATCACATATGAGAGGACTGGTAGAATTCAAGTAATGAGAGAGGACACTGTAGCAACATTCCAACGGTCACAACCACACCCTTATTTTACCCAACAATGCACCTTTACAGGCAACACAAAAAACTCCCTAAGGGTTTATTTTATAAGCCTAAAGTTCCAAAAGTTGTGTAAAAAAGTTGTTAAAAGTTGAGAGGAGCCCAGATTATTTCTATAAACTAGAATATTTTAGATTTCGCGCTGAAAGACATCCATACACAAATAAAAAAGTATTATTAATCCCCTGACAACGCTGGCAGGGTCCCACCTGTAAGAAGGCAACATTGTTAGTAGGTCAGTTTGGTCTTACCGTGGAAAGTATGAGGAGGCTCCGGCAGTGGAGAGGGCAGAAAATGTGCAGGGGACTTTAAGAAACGCAGCAGAGGTTTTATACTCAGGCACCACCCAGCCTGCTGTGAGTCAGACTCTTCTGTCCACTGTAACCGTATTGGACTGCAAATGGGCGGGAACCATACAGTCTGTAGTTCAGCAGTAACCCATAGATCCTTTAATCATTGTCTTTGGGTCTGGGTTCTATTGACTGATACCTCCTACTTCATTCACCAGTTAATGATCGATTAATGATTTCATTATATTGAATCTTCATTGCGTTATTATCAATAGTTATTTATTTAATCTACATGATTACTTGATTTGATCATTTTGATCATTTCATTGTGTGGTTGCCCAGTGATTTAATGTTAAAGCACTTTGTGTTAAATCTGACAGTAAGAAAAATCTGCAAAATCTACTATGTGAACTTTATCTGCCTAAAGGTTCAGTTTTATCTTTTTGTTTTCCTAAAACCTTTTACAGTAAAGCCTGAAGGTTCCTTGTATCAATATACAGGTCCTTCTCAAAATATTAGCATATTGTGATAAAGTTCATTATTTTCCATAATGTCATGATGAAAATTTAACATTCATATATTTTAGATTCATTGCACACTAACTGAAATATTTCAGGTCTTTTATTGTCTTAATACGGATGATTTTGGCATACAGCTCATGAAAACCCAAAATTCTTATCTCACAAAATTAGCATATCATTAGAAGGGTCTCTAAACGAGCTATGAACCTAATCATCTGAATCAACGAGTTAACTCTAAACACCTGCAAAAGATTCCTGAGGCCTTTAAAACTCCCAGCCTGGTTCATCACTCAAAACCCCAATCATGGGTAAGACTGCCGACCTGACTGCTGTCCAGAAGGCCACTATTGACACCCTCAAGCAAGAGGGTAAGACACAGAAAGAAATTTCTGAACGGATAGGCTGTTCCCAGAGTGCTGTATCAAGGCACCTCAGTGGGAAGTCTGTGGGAAGGAAAAAGTCTGGCAGAAAACGCTGCACAACGAGAAGAGGTGACCGGACCCTGAGGAAGATTGTGGAGAAGGGCCGATTCCAGACCTTGGGGGACCTGCGGAAGCAGTGGACTGAGTCTGGAGTAGAAACATCCAGAGCCACCGTGCACAGGCGTGTGCAGGAAATGGTCTACAGGTGCCACATTCCCCAGGTCAAGCCACTTTTGAACCAGAAACAGCAGCAGAAGCGCCTGACCTGGGCTACAGAGAAGCAGCACTGGACTGTTGCTCAGTGGTCCAAAGTACTTTTTTCGGATGAAAGCAAATTCTGCATGTCATTCGGAAATCAATGTGCCAGAGTCTGGAGGAAGACTGGGGAGAAGGAAATGCCAAAATGCCAGAAGTCCAGTGTCAAGTACCCACAGTCAGTGATGGTCCGGGGTGCCGTGTCAGCTGCTGGTGTTGGTCCACTGTGTTTTATCAAGGGCAGGGTCAATGCAGCTAGCTATCAGGAGATTTTGGAGCACTTCATGCTTCCATCTGCTGAAAAGCTTTATGGAGATGAAGATTTCATTTTTCAGCACAACCTGGCACCTGCTCACAGTGTCAAAACCACTGGTAAATGGTTTACTGACCATGGTATCACTGTGCTCAATTGGCCTGCCAACTCTCCTGACCTGAACCCCATAGAGAATCTGTGGGATATTGTGAAGAGAACGTTGAGAGACTCAAGACCCAACACTCTGGATGAGCTAAAGGCCGCTATCGAAGCATCCTGGGCCTCCATAAGACCTCAGCAGTGCCACAGGCTGATTGCCTCCATGCCACGCCGCATTGAAGCAGTCATTTCTGCAAAAGGATTCCCGACCAAGTATTGAGTGCATAACTGTACATGATTATTTGAAGGTTGACGTTTTTTGTATTAAAAACACTTTTCTTTTATTGGTCGGATGAAATATGCTAATTTTGTGAGATAGGAATTTTGGGTTTTCATGAGCTGTATGCCAAAATCATCCGTATTAAGACAATAAAAGACCTGAAATATTTCAGTTAGTGTGCAATGAATCTAAAATATATGAATGTTAAATTTTCATCATGACATTATGGAAAATAATGAACTTTATCACAATATGCTAATATTTTGAGAAGGACCTGTATTCTAATAATTATTTTTACTGATTTGTTGGCTGTACATTAATGATGCAAGTCTCAAGGTCTGCAACATCCCCAAGATGCTCTAATGGATTGAGATTTGGTGACTTTGAAGGTCATTGACAGGTCCAAGAAAGCAGTTCGAGATGACCAGTGGTGGTTTTCTAATATGGTCAATTTGGGCACTTGACCAGGGCTGCAGGAAAGAAGGATGGCTCAAGCACCAGAGAAAAAGATACAACTTAATTGTCAGGTGTGCCTTGAACAAAGTATCTTTACTTTTATGCAATAGGGACTTGGAACTTATTTTAAGGGCTTTGTGAGAAACTACACTGCATTTTATCTCACCGAAGAATTTAGATGATTTCATGCAATTTGATTGTGGCAATGACAGAAGGAGGTAATCGCCTAAGAAGTCATTCATGCAAGAACTCCCACTGTTTGTGACATGGTGCAATATTCTAATGGAAATAACAATCAGTAGATGGGCACACTGTCTAACAGGATTTTGGTCAAACTATATAAGTGAATTGGACTGCAATAAATTGTGTAGATTCATATTGTATTTGAATATGAACAGTTTGTTTTGTAAAGTGTCTAAGATTGACATTATTGTGACTTGGTTCTGCATGGATAAACTGACACCACCAAGTTGATGAATAAATATGAAGCAAAGACATTCAGGAATAAAAAAGTACAAAATAACTCATCTATTCACCCACTTTGACAACATGTATGCCCAAACCACAATCATGAGAAAACAATCTCTGCAATTCTATTGAGTAAAATCAAAATCTGAGTTCAGTGGACCCTTTTGTCGAAAATATGGTATTACATGTAGCATTTCTGCGACATCTCTTAAAGGTAAAGGATTGGAATATTAGTAATAATTACCTATAGAGTGTGTGCCTTTGGAAAATTTGTTTTTTTTTTTACTTTGAGGATCTAAATTCCCTAAAGAGCAAACCAGTCTGCTGGTTCATTACATCCTATAGCATGTAAATTGTAATTTTTGGTAAATATTATTATTTTATTTTATGTTTGCCACAAATTAAATTAATATAAGGGAAAACATATATATAGAGTTAAACCTATGCAGCTGCCTCTAGCTGAATTTTGGAATACTCATTCCCTCCAGTTAGTATGGTTACACTTTTGACAACCCATAAAAATTATACACCTTTAAATAACATGAGCAAGTACTTTTGCAAGGGACTGTATGTTTTATATTTTGGTGAGAACCTTTACCTCTTTTATTTATTTTGTCACATTAGCGAGAGCCTTGCATGAGCAGATCTGGATTTCTGTTATGCGTTTGCCCCCACATTTGGACGCAGAAATGTTGGAAAGGTTGCACTGATGACTTCAGCAACATCAGGTGATTTGCTATAAAGTCAAATGTAGGGAAAAGAAAAATTCGTGAGAGAACGTAGAGCATCTAAAACAATGAGGTCTTCAACAGATTTTAAAATAGTGTGCACAAGTAAAAATACAAAACTGGAAAACAATTAAATTAGGTTTTAGTAAAAACAAATATTAAAAGAAGGCTTGAGGATTTTTTGCTGACCTTTTAAAGTGCATGTCCCTGTCCTATTCTGTTTCATTGCATTGTTCAATTAGCGCCATCTTGTGGCAAAGGTAAGGTACTGCAAACTTCCAATGCAACACAGAGTGGAGAATTGACTACCACACAGATATCTTCCAGTAAGAATGGTTCCCAGTTTCTCTTTAAAAATTGGGTTTTCCCTGTTCAATCCAATATGAACACAAAGTAGCTTAGATGAGTGTTTTAGTTCAGTAAATACAGTTTAAATACCATATTACAAACTATGTCTTAACAGACATCTGTAGAATAAATAAGAACACAAATGCTACAACTAACATGAGTTAAAGGGTACACTCAGGTACTTTTTGATCACACGGCCCAGATTTTATAGTATTAGACATTATCCAACACAGTTTTGGTCTTGAAGCATACACATGGCTTTGAGCTTCCAGGGTGAAAATTGTGTAACAACGTGATGGTGCAGTGCTGCCTCCAACTGGTGGGGAGTGCAGATCAAGACAGCACACAAACTGGCTTCCTACTCAGCCAGTTTAACCACAAAAGGAGCCACTTCTGTCATGACACAATCATTTTATTTTATTTTCCTCAGCACAATGTCATACATGTTAAATTATGAAGGTTTATTCACATTTAAAGAACATTAATTGAAGTCCCCTTCTTGCCATTGTGTACATTTTTAATTGGCAAATTTCTGAGACTGCTTTTTCTTTTAGTAATCCTTTCTACCATATTAGGGTTTATATTTATTTCTTGCTGAACATTAGTAGTATCTGTAACATCATCTTTGCAACAAAAATTAAATGCAATGAAAATGCACCTGCAAATGGCTTAATTTGTTAGCATATTCTCCATTTAGGCTGTGTTGCAGTTACTGTTTTCTGGCAGCACGTAGCTTCAATTTTTCATTTAGTGGCCTAATGCTAATGTAAAGCATATTTTATGCAAAATGAAATAGTCTGAAAATGCTGCATATTTTCACTCTGAGTTGGCTGAATGCAAGGTGAATTAGTCATTTTAGTGGGTTCTTACAGGAGGCATGCTTACTAAACATCCACCTAACTAGTTTTACTTGCATTTTCAGTTTTTCTATGACTCCTATAACAAAAATAACAGACATGCAAAAACATTTGGCAGCAAATGTTTTTATTTATTTGATGTCAAACCAAGTATTTCAATTTGGTAATGGCTTGTAAGCTGCTCAGTCTTATTTGTCCATTCCTTCATGAGTTTTTGAAGGGTTTCATAGCTCCCAGCCGCGTATCCGGCAATTATCAGAGCAAACTCTTTGAATTCGATGGATCCATCCTGGTTCAGGTCTACACCTTGGAATATTTCCTCTCCAATGTTTCTGCCATCCCCCTTCACATAAGAAATTAAATTTGTCAATATTTCACATATATATATATATATATATATATATATATATATATATATATATATATATATATATATATATATATATATATATATATATATATATATATATATATATATATATATAGACAGATTTGGTCATATATATATATATTCCAATTACCAAATCTGTCCATATATATATATATATATATATATATATGGACAGATTTGGTAATTATTTTACAATGACGCTGTGCACGGGTGTGCCTCACCTTCTTGAATGAGGGCAGCGGCTCATTAAGCAGCTCCAAAAAGGCCTGTTTGCTCAGCTTTCCATCCTCCCCTTGCTTCGACATGTAAACGCCAAACATGGAACCCAGTGCAATCTCCAAACCGCTCAGGTCCTGGTTCATTTTTAGGCAGGATACAGATTTGGACACAAAACACAGCAGTCAGAATAACATTATAACTGCCTCCAGTTTTTTTTTTTACATACTTAACAAAAAGTAGAGCAAGTTTCTAAAAAAATTTGGAAGCATACAATTAATGTCCATTAGGCAAAATTATTGGAATCCAGCCACATGTGTTATTTGTTAAGCAAAATTGCAGAAACTACTGGTAACAACATAAAATACAGCATTTTATCCTGATCTTACCTGGATTCAGAGGTGAGCCTACAGTGAGATCTCAGGGCTGTTTGGGAGGGTTTAAATAGAGCGAGTGGTACAACCACCTTACCTGCAACAAACCTTTTTCAACATGTCCTGTTTAACAGGTTGTTTAACAGGACTGAACAATTTTAACACATCAACCATCCCATTGTAGCTCAGTTTGCATGTTTAGGGTTGGTGATTCAAAATGGCAGAAATAAATACAACCTGAACTTACAGAGGTTGGACAATGAAACTGAAACACCTGTCATTTTAGTGTGGGAGGTTTCATGGCTAAATTGGACCAGCCTGGTAGCCAGTCTTCATTGATTGCACATTGCACCAGTAAGAACAGAGTGTGAAGGTTCAATTAGCAGGGTAAGAGCACAGTTTTGTTCAAAATATTGAAATGCACACAACATTATGGGTGACATACCAGAGTTCAAAAGAGGACAAATTGTTGGTGCATGTCTTGCTGGCGCATCTGTGACCAAGACAGCAAGTCTTTGTGATGTATCAAGAGTCACGGTATCCAGGGTAATGTCAGCGTACCACCAAGAAGGACGAACCACATCCAACAAGATTAACTGTGGACGCAAGAGGAAGCTGTCTGAAAGGGATGTTCGGGTGCTAACCTGGATTGTATCCAAAAAACATAAAACCACAGCTGCCCAAATCACTGCAGAATTAAATGTGCACCTCAACTCTCCTGTTTCCACCAGAACTGTCCGTCGGGAGCTCCACGGGGTCAATATACACGGCCGGGCTGCTATAGCCAAACCTTTGGTCACTCATGCCAATGCCAAACGTCGGTTTCAATGGTGCAAGGAGCGCAAATCTTGGGCTGTGGACAATGTGTATTGTTCTCTGATGAGTCCACCTTTACTGTTTTCCCCACATCCGGGAGAGTTACGGTGTGGAGAAGCCCCAAAGAAGCGTACCACCCAGACTGTTGCATGCCCAGAGTGAAGCATGGGGGTGGATCAGTGATGGTTTGGGCTGCCATATCATGGCATTCCCTTGGCCCAATACTTGTGCTAGATGGGGGCGTCACTGCCAAGGACTACCGAACCATTCTTGAGGACCATGTGCATCCAATGGTTCAAACATTGTTTCCTGAAGGCAGTGCCGTGTATCAGGATGACAATGCACCAATACACACAGCAAGACTGGTGAAAGATTGATTTGATGAACATGAAAGTGAAGTTGAACATCTCCCATGGCCTGCACAGTCACCAGATCTAAATATTATTGAAACACTTTGGGTTGTTTTGGAGGAGCGAGTCAGGAAACGTTTTCCTCCACCAGTATCACGTAGTGACCTGGCCACTATCCTGCAAGAAGAATGGCTTAAAATCCCTCTGACCACTGTGCAGGACTTGTATATGTCATTCCCAAGACGAATTGATGCTGTATTGGCCGCAAAAGGAGGCCCTACACCATACTAATAAATTATTGTGGTCTAAAACCAGGTGTTTCAGTTTCATTGTCCAAGCTCAGTATATCATCAAATAACCTGGACTTATGTCATATAGCTTCAATAAAATAATATAATAAATATGTTGCTGAAATAGGATTTTGTTCCATTTGTTCCAATCCTTCATGAAAATATTAATTAGAGCATAAAGAGAATAAATCAATGTAAAATATACATACATATACAGTATATATATGAAATACAATGACAGGATACCAAGTGTGTGCAAAGCAGTGATCAAAGCAAAGGGGGGCTATTTTGAGAAATATAAAATAAAATAATATTTTGAGTTATTTCACAATTTTCTGTCTGCTACATACATTCATATAATTTGCTTCATAGTTTTGATGATATCTTCAGTATGTATCTAGAATGTAGGAAGTAATATAAATAAAGAAAAGCCACTGAATAACGAAGGTTGTCTACAATATGACGGGTAGTGTGTGTAGGTATACTGTATCTCCAACCAGAATGTGTGTGTTGGCCCTACATGGATTCTTAACAGGCTGGATGGGTAATAAATGGGTGTGGGCTTGCAGTTGCTATATTCAGGTCTTAGCTGGGTCTCAACTGCAACAAACCCTTTTCCACATGTATTGTATAACAAGTTATTTCTGACGCTCATTTAAGAACTCACAATCAGTGACACCAACTCAAAACAGAGGTTAATAATTGAAAATACAGTGCCTTGCAGAAGTATTCGTATCCCTTGAACTTAATGTATTTTTTAGGGATTTTATTTGACAGGCATATCCATTAAATGGGTGGGCTATAACTCTGACATTCATTTGTATTTAACCCTCTTTACTCTGATACCACTAAATAAAAAATGGAGCAACCACTTGCATTCAGGAGTCACCCAATTGGTAAATCCAGGTGTTCGGTGTAGCCCTCTGGGTTTTTTTTTCAGAACATTAGTGAAGAACTGCATCATGAAGACCACCAAGCATTGTTATGCAACAATCTATGAAGAACATCTGAAAAGTAATGCACAGCTGCATATCCTACCAAGACATGGTCATCCACTTAAACCCAGGCTCTGCAACCTATGACTCTGATTTACATGTGGCTTATTCGCCATCCCACAGCGCCCCATTATATTTTTTACATGGAAAGGTAATGGGGCAGCCTAGATTTAGCGCTTGCTCTGTAGTTGGTTCTTTATCTGAGCTACCTGACCATTATTATGTAAAAAGCCTTAATTGCCCCGGTGATACTTGTATTAGTTTTTTTTGTGTTTGTTTTATTTCTAAAAGTAAATAAGTAATATTTTTCTGATGATCAAGTACATTTTTACTGAGGTACAGCTAAGTGGCCCGTGGAAACTCTCAACGAGCTGCAGAGAAATCTCATGTGGGAGATCCTGTTTACAGAACAGTTGCAGAACCATGAAGGAGACACAGCAAACGTGTGCAAGGTGCTCTGGTCAAATGCAAGAGGCTACGTTTGGAGGACAACTAACATTGGCACACCACCATTAACACATCATCTCCATGGAAAAAACATGGTGGTGGCAACACCATGCTGTGTTTTTTTTCCTTTATCAGGTACAGTGAAGCTTGTCAGAGATGATGAAAAGATGGACAGAGCAAAATACAAGATAATACAGGAAGAAACTGGCTTGGCAGTGTCTTCCCTGACTACAGATGCACCATCTGATGGGCTGGGCCACGAAGCAGCTGCCTCCAATCACAACATCTCCATGAATGCCCAGTTTTTACATCCACATCTTCTGACTCAGTGAAAATCTAAAGTTGCTTTACCCATCAAGTGTTCTCTGTCTTTAGATCCAGTTCTGCCTACTCTCAAGCCCAGCTGCAACCAATTCATCTTACATTAGATACAGCAGCAATCATCACTTGTATACTTGGCTTCCATTAAATCCTGAAACTAGCCATTGACTGTGCTTTTGAGCGAGTGTTTGACATAAACCCTATTGAAGGCTGCAAAAGACCTCAGCTTGGAGTGGAGGTTGACCCCCATGTAGGACAACAACCCTGAACTTTTGGGGGGAGATAATTCAACCTATTTCCTGCCAATGTTGGTCCTTTCCCTTTTTTTACACTTCTATTCCACAGAGAGTTTCCAAGGCTGACAACTTTAAAGGTTATTAATGTAACCTTCACTTCTTCAGGTCAGATATTCACCAACAACTGAAATAAAATGGTTATTATTATTAGCGCTTCAGTAGTCAAGAAAAAAACCCCTATACCAGTGGGGATATAAACCACATGCGTAAGAGCCAAATTAACGAACCAGGGCATTTTTCACTCTTCCAGTAACAACAAGCTCTCTCCCCGCTGTGTGGCACATCATTTGAAGGCATCCGGTGCGGGAGGGGTCGGATGAGGGCGGGTTGTCTGGGTGAGGAATAAAGCTACAGGCATCTGCTAATACTCAGCGTGGATATATTACATTGACAGTAAATATATATATATATTTTTATTTTCGTCTAAACGCATCATGTTGTGACGTTATGTCATGCTTATTTTTATATATGCGCATCTACATCGAGTGTCTGGTAAAAAGATATAACACGCAAGATTGTCTTTTAGGAAGGGTTGATTAGCTGCTTCTTCTCTCTGAAGGAATAATTTTAAAATATATTCGTGTTATTAACATGCACTATAAGATCTGCGGTTTGGATACGTGTCGAATTGTATCCAGATGATGAAAGCAGGGGGCAGCTATTTTCTTCATGTTGCAGAGATGGATGGGAAAACAGCTTCATCAGCGATGGAAGCCTTGGCTCGGATCAGCGTGAGTATCTTTAAGGTCTTACTTGGATTTGTCCCTGGGTGTACATTGGGAATCGGATTTTGTTTTTGTTTTTTCATAGTGATTGCAAGGTGAGAACTGCTTCAATGGGATAGATTGAAGGATTTTAGAGTAACAATTCATTTGCAATCGAGGATCAATGCCTGTTTTGCAATCCGAGCTTATTTCCAAAGCGTTTTCTGGAAGTGCATGATTAATGGAGATCAGATAAATATTTTCAAAAATTTGCACATTTCAAACGGTGACTGAGACCACACGTTTGTTTTTTGGGGGCTCCTTGAATGTTTGTTTCCATGGAGACGGGATGCAGGACTACTGCGAACGGTGTGCTGGGAGGCTTTTCCCAGAAGCGGCCAGGTTCAGCAGCGATGGTCAGAGCGAAAAATAGAAATAGATCAGGCAGACCTGAATTTATGTGATTGCATGGTGCTTTTTCACACCTCCTCCCTGGCAATGTAACGCCTCAGACCCCTCCCCTCCTCTCCAAGAGAGGCATCGCTCTCTTCTTGCGGGGAGATGCACTGACTATATGCACGTATAGTCCTGCCGTCATGGCGCCCAGATTTCACTTGAAGGTAAGGATGCGCCTGCTTTTGAACGCCCTCACAGCAGCAATGCGCACTGACCATTTTGAGAAAGACGCAGAGAGGTACCAGCTTGCGATGGTTTCTGTAGCCTGCAGGAAAACATGGCAGTGGCCTGAAATGTGTATGCTGGAGCATGTGACAGACAGGCTGGAGTTGACATTGGATAATGGCAAACAATAATGGCTGGAGGATAAAGTTGGTTATTCCAATTCCTTTATTGATTCCAACTGTGTTTTAATGTATGTGTTTAGCTTAATTGTTTCCATTGCAGGTGCAGAGGCTAATTCAGTCTCAACCAATATGTCTGCAGCTCTATTATTTTATTTCTAGAAAGATGCTGGTTTCATCAGGCCGCATGCACGGCTAGTTTTTGCTGCCCTCGTATATTGTGCATTGCTTCCTATGACCAGTTCTGTGTGCTGAGATGAGCTGTCCTGCTTTTCCCCATCACGTCATACAGCAGTGACAAAATTACCAAATTCCCCTGTGCAGCACATGCAGACAGTCTTGTCCTCTGCTTGAAGTTAATTCATATTGAGTGAGATGGCTGCAGCGAGACCTGCAACAGTTTTGCTTTTGGGTTGAGGTTGTGTGTCAAGGGCATCCAATGAAGCATGTTAGAGAGAGAAAGATGGTCTCTCTGACATGCAGAAAGATGAAAAAACATGTTATAGTGTCCGACAACTGCTGACTGAAAGTAATCCTGAACAATCTCCAGCAATAGGATAAACGCTGCAAGTGTGAAGTCATGATTTCAGGACCACAAAATCGACAATGACAGTTTCGATCATTTATTGAAGAGAAATGAAGGTGTCTTGGACTGAGACTCAGACTGGGGGTTCTGTCTCAGACCATCGGTTCTCTGAGCCAGATAAAGACCCCAGAGATGCTAACCAGGAGAGAACTAAAAGGTCAAATGGATGTGAGGATGAAGGGTGAAGTAGGTGGGGAAAAGGGATGAATGAGTTAGGAATATAGGAATTTAGGATGAACAGATTTGGGATAATGAAGAGGAAGGTCTTAATGATACCTGTAGGAATGAGGTAAGCTAGGAAGTGAAAGGTCATTATGAAACAAGTTAAACAGATGTGATGGTGAGGAGAGTGATGCAGGTAGGGAGGAGGGAGGTATTAATGCATGATGAAGATGAAGGAGATAGTGATACGAGATTACGAATGAAGGATTTAGGGATAAGGAATGATGAAGGTGAGGTGAGCGATAAGAGATGAAGGAAGCAGTGGTGAGGGTGACAATGAGTTAGGGCTAAGGGGTGATAGGAGAGGGGAGGGAATGAAGGGGATGAAATAAATAAATTTGGGGGGATGATGGAGGTAGAGATGAGGAATGAAGGATGAGAGAGGTAGAGATGAAGGATCGGGATGAAAAATGAAGGAAGATGGAAATAGTCATGAGGTAGGTCATAGTGATAGGTCAGAAACAAACATGTAAAGTGAGGGAGACAAATGAAATGAGGGAGCTAGAGAAAAGGAATTAAGAAGGTAGGGTTGAGGGATGGGGGACAAGAAAAGTAGGGAGAAGGGAAAAAGGAGTTGGGTCCAGAGGAATGAATAATGAGGCATATAAGGATGAGGAATGAAGGATTTAGGAATAAGAGATGAAGAATGAGAGATGGAGGGTTGAGGGAGGTAGGGATGAAGGAGAAGAGATGAAAAGAAGAGAATAAGGGAGAATAGGGACGAGAGATTAAGGATTAGGGATGAAGGATGAGGGAAGTAGCGATGATAGATGAGGAAGGTAGGGATGAAGGTTGGAGGATGAAAGAACATCAGTAACAGTTCTGGACAGCTGAGCTAAATATGACTGGACCGCTGGGTAATTTGAAGTGTCTTTGAGGCGGGGCCCTGCTTTTTAGCCTAAGTCAATTCATTTAGCCCATTTTTGTCAAACTCCTGTACTTCAGCAGAGGTGCATTCTCGCTCCAGAGCTCCTATCACCTTGATTTCATAGACCGAACATGTTGGTTCAAGAACAAAGGCCCACTCTATCTGTGTCCTGCATAGGGATTTACAGCACATTGCTGCAATTGTGCAGCTGCAGTTCATACTTCTGAACAATTTAAACTCCCAGCATCCTGCATTAGCAGCATCTTGGTGTAATTAATGCACCACATTTACATATATAGCAATATAAATATAAGGCTCATTTCACAGTGTTATTAAGCATATTCTGACTTTTGGCTAAGCAGGTCATGTCCATGCAGGCTGCTGCTTAATAAGGAATGCAAAGGATGAATATTTTATGTTTGGTCTTTATCCATAATTAAGATGGGTGGCCTCTGTCACCTGTCTAGGACATCTTTACACATCTGTTTCATTCTCTAACCTTAATACTTATTGGTTAGATCTTAATCTGACTATTGAGGTGAAAGCACTAAGTTTAAAGGATGTTCGAAATATTTCCTTTTTTTCCACTGTGCAAGTTTCTCATTTTGTCTCTTGGATTTTTAAATATCCCGTTAACTTCTGTTCTCTCCCTGCAGTCTAACATGAAGAGTTTGGAGCACGAGTTGCATTGCCATGTGTGTAAGGAGATTGTCAAGCAGCCTGTGGTCCTGCCGTGCCAGCACAGCGTTTGCCTGATGTGTGCCTCTGAGGTCTTGGTGGCTAACGGCTACCCTCCCCCTGAGCTCCCCCCGGAGCCAAATTCTCCAGCCTCTACACCCAACACTCGCTCTCCTCGACAAGCACGTAGGCCCACTCCCAAACATGAGCAGCGGCCCATTGACCGCGTGCTACGATCAGGTAGCACACTTCCATTTCAAGAAAAATACTTGCTTTAATTTTCTACTTTTGCTTAAGTAGTGATTACTGGTTCTCTGTCTTGGCTTGAGGTCCCCATCCGCCTTCACCATCCATGCCTCGTTCTCCTGGACATGGGACATATCCAGGGCGACGCCGTAAGGAGGGTCCTCCTCTGGTGATGATGTTCCCTTGCATCCCCTGCGGCCAGGATGTTGAGCTGGGGGAGAAGGGGCTGACTGATTGCCTCCGCAACCTCACATTGGAACGTATCGTGGAAAGGTAGTTTTCACAGGGGTCCTACACAGTCTGGAAAAGTCTGAAATTTCCTTTCCAGGTCAAGATAGGTGTGAAAAAAGAAAACACTGTATGGAATCCATCCATCTGTTTGTCCAAAACTGGAAAATAAGTCATTGAAAGCTGTGAAAATGTGAGTTTGGAAAACGAGCAAATTCTCAAAATGATACCGATTTTATTCCCTACATGGTTTACTACTAAGTGTGCATGAAATGACGTGGAGGTGCGAGATCATGTCCAGATCTAATTGTTCAGCTGCAGCTGAACTGTGAAAAATCCTGCACAGTGTGCACTACAACATACTGTACAGTCGCTACACTTAATGACTGTGTCTTTCCACAGTCTAGCAGCTTACTGTTCACTTTCTCCCATGATTGGTGCTGCTGGTTTTATTCTTTGTCCCTACACCTTTTTAACAGCCATGTAGCATTCTCTGATTAAGCTGTTTTGTTTTATAAGAGTTACATAATTTATCTCAGTTGATCGAGGGGTACAGTCACACATTAATGAGAGGCTTACAAAATCCTCCTATTTTATGTATTGCGTTCTTTTCACTCTTCCCCCAGATACAGACACACAGTGAGCCTGGGCAGTGTTGCTGTGATGTGCCAGTTCTGTAAGCCTCCTCAAACTCTGGAGGCCACGAAGGGCTGTGCTGACTGCCGTTCTAATTTCTGCAACGAGTGTTTTAAGCTGTACCACCCATGGGGAACACCACGAGCACAACATGAGCACATCCAGCCAACGCTCAACTTCAGACCAAAGGTCAGACACGGTTATCAGTGATGCTTAACTGCATACTGTGTCTTGGAAACTAAAGTTTCAAGTGTTTTGCAGTCTCTTAACTTGGTTTCTTTCAGGATTCCCATTTAATGAGCTCCTCCCAAAAGTAGGAACACTTTTGTAAAGCACAATATATATTTTTTAACCTGCATAGTTAAACAGTATAACAACTTTATAACAATATAATAAAGAATGCATGCATAGTCACCTTTTTTTGTAAAACATCCAAAGATATACCGTGTAGGCCCTATTTTATAATGTAATAAATATTTCTTATATGCATTTCAAAATACAAAAATGTGCATCGTTTCCTTTAAACGTGTGTTCATTCTTGAACTGCAGACAGAATCAGTGAGGCACAGAACTTTTCAGAACATTAAGTAGCATAAGAAAGAAAAGTAAAAATACTTTGTGTAAACACAAAACTGTGGCTTATAAACATTATAATAACAGTGAGAGAAGAAAATAGAAGTAAAATATAAAATAACATTTAATTTATGACTGTATAGTTGTATAAACTGGTATTAGACCAGATTTATTTGGTGTTTTTTCCTCAGGTCCTGACCTGCACGGAGCACGAGCAGGAGAAGCTGCAGTTTTATTGCAGGTCCTGCCAGCGGCTGCTCTGCCCGCTCTGCAAACTACGGCGCATCCACACTGGACACAAAATCCTCCCGGTGGCACAGGCTTACCAAGCTCTCAAGGTTTTGTGCCAATATACAACACTTAGTGAAAACTTTGACTGCAGCTCATTTTATTTATATTTTGCTTCCAATGAGACAGACTTTCTTTTGATTTTGTAAAGTGGTCTTGATTACTACATACAGGGAACTAGACTAAAAAAAAATAATAAAAATTCAATGTCAGAAGATCAGCATAAAACTTTTTTAAGGCCTTCAAAAGGATAGCTGACCTATTGATCACAACCACTTTAAAAGATTACAAACAAGGAAGTTATCTTTCTATTATTCAAGCTTGTACTTCCATTAACGTCTTTTATATGATTCCCTTTTCCATTGTATAAAAGTTAAGCCCTTCCATTTTAGTATTTTCTTCTTGTTTGTGTCCACCCTTCTTTCCACCATCCCTCCTCCCTACCTTATGTCCTTTCTTCTTTCCTTAGTTATGTCCTTATTTTCTGCCTCCCTAAATTCCTTCCTTCACTTCCTCCCTCCTTGTGTGCTTCCTTCCTTCTTTCTTGTGTCCTTTCTCCCTTCCTATATTCCTCTGGTCCTGCTTCCACTCTGCCCTTATATCATCCTTCCTTCCTTCTGTCTTTCCTCCTTCCCTTCATTATGTCTTTCATTCCTTGTAATCTTGCATACTTGTATCCGTTTCTTCTGTCTTTGTTGTCTTCCTTCTTCAATTTCGTCAGTTCTCTATTCGCTCTGTGTCTTGTTCTTCTATTTCTTCTTGGGTTCTTTCTTCTTCCATTCAGTCTGTCCTCTTTTCCTTGTGTTCTAGCTCTTTTCTTTTTTGGCTCCCTCCTTTCTTTTGTCATTCCATATTTGCTTCCTTGTGTCCTTCCTGTCCTCTCCTCCATCTGAACTTCCTTATTTTCTTGTATCCTACCTTTATTGCTTCCTTGTGTCCCATCCTTTCAGTTTTTGTTTTTTGCTGGTACCAAATGAAATCCTACCTACTGTACACCTATCTGCCATAAATTCACAGTGAATGTTTGTATTTTCTCTAAAATGACTGAAAAGGACAGACAAGTCTGCCAGCCTTTGGTCTGGATAAGTGTATAATTGTTAAATATAAATAGAGCCCTAGGTTTACATGAGAGTAAGTTTGGTATCTTAAAGACAAACAGAATCAAACACATGCATTTAACTGTAACCTAATGTGTGTGTGTGTTGTGTTCCTTGTTTATGTCTAAAGGAGAAGATAACTAAAGAGATGAACTACATCCTGTCCAGCCAGGACACAGTTCTGGCTCAGATCACCCAGCTGGAGAGCGCCATCACTCAGACTGAGGTAATTAAAACACATAACAGTTAAACACATTGAATTGCTAAATCCGCTGTGTTTTTCTCTCGTGACATATTTTGGTTTAACTTTGAGGTTTATATAATGTAGACATCAGTTGTCATAAAGTTGACTAAATGAACTTAAATATCTCCCTTTTCTATTGTCACTGAGCTGATAAAGCTGTATTCAATGTTGCTCTGGCGCTATATTATTACACATTTCCAAGACACACCATATATAGGTCATTATATATATCAGTCTGGACGAGTACACAGAGGCTGTGACATCCTACATCAGCTTCTGTGAGGACAGCTGTGTACCATCATGCACCAGGGTGAGTTACAACAACGACAAACCCTGGTTCACAGCTAAACTCAGAAGGTTAAGACTGGATAAGGAAAAGGCCTTCAGGAGTGGGGACAAAGACATATACAGAGAGGCCAAGTACAAGTTTGGCAAGGCAGTGAAAGAGGCCAAACGACTGTACTCTGAGAAGCTCCAAAACCAGTTCTCAGCCAACGACTCTGCGTCTGTCTGGAAAGGGCTCAAGCAAATCACCAACTACAAGCCGAAAGCCCCCCACTCCATCAACGACCGACGCCTCGCCAACGACCTGAACGAGTTCTACTGCCGCTTTGAAAGACAAAGGGACAGTCCTGCAACCATCCCCCACGACACCCCCCAACAGTTGCAGCCACAATCCACCTCCCCAACCTCAAGAGGGGCCTTGGCACCTCCAACCCCCACCCTGAAGTTCCCCCCCACCAGCCCACTACCCACGCCGAGGACGGCTCTTTCCATCCAGGAGAGGGACGTCAACAAACTCTTCAGGAGACAGAACCCCCGGAAAGCTGCTGGACTGGATTCTGTCTCACCAGCCAGCCTGAAGCACTGCGCTGATCAGCTGTCTCCAGTCTTCACAGACATTTTTAACACCTCACTGGAGACATGTCATGTGCCAGCCTGCTTCAAGTCCTCCATCATCATCCCTGTTCCCAAGAAGCCAAGGACCACAGGGCTTAATGACTTCAGACCCGTCGCCCTGACCTCTGTGGTGATGAAGTCCTTTGAGCGCCTTGTGTTCACACCTAAAAGACATCACCGACCCCCTCCTGGACCCCCTGCAATTTGCCTATAGAGCCAACAGGTCTGTAGATGATGCAGTCAACCTAGCCCTTCACTTCATCCTCAGGCACCTAGACTCCACAGGAACCTACGCCAGGATCCTGTTTGTGGATTTCAGCTCTGCCTTCAACACCATCGTCCCAGCTCTGCTCCAGGAGAAACTCTCCCAGCTGAGTGTGCCTGACTCCACCTGCAGGTGGATCACTGACATCCTGTCTGACAGGAAGCAGCGCGTGAGGCTGGGGAAGCACGTCTCTGAGTCCCTGACCATCAGCACCGGTTCCCCCCAAGGCTGTGTTCTCTCTCCTCTGCTTTTCTCCCTGTACACCAACAGCTGCACCTCCAGTCACCAGTCTGTCAAGCTTCTGAAGTTTGCGGACGACACCACCCTGATCGGACTCATCTCTGATGGTGACGAGTCTGCGTACAGATGGGAGGTGGACCATCTGTTGGACTGGTGCAGCCAGAACAACCTTGAGCTCAACGCTCTAAAGACAGTGGAGATGGTTGTGGACTTCAGGCAGAACCCAGCCACACCTGCCCCCATCACCCTCTGTGACTCCACAATTGACACTGTGGAATCTTTCCGCTTCCTGGGAACCATCATCTCCCAGGATCTCAAGTGGGAGCCAAACATCAGCTCCCTCATCAAGAAAGCCCAACAGAGGATGTTCTTCCTGCGGCAGCTGAAGAAATTCAACCTGCCAAAGACTATGATGGTGCACTTCTACACAGCCATCATTGAGTCCATCCTCACCTCCTCCATCACCATCTGGTACGCCGCTGCTACAGCCAAGGATAAGGGCAGGCTGCAGCGTGTCATTCGGTCTGCTGAGAAGGTGATTGGCTGCAGTCTACTGTCGCTCCAGGAACTATACACCTCCAGGACCCTGAAGCGGGCAGGGAAGATTCTGGCTGATCCCTCCCACCCTGGTCACAGACTCTTTGAGACTCTCCCCTCTGGCAGGAGGCTGCGGTCCATCCGGACCAAAACCTCACGCCACAAGAACAGTTTTTTCCCATCTGCCACCAGCCTGGTTAACAAAGCCCGGAAACCACCCTGACACTCTCCCTTCCCCCCCTTTTTTTTGCTGACAGGACACTTGTAACCTGCAACTCTATGCGTTACATTAACGCTCAGCTTGGACTCCTGCTTTACTTGCACTGCCATACTTGCACAATGTTCATCTGCACTGTTGTATTGCTCTTGCATCTTATACTGCTCTATACTTACTCTCACTCACTTAAAACTGTGCACATATATTTATATTATATTGTAGATATGTTTATACTGTTTAATTTGTACTGTATTGCACCGACTACGCCAAAACAAATTCCTTGTATGTCCAAAAATGTACTTGGCAATAAAGCTTTTCTGATTCTGATTCTGATTCTGATTATCAGCTACTTTTATCTTTTTGAACTGTTTATATGGGTTTTCTGTGTTATCCAGCTTGTTATTTTGCTGCCTTCTAATATTATATTCCTCTTTAAATTAGTGACACCATGTTTTTATTCTATGGGGGTGTAACAGTACAAGTATTTTTCTGGTGCAGACAGTCAGGCAGCAAAAGCATCAGTCACTTCATTTCTTCTTATGAGTTCTACAGCAGAAATATAAGATATTAAGCTATGGTTCAGTAAAAATGTATTTGCCTCCTCAAGGATTTTCTGTTTGTCTTTTCAGATTATCCAATGAAATTTAGAATAAATGATAATTTTGTTTAATTAGGGAAAAATGCTACCCAAACCATCCTGCCCCTATTGGAAAACACATTTTGTTAAATCAGAAATTAATTTTGATCAAATAAATGTTTTCATTGCAAAAAACATTAAGTTGTTCTCAATTTTATTTGAGTTGATGGATATATGAGGAGAGATCTGGGGGGCCAGAAGCATGAAATATTTGTGAGCGTTTACAAGGGGAACGAGGGAAAATCTCAGTTCACCTGAACAATGAACTTCAAGTTTAATTGCTATATTTTAAGACTTGTCATTTCAACTGTCGCTATATAAATCTGAAACCGTTCAATGTTTTGTCTTTGCAGACAAAGCCTTCGTAAAAAACCATTCGATGTAATGCTGTTGTCTACCTAGTCCTATTGTTATTCAGATCAATTTGTTAATTATGTTTTAAAATATTCTTTCCATTACCTGTGTTGCATCCAGTCTCTTTAAAAGTAATTTAATCAATTTGTTTATATTTAAACTTCTGTTTTTAAGCACATTTCTAATGGAAGAAGAGAAGAGCCGCTTTAGATCATTTAACTCCTCTATGGTTTCTATAACCAGGTTAACAGCGTTTCAGCCAGGGAGCAGCTGGCCCAGAGCATCAGGGATCTGACGGCTGCTCTTGCCGAGCGTCACGCCTCGCTCACCCAGGCTCTGGAAGCGGCACGGCAAAAACGAGGCGAGGCGCTGTCCGCTCAGGTGGCAGAGAGACGCGGCCTCATGGAACACGCGGGGCTCATGGCTTTCACCCAGGAGCTGCTGAAAGAAACAGACCAGCCCTGCTTCGTGCAGGCCGCTCGCCAAACTCACAACAGGTTTTCTCTTTTCTTTACCTTTGGTGTTAATTTCTGACGTTATTAAACATATCTGAGTTCACATTTTCTAGGTCATTACAGCAGTTAAATCGGTTTTGGAGACAGTTTGAATAGCAGCATATTTTGCTCCAACCCTGGTTGTATATATACATATATATATATATATATATATATATATATATATATATATATATATATATATATAAATATATTCAGATGGGTCTTGGCTTTCCTGATGTTTAAAAATTCATCTGGTCTTTTTGTCTTCATTTAGAGTAAATACAGTGTCACATGAGCAAAAATATTATACCCCAATGTCAAGCTGGAAAGACATCAGAAATTTGCTACAAAGTGTATCTATTGCTTACCATCAATCTCAGAAGTGTTAAAAGACTATTGCTAAATTATTTGGATCACATCATTTCAGAGTAAAAATGGGTTACTCTAAATAATTACGACAGCTGCCCAGCTTTTCAGGAATGAATCCCAGCAGGATCTTTTTAAGACCAGACCATGCAGTGCCAGAAGAATGACAAAAACCTAACAGATTCATCTCAGACGCGACAGATCTCTGCTAGCATGGTAAATGTTAAAGTCTGAGACAGAACAGTGGGAAAAAACTGAACATGTGTGACTTATTTTGGAGGCATGTCAGGAGAAAGTCTCATCTCAAGAAAAAGGATTACAAAGTTACATCTAAATGAACCGTAGGACTTCTGGAACAATGTTCTTTGGGCAGATGAGACTAAAATAAAGAGATTTAGCCTTAACAGACAGAATAAAACCTGGAGAAAACCAAAAACAGTGCAAACTAGTGATGTTTTAACTGATTTTGGACCAGGTTCCTCATCAACGCATTTTTACATAATAAGTGTCAAATTCCACAACTAAACTCAACTTCTGATACCCGTTGTTGGTCCACTGTCTGTGATTTTATGTCAGCTGTCCCCTGGCATCTTTCATGTGGCCAATTTTTTAATGATCCCTTTCTTATTTCCATTAAATTTGACTATGTTGCAGCATTTATAAAACTGGAAAACGTTTTCTGTAAGTTTCATCCACACAAAATTAACTGGAACCACACTAAAATATGTTATGAAAGTAAAATATATAAAAAACTGAGAGAAAATACGCTAACGTTAGCCTAGCACTTCAGCAAGCTGCACCATATACAAACATCATCACTGGGGCATGGTGAGAGTTCATAGAAGGCTGTATGTGTTGGCTCATATACAGGTCCTTCTCAAAATATTAGCATATTGTGATAAAGTTCATTATTTTCCATAATGTAATGATGAAAATTTAACATTCATATATTTTAGATTCATTGCACACTAACTGAAATATTCCAGGTCTTTTATTGTCTTAATACGGATGATTGTGGCATACAGCTCATGAAAACCCAAAATTCCTATCTCACAAAATTAGCATATTTCATCCGACCAATAAAAGAAAAGTGTTTTTAATACAAAAAACGTCAACCTTCAAATAATCATGTACAGTTATGCACTCAATACTTGGTCGGGAATCCTTAGGCAGAAATGACTGCTTCAATGCGGCGTGGCATGGAGGCAATCAGCCTGTGGCACTGCTGAGATCTTATGGAGGCCCAGGATGCTTCGATAGCGGCCTTTAGCTCATCCAGAGTGTTGGGTCTTGAGTCTCTCAACGTTCTCTTCACAATATCCCACAGATTCTCTATGGGGTTCAGGTCAGGAGAGTTGGCAGGCCAATTGAGCACAGTGATACCATGGTCAGTAAACCATTTACCAGTGGTTTTGGCACTGTGAGCAGGTGCCAGGTCGTGCTGAAAAATGAAATCTTCATCTCCATAAAGCTTTTCAGCAGATGGAAGCATGAAGTGCTCCAAAATCTCCTGATAGCTAGCTGCATTGACCCTGCCCTTGATAAAACACAGTGGACCAACACCAGCAGCTGACACGGCACCCCAGACCATCACTGACTGTGGGTACTTGACACTGGACTTCTGGCATTTTGGCATTTTCTTCTCCCCAGTCTTCCTCCAGACTCTGGCACCTTGATTTCCGAATGACATGCAGAATTTGCTTTCATCCGAAAAAAGTACTTTGGACCACTGAGCAACAGTCCAGTGCTGCTTCTCTGTAGCCCAGGTCTGTGGAATGCGGCACCTGTAGCCCATTTCCTGCACACGCCTGTGCACGGTGGCTCTGGATGTTTCTACTCCAGACTCAGTCCACTGCTTCCGCAGGTCCCCCAAGGTCTGGAATCGGCCCTTCTCCACAATCTTCCTCAGGGTCCGGTCACCTCTTCTCGTTGTGCAGCGTTTTCTGCCACACTTTTTCCTTCCTACAGACTTCCCACTGAGGTGCCTTGATACAGCACTCTGGGAACAGCCTATTCGTTCTGAAATGTCTTTCTGTGTCTTACCCTCTTGCTTGAGGGTGTCAATAGTGGCCTTCTGGACAGCAGTCAGGTCGGCAGTCTTACCCATGATTGGGGTTTTGAGTGATGAACCAGGCTGGGAGTTTTAAAGGCCTCAGGAATCTTTTTCAGGTGTTTAGAGTTAACTTGTTGATTCAGATGATTAGGTTCATAGCTCGTTTAGAGACCCTTTTAATGATATGCTAATTTTGTGAGATAGGAATTTTGGGTTTTCATGAGCTGTATGCCAAAATCATCCGTATTAAGACAATAAAAGACCTGAAATATTTCAGTTAGTGTGCAATGAATCTAAAATATATGAATGTTAAATTTTCATCATGACATTATGGAAAATAATGAACTTTATCACAATATGCTAATTTTTTTAGAAGGACCTGTATATCTACTGGAATAAATGGGAAAGCTAATGTTTTAGGTATCACATTAAAACCTGAAACTGAGGTTAGGGTAAGAAATCTGCTGCTGTTAGTATTGACAAATGCCTAATTTTAAGTCATTCGTATCACTATCAGGCACAAGAAAAATCTTTTAACACTTTTAAACAGCTTATTTGTGCCGGCGAGAGTTAAGACCTCAACACTTTTACTGTTTAGATGAAAAGTAAAGTGAAAAGTAAAGAGCATAAAATGAGAAGAGTAATTGGTTGATTGTTTTTGCTTTGAAGGGCTCATTAAAACATTTGTGATAGTGGTTTTAAGTCAAAAAGTGACATACAATACATAAAACACCATAAGGCCATAATTATGTAATCTTTGAATCTGTGAAGGGAGCTAAAGATTAGGGAGATGGCAAGGAGGCTATCCACCTCAAGACTTGGAGCTCATGACCAGAACATAAATCCCTGAAATGACACCGGATACATGGAAAAAACTGATCAGCAGTTATAAAAAGAGTTTGATTGCTGCAACCTCTCTGATTATTGAGAAGGGTATAAACCAGTTTTCGTTAAAAATGTAAATAAAAACAAATAATTTATTTCAAAATTGATAATCATTTGACATTATTTTATTTATCTTTTGAGGGATGCTTCTCTCATTTCCTTTCAGATATAAACTTCTAAGATCTAAATCCACCAGGGTTATGAATAATTCATGTTCCTCTAAAGCACACACTCTTTTTCAGTGGCATTGTTTTTTGTAATTTCTATGGATTTGACTTAATAATCCTGTGGCTTAGACACAAACAAAAAAGAGCAAAGTAAATTTCTAGGACAAAGATTGCTGTGGTATTTTATTTTTAAATGTGGCTTTTTTCTTACTTCTATTTAGAAAAAAGAGTTATGTTCTTTCTATTTGTATACATTTTTTTGTTTTTATTTCATTTGATATAAGTGTTTACTTGCAGGTATGATTGATTAAAATTCACTGTTGCCGTAAGTGATGTGTTTCCTCTTTATAAACAAGCTACAGATGTTTATTGCTGAGTAAAATCTGCATAAATCTCCAACTCTAAATGTTTCATAATATTTATTTCATCTAAGGTTGAGTCATACGTTCTTATAAATATAGCTCAGTGATCTAATGGACTATTTGTGACCAGAAGACCACGTTTGTCTTCAGCATGAATGAATGAACTCGTAGGTTGCACCAACCCAGCAGGGAACTAATGAGCTGTTATTTTTGGCTCTGGTTACCATGTTTGATAGGAGTAGTAAAAATCTAGACTGGCCCTGGCCTTGTCATTTATTAAATCTTCTCCAAACATCTCTCCCACATTGTGTGTCTCCCTTTAATCTCTCCTGTTGAAAGCATTGTATAAACATGGTTCCTCCTCTTACATTGTTTTTTTTTTTTCCTTTTTAACTGAACCAGGCTGAGCAAAGCAATTGAGAATCTCCAGCATTTCACTTTGGCTGCTGATCCATCCTTCAGACACTTCCAGCTGGATGTCTCCAAAGAGCTCAAACTCTTGACAGAGCTGAACTTCATCCAGGGTGAGGAGAGGAGATGTGAGAGGATGAGGGTGAAGATGAATGGATAGGAAAATAAAGGAGACAAAGAGTTTGAGTGAAAATGAACAAAACTGGACACTGAACATGCTCTTGTTGCAGCTCCTCTGGCTCCTGTGATCGACACCCAGCGCTCTATGGCGTACGACCAGCTCTTCCTGTGCTGGCGGCTGCCTCAGGAGTCTGCGCCCGCCTGGCACTTTTCTGTGGAGTATCGCCGCCGAGGCGTGGTGCCCGGCGGAGCTTCCAGAGGTGGGATCAGAGGGGGGCTCGCTGCTGCCAGATGGGGCTGGCAGCGGCTAGATGAAGTGAGCGGAACCAGCGCTGTGATCGACAGGTTGGAGATGGACAGCGTGTACGTGCTGCGCGTGAGGGGCTGCAACAAGGCAGGTTACGGGGAGTACAGTGAGGAGGTGTACCTGCACACCCCGCCTGCCCCAGGTGGGAAAACGCTTATGTCTGCACCTCCTATTGGCTTATTCTGCAGAGATGCAGAGATGTTCATGAAAAATATGTCAGCCCCATTGCTCACACACACCTTTTCTGCTCTGACTACAGATTTTCTAGGGCTTTATGATGCCTACTTTAAAACAATGACTGTTTTCCTTAAGCCTCTTTCTAAATAATTTGGTAATATGCTTGTGCTCTTGCTTTAACTTTAAACCCCTCCTGCGGTAAAATACCACCAGGCTGTTCTCAGGCTTGGAAGCGTACCCCATTTCTTCCAAATGTACCAATGATCATTATGGCCAAACTTTAGTTTTACTTTCTGAAGAACTCAGGACATCTCTCCCAAATGAAGGTCTTTGTCCCTTTCTGTATTAGCAAACTGTGGCTTTTTAAGTTGCTTCTGGAGTAATGACTTCTTTCAGCCCATGTCGATACATGGCTCATTTCACTGTGGATAATAACACTTTATAATAAACTTTTGAGTTTAAAAAATGTCATTATTCAGCCATTTAGCATTTATTTACAGTGTATGTAAATATGTGGCTTCAACTTTATATGTGTCCCTTCTTGTTAAAGCCTCAGTGTGAGATTAGGGGGTTAAAATTTTAATTTTATTAATATCATAACAGTATTTTTTATTTATTGCAACTTATTATGCCACAACGACGTGCATTTACAGTTAAGACAGCAGTAAAATGTGAAATACAAACAAAATCATTGTCATTTGTTTTCTTTATCCATTTCAACCCTCTTTTTTCTGCAATGATCTTCTCACTACCGACACATCCTCACTGTCTTGCTCTTTATTTCCTCACTTATTTCCATTTCACAGCTTTGTACTTGTCATCTTGAGCTGTGCTACATCCACGCTGCCAGCCTACATGCCTTCCACAGAACGTAAGAAGTGCATTCATTGCTGTTCCTCCTCTCTGCACCCTCATACCATCCTCTGTCACAAGACTATCCCATTTTAACTCCCATACCAAGATCTATCCGAACGCTGATGAGTTTTGCACTTTGTTAAGACCTGAGGCTTAACAAAATGGATCGGATTCAGATCCGGGGCTTTATAAGGGTAGATTTGTCTGCCTGGTGAATTCCCTGTGCCCCCTGTTGGCTGTTTTCCTTTCCCGCTATCCTTCCAACAACGAGGCTTCCTTGTGTGACAGCTGCGTGGTTGTAACTGTTGTTTATTTGGCTTCCTGAGTCATCAGTGTAAAGATCAATGAGTTTTTCTCTTGCAGTGCTGATGGGAGGAGGTGCATGTCTACTCTCTTCTTCTTGCTGCTTTCTGGCAGTAAATCTGCACAACTTTGCTTCTGTTATCCCACAAACATCTCCTGTCACTTTCTAAACCTAAATCTTATGTTTCTTCCTGTTTTCATTCATGCCTCTTGGTCTGATCCCTCCATGTCTTCCTCCTTTCTCTGCCTTTTCCTCTCTATTAGTGCTTAACTTCTACCTTGACTCTCGTTGGGGTCTCCATGCTGACCGGCTGGTGGTCAGCAAAGAGCAGCGTGGGGCTCGAAGCGTCCCCGGTCTCTCCCTGCTGCAGGCCGCCGACCACGCCCTCACTTCTTGCCACCTAACGTCTGACCTCCTGGTGGGAGATGTAGCCATTACACAAGGAAGGCACTACTGGGCATGCTCAGTTGAGCCTGGATCCTACCTTGTAAAGGCGAGTTTATTCTAGTTGTACTCTTTGTTGCATCAGTTAAAGCTTATAAGACCATTGAAGAACTGTTACTGCCTTTAAGTGATATTATAGCCTGTGGTAAACAGCAGCTACCTTTAAAAATAAAGATTAGATAAGATTAAAGTGCAGAAAGTTGGTCTATCCTCTCTTTCATTAATTTGTCCTTCCTGCCTTGCTTAGATTGAATGAAACTGTTCTGTTTTTGTTGGAGGGAAAACTGTTTCCAAGGAAAGACAGAGATTTTCTATATATATTTAGTCACATCAGTAACATTCAGCAAAAATAAATATAGAAATAAGTAAACGTTGCATTTTTAAAATTCTTTTTTTAGATTGCTTCTGAAATGATTGGTGGCTCAACCTCTCATGAGGTGCAGGAAGCAGGCTGATTGGTTATGTCTCATTTGTTGCATTTTGTTTTTGGTAAACAGGTAGGAGTTGGGTTGGAATCCAAACTGCAGGAGTGGTTTCACCTCCCACAGGACATGGCCAGTCCGCGGTGAGTAAAGCAAACTCACCATCTAGACTATGAAACATAGGCGTGGCAGCATCATGCTGTGGTTTTTCTTTGTTGTTTTGGTAGGAACAGTAAGGCTGGTCAGGGTTAATAGGAAGAAGCTCAGACTGGATGGAGATGCTAAAGACACTTTCCAATACGACTGAGCTTGAGCTAGATTGCAGAGAATTGGCAGAAATGTCAGTCTGTAGATGTGCAAATTTTGTAGAGATGTACCTTAAAAGAGTTTATTCTTGAAAGTATTGTCTTAGGTTGACTGAATGAAGTTTATTGAAACCCAAGTATTCTTTGGTCTCCAATAGATCAAGTGAAGCATAATTTGTATGTATTTTATGGGGCTTAATTAAATACACTTACGTCTATGGTTGTAACATAAGGAATTTGAGTTTAAGGGGTATAAATACACAATAATATAATTTGAGTTGCTTGGCCATTTGGGGGTAACTCAGAGTTTTCAGGCACATCGAGACCAACCAATCAGATGCAGTTAAAGCCTTTCCACATCAAAGTGGGAGGAAACCCCAGGGCCGGACCTAATTTATTTTTTCTGGTCTGAGTAAAACATATTTGGGAGTGTTGCTGTGAGGAGGAATGATTGGGTTGACCCTTTGTGATTTCAACACAGATATTTTAAACCTCAGTAGGGCATAAACAAGCCAATGTAGGTATTTTACATCCTTTGATTTGAGAATGATAGGGTGATTAAAGAGCTAACTTTTATATGTATCTTTTAGTTTTAGTTTGGTATGTTTTAAGCTACTCCTGCTTCCTCCCGAAAACCAAAAACATGTATGCAAGATTGATCAGTCTAATTTTTTCTTAATGTTTAGGGTGTGTGTGCATAGTTGTTTGTCCACAGTGTCTCTGTGTTGTCCTGTGATAGACTGATGAGCTGTCCAAGGTGTACCCTGGCTGCACATAGGAACCAGCCCCCTGCAACCCTGCAAGGTAGAGTTGCAGGGGGCAATTATAATGTAGACGATGGATAGAAAGATGTTTTAAGCTGAGTAGCTGCTGCTCATGTGTGACACCGAGTGTTTTTCTACAGAATATTTCACAACCTAAACCAGGGGTCACTAACATTTAAAACCCAAAGAGTCACTTCTGCCTTTGCTCCAACTAAATAGACTTTGTATCAAACCACAAAACCTACAATCTCTGCATTTGCATGGACAGAAAGTCTAAATAATTTGCTCTAAACTACTCAAAAAAGATTCCCAGTGTCATTAATATCATTCTGTCAAGGAATTCTCATGTAGATGCAAGTATATAGAAAAACTGCCTAAAGTTTTTAATCTCTTTATATTTTAAAACACATTTCACTGACCTGAATCTACTGGTAAACCTGCTCCTAGAAAGCAAACGTTTCTATCAACCACCAAAAAATCATATTGATGATCCCGAAGACATTGGCCTAAAAACAAATAGCATTACAGAAAAAAGCATTATATCCACCCAATAAATCCATCCAACTTGGTGGTGATAATGTGATGGTAGGGAGCTACTTTGCTTCATCAGTACCTGAGGAATTTGATTTAATTGATGGAATGGTAAATTCTGCTCTGTACCAGTAAATCCAGAAGGAGAAGGTCGGGCCATCGATTCATGACCTTAAGATCAAATACACCTGAGTTATACAAGAGGATTGTGATCCAAAGGACACCCGCAATTCCCTCGTACGTGGCTTATTAAAAAAAAAAAAAATTACTTTGGAGTGGCCATATCCAACGTGTCAAAGTCTGGACTTAAATCCAATTGAGATACTGTGCCATGACCTAAAACCGGCCGTTCGTGCTTGAGAATCCTCCGGTGTGGCTGAATTGAAACAATTCTGTAAAGAAGAGTAGGCCAAAATTCCTCCACAGTGATGCAAAAAAACTCCCTGTCAGTTATCACAAAGGTTTGATGGCAGTTGTTGCTGCCAAGGGTGGCACAACCAGTTTGTAGGTTTAGGGGGCAGTTTCTTTTTCATGGCACTGCAGATGTGGCTGAGTAATGCAGATACAAAAATATTCATCATTGTGTTTTTATTTTAAAGCTATGACCCAGACAGCGGCCACGACAGTGGAGCAGAGGATGCGCTAGATGCTGCTCCACCCTTCTGCTTCCTCACTATGGGCATGGGTAAGATATACCTGCCCCAGCACAGCTACCATCACCACAACAACCACGGTAATAACAATCGAGACCCCCTCACCAACAACAACGTCCCCTCTTCACCCACGGGCCTCACCTACCCGCTGCCACCCAGACTTGGCGTGTGCCTTGACTTTGAGAAAGGGCGTGTCACGTTCTACGACGCCCACTCCCTGCGGCCCCTCTGGGAGGGTCATGTCGATTGCTCCGGGCCTGTTTGCCCTGCTTTCTGTTTCATCGGTGGAGGCGCCCTGCAGCTGCAGGAGCTGGTGGCCAATCGCAATGCAGATCAGACACCGGTCAGGAGGGTAACCATCCAACCCCGTGTCTCTAATTTAAACAACAACAACAACAACTGATCCCGGATCAGACATGCTAACGGTAATCTGGAATGTATTTGGCAAGTATTTACTCAGCTACAGCAAAAAGGTAGACATCTCAGCGATTTCTTTGTTTTGTATTTCATTTTATTTAAAAAAACAAGATGTTTCTATAGCAACAAATATGCAATGTAATTATGTTTCTTACAGTTTGTTACATGCAGTTTTGCAACAGTTATTGCTTAAGTAGTGTCTGGTAAATCCAGCACTCAGTATGTAATTATATATTCAGTGCTTGCACTTGTAGCCAGCCTATGTTGCATATACATCTATAAAGCTTATATAAAAAAAAGCGCAACACAGTTTTCTCTATAATGTATAGGCTTTTGTCATCTATGTCCTTAATGTCTGCCTTTGTTACGTATTCAGGACCCTCCACGTTTATTGACACCCCTGGGAAAGTTGCATGAAAAGTCAAATATGTTCAACTTTTGAGCATAACCTCAGAATGAAAAATATTTAAAAATCCAAACTTTAGTTTGAGCTTATCTATTCTTAACATGTCAGCACTAGTCCAATTACTGGAAACAATGCAGTCAATACTGTCTGCAACACCCTTTTGGTATTTGGACAGAACTTTGTCAGTGTTGGCTTTTAACATGGTACATATGGGCAGTTGCCCAGGGTGGCATTGAAAGGAGGGAGTTGATTTGCACTGTAAGTTTTCTTTTGCTTCTTTGTATGTTCAGTTAATGGGCAGTTGCTGCTGAAGGTAGGCACTATTTTATGTGCTTTATGCACTGTACTGCATTTTATCCCGCACCAGACTTTGGATGATTTCCTGCATTTGACTGATTATAGGATGGCAGAAGGAGGAGGTCACTTAGGATGCTATTCGTGGCAAAGAAGGATCTTTGACCTTTCCTCTTTCCTCATTGCACAAACTCACTAGATCATCCAGAGTCTTGGGCCCCATCTTATGCTCACTTCTTTTCAGCTAACCCAACAGAATGTGTCTGATTTTCTAATATTTAGGTCTGCTGAAAAATTTCTCTGTTGATTTGCTCGCATGTTTTGAATCACTATTCTGTTGAAAGACCCAATGACCCATTTTTTACTTTTTGATAGTGTTCCTCAGATTTATTTATCTAAAATCTCCTGGTATTTCAAGGCGTTCACAATGCTATACATTCTAATGCCTTTAGGAGAGAAACACTCCCACATCATAATAGGTCCTCCACCATACTTAACAGCATATGAGGTGGGATGTCTGGATCGAGGCACTCTGCTTGCTTAGCCAAAAACAAATCATGTCAAGTATAGCTTTCAGCATGAATTTATTTCATAGTAATTGCTGACACCAGTAAAAACTCTCTTAATATGATTTTATTCCCCTATTGGATTAATGTGCTCGAATTAAAGGCTGGATTTTTCTGAAATGTTCAGTGTGAGATTATGTTTCTGAGACAAAAGATGAATTTATTTTAAGGCTTTTTACTCATATCTGTCAGAGATGACACTGAATGTGAGAGGGGCTGTGTAAGTGCATTACAGAAAAAGCCTAAAATATTTTATTGCTTCTATAAGTATATCTGTTTTTCACCACAGCTACTGTTAGCCATTATGATCTCAGCCAAAGTTATTGTTTTATGGGATGTAAATGTGTTAAATTAGAGGTGCAGCGTAACAATAATGCACTGTGCCAATTAGAGGCTCAAATTATACCTCTGCAGCACAGCTAATCACTAGTTTTCAAAGTTTTGTTTGTGCATTGCTGTTTCGTATTTCAAACACATCTGTCTGATGTTAGAGTGTGTGTGTAGAAGAGTCTGGTTTCACAGATAACAAAAACAATAGGCTGACAAGTAAACCTTTTTTTGCTTGATTGTAAATGAATGAGCAACACTTGTGATTAAAAGAGTAGCAGATTAACTAAGAGGAATTTTCACCTGCTGGGAGAGTGTTTGCTAAAGTATAACGAAAGAAATTAACACGGAATAAAGTGAAATTGTTTAAATTATACTTTGTTTCCTCTTGTTTGTGTGTGTGTGTTTTCTTAACGGATTACAATCAACTTCTTTAACGTGAGAATGTGCAAGCATTTCACCACTGGGGGCCAGCAAAGCACCAGCGAGAAATACATGCCAATATGGCCTGCACCTAAATGGATGGTAAAAGGATTCATATTTGGAAAGATTGATAATTGGAAATGAGTATTTGGCAAACAAAATTTTTGACAAGCATTATTCAAATCCAGCAGAGCATGTTCCAGATTTTCTCCTTCAATCAATCAATTCAAACTGAAACAAAATCCTGAATAAATGAATTTAAGTAAAATAAATGCAAAAGCTACACAAAGGTGCAATAGACTGTGCAGGGAAGCCTTTAACATCAGTTGTTCTCTATGAGTTCTATAAAAATACCTATCAAATCCAGCCGAGTATAATCTGAATCCTCTTCACTGAATGGGGGTTCAATTGGAGGCAACATTCTGCATTCAGATCTGGGGAAATATTTTTATTATACTTGCAAAAACATAAACATGGTGTGATAATATTTGACAGCCATGCTCATCATCAGAAAAATATTCCATAAGATATCAACAAGGCAATTAAGTTTTGTTTGTGTGTCTTGGTTTAATATTTTAAGGTAAACTTATTTCTGATGAATTAGGGAAAAAAGCTGCAACTTTAATAACCTTAAGATGGAGAGAAATGTATATGCCAAGCTACAGAGTAAACAAGATCTGTATTGCATGGTGATGATGTCATCTCACAGCAAAACCAACTCCACCTTTCTGGGATGACTGTATCTTGATTTCTTAGTGCACCCAGTAGGATAGGTCTGTGTCAGAACAAAATGCAGCACAATTGTTTTAAGGCTCGCCTTCCAACATAATAAGCCTAGAGATGAAGAACTGCTTCACGTTCTGTGATTTAGGTACAGAAAAGGTTCACCCTCACTTACATACCTGTAATGCTCTGTGCTGAAAAAACATATTGTAGTTTCAGTTTTTTGGATATGAAAACCGAACCTTGAGGTCTTCAAAATTGGGAAAGCAACATCACCTACCAGTCCAGTAGGGCACCTTCAAAATAAAGAATGGCTACAAGAAAAAAATCTGCTTGCCTAAACTCGCCCAGATTAACAGTCAGACTAATAATTCAAGGTTTAAAACAACAGAAACAGAAGACAGGTTTATCACGTTTTCACAAAAGGTTTAGGACGTTAAGGAATCTGCGGAAATTACTGTTGGAGAACAGCAGCAAAAGTGACATGGAATCATCTTAGAATTCATGACATGATCTCTGAAATACCAGAAATTATGGATAAAAACATGGTGGACGCTAACTTGAAATTATGAAATGGATCGTCACTGTGTCTTTCAGAAGGATAATGATTGAACATTTGTGGTCAAATCAAGACAGAAATAGTTCAACATACAACATATCAACCTTCTTCAATGGCTATATCAGTTCCCAGGTTTAAAGACAAAAATAGACAAAGAAAACTCAGAGTAAGCTAAAGAGATGAGAGCATAACATCAAATCCAGGACTCTGGGCGTTCTGGGAAGATTTTGCAAAGACGAAAGGTCAATGATCCCTCTCTTTATATACTTAAACCTCATAAAATGTTTTAGGACAAGAGCTAACCTCCACCTATCAGTGCATGACCAGCTTTCTAACTGACCTGCAGCAGCATATGAGGCTGGAGCACATTTTCTCAAGCACAAGAAGCCTCAGCACTGGCATCCCCCAACGGTGGGTTCTCTCTCCACTCCCTTCTCTTTGTACACAAATGACTGCGCCTCAGCAGACCCCTCTGTGAAACTCGTGAAGTTAGCAGATGACACCCCTGTTATCGGTCTGATCCAGGACAATGACAAGCCTAAATACGGACAGGAGGTAGGTCAGCTGGTCCATTGGTGTGGTCAGTACTACCTGGAGCTCAACCTGCTCAAGGAAATGACAATGGACAACAAACAATTAGGTCTGCAGAGAGGATCATCAGGGCTGACTTTTCCTTCATCCAGGATTTGTACAGGTCTAGGGTCAGGAAAATGGCTGCTTGTATTTGCTCTGTTTGTAAAAACCAGTTAGCACAGGAAAGTTTCTCTCCCGAGGCATCGCTCTGATGAACACTTAACAGTCAGAGTGCGCAGATCAATACCATGAATACTTTCACTAATTTAACTTTGTTTTCCCCTATTGTTAATACTCTGTATATATATATATATATATACATATTTATAAGAAAGAAAAATCATTGTCATCCTTTTTTATACATTTATATTTTAAATAGTCTTAATTGAGAGCAAAGTGAAACCGAAGTCATATACCTTGTTTGTGCGCAGGAACTTGACAAATACATTTGATACTGATTCTAATTTCATTTTCTGGAGTGCCTTCCACTGTCATCTGGCTGTTTAAATGTGAACAGTTCAATGACAAAAGTATGCATGGCTGCAGTACCTGAGCCTTAGCTACAAAGGCAGGCGATGACACATTAGGCACATCAGTGATGGAAAATACAAAAGCCATTAGTCTACACAATATGTTCAGATCAGTCATCCCTCGATATTTTCTCAGTATTTGTGACAAGCGAGCAATCCACTCCTAAACCACTGAACCATGCGCTGAGGGGACAAAGTGCTTTAGGTAGGCCGTAGCTGGTGTCCTCACAGTAAATCTATGAACCTCATCTAAATGATCATCTTTATTCTGTTATGCAACACTTTCTGTCCTGAGAAGACCTGTTTTTTTCCAGAAAAATGACGGTGCAACTGAATGGACTTGTAAATAAAAAATTCCAAATGCCATGAACAGCAACTGCAGGTTTGAACCAGCTTGTTAGACAGAGAACCAAGGAACCAAATTAGGGCATATTTTAAGGAAGCAGAGAGCCTGAGATTTGTAGAGTGAATGCCAAGACATTAGTCTATTCTGGCAACTTGTGCTGTTTCAGTATTAAAGCCACATGTTGGATTTGCTTTAATTTTTCACCAGCCTTCTCCTTCCTTTTGTGTGTTTAAACTTTGTAGTAACAGCAAGCTGTGTTATTTGTCATGTACAAAAGTTAGATTACTAATTGGTTTGAAGAAATATACTCACCAACAACCTTATTGGGAGCACAGTACCTTGTTCCTACCTGATACTGGGTTGGGCCTCCTTCTCCCTTCAGAATTACCTTAATTTGTTGTGGTACACTTTTAACAAGATGTCTAAAACATTCTTCAGAGATGTTGTTCTATTTGACATGAATTTAACACCCAGATGCAGTAGATATGTTGGCTGCACACAGCCTCCCTCATTCAGTTGCTCTGCATTGTCCTTGCCACAGCTGCTCCACATTTAATCTGATTTGGTGTTCTGGTTCAGTGGTCATTTCTCTGCCCTGTCTCTGTTTATAAGCTGTTTGGTTTTTATTGTTTGTCTCTGGATTATGTGCCTGCCTGCTCCATGCCAATAAATCTGCTCATGTTCCGTGTCCTAATAATGTCTCCATGTAGTTTACAAGTTTGGTTGTCATTAAATGTTGTTCTACTCACCATGTGTCTTACAAGCTCCTGTTTGTACTTTGGTCCTGTAAGACCCCAGCGTCCTATGACAGATGGGTATGGTTAGCAACAATACAGAGGTAGGCTGTGACATTTAAGCTTAATCAGAACTAAGTGGACCAAAGTATGCCAACAAAATATTCCCTACACCATAATACAACCACTAGCCTGAACCTTTCATACAAGACATGATGGATCCATGCTTTCATGTGGTTTGCACCAAAGTTTGACCTGACCATCTAAATGATGCAACTGAAATCAAGACTCATTGGACCAAACAACTTTTTTCCAATCTGTTATTGTCCAATTTTGGTGAGCCAGTGTAAATTCCAGCTTTAGTTTGGCTGACAGGAGTGACACTTTTGTGGTCTTCTGCTGTTCTAGGTGGTTTTCCATATACAGTACCTATGTTACACAATTGGTCTCTTTTCCGCTGACCTGTCGCAATAAAAAAAATCATTTTATTCACACAACTGCTTCTCACTGCATAGTTCCCCTGTTTCAGTATAAAACATTTTTGTGAAAAATCCAGTAGATCAACAGTTTCTAAAACACTCAGACCAGTCTGTCAGGTTACATCCCCTTTCTTCCTCATTCTGATGCTCTATTTGAACATCAGCTAGTTCTCCACTTCTAAATGCCTTTGGTGTAGTGTGGTTGAATGGGTTGCCATCGCTGTTAACAAGCAGTTGAATTGATGTTTTTCATAAAGGTACTAATGAGTGTATAAGATGAGAGCCAAAGCCCTGAGTAAACGTTTGAAAGGAAAATTGTAAAAGATCTAGTCTGGCTGCTTGACAGCAAAAAATAAAGAAATGAGGTGACGAGAACTCAACTATTTGGTCTGACAAGGCCTCCGATTCACTGAACAACACAATTTCCTGAATGATACAGATGATTTAGCTGTAAAATACTTGATTCAAATGAACGTGTAATTAGAAGGCTCATGCAGTTTGAGCAGTAACACATCTAAAACTTGTAAAACTCTAACCTAACAGAACTAGAACTGTTTGATCTTAGTTTCAGGTTCAAAGCATGTCCCTTTTTGGCTATTCACTGGTATAAAACAGAGCAAAGAATTTAAACATACTTCAGATTCCTTCAAATGTTGAAATGTTTGGTCTCTCCTGACGGGAAATGAAAGGAATTCTCCAGATATCAAAAAACAACAATCCCATGAATGAGACTGTTGCTGAATGAAACAACCTCAGTGAAGAGTGATGAAGAGTGAAGGTCAATCTGCTTTCGATAGAGATATTAGCACTCCTCACATATGCATGCACTTAGCATTCCTTATGTAAATGTATTGTAAATCGCAGGAGTTTACCTTTTATGAGCTTCAATATGAAAATGCACATGTGTCCCTAATTGGACCCACATTCAGGAGAAAGCTGCAGGGGGAATTGGGGTTTGCCTGACCCACAAAGGGAGGATAAAAACTATGAGAAAAAATATAAAGCAAGCCTCAACACAAGCCAAGGTTCGTCTTTAATGTTCTTACACACACAGATAAAAATACAGTTTGCAAAAGGGGGTCTCAACTCGGATCCCCTATGATATAGAAGAACTGGAATGTACTATAAGGCATGAATACTGTACCGCATAAACCCTCCCATCCACACCCCATGCGATTGCTGCACCTCTTTTCTTTAGTCCAAATGTGTAACAGATTGGGTTTAGTCTGACTGGAGGTATGCAGCCACAACACCACATGTAGGGGTCTCCATAATCCCCTCTGCTGGGTATTAAAGCTCACAGCGTGAGCATTCCTTTAAAGACCTTTCAGTATCTACCAACACATAATCTCCATGATCATCATTTCGTTTATTTTTTAAAGTAGTCATTTGAAGGGGCTTGGGGGGATTCATCTGAAGCTTGTAGGAAACTGTGCAGGACAGTGAGCAGTGCCATCTGGTGAACACACAGGGCAAACCGATGGAATCTGCTAACCCAACTGTCTTAAACAACATAAAGCTAAACCACATGTTCCAAAGACCTGATCTGGTTGCTGAATGAAGTATGCGGTTTCTATAGCCTCTACGTGGAATACATTGTTTATGGGGGGTTGTGCTGACTCAAAACCATCATCATGGATCTCTGTGATAAAAGGCCTGGAGTATAAACAGTCAGTGAACTAAAAAGAAGAAGTTATTACTGCATGCTTGTGAGGCAAGCTTGGTTTGACAGACGCTGCCTTAACTTCTATTTTCGTGTAAATAGTAGTGTCGACAGAACAATATACCCCCACCCCTATAGATTTATTCTGTTTTGGAATTTCTGTTCATCTTTAATATTTAAGATCAAATAAATTACTGTTTAACCACTTATTTTAAAGTTCTGCTATTTCTCTATTTGCTTTATTTAAGTGATAAGAAATGACCTTAATACAGCCTGTCTGACAACATGAAGTAGGCTAAAAGATGTCAAAAAGCAAGTCATCATACCCCAATATAAAGTGATTAAGAACAGATGAGAAACAAAGTCATTTAAATCCATCAGTCTGGAAAGGCTTACAACACAATTTGTAAGCCTTGGAGATACGGAACCAGAATCAGCTTTATTGACCAAGATTGTGTGCATAAACAAGGAATCTGACTTAAGCTTCAAGCACTCATGGTATACAGATAATACATAAACTTTGGAGGAAATAAAAATGAGGATGAAAACCATTTTGCATGTGAAGGAAAGAAAAAAAGAAGGTAGGGATTCATATGAAATATGATAATTTTGTTTCATGACAGAGTAGCTGACTACTTGGGCTGTAAGGTGTTCATTGTGTTTATGAGAGAAGCAGCTTTGGGAAAGAAATTGCCTCTGTGATGACCTGTTTTTGTAAATAGCGCTCTGTAGCACTGACCTGAAGGCAGGTCTTATATGTTCAGGTCCAGGATGTGTAGTGTCTGCAGAAATGTAAACTGCCTTTTTCCTGACCCTAGACCTGTACAAGTTCTGGATGGAGGAAAGGTGAGTCCCGATGAGCCTCTCTGCAGACCTAACTACAGCAAATCATAGAGAGAGGTATTATCTACATACTGAGGAAACATAGAACGGGGGTGAACCTTCCCAGGAGATGCCAGGCAACCAAAATCACTCCATGAGTGAATCAACAACTCATACAGGAGTTCACAAAAGAACCTAGAACAAATCTAAAGTGCTGCAGGCTTTACTTGCCTCAGTTAAGGTCAGAGTTCATGATTTAATAATAAGAAAGAGACTGGGCAAAAACCGCAGCAACATGGGAGTTTGAATCCTGAAACCACTGCTAGCAAGATGAAGGCTCTCTTTACATTTCCCATGAAACATCTTGATGATCCCCAAGACGTTTGGAGGAAACTGGAACATTTTGAAACATTATCATGTTGTGTAAAACTAACACAGCATATCAAAGTATCGTGATGGTGTGGGCTCCTTTGCTTTTCAGGACCTTCCTAAGTTGCCATGACTGATGAACCACAAATTCTGCTCTGCTAGCAGAAAATCCTGAAGGAGAATTTATGACCATCAATTTGTGACCTGAAGCTTAAGCACTCTTATGACAGTGACTACTGTAACTCCTTGTAGTTTGGTATAAAGCAGTCTGTATTTAGTTGCCTCCAAACCATACAGAATGCTGCTGCCTGTCTCACCACCCGATCACACCACATCGATATTTAAATCTCTTCACTGGCTCCCCATTAGGTTTAGGACTGATTTTAAAGCTTTAATGCTTGTTTTTAAAGCTCTAAATGGTTTGGCTCAATTGTATTTGTGTGATATTTAACTGTTTGAGGGCATGGCCGAGTCTTAAGGGCCTCAAATCAGCGCCTGTTGAAAATAAATATAAGCACTGGGGCAATGAAGCCTCCTAGACCTTGTAATAATCTCCAGACTGAATTAAGACCTATCTCTGACCTGGGTCTCTTCAAGACTTAAGACATTTCTATTTAAGAAGGCTTTTAATACCTGGTAGTGTGACACTTTTTACATCTATTTTTCTAGTGTTTTGTATGTTTTTGTCTCTTTATTTTATCTTAATGCTGTTTTATTGCTTGAGTTTTATGTGTTTTATTTTATTTTACTCAATGTAAAGCAATTTGGTCAACCTAGCAGTTATTGTAAATGGCTATACAAATAAATTATTATTATTATTATAATCCAAAGCACACCAGCAAGTCCATGGCAAAAACAAAATTGAAAACACATGTTTTTAATACATTTTTGCAAAATAAAGTTGTCCAATATTTCTCACAGAGATGTGAAAAAAACTTGGCCATCAATCACAAATACCTGTTGGCAGGTATTGCTGCCAATTGGGGGCACAACCGGTCATGAAGCTTTTTGGGATGGGGTTGAACAGCCAAAGCCTTTTCTGCTAATAAACAAAATCATCATTTTAAAACTGGCTGTCTTTGTCTGATATTAAAATTTGTTTGATTATCTGAAACATATAGGTGAGACAAAAACACTGAATAAACTTGTAAAGTCAAATACTTTCTCACAGCACTGCAAATGAAATATCAATCCATGTATGCACATACATTTCTTTCAGTGGTTTGGTTCGCCTCACTATACAATATTATCCGGATTTTCTTCTTCTAGATGCTATAAACTTTTATGTGTCTTTTTCTCTGCCATCCTTTAACCCTGGAGAAATCAATATTTTACAAGCTCCTGCTTTTATCCCATTGATAATCTGAATGGAAGTACAAAGGGAAAAATCAATCAGCTAAATGGTGGCCAAGAGGATTTGAGTGGCAGAATGGTGGCCATCTTCCCTCGCTGTAATAAATGAGGGGTGACAATAATCTGCGTCAGTGCCCATATGGACACACAGTGTAACAAAGTGCTCTGCAGTAGAGTGTAAGGACTCAAACCAGACTGAGTGCAACATTTACTCGTCAGTGGTGTTGCCTACTGTGTTGGATTTGTGCATTTTATTTTCTCCATTTAATGATGCAACATATGTTATGCAATAATATTTTGTAAGAACATCTAGTGGGTCTGCTAAAGGTTTTCAAATAAAGCGTTGTATAATAGATTGGTACCACTGACATGTTTGTCTTTTAAAGTAGTGTAGCTCACCAGGTCTAGAGCTAATGTTATCTGGAGTAAGCACATCTAGGACTGTTGTTTGTTTGATGATAGTTAAATTAAAAGAAACTCCACCAGAAGCGATGTTCCAATTTGGATGTGGACATTAGAAAGATCTGCAAGGAGCTGACCCATCTAGAATTCAACCTGATGGTGCTAAGTGCCATGAAAAATTATTTGCCCCCCTTATCTGCCTAGATTAACTAAGAAAATAAAAAAGCAGTTTTCAAATGATGACTGAGAAAAAATCTATTTAAACCCACTTGGCCCTATGTGAAAAAGTAATTTCCCTCCAAAGCTATATGAGCCACTGATGCCCATCTTACCAAAAGCGATTTTGGTAGGATGATAGGTTGTTTCTCATCAGCTCTTGATTATTGCGTTAGAAATGTTTTACCCTACTTCATGTTGTCAGACAAGTTCTATTTAAGAGATATTTTGATTCTACAAGTCTGGCAGAAATGAACCTGTTAAGCCCTAAGGGTTTTAGAAGCAATTTCCACCAGAAATTACATACCTGAAATAAATCAAGTATAGCTCCACAGTAATAAGGTCTACATGCAAACATTTGACACCTGTGTAAAGGTAAGACATAAAATAATATTTTTCACTCAGAAGAATAGTTATACCAGATTCTACCACACTAGAAAGCTGTACGTCTGCGTGACCAACATCTAAACCAGAACACAACATTTTCATCTTTTCTTTTAAACCAGTGAGTCCCCAATACATCCAGGCATATTTTAGGGCTTGCTTTCCATCCATTTAATCTGCCAGTTTTTTCAAATGCTAACAATTACCAGTTGCTGAATAGACAGCATAAGGTCTTGTAAATGCAGTTCAAATACTTTTTTTTTTTTTCTTGCACTGTTAATTTTACATTTAATAACAAACATCCCAGTTTTAATAGGATTTCCTTCAGGTCAGGTCATCGGGTTTTCATTTTTGAGGTCTTTGCAGCTATTCCGAGCAGTTAAGTGTGCATGTGATGGAGCATTACTCTGCATAAATATAATATCACTAAATAATTTTTTTGCCCTGCACCATGCCTTAAAAAAGTATTAGTTGAATAAAAGCATCCACCCTGACATCAGTGATTGCGCCCCAGCCTCCTCCCTTACTGTATATTTGCCTGAATATAAGGGGTCACACAATTTCTATAAATGCTCCCTGCAGTGGCAGAGCTTTCAACATGGCTTCTACTGGAAATTAGTAGATGTAAAGTATAACAAACTAATTGCACAAGAAATTACAGGTTATTGATGTCAATGGAGATACTTGCAATCCACTAAAAATATTTGGACTATGGACTCCAAGATCAGAAATCATTGTTTCCAGATATTTGTATCTGCCTTGCATCTGGACCAAAAAATTATAAAACAACATCTGAAGACATTTTAAAGCCTGCATGGCTGCCTTTAAAATCAAGCAAGATGAATCAAGAAATCTCAGGTAGCAAGAACCGGAGTGAACAGTCTGGTTGTAAATCAGTAGGTTAGTACAAACTGTCTTTTCCCTCCTGATAATTTGTGCATGGATGAAGTCATCAATTGTACACTCACCAGCTACTTTAGTAGGCATATCTATTTGACAAGTCATCAGCTCAAATAGCGAATTAACCAATTACATGGCACCATCTCAATCCCCTTAGGCACAGATGTGGTAAAGATGACTTGCTAAAGTTGCAACTGCTTGCCTTGTATCAATGGTTCAGGCTGCTGGTGGTGTTTTGGTTTATGGGATATTTTCTTGCCACACTTCAGGAACCGAAGTACGAATTAAGCAAGAAACATTGTTTCAATGCCACAGCCTACCCTAGGTATTGCTGCTGACCAACACTACGCCTTTATAAACACAGTGTACCCATATTCTGGAGATGTGCAGTCGACTGTGAACATATATGCAGTTGACTCTGCAGCAATAGTTTGATGTTATGCCGATATGGACCAAACCCTTTGAGTAATACTTCTGACACCTTGTTGAATCTTGCCCACAAAGATGTAAGGCTATTAAGAAGGCAAAAAGGGGGTCCAACCTGGTACTAGAAATGTGCACCTAATAAAGTGGCTAGTTAGTTAATATCCACATTAAGATAAAATATTTGAGAGTGGATATAAAGCAACTGGTAAAAGTCAAGTTTCTGGAGCAGTGGGTAGCCTGCACCCCATATTCAGAGGCTATTACTCCTCAACAGCCATTCAGGATCTGTTTCCTGACCTTTGCTACATGTCTTCCCCCTTTTTCTCTGTGTTTTTCCTGTCTGATACTCTGAAAGGTCACTTGTGCCACAAAATAAAAAAAAAAGTAAAGTTAATTGCCTTTTAGGTCTTAATCGAAGAACATGCCAATTGAATGTTAAGGAAAACAAATCAACTGATGTTTATAGCAGAGAAAAAATCTGTGACCAAAAATGCAGCAGTTGCATAGAGTATAAATTAGTGTTAATACAGAGTCTGTTTATAGATAAAAAAAAATATTTCAAAACAGTCTATAAACTAACAGAACAAAGAATTGTTCACTCAGTTTTACATAAAAGCTTTCTTTATGAGCTGGAAGGATTTCTTGGGTTCACCTCTCTCTTGTTTTTTCAAAATATGTGAAAAGACAGCTTTGTTTTTTTGCTGAATCATAAAGTACAGTCTAATGAAGGGGTGTTTAAGCTGCAGCCTGGTGGCCATTTGTGGCCCCTGAATTGATTTTGCGCGGCCCCTAGCAACAATTCAATTGTAAGATGTAAGCAATCACATAATGTGCATGGGCTCTGTTAAGTATTCCTTGTTACGATCCTTAGATGTTTTTTTGTTTTGCTCTTTCCTTGTTGTTTAAGCTCTATGGGGTCTTGCCGTATTTAGTTCATTCCTTTGTGTTCATTTGTGTCTAAAAAGTCTTGCCAAAAGTTAGTTTATTTCCCTTAAATTAGTGTTAGTCCTTTGCCCTTGGTTAGTAGTTTTTCTGTGTCTTAATTTAGCCCCCGCTGCGTCAATTAGTGTCCCTCCCTCAGCTTCCCTGCCTTCATTCTGCCACAACTCTTACACCTTTTATCTGATTTGCTCTTCTTGTTACTAAATCATTTTCCACCCATGCCTCAGTATTTAAACACCTGTTTTTTCATTGTTCATTGCTAGATTCTTACATTAGACTGCCCTTTACTCTCTCTGTTATTCTCTCCGTTATTCCTGCCTGTTCTCTGTGACCTACTCTTCTTTTCATTCCCCCTGTAAGTTATCCTCTGTTCATCATTAAAGAACTCTGTTTTCCACATTCTGTCTCTGCACTTGGATCCATTACAAACCACAAACAAGACATTTCTTATCCTAATCCCTTCTTCATGTTGGGAGATTATTCAGTGGTTGTTTCTGATTATTTGACACTTTGTACTCTTGGCCTCTATTTATGATTCAGATCTAACATATCTAGAGGTGACATATCTTTTGTCTTATTAGATCATCTTCATGTAGCAACTGAATGAAATGAGATACGGTTTTCCAACAGTTTTCCATATGTCGAGTAGAAAAAGTCATAAATTTTTATTCACAGAATAACTCACAATCTAATGCACTGGACATATTCCCTGACGTGGTACAATGTTGATTTTCCTAAACATAATAAAGTAGTTTCAGGTCTTGTCTTGCTCCAGTTGAGCAACTATGGTGGCTAAATCAGAGCAAACAGTGAGTGAAACAATAAATAATATAAAGTAAAATCTGAGTACAAGGAAATGAGGAATTAAAAATAATGTTCGGGTGTGATCTCACACTCGGTTTGTGTTAAGTTTCCAACTTTTCACTACCTTGTTGCTTGGTTACTTACAGATCCTCATTTTAAGCATCACTATGATCTTTAAAATTACAACATAAGCCCAGGATGACAGCAGTTTTCTTTTTCGCCCATTTATTTTTCAGTTTTTGTTTCTTTGTGTGTTTAAATGTTTTTTGTCCCTTAAATTTCCATGCATACATTTTTTAATCTAATGAATCTAAGCACAGAGTGCACTTGTTTGCACTAAAGCCAATCACTTAAACTACCTAAGGTGTGGGGTTTGGCAGGGCGGGAGGATAGGTAGGTGCAACTTGTCTTTTTGAGGCTGGAAGTTTGTGGACATAACCACCATTTTAATTGAAGTAATCAATGTGATTATATGGTTTCCACATTAACATGAGGTACTGCTTTCCTATGAGTCTCAAAGCATGCAGCTGGAAAATTATTTAACGTAATTCTGATTTGGTTTGATGGCTGAGTTGGAGAATGTGTGCAGCATTGTTCAATAACTCAAAATACAGATGACTTTAACAACTGTCCGCCTGTTTGCATTATAAGTCCCTATGTTTTTGTCTCAACCGTGTTTGAGGTGGGCCGAGCTAAATGCCTTTTGGTCCTGAAGTTTTAACACCACAGACATGTCTGCTCGGTGACTTCGTGTTCAATGGAATGGTTCCCATAAAACCGAGGTGTGGAAAAGCATTTTAGGAAGACTAACAACCTAAAATTCTTTGTGACAAATGGTGAGAGCAGGTGTGGGGGCCATTGCCTGCAATGATTAGAAACTATAATTCTGTATTGGGCTTCATGTACTAAATGACACATCCATTCAGTCTGTCAGGATGGACCACATGTTGAGCGATTTCCCACTCTGGTCAAACACGCTGAGTTGAACCTCAATATTCCATTTCACGGTTAAAATCCTCTGTAAGTAACAAGAAAAGTCAAATCTTTGTGTCATTAAGGGATCTTTAAACCACAGGTTTCCTGGAGAGCTCTGTCCAGACCAGCTGTGCATACATCAAAAGCTGAATGATGTGTGTGCACTGGTGAAGACAGTGGGAACACAAAGACACAGAGATGTGGTAAAGTATTCATACCATATGACCTTTTTCACATTTTGTCACAATGTTTAGTGTATTTTATTTGGATTGCATTACAAAGTCTTGCATAATTCTAAAATGAAATAAAATTTTATTTTTTTAATCTGAAAATCAGCCTGTTTTGTCTGGATATCTTTAAATAAAACCCAGTGCCACAAGTTGCCTTCAGGAGTCACCTAATTAGTAAGTAGAGTCCATGTGTGTAATTTAGTATCTAAATACCAGCAGTTCTGTAAGCAACCTCAGAGGTTTTTAAGAGAACATTTATTGAACAAACAGCATCATGATTAGCAAGGAACACAGTAGACTTGACTTGACTTTGACTTTATTAATCCCCAATAGGGAAATTCATTTGTCCTAGCATAAAACACAACAATTTAAATCAATAGAAGTCTTAAAGACATACACGTAAATAAAATTGCAGTTATCCAGGACATACAGTTCTGGATGCTACCTGTAGGTTAAAAAGTCTGACAGCCTCAGGCAGAAAAGACGGTTGTAGTGCTCCTCAACACATTGGGGCTGCAGTGATCTTTGGCTGTGGCTACTCCTACTGTGCTGTAAGGAGGGTGAGACACATTGTTCATAATGGCTCTAATCTTCCTCAACATTCTGTCTCTAACCACCTCATCCAATTGAGCCAGCCTGGACCCAACAATTGACTCAGCCTTTTTTATGAGTTTATTTATTGTTTTTGAGTCCGTCACCTTTATTCCGGCACCTCGGCACCCCACCGCAAAGAAGATGGCACTAGCCACCGAGGATTGATAAAACATACATGGAGCATCCTACTGCAGATATTAATGGACCTGAGCCTGCAGAGAAAATAGAGTCTGCGCATGCCCTTTTTGTACAGTACCTCAGTGTTTGTGGTCTGCTGCAGCTTACCATTGAGGGTAACACCGAGATATTTGTTTGATGTTACTCGCTCCACATCCGCCCCTGAAATTGACCACCATTTCCTTGGTCTTCTCCACATTTAGCTGCAATTGATTCTCCCCACACCATCTCACAAAGACAGGTCAGGGATAAAGTTATGGAGAATGTTAAAGTAGGGCTAGTTTAAATGCAACATCCCAAGCTTTAAACATCTTATGGAGCACTGTTTAACCCACCATCAAAAGTTCCAACCCTCCAAAACACGGTCATCCACCCAAACTGTAACATCATCCTGAAGACATCCCTACAGTGAAGCATGGTTGTGGTTGCATCATGCTGTGGTAACACTTTTCTTCTGCAGAGACAAGAACAATGAAGCTGGTCAGAGTTGATGGGATGATGGGTTGAGCTAAATACAAAGTGATTCTAGAAGAAAACCTGTTAGAGGCTGCAAAAGAGTTAAAACTGGGCAAAGGTTCACCTTCCAAGCGGACTGCAGCCCTGAACATACAGTCAGACATACAATGGAATGGTTTAGATGAAAGCATATTAATGGGCTAGAATGGTCCAGTCAAATTCCTGACCTAAATGCAATTGAGAATCCATAGCAAAACTCTAACATTTATGTTCACAGATGATCTCCACCCAATCTGACTAAGCCTGAGCTATTTTGTAAAGAAGAATATGGAAAAAAGCCAGACTCTAGATGTAAAAAGATAGAAGAGGGTTACCACAAAACACTCGCAGCTGTAATTGCAGTGAAAGGTGGTTTTACAAAGTATTGACTCAGAGGAGTTTAATGCAAACGCATTCATATTTTGATATGAAAAAATATTTTAAAAATGTTTATATCCTTTTTCTTTCACTTCACAATTATGCACTACAAAAGCTATAAAATTTGTGGCTGTGACGTAGCAGAAAATGAAAACTGCCCATGCTTGTGAACATATTTGAGAGGCACTGTGTGTTGCACATAAAGTGGTGGATGGGAGGTTGAAAAGAAAGTTGGATGGTGTTTCTAAAGTCTACTGATTCGATAAGTGGATCTGTTACCATGTCAATAGCTCTCAGCAGCTCACCATGGCTGCTTCATCTGTCCTTCCTCACCTTCCAGATGCTCTCCCTGTAAAGAGGTGAAAGGTCACCAGGTGCCTCAAAAAGCCAGCAAAAAAACCACAGAGTCAAATTACTAAGATGTAGAGCAGTTGCTGTGTTTGGGTGGAGCAAGCCTAATGTAGATGCAGTATGCTTAGCATCCACACAGACAGGACCACACATCATAAATCCAACCTGATCATCACAGCAATGAACGGCTGTCTGGGTTGGCCAAAATCTGCTTTTATGGCATTACCTACTTGCCACCAAAAATCCATAATCCTTGAATCCTTTGCCTTTAACACATGAGAATCAATCCAATGAAGGTCATATACATTTTTTTATAATAATATAATGTGAAGTAACTCAGTGTTTAGTCTGCATAATAAATCCACAACAGACCGGTTTTTAATCATGTAGTTGGTGTTAGGATTGTTGGTAGTAGCATTCTGTCACAACTAGCATTCAAGGCATTCAAGATACAACTGATGATATTTTTTAGTTGCCTCTAATAATGATAAAGATGATACATTCTGATATGTCATTTTGATTTCAGATCTTTGCATTTCAAAAATCTGGATTTCAATGACAGAAATGGTGCTTTTGGTAAATAATGCCCCGATTTCATCTTACTAAAGCTGTAGAAAACATCATTTATTCATCAGAAAAGCCAGACTGACAGCTTTCGACAGCATGTGTCAAACAATTTTACCGCATTGGTGCCACCCTATGTGTGTTATATGTATGGCACTGGTACTGCATTTCTACAAATGATACTCAATATTACAGTTCTGACCACATAAGAACATTACTAAATCTCAAGCAACACTATGGAAACCCTCAGTCTGCGCTGATGAAGAATCACTTACCTCAACATGCAGTAATCTTAAACAGAAGCTACTGACCTATTTTGATAAATTCAGCAATAATTCATCTAACCACTTGGGGTACTGAAATGTAATAGGTGAGTTACTTTTGTCGCATGAAAAGTTACATACCAAATCCAGTCGCAGAAATATTCAGAATAGATGTGAACCAAAAGCAACACATGTCCTTCAAAAAGATGATAGGACTTGATGTTTCAAAAAATTAGCTTATTTCCCTCATTTTTAGACCCAATTAAAATGCTTTTTTTCAATACCCCAGTATTCTTGGCAAGCTACGAAACGGCACCTTTAGAGCAGAGTTTACTCTATGTGCCAATACCATAAAACAGGCTATAAGCAAGCCTTATTTTAAACATGTACTGGGTGTCTTAAAAAACAGTTTAATTCTGTCTGTATCAATAATTATTCAGTAATCATAACCAATAATAATTTAGTTAGCTTTGTTGGTCTGGAACATTTTCTATCATACAATGCTGGAGTTTAGAAGAACCATCATGCGAACAGGAGCGAGGGAGCTGCATGGTGAGTAGCAGAGTATCTTTTAATAATAACAAAAACTGGAAACTTATAGGTAGTGACACAGACAGGACTGCAAACATGGAGCAGGCGGTAATTCGGCTGGAAATGAAAAACTGCATGATCCAGTGCTGGAAAATGAAAGTCAGAAAGTTTAAATACAGAGGGTGGAGAATAGACTAATGAACTAGAGGGGTTACTCAGGAGAAATATGGAGCAGCTGGTGACAGGGAGAATGCAGGGCAACTGAAGAAGGGAGGCTAATTAACACAGATGAGCAGGGAGTCCAGGGAAGTTACTGAAACATCTAGAAACAAGAATGAATCATGAACCTAAACTACGATGAATAAAACTAAAATAACAGCAACTGAAGAACATAAACAACACGGAGGAAACAGATCACAAAATAAACTCAAACTCACACACCAAACACAGGGGAATCGTGACATTTACTTCACATTTAATTCACTCGTATCTGTAAGAATATTGTGAATCATTTCCATTGTTTTGATGAGCATTTCTGACTGCTAACCAGATTTCCCTCCTTTGTCCTATTATCACACATTATGCAAACCGGTGATGAGGTCAATTTATTAAGTCTAGACATGTAGCCCTTCATCATCCGCCCCGTGTTGTGCAATCTGCAATGACCCATATTAATACATTTATAATCAATATGTCTTCTGGTCTTGAATGCATATTTAGATGTTGGAGGAAATTGTGCAGTCCACTTTAAAATGCTCCAGGGGGAAACTTTCATGTCCAAGCACCAATTAATTTCACTGTCAATAACAGTAATGCTGAAGGACATTGTGTTTCGGGGTGAGAGGAGAGAACAGATAGAGGAAGGACAGAGACATGGTGAAGTGTATGCCTCATTGTTAAAGGCCGTTACACTGACAAAAAGGATTTGATCAGACACAGATGTACACTTATTGTGGGCCAAGATTGTCGTTGAAGGGTTTGTGTCATGGGGCAAAACTGCATGGCCTGTGACGATAATGAGTAATGACGTCTTATAAAGGTCAACAAACAAAACAGTGGGTGAAAACACAGGCTATGTGATGAGATTCATTAGGACAGCAGCAGGAGCTGACTGGAAGAGGATGAGGGGACAAATTCCTTCACTGTTTCCCAACCGAAACAGGTGTGTTTCTTTAAAGAGGGCAACAGGAGGAACACAAGTGCTGTTCTAATGTGGTCTAGGCTGGTCACACTTGACCACATTCTGACCTTTGAATAACCCAAGATTTTGATAAGTAGGTCCTAAGTAGCAAATGTGTCCCACAGCTATTATCACAGCAACTTAATACTGACTCTGACTGTCACTAAACGATCCCGGGCTGAGGATATTTATCAGCTGTGTGAGGGCTTTTACAGGCCTTGATGAGACGATGGACAACAAGGTTCCTGCGCCAAGCAGTAGAACTGGCAACCGTTTCAACTTCATTATTTACTCATGTTTTAAACTTAGATTTACACTTAAATCTACAAAAGCCTCTGAAATGGCATTTTCATTCAGAGTTTCACTGATTCTTGGCTCTTTAAAAGAAGTAGAAAAAACACACTCGATCCCTTTATCTCAGATCCAATGACAACACACAGCTTTGGTTTCCAGCTCAGGAAACAGAGGGTTCCTGTTTTTCAGTCCAAGCTCTATTGTTATCCTAAACAGCACAGTAAGCTCTCGCTCTCTTTTTGTGCCTCACCAGTTCTCGCTTCATACATTTCACGTATTAAACAGTTATTGTTTACTCACATCTTGATCCCTAAGAACCACCTTCTTATCGAGATCTTTCACTTTCCTAATATTGACAAATCTAGAGAAATAAAGTCAACAGAAGTCTCCATGAGCACTTTTCCTGTTTTTCCTGTTCTTATCTGTTTTCTCTGCATGGAAACACTCTGTCTACTCTATTTCTGCTCATAGGAATCATAAATCACCTCAAGAAGAATCCTTTATTATCACCATGTGTTCACACAAAACATAATTTTAATTCCTAACAATATATATATATATATATATATATAATTTGACTTCATAACCATATATATGTGTGTATATACAGGTCCTTCTCAAAATATTAGCATATTGTGATAAAGTTCATTATTTTCCATAATGTAATGATGAAAATTTAACATTCATATATTTTAGATTCATTGCACACTAACTGAAATATTTCAGGTCTTTTATTGTCTTAATACGGATGATTTTGGCATACAGCTCATGAAAACCCAAAATTCCTATCTCACAAAATTAGCATATTTTATCCGACCAATAAAAGAAAAGTGTTTTTAATACAAAAAACGTCAACCTTCAAATAATCATGTACAGTTATGCACTCAATATTTGGTCGGGAATCCTTTTGCAGAAATGACTGCTTCAATGCGGCGTGGCATGGAGGCAATCAGCCTGTGGCACTGCTGAGGTCTTATGGAGGCCCAGGATGCTTCGATAGCGGCCTTTAGCTCATCCAGAGTGTTGGGTCTTGAGTCTCTCAACGTTCTCTTCACAATATCCCACAGATTCTCTATGGGGTTCAGGTCAGGAGAGTTGGCAGGCCAATCGAGCACAGTGATACCATGGTCAGTAAACCATTTACCAGTGGTTTTGGCATTGTGAGCAGGTGCCAGGTCGTGCTGAAAAATGAAATCTTCATCTCCATAAAGCTTTTCAGCAGATGGAAGCATGAAGTGCTCCAAAATCTCCTGATAGCTAGCTGCATTGACCCTGCCCTTGATAAAACACAGTGGACCAACACCAGCAGCTGACACGGCACCCCAGACCATCACTGACTGTGGGTACTTGACACTGGACTTCTGGCATTTTGGCATTTCCTTCTCCCCAGTCTTCCTGCAGTCTCTGGCACCTTGATTTCCGAATGACATGCAGAATTTGCTTTCATCCGAAAAAAGTACTTTGGACCACTGAGCAACAGTCCAGTGCTGCTTCTATGTAGCCCAGGTCAGGCGCTTCTGCCGCTGTTTCTGGTTCAAAAGTGGCTTGACTTGGGGAATGCGGCACCTGTAGCCCATTTCCTGCACACGCCTGTGCACGGTGGCTCTGGATGTTTCTAGTCCAGACTCAGTCCACTGCTTCAGCAGGTCCCCCAAGGTCTGGAATCGGCCCTTCTCCACAATCTTCCTCAGGGTCCGGTCACCTCTTCTCGTTGTGCAGCGTTTTCTGCCACATTTTTTCCTTCCCACAGACTTCCCACTGAGGTGCCTTGATACAGCACTCTGGGAACAGCCTATTCGTTCAGAAATTTCTTTTTGTGTCTTACCCTCTTGCTTGAGGGTGTCAATAGTGGCCTTCTGGACAGCAGTCAGGTCGGCAGTCTTACCCATGATTGGGGTTTTGAGTGATGAACCAGGCTGGGAGTTTTAAAGGCCTCAGGAATCTTTTGCAGGTGTTTAGAGTTAACTCGTTGATTCAGATGATTAGGTTCATAGCTCGTTTAGAGACCCTTTTAATGATATGCTAATTTTGTGAGATAGGAATGTTGGGTTTTTATGAGCTGTATGCCAAAATCATCCGTATTAAGACAATAAAAGACCTGAAATATTTCAGTTGGTGTGCAATGAATCTAAAATATATGAATGTTAAATTTTCATCATGACATTATGGAAAATAAAGAACTTTATCACAATATGCTAATATTTTGAGAAGGACCTGTATATATACTCAATTCACTTAATAAAACACATTATATAGACCAGGGGTCCCCAAACCCCGGACTTGGGTCCAAATCCTTGCCCAGGGAGAATTTTGTCCCTACAGCAAAGCATTTTCTCATTTACTATGTAGATATAGACATCTTATTCCCACCGGCTGCCACGTCTGCGTTTTGAACAGGCGCAATGGGCAGCTATGTGGATCAGTGACATTCTGGTCCACACTCCAAGCCAGCTGGTGGTGGTAATGCACTTTGTATGCCAACCACCAGAAAATGACAAAGAGGAAGTTATGCATTTTTAACCTCTGTCGGCTGTAAGGCCAGTCTGCCTTATATGTTCTGAATCAGTTGGACTTATAAAGAGTGAAAACCTAAAGAGACATTATGAAACCAAACATAGCTTCAACCAAAGCTATCAGCCTGGGTCTGACGGTAGGACAAGTACAATAAATGAACTGATAGGACAATATGAGCGAGAAACACGGCTGATGACACAGTCTCTTACGGCACAACAGCGATCATACGAGTGTTCACTGCGAGTACTGAGGATTTTCGGAGAACACAAAAAGCCTTTCACTGACAAGTGAAGAGTGCATGGAAGCAGTAGCAGAAACTCTTTAAAATGGTGAAGGACAACAGCTTAAGGAAAAGGTTAAGCAAATTGCCATGCCTACCACAAGCACAAGAAGAGCAGAACTGTAATACCAAGATATACAGACCCAGCTCAACTGTGCCATTCAAAGTGCGTTTAATATTGTTACTTAAATTGGATGGCACTTTTCTGTTCAACATATAATTTCATGGGCATATGAATAATTGATCAGTAGTTAAAAAACAAAAACTCTAGTGTTAATTAAGTGTTAAATAGAGATTTAAAGAAAATATTTTTGTCAGTTGATTCAAAATGTTCGGACCCCAAAGCGTTTGGATGATAGAGGTAGTGGACCTCCTGCCATTTCATTTTTTTTTTTCAGATTCAGCTATTTCTGTGGGGACCAAAGGTGGAACGTGCACACTGCGGTGCTGCTAAAGGTGTTGGATGGGATTGAAGTCTGGGTAAGCAACAGCTGGATTAATGCACCATTAAGGTCATCTGTTGTTCAGGCTGCATCTGCAAATTCCCTGATTTCACCCCCCATATCTAACCTTCTCCTCTGTCTGCTCCGCTGCCCTCTCCTCTTACGTCCATGTACTCAGTCACCCTTTCTTTTCATTCCTGCTCTTCTCAGCTTTCCCTCTCTTGTCCTGTCAGCCATAAACCTTTCCTCCCTCCCCTCCTGTTTCTGCTTTCTATGTTTTAATAATAAAATATCAGCTGCCACTGCATCAGCCTCTTTATTCTACAACTCCACCCCCATTCCCTCCTGTTTTGTTTTACTCCTGTATGCCTCCCTCTCCGTGTCTCATTGTCTCTCTCTTTGTCTCATTTTCTCAGTTTCGGGCCCCTCCTGCTTGCAGGCTGTCGTGTTGTGTCTGCCAGGCCTTCTCGGCCGGAGCGAAGGTTTCCTGAGTACTGTAACGGAACAGGAGCTGGCAGGGAGACACACTGAGAAAAGCCAGCTCGGCCGTTCCCACTGAGCGTCACACACGCTCAGGCTGCTGTTCATATCGGCGCCGCCCGAGCTGGACCCAGCAGATATAGTGATGGGTGTGATGATGCTGTGTGTCATGGGTGATCCCACCTGGATCCAATTTATCTTGTCAGGGCAGCAGAGGAGGCTAACCTTGACAGTGTGATATGTGCCATATCTCATCTAATTAGATAGAGCAATTGTGTAACATTGTGTAACAACACATCAATTTTCCATCTTGTCCCACTTCAGTTGCAAAATTGGGTATTAATATTATTAATGTAAAACAATTAAAGGAATAACCAAACAAAAAACATTCCATACATATTAAAACTCTCTGAATAGTTTAGATTCTATTTAAATTGACTTAAGTGAAATAGCTAGGGCTCAGTTTCTTAACTGCAAAGGACATCATTGTGATTTTCCTAAGCTAGAGAATGAAGGAAAAATGTTCATGCAGGTGGTTTACTGGAGTCCGACATCGATCTGTCTGCGACATCAAGTTACAGGCATTTCTATATTCTCACTAAGTACTGGAGTCTGAAACTGAAAACTTTATCCTACTGGAGTGCATCAGAGTGCACGTTGATAATCCCAAACTTTATTTCTGTTCTTATTCAACAATAAAATTGAGTTTCAAACTTCTCAATGAAATTATTGTTTGGGAATGTAAAAAATCACCAACTGCTGATTCCTTTAAAGTAACTTGTCTGCATTCTTAAAGCAGGGCCTAATTTTCTCTGTGAGGTTGTCAGATATCTCTGGGTAAAGAGATTTGGAGCCACAGGATTGTCGAGGCTGTGGGGCTCTAACTTATGTCTTTACTTTGGTTTGTGCATGATGACTCACAACATTGCATCTGCCTGTAGCTCCAATAATAAAGCCTGATAATGTCTTTAGGTATTCCCACTTCAAAAATTAGGCATAATAATTTTAGTCCGTAGCACAGCCTTGTAAAACCCCCAAACCGTAAAATATATTATAGTAGGACAGTTATTTTCAGATTATTTTCAGAATAGCAAAATCCAATTGATTTTGCTATTGGACTTCTGTGGTAGACATGGCTTGTCAATAACAAACACCAGGTTCGAGCATTAGATGGTCCATAAGTGTACTCGGTGTCGGGCCAACTAGGGCCAAAGATGGATGATCGATTTTTCAACCAGTTCATCAGACCTGTGGTGTTACATCTTGGACACTGGGGAGAAGTGCAAAACCTACATCTAGATGCTGTGGTTCACATCTGATTTAAAACCCAAAGTACCCATAGATGTAATGGATACATCCTCTCATTGGCCCACATAGCAGTCAGTTACCATGGAAACAGAAAGCAGGCTGTTGGACAGGAATTGCTGATCAAGGTGTTGCAGCAGTTTTTTAGGAAATTAGTTTTTGCTCATACCAATTTAAATTCAAGAAAATCCATCATTCTTATTTGCATTTGATTATATGTGTGTTAATGTTGCACTTTGTTTTCACTTTGCTTTTGTGTTTCTTTTCCCTTTGCTTTATGTCATGTGTCTTTTATTAATTGTTTCTTGTGTTTTGGGATTTTTTTTGCTTTATTTTTAAAAATTTCTTTTGACTGCTACAAATCTGATTAGTTTAATTAAAGGCCTATAAATCATTAAACAGGGTAATTTCATATTGTATTAGTTTTGTTGAATTCTGACACACACAAATAATAAATTCTTAGTAATGTCAACTTATGTGTTTTTAGAGATTTTATGCAGTACTATAGCCTGTTTTTTTAGTCTAGCCTATAGAGTCTGAGTAAACAGAAGAAATAGGCTCTACCCTTCTTGCAGAGGCTCAGAATGTCCCTCACACTATTAACATTAATGCAGAAAAACATAAACACCCCAGTCCTAAGAATAACTCTCCATTTTCTCCCCAGAGAATGATGTTTATTTCTCAGTGGCTGCTAAGCGTGTCGCTCTGCCCGGCTCACTGAATGATGTTTATATCTCCTCCATGTCCTAATTCCACCCTGGAGAAATCTGTGCCCTCTGCACCTGGACAGTTCACCACCCTGAATAAACAGGCAGAGACTCAGATCAAAGTGCAGAGAGCCTCCTGCAGACCCCTAATTAAATTGTATTTGGATTCCTCTCTTTGGAACAAAACATTAGCCTTCACAGAGAGCTTTTACAATTTGGTAATAGTACCTAATTTTGTAAATGAAGAAGATGATGCTGAGAATGAGATAAAGGTCTTACGTGGGGAGCCTTGCTAAAGACACGGTCAAAATAAGCTGTCGTCTCCCTCACAGCTGGCTGTATGTGGCTGTTGATGCTACATCAGTACTAAAATTACACGCAGCTGCAAGATCTGTCTGACATCTACTCTTAAGGTATCTCTGATGGTTATTATACAAGAAAAGGGTTTAAAAAAATGTATTATAAATTTAATACATCAAGAAATAATCTAATACAATTTCCTTATAATGCACCAACAAAAGTTCTCCCAGGAGTCTATAGACACGTCAACAGCAAAAAGTTTCAATCCAGTCTAATTTGCATATAAAAGAATTATAATTAAACCAAAGGAGTCTCATAAGACGTGACTCAAATAGGAAAATTAATGTGTAAATATATCAAATCTATTCTAATATATAATCTAATATTTTATTACTATATTATTACTTATATTATAATTTTATGATGATATAATATTTAAAATAATTTTTTTATTACATTAAAAAATCTTACACCATTTGCGCTCCGTTTAGAACAACGCATCTGTCACCACATTTCCCATAAGACGTCGCGGAAGGCGACGTCATTATTCTGCGCAGAGCTGAGGTGGCATTTGTTGGGAGGTAAACACACAGGACTTTTTGTTTAAAACATAAATGAATGGAAGTGATATTGAAACTCTAACTTTATTTCATTGCGTTTATTTCTTTGCTGAGCATGTTTTAAGTGCCCACTCGTCTTAAAAACGTATTTTATCTCCATAAGCGGACCCATTGCTACGTTACGGTGCTAACAGTTTGTCTCTCCGTCAGGTCTCTTCGTTGTTGAGACTTCCATCATGACTAAACTTCTGCAGTGGCTGCTCGGGGTCTCGCTACTAGGCGCTATATGGACTGTGGTCGCTTTCGACCTGCTGGAGCTCGGCCTCCCCCGGACCTACAGGGAGGTGGCCTGGCCCATGCCTCTCTACCTGCTGGTTTCGTTCGGCTGCTACTCCCTGGCCACGGTGGGCTACCGGGTGGCCACCTTCAACGACTGCGACGAGGCGGCCAGAGAACTGCAGGAGCAGATCAAGGAAGCCAAAGATGACCTGAAGAAAAAGGGGTTAAGGATGTAAGATAATTATAAGGAACTGTAGAAACTGTGGAGACTGAAGCGTTTTTTTGTTGTTTTTTTTTCTCTGAGAGACAACAGTTACAAAGCGGGATGTATATAAAATCTGTTGCTTTTGGATGATCTTGGAGCTTCTTTGTAGTCAGCAGGTGCGATCTGAACATAAATTACAGACTGTAACCGGTTCTGGTCATTGTCAGGTTTTTCCTGCCAGAACGTTGGCTTAAAGTGACCAAACGAGTATTTTGTGTTGAATAGAGATCCATAAATACAGTCAAATTAAAGCAAGACCTTTCTGTAAAATCAAATTCCCTTTCAATATTGTTTGTCGCCTATTTTATGACATGTCATGGTAATTTTTTGCATCTGTATGGTTTTAAATATTTATTTTATTAAGGTAAAACCTATCCTCCTGAGAACAAGTGACCCTGCACACTTGCTTCTGATGACATCACATAAGGCATAAAGAAACCAATCAGGGTTCTTTTGAATATGTCCGTTTTAGAGATGCACTGATTAGTGTTTTCCTGACCTATTTTTTCCCCTTTTGTTTCCCCTTACAAATTATAACACATAAGTGGAAACAAAAACAATGTTTTGGTTAATGTTTTCTATAATAATAATCAAAAAGAAAATGTACACTGTGGTCTGATTTACTCTTTCTCACAAAAGAGAAACATTCTGATCAGATTTGGTTATTTACTTTATTTTTGTAGACTTAAACACTTAAAAGAGAAAAAATATATTCTTTTCCTTTTTTGTACTTTTTTAGAACTTTAAAAGAGCACCATATACTAGTCAGTTCTTTCTTTCTGAGGACTTTAAACATAAAGAGTGTGTAAGAGTTTTTAAGGCAAAGGAACTACATGGTACCTCCATTTACACATCGAAGCTTATGTCCCTGATGTTAATGAGATTTTTTTTTTTTATGGACTAAAACCAAATAAGAAATTTAACGCACATGCTGCTGGGTAAGCTTAGAGACGACCCAACCCACAGCATGCTCTTAGTTTTGATACATTTAATGAATAGATTTCTGTGTTGCTATTGCGATATTGCATATATTAATAATGTGATTGTTGTTCATATCTTCTTAAGGATACTTTTGTTTGGGTCTTGTTGCCCGTATACGAAATACATCATTTAAAACTTCTAACATATTACTGAAATTCCGGTAATCAAATTTATTTTTAATTAAATTAAACCGTCCTATTTAAAGGTGGAATTTAGTTTTTCTCTGTATTTAAGAGCTGAGTGCTTGTCAGAGCAAATGGACTTAGATATTACCTGTACATGTGTACATTCCTCTATTCAGTATCAGAAATGTGCCCTTGAGATGTTGCTGTGCATTAAATGGAAGTTTATTTTCTCAGTTGGTGTCTCTTTGTGGGTTCTGGTATCTGGTAGTTTGTTCTGTGTTAACTGTGCCTAGCCAAAGCATGAACGCCCCTTGAACTTTTCCACATTTTATTATGTTACAACCACAATTTTCAGTGTATTTTATTAGGTTTTTATGTTCAAGACCAACACCAAGAGGCACATAATTGTGAAGTGAAAGGAAGAGGACTTATGGTTCCGATGAAAAGTATATCATATGTTTGTATTCAGCTGTCCAAACTAAATTCTTTTAGAACCGCCTGTCGCTGCAATTACAGCTGCAAGTCTTTTGTATCTTCATTGCAGGCCTGACTGTGTGTTTATTGTCGTTGACCTGCTTGAAAATGACCCGCTGCCCCAGTCTCAAGTCTTTTGCAGCCTTTTACAGTTTTTTTCTCAAAGATTGCCCTGTTTTTAACTCCATCCATGTTTCCATCAACTTTGACCAGCCTTTCCTGCCCTACTGGAGAAAATTATCCCTTCAGCATGATGCTACCACTGTCATGTTCTATAGTTCAGGGTGATGTGCAGTGTCAGTTTTAGGGGCAGGACTGGATAAACCACTGCTTTGTTTTGCTAAATTGGGCACACTTTTTGCTACTGTTTGACAATTTTATTTCCTGTTGTATGTGCTACTGTTAATTTATTACATAAAATCCCAACAGTGTACGGTGAGGTATTTGGTTATGTGTTGAAATGTGGAAATGTTGAAAGGACATCAGTACGTTTGCAAGGCACTGCATGTGTGGGGAATACAAAAGTTTTCTTATAAGATAATTCATTTAGTCTTAAGGCTTTAACTCCTCTGAGGGCGGATGTCCTCTATCCCATTTTCAAATAGAGATCACATAGTTTACTGAATCCAAGTATGAAACTCGGGAAGTAATCGATGTTGTGAGCCCTAACAGGCTGCTTTTGCTCATTTTTACTGAGTCCCTGCTGTGTAAAAACAAAGCTTCGCTTGTCTAAAGGCATCATTACGGAGCTTCAAAAGAGCCAATAACTTCAGAACAAATGCAAAAGAATTGGCAGCTCTGCCTGTTGTGCTGTTTGGCTGCAGCCCCATCATGCCTCGTAATGTTCTCTCATCCCCCCATGAATCTGTGCAAGCTGTTGCTTGAGCAGACTGGATGAAAGGCAACCAGTTACGAACTGGAAAATCTTCTAATCTGGCAAATGCACTGAAGGGTTCTCTTGTTAGTCAGATATGTTCTCACTTGTAGCTACGTATAAAGTTGTAGGTCACTTTACATTGTCCTCATTCTCCCTTTAAATGTAAAAGGATTTATGATTTTTGACTAAACATTTTACAGTCGTCATATTCAGAGCATACCGCTTAAAATGGCATTTTGGTGCCTTTTCCTTTTGTTCCATTGTTAGAAACCAATAAGACATAAACCAGATTTAGCATTTTCATAACATCAGGTCGAAGTAGATGGAATCGGATACAGAAACATTTGTTAAAGCCACACGAAATGACCTCAGAAGTTGCAGCCTTTTCCCATAAATTTCAGGGTGTTTGATCTGCGGCAAACATGAAGTGACCTCCCTCACCCATAAGTTACAACATTTAAAAAAGAGGAAACACCTGTTACCTGGAGGTGAGAGGTTTGCTCTTTGTGAGAGAAATCTGCTCGAAAGCATCTGAAACCTGCCCCTTTAGTTTAATTTTCTTCTTAAAGCCACAGCCACAATATTCATATTTAGCCATATATGACAGCATAGTAAAAAATACTATGGAAATGAAAGGATTTTGTGAAACATCAAGTCCTGTTCTCACCCATCAAACCTGATTGAGCTTGATGGGATCTGCAGAAAAGTAAAATAGGAAGGAACACCAGAATAAAAGGTATGACAGGCTTGTAGAGGCATACCCAAGAAGACTTGTGATTAATACCACAGTGCTGTAAATATTATTGTTCGTGTCATTTTTTTGTTTGTAATAAATCAGCAAAACGTTCACACAAATATTTTTCCCTTTGTTATTATGGAATATTATGTAAAAGATTTCAAGGAAAGAAATCTGGCTTTTGTAGTTGTTGAATTGTGATCCAAATTCTGTTTGCTGGTGACTTAGTCCTGTCTTTTTAACTCCTTGGAGTTGACCACAGTTTGTTGACTTCTGCTTATCCATCCAATCTGGATCAGAGGCAAATTTCAATGTCCTGATCTCTAAGCCACTTTGTAATCATTTTTACTTGTGACACAGGCTGGAAAATCTATCGATCATCACTAAAGTGTGCCTGGATTGTTGGAAGAAGTTACTCCTGGGAGGATGTTTTTATTCCACTCTTTATTCATGGTGGCGTTGTTGAGCAGAATTGGGAGTATTCCCACTCCCTCAGATGAGGAACAACAACATTTCGTGTGACTGGGCCGCCCTACTGAGGGCGCTACCCAGGACTCATCGCAGTACTCATCTTTGCTTCTCTGGACGATCCAGATGTCCCAAAACTGTCAGGAGGATTTTTATATTTGTTCTTAGTTTGCTTCATTACTTCATTATTTATATTCAGTATATATGTGTAAATATGCATTAGTTTGATTATTTAGATTTATTTTATTAGTTGATCAAGACAAGTTTCTCAGTATTTAGTGTTTCTTAAAAATAAATCATAGAACTGATGATAATGCCGACAATACAGCCTTGTTCTACAACATTTAGCTGATAAAGCTGCAACATTATTTGAGATTTCTAAGGTTTATTGTGCTTATGTGATAAAGTTTAACTTATTGATGTTTTGTGTAGGTGATAAGATGGCTCATCATTCTTCATCTAGATTTGATTTGTAGTTTATATAGCTGGCAGAAAAAGGCAAAAACATACCGGTCGTCAACCTCCACCCAAACCTAAAGGGGATTTTGACGGTGAGAGCAGAAGCACTTTGGTTGATGCCCGCTGCATGGCCCCTCTGAGACCTTAAAAAGCAGTCCTAGAGACACTCAGTGACAGCGCCAGGGAGCAAATTCATCTCAACATGACTAAAAAATGATAGGTTATCATTTTTGTCCTCTGAAAAGACTCCTTTTCCCCACCCACACATTTCACAGCAAAACCTCAAACCCATCTCGAGAAGGACAGGACGGCAGGGCAGGAAAAGTCAGTAATCAAGGCCTTGAGCTGAAAGAGATCAAAATTTTGATTTATTTGCTACAGAAACTGAGCATGACAAGATATTTCCATGATTTAGACACAGATGAGGTGAAGTGCACAGAAAATAGTATTAAAAAAAACAGGGCAAGTGACTAAGACAGACAGGAAACCATACTATGAGTCTAAGTGACACAGATGACCTTGGCTGTGGGGACAGTGTGTGACAGGACTTTTTTCGGGAAGGGAAGACCACACCCAAAATGTGGCAGTGGGCCAACATTTGCCCTCACTAGCCCAAAGGTTCCAGCTTATTCTGCAAAAACCAGTGTGCTCCGTTTCCCAGCAGCCTCATCTGACCCTGCCGTCATCCAACGCTTTAACATGCTGCGACAGAAAGGGTAGAGAGGCACTTTTATTCTTTAATCCTAACGAGCAGAACATCATCAGCACATAAAAACAACGCAAACGAGGCTGAAAAAAAGTCACCTCAGGGTCAGGCTATTGTGAACAGCTGCTGTGATACTTACATGATGCTGGGTTTCTGTTCAGGCCAGCATGGCTGCTTATAAATGCTCCAAAAAGTTACAAAGGCATTAGATGACCTGTCAGAGGTCCTCTGAGGCAGACGGACCTTTGCTTTTGTGAGATCAACCCTTCACTGGCAGGCGGACAGGGACCGCTTGTCATGTGTCCTGCTGATAGGGGATTTGACTCAGCTCAGAGAGGCAGAGGTGGACCAGCTGGTTTTGGAAAACGTAACTTCGATGGCTGCCTCCCAGGTTTTTGTGTCACACACACCCCTGGCTCACAACTCTGGCTCTGTTACAACCTAAACGATACACAGAGGAATCTGGTTAGTTTTTTTCTCTGTCAGTTATTGCATTAAAGGTGTAAATACAAGTAGAAACCTTTATCTGCAGCTGTAGTGTGCTTGAATTAATCTCAACTCTTACAGGTCCTTGCAAAGGTGTTCATATCGCTGGAACTTTTTCACATCATGTCCTGATACAACCACCAACTTTGGACCACTTTTTTGGTCTCTTACATAAAATACAAAACAAAATACATGTTTGGTTTGGATTTTATGTAACAGACCAACAAAGTGGTCCAGTTGTAAAATGGAAGAAATAAGATATGTGGTTTGCAATAGCGTTTTACAAATAAAAATCTAAAAAGCTGCAAGTCTTTTGTCTCTGTCAGCTTTATACATCTAGAGACTGGAATGTTTACTAATATTTTTTTGCAAAATACCACAAGCCCAATCAGCATCCCCCAGCATGATGCTACCACCACCGTGGTAACGCTGGGATGTAACTCAGATGTGAAGCTTACACATTGCATTGCAATATTTCAATATAAAAATTCAAAATCCTTTATATGCATATTTGAATTCTATTTCAGTCATTTTTGTCTAAAGCAGCTGCATAATAATAATAATAATAATAATAATAATAATAATAATATATAAGGGCTCAGAATGTAAAAGTTTACATACTTAGGCTTCACTGTAGGCTCTGTGGGAACAAGACAGAGCTTCAAGTAAAGTGTTGTGCTTGAGTATGGCTGAAGAAGCCAAACCAACAGTTTTTTCATGAGAACAAAAGGAACAAAAAAAGAGGCTTAAACATCCACAGCAGACAACTGGCGATGGATAGTTGCAGGATCCTGTCTGATGCAAAGGAAAACACCTTCTGAACATCTAGCTGTGTGAAGGGCATTTATCGAGAGACTGATACATTATTGTCCAACCATGAGGAGAAGACAAGAGGAAAAAATACAGAGGCTTCCCCAAAAGGTGAAAATCAGTCACGAGCCACAAGAAATGAACGATCAGGTCAAACCTTACCGAAATAAATACAATAATGGAAAAAAGGGTTTGATACAGAAAATTCGGAGAAAAATGTGTGTGTGCCTGGTTGTTTGTCCTGCGTATCTCAACATGTTTATGGTGCACCCTAGATCTTGCCAATGACCATTGGAGAAAGGTAACAGCCCTCTCTTGGCATTGGCATTTTGTAAACACACACCAGTATGGTCCAGATGAGCACTCTACCCAAACCTCTGCTTTTCCACGGGTGATCAGTTGTTCAGTTGCTACTTTCCCTAATAAATCCTATGAAAGCAACAAGGGTGTACTTAGTTTTTTCACACAAAGCTTCTCCATTATAGTTTCCTTGTGTAATAAATACACAGTCCCAATACTCAGAAATGCTAAAAAGTAAACCTGTAAAATTGAAAAGGGTGTACTTTCTTTGTTCTAGCCATTCCCAAACTTTTGTTAATATTCTCAACATACAAACAAGTCTTGGTTCTTCCTTTTTAAATGATATAGCTTCTCGTCTCCTACGTTTGCTCATGTTCTGATCCCAACAGCCTCCTAAAATGTACTGCAGTGTTAAAAGATTTCACACTTGCTGTCCACATTTACACAGACCAACCGAGGACGTAAATAAAAAGAGTGGCTACCTCCTGATGATCGTCTACTGAGCAGAGCTTCCTCTAGGGGTCGGGCAGTTAAGGAGGCCTGTCCGACTGTCACAATTTATAGGCACCTCTTTGAAAACATGGGGGAGTTGTTAAACTGTGGCACTGGTGTTTTTTGGTGCTACAGCTGGTTTTACTGTCATGGCCATAAAGCTCCCTTGGGAAGGGGAGGAGAACAATGATTTTACACGTAGCTCACAGAAAAAGCAAAGTGTTTGGCCCCTAAAGGCGAAGCATGTTTGGAGAGAAGTGAAGAGGGATTGCATCTGTGCATTTACATGTTGGATCTCTCAGTTTCATCCTATTTCTGTAGCTTTTCCTGTCTCAGCCGGCATTAGCCTTCATCCTATTTGCCTCCTGTCACTTCAGTTTGTTGGAGCCATTATCTCTGATGTTGGCTCCTCTGGAAATCTTTCCTCTCTAATCAGAAGGAAGAATGGGTTTGGTTTCCTGAAAGCTTTTTAACCCAAAATCAGCTCAGTCTTAAAGAAAATTAGATTTTATTTGATTTAGGATGAAGCCGAGAAGTTTAGGTTTTTCTTCCTTGTCATGAATATTTACTCCACTAGCCATTAGGAGTTTAACCAAGGGCGATGTGCCATGGCTGGATGTTGATAAAAATGTGCTCTACAAGGCACTGTAATCCTGCACGGCCCTATTATACCGATGCTACAGAAGCATGGTAATCCATTTGCTCCTCACGGTTTTGTAAAGTTATCGGAAAAGGTCAAGTGCTCCAATAACACTGCGAGAAGGACTCAGCCAAGGAGAAAACTAAGTGTCACTACCGCTTTCTCAAATTTGTTCCTGTGTTTTCAAGTGTTGCCCTAAGAGTCTAAAGCCATGTTTTCGGCACTAGGAAGGCTTTGCTTTGAGATAAACACCAAAGCTTGCTTTACATCATTCCAGCCTTTTCTCATGCACAGATGGAAGACATAACTTCAGTCTGAGAAGTTCCCACACACTTGGCTGTTCTCCTTTTGCTCCTTGATGTAATCTCACGAGTCTTTTAAGGCTTTTCTAACAGAGGTTATATTGATATGCTGTCCCCAGCCATTCTGCATGCACAGGTGTGCCTCACTTATTTTCCTGACTGTGACGTGTACAATTTATTGCATTTAAATGCCCCATATCTATATCCACATATATACAGTGTAAGAACAAGTAAATGCTGAAATACCACATTGTTACAAGTGGCATAACACTTCTTATTTTGTGTGTGAAAAAAAGTTTCAGTGACCAATAAACTGTGATCTAAAATATGAAACTGATAAATCACGTTTAAAATGATATACAGTATATCCTGTACAATTGAACTGAACAACAGACAAATCAGTTGAAGGAAAATGTTCAAAGATTACAACAATTTAATAACCTGTTTGAATACATGTGTATACTCCTAACCTACTATTTTATTGAACCACGTTTTGATTCAGTCTCTGTGTCAGGTTTCTTTGGAAGGAGTCTATCAGCATCATTAATTGAATATTTGCCCCACTCTACCTTGCAGATGTTCTCCAAATTTGTCAGACTGTGAGGATATCTCTTATCCACGGAACCCTCTGTCCGATTTAGTGCTGGACTGTGGCTAGGCTATTCAAAAATGTTATTTCTTCAGGTAAATTCTGGAAGTTTGGAAGTATGCATGGATTTATTGAGATGCTTAATTAAATCACTCTTTACCTTTAGCTCTAGCAGACACTTGACTGGTATTTGAAACTATAGGTAACTTCCTTCACCTTAACCAAAACCCCAGTTCATCTGAAGAAAAAACAGCCTCACAACATGATGCTGCCACTGCCATGATTCACTATGTGTGAATCAAAATATGCTTTAGGAATACTTAAAGGCTGTGCACACTTACGCATTCAGGTAATAGTACCTTTTACATTTTTTTTATTTTCCCCCAAAATATTCTAGGTGGAAAAAGTTTCCAAATGACTTTCCAAATCTCCTAAACCTGACATTTTAACAGCAGTGTGTAGACTTTGAGGATCAATTTTTTGTATACCTGCGGTAGTACATAAGGTAAACAGGTGTATTTTGATCACTTCATCTGCATCTAAAGGCTTTACCTCTCCATCAAAAGAGATTAAATCCTGAGGTTAATGCTTATTCAGCAACTAGTTGCTTGGGGACTCCATTACACAGTATGGATTACACTATCAAGTTCTTCAGTCAATGCTGATTTCTTTATATTTTGTTTTCCAGAACCCACATTTTCTTGTGTTGTGAAGACAGACAATGATTATGATGTGCCTTCACCCACAAATATCAAAATCATGCTGTCTATCACCTCAGATTTAGGCATGCACTCATACTTTCTTAATGTTTTTCAGTTTGTTTTTTATTTCACTTTGGCTGCTTTCCACACACTTTCAGCCAAGTTCGTTACTTTTAAATTAGTTTTTTCATTCTTTGAATATTTAATCCTTAGTTTTCCTCATCCAAATTGCAAAGCTCTAAAACCACTTCTGTTTGTTGTTTTGTACCGTCCACCAGGCCCTTACTCTCAATTTCTAGATCAGTTTTCAGACCTTTTATCTGATTTAGTGTTGAGTACAGATAAGGTTATTATTGTTGGGGATTTCAACATTCATGTTGACACTGAAAGTGATAGCTTAAATATAGCGTTTAATGCTATCTTAGACTCAATTGGCTTTGTTCAAAACATTAACAAACCTACCCACCTTTGTCTTCATTCTCTGGACCTTGTGCTGACATATGGCACTGAGTGTAAAGACATAACAATATTCTCTCATAACCAGTCCTGTCTGACCATTTTTTAATAACCTTTGAGTTTAATTTAACCGAGTACTCCACACCTGAAAAAAAATTTCATTACAGTAGATCATTATCAGGCGATGTTGTAACAACCTTTAAAGAATCTGTTACACTTTTTATTTCCTCATTATCACAGAAAAGCACAGTGGAGGGCAATAATTTTGTTTCTTACCCTTCACAAATTGTTACTTCATCATTGCGTGGTGCATTAGACAATGCAGCCCCCTTGAAAAAGAAGATAATCATTAATAGGAGGTTAGCTCCCTGGTTTAATTCAGAGCTGCATACTTTAAAGCACAATGTTGAAAAATTGGAGAGAAAATGGCGCTCTACACACTTAGAGAATTCCTACTTAATATGGAAATATAGCCTACTGTTGTATAAAAAGACACGTCGCCAAGCTAGAACAGCTTATTTCTCATCATTAATAGAAGGGAACAAGAATAATCCTAGGTTGCTCTTTAGTACAGTTGCTAAACCTACACAGAATCATAGCTCTGTTGAGCCATCCATTCCCTTAGCTCTCAGTAGTCATGACTTTATGGGATTCTTCTTAAACAAAATTTATTTCTATTAAAAATAAAATCTTAGACATACTCCCAAAGATGATTACTTCATCCTCAGCAAGTGAGACAACATTGGAAATAACTGTAGAACCTGATCTGTGTTTGGACTGTTTTGATCCTGAGGAGCTTCCTGAGTTATCAGAAATGTTAGCTTCATCTAAACCTTCAACTTGTATGTTAGACCCAATCCCAACCAAATTATTTAAGGAAGTGTTCCCTCTGATTACCAGCCCCATTTTAGATATGATTAATCTATCCTTAGTGTCATGGTGTGGTTTTGGGGTGGACCGAAGCGCAGACAAGAGCTAGACAGCAGCATTCAGAGCAGTCTTCAGCTTTATTCAAAAAGGGTTCAAAGCGTAACAAAAAACACTGCAGGTACTGACCAGAGTAGCGATCTACAACTTACAGAGACACTGCAGGAACATGCGGAACTCAAGGCATGGACAAGGGTAGTGAACAAAGGAACCAGCAAAGAACGCATGAACCAGACTAACTAATATACAAAGGACAGGTAATCAAAGGAACAGGGAACAGGTGTGACAAGAGGCAGAAGGAACAGGTGAACCTAATTAAACTAAAGCATGAGGAAAGGGACTAAATGAAAAGGCAGTGAGCAGACCTAAATAAAACTATAGACCAAGATAAATTAAAGCATAAGAATCAAGAATAGTCTTGAACTGAAGGGAACACAACAACCTAAGAACTTAGCAAAATAGAAACCATAAGGAAACCCTGACTACAAAAGTAAACAAACCTAAATCAACACTGATAGAACAAACTGAGAATAAAGCAGAGGCAACGAGGACAAGAATAAAAGTAAACAATAACTAAAGCTAACCTATAAAGGAGGGACTGGAGAATAAAGATAAACTAGAGGAAACAAAGCTAAGAGGGACAATGAATGTAAAGGTGACTAAAACCGAGAAATTAATAACTAAAAGAGAAAAAACTAATGACGAGAGGAGTAACAGAAAAGAAACTAATAAATAGGAGAGTACAAAGGAACCAATACAAACCATGAACCTAAAACGAGAGCAAAGCTAAGAAACCAGAGGACTATAATAATAATAATAATAATACAAATGAAACCATTCTAAGTACATAAATAGGAAAGAAACATCAAGGGAACCAAGGGCGAGAGGAGAACACATTGGGGGGCAAAATGAAACCAGAACTGTCAGAAAACAGAAAGCAATAAATATGAATACAAAACCTCAAAACAAGAAACATCTAGCAAAACAGAACCACAAACAAAGTCCAAAATGTTACATCCTGACACTTAGAGAATGGATATGTACCACAAGCTTTTAAGGTAGCTGTAATTAAACCTTTACTTAAGAAACCTTTGCTTGATCGAGATGACTTAACAAATTACAGACCTACATCCAATCTTCCATTCATATCTAAAATTCTTGAGAAAATAGTTGCTAATCAAATGTGTGAACATTTACACAGCAATGACCTGTTTGAAGAGTTTCAGTCAGGCTTCAGAGCTCATCATAGCACTGAAACAGCTCTGCTGAAAGTCACTAATGATATTCTTATGGCCTCAGATAATGGACTTGTGTCTGTTCTGGTTCTGTTAGATCTCAGTGCTGCATTTGATACAGTCGACCATAATATTCTCTTAAAAAGGCTGGAATTTGCTGTAGGGATCAGGGGAACAGCGCTAGGCTGGTTTAAATCTTATCTGTCTGACAGATTCCAGTTTGTTCACGTATGAATGATAAATCATCTTTAAACTCCAGGGTTAACTGTGGAGTACCACAGGGTTCAGTACTTGGGCCAATTCTCTTTACTATATATATGCTTCCAATAGGTCAAATTATCAGGCAGCATAGGATAAATTTTCACTGTTACGCTGATGATACTCAGCTTTACTTATCCATAAATCCTGATGAACCCAACCAGTTAGATAGACTACAAGCATGTCTTGAAGATATAAAAACTTGGATGACTTTAAATTTTTTGCTTCTAAATTCAGACAAGACAGAAGTTGTCGTCTTTGGACCGGAGTCTTTAAAAAAGAAACTGCTCAGTCAATCACTTAACCTGGAAGGCATTAAATTGACCTCCGGTAATAAAGTAAAAAACCTTGGTGTTTTGACCAGGACATGTCATTTAAATCCCATATTAAACAGGTTTCTAGGATTTCCTTCTTTCACCTCTGGAACATTGCCAAAATTAGAAATATCCTATCCAGGAGTGACGTTGAAAAACTAGTTCATGCATTGGTTACTTCAAGGCTGGACTATTGTAATTCTTTACTATCAGGATGTTCACAAAATGCAGTTAAAAGCCTTCAGCTGATTCAAAATTCTGCAGCAAAAGTTCTGATGAAAATCAGAAAGAGAGATCATATTTCTCCTACTTTAGCTTCCCTTCATTGGCTCCCTGTTAAATCCAGAATAGCATTTAAAATTCTCCTCCTCACATATAAAGCCCTTAATGATCTAGCTCCATCATACATCAGAGATCTGATTGGTCCATATGTTCCTAACAGAGCACTTCGTTCTCAGATTGCAGGTTTACTGGTGGTTCCTAGAGTCTCTAGAAGTAGAATGGGAGGCAGATCCTTTAGTTATCAGGCTCCTCTCCTGTGGAATCAGCTCCCAGTTTTAGTCCGTGAGGCAGACACCCTGTCTACTTTTAAGTCTAGGCTTAAAACTTTCCTTTTTGATAAAGCTTGTAGTTACAGTGGCTTAGGTTATCCTGAGCTATCTCTGTAGTTATGCTGCTATAGGCTTAGGCTGCTGGAGGACATAATGACCACTTTCACCTTCTTTGCTACATTCTCACACTACTCTCCAATTTTGCATTATTTACTGTTGTTTCGGCTTCTAACTTTAGGTTTTCTCTCTTTTCTCTTCCTAGAAGCTACACCTGGCCTGACTTTGTGTCTACCTGTGACACCTTTCTGGAGAGGGGCATCGTCCAAGCTTCTTCTGGCAACAACTTAATGCTCACCCTCTACAGATGATGCACTTGGCCCTGTCTTTCAGTGTTTAACCCTTTCTCTCTCCTAGACATAGCTACTGACTGAGCTTTTACTGTGACTAACTCTATGTGCTCTCTTTCAGACTCTGACCTTGAAAACTGGGTCAGAGTTTATCTGTTCCTTCTTTCTAGATGAAATGCCTAAATGAGCTACATCCATTAGCATTTACTTTTCCTTCCCATAGAAAGTACTCCTGGATCAGTGCTTCTGTGTTCTTTTTGTGTCTCTGCTCTGTTCTCTAAAACTCCCAGTCAGTCGTGGCAGATGGCCGCTCACACTGAGCCTGGTTCTGCTGGAGGTTTCTTCCTCGATGCAATCTGCTGGGTTTCCTTAGAGAGAAAAACTTTTTATCCAATTTTAATAAATAACTGAATCTGATTGCACTGTTCACTGATTAGGATTAATTGGAATAAATGTACCTGACTTTTGTGAAGTGCCTTGAGACAACATGTGTTGTGAATTGGCGCTATATAAATAAATTGAATTGAACTGAATTGAATTCCTGTTAAAAGGAAGTTTTCCTCTCCACTGTTGCTACATGCATGTTCAGTATGAAGGATTGCTGCAAAGTCAACGCCAGTGACTGTCCACTGTCTCTTCATGCTCATCCAGGAGGAGTGAATGCTGCAAGTCACTGATTGGATGCAATCTGCTGGGTTTCCTTAGACAGAAAAACCTTTTATCCAATTTGAATGAATAACTGAATCTGACTGCACTGTTCAATGGTTACGATTAATTGGAATGTTTGTACCTGACTTTGTGAAGTGCCTTGAGACATGTGTTGTGAATTGGCACTATGTAAATAAACTGAATTGAATTGAAACAGGAGAAGCCTCTAAAGGCCAATGCTAAAAGACCTGTTCATTGAATCTTACATCGAAACATATTAATGAAAAGTTGAGTGGAAGGAAACACTGACAGAAAAGCCTTGAGAGAATTGTAAAACAAAGTTCATTAGTTTGGTGGAGGTTAAAAAGAAATGGCCCACTGTGTTTTATCAAACCATTTATCAGGACATTAGAAAGCACTTCAGGCTTTCCTCTGCAGACAGACTTCATTTAAATACTAATTTAATTTTCCAGCAGAGTTTGTCACCTGTTGAAAGAGCCAAACGTTCCAATACCTGCTTTAATTACCCTGGTATCACTGTGCATGTTTGCAAGCAAACTCCCCTGACCTTAACCCCATAGAGAATATGTTTTTTGTCACAAAGAAGATGAGACACCAGAGAAGTTGCTGAAAGCCACTATTCAAGCAACCTAGGCTTTCCTAACATTTCAGCAGGACCACAGACTGACTGCACTGATGCAGTAATCCATGCAAAAGGAGCCCTGACCAAGTACTTACTGCATATACCGTACTGCATATGGGCAGTTTTCAGTAGTGCAAAATTTCAGAATTAGTAAGAATTAGTCTTATTTATTATTCTATTTCACAAACTGGATTTCGATTAGCTGTAAGCCACATTGAGTAATGAATCAGGGTGATACATGAGTTTCAGCTGTCAAAATATTTTAAATTTTCAATGTTCTAATTAAATGAGATCCACTAGATGGATTAAAACTATAAAGTATGTGGTTACTGTCTCTGTGCTTATAAAATAATTTGGTGACATAATTAATTAATAATTAATAGCTGTAAAGGAATCAAGTAATCCAGACAAATCTCTGAAGCAGCATTGCCATGACAACCACAAGAACAACGTGTCTGGTTTTCCAAAAATATATTTTTTTATTTCACATGAAAATCTTTCACATTTTTACAAACTGGTGTTTTATATAATCTATACTTATATACACATATGGACATTTTATACACTTCTCTTACTTACACATGTACAAAATTAGGCAACAAGAGTTTAGGTAAAAAATAACGAGAGAGATGGTAGTCATACACTGTTGTGCTTTGTCGTTTCTGGTCAGGTGAAGATGAGCTTAGCAACTCTGTTCGATGCTGTGTCCTGTTCTGCTGGGAACTGGTGACTAATAAGTGATTGAAAACTGAACACCTAGTTAGATTTTCAACCAGCCCTTCCTGTTAGAGAGTTTAACCAGTACAGTGGATTAACCCAACTAACGGAGAAGTCCAGCCTCTCCTCGATAGACATCATCATCTCAGTGTTTTTGCTATTGGCAGAAGAAACATTTTGTCTCAACACTCAAATCAAAACTCCCCACAGCTTAAGTACATTCTCCTTTCTTCAGTTCAACACACACACACACACACACACGCACACACACACACACACACACACACACATTCCCTTTCGCACAAATACCGCCTCCAGTACTCATTGCCATCAGTAAACATTACATTTAGTGAGCACAAGGTATGTACAGTAAAACTTCTGAACTGCAAAAACATGTCATAAATTATTTTCACAGGATGTACATGTAAAATGATGTAGTGTGTAACGGAGTGTGTTCACACAGCATCAGGTGGCAGTGTGCGTCAGTGTTCAAACTACAGTGGCTCTCAAAAGGTCTACCCACCAGCTGTTAAAATGAGACCAGGATAAATCATGTAAAACTTTTTCCACAAATAATCTGGCATTTACCCTGCATGATTCGTGGAAAACTCTAATAATAGCCGCAAATATCTGGATACAAAATAGTGAATTTTTCTTGACATTTGATCATTTACGTCATTTAGATAAAGTCATAGTTTGTAAAAAGGATCAAAAGAATATTTTTGAACAAAGACATAAATCAGGTGCATTATATATTCGCCATGTAACAGCGAAGGCAGTCAACAGGAACATTACAAAAACTAAAAAGTTCTACAAAATTATTTAAAACAAAACAGACAAACTGGTCAGGGAGGCCCGTAGCAACACTGAAGGAGCTGCAGTTCTTTCCAACAAGTACTGGTTGGTTTCCACATGTGACAACAATCTCCTAGGTTCTACATATGTCTGGACTAAAGAATAGGGTTGTGTGACATTTTTTCTTCCAAATTAAACAACCAGGTCTGGTTAAAATCTCCTATTTGGGAAAAATGTTAGTTTTTATAAACTGATAAAACCAAACTTCAACTTTTGGGGCACAATCCTAAAAGGTATGTTTCGTACAAAAACATACACAGCATCATCAAAAGTACACCATAGCCATACTGAAAATGCTGGTACTTTTCTTGAAATTGGACTAAGGGATTTTGTCAAGGTGGATGAGGTATGAATAGATTCAGGGGTCTGCTAGCAATCAGACGGTGATGTTGGATTTTATCTTTTAGTATTACAGTTAGTTCAATCTTATATCCAAATCAACAAAAGACAGGCTTCATGGGATGAAAATTAAGGTTTTGGAATGGCCTAGCCATAGTCCAGAACAAAACTTAACAGAAAATATGGGCAGGTCACCTGAAGAGGACTGAGGACAGAAGATGTCTTCACAATCTGATAGGTCTGGGGAACCTTACGGGGTAGTCAGGATATTTTCCAAGTCGAGATGTGGCATCCTGACAGACTCCTATCAAAAAACACTAAATGCTGAAATTCAAGAAAAAGGTGCTTCAACAACATTTTAGTATAAGAGTGAGCTCATAGCTTGTATGGAAAAAGTTTTGAAAAATGATTTGCCCTAAAAAAGGTGGTGTGAAGCCTTCTAAGAGCCACTGAATGTATGTTTTTTAGTGCTACAGTGTGTAAGCACGAGTCCGCTAAGGGATGGTGGTGACGAGAACAGCTCCTGGGTGTGTGAATGCTACATTTAGAGAAAAGTAATTACTTGAGACATTAACATCACTCAGTAACGATTACATGACATATCAGTACACAATACTCAAGAGTGGAATAGTGTACAAGTTGTAGAGAGGGTTGATCTTTCGCTCGAGTTCAGATATCCAATCCCTAGATGGTCAAGTTAGTGTTTGTGCTCTTGATTGTTCTTCATCCACAATGATATCTTCTTCTTCGTCTTCATAGTTCAGAAGGAAGATATCCTCCAAAAAGTTTTATTGTAGAGCCCTCTAGACAAATACAACTAAACGAGGGCTTTGTTTTGCAAAACAAACCCAGTAATTGTCTGGAAAATAAGACAAAGCACAAAAACTTTGTCTCAAATGCTTAATGAGGGTCCATCTGCACTTTACAAGTTCTGAAAGTATCTTCCAGTGGCCAGCACTGGGTATAATATTTTTATTTTAAGTCAGTGGTTTCCAACCCCACGGACTGTCTTCACTGTAGTCCCTGAAAAAAAGTAAGTTCTTTCACTTTCTTTCAGTGTAACAATATTAATAGAGGGACTAGCAATGAGAGGACTGAGATGAATGTTGCTGCAGCTGCAGAGTGTACGCTTTGGACATTCGGCAGGACTGCAACTGGATCATCTGCTGGAAGATAGAGAACAAAGAAAAGACATTAAGTTACACCTCATTATCAAATTTGGCCTGAATTAGAGTGAGTTTAAAGTGTTTTCAGATCTCTAGAGCTTTATTACATTTTGTCAAGTTTCAACCACAAACTTCAATACATTCTCCTGGGATTTTATGTGATAGACAAACACAGTGCCATGCATAATTTTGAAAAAATAAAAAAAAGATATAAGGCTTTTCAAAAACTAATTTGCACACAAAAATCTGAAAAGTTTGGCGTGTTTTGTATTTATCCCCTTTTTAGACCCTCTAATTTAATTTTAGTATAAATACAGCTGAGGTTTGTTGGAGAACATTAGTGAACAAACGGCATCATAAAGACCAAGGAACACAGCAGACAAGTCAGGGAAAACGTTTTTGAGAAGTTTAAAGCAGGATTAGGTTGTAAAACTGAAGCAATTATCAGATATCTCTGAAGGAGCTGTAGAGATCTCCAGCTCAGGTGGGAGAATGCGTTGAGACAATGTCTATTGGTTGCATACTCTACAAATCTTCGGGAAAGAGTGGAAAAAGAAAATTTGTTGTTCTGAGAAAGCCATAAAAAGTCTTTGCAAATGGACAAGGTGTTGGCGGCATCATGCAACAAGGACACAGTTTTTCCTCCAGGGACAGAAGCTAACCAGAGGTGAAAGAGGTTGTCAGAGTTGATAAGAATCTGTGTCTTCTTTGTTAGAGGCTGCAAAAGGCTTGAGACTGGTGTGGCGGTTCACCTTCTAGCAGGATGACAAATTCATGCCACACTTTTCAGATTTTGATTTATAGAAAGTGTTGAAAACTAACTTAATGTGAAAAAATATTGTTGCCAAACCTGTATCCCAAAGGATGGCTAAACGTACCTGCAGGTCTGTTGGAAGGGTTGTGAGCACCACCCCCTGCTCCAACTCCATCCCCTGCTGTACCTTTGTTGGCTACTCTGGCCTCCTGGGAGCCTGCGTGAAAAGAAAAACACAGTTAGATCTCCCGCTTGGGTCTGTCAGCAATTCTCCTTTCATCAGAGATTTAGGTGAACTCACCATCAGCTGCGATGACGTCTACCCGGAGCTTGAGACACTCTTTGCCATGGTGGTGCAAAGGTTTGGCTGCAGAGAAGGCAAGATGGGGAAACAACAACACAGGCATTAACATCTAGACTAATGCACTTATCCTCCCGATTAATCCACCTTCATGCTCGCAACCATACAAACACGTACACACACGTTTAAAATCTTGGCAACAAAGTCTTGGGAGGCCATCTGCGACCGGGCAAAGTGAGTTTTGTCCCGCCGTTCCTCTAATTACAACCATGGTCAGGGTGACAAAATTGCACAAGCTCTGTGCACAGTCTAGCAGGACAAACACTGCACTAACTATGCCAACAGGCTGTACACGATAAGCTTCAAAGAGCTGAACGCTACACTCCAGCTGGTGCACAGAGATTGTTGCAGTCACGCTTTTTATCAGGGCAAGATTTTGGTTTGAGAATAATTACATTACCTTTAATTTAACCCTCTTTCAGAGCAACCCTGAGATTAGCATTTGTGTTAACATTTTAAAAAGATGAGAATATATGTTATTTTAAGGTAAATGGACTGTACTTATATAGCGCTTTTCCAGTCATACACACCGCTCAAAGTGCTTTACATTAGAGCCACATTCACCCAATCGCACTCACTAACGCTCACACATTCATACACCGATACGCAGATCGGTAGGCAACTTGAGGTTAAGTGCCTTGCCCAGGGGCACATCGACATATGGCAGGAGGAAGCTGGAATTGAACCCACAACCTTCTGATTGCAAGACAACTACTCTATCCTACTGAGCCACAGTCGCCTAGGGTGTCCTTAGGGTTAAATTATAACTATTTACAACATGATCCAGTGCAAAAATAAATACAGCACAATCTGTTTTCAGATAAAACTGTTTACAGTGATGTACAAATAGCAGACTAGTCAAAATTTCAGACTGGATGGACGGATGCAGATTTTAGAGAATAGGACAAGGAATAGACTGCAAATGCAAATATGTTTCAATATTCTATAATATTTGCTACATTTTATTTAATATTTTCAAATTTAATATATTCAAATATTCATTACATATCCAGTGTTGGAAAACGCTTAAATCAAATTCTCTGTTTTTCCAGACAGTGTAGGAACCTTTCAAATAAAATGCAGGCAGTTCGGGAAGGTTTTAAAATGTTTTGGGTACGTTTATAACTCAGTTTTAGGGGAAATAAAAAATTTATGATCAAGTCCTTCAAAAACTGACAATATTTTTAACATCTGAGGCTATGTGCTTAGACGTAACATACCAAATAGTGACAGGCCAGTCACTGGTATCAAGGAAAACCAATGTCTAAAAAAGTTATGATTTGTTACTACAGATTAAGGGAAAGAAATAAGAGAAGAAGAATTTTCTTTACCTCATGCCTAAAATCAAACTTATGAAACATATTTCTGGATAAAAAGAGAAAAATGAAAAAACCATTACACTTACAAATATAATAGTAGCTTTGTCCCTGACGAAACTCCTTCCCGAAGGTGAATGGAGTAAAACGCTGGAACTTTTCAGAGAACTTCTCCGGAGCATGAGGGGCAAACGGATGGCTGCACTCCCAGCGCTTCTGGTCGTACGACTGGGGCTTGCAGGATTCGTAATCTTCACGTTCCACCATGTACAGTACATACTGCTCGGCGTCCACCAGCGGCACCTCGCCCTGAGGGTAGTGGGGACAGACAATGTCCAGGTAGTCATTGAGCTTCACTTCCACGGCATAGTCGTCCCGTTGAAACCTGTAGGGGGGAATTGGAAGAGAGAGGAAGATTATATATTGATCAGCTGCACGCCAGATGTACAACAGGGAAATCAGAGGAAAGACTGAGCGGCCTGAGAATGAGAGATGGAGAGTGGCACAAAGAGGGAATGTTTGAGTGAGAGGATGAGTGTGTTCAAGTGGAATTAGAAGGGAAAACACAGTAAGAAAAAGCAATCTGCTGAGAACCTGTTCATAAATATGGATGAACGTGAGGTAGCTACTGTGAGCTGCTGTATTAGGAGCTGACACAGAGTGCACATCGATCCCACATCCCCCAGGAGTTGAATGATGTTTACAAAGAAACATTAGCAGTCAGTTAGCTCATCAAGACAAGAGATGAGTATCGACAGCAGCAAGGCTACACACAAAAACCCTCATAGATAGAGTATCAGAATGCATAGTGGAAAAATGCACACAAACAGAAAATAGCTGTGTTCAAACCACTTATTCACTATATAGTCAACTAAATAAGAAGCCATTATATAGTGTTGTTTAAAATTCTAACTGTAATTTTTCACCCATCCATCCATTTTCTATACCCACTTCTTCCATACAGGGTCACAGGGGAAGCTGGTGCCTATCTCCAGCGATATATGGGCGGGAGGCGGGGTACACCATGGACAGGTCACCAGTCCATCGCAGGGTAACACAGAGACACACAGGACAAACAACCATGCACACACCCATTCATACCTAAGGTCAATTATAGAGAGACCAATTAACCTAACAGTCATGTTTTTGGACTGTGGGAGGAAGCCGGAGTACCCAGAGAGAACCCACGCATGCACGGGGAGAACATGCAAACTCCATATATAAAGACCCCCTGGCTGGGAGTCAAACTGAGGACCTTCTTGTTAAAAGGCAACAGTGCTACCAACTGCGCCACCATGCCGCCCGTAATTTTTCACTCACTAAATAATTTACCAGATATTCATCCCTTCATACCGTAAATGCGTGGTAAAGATAGTGTACTCGACGTCGGTCAAAACAAAATGCACTGCAGCCTGATGCTTATATTAGCATGTTAGTGCTACGATACCCCTCCTTGAACTGCCACCTTAACGTGGTGGAGGGGTTTGATTCCCCGAATGATCCTAGAGGCTATGTTGTCTGGGGCTTAAATGCCCCTGGTAGGGTCTCCCATAGCAAACAGGCTCTAGGTGATGGATCAGGCAAAGAGCGGTTCAAGAAACCCTCATGAGGACTACACAAACGAGGCACATGATGTCGCCCGGTACCGCGGAGGCGGGGTCCCACCCTGGAGTCAGGCCTGGGGTCGGGACCTGTCAGAGAACGCCTGGTGGCTGGGTTGCTCCTCGCGGGACCCGACCGGGCCAAGCCCGAAGGAGAGACGTGAGGCCATCCTCAAGTGGGCCCACCACCTGCAGGGGGAACCGGGAAGGACCGGTGCAAAGAGGATTGGGCGGCAGATGAAAGTGGAATCCCCAGTTGGCCTCGAAGCGATTCTGGCAAACCGTCTGGCACCTCAGGAGGGGGAAGCTGTGCTTCGCCAACACTGTTTACAGTGGGGGTGGGAGGCTGCTGACCTTGACTGGGGACATTATCGGACAGTGGAAGGAGTACTTCGAGGATGTTCTCAATCCTGCCATCATACATTCCCTGGAAGAAACACAGGCTGGGGACTCGGGGTTAGAATCTATCACCCAGGCTGAAATCACCGAGGTGATTAAAAAGCTCAGTGGTGGCATGGCTTCGGGGGTGGATGAGATCCGCCCTGAGTACCTCAAGTCTCTGGATGTTGTAGGGCTGTTATGGTTGACACGCCTCTTCAACATCGCGATGCGGTCGGGGACAGTGCCTCTGGACTGGCAGACTGGGGTGGTGGTCCCGCTTCATAAGAAGGGTGACCGGACCGGAGGGCGTGTTCCAACTACAGGGGGATCACACTCCTCAGCCTCCCTGGTAAGGCCTATGCCAGAGTATTGGAGAGGAGAGTCTGGCCGATAGTCGAACCTCGACTTCAGGAGGAGCAGTGTGGTTTTCGTCCCGGCCGTGGAACACTGGACCAGCTCTATACCCTCTACAGGGTACTCGAGGGTTAATGGGAGTTTGCCCAACTGGTCCACATGTGTGTTGTGGACCCGGAGAAGGGACTGTGTCCCTCGTGATGCCCTGTGGGGGGTGCTCCAGGAGTATGGAATCGGGGGCCCTTTATCCTTTATTAGGGCCCATCCGGTCTCTGTACAAGCGGAACAGGAGTTTGGTTCACATTGCCGGCACCAAGTCAGACCTGTTCCTGGTGCATATTGGACTCCGGCAGGGCTGCCTTTTGTCATCGGTCCTGTTCATAACTTTTATGGACAGGATTTCTAGGCGGAGCCAAGGGCTGGAGGGGGACCAGTAGATTTTGTCTTTTCTTTTTGCAGATGACGTGGTCCTGCTGGCCCCCTCTAGCCAAGACCTACAGCATGCGCTGTGGCGGTTCGCAGCCGAGTGTGAAGCGGCTGGGATGAAGATCAGCTCCTCCAAGTCCGAGGCCATGGTTCTCGACCAGAAAAGGGTGGCTTGTCCTCTTCAGGTTGGCGGGGAGTTCCTGCCTCAAGTGGAGGAGTTTAAGTATTTCGGGGTCTGGTTCATGAGTGAGAGAAGAATGGATCGGGAGATCGACAGACGGATCGGTGCGGCTGCCGCAGTAATGGTGACTCTGTGCCGGTCCGTTGTGGTGAAGAGAGAGGTGAGCCGAAAAGCGAAGCTCTCGATTTACCGGTCAGTCTATGTTCCTACCCTCACCTATGGCCATGAACTTTAGGTCATGACCAAAGAACAAGATCCCGGATAGAAGCGGCTGAAGTGAGCTTCCTCCATAGGGTGGCCGGCTCTCCCTTAGAGATAGGGTGAGGAGCTCGGCCATCCGGGAGGGGCTCGGAGTAGAGCCGCTGCTCCTCCACATCGAGAGGAGCCAGTTGAGGTGGCTCGGGCATTTATATTAGATGCCTCCCGGACACCTTCCTCGGGAGGTGTTTCAGGCACGTTCCACCGGGAGGAGGCCCAGGGGACGGCCCAGGACACGCTGGAGGGACTATGTCTCTTGGCTGGCCTGGGAACGCCTTGGGCTCCTCCCCGGAGGAGCTGGAGGAGGTGTCTGGGGAGAGGGACATCTTGGTGTCTCTGCTAAGTCTGCTGCCCCCGCAACCTGGTCCCGGATAAAGCGGAAGACGAGAAGACAAGTGCTACGATAGCATGCAAACACCAGTGACAAAAGCTATTTATAGAGTTTCAGTTTTGTTGAAATTGCCAAAGCCAATCAATTACTCACAAACGAGCAGTGATAAGTAGCTAGGGTACAAATTCACATGCACTGTAAACTTTATTGTACAGAATACAAATAGGTATGCAGGTAGCATGATGACTTTATACTCATACCACCATTAATGTTAAAAGCTCATTATTGTGGTTTTTATACTTTTGATAATACCCAAGAGCAAAAATTGCCCTAACATCTCACCAGTTAATGGCTAGGCTACATAAATGTGGACAGATCTCATATTTTGATGAAATGTAAACAATAGGCATGTACGATACAATATAATTAAAATTGATAAGAGGCTAGGCAACAAAAGTGTATACTGCTATCATTTTTAAAACTGTCAAAATTTTTAAAAATAAATGTCAAATATACATTGAAATTTACCATTTAAAACTATCTATAAGATTGACAGCTTTTCATCAGTAAAATTACATATATCTGATGAGTAAAATCAGATTTATGTAATAATATGTATTTAGGAGGCATGCAGAGAGCATATGTCAAATAAAACAGGCGTGTTTCATAAAAAAAGTAAATAAAGCATCAGCTAAATTATGCTGTTCATCTCAGATTTAGTGGTTAGTTCTCAGGAATCCTAGTAGTTATTTTTTATGCAATACAAAATTAGGAATACTCAACGAATATCTAAGATACACCACCACACACAAGTAGCACTCAGTATTTTCCCCACTATATTTAGAGTTTGATATTATGACTAAACGTGTAGAACACAGTAAAAAACCAAAACCATATGAGATAGAAACTTATGTTTTAACCCATTCATTAGTCAAGATGAACGGACATGCAACATGGTGATAGGCTTTAACTGTCCTCCATCACATTCCCTCTCATTACAAACACAGAGACAGTCAGACTGTCTCTTCCCCCTCCATGAATCCCTCCCTTCAGTCCTCCACCCACTTTACGATAGTCTTCACCAAAACCTGTTTTTTTTTTCCTTGCAGAAAAAGATTAAGTTTAGCCTGCTTCGCACTGGAAAAATACAGAAAAGTCTAGTTGAGCACAAAAGTTTAAGTACAATTTATCTCAATAATCTATGATTGTCCCTCCCTATTGAGTTCATCCTTCAGAAATATTATAAGTTCATCTCCAGGGAACTGCCACCAAAGGTATTTCACTACAGTCTCCTGACTGAGCGAGTACTCCAGGGGCAGCTCACAGCTAATGCTCTCTTCCCAGCTAAAGCCATCTATCACCAGCCAGAAGCAGTAGCTGATCGCTCGTAACACACACTTCACACTAATTCCCATCTATCAACAACGTAAAGCTGTAGCTACCTACTATTTACACCCACCAAACCCACACAGAGCCACTTTTCCTCCTCTGGTAGATTACCTCCCCCATTCCCCCAGAAATGTTGTCTCTTACTGTTCTGAGGTATCAAGGGAATCCCCAAGGAGAGATGGGATTTGACAGACCTAAATATTTTAACAGCTTTTAGGCAGAATAAAGCGTTTTCTTTCTTTTGCAATGAAGACATCAAGTATAGATATTTTGGGCTTTCAAAAACGGAAAAACTACATTACCAAATGTTTTATCTATATATCTATTGAGTTATGACTTCTTAAATACTGTACCTCCCCAGAAATCCACTTCTTTAGGTACAGAGTTCTAGTTCCAGGTTGGATCCCCTTTTGCTTCTAGACCTGTCTTAATTCTTTATGCCATTGCTGCAACAAGGTGTCTAAAACATTCCTGAAATCTTTTTGATACACATTAGGATCATAGCATCATGCAGTTGCTGCAGATGCTATCATATATAGATATGATGAAGACACGCTTTTATGTTGTTCTGAATGTTTCAGCAAAGATTTGAAGCTAATCGGAAAAGACATTGTTTTTCCAACCCATTATTGTTAAACTTTGCTGAGTGAATTTCTCAGTTTTTAGCTCGTGTGCTTCAAGGTTCAACGTGTTGTGCATTCAAAGATGGTATTCTGTTATTTAAGCTACTGCTGCTTTTCGGTCTTCTCGTACCAATCAGCACTATTCTTCTCTGACCCTTTACATCAACCAGGCATTTTTCTTCACATGACTGCAGCTCACTGGATATGTTTTCTTTTTCAAACCCTTCTGTAGAAATCAGAAAGCTGGTTGTGTGTGATAACCTAAGCAGGCCAGCAGTTTCTGAAATACTCAGACCAGCTCATCTGGCATCAACACATTCAAAGTTACTTAAATCCCCTTTTTTACTCATTCTGATGCCCGGTTTAAAGTTCAGAATGTTGTCTCCAACAGGCGAGACTAATAAAGTGGCCGGTGAATGTATGTAGGGTCACGTTTTCAAGAGCTGAAAAAAAGACAGCAAATCTACAAATCTTACAGGTTATGACTTCTGAAAAGCCTTCAGGGCGTTAAACTGAGGTATATCTTTCTCTGCACATTCAGCCTTTTCTCATAAACCCCCTTGGATGTAACAAGTAGCATTTGGTGGGGTTTCTGTGACAGGGTCCATATGTGTGACTAACGATCAAAGTGCCCAGGCCTATGCACATCCACCAGTCGCTCATTAGTCAGTGAGGTTGTTTGTTGCCATAGGTCCTCCTGATACCCCCTGGTAACAGGATAGACGTTATGGCTCCAAGCGCCAGGCCCCAACTCTCATTTTGGCTCCCCCTTCCCCCCTAAATCAGTTTACCAATCACTGCCTGACTGCATTCCATCGCTGCTGATGACTAGATAAACCACCAGGACCATTTGAATACAAGGCTTCCTTAGTATAAATGTGAAACGTTTCAGCAAACTGTGCTGATAACAATGTGCAACAGCCAACTTGTGGAGAGGGAGAACAATAATTATAATTTTGCCATGGTCCAAAAAGCTCAGTGCTTATCTCCAGTTTGCCTGCCGCACTCTGTTTACCAGATCGGTGCTTAAGTGTTTTGCTCCCTGCTGTTACTTTCAATTGCAGCTAAATCGATAACACATTTGAACAAGCAAAGTTTGTCGTATTATCCTGACAGAGTTATCATCCCCACAACAAACAACCTGCCCACACCTTGATTACCAACTGCTTGTGGTATGGTCCCGATGTGTTCATCAAAAGCCAAAGGGGCTCGAAGGGGGCTGCAATTAAAAACACAAAAAGGGGTATTAAAGTCACCTTGGAGGGGGGTAATTATACCCTCCTGCTCCCCACTTCTAAGCCCATTTAGGGTGAGTCTGAGCGGGGGAGACAGGGAACATGAATAGGAGTGGGCGAGGCGGGTCAAAGGGCTCCAGTTGGGAATGGCTTTTGAAGTTTCCCCATCACTAAGTGTTTCTGTTTCTTGCTTTATCAATGCGACCGTTTCATGCGGCTCCCCTATTGACGGCGCTGACAGCAGCGGCTCACTTAGCAGGGAGAACAGTGACTGAATGCACACCAGGGGAGGCTGGCTAATGTCTTTTATTAATGGCAAACAGTTTTAATTAGCCCACTGCCTTTTGTTCCTGTCCAATGCCTCGGCATTGAAACTTTACGCATCATCAGCTTAATTAACTGATTGGTGTAACTCCCTTCAAAGAAGGGTTTGGCTCCTGTGTTTAAAAGTTAAGCTAACAAAGTCTAATCCTGCCACCTTTACTTTCCAACCTGAGAAATTTTTCTTTCATACGCAATGTGGGTGCCCCTTGTTATTTTCCTCTTCTAGACTCTTCCCGTTGCTTTGTTAATAGGCTGTATTGATTCATTCCTATTGTTTAAGTCAGGATGCTTTCTATTAATCACGTCAGAGCTTCTGTAAATGTCGCAGCATGGAGGAGCGGCTGCTTTCCCTCTTTACAGATGATTTGTGGAACTGAGGCATGCAGCAAGTATTGTTTGCATCCGTGTCTGTCTCAGCCTGATACATTTAAGTGTGTGAATGTTTATGTCTGAGAGGGCGTGTGTGTGTGTGTGTGTGTGTGTGTGTGTGTTTTGCCTCTGTGCAGCTCAAAGGAATCTGGGAGTACATTTCAGCTGCGATAAGGTGGAGGATTAATGCCAATAAGGAACAGCTATGATAGCGGAGAGAGAATGTCAAGTGGTCAAGAATCTGGTAAAAAATACACTACAGACCATATCCGGCCTCTCTTCCTCCTCTCCTGCTATGAAATTCTTGATTTATTGGTAGGTTCTCCAGGAGCAGGAGTCTCTCTTCTTTAATCTCCCAGGTCTGCCTTTTTGCTTTCTACTAACCTCAATCCCCTCCTTTTATCCATTCATCCATCACCCTCCCATCTCTTTGCTCTATCACCCTCTGGAATGCTGGACCTCTGAGGCGAGGAGGCCACGATGCGGATCAAAGGTTGGACAGTTGTCAAATTAGCACCCAACTATCTTAAACACGGAAAGTCATAAGGAAACACTCCAAAATTTTCTCTTAACAAGGGAACATAAAACGATGGTCTCCAGGGTTATGTTCAAATGAATGAAGATATCCCTGAACAAAGACGGAGATGAGTAAACCGAAATGTGTGGGACCGTCTGATCGGCTCATCCAGGCCTGGATTACTGGGTGGAGCAGAGTCTGTGCTGCAGTCCATTCATCAGCACTAAACTTTGCTTAATACAGGGGCTTAGAGTGGACAACGAGGCTCAAATCAGGGACAAAGTAAAGTGTGAGACAGGCAGGCTGGAGTTTTTTTTTTCCTATTTCTATTGTCCTCACATCGAAAGCAGGCATTACTCCTATACACTACAGTTTCAGAGTTCAGAAAGAAAACACACTGAAGATGTTTAGGTGTTGCAAAACAGTGATTCAGAAGTAATAATAAAGATGGACACATCAGGATATTTCCATATGTTGCCTGATAAAAGGATTGAGCATTGAAGTCAGACTGTTTGGTGTTTCTGCTTGATTTCCTTTGGTAACTTTTGTCTATCCATTCATCCATCACTGCCGGCCATCCCCTCCCACTCTCTGTCCGTCTTTCATCACTCAATAAGCAAACCAGATCCTCATGTCAACCCCGTCCCCTCCCCCCCTCACCTCAAACCCACTGAACCAATCACAACCTGTCCTGGTGGTATTCCAAGTATGCGGCTCTGCGGCCCACCGTTTGCAGTGTGAAGAGAGTTTATGCCGAGCTTAAATGTCGTCCAATGAGCTTTTCCAACTCCTCCCCCTTAACATAATATTCCATCTTTTTGCTCTTTGTGGCCCTGTGTGACTTTTTGTCATCCATCTCAATCAGCTTTCTCCTGCCTGCCTGCCATTCAACCTTTGTCTGCTGACTGCATCATTGGTCATTCCAACGGCATTTCTGGCTGAACAGGCCAGGCTGCTTTTTGCCACCCAGTAAAATGACAAAGCTTCGAAGTGATTGGCCTCTTCTTTGGTACCGAGGCAGCTCAGACAAATGCACATGCTCTTTCCAACTGTCTCAATCTGACCCCAATGCTATTTGTACTTTATAAAAGGCTAGAGCAGAAAGGTCAGTCCTGACATAACATCTCTCAGGAGGCAAATATCCATACAACCATATTGTTGGATTGATGTCTGCAATGTAAATCTTTTCCTTTTTCTATAGGTTTTTCCTTATAAAAACAGTCTAAGATGGTAGCTTGATACAGCTTGAATCTTTTATTAGACATGCACAAATCAAACTGCTACTGGCCTTCAAGGTTTGATCTGCAGATTCTGATTTGTGTAAAAGTTGTTTTAATGCACCAATTAAATGCTGACAAAGAAAAGACAGTGTAGCAGGTTTTTGGATAGAGGTGCTAGTTTGCCATAATCAGATTTTTTTACTCATTTCGTGGTAATTTCACCCTTTCGCCACTTTCTTGCTATGTTTTTTGACTGCTTCAAAACAGTCAATACACTAATTTGTACCTTCCCAAGGGAACGTTTTGTACCTCCTTTGACAACAGACAATTTAAAGTGATTTTCAAAAATCCGGCACATAATCTCTCATTATGTGCATTAAATTGTGGTTATAAATCATTTGTAACAGCAGGAGGTTGCTCAGAGTTGTTTTGGCTTGATCAGGGGTCATATTTCATAAGTGTAGAGCGGCCCCATGAGCATCCAAAACAATAGAAAAAGGAAACATGGTGTAATTCAAGGTCTTTAGAAAATAATATATAATAAAGTTAAATTATAGGTGAGATTTGACCATTTTACAACAATCTCAACAATTCATGAAATTTGGTATCTAGCAGATTAGTTTGTTTTGCACCCAGATTTTCTAGGGGAAAAAAAAAAAAAACTGTCTCCCACAGGACATTTTGTGGTGACCATACCTCAATTCATACCCACTTCTGAAATTTTCATTTAGCCTACTATTTAGCATGAAAAAAAAACAAACACATTATACATTATAAAAATAAAATACAAAATGTTTCATTACACTTTAATTATGTTTCTATAATCATCTACAATTTATATTTCTACAATCACAGGCTTCCTTAGACATTTTGTCAATTATATACAATAAACATACAACTTTTAATCAATAAATGTTTAAATATTCTTCAATTATGTCTGTTTTATGTGCAAAGCAGAGTACATATGTTGACAATGTCAATGAAGATACAAAATGGCAAAGGGGTGAATTCACCAAATGTAGAAATAAACTGATATGCAAGAGTAAAGTATATTTTTACAAAATGGTTTTTACAACATGTAAGTAGGTTGGGATGAAATGTCAATATGCGGGTACGAAGTGATGCAAATTGAGCCAAAGCAGAACATGCTTTTTGTTAGTTACAGACATTTAAACGTTTTCAGTATTGACAGGTTTAAAGAACTGGGGAAAAAATATTTTTCCATGATTTCATTGATGTATTTATAAATTTTAAGAAAATGTCTTACATTTTTTTACATCTTACAGGCAGCATTCAGTTGTAGTAACGGTTGTAGTAAGGTTATGACTGTCCTTGTACAGGACCAAATAAATGTGAGACAGAAGCTTAAGTTACAAAATAGTCCTTATGTACCTAATAAACAAACACAATGTTATGTTTCGCTGATATCTGACTCTTTTTGTCAAACTGTTCCTCATTCCAAATGAATCATAAAGAAATGCAGCTGTAACTGAGATTTTTCTTCCAGGATTCTTGAAAATCAATGCAAAGCGGTTAAGGAAGAAGGAAAGTCTTATGCGTAGATAAGGAAGAGGAATCAGGAAAGGAAAGGGTGCAAGAAAACAAGTGGAGGGGTTTATGGCGGTAAGACTACGGATCACAGGTGAATCGAAACTAAAATGTAATCAGGATAATCACTGTGGTTGAACAAATCTGACATAAAACAATTAAACTCATTAATCTAAATACTCTCACCCTTGAGACATTTCTCATGAAAAGGCCTGGGAAGTTTAACCAACTGCATTCAGACTTTTGTGTTGCGTGTGTTGGTTTGTGAGAAACGTATTGTTTATTGTGTAGACAGGATACACAGTTTTCCCGGGAAAACACATTAACCGGAAGCTCAGCACTACAGAGGAGACAACGTGCAGACTCTGGCAGTGGCGACACGACAGCACGCCTGCAGGAAGTTTAAACCCTTTGGCCTGATTAGTTATGTGGTGCAGTCAATAAAATTCGTCCTTCCTACCTCTGACACTGCAGGAAAGAGTTGGAATAGGATAGGGAGGAACAACAGAAGACATGATTACTGTCCACTTGACGACTTCCCTGAGCATTTTCTCCAGATTGAGTTTACCAGAGAGATTACAAAACTAGATTAAGAGCAGTAGGAGGGGGAGAGGGGGCAGACAGAGATGGATCGACTTAGGAATTTTCTGAAGAGAATGCTGACCAGCAAGGGGGGAGGGTATGGGGCCAGATCAGAAACTGAGGTGGAAAACCTGGATGCTTTTTTTCCCAGGGAAGGTACTCTGGGTCAAATTACTCGGAATTGAAAACTTCATCTTTCTTCGCCAAATGGGAAAACCCAATCTTATCTGTAATCTCTAAATAACACACAAATACACATACAGAAGCAGAACCAAAGCCTAACATTATTACCAAACATTATACTTGATTTTCAGTGGATTTCTGGTTCCAGTGGTTCAGAAAGACTCAAGAGGGGACACCCACATATAAACATGGAGGTGAAAAGGAAGAGTCCAAAAAAGAGACTCAAGTGGCTTTTGATGAGAAGGTATAAGAAGGAAGCTTAAAGGGAAATGGCTGAGAGCAAAAAAAATGTGTGAAGAAAAAGGGCAAAGAACCTTGGTGCCAAGAACGATAAAAAATTCCACACCTCTTAGCATGCTTCCCTCTTTCCCAATCCTTTCTCTGAGAACCAGAGTTCGAGGTGAGGAAATAATAGTCTGAAAGGGGCAGTTTGTAAAGTTGAGATAAAAGCTGGCCACAAATGATCAAATGGCGAGTGAAAAAACATGAAGGGGGAAGAGTGAGCGTTTCCCAGAGGTAGAGCGGCGGCCTAAGTGGCAGAGTGGCATTCAGGGACCACTGCCGTGACAGAATGACTGACAGAATGATAGAGGCTGTGCCACTTCATCACACGGTGAACTCTGACCCTTGATCGGTCACACCAGTTACTATTCTCTTTCTATGGCCCACTGTGAAGACCATTTCCCAATTTGTATGGGATGCATCACAAAACAGCCACATTAACTGCTTAAAGCGAGCAGGAAGGTCCTTCATGGGGCTGAAACGTACCAGAAATAACTGCAATATTGAAGCCAGGCATGGACTTAACTAAAAATACCACCGTTTCACTGAATCTCTCGGTTTACAGAAGAGGTTTAATTATAAGGTATAGAACAATCTAATGCTTTCATTTAAAACCAGAACGGAAGTTATTCCTCCTACTGCAAAATTTTTATAGCAAGACAATTCTAATAATCTTTTGTTTTCTCCAACATTTATTTATTATTTGGATTTTGACAGAGAGAGGAGGAAAACATTTAAGGGAACAATTTAATAGTTTTCAAGTAAGTCTGGTAATTACACAGAAAATATATCTTCATTCCAGTCTGCAGTTTACAGAGTATAACATGCTGATATTAGCCGGTTATTTAGGTTGTTTTTTTCGCCCCTGGAAATATTCTCTAACAGTCAAATTTGTTTTTTCTACTGAATGAGGGAAAAGTGTGGATGCCTTCTTTCTCAGTAACAAGTGGGGGAGGGGTGTCACTGCTTTAATTTGTGCTCCATACAGTTGGAGAAAACTAGGAAACAATTCTTCCCAACATGTTTGAGACATTTCTGTGATTTATTAAGGCTGTGAGAGAGAGCAAGACTTTCGGTGGGTAACAAGAAGGTTCAATAGAATAAAGCCAAATTGGCTCTATTTTATCATTTGAAGATTGTAATCCATTTCTGGCAAGGAATATGTTGGAAATGCTGGAAGCCTTTTGGCAGCATTTTCAGAAATCTCATTGTTTACATCAGTATTTATGTTCTAAACATATAAATAAAACAGTTTTTTCTAACACTAGCTGTGGTAACCACACTGTTCATAAGCATAAGACCGTTTACAATTGAAAATCTGTAATCACTGTTATTGCTTTGAAGTGACAAAAATTGGTATTGGCAGTTTAAGGTTTTACAAAGAAAAGAGATAAGATATCAGCAACAAAATTCAGATCCATGCATCTCAAGTTGACTTGAGACCGTATGTTGTTTGAAACCTTGGTATACCTTGATTCCCTGTACCTGACAGAAGCAAATTAATCCTTCATGCTACAATAGAACTATATGTAAATACAGGAAGGCATGTCAATATTCAGATATAGAGCAGATTAACTTAAAAATGTAGGGGCTATGGTAAAAAATGAATCAGTGCATGAATGAGTAAAGAAACAGTTAAAAAGTCACAGAGCTAAGCTGAGAAGGGAACCCTGCCAAAAAGAAGGAGGGGGGAAGGTGGTTCAGAGAGGAGCTGACAGGTACAAAGCAAAAAAAGGAGAGGGGGAGTTAAGTTGGTGGTCTTCTCATGCTCTTCCAGCAGGGAAAAACGGTAAAAAGTGGACAAAGGAAGCCGTGAAAAAGCAAATTACCCCAGATTTGGAGTTTTAGGGCTCACAGGGCTCCTGGGAGGATGTTAACCTTCACAACCGCGTGGCACATATGTGTGCATGGCCGAGTTAATGTGTATGAGAAAGCGTGAGTCACGGTATGAGTAAGCTTCTGCACAAGGACACTCCCTTTTACAAAAAAACACGCAGAACCACGCTGATAGGGAGAACCTATTTTCCACTTTCTGGGAATCAAAGCTGATTAAGCTGTTGCTAATCTGAAACAAAAGCTGGATAACATAGGAAAAGTGTTGAAACGCAAACAGATTTAAGTAACACTGAAACAAAGTAGTCATTAAAAGTTCAAGCAGGCTTGACCTTGGAAGTCAGCAGGCCCCAAGGCGCGATCGCAAAACAGGGAAAACAGTGCATATGCATGAGTGTGTCCTGCTGAACAAACAAGCTGTGAAAAAGGATATGAGCCTGAGCCACATGGACCAAAATAATCAATCTCAGATCAATTTGATTAACAACAGGGGGTGGGGGTGGGTCAGAAGAAGGACCACAAGGGAGAAATGATGAACAGCTACTAGGAGATTAAATGATAAAAACATACTGAATGAAAACAGTTCATAAAACTCTGCTTGGGATTAAGACTAGCATAAAATAAAGAAGAGACATTCAGCACAGTCATTTGGATAAAAACAGCAAGTGCAAATAAAACGGATTACCAGTTTGGACGCAAGTACCGCAGCTGTTGTTGCACAGCAGGAGCCCACCAACATTAAAAAAGCCCTCTCCATCTGGGACTTTGACTTTTCTCTGATTTTCAGAGAAAAGCTTTGCTGCTGTAATTATGGACTTTCTGAGAACATTAAATGATGTAGTTTTATTCTTCATGGGGAGAAAGTTGGTTGTGGGAGAACATTTGGTGTTTGCAGAGAGAGAACGTGATTGATTTAGACCGCGTCAGTTGGTGTGATTGAGTGATTGTCTGTCAGGAGTCTCTGTTTGGCCGCCCATGTGTGTCACTATGTGTGCGTCAGTGTGCAGAACTTTGGTTGTGGTTTCGCGAACCTGACCTTCTGCAGACAGTTTCACCCCAGACATCATCAACTATAATTTTAATTGACCTCCCTTACTTATTCCAAATGGCTGCCCCTAACCCCAACGATTTGAGCTCCAATTTTCGCCTCCCGGAGCAATCCATCTCTCTCCCACGTAGTGTGACCTACTGAGCAGGCTTCATGTTACCTCTTCTGTCTCTGTCGTGCACCATTATTGCTGGTCCTGCCACCTGAAATATAAACGCCCTCCTGTCTTCCTGACTGCCCCATTGAAGCCAGTGTAAAATATGTTCCTTGATTTAAGAGACACAGCAACCTCGCAACTCCATGCAGAGGTTAGGCCTCAGTGTCAGATGGGGAGGATATTGCAACAGATATTTCAACACACTCTGCTGTGAGTCAAGACTGTACAAATCATGGAAATGTTTATGAGCTGAAAGGATATTATTCCATGAATAAAAAATATATGAAAGAGATTCTTTTTTGTTGCATTTGCATAAAAGATGCCATCTAGTGGTGTATTTTTATTCAGTAACAAATGGAAATGAACAAGAAGTATAGCTTTACACTACAGTTAATCTTCTCATGTACATATTTTCTTCTAGAGATGCACTGATCAGGGTTTTTCTGTCTGGTTATGATGTCCAGTTTCTTGACGTATGAACAGGCTAATTCCAATTTTGACCGATTCCAACTGTAACACATTTAATAAATTAGCAGTAGGTTCTGTGTTAGCAAGAGTAGAGAAATTAGGAAACTGACAGATTTTTACTGTTTATACATCAGACTATGAGCAGCTAATTCCAGTAGTATTAAAGTATGCAGTTGTAATTAATAGGGGAAAACAGATTTATTTGTATTTAACCTGCAAATCAACAGTCATAGGCAATCAATGGAAATTTGTCATATTCCCATCTCTGACCAATTGATTGGTGTATCTGTTTCTTAATGAATTATAGAGACAAACAGTCATAGAAGTACTCAAATCTCACATATAATTTAATTCTATTGTATATTATATTCTCAAGATGTTATATTACACCCTGTTCTAATTGATTGGGATCCTGAACCCCGTCTGGACCAGTTACATTAAGCTGAAGTTTGACTTGGATGGCCCTCGAAGCCGGAAGAAACTGTAACAATGACAATGATTATCTTTAGAACTTTGACTGGAACAAATCTGTTTTTATTCCTGTTGGATTATTTTTTTAATCTGATTCGTTTTAGCAACTTTTTAGCACAAACTGAGTAAATGCCTACATCTGCTTGTATCACCTTAAACCTTAGTTACATAACTTGCCAGTACAGTGACACTGCACGAAGTGTAAACTCCAAGTACTTAGCTTAAGTAAACTTCTCTCTTTTTGACTGCCGAGCGATGGGATTTGATTCCTTATTTTTTCCTCCTGGTGTTGACAGGAATGATGGAGACTGTACAGGCTGGACAAATGCATTCAGTGGGGAGGCTAACTGGATGGATTGGGCCCATTATAGGGGGATCATGTTAGGAGAAGGAAGTGATTGATGCAGGAAAATTATTGGGACTTGAAAAGTATCTTTACAGAGCGCATTATCCAGGCCATTTAGGTTTCTTTTATGGCTTCAAATTATTGCTTAGAATTCTTGATGATGAAATCTGTCTATTGTCAGTCAGCCCCAGCCCTCTTCACAAACTACTTCCATGTGTAATATTTAGAAATGCACCAAAAATTTGGCCAGAGATTGGAATTGGTCAATTTCCCTTGAGCGGCTCTGATTGATGATTGATGAGACAACTACTAAAAAAAATCAGATTTTTTTCCTATTCATTAAGTGTATCAGAACTGCTAAAAGTACTACCAAGTCAATCATGGAACATGTAGCACATTTCTACATTTAAATGTTGTAGTTGTTAGGAAGAAAATCTAAATTGTTTAAAATTGGAAAGTCAGGAAAAACCACAATTAAGTATTAATCAGGAAAAGCCTGAATTGGGCATTTGGATTACTTCTGTTACTGGATTTTCCTTAAAATTCATGCAGATTTTCCTAAAATTCATGCAGCATTCTCTAAAGCAAGTTAAATGATTTGCCGCAGCTGTACATAACAGTAGTAAGCACCTCTGAAGGCATACTTGATAAAAGTATACGTAAAAAATAAGGAGAAAAAAAAAACACACGCATGTGAAATAACTCCAATAAGCTGCTCTATTCCTTAAGTGATGTCATCAGAGACGTGTTTGTGGAAACATATTTTGGGAGGGTATATTTTAGCTTGATTAATCACGATTTACAACAAAAAAGCAAAAGAAAATGAGAGAAATGACCATTCTATGTTGTTCAATGGGTGACAAACTGTGTAAAGTGAGTTGGACTGACTTTACAGAAAAGTCTGAATAATGGCTTTAAATCCATGCAGCTTTCTTTAAATCCCTTAATTTAACTCAGCCTTACTTCCATTTAAAAGCAGGAAATGCTTAACAACTCCGCTTTCAGTTTACAAAGATGTATACACAATGTTGGTAATTCTACAGCACATGCACACCCAGATTGCAATCGGATTAAATGAGAACAGGTTGGGCCATGACCTACAGATAAACAGCCCTATAATAATAACAGAGCACGAAGGAAAGTGCCGTAAAGTGGGGGAGGAAGGGAGGGAGGAGAAACACTCCCAACTGTCTGGCATTATCATGTCAACAGCAGCCAGTTGCCTCCATCCCAATCTCATCAAAACAACAAATACAGGAGGCTTGTTGCAATTATTCATGCATGCATCCGAACACTGACCATCAAGAATTATAAACTCAGAATTAAGGTGAAAACAGATGGTTCTCTATTTTTAAGCATGGAAATTAAAGCATATATTTACTTTGGGTTGGTGCTGTTCCAGTAGACGCTGTGCCGCTCCGCTGAGGAAAACCAGGCGCAGAAGCTCACAACTAAACCCGCAATCCAAATTAAATCCATGCTGGAGAGAAGAGGCGGAGGCGCGCAGAGACACACGGAACTCAACTAGCCAACTGTGCAAAAACTAAAAACCATGCAGAAAAACAAAAACACTAAACTGATAGTGAAGTGCACATCCACGCACCTAGAGGCTGCAGGCTAATGAGAAACGCTTCCTGTAAATCTGATGGAAGAGTTGGAAAGAAGTGAGAATGAACTCTGAGTGAACAAGTGAACTCAACAAATCCGTAGTGAATGAGAGGATGAGCTCCGTGGAGGCTGCTTTTGTAAAACACCCACAGCAGCAGGACACGCCCTCCGTGGGACAGCAGACCAATCAGAGAGTTGTCCGATAAATGGTCCGCTTTAAAGGTTTGAACCAGCATTGAGAAAAGGGCATCTGGACAAAAACAAAACTTTTGTTAAATCATTTGGACACATTTAATATAATCCTATAATTATAGTTGAAGTTCTGTTCATTCACACTAAAATGTAACTGCAGCACTTATGCACTGCAAGTAGTGCATAATTGTGAAGTACTTTATAAGTAAGAACTGAAAAGTCACAATCTCTCTCTCTCTCTCTATATATATATATACACTGCTCAAAAAAATAAAGGGATCACTCAAATAACACATCCTAGATCTGAATGAATGAAATATTCTCAATGAATACTTTGTTCTGTACAAAGTTGAATGTGCTGACAACAAAATCACACAAAAATCATCAATGGAAATCAAATTTATTAACCAATGGAGGCCTGGATTTGGAGTCACACACAAAATTAAAGTGGAAAAACACACTAGAGGCTGATCCAACTTTGATGTAATGTCCTTAAAACAAGTCAAAATGAGGCTCAGTATTGTGTGTGGCCTCCACGTGTCTGTATGACCTCCCTACAACGCCTGGGCATGCTCCTGATGAGACGGAGGATGGTCTCGTGAGGGATCTCCTCCCAGACCTGGACTAAAGCATCCACCAACTCCTGGACAGTCTGTGGTGCAACGTGACGTTGGTGGATGGAGCGAGACATGATGTCCCAGATGTGTTCAAGCGGATCCAGGTCTGGGGAACAGGTGGGCCAGTCCATAGCTTCAATGTCTTCATCTTGCAGGAACTGCTGACACACTCCAGCCACATGAGGTCTAGCATTGTCCTGCATTAGGAGGAACCCAGGACCAACCACACCAGCATATGGTCTCACAAGGTGTCTGAGGATCTCATCTCGGTACCTAATGGCAGTCAGGCTACCTCTGGCGAGCACATGGAGGGCCCTGCGACCCTCCAAAGAAATGCCACCCCACACCATTACTGACCCACTGCCAAACCGGTCATGCTGAAGGATGTTGCAGGCAGCAGATCGCTTTCCATGGTGTCTCCAGACTCTGTCATATCTGTCACATGTGCTCAGTGTGAACCTGCTTTCATCTGTGAAGAGCACAGGGAGCCAGTGGTGAATTTGCCAATCCTGGTATTCTCTGGTAAATGCCAAGCGTCCTGCACGGTGTTGGGCTGTGAGCACAACCCCCATTTGTGGACGTCGGGCCCTCATACCATCCTCATGGAGTCGGTTTCTAACCGTTTGTGCAGACACATGCACATTTGTGGCCTGCTGGAGGTCATTTTGCAGTGCTCTGGCAGTGCTCCTCCTGTTCCTCCTTGTACAAAGGTGGAGGTAGCGGTTCTGCTGCTGGGTTGTTGCCCTCCTACGGCCTCCTCCACATCTCCTGGTGTACTGGCCTGTCTCCTGGTAGCGCCTCCAGGCACTGGACATTAGGCTGACAGACACAGCAAACCTTCTTGCCACAACTCGCATTGATGTGCCATCCTGGATGAGCTGCACTACCTGAGCCACTTGTGTGGGTTGTAGAGTCCGTCTCATGCTACCAGGAGTGTGAAAGCACCACCAACATTCATCAGCCAGAAAGCATAGGTACTGAGAAGTGGTCTGTGGTCCCCACCTGCAGAACCACTCCTTTATTGAGTGTGTCTTGCTAATCACCAAAGTTTCCCCCTGTTGTCTATTCCATTTGCACAACAGCTGTGAAATTGATTGTCAGTGTTGCTTCCTAAATGGACAGTTTGATTTCACAGAAGTTTGATTTACTTGGATTTATATTGTGTTGTTTAAGTGTTCCCTTTATTTTTTTCAGCAGTGTATATTTGAAAGCATGCATTTCATGGCACGTTGGGTATGCATACCATATCTATGTTTGTCATGTATATTTCTACTCAATGGGCCGGTTGTATGTTTTTATGTGGTCATAAGGGTTTGCTTTGTTTTTAATCTGTAAAACCATTTGCTATTTGTATAAAGTTATATAAATAAAATGATAGATTCTGTCCTCTCTTTACTTTTCCCCACAGAAAGTACTTCTGGTCCAGTAATTCTATGTTTATCTGTATCTGTTTGTTGTGAAGAGTAACTGATTAAGCAGCTGCTGCCTGTAACTCTGTTCACTCTTTAGCTTTCCTATTAACGGTAATATCTGGGCCAGTGCTTCTGGGTTTTGTCTGATTCTGTTAGTTTCTGCTAGTTAAAAGTTACTGTTTCCTTTCCACTGTCCCCACATGCTTGCTCAAGATGAGGAATGGCTAATAAAGTAAGAGGGCCATCCTTAGATAGAAGACCATTTTTACCTGCTGTCATTAAACAATTAACAGAATCTGAATGTACTGTATGATCAAACAGGACTGTACATAATCAAATCTGCGCTACAAGTGGATTGTATTTGAACTATGTGCAATAATATTTATTTTGGGAAGTAATTAGTTATATTTACTCAGTTACATTTACCTAAGAAACTCTCTGAAAAATGTACTTCTAGGACTATTTATACTTACCTTTATATACTTTTTACTTCTACTTGAGTAATATTGTTATGAAGTATCACTGGCGTTACTTGGGTAAAATATCCGGCTACTCTACCCATTGCGAGTAACTTTGATGAATGAAGAACAAGAAAGTTTAAACCAAAAATGCACCAGACACAGAAACACACTTACAGTTTGTGTAGAAGTTATTGTTTTAATGTTATTTTCTATCTGCTGAAACTGCTTTGTCATTCGGATGTCAAGCAAAGTTACAGTAAGCAATAGATGGAAGTACTTTACCCTGTTCAATTGATTTAAGTATTGTTTTTAAGTTTTAAGTTGGAAAAAACGTTTTCTGTCTGAATTTGTTATGTTGTAATTAAGTTATTTATTCAGGTACATCTTTTTTTATTTTAGTCTTTAAAATACCAGAATTTGCACCTAACTTCATATTTTTATCTGTCTGATTACATCACTTTTAAATATTACACCAGATATATATTCAGTTACTGAGTACTTGAGTAGTCGTTTTACCAAAAATGTTCTTCAGTCATTTCCTGGATGCTTACTTTTTTTCTTTTACTTTGATAAAAATATATTGAAGTAGTACTATTCTTACTTGAGTATACTTTTTGGTTACTCTACCCTCTTGTGGCTCCGTATGGATATATTAAATTCAACTGAATTTCACTGAGGTGCAACATGTTGAAGCTTTAGTTTATATCTACTTTAATGCGAATTCCTCCTGTGGAGAGACTATAACATTAACAATATAAACCTGCTTACCAGAGCAATTAAAATCAGTTTAATCGTTACCATAATTGTTGATTACTTTCTCCTCCTCACGCATTAGAAAGGGTATGCATAGATAATGTCAAAGATAATTCTTACACTTCATTACACTGTTCACAACACACCAAGCCATTCCAGTTATTGAACTTTGACACATTCAGAGTGTGATGTTTTCCCCCCCGAGTCCATGTCAGTCACTGAAGTGCACCGCCCATGCTTGAATAGTGGTTGGGCAACATGTAGCATGTCGTTTGCACAGTGACTTCATTAACTTAAGGTGCATTTTTGTCCTGCAGGTTTTAAGTGACACCTCCAAGTAATGACAGTCATCAGCGGCGCCTGTTGTTGTTCTGCTGCCTGATTTACAGGGAGATAAAATCTTACCTAACTTAAATTAAAGCTGACCAAAACTCAAAGTCTGGGTGGTTTAATATATGAATATATATTTTCAGCTTTTAGATATAATTGAATCAACTTAATTTTCTGTACCATTGAATAAATAATCTAGACAGGGAACTGCTTGTTCATTGAAGTGCACTGCTTTGCCCGCAGGGTGTTTTCAAGCCTACTTCTGCACTCTGTTTGCAGCTTGTTCAGCAGCCTAACTTTTAAAGGTATCACAGTAAACAACAGAAACTGAAAATGCAGCTTTACACATTTGCAGGACCGACCCGCAGGGAGATCTAAAGGATGACATATAGGAGAGATTGTGCAAACAATTGTCAAGAAAGGTTGAATGATATGGTACTGATGTAATGTAAACGTAGTAGATAATAAGAAAAAAAAAATATTTGAAATAAAGAAATGCAAAAATATTCATGCTCCTTAAAGTCTTTATTTTTTCTTTATTTTTACATTTTTTGAAGTTACAACTACAAATTTCAAAATAATTTTATTTGTTTTATGTGATAGACCAACACAAAGTAATGCAGTAAAGTTGAAAGAAAATGATACAGTCTTCAACATTTTTATAATTAAAAACTTTAAAACTACGCTGTTCATTGATATTCAGGCCTTTTTACTCCGATACCTCTAAATAAAATCCAGTGTAGCCAGAATTCACTTACTCAGTAGTGTTGGGACCCAGCCATGAGTTACAACATTAAAGGCCAGTAAGAACTTTTCTGAAACTTTCAAAATAAATCGCATTAACCTACTTCCAGCACAGCCAGGAACAGGAACAAGAGAAGCAACACCGGACTTCCTGTGACGTCACTTTTTGAATTAAAACCCCGCGTTCCAACAAACAGACCTCCACCGCTGGGGACCTTCCACTCAGGTCCCCAGCGGAGCTGGAAGGAGAGTCCGCGAGCTAATGTCTTTTTGCAGGCAAACAGACATAACTCTTCAAACTGGATCCAGAGTGACTACAATCACATGCAACAAAGTTAAGCGTCGTACACGCTTATGCATTTCAACCCTTTTATTAGTGGTATTTTAAAGGTATGTGCTTGATTCTGTTAACCAGCTATAAGTTTCTTTTGTTAGCTCCAACCGCTAACAGCTGAGAACGTGTTCGCCCACTTTATGAGTCAGCTGAAGATCATTTACCCAGAAAGGATGTTTCCAATATAGGAAGTATACCAATTTTTGATGTTTTATGTTTCACTGTTTGTTTGTAGATATTGTCAACATTATGTTGTGCTATTTTAAATGATTATTACTTTAATTTTTAGAGGTACTTTTAAAAAAAAAACAAAAGCCCATCTACGGACAAGTGCTGCGAATTAGCTGTTGCTATTGCACTATGATGCAAACATGGGACTGCTGTTTTGTTCAGTTGGTCTATGTCAATGTGTGTCTGTCCCTATCAAATAAACTTAAATAAATAAATAAATAAGTAACATTTCCCTAAATATTATTTTACTAAACGTGATAACTAATTAAACACCATTAAGACCCATTTATCCAAAAGGTTTGTTCTTATTGAAAACAAAATTTCCTTAAATATTATTTTACTATTTTCTTTATTTCTTTAAATAATATTTTAATAAATACAGGTGATATTTGTCATCCAGAAGGTTGGTTTTATTCAGCAAATCATTCTTTAAAATGGTATTTTATTAAAATAATGTTTTATTTGATCTTGCATTAATCCAGATTGAAATGGGTTTAAAGGTATACCAATTATTGCCCAAGTTAGTTCCAAGACTAACTTAACTTAATTTCCAGATTCTTCAAGATAATCATCAGTGTTTAAACAACATTGTTGTTGATGCAACATTACCATGCAATAACATTGCATGGTAATGTTGCATCACTTTATTGGTCATGGTTTTCAACCACCTTTGATTCACTTGTTTATATTGTACATAGCCCATTAGTCTTCCTTATTCTTTCATTCTGCTTGGTAGTTTAGTTGGTTTGTTTTAGCATAGTAAAGAGTTTGTTGATTGAAATTTGTTTGACTTAAGTTGACTTATTTTTGTTAATAAATTCTTGTGTTATAAGAAATTATGTGAATTCATTTTGTGCGTGTTTTGCTGTTCAATAATGTCAGACCTCGGCTCATCCCTTTCAATTTTGTCCTAATACCACCGCCTTATTGGGCTCGTATTCACAGGACAACCCTTAACAGACCGAAATATTATTTAATAAAATATTAAAGTATTTATATTAAATATATTCATAATCACAACAATAGAGTCCTCCCAGACAGGCCAGGGAGAAAGTTTAAAGCCAAGATAGGTTGTTAAACAACTAAACTAATAGTCTCGCACTCTACAAATCTGGCCTTTATGGAGGGGTGGTAAGAAGAAAGCAAGTGTTCAAAGAAAGATGTTTGGCACAAGCCATGCAGGTGACAGATAGAAATAAATAAAAAAGGGTGCTTTGGTCAAATAAGACCAACAGTTTTTCCCCACATGCGAAATGCTTGAGTGACGTCCTGAACACTCTTCTCCACTATGAAATATGGTGGTGTGAGTTTTATGCTGTGGGGATGCTTTTCTACTGCAGGGACAGGAAAGCTAGTCAGGGTTTATCTGAAGATGGATGGAGCTAAATTCAGTGCCATTCTACAAGAAACTTAGAGGCTGCAAAACACTCAAGACTGGGGAGGAGCTTCATCTTCCAAACATAAAGCCGGAGCTACAATGGAATGGTTTACATAGATTAAATAATATTCATGTGGTAAAACGGACTAGTGAAAGTCCAGACCTGGATTTTATTTAGGTGTTTACTAATGCAAAATGCTCTTTACAGATTGTATTTGTAAAAAAATGTTGTAACCCCTGTGTAATTTTCTTCTTATTCTTCACAAACATGCAGGGATTTGCTTTGGTCTCTACATAGAATCCTAAAAATACATAAAAACCTGTGGTGGTGATGTGACAACATGGAAAAAAGTGGGTATGAATACTTTCACAAGGCTCTATAAATCAACCTGGAGGTGAGTTTTTCAAGTTTTTCTCAAACAAATCTCATACTTTGGCCAGTTTAGAAGGCATCAGCTTGTCGTTTCAGAAGATAATTAAACTGTCAGCTTAGCTATCGATACAAATCAGTTATTAATCATACAGTTTAATTGTCTCAGTGCAGTTACATCAACCAGTTTGGAGTTTCCAGCGGATTAAAAGCTCCCATAGTACCTGTCAGCCTCTCCTGTTAACTCCTGTTTGAATCTTTGCTCGCTTGTCCTGATCTTTCAATGATCTCCTCCATGAACCCACCCATCTACCCACTCACTCTTTTATTACTGGCTTTCTGTAGCAAAAGTCTCCGACTCAAGCTCTTTGCACTCCACAGATAATACATTCTGCGTTCAGCGGCGGTGAGTGCTCGCCAGCAAAGGCAATCTGCATTTTAAAATTCTGTCCAAGCTGACAAACCATTACAGGTCTAACAGTGCAAATACAGAAAGGCATATATGCTCGGTAATTGTGCACCATTCTGTGTCAAGCAGGTCATCAAAAAAGGCAGTGTTTTGTATTCATGAAGAGCGCTCATCATCCTCCTGCTGGATCAATGTTTCAGAATTCAATTGTTTTTTCTGGCTCCGTATCCATAGATAAGGGGGCTGAGAGGGATCGCCAGCATAATTGTCATTTGCATTGCAATGAAAACCTGTGGTGGGGGAAAAAAAGAAGCTTTCAGCATGTCAAAACTTCAAAAGGAGAGGACCCTTAACTTCATCCAAAACCTGAATTTCTGAATGACTAAACAGATGTAGTTGAAGAGAACTGCCGCCATGTCCAGATATGGGCAATCACACAAGTATGGATCCCTTCAGGCAAACACACACACACCCTCATAAACACAACCTTTTTCACCTCAATTCCTGGCAGAATCTGCACCGAGCCTTCTCTGCGGCATGAAAACAAGATACAGGAAAATGATAGGGACAGCTATTTCGTCTCGGCATGAGAACATGAAGATCCATATTTTTTTTTTTTTCCAACCCTTTTAACCAAAGTAATTAAGTGACGTCATAGGAACGCATTCTCTGTGATCCTGAACAGATGAACCAGAACATACAATGATAATTTTCCCCCTCGGAGTTTGATAAAACATCCACTGTCACAGGCAGTGGATTCAGCGGCTGATCTGAGAACGTTGCTGCATGATTCTGACTAATTTGCTGATGTTCACTTCCCTCAGTCCAGATTCAAATAAAGACTGTCACCAATTTATTCTTGCAGCTCAACCATCAGAGCATTTGGTGCCTTTTGCTGTGAATACAAATGAGAGGTTTAATGGCAGATCATTATCATGTTCCCCTCCCCTAAAACAAAACACTGTCTATTTGCATAAGTGGACCCGGTTGGTGTGAATCATGAAGAAGCCCAGCGGTGCTCGGTCCAGTGTGTGTCTCCTTACATTAGCCTCTTTGAGCCCCATTGTTAGTCAATGCAGCTCCTCTGCTGTAGTTGTTCTCAACCTGAGAGCTTTTTCTTTGCAAACAATGCAAGTGAAGTGTTTCCTGTAATTATTATCACGATCTAGCTTCTCTTTTCAGATGAAGACTCATACAGTTAACAGTGTTCACTGCTTTCTTCATAGGTTTCCTGTAAAAAAACAAGTCATTTCTTGCTTTAATTTAAAGGACGGTCAATAACAAGGTGAAGCAATTTCAAAGGCAATCAGTAGGTAACATTTATAATTACTGTAAAGAGATGAATCGGTAAGCATTGCCTCCTAATTAGCTGTGGTTAATTATGATTATATAGACCTATATTTAATGTTTTCAGCAGTGTGTTAACTCAGTTCACAGGCAAAACAGTAAATGGTTGATTCAACATTTACACAACAGTCTAGATGTATCTGGGGGCTGGCTGTACAGTGCAATACGAAGGTCTTCTCACCTACTAAAACGTTTTTACATTTGTCACATTACAGCCACAAACTGCAATGTATATTAATTGGATTTTATGAGGCAGACCAACACAAAATAGCACATAATTGTGAACAGGAAGGAAAATGACAAATGGTTTTCACAACTGCTTACAAATAATAACCTGAAAAGTGTGGCATGCATTTGTATTCAGTCCCTCTGAGATGATTCTTTGTAGAACCATGTTTCGCCTTTACTGCTGTGAGTATTTTGTAAAATAGCTCTAGCTCAGTCAGAGCATCTGTGAATAGTAATAAGCAAGTTTTGCTGCATATTCTCAATTAAGGTTCTAACTTTGATTTGGTCTTAATTATTTTTCAGCCTCTAACAAGCTTCCTTTTCTAGTATTTAATTCCCTCCACCATCCTATCAGCTCTGACAAACGGTGAAGAAAGGCATCCCCACAGCATGATGCTGCCACCACCAAGTTTCATTGTGGGAATGGTGTGTTTAGGGTGATGGGCAGCTTTATATATCTATCTATCACTAATAGCAAGTTGTATAGGGCACCAGAAAGTATGTGGTCTCTTCTGACCAGAGCATCTTAATAAAAATGTTTGCTGTTTAATCAACATCATTTGTTCTCTACATGGCTTGTAAACTCAAGTGGACCTTTTTGTGGCTTTCTTTACTCTTAATTGCTCTTAGGTATGATTCTGGACAAGCCGCCACTTATGTTACACTCCCTAACAAGGTGGCACAGAGTGTAACACAAAAAAAGAAAAAGAAAACTGTTAACCAAAGAGAGAATGTCCGTAGAAAAATAAGTATTTATTTTACATTTAAAGGCAAGCCAACAGACATCAAAGATGCAAACAAACAGAGAGCTTTAAGCTTCAGGGTCTCCCAGGCCAAAACAACAAACAAAAAACCCCTTCTAACTAAAAAAAAAAAAGACTCTCTCTACCTGGAAACCAAAAAGATACAAATTCAGCGCTCCCTGTCTAACCAAAAAACTGAAGAAAAATGGCTTTAACAAAAATGGCAGAGAACCACTACCAGCTTCCTCTGTAAACAAACACTTGCTTTGTAGTTTTACACACTAACTCACAGAACACACCAAGCAGCACAGATCTACACCATTACATTTCTTTCAAACGAGATCACTTCAGATCAAGGCTCAGGCAAAACGGGGGATCTGGCACTTTGGGAGTGCACTCTTTATGCAGTGGCTGAGGAGCTGCAACTTATTCCCCTCGGGGATCAATAAAGTATCTTTGAATTGAATTGAATTGATCTCAGCTGTGGTAAGGGACCTGAAACAGAGCAGAAAGAGAGCTCACTCATGAAGAGAGCCCCTAGAGGTCAATGACCGTAACAGTATGTGTGCACAAGGTTTGTCCCTGGCGTCCCTGTGATGGACTGGTGAGCTGTCCAGGGTATCCCCTGGTTTCTTTTCTCTTGTCGTTCTTTCATAAAGGGCAGATATTTTGAGTGCAAAACTAATAGTTGTCCTGACAGCAGATTATCCAACTTGAGGTCTGGTTCTCTGCAGCTCACACTCCTCCAGAATCAAATAGCTAACTTTGTCCTCAGCCCTTCACTAATGCTGCCTGGTTAAGACCAGTGATGCCATGCATTGCAATGTCCTGCATGTCTTAGATTTATCTAAATCAGCTCTAAAGGTTTAACCTTGGTTTAGGTTGATGCCCATGTGGTAGGTTTTCACTTTTGCCATCTCTATCCATTTGGTGTTGATTGAACTGTGGAGTATTAGAGTAAAGGTGGCTTATTTTGCAATGACATACCCAGGCCCCCCAACCCCCCAATAAACCCCATTGATGTTATGCTTTTAATGTGTCAAAATGTGAAAAAGACCAAGGGATAGGAATACTTCTGCAAGGTCCACCACGAGACTGTTCCTTGTAAACAAGTATACAAGGCTTCTATTTGGAGGCTAACAGTATAGGTACAGGCGCAGTAGCTCAGAATATTTGCTTTCTCTTTTTTCCCTTCACATCATGTCTCTACCTTTCCTTTACAATGTAACACCACCAAATAGAAGGCCAACCTCTCTCTTTAATCCAGATTGAAATTAATGCACATCTTGTGTTTTTCTGTTAGCTAAAATGTGGAGAAACTTCGAGTTTCTGGCATCCCTGCAATGGCATTTACCCACAGAGTTTGCAGCTGCTTTAATTAACATTGACTGGGAATAAAACATTGAATACAAAGAATATTTTGAACGCCTCCACATCCGCCATGCAAACAAAACTGGAAGACAAAGAGCATCTCAAAAGGAGGTGGATTATGATGAGGAGGAGGAAGACTGAGGAAAATTTGCAAACACAATGTTAGATAACAAAAGTGTACGAGACCAAGAATGAAAGCAAAAGTGAGGAGGCGTGTGAGAGAAGAGTTTTGAAAAGACATGCATGAGAGGGGCAACATGCAAAGCAAAGTGATGCAGAAGAAATAAAGGAAAGGAGGCACATAACATTAGGAGGCAATAAATATGTTTCAGCAATAAATGATGCAGGGAGACCTTTGGACCGGTAATTAGTCGACATGTAGCTTTTACTGACCTGTAATTATGGCTAGCTCCCTTGGGCAAATTGAAATTTTAGAGTGCAATGCATCATTTCCCCAACACTGCCACATTCTGGTAAGTGGGTTCTGAGATATTGCAGGTGACTTGCAGACAAACAAATGTAGGTGGCTTCTCTGGGGGCAAGCAGAAAGGCTGGAAAACAGCGAGAACGGATCATCCGTCCATCTCGTTTGCTCCTTCCAGTTTAAGCATCAATGAAGTTTAATAACGAGGAAGGGAGCTGGGAATCAAGGTGAAAAGAGAGCTAATGTGTACACATAAATATAACTGAGGCGAAGTGGGTAGCGGATGAGAAACGGAAGCATGGACAGATGCCAAATGAATACTAGGCAGCTGGCAGAGAGAGAAGTAGATGGGAAACAAATAAGAGGGACAGAAGGAGAGGTGCAAGATGTAATAAGATGCTCAGATAAGACACAACATATAAATGCAAGATGAGTCAAGATGCAGGACTGAGGATGTAGAGATGGAAGAAAACAGCAAATATAGGAAGTTATGAGAAAGAGATTATTACTGGAACTACAGAAGAATATTTAGAGCTGACTGGAGCCAGGGAGGAAGAAATACATTGTCATGCAAAAGTACTGATTCCCCTTGAACTAGATAACACCTAGTAGTCTAACAAGTTACCCACAGAAGTCACCTTACAAGTAAACAGAGTTGACCTGTGTGAAATTTGACATCAGTATAAATCCAGCTGTTTTGTGGAGGCCTCTGAGTTTTGTTAGTGAATATTAGTGAACAGCTTCATGAAAACATCTCACAGAGCACTGTTCAATCCATCATCTGAAAAGAGTATGGACTCAGTTGCAAAGCTACCAATATGTGGATGTCCACATAAACTGACAGGCTGGGCAAGAAGAGCATTATTCAGAGAATCAGCCAAGAGGTCCATGTTAACTCTGGAGGAGCTGCAGATATCCTGGGAGAATCAGATAACAGGACAACCATTAGAGAAAGTGCAAGATTTGAAAGAAGATAGCAATTTTGTTTGGAGTTTACCACAAGCCATGTAGGAAAAAGAAAGGTGAGACAAAACATGTATATGTACAACAATCCTAAGCATGTCTGGCATAAAAATAACAAACTAAACACACCCCTCCCCTGCCCACTGTGAAACATGGTGTAGGCTGCTCCAGGCTGAATAAATGCTTTGTTTTAGCAGGGGCAGAGAAGCTGGTCAGTTGATGGAAAACTCAATTAAACTAAATACAGAGATGTCCTGAAAGAAAACCTTTCAGAGGCAGCAAAATTCTTGTGACCAAATTATAGTCTTGTGATAAAATGGTTTAGTCAAAGTCCAGAACTAAATCCAATTAAGAATCTGTGGCGAGCTTGAAAACTGATGCTTATAGATGTTCTCCATCCAATTTGTTAGAGTTTGAGCTTTTTTGCAAATAAGAATGGGCAAAATTGTTAGTCTTTTGGTGTGCAAAGCTGGAAAAGACCTACCCACAAAGACTTCAGATTTCAATTAGTAAAAAAAGTTAGAAAATCCCTCATCGTTTTCCTTCCATTTACCAGTCATGGGCTATTTTGTGTTGGTGTATCACAATAATTCCTGATCAAATATATCCAGAATTATAATTGATAGTTGACAAAATATGTCAAATTTCAATGGTTGACAATACCATTGCAAGTTAGTGTAGCAGAAAAATAAGAAAGAAAGGCTTCTCATTGTAGAGAAATAAAAGGTGAAATTCCTAAGAACCATTTTAGAGGCTACAGAAACAATGCAGATGACATAAACCTTTGGAGCTGGGGGGAAATTGAGAGAGAAAATTGCAGGCTTTAAGAGGTGCTCACAAGAATATTAATCTGAAAAACAAATACCAGAAAACATTTAGAGAGAGAAAGATTCTGAGCCAAGTGGTGTGAGAACGGACGGTGGCCTTTATCGCAAAGAGAAAAACAGAAATCAAATCCCGGAATGTAAAAGTACTTCTTAGAGAAATACAGACAGATGCAGAGAGGAATAAAGGAGGGGCCTGACACTCAAATGTAAATAGGAGGCGAGGATGAAAAAGGTGCACACTGGTGGATTCCTCAAAAGCCCCTTCAATATGTATGAGGCCGAGTCCATAGACTCCAACAGCCACAAAAAAGTGACCAAAAGAGGATAGAGGAGAGCGGCGAGGCAGGTCGAGCTGAAAAGAAAAAGCTCTTCTCCTGTCAGACGACTTTACTTTGCGTGCTTGCAGTCTGAGTCCAGAGAAAGAAGACCACCCAGGGTCTCTGTTTACATGCCCTGCTTTTTCCTGACACAACAACACAACAGCCCAAGAGGCTGTATGGAAGCTCCAGTGGGAACAAGCACCATTTACATCATCACAGGACACACAAGACCTGTGGGGAAGGTAGAACTGAGCTCCTATCCATCTGTAAGCATATTTCACTTACACAATAGGTCTTTCAACCAAAACATCTATCAGTTTAACAGGAGCCAGCTGTGCACCTTCTTCCTAAGGAGAGAAAGCTGAGTTGTAATGACAAGGCTTGAAGATCCAGATTTTCATGGGGAATGCTTGCCGCACCTGATCCCACAGTCAACATAACTAAATTTGCAAAGGAACACTAAGTACCGTCAATCTTTAGGGCTCAGAAGGTCTTCATATTTGCTCATTAGTCCACTGAACAAGTGGAGCTAAAAGAGACATGTCCTGCCTTCTAATGAGGAGCAGCAAAGTGTGGAAAGTGACCCATTCCAGGGTTCAAAAGCCTTGAAAAGACTTCTGAAAAATGAGGAGACCACATCAGAAATGTGCAATGCAAGAAATGTGCCATGCCAAGAGGATTCCTAAGGCTAAGTTTGCTCAAATGTCAGCTTGACAGAAAATCTTTTGTGATCTAAAATTATACATCATTTCCTGCTTTGCGCTCTACCAGAACCTTCACATGCAACCCAAATTTCTTTAACCTTCTTCACTGTGAGCGATAAACAGCTATGATTATGGTGCATTCTTTTAGTAAAAGGCAGAGATGATCACAAGTCATTATTACAAATCCAGGTCAAGACTTAAGTCTTTGAGGGACAAGTAAAATTTGGGGGATCTTTCCTCAGTCCTAAGTCTTTTACCCCAACGTTAAATGAGGTCTCAAGTTTCTAACAACTGAAATAAACAATTTTCCATTTTGTCTGCCAATAACTGCATTGCTTTCGTACCAACCTGTACTGTTTATCCTTAGACATCTGTCAGAGTTTCAGTCTGAAGCTTAAATATCAGCTCGCTTCCACTCCTGATTACATGAGATAAACAACCCACACCGGAAACCTCTGGCTCATGTCCAATGTTCCTTCTTTCCTGTCTCGGAACACTTCTATACAACTCAACCAATCTGTTTTAATTGTGCCAATTGACGCGCATTCATTGACAAGACATTTTGAGGTGCTCCCAGTGTGCTTTCCCTTTAAGGTTAAATTCACACGGCAGGCACAGTCTACCTTTTCTGGCCAAATGTGACACATGCCTGATTTTTGTCTGACAGTCTGAACAGCACAAACCTGATTTCTTTCAAGTCAGACCCAAGTCAACTTTCATGTTCATAATAAGATTAGTGTCTGATGTTTTTCAATGCAACATCTGTCTGAATCGTATTTCATCTGACTTTTACGCCATTGCATGTGACACAATTTTTATGCTGGAGGATTTAGGAAGCAGCACGATCAAATGTAAACAATGGATGAAATAAGTATGATGGACGCTGTGACTGCTGTTCTATTTAAAAACTGCAACCTCACAACGATTTTTTTGGGAGTTGCAAGTTTCAGGTGAGTCTCTTTGTTCCGACTCATTGCAGGACAATGCTACTTACAAGCTGATCAGCATCGAGATGTTATCCTTTCTGTCACTAGAGAAGGTTTGCTTCATAAGAAAAGTCTTGCCACAACAGTATTTTTAGAAGATTACAGAAGACATCGAATATAATCCTTTCTGCTCTGATTGCTCAAGAACTTGAGATTCGATACACACATGCTAACGTGTGGCATGAGAGTCCCTTAAAGGCTATCGACAGTTCAGACTGGAGTCTGATAGCAGTTGCTTTAACATTATAATGTGGACAACCATGGAAAAAATAATTAATTTAGATCTCAGCAAAACACTGCCATTGGGCAAGACCTGAAGTGCAAATAGAACGAGCGTAAGTCAAGTCTGAAGAGCTGGTCTCACTTAAGCATGACTTGAGTCCAAATAACAAACTCAAGTGCCCACCTCAGCTAAGAGGTTCAATGTTTCGACTTCCTAGTTGAAAACATAAGTCGTAATTTTAAGTGGGATGGTCAGAGATGATCAAGCAACGTCAAGTTGAGAAATGAGAAACACAGTGTTGCACAATCTTTATTTTTAAAAATGTTCATGTGTTGAAATGTATAAAACTGAGAGAAATTCATTAGAGTTGCTAAGAGTAGCGAGCACACCCGACAATGAGCAAATCCCATTGGCTTTCCAATTTCCATTGAGCTCATCTCAGGTGTTACAGCATTCCTAGATCCAAGCTCCACCTCAAAGACAGATCGATAGTACCACTAAATACCTTGTGATTAAAGAAGACCAAAAACCATGAGAGCAGATGAACACAGCAGCAAACTGACAAAATACTGTGTGAGTACTGCCATAATAACTGAGTTGAATTCCCCAAGGTTCCTACACAGTCCTGAAAAGTATATAATTTGCTTTTAGCTCTTTCAGTGTCTGGATAAATACAAACTATTCAATTTTCCATCTTTAAGATTAAATTGGATTTCCTAAAAAAACCAAATTGGTGGATAGCCATGTCTTGGTAGCTAAAGAGGATGAATACAAATGCAAAATGTGATTGTTCTGCAAACTGGAGTCCCAAACCTAGAGTCTGAGTCAAGTCTCGAGTTTTGTTTTGTGTGACTGGAGAGTAACACAACTCCAAGTGCAGACTGTTGTGACAACTGTAGACCTCTGAGTGGAATCCTGTCCTCAAGCTAGCTTAAAACTCGTACAAATAAGAGGGCAGGTGCACATCAGCATCGTTCTTCACCGTTAATGTTCTTTAATGTTAATGTCTTTGTAAGAAGCTGCAAACTATACATACCCCTTCCAGCATCTACAGTAGCTTTGGTGAAGACTCCTGCTGCCAGATGGGAAGTCAAATCATTTTAGCTTTCCAGCTTCGATGTGACTTTTCAGAATCAGTTTTTCTAAATGCGGGGACAAGGGTGAGAGGCACTGACAGAGACTTATATAAAAGCACTTTGTAGTTGAACATTGCGGTTAAAAACTAACAATAATGCTGAGAAAAAAATTACCAGCACAGACACACAGACAGAAAGCTGGATCTATACAAACCGAGGGACAGTGTTGTAAATGAATAGCTCTGGGCTTTTTAAACATGGCAGCATGACAAAAATACCAAATGCCTGCAGGTCTATTAGATAGTGGTAAATTTGGCGGACATGAATGCAGTGTCTGTGTGCATGCTAAATGTGTTTATATAAGTCTGTTTATGTATGACTGAGCAAAGTGTTTGCATGTGTGGTCCTGGACTGCAGCAAGAGAGACTCAGTAACTCTGAGTGAGTGTGCTGCTCTGAAATCGTATTAATAGCAATTACTCCACCCTCCATTCAACAGGCACATGCTACCACTCCGCTTTATTACCTTAAGCAGTAAGAAAAAAGGCCTTTTACGGCCTTTGACCTCACTCCCTTTTATCCATAGGAACAGTTGTCCCTCTGCCGCGGCATGCTCCTCAAGCCAAACGCCTGTCTCTCTCTAGGACAAATATAAAACTTAAAGGAAATAATTCTTTATTGCCTCGTTTGCACTCCTTCTGCTTACTGATGAAGACACCACACTCACCCTCAGCCACTTTGGTTTTCCCATTACTTAAAAAGCGGAAGGTAAAATGAATTTTACAGCCTTTGGTCCTATCTGTCGCCCCAGACGTCTCACTCCCTCCCATCTGAAGCTGCACACTCCAACATTTTCCCTCCTTCTCATTACTTAACCCTGATTAGAAATACATTTTACTGCCCATGCCCTTTGTTCTTGCTGTCCTGTAGTTACTCATCCACACCACAGCTATTGTTTGTTGTCCTTTGCAGTCTGAAAGAAAGAGAAAATCTATTTTACAGCACCCTCTGCTTCATTTCCCTCTGATTTCTTGCCTTTATACTTGTTAAAAAATGTTGGTCCAGAATCAATTTTTGGCATCTGTTTTACTGCCCCTGGCTTTTCCTAAAGGAGCGACACACCTTGGCCCCTCTGTGAAACTGAAAGCTTCACAGCATATTAGCATACAGGAGGTGTCTTTTGTCCTGCTTGGAGGCACACTTCTGCTCCGTATACTGCCCATGTGTCCACTTCAGACGCCCACCAGTGAGGCTTTGTGAAAGAGCTGAGGGTATTAAAAGGTCACTTAAGATAACTGGACCTTCTGTTGCCACACCTCCTCTGACACCTCCTGACATAGCGCCTTACAGGAGTGAACCTTCCCAGATTTTGCCTCAATGCAACCAGATACTTTGCATTTTATTGTGAATCTGTGATAAACAAAAAGCAGTACATAATTGTGAAGTGGAAATAATGTGATACATGGTTTCAAAAGTTTAAACAATAGACATCTTCACATTGAAGTTTTCTTTACAAAATAGCTCAGTCAGATTGGAAAGAAAGTGTCTGTGAACATCAAGTTTCAAGCCTTGCCACATATTCTTAATTAGATTTAAGTCTAGACTTTAACTGAACCCTTGTAACACATTAACATGCTCTTGTCAAAGTAATTTTATCTCTAGCTGTGTATTTAGCGCTGTTGTCTTGCTGGAAGGGAATCTCCACCCCAGCCTCAAGAGTTTTGCACACATTTTCTTCCAAGATTGTCCTGTATTTTGCTCCATTCATTTTCCATCAGCTCTGACCAGCTTTCCTGTCTCTTCCTGTTTTCTACTGAAAAGAGGCATCCCCACACCATAATACCATCATGTTTCAGAGTTTGATGGTGTGTTTAGGTTAATAATAGTTTTCTACCATGAAAAATATTTCGCATGAAGGCCAAAAAGTTAAATTTTGTTCTCAGCTGACTACACGACCACAGGACTGCACATGTTTGCCATATCACCTAATTGGCCTGCGGCAAACTGCAAACAAGACCTTATCAGGTATTCTTTTAACAATGGCTTTCTTTTTTCTTCTCTTTCATTAAGGTCAGATTTGTGGAATGCATGACTAATAGTTGTCTTGTGGACAGATATTTCCACCTGAGCTGCGAATATCTTGGTCATAGATGTCTTAGGTAATTCTAAAAACATTTTTTCCACTACCCTATTGTATGCTACTTTGTGTGTGTCCATCATATCAAATTCCAATCAAATAGACTAAAAATTGTGGTTTTGATTTGACAAAATGCAAAAGAATGTTGATGGGTATGAATACTTTTGAAAAAGCACTGAAGAAAGGCTGAAGTCATTAGTCTAAGGCTTTACTGTTGCCATTTCCTGCAGCTCATTCTGTACCAGAACTTGGTGCAAACTGAGGTGACTGAGTTTATCTGTTTTTTCATCTCTGTACACCATGTTAAGAGTTTGAAACAGTGAGGATGCACGTTTGACCTTGTGCAGATATTGTTATGATTTTTTGCATGCAATACATCCACTCAATGGATATCCTACCAGGCTGGTCACAGAAACCGCTGGCTTCAAAACAGAACTTCTGGATCCTTCTCCTCCCTCAAGAAGTGCACTCCTATTGCAGCCTCTTCTACACGACTGCACACATATCTGCTGCCCAGATGCCACCCAGTCCCCCTCACTCCCCAACCCCTCTCCATCCGCCACTCCTCCCTCCTCCAGCTGGCTCGCTTCACTTGTGGGCATTGCTGCAACACCCTATTCATTAACAGCTTCTTAATGCTCCCAGATGGGATGACTGTAATTTATGGTGGCCTCAGTGTGTTTACTGTTATGTGTATGTGTGCAAAAGAAGGTGTGTTTATCCACAAAATCTGTGCACAGAGCAGCAGATTTGTTTATATGTGTAACTGATTAGATCCACTGGAAAAAGCGTTATCTTAATTAGACTGCAGATGCAATTATTTGGATCAATTTTCCGCATAGCGATTGCACTCGCTCGGGAGTGAATTGCGAGCATATGCAAATATGTTTGTGCTGAATTCCCTCTCTGTCCTTTGTTTGACTTGGGTTGGAGCACGTATCACTTGAGGGCAAAGTGAGGACAGCGATTAAAGCACATATTTTCAGGTTTCCTCTTTGCACACTCAACATTTGGGTTTTTCCTCTAAAACCAACCTCAGCTGGAGCAGGGCAGTTTTCCATCCCCTTTTTCTCCCAGTGTGTGGACCACTTTGCACTTGGTGGCACTCGACTGAGATGTCATCAGGTTGTGTGGGAAGTCCCCGCAATCATGCAAACATTGACATATGTGAGGAGTGTGTGCGCGTGCACGCATTTATGAGGTTGTTCGATCCTAAGAATACAGAAATTTGCACGCAATCTCATACAGACTTGGATGAATCTGTTTCAAGCTTCTTTCCGGGATGATGAGGAAGAGTGGAGGAGGTAGTGGGAGAAGGTCAGAAAAGGTTACATCAGAATTGGCTGGCTGTCTGCTTCGCCAAGGAAAGCCTGTTTCCTAGAAAAGAGGAGACAAACACCCACAAACATATGGAGAGTATTGCCTGAATGCAACACACTGAAACTGTAAAAACATACAAGCATTGGGTTACAATATAACAAACACATAAACCTCTTCCACAAATCATCATAAAACTGCAACAAACCCCGTGAGATAACTCTAGCCTTAATAAATAAACAATCAAAATCATAAGTTGCTCATGTATGAGCTTTCAGAATAAAGCTGGTATTGTGGAATCAAAGGTATGGTGGACCAGATCTTAGAGGGGACAATAGAGGGCTGTATGCATTAAAGTAGAGTCAGAAATCTCTCACTTTGAAGGATAAAAATGAGACAATGCCTAAGAGCTCGTTCAGGCAGTCAACTCAAGCAGTGCTGCTGCATCACATTTGATCATTCACACACTCTGTAGAATCAAGCAATCATGCATGCCCTACCAACTTGTGCCAATACTACCATCCATCTGCATTTCATGCACTGCTGCTGCCTGCTTCGTTCTTTTCAGCCCCTTCCCCCACCCCAGCACCCCTCTATTCACTTCCTGACATGAGATTTTTCTTTATGACATATACATCATGGCCATAGACTGATGATATCATAAAAAAGATGCCAAACTCAAACCTTAATTATATTGGCTAATAAAGACATATTTAAACATTTAGACACGAGTTTTCTGACAAAATCTGGAACTAGTTTTTGTTGGGGGGAGGGGGGGGGTTACTGGCACTACACCAGCTACAAATCTATGATGGCAAGAGAGCAAAGTTAGAAGTGACAAAATATATTAAGCGGCAACTTTATTGCTCTGTTTGTCTGTGCTGCACCTGCAAACTCTCACACAGTGTCTGAATAGAAATCCTCAAAACAAAAAAAACACACAAGTCACCAAGCTCTTACCTTTAAGGAAAAAGTCTTAATAGTGTCATGATTTGCAGATGTTTAAGTTTTGTGTTGGGTCTTGCCTCTAATCATTACTGTTTATGTTTTCCTGGTGAAGCTTTATTAATTTATTCCATTAGGATAAGCTTCTTATTCTTTTTATGGTGCATTTTAGTTTTGTTTCTTCTGTAAGATTTGTCTTTTGTTTTATTGTGTCTTTCTTTCTCTGTTTAGTTACAATCATGTTTTGATAATCAGCTTCATTCAATCCACCTGCTTCATGCAGGTCATCAGTCTTCCTGTTTTTACCTGTGTGGTGCACTGCTTATACTCAGTTCTGTTTTCTTGTCGCTGGTGAATACTGTTTCGCTTCTGCTTTGTCTACTCATGTCCAGGCCTGCTTCTGCTACCTCCTGTCTGGCTGTAAGTTCACTTTTGACACTCAGTTTACATATTTCATTCAGTCCAAGGTAGATCACTGTTTTATTACTAGCAATAAAAACTGTGCTAAGTTCAGTTTTGTTTGTCAGAATCTTACCTATGGTCAAGAGATGTGGTTATCAACTGAAAAGCCAAGATCAAGATGCAAGCAACTGAACTGAGCTTCCTCCATAAGACGGACAGACCCAATCTTAGAGATAAAGCGCGGAGCCCTATCATCTGGGGAAAGTTTGACATAGAACTGTTGCTCTTCCACACCCAAAGGGGTCACATGGGGTGGTTGGGGCATCTGACCAGGATACTTCCTGGATGCCTTACTTTGAGGAAACCCTGGGGCAGACCCAGACCCTTGCTGAAGGGACTATATATGCCTTATGGTCTGGGAAGCTGGAGAATGTTGCTGAGTTGAAGGAATGTCTGGGCTTTTCCCCTTGGCTCTGTGATCTTCATGACCTGACCTCAGATAAGTGGAGAAGAATGGTTGCATGGATGGATCTTTAGTCACTTTGATGATAGAAACCTCATATCACTTCAGTTGAAACCAACTAAAATACAAAAAAATAAAACAATTGACAAACATAAAATAGTATCTTATCATCAAGAAGGTAAATCATAAAAAGTTACTAAATGAAAACCTGGCACACAGTAGATGATTGACTGCAGGATAATGTAAAGTAAGTCCTATAAGCTGGACGTTTTTTTCTGTTCTTAAAGACATTGCTCTAGGATATTGTTCATTTTGAGCAGAAGGTTGTTGTAGACCTAAAACTTCTTTTTTATTTCTGCTCTTCACCAATCTTCTAGGTTTTTAAGCACATGCTACAACATATTTAGTCATAGTAGGGTACGAGGACTAGATGGAAAAACTTAACATGACGAAGTGTTGATTGTTTACACTTTCTAAGATTAAAAAAATATTTTCTCCTTGGAAGCAAAGGAAAAATAAGTCTGGGTGTTTCAACAGAGAACCTTCCCTATTGACCATGTTGTATTTCCTGCGCCTTTTAGCCCCGACAGTCCATCGGGAACTCCACAGATGGTAAAAATAAGTACTTACTGAGCCAGTCAGCACTCGCCATTGCCTGCTCTGAAAACACAGAATGCCCACATTGCCTGTTAGCAGTGCCGTTTCTATTTGTAGAGACGTACATGTTGGGCAAAAGGCAAAATCTAGCGGTGGGAAGGGCGGCTTCAATAAGGCAGCATTGGAGTGTGGGAGGGGATCTTTGATGGGGGGAGGTTGTGGCATCTAACCGTTACACCTTTGAGCACTTATTTCTAATTACTCCGTTTGTGATCGACATCACAAATGGTTTGCAGACGCGACACACATGTGGGCACACAGAGAAGAGACTGAGATGAAGTTGTTCATGGGGACGCACTACACACCGATATCCTGCCCGCTCGAGTGGGTGAGCCAGAAAAACAGATGGAAATGAACACCAGCACACTCCAGCTACCATGTAAATAGAAGTACGCACTTGGACACACACAGATGTGCATACAGGTTCAGGGACATGAGCACAAAGAGACAAAGGCTGGAGAGAAAACAAACACAGACGGTTGGACCTTTAGTAGCTTCTACACTCTCGTTAGCACGCATGGATGGGTTTTTGCATCCAAACTCACATGCAATCACTCAGGCCAAGTATGTCCTCATCGCCAGCATGCGTAGATAAGTATATGTGTGTGCAAGTGTGCCCGCTGTTAGTTGACCACAATGCACAGCTGGCAAGGACAGAGAGACCCGAGTGTGTCAGTGTGGTTAAGTCAGGGGCCCCGGCTCTCCACACTTTCTCCTCCATCCAAGTTCTTCCTACCCTGTCTTCCTCTTGTCCTCTCTTGTTTTTAACATCGCCTTCCTCTCTTTTGGTCACATTGTGGCATGTTCATCTGTCTGTCTGCCCGTTCGGTCCAGACTCAAGCCCTTGCCCGGTTTCTCCCATAGAAAAGAGCTATGCAAACACACACATAGAAATCTGAGTGAAACAAAAAGACAACACTTCCAAGAACTGGAGAGACACATGCATTTAGAAATGTGAAGACGTTTGAGTTTTGACTAACCTAAACACAAAATATGGATATTTCATGGATTCACACGCTCTGAGACATCTCCCTCCCTTCCCCAGCCCTCTGCTTCTGGGCTTGTCTCTCATGTGAGCACTGACCACATTACAAAATCCCAAACAAAACACTCACTGTGAGATAACAAACATAAATGACCACAAAACAACAACAAAAAAAACATCTCATTGAATGTCATGGGTCATGAAAAAGTAAGTTTGGTTTATCTTAAGCAACAAATACTGTAGAGTGTCACTAGGAGACAACACAAACTCAAGCTGTGTTTGAATACAAAGCCACCATATAATGAGTGTTTAAGAGTCCAAATGTATTTTCTCATCCAACATATCGTGCAATACAAAATGGCAAATGATAAATAAATTAATGTGATAAGGTTATATAATAAAGTTTGGTTATAGTAAGCCATAATGCCTGAGCAAACCTAGCATGCTGATGCTAGCACTATTCATGCTAAATCTGGCCTTTGCAATAAATTGTTTTTTTCATAATTTACAAAAATGCTGAAGTACAATATTGATTGGTTCCCTTTTTACTTTGAAGCAGTTTTTTCTGAGTTCCAAGTCTGAAAAATAACCTGAAGTGCCCCCTAAAGCTAGTGTTCAGACTTGCAAAGTCAGCAGTCTCTAAGTAGCCTTAAGCAAAATAAAAGTGCATTACATTTATACTCAGAAGTCAGAATTTCTGCAACGCCCCCTCATGGCAACATTTTTATTTGGAGAGTTGGAGGTCCCAGTCCTGACCTCAAAATCCAATATGGCTGTCATGCAATTGAAACATAGCAACAACTACAGTATAAAACTATACACTTTTATTTGCATTTTTAATTATTTGAATGTTGTTAAATCAGTTACACTCATAGTAGCCTATCTATTATGGATCATGTTCCTTTGAAGTGCATAAAATATAGATAAATACATTCCGATAACTTTTATTACAAATAGTAGTTAGCATGGTCACTTAGTAGAATAAAAAAAAATAATATTTTTAATCTTACAACTGAAACAGACAGAAAAACTTTTTATCCAATTTGAATAAATAACTAACTCTGACTGCACTGTTCAATGGTTAGGATTAATTGGAATGTATGAACCTGACTGTTGTGAAGTGCCTTGAGACAACATGTGTTGTGAATTGGCGCTATATAAATAAACTGAATTGAATTGAATTGAAACACTATTACGTCATTCCCAGATCTCAGTTTCAACCTTCAAGTCAAATAAAATGGAGCATTACATTGACGAAGCATGCTAAAGTTAACAATAGCATACTACCATAGCTATATGTTTTACTTTAACAATAAAAAAAAAAACGCGCGAGCACAATATTTTCCCAGATCCCCAATTGTTAACCAGCTGGTCTTCTAATCTGCTTGAGAAAAATGATTGAAGATATTGTTAGGAAAATATGAGCTCATATTTTAAAGGCAAATATTATCAAGTCCGAAGTACTAGTAGAGAGAAGTAAATGACAAGAATAACAAGCCGTTCCTTCAGTATTATATGTACACGTTACAATTAAAAAAACTATCGTTCTGTGGTAGATGCTTTATAGCTTTTCACAGCTAATATTCATAATCTAACTGCAGGTTGTTTAATAGTCACAGCCGCAGTCCATGCATCCATGCATCCATGCATCCATGAGTCAACCCACAATAGTGTAAAAGTATAATGGGAATAATCCGATTTTCTCCATGATGTTTCATGCCAGTGTTATAAAGACAGATGATTAACTATGATGTGTTTTTGTTACCAGCATTTTGGTGGACTGTTGTGCAACACACTAGCAAATACTGAGTATTTTCCAGAGTGTTGCAGAAGCCCAGAGCCTATTCAGTACAGTGCATTAATTTCTGGGTCAGAGATCAGTTAAAAGCAGCCAGCCCTCCTCACCATATCTTAATTTTTCATGTTAGTATTTTTTAAGTAACATAAACCTTATTGACATGGCAAAAGATTTACTACTTAGATTAAAAGCACTTAGCAGTGCCTGTGGCAGAAAGTCATTATAATTAAAATCGATGGAAGTGAGAACTCCAAAAAGTGAATTTAATTAAATTGTCAATGTTGATTTCGCATGATTTTTGCCTACAGTCTCTTACAGACAGGCTGGATCAGAACTCATGCAAATAACATGACCTTACTGAACTCTTTGGATGCAATCCACTTTCCCAAGAGTGGCTTTTGACTCTTTTTTTTTAAGAGTGTTAAAGCTTTTGGGGAAATGGCTTTTTTTTACTGATTTGTACATTTATTGTCTTTAGCCGTAAGATATATTGATAAATAATATGTATGAACATCTGTGTGCTTTTGGTCATGGTAAAGCGTTACCTTGTCTGTTTGTGTGCATGTTTGATGGGTGTGTTGATAGCTCGCAGCAGCTCTGCAGGCAGAACAAACACACCTGAGTAAATTCGGTTTGAGCGATAACAATCTTTTATCAGCCCCCATTCATTATTCCCTTCAAAGAGCAGAGAAACGTGTGATGAGGAGATCCCTGGATCAAACGTAATTATCCCAGACATATGGCTCAAAGCCCCATGAAAACCACTAAATGTAGTGAATGTCAGCGTGCAGTATTACCAAGATTTATTCACAACCAAGCCTGCATCAGTGTTTGCCAAATATCTCTTTACTGCTAGATTGAAAACCAAAATGACCTTGGGAACCAAAATAATTGCTTGTGTATGCGGGAGTTTGTATTAGCACAAAATGTCACTTCCCCCCACAGGCGGAGCAACAGAGTGGTCAAATCGACTAAAAGAGAATCTTGTCCCACATGGAAACAGAGCGCCGTCTGTAACAATATGGGCAGATGTCTCCACTGTTAAACATGCGATGTTCCCCGCATCAATAACAGATCTAGTTCTCCATTGAAACTCTGAAGTTGGCATCACAGCAGAAGAGCAATCACAGTCAAAATACAAAACCAAGAGGAAAATAAAAAAGAAGCCAAGTATTTTTTTTCCCTTTGCCGACATTTTGGCTAATGATGCCCAATGCATTTTGGGAAAACACTGTCATCAAGCCACATCTCCTTGAGTTGTCTTGACAACCAGCGTTTTTCCTGTGATGTCGAGTGTGCCCTGCAGCTTGTTTACTGTTGGTAAGAAATCCAACCTCAAATCAAATCTGTCCAAACTGCATCGAAGTCATATTTGGCTGGTCTCTGCCGTTTATCTCTGATGTCGTACCTTTAGGTTATTTGTTTCAACCCAGCAAAAGATGATAATTACATGATATATATGCTGAATGTCTTTTCAGCATATGGGGATGCCACGAAGGACAGCTGCAGAGTTGTGACAGGAAGGTTTGGGTAATATAAAATGACACATAGCTTGTGGTGATGCTTGTTTTCTATGATTGGCTGACTCACCTCAGCAGTGATGAGCTCTGCTGCTGCTTTGCCAGCCCTCTTTGGGATTATGAAGCCTCAGATGTGTCTAAACAGGAAATTATTTATCACACATTAACCGCATAGGAGATACTGAAGGGATGACAGCCTAAACTGGCCACAGATCATTTCAAATACAGAAACCCGCTACATTTTGGTGACACCCCTAAAAGAGATGTGTAAAAAAACCTTAAAATAAATTCATATTTTATTACAGTAGTATAATCTTAGTTTGAAAGTTTGAAAAATACGTCCTTTAATTTGAGCATGTTTATCAGTTGGAAAAGTTTAAACAAAACCACTTGATCACCAGTTACTGGCTTATCTAGTTATTCCTCTAAAATTATTTAGAAATAAGGTCTTTTTAATTCATACTTCACTTTTCCAACTGATCAAAGGATCTAGCAACTTTTAATTAGTAGTTTTTCTGGAGTACAAAAATATGATGTGAGACCAAGGCCCATTTAGCATTAACTCTCTTCAAGCTATGAAAGACATGAGAACATACCATTCAAGTAAGGGAGATTTATTAGATCTCCAAAGGTCACCAAGTCTCCATGGAAACCTTTAAATGGTGTACCAGAAAAAAAAAGCCTTTTCTGTCCTACAATCATAAATATGTGGAGTTTCATATATGCTGCTGGAACTTTAACTAGACCATGAGCTTTGGTAAGACAAGACAAAGCTTGAGCTTTTCAGTATTAGATCTGTCTTAAAACAAAGAATGGATGTGTTGAAAAGCACCTCCCACTCTTAAGTATAGTGGAAAATCTGCCATGCTGTGGGTCTCTTTCTTTTTCAAAGGTCCTGGGAACCTTGTTGAAGTGCATGGCAAAGTGACCTCTTTGAAATACGTGGACATTTAAATGAAAATCTATACAAGAAAACTGAAGATAGTTCATCACTCAGTTTTTCAGTGGGACTGTGACCCAAAACACGAGCGCAGAAATGATTTACCAGACCTAAATCCTATGGAAAAGCTGTGAGATGAGCTGAAGAGAAGATAAGGAGAATCTAGAAGGTTTGTGCAAGGAGGGAAGGTCAAAGAACCCCCTCTGTGCATGTTCTAACCCCTTCAAATTGTATGTGGAGTCCTATTTGGTTGGCAGCAGGGGTGCTAATTACTGTTGCACCAGTGATTGTGTAAAGGCTGCAATAAAAGAAGAATGTATTTTAAGGCATTTTACTCATCTTTATCAGGGTACAGACGTGGAGAACACCGAATGATTTTCACATTAGTTTTAACAAGAGTAGACAAAATAAAAATTAAATATCAACCTCACTGTCAAACGAAATGTTCTAAATTTTGGGAGAAGTCTTGGCACATTAGAATAACAATATTTGAGTCCTGGTGGTCCACTTCATTTAAAGAAGGAAAAAGTAATCCACAGTCAGAAACACTGATAGATGAAAGAGAAAAAATATGACTGAGTAGAAGTATTTCGAGATTTGATGATTATTACTGACATACAGTGGGGTGAATCCTTCATCTCCTGCACATAAATAAACAGAATGTAAGACTATTTGTTTAACCTATATTTAGACTCTTTTCTGATGCTGCACACTGAACACAAACCACACCTGATGTTTTAATATTGACAATGATGTAATCTACCAATGAAGACAGTTTCAAAGTGGCATTTTTGAAAATAGCTACCAAGTTATAGCAGCAACCATCAAGTACTCCCAGGGTCAGTCATGAAAATTGTTCCCTGTTACTCTGTGTAGTACTCAGCATTTTTGGTAAAAACCAGTGGTTAAAAATTTTTTTAGCTACACAAACCTGCTAATCTGGCTGTTGCTGGATGAAGGTAACACACAATTATTGTAAAAAAGCCAATAAAAAAGAGTTTAATAACAAGCTGCTAACTAACAATTATTATATGTTATGACTGTTTTTATGTATCGTAAATGTTTTTTAAAATATAGATGCCCCAACAAGGGTTTCAAATTCAATGTGATTCCTGGATACCATCTTGAGATATAGCATTTTTCACATTATAGAGATTAGCCTAAAAACCAGTTGTAAGTGAATGAATGTGAACAGGTTATGTTGCCCAATACGCTGCATAATTCTTTCTGCCACTCACAGATGTATTTTCTTTTTGCTTTTTTGCCACATTTACATGTTTCAGATCATCAAATAATTTGAGTTAGTGCACAATGTGGTTTTCAGATCATTATTTAATTTATCTGGGAAAAATGCTGAGGGGATGGGTGGCAAACAGGCATGGCAAAACAAGTGAGGGCACAAACAGTACGTATCCGCAAAGAGTAAACAGAACAGAGGAGTAAATAAGAACATGGCACAGATGAAAACAGGGAAACTGATTGACATGAAACAGGTGGACCAGATGAAGCTGATTATAGGCTGACTGAGGCAGGGAGCGGTAACAAGAACAAGAACAGAGATACAGAAAAACAACCTAACCCCAGGAAGCTGCTACAGAACATAAACTAGGATGCATCATAAACAGAATACAAGAATAATTGAGAAACTAAAGCGCCACATGATAAACAAAAATTTATCTGAAAAAGCCAAAACAAAAGTCAAACACTTTTAAATCATGGAATATATGAAATATTTCAAATTGTCCAAGCACTCAACAAGCAAAGCGGCCTAGCCCATCACACTACCACCATGTTTGACTATGTTAATTCTTCCACCAGACTGGTTCGGGTAGATTTTAAATCTTCATTTAAAAACTGCCTGTTGTATTTACTCAGGTGATCCTTGTCCAATATAAAATTTTGCTTGATGATTTAAAACACTTAAATGTGACAAAAAGGAAAAATGTAACAAATCTGTGAAAGGGCAAACACTTTTTCACCACATTATATGCAGTGTATCCTTCCTAAAACAATGCACCCACTATTTAGACTCAGGATGTGCAGCCCAGGGCACGTTGGGGGATTTAAAAAACCGTAAAGAACTTGGCCATGCCATACAATGCAAGCTCTATACCATAAAATCCTGACTCTTCACACTGAGATAGAAGATGCCTGAATGTATGATTTGTTGCTGCAGCAAAACTGTCAGAAACATCCAACAGAGATGTCCAACAATGGAGCAAAGCGAGTGCTGTTTTTTTTTTAAGCTGTTACAGATTCAGACTCTAAAACAAGGGGATTAATATTATGGAAAGAGGAGAAGATAATAGACGTTCTTGTGGCTGGAAAAAAAAAAAGCTAAGTGTGAACTAGGCAGGTTTTGGATTATGATCTTTACATATATCTGTCTCTCCTTTCTTGCCTGGATAAAGTTCATCTTTATCTTCATTTGTTCGCACACCTGTAGCTTTTTGAATGGTTTTACGTAAGTCCTTCTGTCCTCGCGTGTTTGTATCTTGTCACAAACACTGAAGTTGTGCAGACATCTCTTGATTGTACACTTAGATTATCTAAGAGCAGTTTCAGGAATGTTACTGACTTGCCTCAAAGATGCCTACGTGTTTTTCCTTATCAGTGAGGGAATTCTGTGGTCATGCACTGTGATTGTCTTTGAAGGCTTTCAGTGTTGCAGAGCACGTCAGTGTGTTGCCTCTTTTCAGCAGTGTCAGATTGATGGTTTTTGTCCATTTTACTACCTTAAAATACAGCACCCACTGGAATTTCTGCACATGTGATACGTACAAATTTCTTAAAAAAACAACCTGGTGACTCTTAGATTTCACTCTAAACTGCAGTTCTCTAACAATGAGCTTTGGAAATTTCTTTTTACACCCTTGTCATCTTCCTTACTCCAAGTGATGATAAGATAAACTCCTCATCACGCTTTTTTTTGTAACAGTTCTTGTTGTTTTGAACTTTGTAATTTTTGCTCTCACTGTAGATTTGGACACATTTAGTTGAGTAGCCTATTCCTTATTCATAAAATCAACATTTATCTGCCTTATTTGAAGGGGATGTTTTCTTGTATTTCTACTGTTTAAGAGTGGCTAGGAGAAGAGGCCTCTCCGTGTCTTTAATTGACAGCTTAAGCTGGAGACTGGAGGCAAGAGGATGGAGTATAGTGGTGAAGAAGATCTAAATGTTAGGAGTGGGTCTGGCTATGAAGGGCTTTGAAGGTGGGCAGCAGAACTACAAACTGAACTGTTTAGAGGTAGGAAGCCTGTGGAGGTTTGTAAGGACTGCGGCCATATGAGACCGTATGGGTTAATGAGTGAGATGTTAGGCTGAGTTCTGGATGTAGGGGTTCCAAACCTATGGAGGGGGTTGTCGGGTAAACTGTAGAGGATGTTGTTCCACTAATCATGTCGGGAGGTGACAAATGTATGGATACAAGTTTCTGGGTGGAGAAAGAGAGTGAAGAGCAGAGATGAGATATGTTCTTGAAGTGGAAGAACACAGTACGGTAGATGTTGCCGATGTGGTTTCCAAACATGCAACGTCTGTCAAAGATGATTCCAAGGTTTTGGATGTCAGCAGAGGGGTTAAACAGTTAAATTCACACTTGTGTAGGGCTGCACGGTGGTGCAGTTGGTAGCACTGTTGCCTTGCAGCAAGAAGGTCCTGGGTTCAATTCCTGGCCAGGGGTCTTTCTGCATGGAGTTTGCATGTTCTCCCTGTGCATGTGTGGGTTTTCACCAGGTACTCTGGCTTCCTCCCACAGTCCAAAGACATGCCAGTTAGGTTAATTGGTCGCTCTAAATTGCCCTTAGGTGTATGAATGAGTGTGTGCTTGGTTGTATGTGTGTTGCCCTGTGATGGACTGGCGACCTGTCCAGGGTGTACCCTGCCTCCTGCCCATAGACTGCTGGAGATAGGCACCAGCTCCCCTGCGACCCACTATGGAATAAGCGGTAGAAAATGACTGACTGACTGACTGTATAACAACTAAACAGGATTATAATCATGTTGTCAAAATCACTGTTTTGTTAATGAGAACCTGATTCTCTTATCACCCATATTGATTGCCTTCAGGGCAGTCAGCAGCAGGCCAATGTGACCCAGTTAAAATGACCCACTTCTCCTGCTTGACCTACTGAAACAGAGCACTGCTGCCAAAGTACTTCTAATCTTTATTCCATTATTAAGTCCAAATATATGTATCAGTAAAAACAATTATAGTTTTTGTGAGGTTATGTAACATTGGTTGGAGTTTTGTGCAAGTATAAATGAACACAAATGAAGCACAAATGAAGCACATAAATGATTAATTCATATTCTGTCTGTGACAAGAATATTTTGAAGTCAGCAAAGAATCCATAAAATGTCAGAATAATTTAATATTGAGTAAATGGCAAATCAGAATTTTCTTCTTGCCTAACCCTTTTACATTTTTACAGTTAACAACTATTTGTGTCTACATTAAAGTGATGGTCAAGATTAACAATAGCTGAAGATAAAATATACTGCCTTACCTCCAAGGGCATAGTTTTAGATTTGCTTTGAAATGTGTAAAAGGGCACCTTTCACAGAAAGAAATTACTTGAGGTAAGGGGACTCTTACTAAAGGTATGTGATTTCAGTTAAAATGATTTTTTTTCTATCGCAAGATGATGAAAAGTGAAGCTTTTTAAAAAACTTGTCTGAGGAGGAATTGCCGTAGGCTTCTAGCTGAGCACTCTAAGTTAGATACTTGATGCCAAGAAGAAGAGTGCCTGACAAGGTTGCAAGCTATTTTCTTGTAGCTCCCTCCAAAGCTCATAGACTAAAAAATGTATCTGTAATACTTTACGAAGGTTGATATATCCCTCAGACCTTTTCACATTTTTGCATGACACAACCATGAATGTCAATATATTTTATTGGGATTTTATTTCATAGACAAACACAAAGTGGAGCATAACTGATACATGATTTTGTTTTCAAATAAAAATGTAAAAAGCATTACATGCATATGTATTATATACCCTTTTTTCTGATGAGAGTAAATAAAATCCAGTGTGTTCAATTTTTTCAGAAGGGGAATTATTAATAAAGAGAGTACCTCTGTGTTTGCGTTAATCTCAGTATAAAAACTGAGCTGTTCTGTGAAGGCCTCAGAGGTTTGTTAGAGAACATCAGTAGCTGCATTTCCATTACGAATGTGCACAAAACTTTGTCGATATTCTGCCAATGTCAAAAAAACACAATTTCGCAATTGCGGTGTTTCCATTAATTGAGAAATGCTATTAAAATCACATGTGAATAAGTTTTTTCACGCAATAACATCATCTTCCTACTTCTTCCTGTCATCTTCTTCGTCTTTTTCCCCAGTAGTAACATCGGGTTGTTGATCATGTGACTTGTGCAATGAAAACACTCAACATGTTTCCATTGCAGTTTTGCAAAATACAAAAATTTTGACATGGCCTAAATGAATTTTGACCATTTTTTTGCTCTTTATTTATTTAATTTATTTATTTTTGGAATTCTTTTACCGTGTCCTGTCTTTCAGAGTTGTACTCAGAATTGTTGTCTAAGTGCCAAGAAGAAGCCCAACAGATTTACTTTCACAAGTGGAGCATTGTAAGCCCTTTGTAAGGTCTCTTATGTCTATGCGGAGAGAGTAGACCAAGACAAATTTTAGGGTCTTGCTGAAGAAAGACCATAAAAAATAAATCACCTCCCCCAAATATGAGGGGAACCAGCTCCTGGTGACCAAGCCATGGCTTCTGGAGGTTGGCTGTGCTCAGCTTGATGAGGCAACAGACACATCCAGAAAACAAATCCTGAACAGTTATTTAAAATATTTCAAATTTTATACAGCTTTAGGATGCATGGTGGCCCAGCTGTTTGCACTTTTTTTTCCAAAGAAAAAATGTCTCTCCTCCCAGCCATCAAGCATTTAGTAGGTATAGAAAACGGATGGAAATTATTTAAAAAACCAGTTTTTTTTGTTTTGTGCCTATTATTCTTTAGTTGCTCACTTTTCGTTTATTTGCTGCTGTGTTTCTTTTATGCTTTGCAACTTATGCCTTTATCCATAAGCTTTACACCTTTTCATCAAAAGACACAAATCTTCTTTCTTTTTTACATTGTTTCAGATACAGCTGGCTCATTCACCCAAAAGCACCCTGGCAACAATTATGAAAATTAAACAAGTGGTCATTTCTTTATCTTCACCATTAAGAGTCATGCCAGAATTGAAACCAGGTATGTCTCTGTTGGAGCTCTGAATTTTCTCTCACACTCTCGGCCTTGGTAATGAGGTAAAGCTGAACAGAACCCAGATATGAGAGAGCTTGATGTATTAGAGCTGATGTTTAACCTTTTCAGCGCTGGGATGACTGGAGCTTTGTTTATACTTCTCTGCAATCCATACTGTTTGTGTTTTAGACAGCATGTCAGGTCCTGCAGAGCTTTTCCATAACATCTGCTTCCAGTTACACTGAATGTTCGGACCAAATCGGTACAATTTTGATAGACGGCTGCTTGAAGCCATGTATGTCTGTGCATTGTCTGCTCAAGTGACATGCAGCTGAGAGTGTCTTGATGAGGACGTAACCTCCACAGAGATGAATATCTCAAGCTCACTCTGTGCGGCACTTTTGCTGGCCAGTGCAGAAGTGTTAAACGCTAAGTCATAAATCAGCCATGACACCTCTGCTGCTGATGAGATTATTGGTTTCAGCTGTTTTAGGCACAACCAGAAGTATTAGTTACTTGTACCAGTGGAGCGATCCGTTACAGAGACAGATTTGTGTCAGTAAAGAACAACAATGACCCCAGCAGAAAAACAAAAAACTCAAAAGAGGGCAACCTAACACTTTGTAAGCCTAACAGAACGAACCTCTGTAATATATACACTGATTTTCTGTCTAAGTCGATCTCACAGATATACATGACATATTCAAAAGCTCTTTAACAAGAGACTGTTCTGAGAATGTCTCTGTCAAAAAGTGTCGTGGGAAAAATGCTAATACCAAGTTAATTGAAAATACCTCAAAGAGCAGCACTGTGTACTGCACTTGTAGTGTGTTGCAGGTCAGAAATAAGTCAGTAACCAAGCTATCCACAGCAACACATTACAATAATAATGTTTTTTTAGGTAGTTTATGTAATCAAACATTGTAGCAGTATGATCACTAACAAAAGTGATACCGATAGCCGATTTAATGGCACACAAACTGAAAGAGGTGCAGATATATAGTTTAGAATTGCATGCAAGGCAGCCATGTTGGATTTTGAGGAAGATGGTAGGGAAAATACTGACTTTACAAGTTGAAAAAAAGACCTGGGGGGTTGCTACTTTGAGAAATAAATTAAAATTTCTTCAGATTTGAACCTTAACTTGTTTGTACAAATAATTCAGAAACAAGATCTTGGTTATGTTGTAATTCACATACACAACCTGCCCAAAAAAAGTCAAGGCAAACTTCTAACAGTCTCCCATTGGATAATTAGTGCATGGATGATTAACATCAACGGATGCAGTGAGTAGCTTCTCATTCTTTAAACAAGGATATTGGCAGACTATGGTTGTTAAAAAGATGCTAATCTGCTTCAGAAGGATCAGATTATTGACAAAAAACAAAAACAAAACATCTAAAAAGACTGCTTAAACAACTAAAATGCAACAACTAAAACAACTCAAAACTATCCAACGCATTAGTAAAAGTTGGAAGGAGGGCTGGCGAAAATATATTGAATGATCTTGATTGTTTGGTAAAATCTGTCCGTAAAAATACAACTGAACTCACGGTTATGTCCAGTAGTGAGGAAAGCTGAATTTTCAGCTTGTGTCATTGATTTCATTCCTGATAAAATAAATACTGGTGACACATTTAGGCAACCAACTTAATATTAAATATTTTCAACCACTACGGAAATTGTGGTGTATTCCATTTATAGCCTGCTGGAGGGTGAACATTTCTAAGTTGCATCAACAAGAATGCCACCTAAGGCCAGAATCCCAACCTGAGAAGATGCAACTTTCTCACCAATCTTATTAAACTAATTGTTTGCTCTTTAACCTCTTAACCCAAGGGTTCCCTTACAAAGGGACTTGGCCTTTTTAGCTCGTAGCTGACTAACTCTGAGACTGACACACACACGTCATATGTCCAGATCTTCATCGGAGACTCCTCTAAAGTATCTACTTTATTCTCATATCCACTGACCACAGCTCAAACGGCATGCAAAAAAGCACGCAGATATCCAAATGCAGCTTATGACCAAGGACTGTTTTGCAGTGTGTCATCGTTCAAAGTGAACTGTTATTCCTTTTCTCTATTCACCCTTTTTCATTATAGTTTGTTTGTATATATAGTTTGGAATTAGAGTGTGAAAATAAAGGGTGCTGGAAAAAAAATATGACCAAATATATAATAGCATCCCACATTTTCAATTTCAAGAATAAATTCAAAATTTCAATAATTGTGCCAAAGTGTGCCAAAATGGCACAGTAGGGGTCCGTCTGGATTTGTTTCAGTCTAAACATGTATAACTTTTCAATTGCTTGTTGTGTTGACACCAGACTGGCTACAGATGCCACTCAGATGTTGTAGTTACAATTTATTGCGTTTAGTTCCCTCTTTACAGCAGGAGTAAGAGGTTTTGTATGTAAACATCTGTTTTTTTTAGGCAGAAATTATTTTTTGGGCATTTAAACCTTATTTACTCAGGTCCAGAATAATTTACTCTTAGATTTTCACATCCACATCATCCTCCAGGACCTTTCTGTTAGTTGATGCCAAGATTAGCAGTTTAGCCATAGTACAAGTTAAGAAATGCCTTGTTAAGTATGAGTATGCATTTTTGGGAAAATAGACCATAGGGCTTAAGAGGTTTACAGAATGCATTTAATAAAATCATTGGCACACATTCAGTACATAAAACACATAGAAATACATTTTTATCGCTTGTATTCCAGGAGTTAACTTGATCACTCGGCAAAACGACAAGCAAATCCCATTTGTTTTCAAAGTTACACCTGGATTCCAGGTTCATGCTAACAAGTCACCAATAACAACATTTTAGGGGTAGCTGATGCAGCTCAGCCTAAAATCTCTAAAGCTGCCCAATTAGCATGTTATATGCTTTCTGCCTGCTTAGATTTCCCACCTGCAAACATCGTATTAGCCTCATGTGATGTTGACAGTTCGTGACTGCTTTTCTCAGCGTTTTCCTGCCAACATCGAAGCATCACTTTGACTGTGGGTGTCTTTAAATGGGACTCATTTACAACTGTAGTTGAAACTCACTTTGGAGCCACACTAAAAGCTTCACTGTGACACACTGCCCAGAGTCATTTTGACCGTCCAAGAAATAGTCCCGTGCAAAACCACAACATGGTGTGTTTATACTTTGGTGAGTTAGCTTTAGACCAACTGTTTTCACATTAGGACATAAATATGTAATCCTTATCTATGAAGTTTAAGCAGACTTTTAGAGATCTTTTAGGATGTATACACTGCCTGTTTTTATACCTCTATATGCACCCATGTACGTGTGATTTGACAAGGTGTCCTTGGGAGAGTGAGTTGTTGTAACAGTTGCGTGCTGCTAAAGAGTTTATGTTATTCTGTCCTTTCTCTCTCCCTACTTTGGTGGCTATTCTGGGAAAGTCCAAATTACAGTGTTTCAGCGTGTGGTTGGCTTGTGTGGTTCCAAATTTGTACTTTACCCACCCCTCCCGCTCCATCCCTCTCTGTGCTCTTTTCCCCATTGCTCTATACCTCCCTTAAACAAATGAAGCAAATCTGTTTGCCATCTAGGTTCTCCTAAATAAATTCAAATATACTTTGAACAGGTCTTTTTAAGGCATCGTTTTAAACTTGAGTGTCACAAAGTTAAGTGTAATGCCTTAATCTAGTCCCTAAAGTTTGTCTTTTTTTCCAGTGCTTTCCCCTCGCATAGTTGTCACCTCCTTTTTTTCTTCTTCCTCCACATTTCTTGTCTTTCTTCCACGTTGTTTTGTCCTGTTGGTTGTTGCTGTGCCGATAGGAACTCCTAAACACATCCATGTCGCCTCTAAAACCTTGTCCTCGCCTGTGGCTTTGCTCTGCACTGCGTTTCAGGGCTTCCTGTCTCTCACTGTTGCCTCTGCCTGTAATTAACATCACAACCCATGGATGTGCAACCCCTTCTCCATTCACAAAATTGTTATTTTTATCCACGTCAGACTGACGGATATTTTTCTTTTTTTCTTATAATGTCTGTTTGAGTATTTATGGAAACCCTCATTTAGGGGCTCAGACATTCTTGAACTCTTCTTGTTACCTGTTAAATTCGTCTCAGTCCTCTGAATAATAGTCCTATGAAACCACAGTGCAAACATAATTCAATGGCACATAGCGGACAAAAAAAGCATTAAACGTGCAGCGGTTTTTCCTTAATAAAAATGTATATCTAATGAGCATATTGACATGAAATTTGCACCAAATGTCAATAACAACCCCAGTGATCACCAAAAAGTTGTTAAAGGCCTACAAAAAGGTTTCTCATGCCCATGGTATTGCACAAAAGGCTTTGGTACAAGCAAAAGCTCTATCAAGACCTAGCGATGTATAGTTGCAAAACATATTCATGGGATGGTTACAAGTGTTTTTCTACTTTTCTTACTGTTTCAGTGAACATTGTTTGGGCCCTAATCCAGAGGTGCAAAACACATAATTTCGCCACAAATCAACAATAATCAGGTGCTTCTTGCAGGATTTCTCACAAAGAAGTCAATAGAATAATTATGATAGTTGTTGAAGAGCCAAGGTCCACTCGCAGAGATCTTTGGAAAGAGCTGGAATCATTAAAACATTTTAAATAGTAAGAGATTCGCTTATCTGCTTTGGTCACTATGCATAGTCAGCAGCCGACATTTGGACAAGTCAATGAAATACTGGGAGAGTATAGTCTGGTAATATTCACCTCAACTCTTTACTTGCCTTTGCACATACTCTAAAATCACAATAAAGAAAGACTATATCAACAGTGAAGATGGAAGTGGCGATATCATGGTGTGGGGCTGTTTTTTCAGCATATAAAACTGATACGCACACATTTCAAACATTTGCGGACAGTGCACGCACAGTATGACCCAATCCTTAGGGGTGAGTTTTGGTCACGTATCTCAAGGTGTAAATGGATGTAATGCACTTTGGGTTTTCAATAAAATTGTGTTGGTTTCTTAGTATGCATGGATCACTTGGGTTGTTACCTACATATTGTGTGAATTTCATGTCAAGACCATTAGAACTATATTTATTTTTAGATCACCACTTATTTTTTTTACTGTATCACTCGTAATGTGTTCATTCAATGGATTGAAATAAATGAAAGTCTCTTCCAACATCCAACATCTTTAGTGTTGACAAAGTGAAGCTCAATCTTGGATTATCCTTCTGTTTCTGCTAAACATTTTATGTAAACCGTGGTTTTAAATGTAGCCTGAGGGCAGCATTTCTACATGCTGAATCGGTTCGGGCTGCTGCACTTTGACATGGAACAGTCTGGAAAGGTTCAGTACAGATTATTTCATGATGACCACCTCTGCTGCAACGCATCACATCACAACACAAAGCTTCATCCCAAAATAGCACATATATAAAGGGTGACTGATTTTACATCTTTCAAACAAGATTATTGAAATTCTTGGTAAGAAATGATCTTGTTAAACTGCAGGGATTAATCTAGTTTAATATGCCTCGGGTGTTTGATTTCCGTTCTGCTGCTCTTTAATCTGAGTGAAAAGCCGCTGAACCTTTTACTGTCGGATATGAAGGTCCGTCTCATTCGTCCCTTTTACTCGCCTTCCTATGGCCTGTGGCCTCAATCCATGTCTTCCTGTGGTACTTGGCTAGTGTTTACCACTTCGACTGCTTCCTGCTTGCACTTTTTCCTCTCCGCATACCAGGAAAAGAAACGCATGACCACGATGAGTGCTCACCATTCACCCCTATAATCCTGTGGAGGAGAAAGGGCAGAGACTGCCTCGAGGCAGAACCCTGCTGTTATGACTGAGCGCTGTGTGACATTCTCTGCAGCATCCCCTCCAGTTTTGCATGACAGCTGCAGTGGTCATATTTTTTTCCTGTTTTCCTCCGTCTTCCTTATTTTCTGGGCAAAAAAAGGCATGTTTAGTTTAGTTGCATGGTTACACAATAAATAGATTATGCAAGCAATGTTTTTTGCCAGATTGCAGCTAAGAGAATTGCCAGTCACGCACTTACATGAGCTCTCATTAATGTTGCCATAAAATCTTAACAAAGTTCAGTGAAAGCACTTCTTCTCGAGTTCCATACAATGCTATAAAAAGAGTCAAACACGTTATACATGCTGCTTTTGATAGCACGGTCTGTTGATTTCAAGCTATAAACTACTGCTGAGATACAACCTTCTGTTCACCTGAGGGCTAATCTTTGATCAGCAGTATGTTGAAGAAAAGGGGGCACCTTTTTGTTTTCATGCTCCTTGAAATAATCTTTTTTGATCTCATTATTGTTTTCTTCTTCCTTTCCAACTTTTTATAGACATGCATCTGAAGAAATCACACGTCACGCTTGCAGAACTCTTTCTTTCATAAAAAATTACTTTCTCTAGCCTTCTTCTGAATTTCTCAAACCCATCTCTTTTGCCTTTCCACACTTCCATCACTGCCTTTCCCCCTTTCTCCACTTTTCCCTCTTTCTTCCCCTGCTTTAGTTGTGTGAAAGGGGGCTTTATCATCAGGCCTGAATGGTGCAGGTCCACTGGAAGCTCAAACAATGGGCCCATCATCAGAGGGAAGCAGAGCCTATAAAAGAGGAACAAAGACCTTCAGCTCAAGGGGCCCCACTCTGCACCTCTACAACAGCCTCCACTGGCCCAACAGACTGTGCATCTGTGTGGGTTCCTGCCTCTATAAGATGCCAGGTGCTGTCCCTTTGGGATTTCTGCATTATGGAACTGCACACTACAACAGTTTAGCTTACAGTTTTATTTTTTAAGCAAGCTAGGTTCTCCTGCTGGCATGAATTTATTATTGCCTAAGTCTATATTTCTGCATGGCCTCTCACACCTTATGACCCCTTATGACCACTATTCTCATTCATGCACTTGTTTGTGTTGCCGAGTCAACCAGGGGATAGGTTACTGAGTACACGTTCTCCCGTATTAACATGACAGGACATGAAAATGTAATGATTATGCATGCTCACTTACCTGTTCTCCAGGGAGAAGGAGACTCTTTAAAGAGAAACATGTTTACACAGAGTAAGCCATTTATGAGGAGAGTGCAAGACAAGCCTTGTCTCTTGAGCAGGTTTGACAGCTAAAAAAAAAACGACTGGACACGATATTTCTATCACCTGTCACTCAAGTTGAAGAAGTATATAGTAAAATATGAATTTTTGGAAGAAAAGGTTGTTAGATGCCATTCAGTATTAATTAGATTGTTTGTTGTTTGTGGTATCTTTTTCAAATATAGCTGCCTTATTTTTCTTTATTTCTTCAACCAAGTTACTACTGGGGCATGCTAACACCACTAGTACAACAACATGAGCTTAAGAATAATTTTAAAAGTCCTGACCATAGCTAATTTGTTAGATCAAAACGTAAGTAGTACAAATAAAGTCCAAAATAACAAAGAATAAACAAGATCTTTGTCAGAAATCCAACCAGGTTGAGTTGCTCTGTGATTTTGAATTTCCCTTCTTTGTTTGTGTCAGTTTCAACTTTTGTTTTGTTATTCTTCTTTCTATTTAATTTTCTCCGCTACCTTTATCTTGTCTGCAGGATGCATCTCTCCACCTGCTACATCCTCATTAACGCAGCAGAACCCAGTCAAATAGTTAGCATAGCATATATTTGTTTCATGCTTCCTACTTTTTATCTTCTCTGATATGTTTCATCACTGCTCAGTTTCTCCAGGCACGATTATTACTTTGTTTTGGTTCCATGTTTAATAGTTCACTGGATTTAGTGAAATTCTTTAGATTGTTGGATCTTAATTGCATTTGTTTTTCAGAAATCAGCAATGTTGTAACAACTCACTAAAGGTATTTATTTATTAAAAGATAGCTTTTATTATGTATTTTACAAGAAACTTTCTCTACTGCTGCAACATTGTGCTCTAATTTTAAAAGTTCTAATGTTATTATGGTATTAGCTAAACTAATAATCTAGCATTTTAAAACAGCTCAACTAGCCTGAAAATGAGAACACTATAAAAGTAGCTAAAAGTATATCATTCAATTCACTTTATTTATAAAATGCCAAATTACAGCCTCTTTACAAACAGAGCCATTTTAAAAGCAGTTAAACAATGTAATTCCAGTCAAATTGAATTCTGATCAATTCAATTTATTCTAAAATAAAGACATAAAAGATGCTAACATGGTAAAAGTACATAAACTAGATAAAATATATAACAGTAAAAGTAGGTAAGCTTGCTAAAAGATATTAAGATAGTAAAACTTACAAAAATCTGCTACCACACTAAAATAGCTAGACTAGCTCAAAGGCACTGTGATGTCTGTCAAACTAACCAGAAGAAGTTAACAAAGTAAAAGTAGCTAAACTATATTAAATATACACCGTAAATGTAGCTAAACTTGGTAAAAGTGTCAAGTTCAGGTATAAAGTAGGATCTAAGAGCAGACCGGAATGTGGGATGATTCATTTTAAAACGATGAGCGAACTTAAGTTAGGTTTATACTTGACGCATTAAACAGGACACAATGGTCCTGGTTGTGCACCTGTTTTTTACTTTTGTACCTTGCTGCGGACTGTTCGCACCATGCTCCATTCAAAATGAACACAGCTGAAGATGCAAACATTTCACACACAAATAAATTACTTCCTCATGAACAGAAGGGAGAGAGTAACAGAAAAGAAAAACAGCAAACAAAAACAGGTAAGAGAAATGTGTTAGATTGTATTCATTAACAGTGTTCAACGTTTCTATAGCTGTTGTTAAGAGTCCAAAATTGTATCTAGGTACAGTTTTATATCCTTTACAAAAAGATCAAACGCATTTTCCTCTTCATTGTTTTACTCTTATGAATCTGAAACTTTGCAAGAAACACATTCACGCTGATAAGAAATGTTTAGGATAGTGCACACTGTCGTTTTAAGCACTTCTTCCCTCTTTTGCTACATTTTCACTGGTTATCTAGCAACATTGTTGCCGTGTAGATGTAGTTTTGGATATGGTTGCAATATCCATCCAACGAAAAGGTTGCAAACTGATTTTGATTTTATTGCAGTATATATACTGTACACCAACAACATAACTTTATACAGCATTATACAACAACCCCAGAATGGCAACCTGAATGCATGGTTCATTATATCTGCTGGCCAAATCTCACTCGACCTTGCTTTATAGCATTAAATTTGGAGGTCATGGCTGTTCAGGGACTTTTTCCAAGTTAAAATTTAAATTTTGCTCCAGTTTATTTTTCCCAGTTGAAATTTGAAAATTCAGACGATAATTCAGAGTCGGTAAAATATCCTAATATGGTAAAAGAACATTAATCATCTAGCTGCACATCTGTAGCATATTGTATTGGACACAGCTGTATTGAATTATAATTGTATAATATATTTTCAATGCAATGTGGTTATAAACTTTGAAGATACATAATTTAATTAGGAGTTTCCAAAATATTTCAGTGTAGTACATATCCATACACTTTATATAAAATAAATCTAATTTGTTACCGCCATAGCTGCAGAAGAATTATACTTTCAGTCCTGTTGACACTGTGCAACATTATTTAATATTTCAGGGGGAGTTAAGGTCAACATTTCTTTGTTGACCTTCATTGGCTGGGCCACATGCATAAATCTTAGCATTCATTAATGCCCATTATGCTCCCAAAGACCCCATATGACCTGAAATGAATTATAGAGTTCATCCCACTGTTTTATTTAAGGTCATATTTGAAAGGTGAATGTTTTACTCTGTAGATGATTTCTACAAAAGATATGATCAGTATGATTACTACTCATCAGTATGATTCAGGAGTAAAGCTGTGTATGAGAAATATTTTCTCATTAGCTTTCTATCATCATATAACTGTGTTTTTCCAACAATATCCTAATAAGAAAATTTGTGTAGAAACTTTTGAATTGTCAAGATCTCTGTGATTATGACTCGAAAATGTTTGGTATCAACAAAGTAATCATCGCATGCATTAAAATAAACTGCTTCCCCTTAAACTTCCTTTCTCATTATGTTTACCAAAGCCATAAATATTTTATCCAGTTTTGTAGTTTTACAGTTATAACTGCATCCACTTAAAGTTTGCCCACTGAAAGAAAAACTTTTGTTAACAGGTGAATTAGAATGTCTAAAAAAGACTTTTAAATACTTTGTGACCTTCTATTCATGTTCAAGCCAAAAAAATATATTTTTGGGACACACTAAAAAAAAACTCTTTGTGCAATTTTGTCATGCAAATGGGGAAAGCATTAATGTTGGACCAGCTTTAATGAAATAATCTCTTGTTTTCAACATTTGGTCCATTTAAGAGGTGGTGTAAACAGAATCAAACAAAACAAAAAGAAAACTGCTTGGCATAATTTTAACACCACATTTATGTAAAGATTAAAATGTTTTTTGGCATTTTGTTTCTAAAGAACGTTTGTGAGGTGATGATCAGTTATTATGGCAACATTTTAACCTTTTTTACAACTGTCTACCAAAACCAAGACATTTCTAAAGCTTTTGACGTACAGCAAACCACAATCAGATACTTTTAGGAAAATATTCTGTGGAATGATGAGACAAAAGGGGAACTTTTAAACTAAGAGCATTTAAATAAAAGAACATCATACCGACAGTTAAACATGATGGTGGTAGTGTTCAAATCTGGGACCGGGATCCAAACCACAGCAGTAGCATGTGACTAAATTAGGAAGAAAAGTGGGCCAAATCTTCCCCTAAATAATAGAACCCATTGCTAGTTACAACAGTATTTAAAAAACACATTTTACTTCTACAAATAAGTGTGGCTGGAACAGAGTTTTTTTGGACATTGCATAAAGTTCTGTATGATGAGCATCACAACTCAAACGCATCAAATGTACTACTTAAATGCTCTGATGCTATAAAATTTACTTGAATGCGACTAAATGTAGAAGAAATGACCTGATAATAATGTCAGTTAATCATGCTATTTATGCAGATACTTTGTCCTCATAAGTCAAGATTTACACACCTCTATATCAGACATGGCCTTGTCCTTACTTAATTAATTAAAAAAAATAAGTCAACCTGAAGGGGGAACCCATACTCATGGTGCTTGTAAAACATATTAATTTAGGACATGTATTTACAACTTAGACAAAGCCCAAACCCAATATTATTCATGAAATGCTGGTATTTTTCAACAATTCACTTTTTGTCTTGTACAATTTGTCATGGCCTGAAAAAAATCCTCACCAAGACATACATTTAAAGAAAATAATCCATATAATTTATTTACTAAATTAAGTAAACATGATAGAGTGTTTCTTTGGTTGTCTGGGTGTCCCAGCAGAAACCAGGGTTGAAGAGAGCTGTCTGTGGCAGTTTTCAAGCAGCTTTCGGATCCTGGGAGGACTGGCCAGGTTCTTCCAGTCAGGTTGATTTCCACAGCTGATCAGGACCTGCAAAGACACAGGCAATAAAAGAGCCCCGCCAAAAACAGTTCGTCGTATGAGCATGTGTATTTGGCTCTCATAAATATCAGTTTCTCATTTTTGTGCTTGTTGTCATAATTTTGCAGTGGTTGTGCAATGTGGCTGCCACTGACCTACATCCAAGGGTGTATTCATTTCTGAAATTAGAGAAAATGCTGTTAAAATATTATGCCACTCATATAGCAGCAAGGTCTGACCTCCGACTCTGGTCCATTTGAAATCATTATCTTCTTAAGTGCCCCTCCTAATCCGTGCTCTGATACTCCTGGCATAACATCTGGATTGTCTGTATGCAGCCTCTCCTGGACTCTTTGGTGTCCTGATTCATGTGGATGCTTTCTGGGATAAAGTGATTTAATTTGGATTTTATCAATGCGCTTGAGTGAGCATTAATGCATAAATCTTAAGGAGATATAAGAAGTTCAGTCCACACTCCTGCCCTAAATTGTTCATAAGATAATTTTTTGCCTCTACTATGTGTAAAATATGTAATATGGATTTATCAGAATTTTTTAATAACTTTGCACAAATCAGCTGTTCCTTTTTAGTTGAAAATCCATTGGAGTGATTTGACTGATTGAAATGATTTTGGCAAAAATTGGGCTAAGTTTGGTCCACTTTTGTAGAGGTCTAAATTAAGTTTTTGATGTCTAATAGTAGCAACAATCATTTCATGCAAGTTTCAAGTTTCCTAAATTCTTTTCACAGTGAGGTATCTAACTGCCTTGGTACAGTTGGTCACCAAAGTTATGAATCTACAAGTAGTTATGTGTGTCAGTTTTATAACATTTGTTGATACCACTGGTAAATATCTGTAAAAAGAAATGAAGTAAATTAATATTTAATTGCTATACCATATTAAAAAGAAATTGGGAAGTCCATCCTTTAAGTACATTTATTTAGTGGGGAAAATCCCATGTTAGTAAATAGTTGGTTTTTGTATAATTACTGGTACCACACCTATTTGTGCCACTAACAATTACTTTAAATATATACTTTGATTTTAGAGGTTTATTAATACTTAACTATGGCTTCCTGTTTCCCTGGGGAATAAATATGACAGGCTATCAAAGCCCGTTTATCATGCCATGTTTCAAAATAAAGAAAACAAAAGAATATGCCATTCAAATAGGGTAGAAATGAGATGATTTTTATAAGTCAGGATAGTGTTACAAGAATCTGTATCCTGGGGCTCACCAAGTTATTTTTGGCTGTATCTCTACCAGGGGTGGCAATTATTGTGGAGGGTGCTGTAGATGAAAATTATTACCTACGCTGAAAAATGCAGGAAAAGTTTGAATTAAACTCTGTCTTTATGATGTCCAGGCGGCATCTTGATGTCTGCTCAGTGTCACCGAAGTGTGTTTTTCTACAAATTGATGTCAGCCTCACTTTGTAGTCCATGAGCTGACCTGTTTGGAAGCTCTGGATGGAAATTATGATTAATGATGTATTTTTTCAGAAACAGACTCAACTCTGTGTCAAATGTTATCCACTAGGCACCTTGCTTTTGGTGCACAGGCTGCACAGCTCAATGTTCAAATGACACTTAAATTAAAATACCATGCTGTTCCTGCCAGTGCAGTAAACATTCATCAATACCTCTTAATTTACAGTTTTAGACCAAATGTTTTTTCTCATAATATATCATAACCTTAATATGAACTTAAAAAATAGTGAAAGTAGTTCTTCCAGGGGTATGCAAGTCCAGTCCTCAAGAGCAGCTATCCTGGAACTTTTAGATGCATATCTTCTCCAACTCACCTCAGCCAAATGGCTGTATTCCATCATTAGCAGGTCTTTGGAACTGCAGGGTACTGGCAACGAGCCATTCATTTGATTCATGTATGTTTGAGAAGCTATGCATCTGATAAGTCCTTTCGGCTACTCCCTTATGCAGGGGTCACCGCAGCAATTTAGTACAACTTGCACACAGCTACACCACAAAGGGACTAGGAGAAGGGATGCATCTAAAGTTGCAGGATTGTAGCTTTCCAGGACTCTACTGGACCCCTGTTACACATACAGTTACACACATAAAATCGATTACAAGCAGTTGCCTTCAGGAGTCACTTTATTATTCTTCTGTTTTGGAAAAATCCTAGGTTTTATAATGTAAATAGTAATATTTAGACAAACATGTCAGAAGGTAAGAGGATAAGAAAGTGATTACAGCTTCCAAAATAGCAACTTCCCCACAAATCTACCACTCAAAAATAGTAAATCAGGCTCTTTTTTATCTTGTATATCCCCCAAGTCAGGGCTGCAGGACCCTGCTTTAGTTCCTAACTCATATCTCTGTGATGGACACAGAGAAGCAGTCAGATTTATCCATTTCTGGTTGATTGCAGTGATTAGACTTTTTATACCTTGAAAGAAAAAGAAATGTTTTGGCCAAATTAACTTCATACACTCTAAGATATTATCAGTAAGGCTCTCCAGAGACATACTTGCAAATAACTAAAGTTATTACGGTGAAAATGAACTTGCAAGGCTACATAAATATTTTGCCAGGTGTTGGAGGAGTAATGAAAACACGGAAACTGTCAGTGAATGATTAGTTATCGCGAGTCACCAGATGTTGACTGTTAGGACAAATGCACTTTTGGCCGCACTTTTTAACCTTTTCTAATTTCTCATCTGTCTTTTGAAACATCAAATAACTAGTTATAGTCCATATATTTCAGTCCACAACCAAAAAAGAAAAGATTTTAGAAAGGATTACTCTTAAAGTCCGGGTGAAAGCTCCTTGAACGAATTTCAGATATTCATTTTAAAGTTGGACTTAAACGAGAAACGTTTCTCTGGTTCTGTGATGATATAAAAGTGCTACAGGAATTTTCTGTTTCACTGCAGCGTGACTTCCAGTTAGCAGTGATTGTGCAAGAGCTCTGCCTGGACAGGTGAACCATGTAACCATGTTCCAACTTGTTTTCATTCTGTTGAGCAAGTACTGCCCTGGGCTCCTGTCCACAGACACGCACACATTTTCACTCATCCTCTCCAGACTGGAACCATCTGACAAATAAACGTTTCATACATCATTCATTCGAAAATAATCCTTCTACGTCATCTGCTTGTGTAATATTCATTTTAATGCAAGGGTCCACGTTCTGCTGCAGGCGCTTACACGTTAATAACTATGACCCCAAACATTGTTTCACAACGCGCAAGTGCTAAGCTCCGTAGCTGTCAGGAGGTCTTAATATACTTGAAAACCGAAGGACACCATACGTTAAAAAACAGACTGTGTTATTCAAAACAAATTTTGAAACATTAATATTTACTGTCAATTTTACTGATACTGAAAAAGTCAACTAACAAAATTAATCCGTAAACACTGAAGAAAATACCTTTTAAAATGTTTTGTAAAAAATGGAATGAAGGACATGTCATTTCTGGTGAGGAATAAATTATGGCAACCCCACAGTTATTCCAAATTAATTGGCTTAAATCACATCTAGGCGTACTACATCAGTTGGACATGATTTGAACATCATTACTTAGCATTTCGTAGGTTTGTCCTGTTTAAACCTCAGACATGTAGCTTGGTGTGCTCTTGACTGGTAAAGTTAGTGTGAATACCATGGTGAGATGAAAATAGCTGTCTGAGGCCTTGACAAAGACGATTATAGCAGCTTATGAGTCTGATAAGGGATTTAAAGAGAATTTGATACAAGCCATTTCACTATACGGACAATAGTCTACCAGGGGAGGACATTTGAAAACAACAGCCAGCTTGCTCATATCTGGCTCTCCAAGTAGATTTACACTGAAAGCAGACTGATGGTAAAAGAAGTCCCCCAAAACTCTGGGTTGGGGGATGCTTTGCTGCAGCAGGACCTGGCAAGCTCATCATCATCAGCAGTCCACCATGAATTCCTCGACATATCAGTAGGCGCTTGAAGAAAACTGGACACCATCTGTAAAAAAATAAACTGGACAAGAACTGGACCCTGCAACATGGCAGTGACCCAAAACATACCAGTAAATCCACCAAGGACTGGCTCAGGATTACAAAATGGAAAATCTTGAGCTGAATGAAAGCCTAGATCTTTATTCTTTTGAGATAATTTGAGTTGACTTCAAGAATCAAGAATCTTTATTGTCATTATGGACCCATTATGAAATTTCTTGTCGAGACACTTTGCCCAGAATGCACATAGATAAAGAAACACACAAATAAAAATTATAAGGCACATCAGGAGGAGAATTGGAGCAATTATAGCAGCTGAAAACATCTCTAAAGACAAGTATGAAATATGTACATATGGATGTAGCATGACGTATTTACATAAAGTGCGGCTCGTAAAAGAGCAGCCTATGAATGGACATAGGTCATGAAATGGACTATTGAGTGTCTACAGGGGGGCGATTGCCTTCACAGACTTGAAACAAAGTGTACATACAGAAACTCCTCAAACATCTAAAAGTTGAAAGAGTGGGGCAGGTTTTCAGAGACTGGTAGATGGCTACACGAAACAGCTCACTGAAGTTGTTTCAACCAATAAGTTCAGCTATTCGGGGTTGGGTGTCCATGATCTTTCTCCAGCTAGAAAACACTTTTTGTTGATATCTTTTAATGAAACAAACAAATTTGTGTGACCAATCTGTAGTTAAATGATTTTCTTTTCCAGACATAAAAAAATAGATTAGACATTGCTAATTGAAAAAGTTCTAATAATGAAGAGCTGAATATTCAATGGAGTCTCCTAATTACTTCACAGGCTGGTGTGTTTCAAATAAAACAGAGTCTAATTTCTATAAATTACCATTCCATGGTCTGTATTATAAAACTACTCTCAAACTACATGGTGTAGTTGTGGAAAGCAGAATTAGCAGTGTGATAAAAAACCGAGTTGTGTCTGGAAGTCATCAGTGTCAGAGCAGACTTCAGGGCCCATACTGGTACCTCAGCGTCGCAGCAGGCGTGAGGTTGCTTTCTGGGTCAATTCAGGGAAAGGGAGCTAGCACGACAGTCTTTTAGTTAAATCACATTGAGAAAAAATAAGTAAAATCTGCAAATCCAGATTGTTTTGTAATTTGACAATTTCTGTCCAAGTCAGTTTATTTATACTAACAAGCTAAAGCAACACCAAATGTAATATTAAGGCACTTTAAAGGACAGATAGGTCCAGCTCTAAGTTTAAATCCATACTGTCTGGAAAACCTCCAAAGTGGGGAATACGGAAAGCATCCTCATGAGATGCCAGATCTACTTGAGCTGATTCCTTTCCATGCTGAAGAGTAGCAGCAGCAGCAGAAGCTCTACTCCAACATGCCCTGGATGATGAAGCTCTTCAGCCTATCTCCAGCTCCTTAGGATTGGGCCCAGAAGCTCATTTCAGTCACTTGTTTGGGATCCCATTCTCTCGGCCATTGTCCATATCTCATAACCATAGATGAGGCTATTGTCCTGGCCGGTGAACAGTGTTCCATATCTCTGCACTTGGGAATTTGCTGAGGGGGTCATGGAAGTTTGATTGTTCAGTCCATATAGGTTTTGTGGATCTGGAGAAGGTCCCTAGAGGTATTTTATGGGGGCATTTTCGGCACAAAGTCACACTTGTTCCCCCTGTGGTTTAGACTTGTGGACCGCTGCCAATTGTACACGATCCCATTAGTGAGGTTCATAGAGAGGATCTCAAGGTGTCATCATAGGTTTTTACACATGGAGTGGTCCTGTCAGTGTTTAAAAGTCAGTATGAAGCAGCTGGGATGACAGTCAGTTCCTCTAAATCTGAGGGCGTGGTTCTCAACCAGGAAAGGGTGGATTGCTCCATTTGGATTAGGGAGCAGTCTGCCTCAAGCAGAGGAGTTTAAGTATTTTGGTGTTTTGTTCATGAGTGATTTTGAGGATGGAGCAGGAGATGAATAGACATATTGGAGCATTGTCTGCTCCATTATGTTGTGGTGAAGATCCATCCATCCTTCTAGTATTTTTGTGCCCAACCCATTATTTACCAGATCATGCTTATAGCCATGTAATTATCAGTCCACCAGTCTTGAATCAGTCAATTCATTGATCTTTCCATTTCCTCCTGGGATGTCCCTGTGGGTTTAGGGTCACAGCTGAAATATAGTCATACCACCAAGTCCTTGGTCTTCCCTGGGCTCTCCTTTCATGTGTACATAGACTTCCAATGGAGATGTCCAGAAGGTATCCTAATTAAGTGTCTGAACCACCTCAGCTAATTCCTTCTGATGCAGATGATCAGAGGCTCTATTCCAAGCTTGGATGACAGAGCTCCTCATCTTATCCGTAGAGCTCCATCCCTCTACTCGGGAAGCTCAATTCTGCTGTTCATTTCCAGGATTTTGTTCTCTCAGTCCTGGGCCTGCATTTGTTGACTGTAAATTAGGGTTGGAATGTAGATGGAGTGGTAAATCAGAAAACTGCTTCATTTTCACCAACGCAATCCCCTCATTACTACAGACGAAGGTCCAATCTGTGGATCAATCTCTCAGTTCATCCCCCCATCAATCAAGGAGATACCTAAACTTCTTTGTTTAGGTATTATAATTATTCTTGTATTAGTATGTCTGATCATGTTTGTGTTTTTCATTGTTGCAGGGAGTAGCTTCCTCTGAAAGTAAAGGTTTGCATAAATGAATGTCTTCTCCTGGGTTTTTTAATCCGTTAGTGTTATGCCATCACATAGAAGATACAGGTTGTTCTTGTTTCTCTTTGGGAATGTGAGTGATTATACAGCCAAAAAAATAAATAAATCCACCCACATCTGGGCAACATCTTGGCACGGTAAGCAGTATTTATATAATCTCATTCCTGGTTTGTTGCAAAATATTGAAGTTGAATAGGTCTTTCTCTGAATGTTTCTGCAGGAAATAATCATTGTTTGTTAAAGTTTTGCATTTTGACATTTTTAAAAATATTATTTTATTGATAACAGTCAATAAACATTTATATTCTCTCAGGATCGCACTATTCTTTTTGAACGTGTTATCCCTGAAGTTTGCCTCAATCCTTATCAAGAGTAGGGTGGAGGAAAATTTGGCAGAAGCAAATGACACCATAGAGGTGAAGGAGTAGCAACAACACCTGCATGGCAACAAAGGTTAGATTTTATGAATGCTGGGATTTGGTGTTGGAGGAGGTGCTCCACCAACATAAAACAGTCCCATGCACCAGCGGAGTTTCCCTGGCTCAACTGGATGTGGTGGGATGGCACAAATAACATAGAAGGAGCTGTGGGACATGGAAACAAACAAAGTTGTATCTTTAGAGCCGTATGTGATTTATGATTCTCTCTAACAAACCTCAACCATGACACCATAAACATTAACTGGAACTACGCACTAACAAAATGAGGCTCAGCTCTATAACAGTAAAAGCACCACCCCTTTCAGATTTAGTCTGCTGATTCCAGTCAGTGCTTCCATAAGATTTGGTTTGATTATTAGACACAACTGAACATGTTTAGGAAAGGAAAAAAAAGCTTTGGTTTAAAATAAAATTGATATGATACTCCTATTTTCATTGTGTTATGTTGTCCTGTTGAGTTTGACCCAAAAGCGTGCTGGAGGTAGGTAGGCAGAATCATAGTAAAGGATATTTATTACCTATGCTAAGGAGGTTATGTTTTTTACTGTTGTCTGTGGGTCTATCTGTTCGCAAAATATCTCAAAAAGTTAAGAACGAATTTGGATGAAAGTTTCAAACAATCAGGACAAAGTAAAACAGATCATTAGATTTTGGTAGTGATGCGGAGCACCATCTGGATCCAGGATTTTTTTGAAGGAATCTTTATCATTGCCAGACCGTGATGCGACAACTTAGAATTCCCACACGGTTCCTCACCCTGTCAGCAGCTAGTGGCCTTGGCAGAGGTCTGCACTCTCTGAGTTTTTTATTTAGTTTAGTGATGGACCAGACGATATGGACACTTCAGAGCCTGCTTTGCCAAAGCATACCCAAGGTGATATGGAGCAAGGAGCTACTAAAAAAGGTTTCTGGGGCATGACATATCGATGCTTCAACAAACTTCAAGGCTTTTTAAAAGGGAGGAGAAATTATTTGTGAGAAGAGAAAAGTATGCAAAGACGTTGACTGAAGCTACAAACTGAAAAGAAAGAATAAACGTCTTTCTCACTGGAATATGAATGCAGTTTTTGCCTTATTGTTGCCATGAGAGACAAATTATGGATGCCATGTAAACAGCAGATACCATGCTAATGGACGTTTTGTGGCCTTGAATCTCACTGTGGCCAATAACATAAATAATCCCACCTGTGTGGCAAAAGATGTCTCTCCTCCAGCTCCTGCACCTCACCATGTTCTCTTTCAAGGCTGGACACTATTTGTACAAAGTCCTTTAGGTCAGACTTGGTGATCACTCCACAGAGGGCCAGCCTAAGTTTATCAGGTCAGGCTTGGTCTGCAGCAACTATCAGTGAAAAGGGAGGTTGTTGTGACAATATGTGCCATCATCACAATCCAGAAGAAGGAAGGTCTCTCTCTTAGAGATGACAAGAATGGAAAGCAAACAGGTCTAACACAAATGGCATTTCTCCAAGGAATCCTGTGGGATCAACAGTTCAGGAAGTCCCTCCGATTGCTCATTCTTCTTAGCGTCTTGAGCTCTCACTACTGACTTGTCTCCTGCTTGTTAGCAGCCATAATTATTCTTTTTCCCTAGAAATTTTATCACATCTGGAAGAGCAAATTAATTGAGAATCTGATACAAGGCAGACATGAGTCATTTAGGAGTTTTGAGATCTACAGGTCCTTCTCAAAATATTAGCATATTGTGATAAAGTTCATTATTTTCCATAATGTAATGATGAAAATTTAACATTCATATATTTTAGATTCATTGCACACTAACTGAAATATTTCAGGTCTTTTATTGTCTTAATACGGATGATTTTGGCATACAGCTCATGAAAACCCAAAATTCCTATCTCACAAAATTAGCATATCATTAAAAGGGTCTCTAAACGAGCTATGAACCTAATCATCTGAATCAACGAGTTAACTCTAAACACCTGCAAAAGATTCCTGAGGCCTTTAAAACTCCCAGCCAGGTTCATCACTCAAAACCCCAATCATGGGTAAGACTGCCGACCTGACTGCTGTCCAGAAGGCCACTATTGACACCCTCACGCAAGAGGGTAAGACACAGAAAGAAATTTCTGAACGAATAGGCTGTTCCCAGAGTGCTGTATCAAAGCACCTCAGTGGGAAGTCTGTGGGAAGGAAAAAGTGTGGCAGAAAATGCTGCACAACGAGAAGAGGTGACCGGACCCTGAGGAAGGTTGTGGAGAAGGGCCGATTCCAGACCTTGTGGGACCTGCGGAAGCAGTGGACTGAGTCTGGAGTAGAAACATCCAGAGCCACCGTGCACAGGAGTGTGCAGGAAATGGGCTACAGGTGCCGCATTCCCCAGGTCAAGCCACTTTTGAACCAGAAACAGCAGCAGAAGCGCCTGACCTGGGCTACAGAGAAGCAGCACTGGACTGTTGCTCAATGGTCCAAAGTACTTTTTCGGATGAAAGCAAATTCTGCATGTCATTCGGAAATCAAGGTGCCAGAGTCTGGAGGAAGACTGGGGAGAAGGAAATGCCAAAATGCCAGAAGTCCAGTGTCAAATACCCACAGTCAGGGATGGTCTGGGGTGCCGTGTCAGCTGCTGGTGTTGGTCCACTGTGTTTTATCAAGGGCAGGGTCAATGCAGCTAGCTATCAGGAGATTTTGGAGCACTTCATGCTTCCATCTGCTGAAAAGCTTTATGGAGATGAAGATTTCATTTTTCAGCACGACCTGGCACCTGCTCACAGTGCCAAAACCACTGGTAAATGGTTTACTGACCATGGTATCACTGTGCTCAATTGGCCTGCCTACTCTCCTGACCTGAACCCCATAGAGAATCTGTGGGATATTGTGAAGAGAACGTTGAGAGACTCAAGACCCAACACTCTGGATGAGTTAAAGGCCGCTATCGAAGCATCCTGGGCCTCCATAAGACCTCAGCAGTGCCACAGGCTGATTGCCTCCATGCCACGCCGCATTGAAGCAGTCATTTCTGCCAAAGGATTCCCGACCAAGTATTGAGTGCATAACTGTACATGATTATTTGAAGGTTGACGTTTTTTGTATTAAAAACACTTTTCTTTTATTGGTCGGATGAAATATGCTAATTTTGTGAGATAGGAATTTTGGGTTTTCATGAGCTGTATGCCACAATCATCCGTATTAAGACAATAAAAGGCCTGAAATATTTCAGTTAGTGTGCAATGAATCTAAAATATATGAATGTTAAATTTTCATCATTACATTAGGAAAAATAATGAACTTTATCACAATATGCTAATATTTTGAGAAGGACCTGTAAATACACCTTATCTTTGTTTATAAAATAGAAGAGAGGTTTTCACCACACAGATCAGGGAAAAATCCTCTAAAGTCTTTCATTGCTTAAAATAGAAACACATTCATAAATGAAAATGTTCATATCAAAGGATACTGATTGCAGCCACATATAGCAAGCAGTCATGACTGTTTAAGACATGTCAGTAGGTGTGTGATTTTCTTAAAAGAAGAAATTTTATTAAACTGTTAACCAGTTCATTCAAATCTACAGCTCACTACACATGATTACGTACCAAAATAAACCACTTTACTGCACCATTCCTAAAGTAGCTAGGAAGATCAAACCAACATTACCACAACTAGGAATAAGGTGGAACAAAAAACAGAATAGCAAAAATGTGAAATATTCTGCACAATATGCACATTTACTTATAAAACTACTGCTAACCGCTGGGTTCTGATATTTTTGGCTTAAGTCTATGAATAAAATATAAATATATGGTAGAGATTACATTAAAAGTGTAATAATAGATGCTGTTAGATTAGGTTTTACATTTGTTTTACTGTTTTGTGTTAATACAGTGAAAGCATTTTTATACTCAAGGTTAGCGCACCATAAGAATCTAATACTGGCCGGTGCCTATTTTCCAAAGGGAGTAACTGTGTCAGACGTGTTGCACCAGTCTAGCAAATGACCACCTTGTTAACATGCAATAATTCTCAGGTCTAAACATAATATGGCCAGTCTTTTCTGTGATAAAAAGGCTGATCTATGATTTATCTAAACTGCACAACTGATAGTTCTTCATAAAATTAGTGCAGTGCTCGATAATGCAATCCTGAATAGAAAAAGTCTTCAACTCGGGCATAGCTTTTTAACCCCGATGAATGAAGTAAACTAACTCCCTTTTGTATCATTTTTTATAGCAGACAAATTATGCAGAGTGATATTTCCTATGAGTAAGATTAAAGAAGGAGGAATAAATGTCTGCATTGATTTTATAGGTTGATATTTTAAATATGAGCCTTCTGGTTCCTTGTTGCAGACTCCAGTTTTACCATCTGAAATATAACACATGAGCCACAGTGTTGCATGTGGGCCATAAAGTGGGAGCCATTCTTTCTCTGTTTTTTACTGAACCTCGGAGATATAACGGCAGGGGCTTGATCAGGCGCAGGTGTTGCTTGTTAAAGGCTGGACCTCTGCTGACTCCCAACCAGGCGTCATGCTGTGTTCACGTCATGTTTAGTTTACCGTAAATGTGAGTTGCCAGCTGAGGAATAAAACTCATAACAAGGTTACGCAATGGTCTGTAAATATTAAAAAACGCTATACAGATGTTGCCAGTCTGAACTCAGACAGATAGCTCAAACTACCCAAAATGTGAAGCTGATTGGCCAGTCTTACTAAATGGTAAAATATTTGTAGCGTTTAAAATATTTGCTTCGTAGCTTTATTTAGAGTTTGTCAGTTTACATCTCATCCATCATCATGGCAGTTAATGCCTTGCAACATGCTGATTTAATGTGGCGCTCACAACTCTTTTGTGTTCCCAAACAGACATTTGGCTTCAGCCTTCAAAGATTATTTATAGTGCAGAATAAAACAAAGCTCCATGGTGAAAACCAACACACAGCAGCTGCTGAAACATAATGACAACCTATAAACAAATTTGTTTGTGAGACTCTAAATGTTTTCCTGAAGTTATCATCGTTACGACTCCGTTTCATGTCATAATAGAAAAAAATGATACAGGATGTTTTTCTTATTTGGATAGAGTGTACGCTCACCAAGGTGATTTTGGGGAAAAATATGCCCATAGCAAGTCAGTCAGGATACTTAGCAACATCTGATGGAGCCATTTGATTGAAGTAGATTTTGACAGAACCTCACAAGAAAGCACAAATATTACTGTGAAGGTTCAGTGGCTTTTAACCTTCAATATGATCCTCTTATTGAAAGAAAACTGTCAAACAATGTGTCATTAAACCAACATCAACTGCAAGATTTTATTCAATTTCTTCTTCATGTGGAGATTAGTGGATATTTTTGAACTCAGACTGCTGTCACACTGTTTCTTTGCAGTAGGCAATAGACTTTATTTCATTGCTGAAGCTACATGTAGACCTTATTTCAAATACATAGCTGAGATTTCAACCAATATGATTTGCGAAGGTTTAGAGCAAAACATCCTTGTCAAAAAAATGGTTCAGACTTTTGATTAAAAATTATTAAGGTCCACAAAACAGTTTGTAAATCATGCAAAAATGCCAGAAACCATAACCCAAAAGTCAAAGAGAGCTTCACTAGATTCAGTCTTTTTTTAATTGTTAAAATGCACCAGTAATAAAGTGGTGGGAAAAATGAAATGAATGTGAAATGAGGCTTGTACCCACATGGGCTGAAAGGGCACTCAGCGAGAAAGGAACCTCTATTTCGAAAGCAACAGTTTCCAAATACACACAGGGACATAGACCTTAATGTTTGCAGACCTGAGGTCTGATGAAAGTGTTTGGTCTTGATGACCATCGTTACATTTAGAGGAGAAAGGGTGAAACCTGCAAGCCTGAGAACACCATCACAATTATAAAGTATGGGGGAAGCAGATCATGCTGTGTGGGTATTTTCCTGCTACAGAGACTGATGTGCTTTTACAAAATAGATGGCATCATGAGGAAAGTACATTATGTGGAAATACTGAAGCTGCATTTCAAACATCAGCCAGAAAGTAAAAGTTTGGGCACCATTGGGCTCTTCAAATGGCCAATTACCCTAACCTGCCCATTCTTAGAGCTGAAAAAAAAATCTTTATAATATCAGTAGAAAAATATATAGCACACACCTACTTTCACTGAGCTTGTGAAGTGGTTATCTAGCAACAGCCTGACATTATTTTCCATCTCTTTTCAGTCAAATCTTATTGATAAGGCACAGGTGTCAAACTCCAGTCCAGTCTTCGAGCGCTGGTGTCCAACTTTCAAATGTGCCTCTTCTTCAAGACACCTAAATCAAATAATTAGGTCATTCACATGACTCTGTAGAACGTGAGTGCATGATGACGAGGTAACTCAATCATTGGACCAAGGATGATAGGAGTTGGACCCCCTTGTACTAAGGAATCATTCACGAATCTTTGGGTTTGTGCGTCGTTTTTTTCTTTTCTTTATATAGTAAAAATAGGAAACAGAACATTTCACGGACAGGAACAGACCAATGGTAGCAACTTCAAACATTCAAAATGACAGCCGAATTGAAAATGCCTTGGTCTTATTACAAAAGCGCTAAGTTGCAGTAATACTGTGTATGAGCGTATTGTATTTTGAGGGTGTGCTCAAGCAGGTACCCACATGTATTTCCACATTAAAAATGAGTCACTTGGATGGAAAATAAAGAAATAAATAAAGTGGAAGAGAATTAAAAAGCTATTAAATAAAAGATAATTAACTAATGACAGGTTCGTGATAAAACTGGTACAGATTATAAATTATGGCCAAATACTCTTTTGTTATGCTATTCAGATACCGCTTGTGGTGGAGTAAATATAAAAACTTTTCATATTTACAATTTATAATTATCAAAACCAACGAAGCCATGTGAAAAAAAATGCCAAGTTCATTACCTCATGAATTAACTGTGATTCAAATCACTTAAAACAAACGTGTCTGACGACATGAAGTAGGCCAAAAGGCATCGTAGCAACACACCATGCCCCCGATAAGAAGAAGTTGAAGAGCCGAGGCATGGGTGGTTCTAGACAGTGGCCGACACGGGCCAGTGCCCCTGTAGAACTGGGCCTTGGTATTATGTCTTCAGTACAGGGCCCCCTGTACTGAAGACATAATACCAAATCAATTTCTTATGATGATATAAAACCATAACTGATTTCGTTTTTTACCTTTACGGTTTTTAGTTTAACAATGAATTAAAAATTAAGTTGATGCAGTTTTAGCTTCAGTCATATGGCGATAGAATCCCAGTTTTCATCTGTTAGATCAGGGGTCTCCGATCTGCAGCCCCAAAGCTGCAAGTGGCTCTTTAACTCACTTAATCGACGAAGCAATAAAATATTACCCAGTTTTTTTGTTTCATTCTTTTGCTCTGTGACCCATGAAATAAACTGGCCCTACCCTGCCCCCCCTGGTAAACTTGGTCTAGAACCACCACCAAGCAGAGGAGAAGCCAAGTCAGTGACATCTGTTAATCTAGAAAGGGTATTTCTAAGGCTTTGAAATCCCAGTGAACCACAATGAGAACCATTATGGAGAAAACATGGAACAGTGGTCAACCTTCCAGAAGTGTCTGGCCTACCAGAATTACTCTTGAAGCACATCAGCGACTCATGATTCAACAATAAGAAAAAGACTGTGCAGAAATGGCATTCATAGGAGAAGACAACTAGAGACCAAAAGAACCACAAAGGCCTGTCGTTCATTTGCTGAAAATTATTTTAAACCTCATGAGTTTTGGGGAAATATTCTGTGGACTGAGGAGAAAAAGGAGGAACTTTTGGAAGATGCTCATTCTGCTAAATGTGGTGTAAAACTAACAAGGCATTTTAGAAATAGAACAAAAATCTGAAATTTAAACATTATTATGCCAATGTGATGGTCTGGGGCAGCTTCGCGTGTTCAGGACGTGAACAACTGACCACCATTAATGGAACTACAAATTATGTTCTCTTCCTGAAATCCCTGAATGAGAATGCTAGGCCATCATTTTCAGACCTCAAGTTGAGGTCAAATTGGGTTATGCATCATTACAATGATCCAAAGCAAAACAGCAAGTCTACCTCTGTTAAAAAAACAAACAAAGGCTGTAAAGTGGCCTACTTAAAGTTCTGACTTAAATCTACTTGAGATACTGTGAAACGATTTTAAATGGGCTGTTCCTGCTTGAAAACCCTTGAATGTGGCTGAATGAAAACAACTGACCATAATTTTTCCAGAACATTCACATAGGACTTGTGTAGCTTTTTCACTTGATAAGTGCTTATCTTGTTTACTAAAATTCGTTGTCCTAATCTGAAACATTAAAGTTTGACAAAAAGGGAAAAACAAGCCAAATACTTTTTATGACTGGATATGGCATTTGGTTTTAATACATTTATTGCACTTGATTTTTAGAGCACAGCACTGTGCTTTAAAAAAAAAAAAAGCAGAGCCTGATCGAAACTTCAACGGCAAATACTGAGTCGTGAATGACTCGAATGAGAAATGGGGACAAAAAAATATTTTCCTTTTGATACCATTAGATATTCTTGTCAATTACATTTTCCAAAACAAGAAGCATCTTGTCTTTAGCTTACATTGCGGCTAGATGCTCAGAGTGTCTACACACACAAACACGCACACATGATCTATGGCTGTTTGCGTGTGCATGTGGGTCCCCAGCTGTTGATTGCTGAGCAGATGTAATCACCAGAAATGACGGATTACAGCTAAATCTAGAGGGCAAGAGGAAGGGGAAGGAGAGTGAGTGGGTGGTGATTAGGGAGCAGTGTGGAAACCCAAGTGAAAGTGATGTTTAAAATTAAAACAAGGGGTTAAAATGGTCAACAGGAAATACAGCCAGATTATGGAGAGACTGTAAGAAGCTCACTGTCAGAATGAAGATAGGATTTTGTAAATCACAAAAATCTATCTATCTATCTATCTATCTATCTATCTATCTATCTATCTATCTATCTATCTATCTATCTATCTATCTATCTATCTATCTATCTATCTATCTATCTATCTATCTATCTATCTATCTATCTATCTATCTATCTATCTATCTATCTATCTATCTATCTATCTATCTATCTATCTATCTATCTATCTATCTATCTATCTATCTATCTATCTATCTATCTATCTATCTATCTATCTATCTATCTATCTATCTATCTATCTATCTATCTATCTATCTATCTATCTATCTATCTATCTATCTATCTATCTATCTATCTATCTATCTATCTATCTATCTATCTATCTATCTATCTATCTATCTATCTATCTATCTGTCTCTGTCTGTCTATCTATCTGTCTGTCTGTCTGTCTGTCTGTCTGTCTGTCTGTCTGTCTGTCTATCTATCTATTTATAATTAGAATATGCATTTAAAAATAAAGATAAATAAATGTATTACCTAATAATAATACTTTTAACCTCATCCCTAAAAGCGGGAACTTGTTTGCAGCATCACATTTCTTCTTGCCCAGTGTTACAGTCAAATTGTCCTATTTAAAACAACTCAGGTCACAAGCAGGCAGCAAGCAGGCGTGCAGATGCTGCTGCAGACAGAAAATGTGGTCTGTTTGGTTCTGTTTTCCTCACTTGTCAACAGATTTGTCATCTGACGTGAGGAAGGCTGGAGAAAGCCCAAATTAATGTGCGCAAAAGCGAAGCCCTCTAGGAAGCTTAACGTTGCTCTAATTAAGATGCAGGTTGACATTTTCTCCCATGTGCAAGGAAAATCTGTTTCTAAACACCATAGTTTAGTGTGCCGCTGCATGAATTAGGAGGCTAACTTTCATTTTGCATAAAAACGGCACATCACAATGAGCCTACATTGGTCTTTCTTTAAGATTTTCCACATTCTCACACGACTTATGCTGTTTTTATGGCCTATCAAAAGGATCTACTGAAAGAAATTACCTCCCAGCCCTGCAGACGTGTCTCACCCTGCGAGCTGCTTTAGTCAGATCAGCAACTGTTGAATATATTGAAGTAAACACTAACACATCTAGCTGCTAAACTGCCGTGATAGCTTTCTGACGTCAAAGGTGGACCGTCACATCATCCTTCCTAATTCTGCGCGTGTCTTTGTTGCCACAGCTGACACTGGTTTTCTAAGGGTATTAAATGATGCCGTTTTAGATCCCAAAACGTCTCATCATCTTTCCTCGCATCAAGCCCTCTACTAGGGTTAGTTTCCGTATGCGGAGGAGGAAAGTTGACTCGTGGTGACCCGAAGCTGGAGAAATGTCAGATCAAATCCAGAATCTTGAGAAGATTTGACACGGTTCCTTTAGCATGAAGAACAAGACACAGATCTCTCCTATTAGGTGAACTGAAGCCACGGAGTTCAATTTTTCAAGGTTTCCTCAGCACTCAAAGAGTCAGAAAGAACAATCTTTGTTTTACTTCAACAATGCTGATTTGTGAAAAATCATGTCGCATCAAGACGCTTTTTTTCAGTTCTGGATAAGGAAAAGAAAATGAAACTGAATGCTTTATCATTTGATTTTCATAACACACACATAGATAGCAAAAATACACCTAATCCTGCTTTGAGGTGCTTTGTGAAAGGGAGCCTTAGATTTCTAATCCATTTTAGTTAGATTATTAACAGATTTATACTTAATTGTTATTAGTATATCATTTTCTCATAACCTTGAAAAAAATCTTATCCCAAAAAATAAATCAAAGCACTGATTGATTGAATAATTATACAATACTATAATTTTACATAGCATTTATAGCCACTACACTAGCTGTTAAAATAAGCTAGAAAAGCAGCAGTTTAAAACCTTTTAGAAGACATTGTTTTAAATTGTTGGGACTGTATTTGGTCTCTATTTTTTTTACTTTGCAACTCTTTAGGCAGATAAACATTGTCATTTGTTTTTATGTACAAGCTGGTTGCCATCTAATTTTAGGCTGCAGTGCTAATTTTTACTGCTAGAAGTAGTTAGAATAACAATGATTTAAAACATTCAAAAGCCATGGCTTTAAAAGTGGTGGGACCATTTTGCCATACAAAGTACAAGGAAGTCAAAGGTTGGTTATTTGGCCCCAATGACAAGAAATAGTTTTTGAAGAGTGTAGGTAAATCTTTTCCATCTAAGAGCCTTTCAGTGACAAGGATGCTGAAGGTAGCATGGATAACTGGATAACTGGATAAGGCAAGCTAACAAGAAGCATTTGAAGCTTTCTGGAAGCAACAACTTAAACTATGTTTAAAAGCTTGATCTGACCAAAAGAACAGTCGATTATAATGATCTCTACTAATGCTGCCTTGATGAGTGGTTAAATACTAGCCAGGATTTAGGCAGAAGTTTGTTGATGGTGATGAAAATATGTGGTAAAGGTGCAACTTGCAACGAGACATTTAACCAAATATTAGTGGAGGTATACATACATTAATCTGAGCTTGTATAATTTTTAACCCTAGGTGAAATTAGAGAAAAGTTACAGTAAATTCTAACTGGCAAAAACAATTTTGTTCCTACTGTCTCATCTTAGTCACACACTGAGCTTTGTCTTTTCTGCTCTCTGTTAATGGAATTAAACAAAAAACAGTTCCGTATATAAAGTTATTTTAGAGTTATTATTTGCTGTCTGTTTACTGCTGCTTGAAAAAATAATGTTTCAAATCAATCTGTAAAAGCTCAAAATCAGTTCACGCCCTATGATGAGTGGATGTAAGCTTCTGACTGCTGCTGAGACCCATTTGTAGCATACATAATTGTTATATGAGAAATAATTGTACTGGACATTATACAGTCCAGTTCAATATGCACTGAGTACTCTGAAAGATTGTTAAACAGTGTAATAAAAACTTAGTAAATTTAGAGATTTTGTCATATGTGGGGCAAAAATTATAATCAAACCATTCAGATAAGGGATTTATTTTACCAATTGAGCCTAAATAACCGGGTCATTTGGCTTGCTTTGGACGCTCAGTTTATTAACATGATATATGATGGTAAATGATTGATGAGGTAGTGTAAATGGATTTTGAGAGAGAAAGATAAATAAAAAATATAAACAAAGTTTTTAGCAAGATTGCTCTGCATGCAGTCATCATGACGAAACCACCTGAGCAAGCAAATAATTTGAACAATGACTTTGACTTATTATTTTGTAACTGTTAAAATGATTATTTTGCTTTTATTTCAATATTAGAGATGTTTGTATTACCATCAGTGAATTATGGAGCTTAAATGATTCACAAGTTAATGCAGTTTGTGCGTGCAGGACTTTTCAAATCTTTTTTAAAAGCAGGGCAGTTCAGACGAGCTATAAAGAGAACATTTAGTGTTCCAGTTCTAATCCAATATCTGAAGACGTCAACATACTCATCCCCCTGTGTGTTCAGCAAAATAATATAACTTTATGTGTAGTGCCGACATATAATGCCATCATCAGACATGAATCAATATAATCCTGCTGGGTTTAAGAATATTATTTGTCCACTACAGTAGGTAAGCTCATATTTTAAAGGGTTATGTAATATAAAATATTAAATGCAGTAACTTGTATTGTTCCATGGGCAGCTTTTCAACAGCCTAGTTATAGTCTGATTAATATTTCCTGACTGTTCTGATTAAATATGATATTGCCTACTCACACTAACAACCACAAATCAAACATTAATGGTATACTTAGTGTCTGAAAAGATTTACTTTCTACTATATTTTAAAAGCTTACCCAATGAAAGCCCTTAATGAGAGTACAAACTCTACTCAGGACAAACATCACATAACACATAAACCTACTGAGTCTTATTATCATTGTTCATAGGAAATTATAAATTATCTTGTATGCAGACATATTTTAGAGTCAGGTGCACACTGATTTTCAGATTATCTGGATGAAACTATTTGTATTTCACAGGCAAAGCAAAAGAACGTTTTGCTGACATCTATGGGTGAGAAGCTGTTAAGCTGCCTGTTTAAATGGGAGCAGTTCTGCTCAGATCTGTCGTCTGAAAACATGTTTCCAAAAGGACACGTCTCTCGTCGTGATGTTTTCTGTTTGGAAATGTGGCTGAAGGAACGGTTTGCACATTTAAAAAGAGAGCATGCTAAACTGAAACCAGATCGGATATGCAATAAATCTATGAATGTATGATTCCTACATGATTCATCTCTGAGTGCTGTCAAAAATAATCCACTCATCCACAGAAATGCTGTGTTTTCAAAACAACAGCAAGGGAGGCTCTTAAATCAAGAGAAAAGCTCTGAGTCCTGATAAAAGAAACATTTTTGATCTGCACACATACAGGTGCCAAGGGATGAAAAGATGTTCTAAAATTGCAATCCTTTCAAGAAAATGATGCCAGAAGAGGAGTGTGTAGGAAAATAGACCAGGAATTAAGTAGACGATAGTTACTCTCAGCATGTGTTTGTATCAATCTGCTTAACATACCACTTCATGATGCAGCCATAGTGTAGGTTAGATAACTCCACTACTGTCTAACGCTGCCTTTCTACACTCCATTTCAAAAACCTTGAAGAACTCTGGATAATTACCCAATTTAGACACTGGACAAGACCATGACACAGTGAGTGAATAGTTGTCTCTCAATCTGAAAGTTGTGAGTTTGATTCAAGTTTCCTCCCCCCACATGTCGATGTGCCCCTGGGCAAGGCACCTCACCTCAAGCTGTCTACCGATCTGCGTGTCGGATTGCGAATGTATGTCTGTGAATGCATTTGGGTGAATGCGGCTCTAGTGTGAAGTGCTTTGAGTGGTTGGTATGACTGGAATAGCACTACATAAATTGTGTCCATTTACTATTTACATAATATGATAGACCAGTAATTAGTATGCAATATTGCTGTGGATATGGACACCTCAGATTGGACATTTGCAAAGATTGTAGCACTGTGAAACAGCGGTTTGTACTGTTTCCTCGTAGCGAAAAGGTTCTTAGTTGAAATCTCAGATGCAGTACTTTCTGAATGAAGTTTGCATGCGTGGGTTTACAGTTTTCTCCAAAAACCTGCACATTAATAGGATATTGTAGATTTTCCTTAGGTGTGAAAGTCCATGATACATTTCGTGCTAGAGAAAGGCATGGACTCCCTGTGACCCCGACCAGAAATAAGCACACATAGCATGGAGAAAGCAGATATCATGTGACAAGAAAAGAATACTCTGAAGTATATCGATAGAGATGTGCCAATCTAGATCCACTTTTTTCTTCAGGATATACATATGCTCATTAGCTACGTTATTCATTAGGTACATCTTGTTATTACCAGATTGGACACCCTTTTGCCTTCAGAACTGCCTTAATTCTTGGTGGCAGAGATTCAACAAGTATTAGAAACATTTGCTACAGATTTATTGGCTGCACATCCACATGCGAATCTCATTCCACCATGTCCCAAATGTGCTCTATTGGATGGGGGATATGGAGCCTGTGGAGACCATTGGAGTACCTTCTTCCCCATTCTGATGCTTAGTTTGAACTTCACCAGGTTTTGATGCCTAAAGGAATAGATTTGCGGCCGTGTGATTGGATAATTTCCTATATGTGTTCACAAGCAATTGAACAGTTGTACTTAAGAAAATGGCTGCATATTTAACTTCAGTTCTAAGACATTCTCCTGAACAATGTGTCTTGGCATTTCTTTTAGAGTTGAAGCTGCTTAGAAATAATACATGAACCAAAATCAGGCTATTGCACATACTGATTTAATCAAAATAACCAAAGCAATGCATCTGTCGCAGGTTCGTGTCCCGGCCCGTTGACGTTTGCCACATATCTTCCCCTCGTTCTCCACCCTGTTTTCTTTCAGCTCACTTTCAAAAAATACTGAGAAGGATAAACGCCACTAGTGCCTAAAAATATAATAACCAAAGTAATGACTGATGGAAGTTAGATATGATGTTAATGTGATCAAGCCTGGAATTTAAAATACTGATAATGGACCTGAAGGTGACACGATATGTCCTCGGTTTACCCTGCTGATCAGATAATGGAGTCAGATTAGTCATTTATTGAATATTTCACTGATGGAGTTCTATTAGAAAATGTGACAGACAAGCACTGGACTGCTTTAAATGGGGGACTGTTTTTTGTTTACTTCCATTAACAAAGAGACGAAAAGACAAAGCTCAGTGTATGACTGAGATGAGAAAGTAGGAACAAAATAGTTGCCAGTGACATGTGTTTTTTAAATGAGCCACAATTCGGTTTTACGACTGCCATCTTTGAAACGACAGCTTGCAACCAGTGCTCAAATGTGAGACTATTTTCAGTGATTGTCTCACTGATGTCCTGAGTTATAACACGTCCTCTGAGGAGGAGGCATCTGCTTCACTGCTGGAGCCAAACGGTGCGGCTTGTCAGGGGAATTTCTCCTTAACAGCACGGAGCTGCCAGTGCCACAGATGGCTTATCTCACAATAAATGATTCAGAAAACGATAATGTGTCTCCAAATAGAAAAGAGGTAATCTCCTCATGCTACTGGAATGTCTTCCTTAGGAAGAGTATGGACTGAGGACTTGTTAGAGACCCAAAGTGCCTGGATCTTTACCCGTTAAACTCTTTTTATGTATTTTTTTCACTTTAAAACCGCTATTTATTATCATTAGGATTTTATCTTATAGATTAACATAAAGTAGCACATAATTGAGAACAGGAATGAAAAGACTATATACTTTTTCACTGAATAAAAATCTGAAAAGTGTGGTGTGAACTTATATTTAACTGTCCCGATTCAAATCTGCAGGATCAGCTGTCTTTCCAGTTACAGCAGCAAGACTTTTGCAACTTTTCTCTGCCATCTTTGCATATGAGGAGACATTTTTGTCCATTCCTCTCTGTCTTTTGCAGCCTCTAACAGCTCATGCTCAGTCAAATTGGATGTAGTATGTCTGTGGACATCAACTTTCAAGTCTTGCTATATATATTCAATTGGATTTTGGTCTGGACTTTGACTGGACCATTGTAATGCATTCATTTTCTTTTATCTAAATTGTTCAGTTGCAGCTCTGGCTGTATGCTTAGTGTTGCTATCCAGTTGGAAGGTGATCACGTTTCAAGGGTTTTCAGTCAAAAAGCACCCCTAACAGCATGATGCCTCCAACATGTTCCACCATGAGGAAGGTGTGATGTGCAGTGTTCGCCGCACGTGGCATATTGCAAGTAGAACAAAATGTAAAATTTTTGTCTCATCTGTGATGGCGCACCTTTTAACATGTTTGCTGTGTCCACCACATGGCTTGTTACAAACTGCAAACTAAACTTCCTCTGGCTTTTCTTCAGGAATGGCTTTCTTATTGTCACTGTCCCATAAAATCCATATTATTCATTGATAATTGTCCGGTCAACAGATCCTTACACCCAAGCTGTGGATCTCTGCAGCTCTTCCATAGTTAAACTGCTTCAAGATAGGAGGACGATTGCGGAGATATGTTCATGAGGCCATTGGTTGTTGACTAAAATGTCATCATTCATCATCACACAGTGTCCACTGATTCCAGAGTAAAATGATTATAAGAAAAGACGACTGTAATATAAAAACATTTCTAATGCTTTTTAAACTCACTTTTTACTTGCCATAGATTTTATTTAGGGACAATAGTGTAAAGTGGGTGGAATACAAATGCATGCTAAACTTTTCAGATTTTTATGTATAAAATATTTGGGAAAACTTTTATGATTCTCTTTCCACCTCACAAATATGCACTACTTGTTGGTCTATCACGTGGAATCCTAATGTAATACTTTGAAGTTTGTGGTTATTTCATGACAAAATGTGAAAAAGCTCAAGGGGAGTAAATACATATCAAGAGCGATGTCAGCTGTTTGTGGAAATATGTAAATTTTTAAACCCAGACCTAAATCATATTTAATTCTGGTCAAAGTATGCTTTCCCAGACTGGAATTAAAGTTGTGATTATGATGGCTCTAATTCTTTTAAATTAGAAGCTCCTTGGAGCCAGCAACAAATGAGGCCAATTTTCTCCAAAATTACTAAACTATACGCTGTCAGCTCAGGCCCAGGAGCAGCAGCTAAAACGCTTATACTGTTTCATGCTGTCAATTTATGTGCAAGACCAGACCTTTTAAAACATTTAGGGACTGTAAGCTGAGATCTTCTGTGATGTTCTGCAATTATCAGTCTGTCAGATAAGATGGGCAAACGTCAGAGTAAATAGGAAGCTGTCACCTATAAAACAAGCATATATGGTTTATTATAACTGACATGGTATGTACAGGGGTTGGACAATGAAAGTGAAACACCTGGTTTTAGACCACAATAATTTATTAGTATGGTGTAGGGCCTCCTTTTACGGCCAATACAGCATCAATTCGTCTTGGGAATGACATATACAAGTCCTGCACAGTGGTCAGAGGGATTTTAAGCCATTCTTCTTGCAGGATAGTGACCAGGTCACTACATGATACTGGTGGAGGAAAACGTTTCCTGACGCGCTCCTCCAAAACACCCCAAAGTGGCTCAATAATATTTAGATCTGGTGACTGTGCAGGCCATGGGAGATGTTCAACTTCACTTTCATGTTCATCAAACCAATCTTTCACCAGTCTTGCTGTGTGTATTGCTGCATTGTCATCCTGATACACGGCACCGCCTTCAGGATTCAATGTTTGAACCATTGGATGCACATGGTCCTCAAGAATGGTTCGGTAGTCCTTGGCAGTGACGCGCCCATCTAGCACAAGTATTGGGCCAAGGGAATGTCATGATATGGCAGCCCAAACCATCACTGATCCACCCCCATGCTTCACTCTGGGCATGCAACAGTCTGGGTGGTACGCTTCTTTGGGGCTTCTCCACACCGTAACTCTCCCAGATGTGGGGAAAACAGTAAAGGTGGACTCATCAGAGAACAATACATGTTTCACATTGTCCACAGCCCAAGATTTGCGCTCCTTGCACCATTGAAACCAACGTTTGGCATTGGCATGAGTGACCAAAGGTTTGACTATAGCAGCCCGGCCATGTATATTGACCCTGTGGAGCTCCTGACGGACAGTTCTGGTGGAAACAGGAGAGTTGAGGTGCACATTTAATTCTGCCGTGATTTGGGCAGCCGTGGTTTTATGTTGTTTGGATACAATCCGGGTTAGCACCCTTTCAGACAACTTCCTCTTGCGTCCACAGTTAATCCTGTTGGATGTGGTTCGTCCTTCTTGGTGGTATGCTGATATTACCCTGGATACCGTGGCTCTTGATACATCACAAAGACTTGCTGTCTTGGTCACAGATGCGCCAGCAAGACGTTCACCAACAGTTTGTCCTCTTTTGAACTCTGGTATGTCACCCATAATGTTGTGTGCATTTCAATATTTTGAGCAAAACTGTGCTCTTACCCTGGGAATTGAACCTACACACTCTGCTCTTACTGGTGCAATGTGCAATCAATGAAGACTGGCTACCAGGCACAGCTACATGGACCCACCTAAACATTTGACCCAGGTTTAAAACACTCCCCTGAATCCGCTATACTTCCTTTTTCTTTACTTCCTTTTTGTGGTCTGAAGTGTAGCATCAAAGCAAAAATCTCCTCTGCCCCCTTTTGTCCTTTTTTGACATGGACATTAGTGCATCTGAGACGTGTCCCTCACATTGTCACCTCCTTTCTGTGCTGTGAAGGAAGATCAGAAAGAAGCCGACAGGGGTGGTGGGGCAGGGGGTTTGGCGGTAGGAAGAGCGATGTGGAGTGGCAAATCTGCAGAGACATGAATGGCTTGCAGGTGTTTTTTTCTTTTTCTTCTTTCAGACAGAGCGACAGAACAGGGAAACGTGGAGTGGTGATTCTGCCTCTTTCTGCTGTGATTATGTTTCATGGCAGGGCTGTTTGTTAAGCTGAAGTGAGAGGCTCTACCAACGGGCTGCGACAAAAAAGTGATAATTTGTGTCCAACGTAAGTGTTTATACCTCTTTTTAAAGCTGGTATATCTAAAAAAAAGGAGAGTTTATGAGGAGAAGAAACAGATGTGGGAGCAAAACCATGGTGAGGGTTTCATTACAGAAGCTATACAGAAGGCAAATGAGAATATTTTATTTCTTTGATATGTTTTTACTTCTGTTGGGTATTTGGTTAGATGTAGATTTTTAAATCTAAATGAAAGTTTTCATGACTGCCTCTAGCTTGTAGTTTTAGTCTTTTCTGACTTTTTAATTCTTTAGCATCATTGTGGAGGTATTGTGGCCAGCACATTTTCACAACATGGCTGCAATGGCCAAAAATCTCAAAAAGACAAACAAATGTTTATGTTTATGGTGAGATGATTGAAAATCTGCTGCTGCCGGTACTTCAGAACAAAGACTGTAATTTGGTCAGGTACGATGTCATTCATGCCCTGCCCAACACAGCCAACACATAGACTTCAGAATCAATGTCCTTTTGAGACAAAAGGACATAGATTCTGAAGTCTCCCTTCAGTTAATTTAGTTTCAAATGAAGCAATTTTATGCTACCATATTATCTTTAGGAAGAAGATGCTTTATTCTAACAATATTTCCAAACAAGCCATACTTTTAATTGTACAATAATAAAGTTAAACATTTACAATGCATGCAAAAGTGTTCATACCCCATTTTGTCAAGTTACAAACTAAAATTTTAATGTGTTTTAATAAACGTTCTGTGTGAAAGATCAACACAAAGTACTGCATAATTGTGGAAGGTATATAATATATGGTTTTCAGTACTTTTTATACCACTTGCAACTACCACTGTAACTGTTTTAAGGGAGGTTTCTACCACATTTACACAACTTGAAGCTAAACATTTTCTGTGAACTTTCATATCCTGCCACAGATTTCAGGTTGAAGTTTGGTTTTGGTCTTTGGCTGGGTACATTCTTGCAGATTATTATGCTTTAATCTAATCCAGTTTATTTCCTACCCTCACCTATGGCCTCAACTTTCAGTCATGAAGGGTTGTGATGGCCACACCTGCAGCCACACAGTCGGTAACCCCACACACAAACACTTTTTAATTTTGAGTTTTCATATACACATTCACTGCAGCATAAATACATGGGTTTCTGTTTATATTTTCATTTGACAATATTGAAATACATTATTTCTAATTGTAGCGCGCACATTTGGTTAACTTTTGTATATTTAATTTTGTCAAATATTTAAAATTGTTTGTGCTTTCTTTGCTGGTGCTGTGGGGGAGTACCTTGAACAGAAGCAATGGACTTTGGCTGGCACACTCCAATTCCAGATTGACTGATTGGGTGATACCATCTGGAGTTCCACCATGGGGGAAGACCATAGAGTGTTTATTCTAATTTTTGCATAAGTTCTTTTTGCTTTTGTGATTTGCTTATTTTGTTTAGTTATTAGTCATTCAAGTAACTGTTTAAGCTAACTGTATTTAGTTATTTTTGTTAAATTTCTGTATATATTTTCCTTCCCTCTTCCTCAGTGTGTTAGTCTGGTCTGATCAGCCAGTATTTAGGTCCCCTTTGTGTAGGAGGTCAGTTTGTTTGTTTGAGCAGTTAGTTTGAGGTTTTGTTATGTTTTACCCTAATTTTTTTTTTTTTTTGTCTTGAGTTTAGCTTCTTTATTGGACCTCTTTTAAGGGCACTGTAACCGTTATTTGAAATTTGTTATTTTGGTGAAATAAAACCCATGTTCTTTGAAAATTATTACTGGAAACGCCTTGTAACCTTTGCTAGATGTTTAGGTTTATTGTCCTGTGAGTCTCTACCCCAGTCTCAAGTCTTTAGCATCATCCAACAGGTTTTTTTCCAGGATTGCCTTGGATTTAGCTTGGCAGATTTTCCAGTGCCTGGTGAAGAAAAGCAGACCCAAAGCATGATGCTGCCACCACCAACTTTAGGAAAGGTGTTCTCTGGGCAATGTGCAGTTAGTTTTACACCAACTACAGTGTTTTACTTTCTTCCTCAGGTTGGATGTGTCCACACTGAAAAATGGGACTTCTTATGACTTTCATTTAACATAGTCAAGTGGACAACAGACAAGTGGACAAGTGGAATATGTTTATCAAGTACATTACTTGGAACGTTTGGTTCCACTAGATTTTATTTAGAGGAACTAGACGAAATAGAATCAAATACAAACACACCGCATTTTTTAGCTTAGTTTTTTGTTGTTTCGAAAACCATGTTTCATTTTCACTACACTTCGCAGTTACAGACTGTTATATTTTTATTGGTCTATCACATAAAAACCAATAAAATACATTAGTTTCTGGTTGTAATGTAACAAAAAGTGAAAAATCTCAGTGGGTACAAATACTTTCGCGATTCAGAACAACGTGCTTGATGTGTTTAGAGTCTGAGAAAGAGCTCTTAGGTTTTTTTGCAGTTTTTCTGAACATGATCTTACTTGTGGGGAATTTGCTGGGGCATCCACTCCTGGGAAGACTAACACCACTCTTGAAGGTTTTTCTCTTGTGAATACTCTCTCTGTATAATGACAGATTTAAAACTCTTTAAAGGGGCCTTTTAGGCCTTCCCAGATTAATGGGCAGCCAATATTGCTTTTCTATGTCTGCTGATGTCTTTCTGATTTTGCATTGTGTTAACACAGACCTGTGTGCTCCAGATGAGCAAAGGGTCAAAGCTCCTGGCTATATAAAGGTGTTCACAGCTTATGTTGATCAGTTAACTAATGCATTTAATTAGCAGCACCTGGCTGTAACTTTTCCTTTTAAATCCTTTGAAAACAGCAAGTTTTTCACAAGACAATAAAGTTCAAAGCTAAAAAAATGAATAATGTCATGTGTAAAATTTGTCAAAAAAAATAATGTTACCAACTTCACTTACAGAGACAAGATAGTCTGATTTAAACATAAAAATAATCAGAATCAGAAAGACTCAAACAAGTTTGCAAAAAGATTTTAATTGGCATCATTTTGATCATTCTTGGTTTAATTTACAGTTTATTCATTCTTGTCAAACGTAAACACGTCTTGTGGTTGTCTTCAGTAAAAGTAAATGCTTTTGCCGGCGTCTCAGACCCCATCTTTAAACATAAACTAACATGATTTAAAAGCACATTCTCCCTCATACACGCTTGCATATTCAGATCCTACAAATGACTCCGTTAATGGGTACGAAATTTTCTAAATGCCACGTACTTTAAAAGCGCGGACAAACACGTTCCACTTATATACGTCCTTTCATTCACTCCCACGCAACAACAACAAACAAAAAATAAATACACGCTCACACTAAAACACTCATGCACATTCCAGAACCCTGCACGTATTTTTAAATGTACATTACAATGCAGGATCCAACAACACCAGCTCTGTCTGTGAATTCCCAGTTGGTTTATGACATGCTTCTCATCAACATTATCAGCTGCTTCTTTTTACATGAGACTGGGCTAACTGAGTGTATGCCTGCACCGAATTATTAACCAAGAACTGTCTGTTTGTGACCGGCTGAATTACATCTATTTGTCTAAACAAGCAAAATACTGCAGTACAAATTCAACAGTTTTGAAAAACAAATGATAAAAAATGGCACGATAGCTTATTGAGCAAAGGCCTAAGAATGCACATTAATAAATTATGTAGATAAATACACTTTAATGTCAAAATAAGAGCATTTGAAAAGTAAATAAAAAAGCACAACATTGTAATTTGATTAAGGTTTGCCTACGCAGTATAAAAGAACTAATAAGTTTCACATTCACACATTTTATTTATCTTTTGTTCTTTTTTTATCAAGATGGTGTCATCATTAGTTTCAGATATAGAAGATTAGACACAGCATTGGCTTCGTTGCGATACATCAGCACATCCACCATATTGTGAGCGACAAGTTCTCCTTAGAAAGCAACTAAGATTTGTGTAGAAACATGGTTTTTTGAATGAAACACTAAAGTTTACATTTAAATAATTTTGGTGCATTGTTTTTTGGGGGGGCTGCACGGTGGCACAGTTGGTAGCACTGTTGCCTTGCAGCAAGAAGGTCCTGGGTTTGATTTCTTTCTGCATGGAGTTTGCATGTTCACCCTGTGCATGCGTGGGTTCTCACAGGGTACTCCGGCTTCCTCCCACAGTCCAAAGACAAGCCTGTTAGGTTAATTGGTCAATCTAAATTGTCCTTAGGTGTGTGAATGAGGGTGTGCATGGTTGTATGTGTGTTGCCCTGCGATGGACTGGTGACCTGTCCAGGGTGTACCCCGCCTCTCGCCCATAGACTGCCGGAGATGGGCACCAGCTCCCCCGTGACCCACTATGGATTAAGCGGTAGAAAATGACTGACTGACTGACTTTTTTGGGAGGAAGAAATATTAACGAAGTGGAATCTGATTTAGATTCTGTGTAGGGAGCAAAAGATTGGGGTGATGGGACGGAGGGCTTCCAACCGTAGACTGGGGGCTCATCACTGCAGGTAATAGGTCAAAATATCAGTGGAAACAAGCAAAAAGCGGATCATTATAAGAAGGGTTTGATTGATGCATTCTAGATTTTTTTCTATTAATAACTAATTGATTTTTTTATGTATCATTTATATTAAAATGTAAACCTATTCTTGTTTTATATTGTAAAAGAGGTCTCAGTATCTTAATAGTATTAGGAATACTATTGTAGTAGTAGCAGCAGTAGTAATAACGTACTAACATCTTAAATTGCCAGTACCAGCTTTGCCAGCTTTTTGCATGTTTCCATTAGTATTTTTATGATTTATTTTGGATGATGAGCTTCAAGGGATTGAGTTTGCAATACCTTGTTTCCATTACCCTAATCAGTAGCTCCCTTTAAAGATTCTCTATCAGATTCAAGTCAGGAAACTTACTGGGTCACTTCCAGTCAGAGGAAACATAGTGGCAACATTAAAAGAAACATTAAGTCTAAATCTGCAAGAGGTATAACTGACTAACTCTGGCCTTAACTACACTGTATAAATAAATTTTGATATTATTTAGGTTTAAATGATATTTCCTTTTTGCTTTTTTCATTTACTGATTTACTGTCTGTTGTAAAACTGAAGAGCCTTATCATGCTAATGCCTTACAGTATTACAACAGGCCATGCTTCACACAGATTTACCTAGAACCCTGGAGCAGAACTGTCGTGCACAACTTTTGTTTCCACAAAAATGCCTCTCACAATATGGCGTACAATCCGGATGCTCATACTGGATCTATTCTTCTATGACAACAGATTGAGACTTTAAGCATAATTTCCATCAAATTACTAGTCCAGGGTCTGTATTTGTCTTAGGTTGTTACAGTGCAAAGCCAGGAAATGCAGACAAAAGACTAGTTCTGAGGGGCACTCAGTACCCTTCTAAGAAAAGCAGGCTTTGAATCTGTGCCTATCACAAAGCCAGAGCATTTTGATGTCTGGAGAAAATGGATTACTGAAAGGCCCAAGGATATTCTTAGAAATTGTCACACTTTTCTCCAGGCTTTTATCATCAACAGCTACCACATACCAGTATGAAAACATTCTACAATGTCCAGGACAATGACAGTCATTTTGATTACTCACTAATCATATAAAGGCCTTGTTACAGTTTCCAAAGTCCATCTTGCCTTTTTTTCCTACATCAAAGTTTGGTTTAATGCAGCAAAGCCTTAACAAAATCCACTCTAGAGTTTAAAGTTGCCATCTTCTTCAAAGCTAACACAAAAACCTTGCTTTCATCATGCGATGAGAGTAACGTTCTTTTCTCTATCATGCTACAAAAAAACTCCCATCACCATCCAATGAGCGCGGCACAAAAAAACTGGATTCTGAATATTGGTTGTAATCTCCATGTGGTCACCACACCTGCATGAAATATTGTAGTTTTCATGTGATACAGGTGTAAATATGACTGCAAAAAGGCCTCACTTCTTTTTTTCTTTGTCTTTGACTTTTATCCGTTGCACATATTCTTCGTTTGCGTCGTTTATCTTTCAGGTCTTCAAAAAAACTTGGTGGGATACAAAGCCCTTTGGACAAGGCGGTCCAACAAGCTCCTCATGACGGTCGCTAGGACAACAGTATGGCCGACACGAGCACCGTTGCCACGGTGAGGAGAAGGCGATCGCGTGACGGGCTGCTGCCGCTCACGCTCTTCTCCAGCTTGGGAACTTCAGGGTTAAATTCATCTGGAGAAAAGAAACAGAAAGAAAATAAGCAATCGTGAAGAAAAAAAAAGACAAAACATTACTATTTTATTAATTTATTTAAAAGTGCTGAGTGGTGCATGCAAATTGGGCTTTAATATAAGCAGGGATAGAGGCATGAAGCAATTATCAACAAGTTACCGTCAGCTACATATGGCCTTTCCTGTGGGAGAGAAAATTTAAACAACAAAGTCGTTTCTGATGTTTTTTATTTGTGCTACTTTTTTCAGGCTAATGATATTTTTGTCCTCAAGGGATTTCAATCAAACCAAATTACTATGGCCTTAGCATTGATTTGATGCAACAGAACATTAGCTCAAGGGGAAAGACGGAGAAAAAGCTCGGGGAACGCATTTAGGAATTTTCAATAAAAGTGGATTACAAGCTCATCACGTTCATTCCCTAACTAATGCTTCCCATTATCTCTACAATATCAGGCAAACAAACAAGATAGAGCCGATTAACTCATTCCAGGTTGTTAGATAAACCTGAGAAAACTGCTGCTTAATGATTGAAAAATTACATATGGTACAAAAACAAACACAGATCACCTTTTATCCAGGATAAAATCATGCTAACATTTAGTCTACACTGTTGTAAAAAGGTATTTGCCCCATTATAGATTACTAGTGTTTTTGCTTTTTGTCACATTTTAAAGTTTCAGATAAGAATAAATTTAATCTTAGACAAAGATAATTAAGGAAATACAAAAGGCATTTTCCAAATTAGGGATTTATTTTAAAGAGGAAAAAAGCTAAACCTATCTAAACCAAGTGGCTTAGTCAAAGTCTAGACTTCAATTTGATTGAGTAGCTGTGGCATGACCTTAAACAGGCAGCTCATTCGTTAAAATCCTCCAATGAGGCTGCAGGGAAACAATTCTGCAAAAAAAGAGTGGGCCAACATTACATTGATAAAAAGGACTCATTGCCTTTTATCACAAATGCTTGATGGTAGTTGTTGTCACCAGGGATGGCACAACCAGTTGTTAGGTTTACTGGGAAATCGCTTATTTACATGGTGCCCGGTTGGATTGGATAGCTTTTTTCCCTTGATAAATGAAACCATCACTGGGTTTTGTTAAAATATTTTTAAAAAATCAAAGAAGGGGGAAATACTTGCTTTAAAAAACAGAAATATACTTGTAGATGATTATTTTAAATGAATGCACATTGAAAGAACCTTAAATTGTTAGGTTTATCAGCAGCTGTATTTATACAAAATATGAAGTTTGGATGTATAGAGAACAAATTGTATTATTGCTTGGTCTGAAGTTATCTTTTACATTTATCACTCTGCCTTCAAACACAAAGATTGTGTTCTTAATCTTCTCTCAACTTTGGGATGGGTTATACCTCACAAATGCATTTGCTGAAGAATGGTCAAAGTTTGCATGAACACACTATTAAACCTAGTGGAAAACCTTCGCAGAAGGGCCAAATATGTTATCGCTGCCTATGGTCAGCCAACATCAAATTAAACCCCACAAATTAAGAACAGGAAGGCACTTAAGTGTCAGTGAAAGCACACTTGCAATTACTTTTAGCAATATAGTGTATAACGTTGCAAGTTATCAGCATATATATGATAAGAGATGTAGTAGATTGTCATCAGTCAGTCATTTTCTACTGCTTATTCCATAGTGGGTCACAGGGGAGCTGGTGCATATCTCTAGCAGTCTATGGGCAGGAGGTGGGGTACACCCTGGACAGATCGCCAGTCCATCGCAAGGCAGCACACAAACAACCATGCACACACTCATTCATACACCTAACAGGCATGTCTTTGGACTGTGGGAGGAAGCTGGAGTACCTGGTGAGAACCCACACATGCACGGGGAGAACATGCAAACTCCATGCAGAAAGATCCCAGGCCGGGAATCGAACCCAGGACCTTCTTGCTACAAGGCAACAGCTGCGCCACTGTGCAGCCCAGTAGTAGATCGTAATACTCCATAATCTGAGCTAAGAGGAACATCTATATTATGAATAAAAATGGTGCAAAATTTACAACCTTGAGGAACCCCACTTTATGTACTCAGATTTCTAATTGTTGAACAAACATGAGACAAAATCTGACCCAATCTAGTGCACTACCAATTCATGCTAATGTAAAAAGATCTCGGTCAAAAGATAAACCAGAATCGGACAGAAAATACAGAAACCATGAAATGTGCATACAGAGGAATGTTAGCAACTGATGTAGGGGCTGGGATTTCCAGATTTGAAAGGAACGCCAACAGGAAAAACTAAACAGAACCAACTAGAAGATCAGAATAAGGTATCAAACCAAGTTATGGGTTCCTCATTATAACTCAAAAAAACTATGTAAAAACCTGAAATACAGAAACTCCAACACAGGTATCCATAGATCTAAAAACCAAATAATTGAACAGCATCCAAACATTGTCAGATCAACGTTTTACATGCACCCTGTGATTATTATACCTGTCAAAGATAAATCTTTTGTGTTCACAGATTATAACATATCCTTGTACAGACAGACAAATATCTTACATTATAATCCCATCATCACCTTCAATATAATCCCACTGGGTTGTGGAAAATTACAAGTACTGTACATGAGGTAAGATTATTCTATGACTGTTTATATATATCTTATGTAAGTAAAGGTTTTAAACTGTAAAAAAAAAAAAAACATACACAGTGTTCCAGTTTTTATTCCTGGAAATGTACAAAGATAAAAATGCTGATTGGATGAACTCAAAATAAAACAAATCTAACATTTGTTGATTTAAACCAGATAAAATACGGTTCATTTTGTCATCGTGATGTCATAGAAGTTCTAGCAAACAAACAGTTTTTCACGTTAAGTGTTTGAATCGGACCAAAGTGCAGAAAAGAGCTTGGCAGCCGCATGATGAGTTAATCTTGAGGTTTTATTCCAAAACCGTCAAAAGCGTCACAAAAATCACTGCAGGTACATAACCGAGTTCAGAGCCAAAAACCTACATGAGTACTCAGTTCTCCAACGTAGCAAAACTGAACATCAACAAGGGTAGTGACGAGGAACAGTGATAGAGAAACCAGCGGGGAACAAAGAACACAGACCAACTAATATACAGGGAGAAAACAAAGGCAGGTAATCACAGAAACTAAGAACAGGTGTGACAAGCTGGCAGGGAGGCAGAGGTGACAGGTGGAACTAATAAACAATAAAGGAAAACATAAACCTAAACACAGTTAACACAAAAACACAAACCAAGTCCCAGGATGTCAGATCATGACACCAGTGCAATAAAAAATTTACTTATTTTGGGGGGTGGCAGCATTATGGTGTGGTAATGCTTTAGTTCAGAGACAGGGAAGCTGGTGGGAGTTTAAAGGTGGATGGAAGGAGCTAAATAAAGGTTAAGAAAATCTAAAGGGCTGTAAGAAACTTCAGACTGAGGTGGATGTTCATCTTTCAGCAGGAGAACGACCCAAAACATACAACCAGATCTAAAATAGGGTTAACATGAAAGCATATTTATGTGTTTTTCTAAATATGTTCATAAAGCAACTCTTTGGTTCCTTACATGTGTACTAACTCTTACAGATTTGTTTACAGGCACCAGTAAGTTGAACAAACCACAGAGAAAACACCTTCTAAAATCCTTGCCTTTCAAGAAATCTTGCAATTGAAGACTAATGTGGGCGATGTGAAAAGCCTCGGGCTGCTGCAAGTTATCAAAGGTCTTCAGTATGACACCTGTCTCCACGGTCCAAATTTAGGATCCAGAAATCAATTTCCGGGTGCATTCCTGCCTGTATGAGCCCTAACAGACCAACAGGAGGCACGCAGAACAGCTTCTGTGTCCACAGAAAAACACCCAAGGCGTTTCCAGTGAAATGAGAAACATCAGCTCTGGACTGTCAATAGGGGGGGAAAGGTTGTCTGGGCAGATAATTCTTCCTGCCAACGAAGCTGCAGTGATGGTAGATGAACAGTGAACCATAAACAGAATAAACACACATCTACATCTAGAAAGGAATAACATACACAATAAATATGAGTTTACTACTGTCAGTTATTCAAAGCCTATTTATTCTTAAAAAATAAGCCCACATTTTCAATAATTTCAGCCAACAGCTTTTGTCTCTTTTTAGGATGACATTGACGAAGCTGTTTATTTTAAACAGAATTTCAGAATGACTGAGCACTCGGTCAGAGCATTGCTCAGACAGCAGTCTATTTATTTTATTGTTATTGCAACCTGTGACACTTGGTTTATCTTGCTCAGAAACCACATGTCTATTGTTTGGATGTTACAAAAGCAGAAACTGAGCACCACAGCTTCATGTCTTCTGGTCACAGAGTTCACACAGTTTACACATGTAGACTGTTTCTGGAATCATTACATTCTGACTCATTTTCTGACATTCAGCACATTAGAAGACTAACAGTGCTATAGGGTTCTCAAAATAATTGATATTTTGATATAATTGATACTAAAAAAAATATTACTTAAAGATACCCATTTGTGCCATAATCAATATAAACTGACCCACTCACATTTGCCAAGGTTGTGGCACTTCTTCGTGCAGCAGCTGCAATATCGGAGACAGCCAGCCCACTCATCTGACCAAAACAATGAGCTGCTGAAAGTTTTAAATTCTGCTAACATGGCAAGTACAGCCAAAGAACAGACATATAGTCTCTTTAGACAGCAAGACAAACACAAAAGGGTTGTTCGGTGGAACTTTCCCTACAAGGCAGACGGACAGTAAAATGCTAAATAATACCATATGCTGGCTGCGCTAATGACATTGATGTCTGAGAGCAACTAAAAAATCGGTGAAGCTCAGTGAAGTAGTAAACCTCCCAGACAACAAAAGGCGAATGCTATCTATTTAAATATGAGCCTCATGGACGCAGACAGCCAAATGATGGTGCTCCGCCGCTCTGAGCTTCCTCGTTTAGATACGAAGCTCACAATTAAAGCAGAACAAAGTAAAAAGCCATAGCAACCTACCCTGCTGCTTTAGTTGATCACATTGTAGAAAGCATTCTACAAAATTACCAGAAAGAGAGAATTTGTACAGGGCTGCTGCTGAATACATTTGCATGGACCAGATCTTTGTTTACATTGTAAAAAATAGGTTTTGCATGTGCCAGATCTATATTTGTTTTGAAGCACAATTTATTTTAGTTTAGATAGATTTTCTTATTTGTCCCTCAGTAGTAAGATTTATTTGGATCAACATCAAATTGACAGGCAAATGGAAGCGCACAGTGGCACACTAAAGATAAGCAATTATGTTAAAATAAAACAACTGCATGACTGAATAAAAAGGTACATACTGCCACAAAGGATTTTAACACTTATACTAATTGTTAATTGATACCTAAATTATACAGTACGTTTGGACACACCTTCTCATTGAAAGAGTTTTCTTTATTTTCATGACTATGAATATTGTAGCTTCACACTGAAGGCATCAAAACTATGAATTAACACATGTGGAATTATATACTGAACAAAAAAGTGTGAAACAACTGAAAATATGTCTTATATTCTAGGTTCTTCAAAGTAGCCACCTTTTGCTTTGATTACTGCTCCACACACTCTTGGTATTCTGTTGATGAGCTTCAAGAGGTCGTCACCTGAAATGGTTTTCCAACAGTCTTGAAGGAGTTCCCAGAGATGCTTAGCACTTGTTGGCCCTTTTGCCTTCACTCTGCGGTCCAGCTCACCCCAAACCATCTCGATTGGGTTCAGGTCCGGTGACTGTGGAGGCCAGGTCATCTGGCGCAGCACCCCATCACTCTCCTTCTTGGTCAAATAGCCCTTACACAGCCTGGAGGTGTGTTTGGGGTCATTGTCCTGTTTAAAAATAAATGATGGTCCAACTAAAGACAAACCGGATGGAATAGCTTGCCGCTGCAAGATGCTGTGGTAGCCATGCTGGTTCAGTATGCGTTCAATTTTGAATAAATCCCCAACAGTGTCACCAGCAAAGCACCCCCACACCATCACACCTCCTTCTCCATGCTTCATGGTGGGAACCAGGCATGTAGAGTCCATCCGTTCACCTCTTCTGTGCCGCACAAAGACACGGTGGTTGGAACCAAAGATCTCAAACTTGGACTCATCAGACCAAAGCACAGATTTCCACTGGTCTAATGTCCATTCCTTGTGTTCTTTAGCCCAAACAAGTCTCTTCTGCTTGTTGCCTGTCCTCAGCTGTGGTTTCCTAGCAGCTATTTTACCATGAGGGCCTGATTCACACAGTCTCCTCTTAACAGTTGTTCTAGAGATGTGTCTGCTGCTAGAACTCTGTGTGGCATTGACCTGTTCTCTAATCTGAGCTGCTGTTAACCTGCGATTTCTGAGGCTGGTGACTCGGATGAACTTATCGTCCGCAGCAGAGGTGACTCTTGGTCTTCCTTTCCTGGGGCGGTCCCCATGTGAGCCAGTTTCTATGTAGCGCTTGATGGTTTTTGCGACTGCACTTGGGGACACTTTCAACGTTTTCCCAGTTGTTCGGACTGACTGACTTTCATTTCTTAAAGTAATGATGGCCACTCGTTTTTCTTTACTTAGCTGCTTTTTTGTTGCCATAATACAAATTCTAACAGTCTATTCAGTAGGACTATCAGCTGTGTACTGTATCCACCTCCTGCACAACACAACTGATGGTCCCAACCCCATTTATAAGTAATGAAATACCACTTATTAAACTTGACAGGACACACCTGTGAAGTGAAAACCATTTCAGGTGACTACCTCTTGAAACTCATCAACAGAATGTCAAGAGTGTGCGGAGCAGTAATCAAAGTAAAAGGTGGCTACTTTGAAGAACCTAGAATATAAGACATATTTTCAGTTGTTTCACACTTTTTTGTTCAGTATATAATTCCACATGTGTTAATTCATAGTTTTGATGCCGAGATCTGAATTGTCCCCTACTTACCGGTTCTTCCTTAAAAAGGCACTTAAAATATTGTCATATTGTAATTAATCATATTTTTTGCTCTCAACTAGAAAGAACCCTGTGCCTTCAAAAACAAAGTGGTTTTACAATGGTTGGTTTGAAGGCCTCCTTCCCTTGATACGTTAGACCATAATTTAAAAACAGTATTTTGTATTTACTAAGGTTTGCTTTCTCTGGTATCAAAGTTTGTTTGAGAATAATTTAAATGTGACAAAGATAGGAGATATATGTAAGAACAACACTTTAGATGATTAACTCAACAATAAAGAATTACTACTGCTGCAGTGATTTCTTTTCTTACACCGCTGCTGTTCATAGCCAAAAGAATAGAAGTGCAGAGTTTTTACTCTGCACCAATTATTTCAAAGTTCATCAATCATGTCTGTGTGTTGTGTTGTGCAGTGGACCCGGCAACATTAATTGCAGAGATGTGGAAATTCTTTTTTAATAGGGCAAGAACAGCAAGTGAATTAGACAAGATGACAGGATGCAAACAAACAGTGGCCTCGTTCATGAAAGTGATTTGTAAGCGCTGCTCTCATGCAGACTGCAAATGTTACCAGTTTCTCGACAAACAACTGAGTAAGTGTGATGAATGCTTACACCGGACAGCCTGAGTAGTATTTAATTGTTCCCCCTTACTTTTCTCTTCCAGGTCAGATGAGCTGACTGTGAAAGTTCTTTAAAGAGGCTGTGTTTTCATGGTTTTCTTTGTTTTTCCACTTCCTCACATGCATTTTACAGGGTTTTCTGCATGTAAAAAATTGCAAAGGTGCAAAACTAAAACGTCACAACTGGGGACATATTGCCAGTGATAAAAATGCTCTTTTAATCACCATATACTCCGCTATGTACTGAGTTTGTTCTTATGAAGTGATGCTTGAAACTCCATTTGTTAGTTTTCACTTGTTATACAGTGTAGTCTACTAGAAATATGCCTCATAATATAAGTAGTACACAGAGATGAACCCCAGTGGCGCTACTAAGGGGGAACTGAGGGGGGTTACAACCTCTATATAGCTATACAGTTGTAGCCCCCCCAGTGCCCAAGCTTGAACAGACAGTCTTAAGTAGGTGTTATGCATAAATATTTAAGTGAGATTTGACACACATGGGATGTGCCCATGTATACCAAATATAAGGCCTAGGGGATGAGAGACCTAGGCCAAGACTGAACCAATGACAGACTATTACTACAATAATAATATTAATGACACAGTTAGTGCTCCAAACATTTAAAGAAAATCTGCCTACCGCAGCTCATTAGTAAGGTAACCTATAAAACTGCTCAAGACTAACTAGTTGCACTGGTGCCCTGCCACAACATTTAGGTGAATCCAAACCTGTATCTGAGCATACCCTCAACTACATACTATATGTCCAATAAATGTGACAAGTGGGTAACAAGTTCAACAGTCCAACAAGACAACTTTGGAAAGTTAATTGATAACTGACTGAGCATTAGCTGCAGGCAGAGTGAGTGGAGGCGAAAGGTAGAGGTGGAGGTCTTTACCAACCTGCACTTTACAATTCTACTAGCAATTGTTTTGCTTGAGACATTTAATATTTTTATAAATAATGTTTACAATTTATCATTTTAAAATATCGAGGGTTGTGATATAGTCACAGCAACATGTTCTTTAGATTTGTTTCATAAAATCTAATGTCAGTATTATGAGGATACATTATGTTAATCTTTTTCAGCTAAAAACAGCAAAATCTTTTATTTTGCTTGACTTGCAAAACAATAACAGCTGCCTCTCCCTATCCTATTCCTCTTCAACCTGAATATGATAAAGTAGATCAGTGAACAGATGAACATTTTAAACAACTATTGTTGTTATTTGAGGCATTTGTCAAATTCCTGGCATCACCTCATATGGACTTTGCTTAGACTGAATTGGTGAGCCAGGGTTCAAAACGGGCTTCTGTATGGGACCAGTTTGGGTTGACTAAATTCAACCCATTACATTAAAACGATGTTGGGTCACAATGGCTACTGAGGAAATCATTTCAAACTGAGCAATACATCTAGGACTCAAATGGGTCCTTCTTTCTATCCAGAGGTGGCCTGTATGAAACCTCTATAGAAAATTTACATAAGTCCATAATGGGATCCATTGTGTATGGAGGACCAATCCTGCCATAACTAAGAATAAATTCAGGAATCAAAAAATACATAGCTTAATAAACAAATTACTAGCCCAATAAATAGTTTAGCAAATAAATTAATGTGCCATTACATTAGGGCGCAAACATTATTTAGAACAGCTAAAGATTGTAACTAAACATCTGATATTTTGATCAGATGTTGACAACACCTTTTCTTGTCTTTAATGGTACATTATTTCATTTATTGGGCCAGTAATTGCTTTAATTAGCTATTTATTTATTTCTGAAATAATTACTGAATTATGGCAGGATTGGTCCTCTATAATTGTCTGGCCTTTTTTTTTCACCACATTTCCTTCCATTATATAAATACTATCTGGGAACCTGACATTTTTTTGGAGCTGTTTCACACAAAAGATTAAATAGGAGTACAGCAGCAATATATAGTCTATGAAAATGTTCTTTTGACATATTAGACATTTTCAAGTACTTATTGTTTAAAAGCTTATTAGGATTGCAAAATGGTAAGGATTATAATCATGATATAAACAATCTCCTTATATTTACTAATATTCAGGTTGTAGTACTTTACAAACCATTCAAAGAACAAAACAATCAGACTATAGCTGTAACAGTGCAGTGTTATCCTTAAAACACTGAGTTAAATAAAGAAAATGTGACGCAGAAGGTTAGATAATGATTTAGGAAGAAAAAAAGATGGCAGAAGGGCAAACATATGTGATGGAGAAACGTTGATGCTGAGCCAGTCTGTGGGCTGGTCTGGTCCTGAGTCAGAGAGTGGGAGTCCAGTGGTGAGTGGAGCCACTGGGGGGTTGTTGTAAAGCGCGTTCTTGTTTATGCGAGTCTGTGCATGTGCATCAATCCGCGCATCCTCCTCCAAATGTATTCAGCAGAATGCACCACAGCGCTGCAGGCTATGATTTTTTATGATTTCCTGTCAGTGAGTGTGTGGTTTTTTGTATTAAATTCTACGTAAGCTGGAGCAAGAGTTACTGCTGAGCAAATCGCCCACCACTGAGTTTTTCCTTTTACTTTACATGTTTTTTCTGCCCCTCTTCCGTTTTATTTTTTCTTCCTCATCTGTCCTTTTTACTTTACTGCTGCATTTCTCTCTGCCATCTTTTATCTCACTGACTTCCTCTTTGTCTCTCCTATATACCTTTTCTGTCCGGCCTTCTCCCTTCTACTGTGAATGCTCATGTTGCTTAAGGCTCAAGCATTTTTTGGGTTTTCTCCATTAGTTGTGATTTCCATCTCAGATAGGTCACAATCTCTTAGCCCTTGTCACAGTCTGCCGACATTGCCCAGAAATAAGCAGGCTAAATGATTCCCAGCAAAAGGCTTTTGTTTGAGATGGGGATGGGAAAAGACAAAGGAAAATAGAGGGCTTACGTAACCACTCCACTGAGCAATTGACTCTTTCTCTGACATTTGCTCTCCTTAGGTAAACACAAACACAAACCTTTAGTTTCTTCTAAGACCTCAATTTGCTCTGTGGATTTCTGTATATATGAGGAAAGAATAGCTGAAAGAGTTTTCTGGAATAAAAACAGTTGCTCCCACTGCTTTTGGAACTGAAGTTTTCGAGTATTGAAATTATTCCAACTCATTTCATGCTTATTTTTAGGGCATTTGCATCACTGTACAAACCCAGAAACTTTCCTCCATGGTGTCCCTAAGTAAGTGTTCTGTATGCAGCTCATTAGGATCGCTCTCATGAAAGATAACGTGAGGTCATGAAACCGTGTGTAGCCCTATGACTGAATTGATGTGGCTCATGGAGGAAATAATTAATCTTATAATGACAATGACAAATGAACAGTGTAACAAGGTCAGCAATGAGGCTAATTCTGTTTCAGAGGTTTGGCTCAGTCCACCCCCATCATTTATTGTAATTATCATGTTAACATTACTAATATAAATGATCGCTGCCTATCATGCCATGAATTAAGACTTACTGTATCCTGCTTTGCGACTTTGATTTGATAAATGTCTGTCTACCCAACAAAGGTTACGCAAAAACTGAATCTGGGTTTATTTGTCTTATTTTTTGGTTTATAATTTTAACCATAACATTCATCTAAAGTTTCCACCTCTCAGAAATCTACCTGATTCAAGGGGATCTGAGGATGCTCCAAGGCCAAAAGGGATTTATAGTCAATCCAGTGAGATCTGGCTCTTGTCTTGTCTCTCTACCCAGCAGGACGTACCCAGAAAACCTCCAAAATGTGCCGTCCAGGAGGGATCCTGATCATATTCCCGAAGCACTTCAGCTGACTCCTTTCGATGCAGGAGCAGCAGGTGTGGTTCAATCTCTCTCTGGATGATGGAGACCTCACTCTATCTCTAATACCGAGTCCTGACACACCTAGGAAAAGGGCTCATTTTGGCTGCTTGTATCCAGGATGTAGCTCTTTTGGTGATGATACACGTCACATGAACAAAGGTGAGGGTCGCTGCCGACCGTAAATCAGAAGTTTTGCTTTTTGGCTCACTTCTTTTTCTTGCACCAAAGCAGCGGCCACAGCACTGCAGATAAGCCACCGATCCATTTATCCACCTTGTGCTTCATCCCAGCATCACTCATGAACAAGACACCAAAATACATAAAGTTCTGAGCTTCCACGACTATTTTGGTCAAAACTGAAACAAAAATGTATTAAAATTAGTTTGGAAAATCAACAAATTGTTGCACTCGGAGAAGTCTGAATTATTTTGGACATGAACTTTTGACTTAAAGCTTCTTGCTGACTGTTTCCCTAAAATAAGTGACAAGTATTTATTCAAATGTTAAACAGAATTAGAAATTTAATAATAAGTCAACTAATAACTAATAAGAGATAAGATCCAGTCATTTTAAACAAGCATGTTATATCACACTTTAGTGATGCCACTGAAAGATCCTTTACATGTTAAGGCTGCACAATATGCAGTCGTTTATTGCTGCAACGATATCGATTCTGATTAACACATTTTTTTTCCACTAAACTCTTTCTCACAACATCTGCACCACTCTGCCTGAGGTTTTTGAACTCGGTCGCTAAGATGTATATCAGCTGGGGGCAAAAAAGATGGTGAAACACTGTCTAGGAGGTCAAATGTGTTATAGGGGGCACCTCAAATATAATAGACAACAACAAACTGCCACAAAGCAGTGTTTTGTGATTGAGTTATTGCACACAGAGAGCCAATTCTTGCATAAATACTGCCATAATCTTTACTCAAGCAGAATAAATGACTCGAGGGTTGACTTGTCTTGTTATTCCTTGTTTTTACATTTCGTCTCAACCCTCAGTGGTCAAAAAAATGCATTGAAAGATTTTTCATAATTCTCAGTCTGTGTTTTAAAGAATCTCTGTTCAATCCAGAATGATGCAGTTAAGGTCTCCCTGAGCCTGAGTGTTTTACATTTTAAGCAAGAGATTATACAGAGCAGATTCTGTAAACTGTAAAATAGCCGTTTAATGAAGTGCCAAATCCCAAGACTGGGAATGAGACACCAAAGTCATGAATCAGATACCCCACTTCAGGCATCAATAGCCATCCATTGGACACACACTGTAGTTTCTTAAAGTGCTTCAAATGTCCACAACACATGTTGCTCATGTCCATATATGTCATGGGTAAATGGGTGCCACATTCATGACTCACTAGACCTTAACAACATAAAACACATTTAGTACTCAGGTGTCCCCTGGCAGAATGGCACCCTGGGTAGAGAGCCGATCACCCCATGTCAAAAACCTCTACAGCTGCTAATTAAAATATGTACAAATCAAAAGACCAGAATAACCTGGGGTTGTTCAAGCATATTTAAAAAACTCCATTTGAAACACCAAATTAGAAAACAAGAAAATCCACTCACGTTAGGAGACTGCTTTATGTGAACCACAACTGAGTAAATAAAAAGGCAAAATTTCTCCACTGCTTGTTTCCACTGACCAGTGGTCACTCACCAATATTGTGTATTTTGATGTTCGGCCTGACTGTGTAGTCGGGAGAAGTTTGACTGGAGTCATCATCCCCCTGGGAGGCTGAGAAACACAGCAGAGACAGACAGATGGAGAGAAAAGGGAAGATAAAAACAGAGAGGAGAAAACAATTATGGGAAGAGACACAGACACTCACACAGAGAGAGAGAAAACTCAGATTTTCAGCATGATTAATCTGTGTACATTAATAGGTCAGCTTGGTGGAGTTAAAATGGATTGGAGAAACCGTTAAGAAATTGTGGACTGTAAATCCAGACTGCGCCTGGAGGATTTAAAAAATCTATTTAGGGACTGCAGGACAGAAATTATTACTTTGACTGTTTGTCTAGACTTGGAATTAAAGTCAGTTTGCTCTTTGAATAGATGGCATGTGGGTTTATGGAAGTGTGCAAGCATGGATTAAGGTTGGGCAGTAATGCAGCTATACCGTACGCCAGTATATTCAAAAACAGGAGCGGTATTGCTTTAAATACCATCAACTAGACTCTGTACTGCGACGTCTATTGTTCTAACTGTGAAAGCTAGAACCGAAAAAAAATGTAGGAAGTTTCTCACAATAAAAAAGTATGAATGAGGTACACAAATAAAAACTGAGCAGAAGCAGCGCTGATTGGAGATGGTGGACAGCCTTTAATCCACAGAGATGATGGAAACGTACTATTCACTTGCATTTGTTGTGTTTGAGCTACAATCAGACATTTGGATAACATGAATCCTTGCAACTCGGCTCACACCTGACAGAGCCGATGTTGGCTGGGCTGTTTCTCACCAAAAAACCTCTGGAGGTGAAATGTTAATTATGTAAAGTTATAAACGCTTTTCCTCAAGCAGTAATTAAAATAATTTAACTCTGTTTAATATAGCTGTGTCGCATGTTAAAGCTAAGAAAGTAATGTAAACAATTAATAATTACATACTCTTTTCAATCTAGGGTTTTCTGCATCAAGATGCAATAAAAGAGATATAGTATTTAATGATTCTAAAATCATTTAAACATTATCAGAACTGTATAAAATAGTACTTCATAAAATGCAAATGAGTGTACTAGGTGCTTTCCAAGGATTTAAGAAGAAAAGTTGCAACAAAGTGCATCCAAGCAAATCTACTTAAATAACTGATCATCAGCAAATGTGACCATCTCTATAAAAGCATGAATTTTTGCAGCCTCTGGCCTGGAGTTAAATGTTCATGTCAGTAAAATCAAGAAAAAGAAAGAGCCTAATTTCTCCAAAAAGAATACAGGAGCATGACTTTGGTTTGTGAATCTGGAGGAACTTCAACAATTTTTGTTGGTTAAATGAAATCAAGATAGAAATGGTTGTTATAATGCACAGTATCATATTTCAGAAAAATAAACACAGCATATCAGCACATTCACCACATACCAACTGTCAAGCACGGTAGTGGAGGGGGATGGGGGATGATATGGGCATCTTTGGCAACCCGGTGTTGCAATGTGTCAACCATAAATTATCCTGTATACCTATGTGAAAGGTGACTCGGTGGTCAAAAACACAGCAGAAAAGCTACGACAGACCCTCCAAACACTGGACGTCAGTGGACATAATTTTTATGGCTATCTCAGGTTGGACAGTCCTTTGTTAAGACCATTATGACTTTTAATAACAGCACAAAATGCAAAACCCCAGTTACCCTTAAATAAATAAAAAAAGTATAAACGGACCCTTAAATATGGAAGTAAAATGTCTGATTAAGATTATGTTTTTAAACTTTGGTAATGTTTTTAACGCCTACTTCAGTAGTAAAACTCAAAAATGCCACTGATGAAGGGCATGTTTTCAAGTCAAACCCTATTAAATGTTCACTATCCCACGGTGAACCAGCTGGGCATGGATTATGTAACCAGAACATTTTCAACTTCATTGTTTGAACACACAAAAAGACAGTTTCAGTAGCAGAAAAAAGACTTATGAAGCAGTAATTTAGCAAACATAAACATTTAAGATGTAACTAACAGTTATTTAAGACCTGTTTTGGTTGTGACTTGGTTCCTGTTGATGATGCACAGACAGGAACATTGTTTTGCGGTAGCTACTTCATGAATATTCAACCCTCTGACTTATCTTGAGGCCTGTTCTGTCAGGGTTAAAGAGGGCAACAAAGAGAACGAAGGGGTGCTGAAGTCAAGAACGCTTTTGATGGCAAGCTGTAAAACTGACTGAGTGCAATGAACCCTTCAGTGCATGCACACACATCAGACAAATTGATGGCGGAAATGTGCAGACAGACATGAAATGCCCTCAAACGCTTTAAACCAACACACACAACAATACAGATGCAAATGAAGGTACATCAACAGATTGACAGCGACACTGGGGTGTGTTAAGGTGATCTGTACATGGGGAATGACACTGGCCTGAGAGTCTGATCTATTAGTGCTGACAAGGTTAGAGGAGAGGGGGGAGGCTTTCTGTACCATGCTGCCTGATCAAAGGCCTGCAGGGGAGAGTGCAGACTACCAGGGTAAAAATAACACACACACTATACGGAGCAGGAGGCAAGAAAGAGAAGAAAGACGGAGAGCTAGGCGGAGGGGGTGGTCAAGAAGAAAGTCGAGGAAGGGGAGTGACAGAAGGAGGGGAGGGCAAAGAGATCTGAATCTTACAGCTGAATTTATTTTTTTTCCTCTCTACATCTTTTGTACATCTTCATGAGAGCATGTCTGTCACAGAATGAGATAGAGCATTACTGTAATAGCAGAGACAGATAACATAAGGTTGTCATTCTCAAAGCACTGCTTTGAGGGAGAAAACTGCATCATCTAAACCTCATCAAGGCAGCACAAGGCCAAAAAAGTCTTCCGTACTTTCTTTCTGAGACACAATGCTGAGATCCTCTTTATTTCTTCGTGTGTGTGCAACTTTTGGCCTCTTTGTTTCTCTGTGTTTGTGGGACATAAAAATACATGAGCAAACTGGAGAGTGGAAGCAGAGTAGTCTCACCAGTGGAGCAGCAGACGAAGACCCTCAGTCTCAGGCAGCTGTGGCCATGGTGGTGGATGGGTGTGGCTAAAACAAAGGACAAACATATATAACATGTCAACCTTGTGCCCTCTGGAGGCCACATCACACTAACAAACATTGGTGTGTTTTTTGGGGGATTTTTGGTGATAGACCAACACAAAGGAGCGCATAGTTGTGAAGTGGAAGGAAAAGGATTCATGGCTTCAAAAGATTTTAGAAATTAAGATGTGAAAAGTCTGTCATGTGTTTTTATTTCACCCCCTTTATTCTGATACCTTGAATAAAATCCACTGCAGAAGTAATCCTAACTAGTACATAGAGTCCATCTGTGCTTAACATTGTTTCAAACATCTTTTTGAAAGAAGAACCTTAAAACTCTGGCTGTATATTTAGTCTACAAACTGATGTGAAGGTGGTCTCATCTGACCAGAGCACCTTCTGTCACGTTTGCTGCTCTCTTACATGATTTGTTGCAAACTTTAAAGGACATGCCTTAAAAAAAATATGCTCCTAACAGTGCCTGGTCCAAAGCCTGGCATGCAGGGATCCTGCTTGAACCTGCTCTACTCAGAATGATACATGGACTAAACTTTTCACTTTTCCAGCAATATAGACCAATCAAAGCTCTTTTACACAAGAGCCACATTCACCCAGTCGCTCGCTCAAAGCTCACACATTTATACTGTAATCACAAATCAACAGGCAACTCAGGGTAATGTGCCTTGCCCAACTGCACATCGACATGTGGTGGGGAAAGCTGCAATTAACCACACAACCTTCCGTTTGCTGTTCCCACTGAGCCACACCCACCCCAGAGGTCTTGATGCTTCCGATTCAGCTACCAATATCTGTCCAGGAATCTTTAGTATCTTAGTGCTAACAAGCCTCTAAGTCCTTCACAAACGGCTATAATTATACTCGTATTAAATTACAAACAGGCCGACACTATTTACTGTTTTATGTGTTTTCTTGAAGGCAACTGCTTGTACTGTACTTTTATTTAGCTGTATTAGCGTAAAAGGGGCTGAATACAAATAAACAACACACTTTTCAGGTTGTAATTTCTAAAGCCATTTTAAAACCATGCATTCATAATTATGTATGGTTGGTCTAGAACTTAAAATCCTAATAACATACATATAAGCTTGTGCTTCCAATAACACAAAATCTGATAAAGTTTAAGAGGTGTGATCACTTTTGCAAGGCTCGTTCTACAAACTGCACCACCAGGAAACTGAATGTCCTCAGCTTAACTTCAACAAGCTATTATCTAAACCCACACGCCGTCAATGCATGTGGGTGAAGAGACACTCGCATCACAATATTGGATGTTCTGCATCCTCAGGCGTTTTCAATCCATCACAGAGAGCTAGTGACTCACAGATGTAGTAGTACTCCTGGCCCACGGTGAACTCGTAGCCCAGCGAGAAGGCGCTGTACCGCTGGAACTTCTCAGAAAACTTGATGGGCGTGTGAGGCACGTGGGGCCGGTTGCACTCCCAGCGCTTAACGCCCATCTGGGGGTTGCAGGTGTAGTAGCCTCGATAGTTGACCATGTAGAGGATGTACTGCTCGGCCACCACGCGCTCCAGAGTCCCACGCTGGCTGGTGTTGTAGTGTGGGCAGTAGATGTCTAGGTAGTCGTTGACGCTGACTTGTACAGTGTACCCCTCTCTCCGAAGCCTGACAATAAAAAAAAAATAACAGACAGGGATTAGGATAAGAAACTGCAAGTAATAAAATACATCAAGCGTTACTGTGGAACATTTGGCTGGCACAAAATATCCTATACTAATGTAATTAAATCAATGTAAAGTATTTACAAGTATTTGAAAATTTACATTTTTACTATGCATAGATTTGTTTATTCAATAAAGGTGCAGAGTCACATTTAAGTAAGTACAAATTTAACCCCTAGTGTACAAAACAAAACACATTACAGATTTTATAATATCACGAATTAAACAAAATGATCTAAAAATAGAATAATGTGTGAAAAACTAATTAGATTACATGTATAAGGTGAATCATACACTTATTGCTACATAGGTGACTTTCTTTTGTCTTACTTCCCAATGAAAAAAATACCAAATAAATAAATACTGTAATTATGCAAAGGAAAACTAAACATAAAAAATCACTATATACAACAATAATATCCATTTTTTATAAGTTTATTTAGCATTAAAACAGGAATATAATTCTAATATAAGCATCTATAAATGACTGGGGCTATAAACATGTCACAACTGCAGCTTGGACATCTCTCCACATGTCAGAACACACGTTTTATTACTCATTGCATCCTTTCGAGGGTCGAGGGTCATGCTGGGAATGATATTCTGCCCTCCTGGGTGTTAACCTCAGCCCAAAGCATGCCTGGTTCACTGAGGTAGAAGGAGATCCTGTCAGGAGCGATGTATGTTCTGGCTTTAGGGGAACCATTGTGCACGCTGTACCCATCACAGAGCGAGCTCCTCAGGGGGGCAGTTACGAACGGATGAGCCTGCTGTTAGCAGGTAGGCAGAGCCTCTTGGTGGTCAAGTAGATGTGATGGTAAAATAACACCCTCAGCTGACTTTAACTCCCTCACTGAACAGCTGCGAGGTTGCTGTGGCTGCTGTTACCGACACTGTGTGTAATACTGGGTACACCTATTATGTAAATTACACAGTCTGTAATTAGACAAAGTAGAAATCATTACAAAGGCTTCTGCAGGTGTGCTGATTAGATGGGAATTGCCCTCGGCTACAGTGAAGTGTAACCTGCTTTAACTAGCTGTAATGACTACTTTGCACAATTAGGTGGCGATATTGTGCTGAACATGAGCTCCAACTTCTCCATGCTTCCCTATGGAAAAATATTTATCTCTTGGTTGTTTTCTCTTGCATATACATCAACTCTTCTATTCCTATAGAAACACTTACACAGTCATAACTATCCATCATTGTTTATTATTATGCATCTGCTGCCAGACTCATTACTCGTTTAGGCTTTCATAGTTTTGATTGTTCAATTGAAAAATGATGTCAGGGAATGCCATAAACCACTCCTTTTCTCTCCTTTATATCTTACTATCTAACATCCTTTATGTCTCACTATCTAACATCCTACAATTGCACCTTTTGTTTGTAGATTTTCATTCTTTTATTCATTTATCCAAATGCTGAGGCAGATGTTTATCTACTTTTTAATGACTCTTCTTCTCTTATGACCATCAATCATATCTGTGCTTTGTGTCTCCATTGCTGCAGATGACAGGCTTTTGTCTCGCAGCCTAGCAGGAAGAGACGGCACAGCCATGCAGGGACTATATTTAGTGAGGGTGGGCGGAAGGGATGTTGTGGAGGAGGAGGGTGGGGACGAGTGGTGAGGTGTGGTGTATGAAAAGTTAGAGGTAGTCCAGTGTTGTGTAAAAAGTAAGAGAGAGTCCTTATCGTAGAGGATGGCAGTGTTTGACTAGAGCTGAAACTACCCAAGGAGAATGTGCTTGACCTTTTCTGTGATACGTATGGATAAAGGTGCTGGTTAGGTATTAAAAGGCAGTCCACCTTGAGCCTTAACTAGTAGAGACACCAGAAAAAATGCTAAATGTACAGCAGATACTACAGAAGTGGCTTATTTGCACATTTTAATTCGATTAAAACTACTTTGGGTTATATTAATGTTCATAAATCAATCAGTCTCATTAATTATTAAAAGCACGTGGAATAGGGGATACTTTTCTTTTTGATGCAGCTCTGTACGTTACTCTAATAGAAAGTATTCAAAGATTTCTGCATATTTTTCAGGGTTCTAAATGTATGTTTTACCAACACATAAATTGACCATATAGTTACAAATGTAAAAGAGCTGAGAACCAATAAATCCAACATAACAACATAAAAAAGGTATCTTTCCTTTTCCATTTAGAACTGTTTTCCCATCCAGAGGTGGCGCTACAACACAACCATGGAAGAACTACCATACCTTTAATTGAAACCTATAAATTTATAAAATACTTGGACAATTGAAACATTTAGTTAGTCAATGAACTTGAAAGAGAACACAAAAACCAAATAATAAACACAAGGAAAAAAAGGGAAAAAAGACTGTTTGTCATTTCTTACACAGCTGACTGACAGCTTGAAGCAACATATGGGGGAGGGGCAACAATATATGCCTAATACAACTGTATAAAACTCCTTATTGTCTTTGGCATCCAAATAAAAAGAAAGATAAACGAACAACATGGTGGAACTGCTCTTTCAAGGTGAACCTAAAACCAGCCCATACCTGCTCGCTGCTTTAGTTATTACTTCCAACTCATCTATCCAAACCTCCACTGCAGGTGGGTCATTTGTTTCAAACATAATCTTTACCAGAGCGAAATTGGGGAACAAAGAAAGAGGAGGTAAGTCAAAAGAGAGTAGAAAAAAAAGAGCAAAGGAAAAAGGATGGAGTGAAATGATGTAGTTAGGGTGTGTGGGTGAGAGGACGAGATGAGGAGTCCCCCCCCCCAACTGTTTGCCGTAAGCCATCCACTTAGTGGCACAACACAAAAAGGTTACCGGGCAGAGAGCAATGGAGAGGAGATGGGAGAAGAGAAGCACAGAGAAGGAGGGTTGAGGCAGATTTAATAAGTTAAGATAGGATGAGGAAGAGGGAACAGTGAGGGGAATGACAATGACAACAAAGAGTCAAGAAAAAGAAAGAAAGGTCCAAAAGGAGACATCATACTCTCCAGGATTGAACATACATATGGTAAAAATGCCTTAAAAGACTGATAGCTCTTTCTACCATCTCTTCCTGCAGCTTCTTCCCTTTCCTCCTCTGTCTCTGCTCTGCATTGTCTCTGCGGTGATTCTGCTGTCTCATCATCATTTCCCTACGAGTGGGAGTGCACAGCTAGTTAGTAAAGGCTGCACAAGCTGGTGAAGACTACCAGGGGAGGCAGATTGCAGGGGGTGGAGTAACATAGCAGTGGAAGAGGTGGAGTAAGTGAAAAGAACAAGATAATGAGACAAAGATAGCACCACCACACCCTACACATCTGCACAGAAGGGAGTCTTTGGAGAATACTGACAGTAATAAAAAACATTGATGAGGATGGGATACAGTAGGAGACACTCACTTTGCAAACAGAATATTTGGAATAACCGCATTAAACAAAAAAATCCCTGTAATGAAAAATAAACTAATTATTCTGAAGATGAAACAAGGTTTAAACAGGATTAATCATTACAGTAATAAATGTCAGGTTTAACCCTCCCCAATCCCTTAATTTGTGCTCCACCTGTGTCATTTGGACACACAGAGAAACCCTTTTAAAGACCACCATAGAAATATTGAATCAATATATTTTGCCCACCATTTTTCACATGGATGCCATTAGTAAGTAGTACTAGAAGTGTCAAAAATTGGCAACAACATTGATCCTGATTTTTATGTGCAAAATAAATACACCTGTGCTTCTGGACACAAACAAGGCAACAGAAATAATATGCATCAGTATTTTTTGTTTCAATTTCGCAACAAAGACATTATTAAATAGAACCTGTCCGACAATATAAAGTAGGTGAACAGATCTCAAATAGTAACACATCATAAACCAATCTAAAGAAATTTCACAACAGATGAGTTATATAGTCAGACATCTATCAGTCTGGAAAGGGTTACAGAGCCATTTCTAAGGCTTCAGGACTCTAACAAACCAACCAAGAGTCATTATATACAAATGAATAAAACAGGGGTGAACCTTCCTACCAACCAAAGTCACTCCAAGAGCATATCAACAATTCATCATTGACATATTAAAAGAAACCAGAAAATCTAAAGCTCTGCTGACCTCAGTAGCCTCAGTTAAGGCAAGAGTTCATAATTTAACAAACGGAAACTCTCCCATGAATGCAAAAACGGCATCCATGGAAGAGTTGCAGGGCAAAACCCACTGCTGACCAAAACACAGTGATGATCTTAAATGATCCTCAAGACTTTAGAGAAAATACTCTGTGGACTGATGAGACAATTGCAGAACTTGTTGGAAGATACGTGTCCTGTTATATCTGGTGTAAAACTGACAGCATTTCAGAAAACACAGATGGCAATGTTATGGTCTGGGCCTTTTCTGTTGCAGTGTCACAACCTGGAAGACTTGCTGTAATTTATATAATCATGAATTCTGCTCTCTACCAGAAAATCCATCAACTTCCATCCATCAGTTTGTGACCTTAAAGCTCATCGGGTAGCGCAGCAGGACAGTGATCCAAAGCAAATCAGCATGTCCATCTCTAAATGGCTCAAAACAAATAACACAACGTCCGGACTTACATTTGATTAAGATGGTGTGGTATGACTTTAAGTAGGCCATTAATGCTAAAAAAAAAAACCAAAAAAAACTCCAATTTGACTGAAGTATAAAACAATTCTGCAAAGAACAGTGGGCCTAAATTCTTCAGTGTTGCAAGACTCACTGCCAGTTATCACAAAATTTTAATGGGAGCTGTTCTGGAAATGCTTTATTTGCATCCACATCTTCAAAGTAAATATTAAAATGATTCCTAAAAAAAAAATAATGTTACACAATTAGGGCTTTATTTATTGCGTAAGTAATCTGCATCTAATTAGAATCAGAATCATCTTTATTGGCCAAGACTGTGTGCACAAACAAGAAAGTTGACTTCAGTTTCAAGTGCTCACAGTCTACAGACATTATGTATAAGTATATAAACTTTAGAGGAAATAAAATAGGATAATAGGAACAGTATATATGTTACAGTATGTGTATGTAAAGCCAATGTTTCAATTGTCAGTTGATTTGTGTTGATCCATTTTCCTTTTACTTGACATAATAAATTAAGTTTCCCTTTAAGAAAGATAAATGTAAAAATCTTACAAGTATGTTTTTGCAGCATCCCTACAATATGCAGTGTTGCAGGATCTTCTCTCAGTAACGATGAGGTCAGCTGGACACCATCAACGATGACCTTAAAAAGCTCTCCCCGGGGTAATCAACATCAGCCTCGTCGGGAGGATAAACCACCACTCTACAAACCGCCGCAGCTCAAATGCCGTTCACCAGTGCTCTGTTTACCACCTCTAAGACTCACAGACTACAATCAAGTATCACAGCTGTTTTTCTCTTTAACTCATTACTCGAGCAAATGCATCCAAAAAGACAAAGACATCACCTGAACATACACACACAAACACTCTTTCTCCTGTGAGTCATCCTTGATTGAGTTAATGCTGCAAATAACGGGCCAGTTTACGGCACTTCGATCCAAAATGAAGGATTGAGGTAAAAACGAGTGCTGAGCCAGTTTTGTGGGAACAGGCCGACGCTGCATCCCTCCTCTGCCACTATTAAACCACAGGGAGGCATTCATCGTTCTCTTTCATAACGTTGCGGCCACCCTGGCCTCACAAAAACCGATGAACCTTTTATTTTATTTATTTAAGGATTTAACCATAAATGTTTTCTCTGCATGCCTTCCGTCTCCTCCCAAACATTGTTTGAAAATATCTTCCTTATTTCTGCCCGGTTTTAACACGTTCAGGTGCAGTTTTATAGTTAGAACACTTAGGCAATAACATTACCAATAACTGCAACAAGGATCTGAGTGATAAAGCTGCACCGTTCATCTTTTTGACCCCACTTACTACGAGAGCGTATATTTTTGCTTAAGTAATTGTGAGTCAAGGACACCTTGACAGAGTTCTCCTTTTCAAACCAATTACTTTGATAGCAGTTTATTGATTTCTGTTAACTGGCTGCCCTCATTGCAGATACAGCAGGTTTTTTCTGCTTCTTGAGGCTTTGCATCAGAATCCAAATCTGGGGCAGAAGGTAAAGAATTGAGGAGAAGTATTCATTGTGCACATCATCTCCATAGTGAAACAAGGGGTGGTAGTAGCATGCTGTGGGGATGGTTTCTGCAGCAGGGATAGGGAAGTTGGTCGGCCATCGGTAAGATGGATGGAGCTAAATATGGGGCAATCCTTGAAGAAAACATGTTAGAGGCTTTATAGCCTTGAGACTGGAGCGGAGGTTCACCTTCCAGCAGGATTACAATCCTAAACATACAGCTAGAGCTACAGGTGGGTGGTTTAAAATAAAGCATCAAAATTTATTAGAATGACCCAGTCAAACTTTGACCTAAATTCACCTAGAATCTCAGGAAAATTGTGGCTAAAGGACCCTCTACGTGAGCTTGATTGTGCGAAGAAGAATGAGCAAGAAATGTCAGTCTCTAGATTTGCAAGGCTGGTAGAGACATGCAGGTTAAGTTGGTTTTAAAAAGTATTGACAGAGAGAGAATGAATACATACAAAAGCAGTATTCTTATCAGATTTCTTTTTTTTTTTTTTTAACCGTGCATCATTCTCCTTACACACTACAGAAAATAATTCCTCGGTGTTGGTCTATCAAATTAATTCCCAGTAAACCACATGGAAGTTTGTGCTTCTAATGTGACAGAAATGTGGAAGTGTGAAGTTTAAACAGTTTTCTAAGACACTGCAATAATCATGAATTTATTGTTTAATCACTGAGATTACAGATAAACTCCCAAAATTGCTGGCAGATATTCTTGGCTGAGCTCAGAAATGTTGAAATGCCAAAGCTTTTAGATAAAGACTCACTCTGGTAATTAATACATTTGTGTGATGTTCCCTGGTCATGACATTTGCTCTGCACGCCAACAAATATAAACTGAAACAGCTTCATAAAAAACAATAACCAGTCAGAGCTGCAGGCCCACCCTGACAATTGTAAGATGTTATCAGTCCAGTGCCAGTGTATTATCTGTGAGTTTCCCTGTTATAGTAGGGGTGTGGGACTGTTACAGCTAATTCATGCCACCCCAATGGCTGAAAGCTCGACATTTTAGTAAAACTGAAGCAATAAATGCTTAACATTACCTTTATCTTTCTGGATGGATGGATTAGGAAAGTGGTGGTTATATACTACACATAGCGATGAACCTACCTATAAAATGTAACTTACCAAACCTTTGGGTTTATTTAATGTACAAATCTGAAGAAAAAGTGTGAAAATACAGCATGCACAGTAGAATGTCTTAAAATGACTAATCTCATGCAGAATCATAAAAATTCAGTGTAGAGAGAAAAGACAAATGAAACAATAAATAATTTACCGTTCAGAATCAAGAGACAGAAACGGTTTGATGTTTGCCAAAAGAAATAATAGTTGAGGGGAAATTCAGCCTTTAGTTTTTGCTGCTTGTCACTGAAAATGAAAATCTAAGGTACATGCAGCTCAGCTACAGCGAGTCCTGATTAAACAGACGACTTCAGATGTATGCTTGAGTTGTAGTTGTGATATTCACTAAACATGATCAACACAATAATGCAATTTCAGTATCTTCATCCTCGGATTAAATCACTTGCAAAGCAATATGAGTTACAGTCAGCTCATTTGAAGGAAAAATGAACTGGCATCTCTTTTTTAATATTACATGTGGCTTTATGATGCCTGTTCCTCACTAGACTTCCAGAGAGTAAGTTTAAATATCAGACAGAAAAACAGATAACACAGTTAAAAATTAAACATTGGCTCTTCTCCAGCTAGACTTTCTGCATACCATAAATCTACCAGAGGACAGAAGGCGTTTTATATTTGCTTTTATCACAGCAGGGATGTTTCCAAAGAGCATCTGTGTAGCATTGTTTGATCCTAATCCCTCTATGGATTTGAAGGTTAGAAAACAGTTTACACCAGCCACCTATACAGCAAAGACAAAAGTGCAGACACGGCGAAAACTGTGAAAATGACAGTTCACATCAAAATTTAAGAAATAACCGTGTCAGCATTTTCAAACACATGGAACAACTTTTTAGGGCATTTTGATTGGCTTCACAGCTGGATATAAAATTTAAACCAGATAATAACATAGGATGTAAAAACTCCATATGTTGTCTGACAGCAAGAATTACCAAAAATGGTTTAAGCTGATTAAAAGCTTAATTTGTATGAAACATTTACTCGTCTCAAAGCAGTAGAACCACCTGGATGCGTTCATTTTCTCGACACCAGAAAAACTGCCTTACTTGAAGAAACAGGACGGCTTACTATAGCCTGGATTTTGTGTCACCCCTAATTGAAACAGGGTTTTTCCGCTTGTGGATCTCACCGTTCTATTTTCAAACTTGGCTGAGTGGGAAAAGCTCTGAAACAGCCACAACAGTTGCTCAAACCAACATTAAAGTTGTTCTGTTGCAGGAGGGATAAGCTGTTTGCTGGGTCATAGCCATGGAAGGTTTGGTTTATTTTTAACTTTGGATCAGTCCAGAACAAAGTTGGACATGAATTAGAAAGTAAACAATCTTAAAGAAAGTAACCGAGAGACGCTGACTACATTGAACGTGTGCAGGAAAAAATACATAAAGGTTTGTAGGAATGTCACACAAATATTTGACAGAAGTAACAAAATTTAAACCTTGTGTAATATTCTTAGTTTATATTTAAATTTTTAAAACGTTTAGATGTTTCTGGAAAAATAAACTAAGAAATTTAATGAAAAAAAACTATTATATGTACCCAAATCTAGCAATTTGGCTGGGTTTTGTCCAGCTGGCTCTGCTGTTCTGTTTCTCTGCTCTTAATTAGAACTAAAATGCACCAAGAGTTGGCAGCTAACTGGGCACTTAACTGCCCAATTTACACTTTCTATACAAATAATTTTGTTTATCAAAACTAGGATTCATGGTTGACAAAACATTAGTTACCAGTCACTAATAAATAATAAGACCAAAAAATATGGCAGGAGAACAAAAATAGTACATTTGAAAAACAAAATAGGGATCCAGACTGCACCGTGGATGCTTGACAGCAGCATGCCTTGCAGCAAGAAGGGCCTGAGTTCAAATCCTGACCTGGGGTCTTTTTGCATGGAATTTGCATTTACTGTAAGGTTAGTTGGTCTCTATAAATTGCCCTTTGGTATGGTTTTGTGAGTGCATGATTGTTTGTCCTGTGTGCCTCTGTGTTGCACTGTGATGGACGGGTGAGCTGTCCATAGTGTACTCTGCCTCTCGCCCAATGACCACTGGAGATAGGCACCAACCCTTCCGCAACCCTTCAAGGATAGGTCGGTATAGATGATGAATGGATGTAAAATGGGAATCCCTTCTTGCTAAATAACTGCAGACAGAAACTCTCCATGGTAGTATTGCATTACAAGCTGGTCTATACTCCTGGACAGTCCTTATTAGTGATGTTACCAGCTGAGTTATTGCTGTGATTATATCCTGCAACATGCAGATATAAAAGGCATCCATCTCTTTGAAGGTGCGGCTCTAATTGTACCTCACTATTAAAGGCTTGATCCCTCTCATCAGCTTCTTCTATCCTCTTTGCATCGCACAGTCAGATCATCAGGACTATAAGAAGCACGTATAATTTACTGCTTTCCTGTAAAGATCCCACACTAATACACAACATAATAGACTGAATAATAATGATTAGAGTTTAAAATGTATTGTAGGATTGTAAAATCCTGAAGTATTTTCACGAGAATAATTACAGTTTTTTGGAGTACATTAGAGCCTTTTGGAGTTGTTGTTGAAGTAGTTGGAAAAAAACAAACAAAACACTGTCAGTGACTGTGATTAATTTTCAGCGGGGCTGAATACAGGAGGGACATGCAACTGGTTTTTGAGATGATAAATGAACAGAAGGTGCCTTGCTGCCGAAATTCAACAGGATGGACAGATGATTCTTTTCTTGCCAAAAACAAGGGGGTGGAGGATTTCATTATGTGCATGAATGCTTGAATGTACGCGGATTTCATGATTGATATTCCTTTCTTAATCTTTCACAATGAGAGCCTTATATTAAAGAAAAATCTTTTCACGGCCACGTTGCAGACAAATTGAAACTGTAGTTGTAGTACAGTTGTTCAAGGTAAATTTACATATAAAGTAATCATTCAGAGATAGCAAATGATGAAACAGTAATAATTTACATTTGTGAATTATTTATCCTTCTGACCAGTCACTAAAGCCGCTGTTGAATAAATCACATCTACAATCTAAGGACCGGTTTACACAACAAAGATCAGTTGAAAACAGAATGTTTCCCCCGTTTCTGTTAACAGTAATGACGTGAATATGGTGTGATTCCCCTCGCCATGCCACCAGCAAGCAGTATGTTCTTTGAAACTCAACATGCGCAGACACTTCCCGCTTACAAAACAGGAAAAAAATAAGCACTTCGCAGAGGAGCCATTGTTTGATTCAAAAGAGTCAGAAGCACAAGTAAGTACTGTGCAGTCCGTCATTGTTATTGTTGACATTATCTTCTGTAGGTTTTAAACTGACTGAACGGCCATTATGTTGTGTGCATTAATTTCTACTAATTTGCGCATGTGCCAGGGCTTCTACTTGGAGACTACCATCGCCACACTAACACACAGCCAAGATGACATATGTATACCACTAATGTCCATTGAGGCATATTCAACACATAGCAAGAATTATTTGTAAACACTTTACTACCATCTAGTAGAATTAGTCATGTCTAATTTTGCAAATGTATATACTAAATGCCAAAGCTTAGATTGATATGGTATTTCCAAATTAACAATCTCTTAAACTATAATCTTGTTGACATCAAATACACAAATAATGTATTTATTTACATAATCGTACATAAATTCAGGCAGTAGGAGGTTAAAAAAATCCCCTGGCCTCAGAAAAGTAAAAATGGACAGCCATTATTTTAGAAGAATAATCACCAGATAACAAGATCAACCTTCTTCAATGGTCATCTCTGTCCCCTGACCTGAATCTTATAGAAAACGTTTGGGGTGTGTTGAAGAGGAGAGAGCATAAGAGAGGACCCAGAACTCTGGATAATGAGAAGAGAAATGGTCAAAGATATTTCTCTCTGTAAGCTCCAACCTTGTGAAATGTCTTGTAAGACAAGATTAAGTGTTGCCCAGTTGGCAAAAAGGGACAACGTATTGACAGCAAGGATGGTAATGACCAAAACCTCTAAAATGTTTATCAGGTAATATTATCACCAACATGATTCTGCACCAACATGATCAGACAAGGGCAGTTTTGACTTTAAAATACTGGGATAAGATTGAATAAGTATAAGTATTAAATCTCTGATGATTATATAAGTTGTTATAAAGTCATATTATAGATTTTTTGTATCTTTTACTCTTTAGATTTACAACCATGTTCTGAATAAACTAAATTAACTAAATCAATCATAATGGATCATACAGAAATTATTTTCAAGCTCAAGAAAGAGATTTTAAATAGCATTCTGCAATTTTATAGAATGGATTCAGCTTTAACCAAATGCTCATGAAGGGCAACCCAAAGTGCAAATCTGTGTGCATACAGTGTTTTGAGTTGTGACAGATGTTTCAGCACTTCCTATTTTATGGTATTCTTGGGAGGAGGGTTTATTTTTTGTTTTGTTTATTGTGAATTGAAACTGCAGTACAAGATGTTGACTTTAGAGAGAAAGAGAACCAAAATAGATGGCAAAGTAAACAGAAAGCAACACAGCAAGAGGAGCTGTGACAGACAATAGACAGTGCCATCAAGATGAATTCTTCACAGTACACACCCTCTACGACTGTGCCAGGCAGCTCACGCTGGTCCACCAGGCTACGTCCAAAAACAAAGTACTTATACTGCCAATCTCCAGCTATTTTGCAAAAGAAGAGACTGCAAACTCAAGAAAAGGACTGAAAAGGCTGTACATTCCAAAATAAAAAAACGACAGAGCATTCATGCACATGGAAAATCTACAGCATAATTAGTTATCAAAAGGAAGTTCAAATGAAGGCAACAATAGTAGATGACTTAATGTATGTAAGGCGTGTGCACAGAGGTAAGTCTGCAGAGAGCAACAGTGACAATTATGTTATCTGTATAAAGTTTAGTATGCAAGCTTTGAAGTTCAGTGTGTGAGGGCCTCAGCTGCTCTCTTAGGAAACCAACTATAGTAGGGAGTTCATTTCAAAAACCTCCGTTTTTAAGATCCTTCTTAAGGCTGGCACACATATTGCCTTCTGAGCGAGCACAAAAAATAAAGAGCAACGAGAACAAAGGGAGGAAGAGTAGGAGAAGGGGGAAAGTGGAAAAAAGATGAAGGAAAATACTTCTGGGTCAGATTTAGACTGGACCACGTTTGGACAGCGCCAGCCTAATGGAAGTAGAATAAATCAAGTATTTTATCTCCTGGAACCAGCAGCTGCAGGGTTTCATGTAGGTACAAAACTCCTCCTGCTAGAACTCAAACACATGCACTTTTAGGAAACATGGTAACGTTCACTACATTCTGTTGTAGTAATTACAATTGCCATAGTCACTGTATTAACATATCTAACAGCCACATACAGGAAGCTTTTTGGCACCCTTGCTAAAAATGTGTAAAAAAGGCTTATAACAGATTAATATTTTATTGCAGCATCATAATCTTACAATGAAAAAAATTTAGAACAATCCAACATTCCTTTGATAACATTTATTCGGTGGGAAAATAATCCTATGTTAAGAAACAGTGGTCTTTACAAAATCACCAGTGCTATACTTTACTTTCTAGGTTGGTAAGTGTCCTGTAAACTCTTAATAGTAAAATATGACTTTCTGTTTCCCTAAGGTAAATATTTGCCATAACACAGAAAACCAATTCTCTATGCCAAAACATAGGAAAGACAAGAGAATCTGCAATTTAATTTTTATTTCTTGATAAATCAAGAAATAGCTGCAAATAAAATTTGTAAAAATTTGTTTGCTCAAATCAAAAGTTTTCAGTCAGAAATAAGAAATGTTTAAACTGTAGCAAAAAAACAACAACTCAATAACCACCCAAGTTTAACTTGTCACCACTTACATTAAGGCAGATGGTGAGGGGGGAAAATAATTCAGGAGTAATTCTGTCCTACCATCAGACACATAAAAACGTTAAGTTTTCTAAAATGTACTGAGACTTTTACTGAATTGTGTGACTTTATCTGATGAGTCTGGATTGAGCTTTTTAATAACAAACACTGTCAATGGCTTTGATATGGAACAAAGGATCAATTTGTGGAAAAACACCTCATGCCCACTTTTTGCATTCTAATTTATGTGACATTTGGTTAATTTATTTTTTATGTATTTTCTGGGGTAATTTTAGATTAGGCTCGTTTTAGATTAGCTTTGTTTTTTCTATTAACTTTTAACTTTAAAATTAGGCATAATTTCATTTAACGCTTGTAATCATTTCTGTAACTTAATCTTTATACGTGTAGTCCTAACAATACATCTCTGTGGCTGTCTAGGACTGTTTTAGCTTGTCTTTGGACCATCCTTAAATATAACAAGATTTATGGTCTCATCTCGGATCTGAAAGTAGGATCTCTTAAACCGTAACAGAGAATCACACCATTAGACACACCACCAAACACACCAAGAAATGTCATGCTTATATGAACACACTTTCTAATCTATAACTTTATTGTTAAATGTGAAATATTTGTTGCATTATGCTTTGCAAGTTTGTTTTTTAAGTAGTTTGCTATTAATGTGAAGTCTTGCTTAGCTCATTGTTAATGTTGTGATAATTTATGTAAATAATTGTTTACATTGTCTTTGTCCACAAAATGATATCAGAATCAGAATCAGAATCAGAATCAGAAAAGCTTTATTGCCAAGTACGTTTTTGGACATACAAGGAATTTGTTTTGGCGTAGTTGGTGCAATACAATACAAATTAAACAGTATAAACATATCTACAATATAATATAAATATATGTGCACAGTTTTAAGTGAGTGAGAGTAAGTATAGAGCAGTATAAGATGCAAGAGCAATACAACAGTGCAGATGATCATTGTGCAAGTAAAGCAGTGTAAGTAAAGCAGGAGTCCAAGCTGAGCGTTAATGTAACGCATAGAGTTACAAGTTACAAGTGTCCTGTCAGCAAAAAAAAGGGGGTGTGTGGGGGAAAGGGAGAGTGTCAGGGTGGTTTCCGGGCTTGTTAACAAGGCTGGTGGCAGATGGGAAAAAACTGTTCTTGTGGCGTGAGGTTTTGGTCCGGATGGACCGCAGCCTCCTGCCAGAGGGGAGAGTTTCAAAGAGTCTGTGACCGGGGTGGGAGGGATCAGCCAGAATCTTCCCTGCCCGCTTCAGGGTCCTGGAGGTGTATAGTTCCTGGAGCGACAGTAGACTGCACCCAATCACCTTCTCAGCAGACCGAATGACACGCTGCAGCCTGCCCTTATCCTTGGCTGTAGCAGCGGCGTACCAGATGGTGATGGAGGAGGTGAGGATGGACTCAATGATGGCTGTGTAGAAGTGCACCATCATAGTCTTTGGTAGGTTGAATTTCTTCAGCTGCCACAGGAAGAACATCCTCTGCTGGGCTTCCTTGATGAGGGAGCTGATGTTTGGCTCCCACTTGAGATCCTGGGAGATGATGGTTCCCAGGAAGCGGAAAGATTCCACAGTGTCAATTGTGGAGTCACAGAGGGTGATGGGGGCAGGTGGGGCTGGGTTCTGCCTGAAGTCCACAACCATCTCCACTGTCTTTAGAGCGTTGAGCTCAAGGTTGTTCTGGCTGCACCAGTCCAACAGATGGTCCACCTCCCATCTGTACGCGGACTCATCACCATCAGAGATGAGTCCGATCAGGGTGGTGTCGTCCGCAAACTATCTTATGATGTCTTAATGTGCTTAGAAACCTGCTTTTTTGATCAGCCAAAGCTAACCTTCGACATAGCTAATAAATGTAATTTTATCAAAATATTGAATGATTCTTTTAAAATCTCTCTCCATTTCATTTTATGCAATCAGCCCTCCAGCTTGCACACCACAGCGGTCATGGAGTAATTATTTACATGTGCCACCAGAGAGCACTGATAAGAGCCTGTCCAGATGAGAAGAGAGTCATTGAGGGGGGTGAGGGTGAGAGTCTGCTCAGGTAGCATGTCAATCTGTTGCCCATTAGCAGGTGATGCCAGACAGACAAGCTGAAAGCTGCTCCCAGGATGCAACAGACCCTTTCTCGTCTGAATAATTGACTGGCTGCTGCACATGTTTTCTCACTCTCCTTCACGGATCTCTATCCTATCACCTGCATGGTTTCTCTCCTTTGATTGTTCTATGTTCCCACCTCTCTAAGTTTTGTGTTACTCTGCTCAGAATAAAATCACTCTAAATGCCCCAAGGCTATGAAATGCGAAAGTTGCTGGTACATAAAGGAGGCACTTATGTAACTGTGCACAAAAAGGAAAGGGTATTCTGCAGCTGTTTGACATGAGGCAACTGCCAGCATGTCTGTTTCTTCAGAAATTATTTTGGTGTTGTTGTATTTTGTCAAAATGGACCAGGAATTTGTGTGGTGACCAGAATCAGGTGAGTTTTAGCTTGATTGGTCCCTACCAGTCAGAATCTCAAGGGCGGAGGGGGGATTAAATACTAGGCCAGAAGATGCACAGAGCTGTAAGAAGATACTGTATTTGAATCAATACTGTTGATATTAAGACAAGGTAATTTTAAAAACTCATTATATTGATAAAAAGAGGTCATAATATGTAAAAACAAACTCATGGTATTGTAATCTCATCATAACATTAAAATAATGTGGTAATGACTTTAAAACAAGCTTGATGTATTGTTATTTTTCTATAATGAACTTTAAATTTAGCATGACAAAACACACACAAAATCTCTTATTTCCAGATCATGATTTTGATATAGTATCATCAAACACAAAGATAAAAAATGGTCACAACATATAAGAAGCTTGAGATCTAATGTCAAGGTAACAAGAACATAATAGAGCTATTGTACAAAACAAAGTGGGGAGATCGTTATCTTACAATAGGATATTAAGGATTATGACACGGAAATTAGCTTGAGATCTTGTCATCTTGAGATAATGACATTGTTATGACAAAACTAACTTCAGAAAATAATACTATTATCACAACATAACAAGCCACAATATTCTGTGTAAATCTCTAATTGTTATTATTATTTTGGGCTTGTAAGAAATTGCATTATGGCTCTGAAAAAGGACACCACCTGCTTCATCAAATATCCACAATCACTCATTTCTGAAAACTGGAACCCCATCTCTGTAACAACTTTGCGATGAGGCGCAATGCATTATTCTGAGGAATCAAATAAAACTCAAATATCCCTGTGCCTTTATTTCATGTGAAGCGCAGCGTCTGGCAGGGGCCATTAATGAAAGCTGCCTCATGCCATCTCCTAATGGAATTGCCTTGTCTTCAACTTCACTGCTGTGACATCGGCTCAGCAGTGGTGAAAAGATTACTGGAAAGATTAAAAGACAGAATAAACCGTAGTTTGAGCATGACAGGCAGCCAGGCTCACAGATCACACATTAGATAATTGGTGCAAAGGAAAGAGAAAGAGAAAGAAATCCCTAATTTCTGCCTCGTTTTTTGTTTTTGCTTTTTCTTACTGGGGTTTAGAGATGGTGGGCAGAAGATCCCTGCCTTGCGTGCTGTCACACCTCCACACTGAAAACTGTTTGAAGAAGCTGGAACAAAGGCTGTGTGTGGTGAGTTATGATGTCTGTGTGAAAATGTTGCTTTTTTTCTATGTGTGATGGGACTGATGCCAACGGCTTACTTTGCCATTCTCCATGCAGCTGGCTAGATTTGTTGAAAACACAGCAGGTTTTACAGACATGTAGACATGCACTAACATTTCCTAAATTCATCCTTCACTCTGAATCAAACCTCCTCTTACTTCAGTACATACAATCTTCATCTCTCCATCTTCCTGCACCAGTGCATCTTTTCCTTCTACCTTTATGCTTGCCCTACACCATCTTTCTATCTACAGCATGTTGTTATCTCTACCTCCATCTCTTCCCAGCAATGGGCTTGTGTGCTGCTTTTATAATTCATGAAGTTGTTCTTTTGGCTCAGGCAGCCATGTCCAATGTGAATCTGTGCGCCTCAAAGGCTCACTCAGCCTGACCTCCCTCAGTAGGGAGGGTTACTGCTCTTCAGGCTCCGGGGGCTTCTGGGCTCATCGTACAAGGTTGAGCCAGCCTGCTCGATCACGCCTGGATCTACCTTCTGCACAAGCAGATTGATTGTTTATGCTGCCACACACGTTTTTTTTTTCAAGGAGACCTTGATTTTATCTAGTAAACAACAAGCCTGGGGGAAAGTAATGTAGTATTTTTGTAAGCTTGGACATATATACACATTTTTAAGGTTGCAGAGCTCCATTTTCAGCTATCGATATACGGTAAACACTCTCTATGGGATGATTAATAGCTCACCACTAAAGAGAAATTCAGTAATTCATGGTTTATGTCCTAGAAATGTTTTTGAGAAAATGTTTTCACATAAAACACGTTACTATGGTCTCCAAAGATTAAACTGAGTTAAATGTGAGAATAAATATATGTTTGGCCTACCTGAGTCTAATATTTTGACAATCGAAAACTCATCCTGCAATTTTCAGGTGTAGGCACAAGCCAGTTGCCACTATTAAAGTGTCCAGTGACTTAAACAAATTAACAGCTAAAATCTGTTAAATTCCTGCGGTTTAAACCTTTTTAGACGAGTGTTGCGAATTAGCACCAGTCCTGGATCGGTTTGAATAAACCATATTTGTGTATAAACATTCATAATGTAAATTAGAATATTATTGAAAAGTTCATTTAGTTTGGTGACTCATTGAAGTGAAACATTATATAGATTAATTGCACACAGACTGATGTTTTCAAAACTTTATTTTTGGTAATTATGAAGATCTTCTGCTTATATCTAATGAAAACAAAACATTTAGGATTAGAGCATTACATCAGACCAAGAAATAACATGTTTAATTCAGGAATGCGGGCTTAATGAAATGTCAGTTTAAAACCAGCTTAAATGTTGTTATTTTCAAAAGGTACTTTAAATTTGACAAACAAGCCTCATTGGAATGTACAGGGGTTGGCCAATGAAACTGAAACACCTGTCATTTTAGTGTGGGAGGTTTCATGGCTAAATTGGACCAGCCTGGTAGCCAGTTTTCATTGATTGCACATTGCACCAGTAAGAGCAGAGTGTGAAGGTTCAATTAGCAGGGTAAGAGCACAGTTTTGCTCAAAATATTGAAATGCACACAACATTATGGGTAACATACCAGAGTTCAAAAGAGGACAAATTGTTGGTGCACGTCTTGCTGGCGCATCTGTGACCAAGACAGCAAGTCTTTGTGATGTATCAAGAGCCCCGGTATCCAGGGTAATGTCAGCATACCACCAAGAAGGACGAACCACATCCAACAGGATTAACTGTGGACGCAAGAGGAAGCTGTCTTAAAGGGATGTTCGGGTGCTAACCCAGATTGTATCCAAAAAACATAAAACCACGGCTGCCCAAATCACGGCAGAATTAAATGTGCACCTCAACTCTCCTGTTTCCACCAGAACTGTCCGTCGGGAGCTCCACAGGGTCAATATACACAGCCGGGCTGTTATAGCCAAACCTTTGGTCCCTCATGCCAATGCCAAACGTTGGTTTCAATGGTGCAAGGAGCGCAAATCTTGGGCTGTGGACAATGTGAAACATGTATTGTTCTCTGATGAGTCCACCTTTACTGTTTTCCCCATATCCGAGAGAGTTACGGTGTGGAGAAGCCCCAAAGAAGCGTACCACCCAGACTGTTGCATGCCCAGAGTGAAGCATGGGGTGGATCAGTGATGGTTTGGGCTGCCATATCATGGCATTCCCTTGGCCCAATACTTGTGCTAGATGGGCGCGTCACTGCCAAGGACTACCGAACCATTCTTGAGGACCATGTGCATCCAATGGTTCAAACATTGTATCCTGAAGGTGGTGCCGTGTATCAGGATGACAATGCACCAATACACACAGCAAGACTGGTGAAAGATTGGTTTGATGAACATGAAAGTGAAGTTGAACATCTCCCATTGCCTGCACAGTCACCAGATCTAAATATTATTGAGCCACTGTGGGGTGTTTTGGAGGAGTGAGTCAGGAAACGTTTTCCTCCACCAGTATCACGTAGTGACCTGGTCACTATCCTGCAAGAAGAATGGCTTAAAATCCCTCTAACCACTGTGCAGGACTTGTATATGTCATTCCCAAGACGAATTGATGCTGTATTGGCCGCAAAAGGAGGCCCTACACCATACTAATAAATTATTGTGGTCTAAAACCAGGTGTTTCACTTTCAATGTCCAACCCCTGTATATTCTAATTTACCAAGTAGGACTGTAAACCACAAATGCTGGTTGATGCATGTGCCTCCCATACTAACAATTCGAGTTGAGGTGGTTTGCCATTTTCTAGTGGTTGGAGTGTAAACTACATGCTGTTCATGACATTTGAAGTGCACACTTTTAACAGGTTTTCCTTTTTCTCAGTCGATGCATTAAAATAGTAATGAGTAGATGATATATGGTGTATTCACCCCAGGAAAGTCCTTTGGTCTGCTTGTTTGGTGTGGACCAAAAATGTTTTTGTTTTTGTTTTGGTGCGGTTTGCTTTCACATTGTACTTTTTGCAAGTAAACTATAACTGTAAACAAAGCCACAATTGGACAGAAATGACGGAGGCAGAACAGAGAACCGACCCGGAAATGGAGGAAAACAACGGTGGTAGTCCTGCAAGCAGCCCTTCTGTTCTGTATTTTTGCGCGGTTATTATCGCTGCAATATCATTGTTACCAGCTCGTTCAACACAGATTTTGCAACCTTTTATTTCCCTCGCCGCACGCGTGCTGCAAGCCGAAGGAGATGCTGTGCTCTGCAATGAGCTAAAACACGCAGCCAGCAGCGAACCGCACCAGAGTTTGTTTGGAAGTGGACTGAGACTACCTCAAAAACTGAGTCTCGGTCCGGTTGTTAGGTCCACATTTGAGTTCACTTGAGTGTATTCACACCTGCACAAAAGGTCTGGAACAATGGAAAAACAAGCTGACACAACCATAAATAACATTATTCTAAGCATAATACTATGTCTGTATATTACATTTTGCAGCACTACAAATAATGGTTGCTTTTCTGTTATAAATAAAATCAATTAGATCACCGTGTATCTGATGTAATACCGTGATACTGTCAAGCTGTGGTCTCATATCAGCCGCCAACTAATGTGCACACTCAGATTGTACATAATGAAACATTCAGTGTTTCCATGCTAAAATATTGGGAAGCTAATTTACACTTTGGCCATTTGGTTCTCAGTAAATGAGTCTGTGTTCAAAGTGTAGCATGTGAATCAAAAACCAAGGGTGTCTAGATTAATTTAATATCCTCACATGCACCAGTAGATCCATTGCAACATACTGCTGCAACACAGATATTTGGCTTTATAGAATCCAATTAAACACATACACCTCCAGCACTAAGCACCCACAGCTGGGCTTTTCTTCTCCAACACCCTGCAGAAATGAGTGACAGCTTTATGGACACATGTTAAACACAAACACACGATCCCTCACAGATAAGCACACACCCTGAATACACACACACCTTCAAATCAACACAACGAAAAGGAGACTCGTTAACCACTTTAATCAGTGTTAATCACTGCAGACTCTCCTCACTGTCAGGGCTGTGACAGTGTCTGTCTGAGGAGGAGACGGAAAGAAAAAAAGCAAGGGAAAAACGAGTGAGGGGAGGAGAGTGCAGACAGAATGGGTGGAGCGGGGCGTGGGGTGGTGTAAAAATACAAACACTGCCCATGAAGCGGTAAGCCTACTGCAGTTTTGATAAAGTTTATCTCATTTTTCAAGGTCTGTTTTCTTGGGGCTGTTGAACTTTGGTGGGAGACGTGGTCAGTCATGACTCGCGTTGACGGGTTTAATTTCACCCAAAAGAGGAGTGGGGCTGGGGCAGGAGAACGGAGGATGCATGGAGTAAGAATGTGCGAGAGGTAGCTGGGCAAAGATAGGGGGAAAAAATTTGATGAAGGAATATAGAGGGCTAGATAAGAATTGTGTTTAACGGGGGGTAGTCTGCCCCGGCATGGAGATAGCAGTGAGGTGAACCGCTTTAAGCGAGGCAGAAGAAAGGGATGTAGAGACGGACGGCGGCAAAGGAGAGAAAATTGAAAGATGAAAAGACAGATTGTTAGGAGGAGATGTGTAATGCATAAATAGCTGGTGACAAAAGGAACGGTTTCAGTGAATGCACTGTGAATGCGGGGGACACCAGTGGCAAAGACAGAGGGGACGAAGGAGAAAGTCACAGATTGGCTTTATCAATATGCAACAGAAATATGGGTGCTATGAAATAGACTTTGGCCTGCACGGTTTCACTGAAACTTTAGTCCAAAGCTTAGGAGGTTACACAGGCAGCCAGTGGGAGCACAGACTGAATAATAATGTCTGTGTGCGGTGATTTCTGATACAGGCAAGCAGGGCGCCTAATGCAACCGTCCTGTGTAGTGAGGCATGCAGGAGCTCTGAATGTGACCTTATGAGCATAAGATAGGAAACTCAAACAACCCTAATATACTGAGCCATTTGCAAGTGTCTGAATATTGATATGTGATAAATCAAGGTGATGTGAACAAATGTAACTAAATTAAACACCAAGTTCAAATGTCTAACTGGCTTTGTTTTACAGTACCATGCAACATTATCCATACCTCAATATCTTTTCACATTTCCTTATGCCACAACCACAATCTGCCATGTATTTCAACTTTATGCATTAGAGCAACACCAGTTGTGAAGCGAAAATAAAACTTTAAATTTTTTTTTAAACAAATTAAAGTCAGAAAATGTGGTAACAACATATTTGCTTCAAATTAGAGGTATGTCTTTTTAGCTTGGAAAATCTAGTGACTATAATTTCTATTCATTCTCCTTCCAGCTCAGTCATTGGTGGATCAAGAACATGTGTGGAAATCAATTTAGATTCTCCATCTAATTTAGAACTGGGCTTTGACTGGGCCATTTTAACATATGAATAAGTTTTGATTTCACAGTTCTGGGTATAAATGGTTGTCATGCTGAAAGGTGAACCTCCAACCAAGTCTCAAGTATTTAACAGGTTTTCATCCAGGAATGCCCCGTATTTAACACCATCCATCTTTCCATCAACCTTGTCCCTGCTAAGAATAAGAAAAGGTTTCCCACAGCATGATAGAGCCACAAAGTGTTTCACCAAGGGAACTGTGGTTTCCAGGTGATTATTAGGTATTTATTAGTCATTTTTCTGCCATACAGTTTTTTGCACATTTTGTCATTGTAGAACCAAAAATCTTAACGTGTTTTATGGGAACTTTATGTGATAAACCAGTTTTAGTGCGTATTTGTTAGGTAAAGAAAAATTACACATGGTTTTCCCAATTTTTTACAAACAAAAAAATGAAAAGTGCGGCATGCTTATTATTTTACATGTTTTACTCTGATAGCCATTAAAAAATACAGTACAATCAAATAACTTATAATCAAATAGAGTCCACATGTGTGCAACATAGTCTCAGTATAAGTCCAGCTGTTCTGTCAAGGCTTCAGAGGTTTGAAAGAGAACATTTGCAACATCATAAGGATGTTTAGTCAGAGTTGGCATCAGTACTCTGGAAGGAGCATTACACAACTGAAACATACAATGATATTGCCAGTCACTTAATGTGACAGCCAACCAAGGACAGCATTGATCAGAGAAGCAGCCAGGAGGCTTAAAGTAGCTCTGAAGGAGCAGCAGAGATCCACAGCTAAGTTAAGAGAACTGACAGAACAACATTTAGCCGTGCACTACACAAATTTTGTGCTAATGAAAAAGAGGCAAAACGCAAGAATTGTTAAAGAAAAGTCATAAGTTTCATTTACATTTGCCATCTGGTTAGATTAGACAAAATATAAAATATTTGGCTAAAATACACAACACTATGTGACAGAAACCTAACATAAAGACATGGTGGTGGCAGCATAATGCTGTAGGGGGGATTTTCCTCTGCAGCACGAAGGACGCTGGTCAGAAGTAAGTATGTAAGTAAGTAAAATTTATTTGTTAAGCATCTTTCTCAGAGAAAACCATCAGAAAATGCTGTACAGAAAACCATTAAAATAACTATTAAAATTAAGTGCCATAAATAAGATAAAATAACATACAATAAAACACACAATTGAAGTAAACATTTAACAGAAAGCCTGTTTAAACAGAATTGAAGTAAAGTTCGATCAAGGCAAATACAGGGTAATCATGGGGCAAAGGATACAAAAAACACAAGACACAGGCAGATGTTCACTTTCCACAGGGCAGCAGCCCAAAGTACTGACCTAAATCTGTGGCAAATCTTAAATACTGCTTATCTGAGATGCTCTCCATCCACTCTGACTGAGCTTGAGCTGTTTTTAAAGAAGAATGGGCCAAAATGTCCATCTCTACATGTTTAATAGTGGTGAGACATACCATAAAACATTTAATACTGTAACTGCTCTGAAAGGTGTTTCTACAAAATATTCTACAAAATATTGACTTTGTGAAAAGCATGTATAATTTCTTCCACTTCAAGACGTGTGCACTACTTGGTCTTTTACATAACATCCCAAAACAATCCCGTTAAAGTGTCTGGTTGTGATGTCAGAAGATTTCGAAAAGTGGTGGGTATGAACATTTTTACAAGTCACTATACTAGAAATAAACAGATGTCATTTCTGTGGAGTTTCTCTGTTGAGTTCGACAAGAGCGGGGAAAACCGGGAGGGAGAGATGAGACATGTCATCAGGAGAAACCAAACAGAAGGGCAGAGATCAGCAGAGGAGCAGGAGGTGAGGTGAAACATGAAGAGATGGAGGCGAAGAATAAGAAACAAAGGCAGAAATAAGAGGTAAGAAAAGAGAATAGAGGTTAAATCCCTCGTTGAATCCTTGTCAGTCTTTATGATCATCTATTCCTCCTCTCCTCTCTATCAGCAACTCGGTAACCTTCAGCGCAGGACCCAAGTAAGGGATGATGAATTGAGACGGAGAGCAGCGATTGGATGGAGATTAGCTAACACAGACAGATGATGAAAAATGACAAACAGAGAGAGAGGGAATGGTGGTAGGGGTGGAGAAGGAGGAGAAGGCAGCAGAGAAAGAGAGGCGGCAAAAAGTGAAGGGAGGAAAGGTGACATTGAGGGAGGAGGAAAGAAAGCCGCTGGCTTTTAGCTGGAGGACGGCCAGAGGATGACATTAGAGGAACGCTCTTTGGCTGCTCCTGCTGGGAGGTTCTGCTCATGGGCGTACACAAACAATGCAGGGAGAGCGGCAGGTAAACAGACGCACGAACCGCCGGTAAAAATAAGCACCTGGTGCTGCATACTCATGCCTTATAGTCTGCAGGGACCCTCCTCAACACCTCAGGTCTGGTTTGTGTGCTGGCCTGATAACCTTCTTGGTAACTGGGCTGAACACGCACACACACACACACACACACACACACACATACAAACACACACACTAAGGATGAAACAACTGGAAAAACAATGATAACTTTGTCTGGCTTCTACTAAATAATCACACCACTGATCAAATTGTAAGCAATGAAAATTTTAGTTGTACTTGGTGTTTTTGGCAACGTTTAGGGCATCAGGGACATCAGTATCTGTATATTTCTGTATATATACACAGTGCTGTTAAAAATCCTCACAGATTTCTTTGGTTTTTGATTTTTTTTGCCACACTTGGATGCTTTAGATCATTAAACCAATTTTAAGATCAAGCACAGATAGCCTGAGTAAATATAAAATGTATTTTTTTCATTCATTAAGACAAAAAAGCTATTCAAACCAACCCTGGCCCTATGAGAAAAAAGTAATTGCCCCCAAAACCCAATAACCGACTGTGCCACCCTTGGTTCCAACAAGTGTTATTAACCATTTGTGATAACTGACAATAAGTCTGAGGTCATGTCAGAGCATCTCATTCAGATATAAGGGTGGAGTTGGACTAGGCCACTTCAAAACCTTCAATTTGGGTCTTTTTTTAGCAATTTAGAGAAGCACTTGCTGTTGTGTTGTGGATCACGGGTCACAAACACGGGTCAGATATTCTCATTCAGGATTTTCAGCTACAGAGCATAATACATGGTTCCATGAGTTACAGCAAATCATTCAGGTCCTGATGCAACAAAGCAGGCCCAGACCATCACACTGCCACCTCCATGTTTGACTATAGGTACTGTCTTTTTCTCAAATGCTGTGTTAATTTAACACCTGACATAACAGGGTAAGCACCTTACAAAAAAAATCTAACTTACAGAATATTTCCCAAACTTCCCTGGGTCCTCTAGATGTTTTTTTATTCTTTTTTGGAAAGTGTGAAACCTTTTGTGTTGTTTTTGATCAGCAGTGTTTTAAGCCTTGAAACTCTGCCACAAAGGTCATTTCTGCCACATCTCCTTTCAGTTGTTGGGTCATTAACACGGACCTTAACGGAGACAACTAAGGGCAGCAGTGCTTTAGATATTGTCCTTTTGTGACCTTCTGGATGAGTCGACAATGAGCTCTGGGACTAATTTCAATGAGACTCTATGTACATTGTAAATAGTCATAAACATAAAGAAAACCATTAGATAAGAAATCTGAAACTTTTAGGTATCTATATATATATATATATATCTATAGATATATATAGATATATATATATAGCTTTAAATTCCCCTTAAATTTTCAGACTTCTGTTTGACTAAACTGTCCCATGCTGACTTTAAATTAATTTCATTACCCAGCACCAGCGACCAAAAGTGACTAATTCTAATTATCATCTATGCTGGAACATAATCACTTTTTACATTTCTGTGCCTTTAACAACCAATAAAATGCATTTTAAAGCTTTGCATCGCCTAAAGGAGACCTATTATGCAAAATTCACTTTTTTAAACGTTTAAATACTTCCATTTCCATATCCAATGCTTCTATAAACACTCCAAACTTTGAGAACTCACATCAGTACACGTCAGGATTTGCAGAAAGACTTCGACTGAAGAAAATTCAGTCCCCACTGTTCCTGGCAAATCTGCAGATGACAAATATTAAGTTCTTCTTGTTGTGTCTTATAAGTTTCAATTTCGTTTTCACACATACAAAGTGCTTGTTGGGGGCACAGCCAAATACAGCTAATTTGCATAAAAGTGACAGAGCCCTAAAACAGCTCATTCTGAAAGGAGCTCAAAAAAGGGGGAATTGAGGAGGTGAAATCTCAATATCTGAGAATGATTTTGTGCGAAAAATGCAATTAACATGTTTTGTAAGGCCATAGACCTATACCAAATAGTTAAAAGGTAGTATACTGGGTCACCTTTAAAGAAGCACTTTAAAACCTGATCTGTGCATAAAATATAGAGCAAAACATCAGAATTTTGTTTTTCATAACTTCAAGGACATAGTGAATTGGAATGAAAATTTGAATGAATGTTGACAGGTGGATGTAATTTATGATCTTTAAACAACTGAGACGAGGAACTGACATCACTGTGTAGTTTCTCTGTTTAGCGTCATTGGTTGCTTTTGGTTAATTACACACCACATGTACATCAGTCCCCAGGCTAGGCTGGGCTCTCCAATTCCGGTGCTGAAGTCACCGAGGTGATTAAAAAGCTCCTTGGTGGTAAGGCCCGGGGGTGGATGAGATCAAGCAATGAGATTAGTGTTTTTCCACTGAACTCTTGTTCTTGAACCGATTAGGTTATGGTGCTTTCCAACTTTGGTATTTTGTTGAGTGTCGACACGTGTTTCCACCAGTTTTGGCAACAAAGCATGAGTTATCATTACTAGGTTTTACACAACGCAGTGGGAGAAAGTGTAGTAGTGAGAAAGTGGAGCTTCCTGAGCTGCGTGCAATGTTCCTTCTAATGCACAAAGAGGGCATCCATGAACTACAGTTATTACGGGAAAGGAGACAGCAACTCCGTGCAAGAACAATGTTATGCACAATGTTTTCATTTGCATATGTTCAGTATCTGCAAGTGAAAAGAAAACGAGTAGTTTTACATTGCTTGTTTAGTGCATTTTTGCAAACATATAAATAATGTTTATAAAAATCAAAATCAAGTTCAAGAACCAGAACGGGCTCCAACCTACTTTGGTTGAAAATGGTATTTGTTTGCACTCCAAAAAAGACATAGTCTCTTCAAATCTATTGGGACCTATTTGCTGTTGTTGCTTTGGCATCCACTGAGTAAAATTTTTGCAACCGTGCTTGCAGCTCCATTCAAAAAGCAATAAGAATCCTAGTCTGTTTAGAATTTGTCTGTGTCTGCCTTTTTATGTGGGAAAATTGTAACTTTATGGCTGCAACAAGCAAAAATGGCCTAGGAGGCTTTGACAAAATGCAAAACTTCGAAGCAATGACTACTTAATAACATTTCTACCGTACTTGCTTCTGCCATTACAGTTGTATTTGCTTTTACTGTTAAGACATAGTAACCTTTCCACTTTTATCAGTTTGTATGGTGAAAAATAAAGAAATAGGCAAGGATGTGTGCATGCGGCCTCTGCTCCTTAGGGTTTTTTCTTTCCTTTGAGTAAGTTTTAAAAATGTATGTATATATTAGTATTGCCTTCTCAGATATTTGTTCTGATTTATTTCTGTACTCATTCAGTTATCCATCCATCCATCCATCCAAGTCATGTAAAACCTCTGCCATTCATACTGATCTTGTAAAATCACAAATTATAGCAGAGTTGAAAATTGTAAATCACTTTTCATCACCATTTGAGCAAAACGCTTTGGAAGCCTTGTTTCGCCATTGTGTGCAAGAGATAAAATACTGTCCCTGTCTTTATAGCTCAAACTTACTTATGTTGAATATTCAACTGTCTGTCTGAGATGTCTGAGGAAGATGTTTCTTTTGTCTTAATCTCTAATGAGGCTGCTTAAAAAACGAACCTTTTAGATTAAGAAGTATGCAATGTGCTCCTTACGTTTCCAACTGTGTCTGATTTTAGATGATTATTGTATTTTTTCACCTCCGTAGATGTTGTGCTGCACCACTTCTTGAAGACCATATTTTGTTCTCTGTCAATTTTACAGAACATGAAAGCAATTATTTCAATCAAACTTTAGGACTCATCTAGGTAGAACAGAACACAATCATGAGAATAACCTTTTGACGAATAAGCGAAGAACAAGCAAGAATGAAAAGATTATCTGAAGGGAAAAAAACTGAATCTGAGGGAAGAAAAGCCGCATAATGAAAGCAAGGATGACTCATTTGGTGATGAAAAGAGCACTACACTTATTTTCCAAATTGCCCCTATTTCCACACGAGCCACCTGAAGCCCACAGCGCACACACCAACTCAGCGCCCTTTACCTCTCCCTCAGAGCAAGGCATAAACGAGTGGAGTGACAGACTAGTGGAGTCGATGGGCTCCCTCCCCAGAAAGGTGGGGGGACACACTCATCCATACTAATCTTAAAACAACAACCTCCCTCCTTTTTGCTTGCTCAATTTTTCCTCCACCTTTCCCTCCCTTCCATCTCTTCTCGCCCTGACTCCAACCTCCCCCTGGCCTCCTCTTCATCTCTCACCACATTGACTTCATCTCTTCTCTGCCCATTTGCTCTCATTTGCAGCTCTATATTCATCACCGTGTTCTGTTTGTCTTCCTGATTGCTGTGGTTCGGCTCGCTGTTTGCTCTCGTTCATTCTTACACCGCAGCTCCACATCAATTATTGGTTCTCATCCCCTCACCGGTTATTGTTGCTCTTTCAGACATTCATTTTTCACTCGGTCTCTTCCATGTGATCACTTTTTCATGACACACTTTATGTCTCATTAATGCTAAATGAAGAATCCTCAGTCCCCCTCCAATTTCCAGCAACATCTCTCATTTTTTCTCCTTATGTTAATACCTTTACTAAATTATTAGTTACAGGTCTCATTCATTCACAAATATGAAGTTTTACCTTTTCCAGTGTCTGTAAAAGTATAAGTGAGGCAACGACAAAGAACAGAACAACAAAGCCTAATATAAGCTACTATAATCGCACATTATGCCTCAGTATAGCTTTATGTCTCACAATGAAGCGGGTCCAGACTCCGAGGAATACTTTTGACGCCTTGTTCAATTCTTTCTATTATAAAGTAAGGCGGTTTTGAAAACAACAGGAGGTCCAAACATAAAAAAATCCACAAGGGTTGTCTATTCACACTCCCTACAGTAGGTGGCAGTAATGCAAGTTGACAATTACCGTTTTACGCAACACGCAAAATTTAATTTTAAATATGCAAACTGACAATTAGAGAAACCCAAGTAAGGCACAGTCTACAACACACGATATATCAATATCCAAAGAAACAAAGTGATGGCGAGTGGATGTGCGACGCCTTAAGAATCAACATGGAAGCTGTCACGTTGCCTAGCAACAAAGAGAGTCAGCTGGTTGAGCTATCATGTGATAACATGAAGTTCATGGAGGTTTTCTAGAGCTGCACTGTAATGAGCAAGCATCCTTCCCTTGCAACTTGAGCAGTGAAACAGACTGGACATCCAGCAGGACCTCAGAGTAGCTTTGTCTAAAATAACTCCAGATTCGAGGCTCTTATGAGGAGCACAAAGCATGTTCATTTCACTAATTAATTCTGACAGTTTATGAAGTTAGTGTTACACCCAAGATTGACCTTTGTGATACTTAAGTGTTTCCAAAGCACAACATTTCTCAGTATTTAGCTACTGAAAATGTAATTTTTATCAGTTTTTTTTTTCCAGTTTTTGGACAAAATTTTCCCTATAGTATATTGTTTATATGAAAAGATTTTCATATAAACATACATAATTTGAGACATTCAAAAATATTTATCTGTAGTTGCACTTTTTTTTCCTTTATATATTTCGCATGAAGAGTGCAAGAACCAGTTAAAAATGGTTGTTACAGATTTCCTAGATTTTTACGTCAGCTTTATGATCAATGCTTGAATAAGAAAAAAGAAACTGAAAGACACATTTGTTTGACTTCTTTTGTGGCTAGTCAGTAAGGGGTGATGGTAGGTCCCGATCCCTGACCTGTTGAGTCTGAGTATGAGCATGAATCGCTGTTTAAGGCCTCTTTTCACCATTCTCATGTGTTTTATAAAAGGACTGATGCAACAAGGGCAGTAGATGTCAGTCTGCCTCTGTTACACCCAACTCGCCAAACGAAGTAGTCACAGCCCCACATAAGTTTACCTGAATAAGAGCATGCCGTCTTCACGGGTCAGGGGAGCAATCTAGTGATGTCAGATGTTTTTTCTCGCCAACCAGCCATAGGATTCAAAAGCATTAACAAGACTCAAAAAGTAATTTTTCCAAGTACATGAGTAAAAGGGTGATATTTAAATGTGAAGGTTTTGTTTTGATTTGAATAGCAGATGGTAAGAGTAGCACTGATGTTGATGCTGCACCACACTTCCGGCTTGATTTTTAAAAGATCTAAGCTGAGCTGGACATCGCCAGCTTCACCTGTGATTTATCAGTGCCTGGAGCCATCTCTGGGCTGGCCTTTGTTTGCGGACTTAAGAGGAAAATGTTTTGTGAAAAAGGCTCAAGCCTCTGTTTTACTTTTTTGATATTTTTAGGTTGAGATGAGTTTCCAATTTGGCTGGCTGGACTTAGCTCTAGAGGATGGGTAAGAAACGGCATCGTCTAATAGAGCCGTCACTCCACAACGAAAGAGTCCGTTGAGGCAGTTTGGACACATGATCGAGATGTCCCCTGGTTGTATGCTGTCAGAGGTTTTCCAGATTTTCTGTGGAGGAGACCCAGAAGCAGCCCAAGAACTTGCTGGAAGGACTAAATATTCTGTCTGGACTGGAAACATCTTGGGATGTCTGGGTTTCCTCACTGGACCTATTACCTCGGCGGGCTGATCTCGAATAGACAGAAGACAATGCAAACAGTAACTTCTTCCACAGCTTCCACCAGAATGAAAGCACGACCCTGTTTCTTTGGATGAAGTAGTCTAAGTCTGCCACCTGGTAATAAGAAACAGCTTGCACTAATGACCACCAGCCATCAAATTGGTCAGAAAGTCACCATTCTGCTCTCCTACAATGCTTTCATTTGTTATTTGCTGGCCTTTTGAAGTGGCTTTTATGTGGTAAGTACTGGTCTCCTTCAAACCACAGCATCAATAAAAAATCTTTTAGCCCTGCAAGATACCATCTGTGGCTTTCAATTCAGCCCTCTTTTCCTCCATTTTTCTCTTTATCTCCCTTCCATCCCCCTCTTTCACACTGCCCTGTACCATTTAAGAATCAATCTGGCACAGAAATGATGTGCCAGTACCCTTAGTTTTTATTGTTTTCCAGTCCACATTTAAGACGGTGCACAGGCAATCTCTGGCAGCCCCATTCCCATCTACACTCCAGCTGATACAGAGAGCCTCTCTTCGCTTCATGGCACCAAAGAGATGTCACTGACGCACTCCAGCATTTGACAAATGAGCCAGCAAATTGACTTCTCCCAGATATTCCACACAACAAAAGGCAAAAAGAAAACAAATCTCGTTTAACTAAATGCTGGATGAAATGGAGCAATAGAGCGCACAAGCTACTACAAATTATTCCACATCTCATAGCTGCTCTCTCTCTCTTAATCTCCACTTCTCCCTTCTAAATGCCACACTGAGCTTTTTCCTCGTTTCTTGTTGCTCGGGCCCCTGAAGTACATTGACCCACGTGCTCTGGACCCAGCAGGGGGCCTTGTTCCTATGTTTCGCTCCACTGCACATGACTGACACACTCCTTATGGAAGGAGGAGGAGGAGGTGGTGTAGACAGGGAGGAATAGAGTCAGTGAGCGGAAAACAGAAAAGCCCAGGGTTTAACAGGGAGGGAGCCCGAGCAAATGTGGTTCACGATCAGTGGTGCTTCTCCAATTACATTTCAATTAAAGGAAAGTCTCAGCCATGATTCTGATAAAGCACACAGGAGTTTGATGGGCTCCACACTAAGTGTGACACCCCAATTACAATGTCTGTTTATGAAGGAACTACGCAAGTTCTGGTTACTGGTATCAAGGTATACCCATCCCTTCACTTTCAGGTCTTTTTAATAAGATCCCAGAGAAAATGGTGGAGTGACCACAGTTTTCTCCAGCTGTATGGAGGCCCGGTCCACCTTGTTGCAACACAGGTCGGCTGGATGAAGGAAGGCAACCAGCCTAAAAAAGCTGGTTGTTGTGACTTACTGTGGGTCACCAAAAATAATCAATGTCATGAAAACAGAGAAGGGTTTGCTACATTACATACAGGCCTTTTATAACGAAATGTAAAATAAAAAAAGAAAAATATTTGTCCTTTTACACCGTTTTATTATCTTTTATGAGATACCCGTCTCACATCAGAAACAAAACTCTGGGATGGGGATGACTGAAATATAAATTGAAATCAAAATCTGCCAGGGGTATGAATAATTCTGGACTTAACTGCCCGATTAAATAACCAAATAACATCAAACTAGCAAAACAGATTAAAAAAAGTGACAGTGATATTTAGTTTTCTTGTAGGGAAGACTATATGTAATGTAGTGTTTAATTAATTTATAAACAGGACCAGTATGTTTAGGTCTATGTTTTAAAATAAAAAGATTTATACCATTTTTTCAACTGTGATAATCATTGTGGTATCGAAAGCTGTAGGAATAATTGTTGCTTTTCTGGTATCAATAAAAGCTAACATATAATTTGTAAATACCATAACACTGTGGTATTTTTACACAAGGTTAATACAAGTTTAAAATCTCAAACTGGCCAATATGTACTAGGACTGGCTCCGTCTCTCTCTGCTCACCCGTCCGACGTATATCTATTCACATGCTGGATGTTTGCAAGTCAGCAAAATAAATGTGAGTTTATTACAGGCAGATTAAGGGTAGTTCAAAGGGCTAATGCCTACTATTACATCGATGCTCGTTTAACACCGCCTCGCGTTCAACAGTCAATAAAGAGTCCAGGGAGATGGAGGCAGAGCAGTGGACCAGAACTGCCGGGGATAGATGGAAAGCAAAAGGAACAAGAGTGGAAGGAGGGATGAAAAAAGAAAAGCTGTGTTAGAGGGGACTCAAGCATGGCTAGCGTAAATTAGAGCACAAACCTCTGAACGAGTCCAGCTACATGTAAGTGATCAATTAGGTTATTACACTGGTTAGATTAGGGCCAGCACAATGCAGATCGCAGTCGAAATCAGTCTATTTGTAATGTGCAGCAAATGTAACATGGATTATTTACCTTACAAGGAAAAACTGAGGGAGATAACATTCCCCTTCCAGCCCAAGGATACAGCAGAAAATGAGCTGAGAAGCACAAAATGACTGAAGGACATAAACAACTGAGTCATGCTGTGACGCCTGGGTGCACTTTTAGGACCAAATACTTCCTTCTGCAGCTTTTCCGCTAATTAAGAAAATAAAACAGCATGATAAATGTTGAACTGAAAGGAAACTGTTTCTTTTTCTTATTATGTTTATCAGATTTTATCTTCAGAAGAAACATTTGGCTCAATTACATTTTCCACACTTTTAGCAAAACTCCCAACACTTTGGAAGGTCATAAAAGCGGGTGTAGCACCATTCGTCCATTCAAAATCAGATTTTTACAATTATTTATTCCCTTTTTATGTATATAAGAATTACCATAATCACACAAAAGCACATTTATCTTGATTAATTAATTTTGATTAATTAATTTTGATCTGACCGCTGTCAAGGCATCTTTAAATGAACTGTAACGGAGTCCCTGGCGAAACGCCTCAATCTTCTGTCTGTGAGTTTGTCAGCCGTTACCAGTTAGCCACACAGCCAATTTTTAAAATTAAATACATATGCGTGGCTCATATCTTCAAACCAAGAAGTCTGTTTTCAATGGGAAACAAGACATCTAAATCAAATTGGCATTTTGATTTAAATGTATTAATTTATACCTGTCTCTATAATGAAGTAAAATGTTTTATTGACATTACAGCGATCAAACCGTTTTTATAACTGTTGAGCAGCTTTTTGCATGTTTTCACTAGTATTTTGAGGATTTATCCTTGGTTAGACATAGGTTCCTACACAATTGTCATTGCAAAAATCCATACTTTTCCAGACTCAAATTTCTGGATTTTGCTCTGCATTTTTAATAAACGTCAGAGTACAAAGTATTGACTTTGAACCCTCTTAAAAAGCTGTTCTGTCTTTTAATATGTAGGTTGTATTAATAATGAAACACTGAAACTAGGTAGAATATGGCCATTCCTTTTGTGGAAAGTGGACCATCTTAGATCTGCTGTACTTCAAGAACTCAGAGCTCTAAGGGATTAAATCTCCTACACAGATCCTTTAAAGCACTGTTTGTGACCTTTCTCAACTTTATTTTGTTTGTAAAAGTTTAAAGAAGTAGCAAGTCTAATGCTTTATTCTATATTTTAGACCCTGTTTAAGAACCACAGGTCTGACTCAACTTGAATTTAAAGTTTAGAGAACAAACAGTTATTAAAATGGCCATTTAATGATTTTTTCTATCTAGTTTTATTCCAGTCAGTAAGTGAATAATAAAAATATTAATGGGTAAAATGGTAAAATGTTTTGTGGCAAATCAGATAAAGCAGAAAGAAAACAGATGGTGGAAAATGGCCATTTAGAAAAAGAAAAAAGTCTTGATAATCAAACTTTGTTCATAAATTATTGTCACATTACACATTTGTATGATCACAGACCCCAAAAGACTAAATTAAATGAAGTTCACTCAATTTAAAAAAAATGAATGGAATATTTTAATGGAGAATGTTATGAAAATTGTGAGATTATTGAACAGAAGTAAGCATGAGCAATTTAATCAACACAAAAGGCTATCTGTGATTGATGGAAAAACAGTGCAAGTATAAAAAAGGTTTTAATGCAACAGAGCAGACATTATGATTCAGAAACACACATTTTAAAATTTAGAAAATAAAGTTCTCTCTGGATAATTACAGCACAGCTGATTAATATCCATCTAATTGTAGCACCACTTGCTGATACAATGATGAAAGAAATTGCAAATCAAAGGAAAATCGCAAAGCCTATAATCATTCACAACAAAGATGGATGGCATAGTGATCACTCGCTGCTTTCTCACTTTTGACAACAACATCCTTGCAGAATGGCACTTTGGACTCAGCTTGTGTTTAACAGCGGAGTTAATTATCCCGTGTAACATGCTATAATGCATTATTAATCTGTGCGACCAACATGAGTCAGTGTTCTCTGGCCTAATAGGGGCGTTTGGCTCAATTTGAAGTATTTAATCATTACCGATGTAAAATCTGGACAAAGCCTAAGATGGGAGAAAATTGCAGCAAGTTTCAGCCAGTTGGCAGCAGTTTAAGACTCATATTGATCTGGGAGGAAGTTAGAACAGCTCAGTGTTAAATGTGTTCGATATATCTCCTTCCTCGCTGCCAAGCAACAGCCCAGCTGAAACAGAGCTGGAAACATTTTATTGTGTGGAGGTTACAGTTCACAAAACAGGCACTTATCCACACTGGAAATACTGCGGTCTGGTCAGTGTTTGGTGATAAGTCTTTTTAGCGGAGGAACTTAAGCTAAAATTGTACATTGTAGCAACATTAGAGATGCTTCAGACAGACATAGTTTTGGGACAATCTTTGTGAATTTATGCAGACCAGGGTAAGATTTTCCTTTGAAAGTAGATATGGTTGTCTGCTGTCTGCAGCATGTGCGGTCAGGCTGTTCCACAAACATCTGTGTTCTTCTGTGGGGATGCAAATTCAAGGCCCAAGCTTTATTAATCAAAACCGAATGGCGCTATCAAGTTGCACTTGCAAGCTAGGACCACAGTGTACCCCATTTGAGGGCACTTATATCACAAATAGAGTCCCACTTCAGCTTTTAGCTTACAGGATTTATAGTAAGGGCTGCAGAAAAATAAAGACATTTTTTTCCGATCATTGCTGAGGTAAGTGCAACCTAATTAAGGCATAGATGGTTTTTCTATAATCCTGGCAGGATGCAGCAACAGGTAGGGGAAGAGCATGATTCTATGTCCCATACAGCAAAAGAGTAACTTCAGCCTCATTCCTGCTTTTTATCATCACAGTGCGTGTACTGTCATTTTTTTATTTATTAGCAATAAAAATTCTAACACAAATCAACTTTATTATCTACAATTTAGCTGTTTTTTTATTTATACGTCTTTTTTGTGTCCACGGGACCTGGATCACAAAATCAGGCCAACACCAAGGGTTATGCTATAAATATAGTTTCAGTTATTAGTATGATGGATCATTTTATATTGTTCAGTTGCATTGTCTACTGTTTCCTGAAAACAACTACAGCTGAGGTACATTTATAAAAGGTTGTGTGGCACTAGTGGACTATATTCAGATTAATCAGTCAGGATATGGGTGGAGAGAGAGGGGGAAAGATCAGCAGCAAATGTCCCAAGTTTGGGAACCCCAGACAGCTGCGTCGAGCAACAACAACGTCTGGGGCAACCCCTTTACCTCTACGTCACGCCCTGATAAAACAGAAATTCACAGTTTATCATCAAATACACTCTTAGAAAAAGGCTCTGGCCTTCAGCAACAGTCACAGTTGCAGCTGGAAACAAAAGCCAGATATGCAAATGAGTGCATTAGAGCACAATTCCATTTATTTTAAGAAGGGTTAAAATCATAAAATCAAAGTCTCTACCGATTTAGGGCAATTCTGTTAAACCCCCCTTCACTCTTCACACAAATCAATGCATAAAAAATACATAGCAAATTCTTTTAGTGTGTCTTTCTTTTAGAAATAGAAGTTTATAATCACTACAACCAGCATTTAAGAGGTTATATACCAGTTTTAGCCTTTAGCATGGCATCATGTCTTTTCAAGCCATTGAAATGAAAGCCCAGCACGTTTGAGTGAAACTCCATTTTTTACTCTCACAAAAAGAGAAACATTATGTTTTATTAGCACTGTAGATAAACTCCTCATTTCCCTGTCACACGCTTAGCTGACAAAATCAGAATAGATATCATCTGTTTAAAACTGTAAACTCCTATTATATAATGTAAGATGTAGCAGCTGTGATGAATAGGAGATCAGAGGATTATAGGGTCTGGGATCCTAATCTTAACAGATGAGTATAGAGCTTCAACCTGGGATTATCAAACACATCTCAGACGGTAAAAGCTGGGTATCTGAAAGTGATAAGGATGCTTAGTCCTTAGATGACTAGTCGTAATATTCAGCAGCCAGACCCTTAAATTAAAACAAGCCTACCTAACGCTTTAATTTGTCCTTTTAATTCAAGTCAATTCAATTCAATAAAACTTTATTTGTCCCCGAAGGGCAATTTATGGCACAATGAAGCAAGCATGGTCATAGACACATTAAAACACACTTTTGGACATACACTTATGTCCATACAACATTTACATCCATGCCGTCAAACACGTCTTAAGCAGACACAACCTTTTCACATACATACATCCATAAACCTTGCGTCCATCCATATAGATATGTGGGAGAGAAGAGGGTTAGTTAAGAGTTAAGAAGAAGTACAGCTTTTTGTGAGTAATTCATCATTTTATATGTGGTGCGCAGGTGCCCGTACAGGCTAAAACTAAAACAGACTTAATTTTGGATTCCTTCATTTGTTTTATTGTTTCTCATGTCTGCAGGTGCCTCTTCATCCTTCTATCCCAAATTTCTTCCTCCCTGCGCTCCTTAAATTCAATTTAATTCAGCTGCCTTGAACAGAAATCACCCGGTTGGCATGAGAAAGGAAACATTTGTGTGGTGAAAGTGTGAGATAAACAAACAAATTGAGCAAGGAAACAATGAGCGGGAACAATGAACAGTGATTGTAAAGCAGAATTAAACCAATAATCCAGTAAATGTGCACAGAACAATTAGAAAGCGAAGAGTGCTGACATGCAGATGTTATGTTTGGTTTTTCTTCATCCCCTACCTGTTGTTTCGTGGGTTATGACAGGTGGCGATGGGCTTTCTGCTAACCCCTCATGTCATTCTCAAGAGGAGTTCAGAATTACTGCCACACTCATGCTCCCATTTACAGGCGGCGAGGGGCTAAATCGTTCTCTCTGATGAACAGATACGCCCACAGTCAAGCATGTAGATCTGGTGAAATGCCCCCTGCCATTCACCACACAGAACAATGGGTGAGGTGCACAGAGAGAACGGCAGCCTCTCCAGTTGACATCTCTGTTCCATGGAGGCCTCCCACAATACAATTTGCACCCCACACGCTTGGTCATTCTTTTGCACATAATTATCTGTTGCGCAGAGGCTGCCTCCTGGTCAGTTTTTTTAAGAGCCCCCTAATGCATGTTTATCTGGAGAAATATAAAAAGAGCTCCCAAAAGAACAGAAATATGCGAGGGCCGGTTTTAAACACAATGCTAAAAGCTGCAAAAAGAAATTAAAAAACACTGTTGTTGACATAATGGGGGGCAGATGGACATTTTGAGTCATATGCGATGCGGCAGTCGGCTCCACTTGATAGCAGGCAGCACAGCATTTGCTCTCCACAGACGACGCTTCTGAGTGCATTATTGTTTTGAGAACCACTCTTAAAACCACTCTTAGTGAAAAGAAAGAACAAATCCTTTATGTTCCAGGCTTTTACTTGTTTTCTAAAGGTAAGCCCAAAATTATACAATCCCTGTCAGATTTTGAGTTTAAATTATTTTTAGTTCACCCTAGAAGTCTCTTTCCAAAAGGAACTAGGACAGGCATCTTTCAAAAGATGCTATGCAAAGATATCTGTTTTTATTAAATTTGATTTTAAAGTATTGCATGTTGAACATTGTTTTTACCCTGCTCAAAATTCAATGAAAAAATCTCTTTTTGCATTACAGCAATCAAACACCATCTATAATTGCTGACCAGCTTTTTCTATGTATTCTCTCATATTATGATGATTTATCTTTGGTGATGAGCTCCAAGTCTAAGACGTTGCCACCCTAATCTTTAGGTAACTCCATAGATTATTTATCAGATTGAATTTGGGACTCTGGCTGGACCAACCCAAAATGCTAATATACTACCAGTCTGAAGTTGGTTGTTGTTAAAAGATTAGTTTAAATTTAGTTAGTGAGTTCTGGTGCTAGAATCACTTCCACAGCTGCAGGTGTATAGAGTTTAGTGTGGAAAAGCTCGACTAGCCTCCACAGAGTCCTGACCTCAGCCTTCTTAAACACTTTAAGGGTTTAATTAGAGCAGAGGCTGCAATTCTGGTTTTCTCATCTAACTATCAACACACTCTTAAACCTTGCGGAAGATGTTTACAGAAGAGTTAAAGTTGCTCTTGCTGGCAATGGTGGGTCCATCAACAAAATGGACCTTATAGGTAAGAATGAGATGTTATTAAAGGTCATGTACATGGAAAAGTAAACAGACCAATACGGTTTCACGCAGCTTGCAACCACAATTCAAGGATGGCAAAAATCTGGCCTATATAGGCAATTGATGACTAAATGGGAAGAGTGGTCATCTTGCAATTGGAAAGTTGTGGGTTTGATTCTAGATTCTGCCCTTTCCACATATTGATGTGCCCCTGGGCAAGCTATTTAATCCTAAATTGCCTTCCAATCTGCATGAATGTGTGCTCAGTTGTGAGTGAATGTGGCTCTGGTTTAAAGTGCCTTAATGACTAGAAAAGCGCTACATAAAATCCATTTTTAGGGTGATAATTTCACCGATGCAAGGCCTATCAAAAATCGAAGAAAGAAAGATTCGTATCCTGCTTTGTTGCTGGCTAAACATTGCTGCTCGATATTTTGCATTGAATGAAGATTTTAATCTTTACCATTAAAATATCAAGAGCTGAAACTGAATTAAGACCATGAATGAGTAGGAGTGCCTGAAATACCATAAAGCTGATTTTAAAGAGGGTCAAATCTTTCATGTTTTCTTCCTAGATTATTATCATCTGTTGCTATGTGTCAAAATAATCTTATAATCTAATAATCTTTAAAAAAATAAAAAAAACTATTTGAGTATATTAAAATTATATTAAATGCTGTTGCATTTCAGTGTTTGAATATGACATTTATTATATTAATACCATAAAGTGGTGGTATTTTTGAGGTCTCAGGTGTTTTTGTTGTAAAAGCAGAACAAACTTGTCACAAAAATAAACATATTTCTCTCTGTGCATCTTTTTCACACAGGCCTATAATCCCATGATCCATTCTGCAGCTTTACGATGAGCCCACACGCTTGGTATTGACAGAGACACACTGCTGTAGCCGTTTCATCTTGTTTCCAGTCTTTGTGCAAAGCTAAGCAAACTGGCAGCTGGCCAGTAACAAGTCAGACAGGTGGAATTGATCTTCTCAGCCAAATGTTCACAAGAAAAAGAAGTCTGCTACCTAAATGTGGAAAATAAACCCACATTTTCAAACATTGCAACATGTGTAATCTTTTGAAGCTTTCCAGACTTTTAAAACTGCCTGCTCTAATGAACCTATTTTATTTGCTTAAGGGGAATAACAAGAGTTTGTGTTTTTGGGTTTGCTTGTGATGAAACAACCTCTGCTGATTTGATTTGGATTTCCAGACTGAATCACTGGATTTGGATTTAAGTATTAACCACACCTCGTAGGATGCCACTTTGACACTAAAACTAGAATTGAAAAATCAAACACAGAAAACACTTATTTGTTCCTGTGTGTAATTTGCCATCCCCTCCTTAGACCACCCAGCACAAATATTGGCAGCCCTGGTAAAGATGTGTAAAAACCTCTGAATAAATGAATCTTTTACTTCATGCCCAGGACTCACTGTATCTCAGTAGGACATATAGGTGAATAAAAGTTTATTTATTGCACTGAAAATCTAAGGTAAAAAAATCCAACATTTAAATAAAATCACTTGTGCCACCCCGACATTTGTGTATAAAATAAATGCCACCACAGCAGATGTTCAACATTTTCACAAGGTTCTCATCACCTTCTCTGAGCTTTGGCATTTCTGTCACTAAGATCTACATCAGATGTGGGCATGTGATCATCCAACTAGTTACATAAATTATTAGCAAAGAGAGTTTGGATTTGTGTTATCTGAAATATGTATTATTCCTATTTCTCACATGTAAAGTGAAGTCATGTTTAAAGAGAGCAGATGCTAAGGCCTATATAACCAACGTGGGAGGAAAATGCTGTGGTAATTTCTGCATGAAATATTCAAAGTTTATTCCTAAAAACCAGAACAGAGTAACTTTTAATGGCATCAGCGTGAGCTGCATTCCCTTCATGTGCATCAAGTAAAAACCAGTTTGAAGTTCTCAGGAATGGGAGCTCAGCTCATGAACTCATTGATTTTAACCAGTTTTTATCCTAAAATTGCCCATACAGTGCCTTGCGAAAGTATTCAGCCCCCTTGAACTTTTCAACCTCTTGCCACATTTCAGGCTTCAAACATAAAGATATAAAATTCTAATTGTTTGTGAAGAATCAACAACAAGTGGGACACAATCGTGAAGTGGAATGAAATTTATTGGATGTGTCAAACTTTTTTAACAAATAAAAAACTGAAAAGTGGGGTGTGCAATATTATTCGGCCCCCTTGCATTAATTCTTTGTAGCGCCACCCTTTGCTGCAATTACAGCTGCAAGTCTCTTGGGGTATGTCTCTATCAGTTTTGCACATCGAGGGACTGAAATTCTTGCCCATTCTTCCTTGCAAAACAGCTGGAGCTCAGTGAGGTTGGATGGAGAGCGTTCATGAACAGCAGTCTTCAGCTCTTTCCCCAGATTCTCGTTTGGATTCAGGTCTGGACTTTGACTTGGTCATTCCAACACCTGGATACGTTTATTTGGGAACCATTCCATTGTAGATTTGGCTTTATGTTTTGGATCATTGTCTTGTTGGAAGATAAATCTCCGTCCCAGTCTCAGGTCTCTTGCAGACTCCAACAGGTTTTCTTCCAGAATGGTCCTGTATTTGGCCCCATCCATCTTCCCATCAATTTTGACCATCTTCCTTGTCCCTGCTGATGAAAAGCAGGCCCAAACCATGATGCTGCCACCACCATGTTTGACAGTGGGGATGATGTGTTCAGGGTGATGAACTGTGTTGCTTTTACACCAAACATATTGTTTTGCATTGTGGCCAAACAGTTTGATTTTGGTTTCATCTGACCAGAGCACCTTCTTCCACATGTTTGGTGTGTCTCCCAGGTGGCTTGTGGCAAACTTTAAACGAGACTTTTTATGGATTTCTTTGAGAAATGGTTTTCTTCTTGCCACTCTTCCATAAAGGCCAGATTTGTGCAGTGTACGACTGATTGTTGTCCTATGGACAGACTCTCCCACCTCAGCTGTAGATCTCTGCAGTTCATCCAGAGTGATCATGGGCCTCTTGGCTGCATCTCTGATCAGTCTTCTCCTTGTTCCAGATGAAAGTTTAGAGGGACGGCCGGGTCTTGGTAGATTTGCAGTGGTATGATACTCCTTCCATTTCAATATGATTGCTTGCACAGTGCTCCTTGGGATGTTTAAAGCTTGGGAAATCTTTTTGGTATCCAAATCCGGCTTTAAACTTCTGCACAACATTATCTCAGACCTTCCTGGTGTGTTCCTTGGTCTTCATGATGCTCTCTGCACTTTGAACAGAACCCTGAGACTATCACAGAGCAGGTGCATTTATACGGAGACTTGATTACACACAGGTGGATTCTATTTATCATCATCATCATTTGGGACAACATTGGATCATTCAGAGATCCTCACTGAACTTCTGGAGTGAGTTTGCTGAACTGAAAGTAAAGGGGCCGAATAATATTGCACTCCCCTTTTCAGTTTTTTATTTGTTAAAAAAGTTTGACACATCCAATAAATTTCATTCCACTTCATTATTGTGTCCCACTTGTTGTTGTTGATTCTTCACAAAAAATTTGAATTTTAAATCTTTATGTTTGAAGCCTGAAATGTGGCAAGAGGTTGAAAGGTTCAAGGGGCCTGAGTACTTTCGCAAGGCACTGTATATAGAATATGTTTATTATAAACCTTGACATGTGGTACCCATAATAATATATTGATTATTACAGTTATATTAATATTACAGTAATCTAGAATAAAAACCCACAAAATTTAGCAGTAATTTACTTTTTTTGCAGAACATTAAACTTGTTTTTACCATTTTTCTTTACATAGAGTAATCTGTGGGAGTTTAAAAACCTGCTGCTAGTGTATTAGTTCGTTTACGCACCATGACTGCTCAATTTGTGTTTCTTGTAGTCAGGGGAAAGTATAGGAGTGTTCTTCCAGCCAGCTGATCGGCAGTGTGCAGAAGAAGGAGAAAAAAGGAGAGCACAGTATTGCTCTGTCCATACGGTCAAAGAAAACTGGTGATTGCAGAAATGACTAAAATCTCATTAAAAGGACTTTAAATATTTGAAGTAGCTTGATGGAAAACATTTTGACGTCAAAACTTTTTTAAGCATTGGTATAAAGTGATGGTGGTAAGCAGCACAGGCCAACTTTCCACCAGGCACCGCAAGGACAATGGTAAGGAATTTTATTATAATTGTTTTGCACATCTTCACCAGGAGTGGTTAAAACTGTTGAGGGTGTTGTGTGTTGCCTCTAAATGGTAACACTGGATTTTAACTGCATGCTTAACAAGCAACAAATGTGGGCAACAAATTCAGGGCACATGAGGCTCATTTTGCCAAAAGACAAGCCTGAATTGAATTGAATTGAGTCTATTCTAACTATCCCCTTTTGAAAAATTAACTAAATACTCAAACCCAAACATTTTCATCAGCGAGCACTTTTTCACCTTCATCTGTTTAGATATCGTTAAGCTGAACAGTGCTGTAAAAAATTCATGTGTCCCCTTGTATTTTTGCTTTTTGGCAGATATGATTGTTTCAAATAAGATAGATAACTTGAGTACATAAACAAAAAAAAAATCTGTTTTTCAATGATTTCATTCAATGATTAATTCATTTTGCATGAATTAACTGCAATTAATAAATTTGTTTGGTACAATTTCTGATGATTAAAGAAGTACAAGAGCAAACAACAAAGTCACAGACATACAGTACAGACCAAAAGTTTGGACACACCTTCTCGTTCAAAGAGTTTTTTTTATTTTCATGACTATGAATATTGTAGCTTCACACTGAAGGCATCAAAACTATGAATTAACACATGTGGAATTATATACTGAACAAAAAAGTGTGAAACAACTGAAAATATGTCTTATATTCTAGGTTCTTCAAAGTAGCCACCTTTTGGTTTGATTACTGCTCCGCACACTCTTGGCATTCTGTTGATGAGCTTCAAGAAGTAGTCACCTGAAATGGTTTTCCAACAGTCTTGAAGGAGTTCCCAGAGATGCTTAGCACTTTTTGGCCCTATTGCCTTCACTCTACGGTCCAGCTCACCCCAAACCATCTCGATTGGGTTCAGGTCCGGTGACTGTGGAGGCCAGGTCATCTGGGGTCATTGTCCCAAAAATCAAGAAGACATGGAAGTGTTTTCAATTCTCAGAAGTGACTCATCACAACTCACCCTGAAGGTCATGAAAGAACCTGGAACAATATCGAAAGCACTGAAAGCCTTACTTGCCTCCGTTAAGGTCAGAGTTCATAACTCGACAATTTAAAGAAACTGGGCAAAAATGGCGTACACACAAAGACGAGTCCTACAAGACTTTTTGGGAAACTTCTGGCAAAGCAGCATTTCACAAAATCAAAAACAAAATCATATTCACAGTGAATCATGGCGGTGGCAGTGTGATAGATAGGACCCGTACAACTTGCTATAACTGATGGAACCTGAAGGAGAATCTCCAGCCATCAATACATGATCCTAAATTCAAGCGCACTTTGGGTATGCAACAGGACAATGATCCAAAGCACACCTGCAATTTATTATCACTTATCACAAATACTTGATGATTGTAGTAGGTGGCACCAAGGATGGGACAACCAATTATTAGGTTTAGGGTGAAATTACTTTTTCACATAGGTCTGTTTAGATAGCGTTTTTCCCTTAAATGAAATCACCACTTGAAAACTGCTTTGTTTCAATTGGCTGATGTAAAAATGTCTTTTATAATCTGAAATCGGTAATAGGCAAGACCTATTTCACAGCCCTGTATCCGTGACATTTAGTAATGGATCTTTTAAGTCATTTTGTGGAGCAGACAGACATGAACTGGTTAAATACATTTTGTTTGGGATGAACAGGCATTCAGGACGTGCAGATGATACAGCATGTTTGTCTGACAGGTTATGTACTGCACGCAGCATGCATTCATGTGTGGTACAGATTGGTCTTATAAGCTGTCAACTGGTGGCGGAGCACCATGTGAGGTCGACAACATGTTCTGCTGCTTTCTCCCAAGCCACCTTCGACTTCCTGAGGCACAGAACATTTTTGAAGTTTGGTCTAGAAGAGGGCAGAGAAATGCAATTACTGGTAAATAGAGACTCCCTGCTACAGCAAATTTATCCAGGGTCTGGAAAATTTTTCCCCACAAGGCTGCTCGAGGTCATTGTGTGTGTGCGTGGGTGTTTGTGTGTGTCGTGGTGTGCATCATTGTGGCAGTGCCATTAAAGCTTATCAGACTCCAGTGGAGCTGCCAAGCTGAGCTTGTCTCTCTCTCCTCTCCCCACCTCCAGTGTTTCTCTGAGTGGCTGAGACTGAGGGCTGTTGCCGTCTTAGGCGGTCCTGCTGACCCTCGCTGGCTCTCAGACAGAAAGCCTTTGGCAGCTAGATTGCAGAAACCTTTAAAGACAAGTCAGTCTAATTCAATTCTCCCAATTCAAAGCTTAACACTGGTGGCTATAGTGCCCATACTGGGGGTTGTGATAATGCTGCTGGTTCTTTTTATGGCACGTTCTTCTGCCTCCTCTTTATATCCCACTTTCTCACGGCCTCAGAACCACTGGGTTTCCTTCAGACCAAATTTAGGTTTCAGTTACTAATTTTCCTCCAAGCCCTTATAATGTATTGTTAATGTTCGATGACAGGTCATTCAAAGGCAAAACAAAAGAGTTTAGAATTAAGCTGCAAAAATGGGAACAGGGAGTGAACCTATTCGAAAAGTATCCATAGATTCAAAGATCTGCTTAGTTTCTAACCAATAATTTATTTTTTGACTGAATATCATTCAGCCGCTAATTATTCTTAGAAGTTACTTTTGTGGGCCAATGTGGCTCAGTGGGAAGAGAAGTCTTGCAATCCAAAAAATTGTGGGTTTCATTCCAGCTCCCTCCTTTCACATGTTGATGTGTCGCTGGGCAAGGCACTTAACCCCAAGTTGCCCATTGATTTGTGTGTTTGTGTGAACGTAACTCTTGCGTAAAGTGCTTTGAGTTGTCTCTATGAATAGAAAAGCGCTATAATATTATTTTAGTAACTATTATTCAATAATAATTTAATAATTATAATAACAATTTAATAATTTCTACCCATACATTGCCAATTTGTCACAACCTTTAATTGTATACCAATGAAACAAACTATTTCCTACATGTATTTAACTAATGTTTATCAGTTTATCTCTCTCAGAGATAAATAATTAAAAAAATGCTAAAAAACTTAATGTACATTTTTTTGAAGATTCCATTGCCTTAAACACAGACTGAACCAAAACAACTCTGACTGACATGCTGGAAGATCTTATTTATTGGATTAGATTATAATCTACGTAGAGCAGATTATATGAAAACATATTAAAAGCATCAGTTGTCAAAGCCAGTATGAAATGTCCTCAAGCAAGGTGGGAATTGACACATGGACTGAAATGTTCTGTGGCTCAATCTTTCAATGGCAAAATTCGAGTAGGAAAAAGCCGAAACTGCAGAACTATGAAATGGTGAGGATTGATAAGACCAGAACCCATTCCCCTGTCTGTTGAAGGATAGAGCCTTAGAAACAGCTTCAAACGTTATACCAAATCCATACCAATTTTTTTTTTCTTCTATTTTTGTCTGTAGATGTGGAGCTGATTAGCCAGATATATCTAATCAGAGTCCGTTTCTTCAGATCATCTCATTCCTTGTAAGATGAAGATATAATTGGGTTTAAGGCGGAAAAATGTATGTTTGATGCACCCAAAGTTGGCAACAGAAATCAAGCATTGCATCACGTGATGTAGGAAAAGGGTGGAGAGAAAGATTTTTCATGTGTAAAGTAAGTACACTTTGTATTACCAGGTAGCTACTATAAAATATTCTTTGATGAATTTATGTTTTATTACTCAATTAAACGATTCCTCCACCATGCTTTGTGTCTTCTTTGAAGGTGTGCCTTAACATAAAAGAATAATCATTTCATCTTGTTTGATGTTTTTGCTAAAATAAAGTGTCTTCTGCTAGTGTTTTCTTTAAGATGGCGCCGCAGATGGTCGCCTCGGCGTGTTGGTGCGCATTGTTTTGTTTTGTTTTTTGCTTTAAAACGGTCTTCTGTGATGGTACCCGGAGCTCTCTCACCAGAGAAGAACTCATGAACATCAGGGCTACTACACCAGAGGAGTTATTTCCCACTTTTCTGCCTACTGCTCTGGAATTTGTGGACATTCTGGTCAAAGGTGCCGGAAGAGAGGGAAACGGGCTGGGGTACTGGTACGTCTTTGCCAGCGTGGACTACGAACACTGTTACCTGGAATATTTCTCTCTAACATGCGCTCACTTCCCAACAAAATTGAGAAACTACAACTGCTGTTGGGGAAAAACAGGGACTTTTATTCATCGGCAGTTTTGTGTTTCACGGATTAATTAATGTGGATTAATACCGGACTCTGCGCTGCAGCTGGCAGGATTCCAGCTCTACAGAGCGGACAGAGACACGGAACTCTCTGGTAAAGCGAAAGGTGGAGGAATCTGTTTTTACCTCAACAGTGGTTGGTGCAACGACGTGACAGTGATTCAGCAGCACTGTTCTCCAGACCTGGAATCCTTCATCATAAACTGTAAGCCTTTCTATTCCCCGCGTGAGTTCGCTTCGTTCATCCTGGTCGGTGTTTACATCCCGCCGCAAGCTAACGTGCAGGTCGCACAGCGCATGCTCGCCGACCAGATACTGAGTGTGGAGCGGACCAACCCGGACTCCTTAGTTATTGTCGTTGGCGACTTTAACAAAGGTAATCTCACCCACGAACTCCCCAAATATAGACAGTTTATAAAATGTCCGACCAGAGAGGACAACATTCTGGATCACTGTTACACCACCATCAGAGACGCTTATCACGCCGTCCCACGTGCTGCACTGGGCCAATCCGACCACATCATGGTCCACCTGATTCCTGCATACAGGCAGAAACTAAAGCTCTGCAAACCTGTTGTGAGGACGACAAGGAAGTAGAGCAGTGAGGCTGTGGAGAATCTCCAGGCGTGTTTAGGCTGTACGGACTGGGATGTGTTCAGGACTACTACCAACAGTCTGGACGAGTACACAGAGGCTGTGACTTCCTACATCAGCTTCTGTGAGGACAGCTGTGTACCATCATGCACCAGGGTGAGTTACAACAACGACAAACCCTGGTTCACAGCTAAACTCAGAAGGTTAAGACTGGATAAGGAAAAGGCCTTCAGGAGTGGGGACAAAGACATATACAGAGAGGCCAAGTACAAGTTTGGCAAGGCAGTGAAAGAGGCCAAACGACTGTACTCTGAGAAGCTCCAAAACCAGTTCTCAGCCAACGACTCTGCATCTGTGTGGAAAGGGCTCAGGCAGATCACCAACAACAAGCCGAAAGCCCCCCACTCCATCAACGACCGACGCCTCGCCAACGACCTGAACGAGTTCTACTGCCGCTTTGAAAGACAAAGGGACAGTCCTGCAACCATCCCCCCCAACACCTGCAGCCACAATCCACCACCCCCACCTTAAGAGGGTGCTATGAATCAGAAAAAGGCGGACCCAAGATTCAGCCAGACACAGTACTGAAAGTTTAAAAGGTTTATTCAGCCACAGGAAAACGTCACACAGGTAACACTCCTCACAGCTTCCAGGAATCACTGAGGCAGAAAGAGGGATTAGTGACTTGTAGTCTCTCCAGATTTTGCAGGGATCAGAAAAGCCACTAAACTGCTTTTGTCTTGAGTGGAACTTGAAACCCAGAGGGGAATCCTCAGTGGGTGGCAGGCAGTGATCTCCACAGCACAGGTAAGAAGTGACTCCAGGCTGAATAATCCGAGGGCTAGGCTGGCTCAATAATCCAAGGACAGAAACAGGGTCAACGATCGGAACAAGAGGCGTCAGGCAAGGGGCAGGTAGAGGCATAAACCAGATGCAGGAAACAAGTTCGACAACCAAAATCCAAATAGTCCGACAGGGAGCAGACAGAGGCATAAATCCAAAAGGCAAGGTAAGGTCAAGAACAAAGATCAGACAGGAAGGAACGCTGGATATCTACTCACACGATGGCTTTAAAAAAATCTGGCACCGTCTGCTTGTCAGAGTCAGTATATATCAGGGAAGACACAGGTGCTTGGCATTCCACAGATTGCACTACACTGCAGCAGCCACCAGGTGCATCTAATCTGCTGATTGCAGCCAGGGAGACGGGGTAGAGCAGACGTGCCAGAATCATAACAGAGGGGCCTTGGCACCTCCAACCCCCACCCTGAAGTTCCCCCCCACCAGCCCCCTACCCACACCGGGGACGGCTCTTTCCATCCAGTAGAGGGACGTCAACAAACTCTTCAGGAGACAGAATCCCCAGAAGGTTGCTGGACCGGATTCTGTCTCACCAGCCAGCCTGAAGCACTGCGCTGATCAGCTGTCTCCAGTCTTCACAGACATTTTTAACACCTCACTGGAGACATGTCATGTGCCAGCCTGCTTCAAGTCCTCCATCATCATCCCTGTTCCCAAGAAGCCAAGGACCACAGGGCTTAATGACTTCAGACCCGTCGCCCTGACCTCTGTGGTGATGAAGTCCTTTGAGCGCCTTGTGTTCACACCTAAAAGACATCACCGACCCCCTCCTGGACCCCCTGCAATTTGCCTATAGAGCCAACAGGTCTGTAGATGATGCAGTCAACCTAGCCCTTCACTTCATCCTCCGGCACCTGGACTCCACAGGAACCTACGCCAGGATCCTGTTTGTGGATTTCTGCTCTGCCTTCAACACCATCGTCCCAGCTCTGCTCCAGGAGAAGCTCTCCCAGCTGAGTGTGCCTGACTCCACCTGCAGGTGGATCACTGACTTCCTGTCTGACAGGAAGCAGCGCGTGAGGCTGGGGAAGCACGTCTCTGACTCCCTGACCATCAGCACTGGTTCCCCCCAAGGCTGTGTTCTCTCTCCTCTGCTTTTCTCCCTGTACACCAACAGCTGCACCTCCAGTCACCAGTCTGTCAAGCTTCTGAAGTTTGCGGACGACACCACCCTGATCGGACTCATCTCTGATGGTGACGAGTCTGCGTACAGATGGGAGGTGGACCATCTGTTGGACTGGTGCAGCCAGAACAACCTTGAGCTCAACGCTCTAAAGACAGTGGAGATGGTTGTGGACTTCAGGCAGAACCCAGCCCCACCTGCCCCCATCACCCTCTGTGACTCCACAATTGACACTGTGGAATCTTTCCGCTTCCTGGGAACCATCATCTTCCAGGATCTCAAGTGGGAGCCAAACATCAGCTCCCTCATCAAGAAAGCCCAGCAGAGGATGTTCTTCCTGCGGCAGCTGAAGAAATTCAACCTGCCAAAGACTATGATGGTGCACTTCTACACAGCCATCATTGAGTCCATCCTCCCCTCCTCCATCACCATCTGGCACGCCGCTGCTACAGCCAAGGATAAGGGCAGGCTGCAGCATGTCATTCAGTCTGCTGAGAAGGTGATTGGCTGCAGTCTACTGTCGCTCCAGGAACTGTACACCTCCAGGACCCTGAAGCGGGCAGGGAAGATTCTGGCTGATCCCTCCCACCCCGGTCACAGTCTCTTTGAGACTCTCCCCTCTGGCAGGAGGCTGTGGTGCACCCGGACCAAAACCTCACGCCACAAGAACAGTTTTTTCCCATCTGCCACCAGCCTTGTTAACAAAGCCCGGAAACCACCCTGACACTCTCCCTTTCCCCCACACCCCGCTTTTTGCTGACAGGACACCTGTAACCTGTAACTCTATGCATTACATTAACGCCCAGCTTGGACTCCTGCTTTACTTGCACACTGATCATCTGCACTGTTGTAGTGCTCTCGCACCCAATACTGCTCTATATTTACTCTCACTCACTTAAAACTGTGCACATATATTTATATTATATTGTAGATATGTTTATACTGTTTAATTTGTATTGTATACGCCAAAACAAATTCCTTGTATGTCCAAAAACGTACTTGGCAATAAAGCTTTTCTGATTCTGACATGTTAATTAGATCTGTGTTGCTGCATTAGGAATAAGGTTTAAAGAGACATTAATGCTGTCTACATTTTGTTGTTTCAAACTGCATGGAAATATAGAAAATTAAGAATGACTTAAATGTTGGTTGTGCTTATTGAACAGGGATACCACAAAATTAAAGTCACATCAGAAAGCCATATTTGCAGCATATTTTATTGGCTCATAACATGTGGAATAATGTGTTGTGTTTACTCAGGTTAATAGAGTAGATGGAGATGAAGAATCAATGCACTCTGCTGGATTCGTAAAAAATCTTTCCTCTAATTGGATCAACATGATCAGCAGAATACAACTAGGAACTGAATTGATGTAATTGCAAATGGATCTGTCTAGAACGCAATGAATTTGTTGAAATCAAATGAGTTCTGACTAAGTTTATTTGCATATAACTGTATATGGATTGGACTCATTTGTCCAGTAAAATGTCTGACAATGAAGGTTTTGTGATTTGGAGCTATGAAAATTGAGTTGAACTGACCTAAATTAGAACAAAGTTGGAAAACTCTGAGAACAAATTAAACCAAAATAGGCATATATGTACAAATAAATAGAACTGTATTGCTCCCCAATAAAAACATGTTAGTGGTGTCATCATAGTTTGCTCATGTTCAGTGGCTCATCACCATTAGCGGTATAATGACATCTGAATTGTAGGTCATTATCCAAAATGAAATTGCGAGAGTATCTTAATGTGCATTACATCTGAAGAGAGAGGGGGTTAAAATGCACAACAACAGGAAGAAATAAAGTCAGTGCTCGAAATTAGCAAGTCAAGGTCAAAGGTGGCAGGCTAATATAAATTATATGACTAAATAACCTGTGTGTGCTAGGGGGTATTTTTTCTCTAAGCTGAGTTGTTTAATTTTGGATCTTGGAAATAAGAGGATGTTTTTTCTCATTAATAAGAAATGGGAAGAAGAAATATTTTAAATCCAGGATTCTTCTATAATTCATAACCTTTCCACAATGCTAAACAACAGTACAGTTTTTATATTTAGTCAGATTTCTACAAAAAAAGAGATTAAATGCTTGTTTTACACCATGTAAAAGCAACCTTTGAACTAATGTTTTCAGTAATGCAGAAATGTTAAAGAAAATGACATCGACAAAATGGGAAGATGGATGTGAGATGATCAGAAGGTGTGGATCTGAGTCCTGCTAATGGAAAGAGAACAGTTCTTCTCTGAGTGTTAAAAAATGGGGTTGGTTTAGGTGCAAAACATTTTAATTTCCATCTGTTTTTGACACATTAATTTTGACACATCTTTCTGAAATGTGCTAGAAAATTAATTTAAGAGGTTGTTTTGAATAGTGTTTTGTTCGTTCGTTCGTCGTCTTCCGCTTATCCAGGACCGGGTCGCGGGGGCAGCAGACTCAGCAGAGACGCCCAGACGTCCCTCTCTCCAGACACCTCCTCCAGCTCCTCCAGGGGGAGCCCAAGGCATTCCCAGGCCAGCCGAGAGACATAGTCCCTCCAGCGTGTCCTGGGCCGTCCCCTGGGCCTCCTCCCAGTGGGACGTGCCTGGAACACCTCCCGAGGAAGGCGTCCAGGAGGCATCCGGTATAGATACCCGAGCCATCTCAACTGGCTCCTCTCGATGTGGAGGAGCAGCGGCTCTACTCCGAGCTCCTCGCGGATGGCCGAGCTCCTCACCCTATCTCTAAGGGAGTGCCCGGCTACCCTACGGAGGAAGCTCATTTCAGCCGCTTGTATCCGTGATCTCGTTCTTTCGGTCATGACCCAAAGTTCATGGCCATAGGTGAGGGTAGGAACGTAGACCGACCAGTAAATTAAGAGCTTTGCTTTTCGGCTCAGCTCTCTCTTCACCACAATGGACCGGCACAGCGCCCCCATTACTGTGGCAGCCGCACCGATCCGTCTGTCGATCTCCCGCTCCATTCTTCCCTCACTCGTGAACAAGACCCCGAGATACTTAAACTCCTCCACTTGAGGCAGGAACTCCCCTCCAACCTGAAGAGGACAAGCCACCCTTTTCCGGTCGAGTACCATGGCCTCGGACTTGGAGGAGCTGATCCTCATCCCAGCCGCTTCACACTCGGCTGCGAACCACCACAGCGCATGCTGTAGGTCTTGGCTAGAGGGGGCCAGCAGGACCCCGTCATCCGCAAAAAGAAGAGACGAAATCCACTGGTCCCCAAACCAGACCCCCTCCGGCCCTTGGCTGCGTCTAGAAATCCTGTCCATAAAAGTTATGAACAGGACCGGCGACAAAGGGCAGCCCTGCCGGAGTCCAACATGCACTGGGAACAGGTCCGACTTAGTGCCGGCAATGCAGACCAAACTCCTGCTCCGCTCGTACAGGGACCGGATGGCCCCTAATAAAGGGCACCCGATTCCATACTCCTGGAGCACCCCCCACAGGGCATCACGAGGGACACAGTCGAATGCCTTCTCCAGGTCCACAAAACACATGTGAACCGGTTGGGCAAACTCCCATGAACCCTCGAGCACCCTGTAGAGGGTATAGAGCTGGTCCAGTGTTCCACGGCCGGGACGAAAACCACACTGTTCCTCCTGAAGCCGAGGTTCGACTATCGGTCGGACTCTCCTCTCCAATACCCTGGCGTAGGCCTTACCAGGGAGGCTGAGGAGTGTGATCCCCCTGTAGTTGGAACACACCCTCCGGTCCCCCTTCTTATAAAGGGGGACCACCACCCCAGTGTCCGCCACCCAATCCTCTTTGCACCGGTCCCTCACGGTTCCCCCTGCAGGTGGTGGGCCCACTGGGGGATGGCCTCGCGTCTCTCGTTCGGGCTTGGCCCGGCCGGGTCCCGCGAGGAGCAACCCGGCCACCAGGCGCTCTCCGACGAGTCCCGACCCCAGGCCTGGCTCCAGGGTGGGACCCCGGCTCCGCCGTACCGGGCGACGTCACGTGCCTCAATATTTTGTTCTTCATGAGGGGTTCTTGAACCATTCTTTGTCTGACCCATCACCTAGAGCCTGTTTGCCATGGGAGACCCTACCAGGGGCATTTAGGCCCCAGACAACATAGCCTCTAGGATCTAGTGTTTTGTGCCAAAGATAAAATATGACAATAACAACATTTTGTGTCAGCACCACTTATTGAGTTTTGGTTGATGCAGGAAAATTGCTAAGCATGAAAGAAGGCTTGGCTTGCTTATTTATTTATTTGGATAGTTGTTTTTGACTTTAGAGAAAGAGGAACCAGAAGATTTTGAATTTAGAAAACCAATAGTGTTTTCTTTTTTAAAAAAAAAGCAATACTCTGTTGGACCACTCGTTTGCTGAATATTGGACCATTTGCATGTTGCTGGATGCCACTATGCCTTTCCAACGTCATCAGCCATTTTATACTGCAGGATAGTCTGTTCCTACAAATCCCAGCGGGCACCACGGCTGATAGGACGGGGGCGTCGCAGCCCTGAGGCCACCGTCAACTATATAACAGAGTATGAGACGGCCCACCATTGCTTTTCACACTGGAAACCGGACCAGCAACTGAAGCGCATCCCTCTGGAGAAAAAGTCCCACGTGGATTTTATTCATTCTCCTTCGTTGGCCAACGAGAAAACTAAGCGAATTAAGCTCACAGGAGTAAGAAGGTTTGTAAGTTTTCAACTTTACCGATTGAAGACGTGAGTTTAACACGTAACCAAAAAAAACACGGAGTTTTCAAGGAGATGCAATTTTCCTCCTTGTTTTTGTACCAGTCGACTAGGGACGGTCCGTCATAATTTTTCTACCTTTCTGCCACGGAGGCCACCAAGGAAGAAAACGGACCGCTCTCCTAAGTTATCCGCGGACGCATGGAACTCAATAATCATAATCCTAACTCATTCTTTCAAACAATATACACTGTCTTATCTACTGGTAGCAACTCAGTGGGTAAAAATTCAAAACTTCATGAGCTAATTTTAAACAAAATTAAAATCAGATGAGTTTCCAGTCAACTCTCAATGTATTTATATTTGCACCCAACTATACTACAGTCCTGCAAAGGTTATATCGGGATGCACACGTGGTAGCACTGTTGCCTTGCAACCAGAATGTCTGAATAATGGTCTAGGGTCTTTCTGCATGGAGTTTGCATTTTCTCCCTATGCATGTCTCTGGTTTCTCCAGCTTCTACCCACAGTTCAAAGAGACATGACTGTTAAATTGTCTCTGTAAATTGCCAGTAGGTGTGAGTGTGTGTGTGCACGGTTGTGTGTCCTGTGTGTCTATGTTTTGCCCTGTGATGGACTGACGGCCTGTCCAATGTGTACCCTGCCTGTCACCAAAAAGCCATGAGGATAATCAGGTACAGACAATGGGTGGATGGGTGGAAAGTCAATTTAAAAAATGTGTATTATCTTGTACAACTAATTTGCATTGACTAGTAGACTTTAAGGAAGACTTTGATTGTGAATCACATATAAACATAACACAAAATGCAGGGTTTTAAAGAAAGTTGCATCATCTTAGATCTATCCTCCATTCAATTTGTATGTCAGGATCTGGATTTTTGTCTGTTTTGGTGCTGTTACTTTGCTTAGCCCCTAGATGGCGCGGAACCTGGAGAAGAGGCGACAGGTGTTCACCATTTCCTTGATCACCTGCTGAGGAGTATTTAAGGAGGAGTGTTGTCCATTAGTGGTACAGCTCAAGCTACATTACCTTGTCTTGTCCTTGCCTGGAATTTCTATTAACTTGATCTTGTTACCTTGCAGGAATACCTGAACCAGCACCTGACCTTGCCTTGTGGTGAACACAGCTAGGATTTACCTTTTCCTGTGGAAGAGCCATTCTTCTTCATGAATCAAGAACCGCACCTCTCGAACCTCGCTGGTGGGGAGCCTCCTGGATTCCTCACTCCTCGCCGAGCCTACAAGAACCTCGTCCACCCTCCTCCTTTTTCCACCGCGCAGACTTCTGTATTCCTGGACCTATTAATCATTCTGGCACACATTACCTTCATCCTAATTAGTGTCACGGGTAAACAACATCTTGGTCTCTCCACTTTCCTCCCTCTGGCAGATCACTCCATTAACCAAGTAAGACTTAATCTTATAGTAATAGTTCAAGACCCTGAGTTATCCTGCTCATCGACCTGTTTGTTTTTACAGTTGGTTTCCCGGTTCCTGTTTTCCTGTCCAAGTCACTTCACTGTAAATAAAACACATTACCGTAAATCTTTGTCTCCTGAGTTGCTTTTCTGCATGTGGGTCAGATCCGTAAGAACCAATATGACATTGTAGCCTGGGAGCAAATACAAAATTTACAGCAAAGACTGCAGTAGGGTGCCTTTGTGTGAAACTCATGGCATACAATGCATGCAAATTGTGTGGCTTAATTAGGTATAGGCCAGTTGACGAATTTTTCATCACATCCTTCTAACAGTTTAAATTACTTTTGATAAAATGCCAGAGAATATGCCACAGTATCTAGAGCTTTATTTTGCTGCATGGTTCATAGTGTAATGTAGCTGTCATTGGATTTGGTTCACTTTAACAATGCACTTTTGAAACCTGACCAACTCGATGACAACAGCTGGTTTACTGGGGCGATATTAAAAGAAACTAGCCAGTATTAGCAGTAGCAAGATATCCCCATGTTGCCTTTTTTAAATGAGACAAATGCTGTGGTACTGAAGAAGACAGTAAGAGAGAGAGGGTATGATGTGATTCTGAGTAAGGATTTAAATTTTTTCAGATCGGTCTGGTTGCTTTTCTACTGTGAGCAAAGCACATCAGGGTTCACCGGATGCAAACATAGACCTACATTTTAAGGTTTTAAAGTTTAGTTGATTGGTCTGCATCATGAAAATTATGCAATACATTTTTGCTTTTAATGTTTGTGCTAATACAGTAAAACTGGGGTATTTTCACTCAAAGTCATACTACGTAGGATCTTCATATCATAACCATGCCTTGACATGAATGAGGATTAAGCACATGTGCATGCTGTGGGTGATTGAGATCAAGAGATGAGAGCTCAACTCAGATTGGAGCTGTAAAAGAACATCAGTGAACATAACCTGCCTAAAGTCTTTGAAAAGACATAAAAACTGTATCCTCCATTTATTAGCAAAACAGGCATCTGAGCACTTTAACACTTTCACTCAAGAGTCAAAATGATGTGTCCTGATGTGTCCTCCCTGGTTCATCATGCACAGACACACACACACACAACCTACACACACATGTCAGATGGCTGCCAAAAGTCTGCATGGTTACAAGACGTGCCCTATCTACAATTCATTCATTGTGAAAACTCTGTTAGTTGGTGTGTTTTTCACTGATCTAATCCTTTTTACACTTTCTTTTTAAGAGGTGTTTACTCATTAGGTCCTGCACAAAAGGTTGCCTTGGTCATGTTACAGTTAGTGTTGATTCATTTTTTTTATTTCCAATTTCCATTGTATTTATAGTGTAACAATAAGCATTTATTCTGTAGAAAAACACATCTAAACTATTAATGGACAAGCCATGATATTAATAAATAATAACTGAAGCAGCTGAACCAAAAAAACAACAGGAGTAACTGAACATTGGTACAGTGAGATGATTTGTGTTGTTCACTAAAAAATCAATGCCTTTTTTTAATGGATCATTTTTCTAGGATGGTTCCAATTACTGTAAAACTCTTAACTGTGCCACCATGCAGTACCATTTTCTGACAATAAATAGCTTTTGTAATGTTTTAATAGAGTCAGCATTTGGTTTGATTTTGTCAATTAATAAAAACATTATATCACAATAAAACCACTTGAACATGACCAGCTTTTTTTAAGGACCAGATTTTTAATGACTATGTAAACACTCAGTAATAAAAAATATTTAATTGTATTTGGCTATAGACATTTCTGTGTACAACCTGTACTCCAATCCACCCACAACAAAATGTTTGGTACCAGTACATGTACCTTTGCACCCCCAGTGACAGCATGGCTGAGTTGCCACATTTTAGGGGCTCTGTCCTCTGCAGACCATAAACAACAACTCAACACTGGGCAAAGAGCAGTGATGGCTTCCTGTTACATCGCTCTTACATTAATACCAACAAAACACAACTTCAAGTTTCCAACACACACTGGTACGGATTTTATGTTATGCATGGTTCTTTCTGATTGAATGTGCAGGGCAGGATGCTTGGCACAGCACTGCTCTGCCATCAAGCAACACATACACAATAATTAATTTTAAAGTGGGTCTGAGTGTCATGTGTGAAAACAGCTTTAATAGGATTGGTGCTTTTAAGTCAGTTTCCAACTTGATACATTTATTGCAAGTTGCTCTAAAAAAGAGTTGCTAAAGAAGTCTGGAAATTCATTTTAAATAGTGAGAAAGATGCTATGTTGAATGATGTTGCCAACGTTAGTTGGCTGTTCAGCTATGGTGTTTTCATTGACTGTTTTTCTGATTTTGGTCACCAACCAACTTGTGTATTCTTGTGTTTTCTGTGAATTAGGTCATGACGATGACATGCTAAAACATAAAATAAGTAATTTTTAAAAACAAGCTGTGATGGATCTGGTTCTAATAATTTTCTGTAGCACAAAGACTTTCCATTCATCGTTCGGACTGTTGTCTTTTTATGCTATTGTTTGTCAATTTGTCAATAACCATTGACATATCAACACAATACATTCATCAAATGACTGAATTCATATGGTAATGCTGTTCTGTCTGCAGTATTATGACAGACAATGCTATTTTTGAGAAGAAGATGTACACATGCAAATTTTTCACTTTACCTTGACTGTCAGCATCAGGCCATACATGCCACTCATCACTGATAGGGGCATGCATTTTTCATCAGGTACCACGTAATGGGCTGGGCTGATGAGGTGTGCTACATCGGCAAAATGGACGGCCTTCAGCACTCCCTTTATTTCACTGTGCTACCCGCAACTTTGTCAGTCAGCCACTTCAAGGCCTCCTCATATGTCTCTAGTAGTACTTTCAAATATCAATCACAGAAAAATCTTTGCATATATTCAAGAGATAATTAGGAAAAGATTGCGACATTGTGCAGACGATCAATCTGCAAATCAGCGGACCAGATTAAATCCAAATTCTGACTCAATTTCGCAGATGGCAAACTAAACAGCCCAACCGACTGAGATGCGTTTGGACGGCGAGTCGAACACCCCTACGTCGAGAGGAGGAGGCGATGTGAGTGCCAGAGTGTAATTTGGAATTAATGGGACGGTAAAACTTTTAATTCAAAATCCCAGCCTTAGGGACAAACACATTTGCATACAAATGAACACAATTTCCTGTTTGTTAAGTATGCAAATACAAAAGAAGCAACTTACAGAGGATGGGAGGGGGCTGCAGGAACTGAAGGAGCGTACCGACTGTCACCCTAGTGCAGACAGTGTAGGCATCCAACCGAGCACTTCAAACATGACTCTGTTTGAAATGTCAAACTACAACAGCGACGAGCGGAGGCCATGCTGAGGGAGAGCACAGTCTGATGAAACTTCTCTCTTCGTGTCATTTACACATGGAAATAATAGATGAGGAGAGTCTTTCCTGAACACAGGAGGTAATTAAAGACTACTGACCTGAGATGGAGAAGAAGTAAAAGATCCAGCTGTCAGCTATTAAAAGTATCTCACAAAAAATAACAATGGATGGATGGATGGATGGATGGATGGATGGATGGATGGATGGATGGATGGATGGATGGATGGATGGATGGATGGATGGATGGATGGATGGATGGATGGATGGAATCTTTAGACAATAGGATGTGTAAAAACATCTGGCTATACATGTATTATTCCATACTGTGTTTTCTTTTTCACACTTTCATATTTCCAATGATGGAATTCCAGACATTTCCAGCTTGCATATGAATCCTCTCTATGAAAGAGTTTTGTTTTAATTAAACTTTGTTGTTGAAAAGAATTGTCTTCATTTGACTCAACGGATTTTCATTAAAAGTCACAAAATGCATCTTTTATACCCAACCCTAACCCATGATCCAATAGCGCAAAGCTCCTTAGCCTAAACATTAAGGTGACCGGCATGTTGGAAGAGGTAAACCTACCCTCCCCACTGCTTATACCACTGCTTGTTAAATTTGCCAGCCAGGGCAAACTGCTTGCTAGGTTGGATTTGGCTCAGACAATAAACGGCACTCTTAGCTGCGGTGTGTCATGTTTGCATTGTGTGGGTCGCAGCTTGCTGAGGCGGACATTATTTATTTATGTTACACATTTGAGTGACAGCCAGACAGGCTAGTTTTTACTCCAACATTCAAACACATACACACACAGAATAGTCGGACCTGTAATTAAGACTCATGTCAGGAATAAAATGACCCTAGATGTGGAGCTATGCTAAAAAGCAAGGTTCTTGCCCAATAACTTCTCATTAGTAGGCTCTGCAACAGCTCCCGTGTACAATCCTCCCCTGGATTTCTGAAGGTGACACAGCAGTTACAGTGGACTTTGATGGGGCACTCGGGAGCTTTACTTCATATCACAGCACTGCTTCCCCAGCACAGTAAAATCTTTACTCAACAATCAATTTCTCCTTGCTTTCCATAGAGCGACTGTAAACACCCCAGCAAAGAGATTGTCACCCTCTGCCACGGATATAATCCAGCCCATAAATCAGTAATTAATTGAGTGTTTTTTCAAATCTTATAAATCTCCCACAACCAACTTTGCATCTCATTAAAGTAAACCAGCAGGTTAGAAGTCATCAGAGTAAGGTGCACTGCAAAAAATTAAGGACCCAGCTCCAAGTTATTAAAAAAGGAATCTCGAACCCATCTACAGATACAAGGATGTGCTCAGCTGACAGGTCAGATAGGATCAAGATGCCTCCTCACCCACTAAGCCAATCTCCCAGCCTGGGGATGGAAGCAGGATGGCAAACCCACGCTGACACTGCTGGGCCTCCGGTCACCGCTGGCCCAAACGCATTGTGCATTCACTCACCGACTACGGGGCTGATTAAATCTGTATTTAATTGGATCAGATCTAGTCGTGATGGAGCGCTCCCCCCGGCGTTTAACCTACAGTCCTCTGTCAAGTAAGAAGGGGAAAAAATACTGTGGGGGAATCAGGAGCGGGAAATGAATACCAATGATAGGCTGTGCTAATAGCCAGCGCAGGAGGAGCGGACCACACCTGCGGAGCTCTGCTGAGAGGAATCAAAGTTAGTGGCTTTTCTGAATACGTGTGTGTGTGTGTGTGTTCGTCTGATCGTGTGCCTTTTTGTGCACCTCCTTTCTTCTCTGATTAGAACGACATTATGTTATTCTGATTGTGCCACAACTTTTTTCAACATTCTGATTAGATGTTTTATAAAAGCACATTACTGTTAACAGCATTCAAAAGCTTCCCTCCAATCAAGACTTTAATCAAATTGCCATGATTACCCAATATGTCTTTGAGGACATTTGCATAATAAAAAGTAAATACAATTTAACAGTTATTTCCAATTTGAGGCCTTGGCAACTAGTGTGTAAACTCTAGAATTCACCACATTTCTGCATATAAATTACCTAAAACTTTCACTTATTTTCACAGACAAGCCAATCACATATCTGCATGAGGCAATTAGCAGTTCACTTGAAAAGGTTGGCACTTCAAAGTTTTACTTAGCTGCATCTATTTTAATAGAGCAACTTAAGGCACTTTAAGAGGACAGCATGTCCAATTTAATCAATATGTACGCATTTTTCTTATTGGCTACTCTTAATACTAGTTATTCAGCTGAATAATAAACTTTATGTTACAGTAAATAGATAGGTTTTCTACAAGATAAAAAAAACTATTTGAAAACTGTATTCACTGTATGTGCTAATGTTAATTCAAGCTCTAATCCCTGAGAAGAAGTGTTTTCTCTGATAACAGCCACTTACCCTTGACATCAGTATATACAGGTCCTTCTCAAAATATTAGCATATTGTGATAAAGTAAATTATTTTCCATAATGTCATGATGAAAATTTAACATTCATATATTTTAGATTCATTGCACACTAACTGAAATATTTCAGGTCTTTTATTGTCTTAATACGGATGATTTTGGCATACAGCTCATGAAAACCCAAAATTCCTATCTCACAAAATTAACATATAATTAAAAGGGTCTCTAAACGAGCTATGAACCTAATCATCTGAATCAACGAGTTAACTCTAAACACCTGCAAAAGATTCCTGGGGCCTTTAAAACTCCCAGCCTGGTTCATCACTCAAAACCCCAATCATGGGTAAGACTGCCGACCTGACTGCTGTCCAGAAGGCCACTATTGACACCCTCAAGCAAGAGGGTAAGACACAGAAAGACATTTCTGAACGAATAGGCTGTTCCCAGAGTGCTGTATCAAGGCACCTCAGTGGGAAGTCTGTGGGAAGGAAAAAGTGTGGCAGAAAACGCTGCACAACGAGAAGAGGTGACCGGACCCTGAGGAAGATTGTGGAGAAGGGCCGATTCCAGACCTTGGGGGACCTGCGGAAGCAGTGGACTGAGTCTGGAGTAGAAACATCCAGAGCCACCGTGCACAGGCGTGTGCAGGAAATGGGCTACAGGTGCCGCATTCCCCAGGTCAAGCCACTTTTGAACCAGAAACAGCGGCAGAAGCGCCTGACCTGGGCTACAGAGAAGCAGCACTGGACTGTTGCTCAGTGGTCCAAAGTACTTTTTTCAGATGAAAGCAAATTCTGCATGTCATTCGGAAATCAAGGTGCCAGAGTCTGGAGGAAGACTGGGGAGAAGGAAATGCCAAAATGCCAGAAGTCCAGTGTCAAGTACCCACAGTCAGTGATGGTCTGGTTGCCGTGTCAGCTGCTGGTGTTGGTCCACTGTGTTTTATCAAGGGCAGGGTCAATGCAGCTAGCTATCAGGAGATTTTGGAGCATTTCATGCTTCCATCTGCTGAAAAGCTTTATGGAGATGAAAATTTCATTTTTCATCACGACCTGGCACCTGCTCACAGTGCCAAAACCACTGGTAAATGGTTTACTGACCATGGTATCACTGTGCTCAATTGGCCTGCCAACTCTCCTGACCTGAACCCCATAGAGAATCTGTGGGATATTGTGAAGAGAACGTTGAGAGACTCAAGACCCAACACTCTGGATGAGCTAAAGGCCGCTATCGAAGCATCCTGGGCCTCCATAAGACCTCAGCAGTGCCACAGGCTGATTGCCTCCATGCCACGCCGCATTGAAGCAGTCATTTCTGCCAAAGGATTCCAGACCAAGTATTGAGTGCATAACTGTACATGATTATTTGAAGGTTGACGTTTTTTGTATTAAAAACACTTTTCTTTTATTGGTGGGATGAAATATGCTAATTTTGTGAGATAGGAATTTTGGGTTTTCATGAGCTGTATGCCAAAATCATCCGTATTAAGACAATAAAAGACCTGAAATATTTCAGTTAGTGTGCAATGAATTTAAACTATGTGAATGTTAAATTTTCATCATGACATTATGGAAAATAATAAACTTTATCACAATATGCTAATATTTTGAGAAGGACCTGTAAAACCTTAAGAGCAGAACTGATTACATGGACACATTAGGAGGTAAGCCAAATGGTTTGAGGATAAATGAGACTATATCCAAGCATGTGTCCAAGTAGCATCATATCTTTGTTACAAAAAAAGGTGGCTGAGCATTTGGCACAATTTCCTGCTGGCGTCTCATCCAAACAAACACGCTGACAGCATTTTGTATGACCACCTATCTTCGGCTTAAACGCTGTTTTATGAGATATTATCTTTACCCCTTCACTTTGTTGGTTATTATTTTTTTTGACAGTCTACCATTTCAAGCATGAGCACCAAAGAGAAGGTGCTTGCCCTCATATTGTCAGCTGATGAGCTTGTCACCACTCGATCTGACAGCCACAGAGCAAGAAGGTAGGGAAATAGTGAGGGGTTGTATAATAATTTTGATCTGTAAGGTGACTTGTGTGTGCATTGCTGTCATCAAATGAGGGCACAGACTGTGGGTTTCATTTAAAACTGTTTCGCTTCATCACCGTCATGTTATTGTCACCTGCAACTATAAGGGGCTGACTAGGCTGGCTCCCACACTGAGGTGTTCACATTTTTAGAGGCAGCTTCTGATGAGCCTTAAGGCTTAGGATAAAAAATGTTGCAGCCATAGGTTTGTCTCCCAGCTTAGTGAAGATTTCTGTTTAAATTATTTGACTAGGAAAAATAACACCAGCATATTTCAGAAAAGATGTGCAACGTTTAACCAAAAGCACATAGAAGTTAGCATGTAAGAAATATGAATTGCATACACAAAACAGGAACCTTTTTGCAGAAACACGTTGCATCAATTTGTACCCACCACTCGGACAGTTTGCACTTGCTTTGACAACATGGGGATTTCAAGTAATGTTCTATAATCTTCTTATAGAATACTGTAAATATGATCCACCAGGGGTTCTAATCTGTCATATTCAAAGAGACTGGACTGACCCAAACAGGAATCAGAATCAAAATGAATGGAAGTAGTATGCAATAGGACATCTTCAGGTTTTATGAGACAGAGAGGACAGACAAAAAGGAAAAAAAAAAAGGAGAGAAGGAGAAAGAAGATTATACTAGAAGATTGCTTCTACATCTACAGAAACATATAACAACAGCCCGACCCCCCGCTCCGACCCAGGCCCCCAATGACCCCCATCCCCATCCGGAGGGGTGGCCACAGACAAAAGACGGGTCTATCTGGTCCAAACGAGCCCGCCAACCAGAGCCATCGCAAGACTAAACAGTCCCAACCTTCCAATGATTTCCAATCTCAATCCCATGAGCCTCCCAGCCCCCATGAACCCCGACATGAATTTCCCCACAGGGCCACCCCCAATCAGGACACAGATATTGAACAAATGCCTCCAAACCCAAACGTTACACAGGGGCACACCCCCACAGATGAGCTCCATCCCAAAAAGCCGATGACGACACATCAACACAGCACAAGCCCCTCACACAGCCCCGCTCAAAGCAGCCCCGCTGCATCCTGTCCTCCACCACACAGTGTACCGTGACGGCAAGGCAAGGGCCCCGCACAAAGTCACCGCAGCCTCCGCCCACAAGCACAACAGAGCAAACACCACCGAGCACCGTATTCGCAACGGATCCCCCGACTCCACACCAAGATGGGACAAACTTCCCCAGCAAGAGGTCCCCGGCCGGCGTCACGCACCCGGGTCCGGCGACCTTCACCATGCCCCCACAACCACACAAACACACCAAATCAATAAAAAAATTAATAGAATGGTAATTCAAACTTAATTTCATTTTCGTTTTTTTGTTCAAAATGGATCGAGTGAACAAAAAATAAGGAAGTTATCTGAGAGGTACAGGGGAATTAATATAAAAATATTTTACAGTGTCATACGGTTATTTAGTTTTAGTGCTCATCAAATATAGAGAAGGAATAATTGCATATTTATGCAAATTTTATACATTAAATATTGTATTTTCTTCAATAAATAAAGCATGAAACAAAAGAAGTTTTGTGTTTTTATTTTTAATTCACACAAGAGCAGTTAATGATGTATTAATCAGATTTCAAAAGTAATCAGAGGATTATCCTAATGTTTTTAAGTGCTTTTACTCTGCCACATGATGAAAATGTTCTGCTTATTCAGGCAAAGTAAGAATAATAATCACTGAAGCTGACTGCTGAGCAGGGAAAGCATTTCTCAGAATGAGCGCACAGTGTTATAAAGTAACTCCTCCCCACAGTTTCACACCTAAGGCACAGACTGCCGGCTGAGACTCTGTTTCATTTAAACTCTTTGCTCTATCTGTTAGAACAGCAACCTGTAATCACAAGAGAACACAGTTACAAAAACAGTAAAACCAGTTCTGAACTACGTGTTAAACTGACTCACTTGAGAAATTACCAGACTACTACCGTGCCCACGGGTACTGTTGGAGTAAATGTTGACAAAAAATTTGATTTCTTCTTTATCAAAGCATCACAACCCTTTAGCTGGACTCTTCTACTCTACTAATTACAGATTTGTTTCAGGAGTCAAACTGTGGTCTTTCACATCTAAGTCAGAGGTGCTTTATAGCCATCTGCCTCCACATCAAAAGCAAGCTGCTCCTAGGGAAAAAAATGCAGTATATAATATAAATTAAACATTAAGATATACTGGCCTCTCGCTCATAGATTGCTGGAGATAGGCACCAGCTTCCCCGCGACCCACTATGGAATAAACGGTAGAAAATGACTGACTGACTGATATACTGATATTTAAATAGAATAAGCAAAGTCAAAGAAGAGAACATGAATTCAGATACTTTTTATGAGGCAACTGGATGAAAAACTTTTTTTTTTTCCCAAAATCTCGCTAAAGCATAGAAACCTAAGCAAAAGAATGATGTTCACCATTTTCCTGTGATTTTGGATCTTTGAATGACATCACACTTAACTGTGTTACAGTTGCAAGTCAAAACAAACTGTGGGATTTGTATGTTTTTGTGCCCATTGATCCTGATAACTATACTTTTGGAAAACAGAACGCAGAAAAGTAATTATTAGTATTCAAACACTAAAGATTCTACAGTATGAGAACCTTTAGTAAACATTCATTTTTACAAGATTTACACAAAAAACTTTAAACATAAAACACAAAAGCAACCACTAGCCCCACTACTGATAAACCCACACTCCTAATGACAAACTTATAATAATGTAGCCTATAAAATGCATTTACTGTTTTTTCAATTCTGATACATAGACTTAAGCAAAAATATAAAATAAACACCTGCTAAATTTAACAGCAGATTGTCAGTGTTCTTGTCATCTATTATTTACAGAGTAATAGCTATAACAAGCTGGTTAGTTAGCTGGGCTATCTGTCAGTCTACAACCAAACTGTTGACAGACATCTGACTAGAAATGTTTCCAAACAACAGAATTTGGAATAAAAGTGCAGTAGTCTTTTTTCATCCAGCTGAGCAGCAGTGCGCAACAAAAGAAGGTAGAGTTCACCATTACTGTATCCTCAAAACAGCCAGAGAAAACCCTGGTCATACCAGCATCTTATTAAAAGAACTTTAAGCTGTTGCGATTATAAAAAATTGTATTTGAAGTATGTGTAACTAAGAATCTAAGTAGTATGTACAGGGGTTGGACAATGAAACTGAAACACCTGTCATTTTAGTGTGGGAGGTTTCATGGCTAAATTGGACCAGCCCGGTAGCCAGTCTTCATTGATTGCACATTGCACCACTAAGAGCAGAGTGTGAAGGTTCAATTAGCAGGGTAAGAGCACAGTTTTGCTCAAAATGTTGAAATGCACACAACATTATGGGTGACATACCAGAGTTCAAAGGAGGACAAATTGTTGGTGCACGTCTTGCTGGCGCATCTGTGACCAAGACAGCAAGTCTTTGTGATGTATCAAGAGCCACGGTATCCAGGGTAATGTCAGCATACCACCAAGAAGGACGAATCACATCCAACAGGATTAACTGTGGACGCAAGAGGAAGCTGTCTGAAAGGGATGTTCGGGTGCTAACCCAGATTGTATCCAAAACACATAAAACCACGGTTGCCCAAATCACGGCAGAATTAAATGTGCACCTCAACTCTCCTGTTTCCACCAGAACTGTCCGTCAGGAGCTCCACAGGGTCAATATACACGGCCGGGCTGCTATAGCCAAACCTTTGGTCACTCATGCCAATGCCAAACGTCGGTTTCAAAGGTGCAAGGAGCGCAAATCTTGGGCTGTGGACAATGTGAAACATGTATTGTTCTCTGATGAGTCCACCTTTACTGTTTTCCCTACATCCGGGAGAGTTACGGAGTGGAGAAGCCCCAAAGAAGCGTACCACCCAGACTGTTGCATGCCCAGAGTGAAGCATGGGGGTGGATCAGTGATGGTTTGGGCTGCCATATCATGGCATTCCCTTGGTCCAATACTTGTGCTAGATGGGCGCATCACTGCCAAGGACTACCGAACCATTCTTGAGGACCATGTGCATCCAATGGTTCAAACATTGAATCCTGAAGGCGGTGCCATGTATCAGGATGACAATGCACCAGTACACACAGCAAGACTGGTGAAAGATTGGTTTGATGAACATGAAAGTGAAGTTGAACATCTCCCATGGCCTGCACAGTCACCAGATCTAAATATTATTGAGCCACTTTGGGGTGTTTTGGAGGAGCGAGTCAGGAAACATTTTCCTCCACCAGTATCACGTAGTGACCAGACCACTATCCTGCAAGAAGAATGGCTTAAAATCCCTCTGACCACTATGCAGGACTTGTATATGTCATTCCCAAGACGAATTGACGCTGTATTGGCCGCAAAAGGAGGCCCTACACCATACTAATAAATTATTGTGGTCTAAAACCAGGTGTTTCACTTTCATTGTCCAACCCCTGTATGTAGTATATATGTTGAGATCAGTGGGGTGGAATTCATAGTGTTGTGCTCCATCATGACCAGGTATGTAAATTTGCAATGGTTTCATTACCATGTTTATTTTAGATTTTATATCACCTGATTGACTGACCCTCTAGGAATCACATTTCAATGCTCTGTCATTGCCCCCAAGTAGCATGAATAATAATTAGCTGCATTAATCAAGTGCTGTCTGTTCAGGAATCGGCTTGCCAAGGAGTTCTAAGTATTGCCATCAGCTTGCATGAGATTTAATATTATCATTGTTGGATAACTGCTGTGAATTTTGAGTCATGAAATTTGTCTTTGGGAGCAGCATCTCCATCCATAGATTGTCTGTGCTACCATCTCGTCCACTGTGCAGCTTAGTTGATCATGAAGGTTTGATTTTGTTTTTACATTTATTAAGTCAGTTTTAGTACCATAAACCTGATTTATAAAAGAAAATGTTTGAAGATGCAAACCTGCTACTGTAAGATGAAATTAAATGTAATTTAAGATCTAGCATGAAAAATCTGGACATACTTCAGACATTTTAAGGGCAAAAATATAGATAATTAAGTTTAACACTTTGTAAGACCGTGTAAATTGAAAAAGTTGCAAAGCAAAACAGGAACAACACAACCGAACTCAATAAAAAACCGGAAGTTTATACTCGCTAAAGAAGTAAAAAACTGGGCACAAAGCAGGTGTGATAAAAGGTCAGATGAGAAGGGAAAGGAGGAAGTCTAGCAAACCCAGGAACATTGTTAGGAAAAATACAGAAAATAAAGACAAAGGAATAAATAGGATATACCTAACAAATCAGATTTAGACACTGAAATCTAGGGAAGTCAGAATAAGAAGATAATGCAAAACCCAGAACACCACAACCCCTGAGACGATGCTGTCTTAACAACACGTTACTAGTCTTGACACCAGTTTGGAAAGCCAATAGCTCATTACAGAAACAATGTATGTCTGAACTTGTTAAATCCTGCCATCCTAGAAATTGTTGCATCGGTTCAGGTTTTCCTACCAATTAAGGAAACACTAGCAAGTTAACAGAAATCGGCAATCATTGTCCCCCATTGTGACTAACTTTACCTGCGGTGCTGACACAATTCAGTAGCTGGTATTACATAACAGCAGTGGCTCATTAAACAATTATTCAGAGACAGTTTACTTCCTGTGACTTCTCTGGTCACAGCCAGGAATGAATGCAGGTTTTTCATTAAGGGTAGCCAGAGAAAGCGAGGTTAAATTACCTTGCAGAGGGCTAGACAGACAGACAGACAGTTTTTGGTGGAACCTTTGATACCAGTAAGACCATACACCATGGTGATGTAGTACCTCATATTTTACTGACAACATACACCATGGTGTTAGAGTATACCTTAGATTGTACCAGTAATATGGTATACCATTATGGCGTAATACTATGATATGAGGTATTACTGGTATAATCTAAAGGATGGCATCTGCCAAACACAAAGCATTTAAATAGCAAAATAAATTGACATTGACATGGTTAACAGCTTGAAAACATATGATTTCTTTGTCACCAATTTACCTTAATGTAGCAAACCATGGTGGTTAGAATCAAGACTGATAGAACCTGCAAGTCTTGACAAAAGTTATTGAGAAATAAAAATAATTATAATGTCCCAAAAAGAAAAAAAAGGATTTGTGCATTGTGTCTTTAATGCATGTAATGAGGAATAAAACCATATTAGAAGTAATTGAAATTCCTAAAATTATATGCAGCAAAAAGTCACCATCACAAGCCTTTTTAGCCAGACTGGTATGGCGTAATAGCAAAATGCACAGTGGTGTAATATCATGCAACAAGACGATGTAACACAGTGCCGTGGTGAGATGAATGGTATTACCAGTGAATTAAGGTTGACAAGTTTTAATTAAAAGATCCTTCCAATTAGTAAACTGAAAGCTTCCTAGCGAGACATTACAGAATGCCTTGTAGTGTGTAAATGCCAAATCAAAAGTTGTTATAGATTTCATCTCTTGAAAATAATTACAAAGAAATTGTGTAATCTAAGAAATTAAGAACTAAAGCATGTTAGAAGTCATTGAAATGCCTTAAATTGCAAGCAATAGTAAGGTACAATTAAAAGCCGTTCTATGCATACAGTTATAGATTATGCCATATACCAATGTGGTCTACTATCGTGTGGATTTTATCATTAATAGTTTACACCACCATGTTGTCATTGTCATTGGAGCAATCTGATGTGGGATTAAAATAACTAAAAATGATATACCACCTAAATGCTATGCATTAGCTAGAAATATAATTACTTTGGCAACAATTTACCACAATGGAACAATCAATGGAGTTTAAATTCAAGACTGATGGAACCTTTGATTCAATTGAAAGTTCAGACCCATTAGTAAAATTAAAGCCTCCTAGTAAGCAATTACAAAATGCTTTGTAATTTGCAAATGCCAAATCAGAGGTGGTTACACGTTTTAGATTCTTAAAATAATTACTGGAAGCAAAACTTTCTCTCAAACTGTCAAATGAATGTTCCTCTGGTATAACTCCAAATCGGAAAAAAGTTATTGTGTACTTCCATTTTTTTCAATCAGAACCACAGCGTTTCTACCAGCATTCTGGACTCCCAGCATGCAGGACTCCCAGTATTAGACCTCTTTCCACAGGGGGAATCCATCTTCTGCAGTTGCTTTGTGCGTGCCACCCCTGCTATTCCAATAATACATAACAACCCCAGGCTGTATGCGATATTTTTTTGCTACATCATTGAACACTTAAAGATGTTCTTCCCCGGTTGTTCTCCCCGCCGTTGTAGCCTACTGTTCCTCTAGACGCCTGTTCTTTGCCGTGCAAGGAGGATTGTATTCATTTCCCAGGCTTCCTCGTTCTTTTTTGGTTTCCGTCTTTGTGACAGGCCTGTTCTTCGGCCTGTTTTGGTCATTTGTATCTTACGGTGGTAGGTACATTGCATATATTGGCTGCTCTTCTCCCCCCTCTTTCTTCCCTCTCAGCTCCTTCCTTTTCAAACACACACATCTGTAATTCCCTCTCTGCTCTTTTGTGCCGTAGATCCCAGCAAAGATGACAAGCGCTGAGAGGGATTTCAGAGTCCTGTCACAGAAGCAAACAATGTGAGTGGGATTGAATTTGGTTAAAGAAAATTTAGATAGATAGATAGATAGATAGATAGATAGATAGATAGATAGATAGATAGATAGATAGATAGATAGATAGATAGATAGATAGATAGATAGATAGATAGATAGATAGATAGATAGATAGATAGATAGATAGATAGATAGATAGATAGATAGATAGATAGATAGATAGATAGATAGATAGATAGATAGATAGATAGATAGATAGATAGATAGATAGATAGATAGATAGATAGATAGATAGATAGATAGATAGATAGATAGATAGATAGATAGATAGATAGATAGATAGATAGATAGATAGATAGATAGATAGATAGATAGATAGATAGATAGATAGATAGATAGATAGATAGATAGATAGATAGATAGATAGATAGATAGATAGATAGATAGATAGATAGATAGATAAGGTATTTAAATGCCACACCATTAATATTCTCCATACACACTCATCCTCTCCTCTTCATATGAATATCCCCGTTCCCCCTTTGCCAATATCTACTTCCACACACTTTCTTCCTCTGCCTTCTCAGCACTGCTTTATACTGTATCACCCTCCTACATCTCTTCTTTTTTGAGCATTTCACTCCCCCAACCCCACTTTATTCCTCTCCTTGGTTATTTTTTTGTTGTGGCTTTTTTCTTTTTTTCCCTACCTGTTCCTCCAGGGAAGTGGCACAGAATCCCTTTAAGTGCAGCAAAAGCAAATCTATTCATCATAACCATCTTATCTTCTTACCTTATAATGAAAGACATACTTATGCATACAAACAGGCTGAAAGGAAAATCACAGATTCTTTCATGTTTTTAAAACTGCACTAGAAAGTAATGTGCATGTGCAGTTGGTCTGCAGTAACTAGTATTGAGGTATGCCAATGTTTAAACACTTAAGGCTTAAAAACTGCCTACATCCCGTTCCAATGGATTAAGGGCCTTTTGACGAAATGCTAGAGAAAGTGACAAAGTAACCAGAGTTTTTTTCACCTTAGTCTGGGTTTCATTTTAGATTTATGATTTTTTTAAATCCTTTATGTCCATTGCCATATAAATTTCAGATGTATTTGAATTACGAAAAGTAGCCCGGCAACATTAAATATAACCTGTCCACATAAACTGCTATTTTGCAGCTCTGCTATATAACTCTAGTGCTTTTAAACTTTGCATTAATGCCATGGTTCTTGAGTTCATCACGCCCATAACAATCTAATACTGATCAGTTCCTAATGTTCAGTCAGTGGCAGTTTTTATATTTGGTCTATATGGTTCCTGAACGTTATTTGAACCGGTGACGCGTGTTTCCACCAACAAAAAGAGGTTCCAGAGTGTGAACTTAGGTTCAACTTAAGCACCGCAGAGTACTTAGAGAACCGTAACGTCACCCGTGCGCGGGTCGAAGACAAATAATGTACTGTATAAACATTATTTATGTTTGCAAAAACACACTAAACATGCATTAGCAAGCTCCGCTGCCTCGACACCATGCTTTCCCTTGATTGTGTAACGCCCACTGTTGATGACTCATGCTTGGTTCCTAAAACTGGTGGAAATGCTCGTCGGTGCTCAACAAAACACCAAAGTTTGAAGGGACCCGAACCAAACTGGCTCAAGAATGAGAGCTCCTTCAGTGGAAAAAGGCCATCTGCAAAATAGTTTTCCATTTCTTATGTTGCCTTTCTGGTCAATAGGAGAGGTCGTCCCCCTGTGTTGTGCGCAGTTTGAGAAAATATTGCTGTACACAGTTTAGGACAGATGCTCTCAAAGTTAGTAACTGATTTAAAGTTTATGATTAATCAGTAGTGGTTTTTAATAGTGGTTACTAACAGATAAATACTTTGTGTTTCTGTTTTAAGAAGATCCTGATTAATCTAGTATAAATCTGAGTCTAAATAAATTAGAGATATATAAAGAAACCTTTGCTGGCAGACCATGTTTGTACCATACTTGAATTCTTCATTGTATAAATGAAAACCCTCTAAACCAACATTTCAAAGCCGTTTAGGACCAACAACCACAATATAAACACTGGTATATCTTGACTGAATTATTTTACACTGATTACAGGCTTTTTTAAAACAAGGGAGGCACAGGAGGGGCTCCACAGTGCACCAATAATAGATGAACCAGCATTGTGTGCAATAGGCAACGGGATTTCTAAATAACAAGGTGACATATGTGATCCCCTCTTTCAGTTGCAGTGCTGATGAGTGACGAAGCAAATGGAGGTAAATTAGTGGTAGAGCCCAGTCTCCACCCACACAGCAATGTGGTTGAGCGAAGCAGTCTTCTGGGACTTCCCATTGACTCCACGCAAGGTGAGAATGAAGCAGGAACAGAAGGCTGAGCAAAAAACACTTCAAACAACACGGCAGGAAGTCACGGAGGGCTGCTGCTGCAGAAACCAGCAGAAGCCATGCACGGGCTGACCGAGAGAGACCGAAAGTTTTAAGATGCGCAGACAGAATCGTTACTCCGCTTTTAAAGACAATCAATCAAATGTGCCCACTCACGCACAACTAACAATGAATACCTTAAATGCCAGCTAACAGCAGCCAGACAAACACAGGGGTGTAAGCACAGCAGGACATTGATATTCTATACACCCACACACAGCATGGCAAGGAGCTGGGCTCTTCTCTTTGCTTTTCCCAGTTTTACGCACTAGTCTAGACACAGGCTTGTGCTGCATTAAACAGGTCCTTAAACTGATGCAGATAAAGCCATTTTCTGACAAGTACTGTACACACAAATCTTGTTTTTGCAGCATTTAGTGTCGAAAAGTGTCCTTTACATAGCCTGTAAGCTTAAGGAAGCAGCTGAAATAACTAGGTACATAACAAAAATGCACATTGCTGCCCACTGCAGCCTGTGGAAATATGCTGCTCTCCATCTTTTCACTAATACCGTTCAAAATCATCCCTCTGCAAGCCCCACATATAAATAACAGACTGCACTGTAGAGCTATTTCTATTCGAACTACCACCCACAAGAGGAGGAAAGGAAGGGGAAAGGATTCTCCTCCTACACCTCCACTGTCGGAGGATGCCGTTCCGAGTCACATATCATCAATGACTGATAACTCCAGGAAGAGGGGAGAAAAAAATTATGTGTTGAGGTAGAGAGACATGATTATGCATACGCTGTAGCTCATGTATTAACCATAACTGAATTTACACATCAAGGCAGCGAGTGAATTCTTGGATAGATTTTTGATGCAGACCAACACGAGACTTGTTTAAATGATGAGGAGGAAGATGTGGAGCAGCAGATGAAAAGAAAGGAGTGTGATATCACTATGTTATGTTCTGATCTGCTGACTGCAGATTATACAGCAGATTATGTAATCTTGGGGGGGGGACCCCTCCCTTTAAGCAACGTTTCACTGAAATCCAGAAGGAATCTTAAACTTCACTAGAAATGGGTCTGACACATGCACAAACGTACTGCCAAATTAGTTACAAAGTGGCTTAAATACAACAAGAAGCCATCTTAAAGCCCTACTTGGGGAAGGTGTTCATAAAATGCTTGATCCAAGTCAAATAGTTGCATTCTGTGCAAAAATGCATGTTTACTTGTAAAATACTACTAATACTATATTTTTGGCCATGTTCCACTATGTATATGAAGTTAAAACATAAAAACTACTGTTTCAACACTGACTTTTTATTAAGCAAGGATTTAATTAAAATTTTTTAAATAAATAAACTATTATTAAATCATTATTATTTACTATTATATATACAAATAATAGTACCTATCTAAAAAATCCAGGCCACATCTAAGAAATAAAAAAAATACATGTTATGGATATTATTTGAATAACCCAAAAAAAATATTTTCAGCTTTAGTTAAAAGGGGTTATACCAGATTAGACATTTTTGTTTCATTACCTTATGCTTAGTAGTCACACACTGTTGTGTGACTTGGCCTGTTTGGTTGATTCATGAACAGCCTGAGGAGACTTAAAGAGGAGCTCATTTTTTGTGGCCACATTGCAAAAAGATGTGTTTAGGGAAAGTAATTAAATGAGTAACAATGCTGATTAATTTTTAGATTAACATGATGCCTTAATTATAGGGTCCCAACTATTTCAGACTTGAACTAGTTCAGTATATTTCGGAATATGTCAAGTTTAATGGACCTTAGTCCCACTGATCAACACTTTTGGGAAAGAAAAACTGTTAATCTGATTAGAAGGCAAATCAAGGAAGTGGGCTTCATGAGCTTTGCTGGTCTAACTGGGAAATGTCGATGTAAAGAGACTTGATCAGGACATTTTAATGTGTACACTTTGACGAGGTGGGTGGTTTGTCCCAAAGTTTGACATTAAATAAGGGTTCCTTGATTTTTAAAAAAATACTGTAAAACTTCTGAAAAACTAACAGTTTAACCCAACATCGGAAACTGAAAATTATGTTTAATTCTGGCAGAAACCTGCCCCGGTAATTGAATAGAAAAAAGGAAGCCGACGTGCAGAAATTGCACCGAGCTGAGTCAATGACAGACTGGAGCTGGAAACTGAGTTTAATAAGTTGACAGTACTGTCTAACATGAAACAAGATGAGATTACTCTCTCACACAATCTTCCATCCAAACGATTTTAAGCCCTCCTCATTTCTCCAGTTTAAAAGGAAATTAGAAAAACCAGTTAGATGTCTGTTGCAATATGTCAAATATTATTTCTAATTTCATTTTAATATCATGTTTTAACTTTAACTTTGGATAGCATTTAACTCACACACCTCAATCTGACCTTTCACCTACATAAACTCTCTTTGCCCAGATCACTTTGGGTGGCTTCTTCGGACCTTAGATCTAGTGGAAACAAAACCGTCATCTTCCCTCACCTCGGATGGTTGGTGAACAGTGTTTTTAATGGTGTTGCTAATTGTTATTGTCCTGACTGTTTATATGCAACCTGAAAGCAGATGTGGGAAACTTTCCAGCTAAGATGAGACAGCTCATCAGATTTTATTAAGGTTAATTGTCTAATTTAGTTTAAATTATAAATCCAGGAAGCTTAAAATAAGTCATAATTATAATAATGTAAATATGAAAATGGATTGCTAATGTACCAAACTTTGAATGTTATGGAAGCAAATATGTCCCAATATTCAAATTAAAATGTATTAATAAAATGCTTTTTCATTTTCAAAATGAAGCTGCATTTTTTGACTCATAAATAAAATTAAAAATAAAGCATCTTCTCCAAGACTACTTAATTTGTAAATTAATTGAAATGATTTAAAAAAAATAATATTTAACATTTCATTTTTAAAACATGTCCCAGCAAAAAGGGACCAAAATTCATTTTGAACTGTCAAATTTGAAAATTTAAATGTATTAACAGAAATGCTTTTTCATTTTAAAGTCATAGCTGCATTTTTTGACTCATAAATGAAATCGCTAATAGGTCTTTCAAAAGTATTCCATAAATCAGTTTGACTTCACAATTCCTAGCGGCGCAGGAGAGTGACGTCAGTGGCAACTCTTCTTCTGCCCCAGACCGCACCATTATCCATCTTGTACGTTAGGGAGCGGTGTGCATTGTTCCCGAGACGCAATGAGAGCGCAAAGATTGTGTTCAGAGACAGTAGGAAATCACCATGTCCAAATATGTACCAGAGCTGCTAAGGGAAGGACCCTGGAAGGACAACAATGAAATGAATTCTAGAATTGCGCCGCTCAAGGTGGCAGCAGGTTAGAGTAGTTCTGTTACTTTTGATTCTGATTTATTCTTTTTTGGGAACTATTCTTCTTGTGGTGGATATAGTTGATTTTTTTTTGGATGACTGTCCACTCCAGTGTCGGATGCTGTGCAGCTTGGAGGATTTTTCTTAATACTTTCTATTTTTGGACATTTGTTATGATGCATTGCCATGGCAACGGGGTTGTTTCTTACAACCGGGAGCAGCTGATTAATATCTCAAAAGCTCAAATAATACTTCTGCTACAACCCCAAATCCCTGATGAGTTGAAAAGGAGACGCCGTGGATGCAGAGCAGGAGCTAAGAGAAGAGAGAGAAGGAGGAAGTTCAAACCATCTCTTCCATCGATTATGATGGGCAATGTGAGATCGTTGGGAAACAAGTCGGATGAACTCCAAGCCCTACAAAGGACCCAGCCAGAGTACCGGGCATGCAGTATTATGTGTTTTACTGAGACATGGCTGCAGGATCATATCCCCGACTCCAGCGTCTCTCTGCCGGGCTTTTTAACCATACGAGCAGACAGAAATTTAAAGAGGAGCAGCAAATGTAAAGGAGGTGGACTGGCAGTACTTGTGAACAACAGATGGTGTAATCCAGGACATGTTACTGTAAAGTGTCATTTCTGCAGTCCAGATATTGAACTGTTGGCAGTGAGTTTTCGTCCATATTATTTACCCAGAGAGTTCACCAGTGTTATGTGGGCAAGAGTTTACGTTCCACCTTCCGCTGTTGCTGACACTGCATGTGATGCCATCAGCTTAGTTGTTGCTAAGCTACAGACACAAAACCCCAATGCTTTTGTTGCAATTTCTGGTGATTTTAACCATGCTTCACTCTCTGCTACACTTCCAACGTTTCAACAATTTGTCAGCTGCTCTACCAGAGAAAACAAAACATTGGATTTGTTTTATGCAAATGTCAAGGACTCATACATCTCTACAGCAAGACCTCCTCTAGGCAAATCAGATCACAATCTTGTTTTTCTCTGCTCGAAATATAAGCCCCTTGTTCAGAGGCAACCTGTAATAAAGAGGACTGTGAGAAAATGGTCACAGGAAGCTGAAGAAGCTCTGCAAGGTTGCTTTGAGGCTACAGACTGGGACACACTGTGCCAGCCACATGGAGAGGACATCAATGCCATGACTGAGTGTGTAACCGAATACATAAACTTCTGTGTGGATGACATCATCCCCACCAGAACCGTGAGATGCTTCCCCAAAAACAAACCTGAAAGACCTGCTTAACAAGAAACAAAGAGCCTTCAGAGAGGGAGACAGAGAATTATTGAGGAGTATACAGAAGCAACTTAAAGTCAAGATAAGAGACAGCAAGGAGGTGTACAAGAAGAAGCTGGAGAGCAAGCTCCAGCAAAACAATATCAGAGACAGGGATGAAGAAGATCACAAGCTTCAAGCAGAAGGATGATCAGACCGATGGAGGTCTGGACAGAGCCAATGAACTGAACACATTCTTCAATAGGTTCAGTTCAGAAACAAGCTTCGCATCCTCCTCTCCTGCTCACAGCCAAACAGACATTCCATCTTCCTTTGACCCACAGGACCCACAGATGTCCAGTAACACCTCACATTTTTTATCTTCCACCTCAGCCAGACCCTTCTGTTTCTACATGTTTGCCTTCAACCATATCAGAAGATGCTGATGCTTCCTTTGCTTCCCCCTTCCACCTGTGTGTCTCAAGAAGTCAGGTGAAGAGACAACTGGAGAGACTGAATAGGAATAAGGCTGCAGGTCCAGATCATGTCAGCCCTAGAGTCCTGAAGGCCTGTGCAGAGCAGCTCTGTGGGATTCTGCAGCAAATCTTCAACCTTAGCCTGGCCCAGAAGAAGGTTCCGGTGTTGTGGAAGACCTCCTGTCTTGTTCCGGTACCAAAGAAAACTCACCCATCAGTCCTCAATGACTATAGACCTGTTGCCCTGACATCTCACATCATGAAGGTCCTAGAGAGACTCCTGTTGGCCCACCTGAGTAAGCAAACAGTAAACCATCAGGACCCCATTCAGTTTGCTTATCGCTGTGGAGTTGGAGTTGAAGATGCCATCATACACCTGCTTCAACAAACCCACTGTCATCTGGACAAAGCCAGTAGCACTGTGAGGATCATGTTCTTTAATTTCTCCAGTGCATTTAATACAATCCAACCTGATTTGCTTTGTCAGAAACTCCAGAAGACTCAGGTGGAGGCCTCAACAATCTCCTGAATTAAAGACTACCTGACAAACAGACCACAGTTTGTGAGACTGAAGGGTTGTGAGTCTAACCAGGTAGTCAGCAGCACAGGAGCACCACATGGGACTGTACTCTCACCATTCCTTTTCACTCTGTACACCTCAGACGTCCAGTACAAGACAGACTCCTGTCATCTGCAGAAATACTCAGATGATTCTGCAGTCATGGGGTGGATCAGAGATGGACAAGAAGCTGAGTACAGGAAGGTGGTGGACCGCTTTGTGGCACTGTGTGGAAACAATCATCTCATTTTGAACGTGACTAAAACAAAGGAGATGATTGTAGATTTTAAGAGAAACAGAGTCAAAAACTATTTCTATCATGGGAGAAGAAGTGGAGGTGGTGGAGGAGTATAAATACCTCGGTGTTCACCTGGACAACAGACTAGAGTGGATATGCAACTGTGAAGCCATCTACAAGAAGGGACAGAGCAGACTGTACATCTTGAGGAAGCTTAGGTCCTTTGGTGTTTGTAGCAAGATGCTGCATATCTTCTATAAGTCTGTTGTGGAAAGTGTGATCTCTTCTGCCATCATCTGCTGGGGAAGCAGCATCAGAGCCAGGGACTTAAAAAAGCTCAACAAGCTGATAAAAAAGGCTGGCTCTGTTCTGGGGACTCCTCTGGAACCTCTGGAGATCATTGTGGAAAGATGGATTCTTCATAAAATGAAGAACATTATGGAGAACCCGGAGCATCCTCTTCATGAGACTGTCCTACAACAACAGAGTGTCTTCAGTCAGAGGCTTCTTCAGATCTACTGTAAGACTGAGCGCTACAGGAGATCCTTCCTGCCCACAGCCATCAGCATCTACAATGGCTCTTTGAGGAAACCTTCATAATATGAGCTATAACAACATTTAATTTCCCTTTGGGATTAATAAAGTATTTTTGAATTGAATTGAATTGAATATCTCTCTGCAGACCGGAAACCGCAGTTTCAGTCTTGCACATTCAGACATGCAGTTCTAGACCGCTTGTTTTTGCGGCAGTGCCATCTGCTGGATGACTGCAAAACTGCCCGCACGTTCAGACCCGCAGTTCTAGACTGCTTGTTTTCCTGACTGAAATACAAATTTGCCTTTTTTTCACACAAATAAATATAAAGAATTTCCCTTTGGGTATCAATAGGCTACTTCTGATTTCAATTTAGCCTGAGGTCTTTTTCAGCAAGAGCTATTAAAGCTAAAGCACTGATTGTAATAGTTTAGAGATTTAGTGCAACCCGATACCAAACAGTTAGAAAGTTTATTATATTAATCTACTAAATAGTAATAAATGCTTTATGCTTACGCAGAAATATGCAATAATGTATACATGAAAACATTCACATGCTTCAGCTGATAGCAGGAAAGTCAAGTCCTGAGAAATGTGAGAAATTCAGCAAACGATTTTAATAATACATGTATACACATCTATTACATCTAGTCACATCCACAGCTAGTACAAGTCCTGATGAAGTTTGTATTATAATAACATCATGACTTCATGAAATTTAAACATGACTTCAGACATGTGTCCCTGTCATCTGCTTCATGGCACCTTGATGGATCGGAACATAGTGGTGGACGGCTCCTTTCCGTTCGATGCAGGACAGAGAGATTTTAAAGATCCTTCATTCCTGCATCCATCAAACTTCCTTTTTAAAAGCAAAATGTAAAATGCAAATGAAGTTTGTTGGGTGCCTCAAAACTTTGAATACACTAGCTTAAAACTGAACTTTAACAATTTCTGGTCTGCTTACTTGTTTATGCCCAGCTGCTGTTCAGACCCAACTGTATGGGATTAAATAAAATTGAGCTGCAAAAGGGACAGTGAAAGATTGTGCAGCAGGTCCTGAATCTTTCCAATATGGGCAAGATTTTTCTGTTCTGGACAGTTACATGCAACTGAAAAAGAGAGAGCCTAGTTTGTCCAAGTTAATATTTTTCTAAGTAACAGAGTGAAATCAATTTAAATAGTTTAAAACATACATAGTAACATTAATATTGACTGAAATAATAACCTTTGGCGGCCTCTCACTGAACTTCTGGGAAGTTCTTTCAAGGCTCTTTGGAAAACCATTTCAGGTGACCACCTCATGGAGAGAATACCAAGAGAGCAAATCAGTAGAGCCAACTGTGGCTCAGGTTGTAAGAGTTCGTCATGTAACCCATGGGTTTCCGCGTTCGAACCCACGTTCCATTTGTCTCAGTCGTTGGGTCCCTGAGCAAGACCCTTAGCCCCAGAAAGCTCCCTGGGTGCCTCACAGTGGCAGCCCACTGCTCCCTAAAGTGATGGGTTAAAATGCAGATGTCGATTGCTCCATTGTGAGATCAATAAAGTCTAAATTCATATTATTATTATTATTAATCAAAGCAAAGGGTGGCTATTTTGAAGAATCTAAAATATAAAAATGTGTGAGTTACTTCACAAGTTTTGTTTACTATATTATTCCATATGTGTTCATTCACAGTTTTGTTGACTGTGGTATATATATATATATATATATACACACACAGGGGTTGGCCAATGCAACTGAAACACCTGTCATTTTAGTGTGGGAGGTTTCATGGCTAAATTGGACCAGCCTGGTAGCCAGTCTTCATTGATTGTACATTGCACCAGTAAGAGCAGAGTGTGAAGGTTCAATTAGCAGGGTAAGAGCACAGTTTTGCTCAAAATATTGAAATGCACACAACATTATGGGTGACATCCCAGAGTTCAAAAGAGGACAAATTGTTGGTGCACGTCTTGCTGGCGCATCTGTGACCAAGACAGCAAGTCTTTGTGATGTATCAAGAGCCACGGTATCCAGGGTAACGTCAGCGTACCACCAAGAAGGACGAACCACATCCAACAGGATTAACTATGGACGCAAGAGGAAGCTGTCTGAAAGGGATGTTCGGATGCTAACCCAGATTGTATCCAAAAAACATAAAACCACGGCTGCCCAAATCACGGCAGAATTAAATGTGCACCTCAACTCTCCTGTTTCTACTAGAACTGTCCGTCAGGAGCTCCGCAGGGTCAATATACACGGCCGGGCTGCTATAGCCAAACCTTTGGTCACTCATGCCAATGCCAAACGTCGGTTTCAATGGTGCAAGGAGCGCAAATCTTGGGCTGTGGACAATATGAAACATGTATTGTTCTCTGATGAGTCCACCTTTACTGTTTTCCCCACATCCAGGAGAGTTACGGTGTGGAGAAGCCCCAAAGAAGCGTACCACCCAGACTGTTGCATGCCCAGAGTGAAACATGGGGGTGGATCAGTGATGGTTTGGGCTGTCATATCATGACATTCCCTTGGCCCAATACTTGTGCTAGGGGGCGACAAGCAGGGGGAATTGTGAAGTCAAACTAATTTATGGAACACTTTTTGCAAAAACTGAAAAAGCTTTTTGCTCTTAGGTTTTTCTTTAGTTGTGTTACACAATGGGGAGTCTTGAAGAAGAAAATAAAAATGCAGTTTGGATTATCTATTAGCAATTTCATTTATGAGTCAAAACAATGCAGCTATGACTTTCAAATAAAAAAGCATTTCTGTTAATACATTTTAATTTTCAAATCTGTCATTTCAAAATGAATTTTGGTCACTTTTTGCTGAGACATCTTTTGGAAATGAAATGTTAAACGTTATTTTATTTATCATTTTAATTAATTTACAAATTGAGCAGTCTTGGAGAAGAAACTGAAAATGCAATTTAAATGATTTATTTTTAATTTTATTTATGAGTCAAAAAATCCAGCTTCATTTTGAAAATGAAAAAGCATTTTATTAATACATTTTAATTTGAATATTGGGACAGCGTGTCACGGAATGACATTTTTGGACTCCGTTTTTGGCTTTGTGTTTGTTTACCTTTTGATTAGATGTTTCTATTTTGGTTTTTGTATCATGTTTTCTTTTCTCCCTCTTCCGCCTTGTAGTGTTTACTTCTTAAGTTATTTTATGGTTGTTTTCTTATTACTTTGTATGGTTTATTATTATTATTATTATTAATGTAATTATTATAGTTCTTGGTCTTCCCTGGATTCTCTAGTTTTATTTCTCTTTAGTATCTTTATGTTTAATTGTGTTTTATTATTTGTTCATTTGCACTCTTCTTGTTTACTAGTTTATTTTCTGTTTCCTTTCCAGTTAATTCAGTCAGTGTGGTTAGGTTTGTTTACTTTTGTATTCAGGTTTTCTTTATGGGTTCTTTGGTTGTTCTTAGGTTGTTATTGTTGTTCCTATGTTCCCTCTAGTTTCTCTGTTTACTTTAGTCATGATTATTCTAGTTTTCTTATTCCCCATTTGATTATTTATCTTTGTCTATAGGTTTGCTTGGTCTGTGTTTCTGTTTATTGTTTATTAGTTACTTTGCCCATCCTCAGTCTTTGTATTTGTTTCACCTGTTCCTTCTGCTTCCCTGCCTCATTGTCACACCTGTTCCCTGTTCCGTTGATTATCTGCCTTTGTTGTCTCACAGTATATAAGTTGGTTTTGTGTCATTGTTCGTGGCTGGTTCCTTGTGTTTGTCATTCCCTGTTCTCAACCCATGTATTTGTGCTGAGTTTTTCCATGTTCCTGCAGAACCGATCTTGTAAGTTTTTGGATCTGGACTTTGTTTGTATGTGCAGTGCCTTGTTTGGTTTCTTTGATAACCTCTGGAAATAAAGCTGAAAACCTTTTACAACATGTTGCTTGCTGCCCAGCTCTTGTCTGCACTTTGGTCCGCCCGCAAACCACACCTTGACAGAAGGAACCAGCCAACAGGACCAAGCAGACAGAGTTCAAGAGCTGAAAAAGTGGATACGACAGCAGGAGGAGGAATTGAGGAAACTGCATGGTGAAGAGGTGGAGATATGTTGCCTTGTTGCTGAAAAGCGCTATATAAATAAACTTGACTTGACACATTTGCTTCCATAGAATTTGGACTTGACTTTAATGTGGCCGTTGAAATCTAAAACAGACTCTGTCATTTAGAAATGTGACACTGAGTTTAGGGTTTGATAATTCAGTGCCTCTTTTTAGTCAATTTTAGATCCTGACCATTTTTATATAATATAGAACATGTGTTTTTAAGCAAGACATTCTTCATTAGCCTACTTTATCTCTTCTCTCTATCAAACTTGTTTTGCAGAAAATAATTATTTCTAAAATCATAACAGAATACAGGGAAAGAAATGCACCTTTCATTGTTTTAACCACACCTAATAAATATTTCATTTGATAATGGTCCAAATTACGGATTAGTTATGAAACTGTACTCCAGTCCGTCTCTTTAAAAAAGAAAATGTAAAGGCAGACTTAGGAAATGTCTTTTGAGTGACACTAAATTGTTAGGCTTGTCCTGTTTGTGTGTCTATTTAATGATATCCAAGCTACACACATTTATATGAGCTTATCTTCATTTAGCTTTTTTTAAATGGTTTTCTTTATATGCTGTATGGTAAACTTATATTGTTTAATTATTTAAGGGTGAAATATTGTATTCTGTTTTATTTCCATTAGAGTTAAGTGCAAAATGATTCATACTGTGGACAGATTTAAGTTTAAAGTCATATTTTATTTTTACCAACATATTTCTTCTGACTGGAAGTAATATTAACCTTTTGGAGTGGCCCAGCAAGGGTCCCAACTTGAATCTAATAGGTAATCTGAAGGGAGCTAAAGATTAGGGTGATAGCAAGAAGGCTTTCCAACCTCAAAGACTTGGAGCTTAACATCAAAGATAAATAATCAAAATCCCAATGGAAACATGCAAAAAGCTGGCCAATAAAAGTTTGATAGCTGTAATGTTAATGAAGATTTTTCTATTGATTTTTTAAACTGTATACAGAATTTTTGAAGTACCATATTTGATAAGATGTAATAAAAATAGATACATTTGATACTCCTTTTGCAGAGTTTAAATATCAAAATGTCTGTCTAATTTCCTAACAGAAACAAACTTATTTTGCAATCTAGACCAGCCAGAAGAATGAATCATTTTGGGCTAAACTGCATGTGTTTTTAATCTAGCCATGGTGAGAGCTATTATATATTTTTTTAATCCCACCAGCACATTTTGTTTGTTGCCTTTTGGATTTATTGTGATCCTGTGGTACTGTGGTAACTGTGCAAAAATTAAAAAAAATATTTGCAATGATTTTAAGTACATTTTATTCCTTAAAGAGAATACTCCCTGGAATGGTAAAAATTCATCCTTTCGATTAACTTTGATGGGTTTTCAGATGGAGTGATTCCTGAACACTAAAGTATTTTATAATATCTCTACAAAAGCAAAGCTTAGAAGAACACTAATAGGACAGTTTAAGCTTTTTCGCTTAAATGCCTTCTCAGTTTTATGAATCATACCGTAATTACACAATATATTCTTCAGGGATGAGCCTTAATATCTCCAAATGTTCTCATAAATATTTTACTTTTATTTTTGCCAGCAGGAAATGTTCTGCTAATTTCAGCTGCATCAAACTTTCAAGCTTTATAGACTTTGGTAACAGCTTCAACTGAAGAGGATTGAAATGTTTCCTTAAAAAAACAAAGAGGCAGACAGATTAACTCATTTAAGGCTGCTCCTGCTGTTGCTGAAGGGTCAAATTAGAGAGATTTCCATTTTCTTCAAATATTCCTATTACAGGAACGGTGGCTGCCAGAGGCTCTCAGGCCTTCACTAAATTACATCTTCAAAAGGAAAAATCTAAATTGTAACACAATATCTAACTACTAGGGCTGCTCGTATCAAAAACCGGCCCCCATGAAAGCAAAAGTGGAGCCATATAATCCACTAAGCTGTGTGGACAGTTCCCACTTCTCCTAACGCTGCTGTTTTAAAGCAGTCGAGAGCATTAGAGGGAAGCCCGGTCATGGTTCAACACCTGAAGGGTACGAACAGAGAACAAGATATGACAGAGCACAAACTTGTATCCTCTCCCACTGCTTATTTTATGAAGGAACGCTGATAACTCTGAGTGCACCAGTCGGTTTAAAACACCACCTCTGCAGCCGCAGTTCAGAGGAGGTCTTTTGCTTTAATAAAAAATAGACATATTTATTTTTTACCAGGCGCTGTGCCTGCCAGATCGTTTTTCCAGCCAATGTACCATAAAAAGACCCATTTCCCAAATAATCAAACTTCAGCCAGTGACCGTCCCCATATCAACACCTTTGATCTTTTTCCAACATGGCAGCCATTTTCATCATAGCAGCAATGTAATTTCCCAGTGGGTAGTGGGGCCGCTGTGGTGCAGACTCCCAGAATAATGTACTGTGGAGCCACCATTTAGACGTTGGAAGGTCTTCTTTATGTTGGAAGCATTTGCATTCAAATCATTGAGTCTGAAATTGGTTCTACCTGTCTGGGATCAGGACTATCTCCTGTGGCTGCCAGTTAGCTGCAGTTTTCATAACCTTCGAGAGTGGAGATGCTAATGTCCTTTGATGGGCAGACTACATTTTTCTTTTTCTCTCTCACCTAGGTTAACTCTTGGATGAGTACTTGGGCAGCTTTCCATCAGAATTTATGTACTGTTTATACTGATCCACCAAACCAGTCAGTGTGTTATATTCATGCACTGGATGAAGACCAGAGAGGATTAAGACATTGAAACACTAAAACAGAAGACTGAATCGTGAAAGATTAATAATTAAAGCTTATAGAATTTATTTTGTTTCCATATAATAACAGTAGCATCCCTTTCTGGTGTTGCATTCAGTGCTCTGAGAAAGTTGCGGATATTTTGCTTCTCAGGACCTGGACTACTTGCTATAATTGATAAATACTGCTCTCTCTCAGAAAATCCTGAAGGAGAACATCCAGCCATCAGTTCATGACCTTATGAACAATCACACTTGGATTATGCAGACCACAATCCAAAGCACACCAGCAGGTTGACATCTAAATCACTCAAAAAGAAAACTGAAGTTTGGGAGTGGCCTAGTCAAAGTCTGGCCTTACTTCCCATTAAAATGCTTTGGAATGACATTAAACAGGCGGCTGATGCTCAAAGGCACTCCAATAACATAACAAACGTATTGCCATTTATCACACTCATGCCAAGTCTTATTAGGATTAAGAGGGAATTACGTTTTTTCATAAGGTAATCTGAAACATTTAAGAGTGACAAAAAAGCTTAAACAGAATAAATCTGTACACAGGGTAAATACTTTTCATGGCAATGGCAAGTCACATGATGATTTCCTTAGAGTTGGAAATTAGTTTATATTGGTCACCATGTCGGTTGGTTTCTGGTAGGTTTTTATATTAGCAGTGAATTTTTTGTGCCATAGGTAAATACTGTTGTCACGATGGAGTCGTATTTAAACTAAGGTTAAATGGGGTTAACAACATATATTTATGTTTATGTAAACATAACGCACTGACACGCCTCAGCGATATGGCCCTGATGGGTGAAGTGTGAGAAGCAGTGTATGACTGTGTTTACTTGAAAGAAAAAAAGTTCAGTTTGAAAGTGGAAAAATGCAGTCTAAGGTGAAAAAAACTTGCAAAAGATCTGCAGCTGAGCTCCTGCTCACTATAAAATATACATGATGAGCTTGGCTGAAGAGTAGGAGGAAAGAGGGGAATCCCTCCCAGGTATGAAAACTGAATTTTAATCCATGATGGCCCTTGAGAATTAAATGCCTCATTTTACTATTGTCTAGAAGTCAAATTAAGTCTAAAGAAATATATCTGTCATCTAAGTCAACGCCCATGTCTTTTTAAACCTTATTTTTCCCTGAAGAAGATGCTGAAGCCATACCAAGAACTAATTTAGGGCAAACACACTTGTGACCTCCAAGGAACTCAAACCCTAGAGCAGTGACTGACAAGCCCTTACTAATCAATTCACAAGCATGTCAATCCTAGGCAACACTTGATCTGAGTTTCCCGACCCGAGTTCCAAATGCTTCATGGCAATTTACTGACATTGCTAAATTAAATTAAAAATCCCTTTAGAAATTGATTCCCTGACGCACCCAGATTGATTGTTGCTCAGAATGCAACATGTTTGTGTTTTTGTTCTGCTTGGGGTCCATTCACCTTCCCATACCATATAAATGTATTGATCTGCTCGCCCACTCTTAGATCCATACAAACCATTAAACATACTCTCAGAGTTTCACCATCAAATTGTGTCATTTATTGCAGATATAAAGTGCAACAGACTGAAAAACTAAACCAAAGGTTCTTAGATCTAGTTAAGCTGGATGTTAGTGATAGCAAGATATCATTACAGTTAGCATGCTAACATTTCTTTAAACATGCTAACTCTAACTAGCTGCCTTCCCTTTGTCTTAAAGGTTTGAACTTAGATTAGTTTAATTGTGTTGCAGTAGAAAGTTGGACAACCAGTGGAATTTGCTCAACGTTCTTCTCAAATAATTATTAGCACAAAAAGCTCATAACAATGTATTTCTGCAATTTTCTATACGTTCAAGAATAAAGGGAGAAACTTACATAGATTAAGTACAGTACTGTATGTGTTCCTGATTTAATGAGATACAAGCTCTCAGAAATACAAATAAACTGATTTTAGTGCCACTATATTTTATAGGTGTGGAGTTTGGGCTTGGTAAGTAATCTCAGACTTTTCTACTTCAGGAGGTGTAATCGATTTTTCCATCTTGGAATTTGGAAATTCCAACTTCTGAGCACAGATGACCGCACCATTAGCTGCAAAAACCAGTGTTAACACTAGCATTAGCATATGTTGGCTTAAGAGTATGAGAATACTAGATAATGAAGGGTTAGAATGTCATGACGGTCTGCTTAAAACGGGATTGTACTTTCATCTGCAGAGCCCATTCTGTCCCTGGTTGATCTACACTATTGCACAGAGGCATCAGTTTTATTTTCATCCTCTTCCTTCAGCATGGGTATCGTTTTTTGTTCACCTTTTATGTTAATTCAAAACCACTGCCAACATGCTCAGGTCTGGCATGTTTGCTCTGAGACAGAAATATAAATGGAGACACATCACAGGGCTTACAGTGGGCTCTTGCTACTGCATGCCTGTACATTCAGACACATGTAACTTTCATAGAAGGTGTGCTACAAATAACATGAAGGGCAGACTGAACATAGAAAGAGATCAAGACGTCTGGATTAGTGTTCTTTGGACATATGAAGGTGCCAGTAAATTAACCAAGGACTGGCTAAGAATTAAGAAGTGAAAAGTCCAATGCCAAGTCAAACCCCAGATCTTGACCTCACTGAGATGCTGTGGGGTGACTAGAAACAGATTAAATGCAGGACAGCTCTTAAATATCTCACAGATGAAATTGAGGAGAGGGGCTAACTTTCTTCAGAATGATGTCTTTGCCATGGCTACAAGAAGAATCACACAGGAGTTATTTCAGCCAAAGGAAAACACTAGAGTTGGATATTCACATTCGTTTTATCAGTTGGAATACCCTTTCTTAGATTTTGTCATGCTAGTAGCCTTTTTACACTGCATTATAAACAGGAAATGGGGAGACAGAAGATGGGAAGATATGCAGCAAAGGTTCCAAAATTTTGAATCAAACCCCGGATGCCAGCGTTGAGGACTAATAGGCTCCATATATGAGATGCCCACTCTACCGCTATGCTACGTGCTGAATACAGAATACAGGTTTTGTAAATATCCTTTGTTTAATGGGTGAAACAATGTGTTTACCTGTAATTATTATTTTGTATGTCTGGATAAAAAAATGAGTTCAATATGTGAACATTCTATTGAAAAACTGAAAGTTAATGTGGTGTCCCAATTTTTGTTGAGAAATACAGTACAGACCAAAAGTTTGGACAGAAACAAATTGAATTGAGTCTATTCTAACTATCCCTTTTTGAAAAAAATAACTAAATACTCAAACCTAAACATTTTCATCAGCGAGCACTTTTTCACCTTCAGTTGTTTAAATATAGTTAAACTGAACAGTGCTGTAAAACATTCATGTGTCCCCTTCTATTTTTGCTTTTTGGCAGATATGATTGTTTCAAATTAGATAGATAACTTGAGTAAATAAAAAAAAATCTGTTTTTCAATTATTTCATTCAATGATTAATTCATTTTGCATGAATTAACTGCAATTAATCAATTTGTTTGGTACAATTTCTGATTATTTAAAGAAGTACAAGAACAAACAGCAAAGTCACAGACATGTATATTTGGCCTAAATAATCAATTACATGCTTTTCTTTAGGGTTTTGTTTTTACATAGGTAAATTGATATGACAGAATCATCATTGAGATATGACTGTTAAAAAATCAAAGATATTTTTACCCTATCACTACTCTGACTAAGTCCTAATGTGTTATAGTTATCTTTGACAGATGTAGTGTGCCACCTCTGTACATTACCTTACTGCGCTGAGAAACTAATTTCCGTTGCAATATTTAGCCTACCTGGGATGCTAAACATCAATACAAAATAGCTGATTCACTATATAGTGAATAACTGGACAATTCATTCACAGCTTTACACTATCTAGGGCTGTTTGAGATGTCTGCGTCGTACAATGACAGTAAAAGACATTAAATGCCAATGAATAGAATGCATTTGTATGCAAAATTGCAGAGAGCCCAGAGGCAGAGCTGCAAACGGACAAACGTCTATGTAATCAGGTTGCAAATCTGCTTGTACCGTCTCTGCTGAGCACGAGGGGCAAGCGGATGGCTGGAGCTATTGTCTCCGAGCGCTGGTCCACATGATTGACCCAGGCGATGTCCACATTAACACGGATCAACTCCTGTGGGTATCATCTCCTCGGAAAACAGCTGCTCCAGCACATTTAGCCAATAACATAACTTCTGCATGTGGAAAAAAACAAATGCTCTTTGTTCAGCCTTCCTGACTTTTATCCAACTCAATTAATGAGAAAAAAAAGCATGCTAACCTCTATTCTTTGTGCACTGTAAAATATTTTCCCATCGTTTTTTTATTTTTTTATGTCTCAAGTTTCATTATACATCCTCTACAATATCGCTTAACTTACTTCCTGTTGTTTCTTAATAATAGGTTGCTTCACTGCAGCTCAAATTTTCTCTGTAAGCCATCGGCTTCTCCCTCACCCAAGGGAAACCACCTCCAGCTACCGCTTGGTCCAACCTCCAAGATATACCCGCCTGCCAGTTAATGAGCCTGTTTAGAAAGACAGCACCTCCACTAAACATTGATCACAAAGCCTAAATCCCTAGCACTCTAGGGGAAGCCATTTGTCAAAGTGATAATTTATTTTCTAGCGCTAAATATGGTGTGTTGGGACTTGGGTTGTTTTCATCAAGCGAGCTGGGGCCCTGACAGACACCATTACAGGTCCAAATCAGGGTTATAATGTGCAAAATGAAACACACAGTGCTGTAAATCACTCAGGACCAGCCACAAATAGCTAAAAAGATCGCCTTCCAGTTGCTGAGTGGGCAAGGGAATAGTAATTTAGCAAAGAGATGTGTGGCACATTTTCTTTGTGCTTCGGTGTTCGGCTGAGCATTAGTAGGGACACTGCGTGACTTATGGAAGGAGAGGTAGATTAAATGAAGGCTGGTCTCCTGTTTCCATCATGCTGACACGGGGTGCCCAATTACAGAGATGTGCCCCGTGTATCCAGAGAGGCCAAGCACCTGATGGGAGGAAGTGGCAGGACCAGGGGACAATGTTTGTGAGTAGGCGAGGCTACTGCAGTGCACCGCTGCTCCCGCGCACTCTCAAGATGTTCCGCATCTCCCCCCTCTAATTGGCAGATTGCCTCAGAAGCAAGATGATTTAATGGCCTGTGTGTGTGTTTTTTCCTGCCTTAGTCAGCCATTAGCAGGGACATCTGTAACGAGTTGGCCGGGCGCACTGCTGAGAGCAGAAGCTGAGACCAACACTTTCTAGTCGGGGGGGCGGCAGCGTGGTAGTGACAGACTTGGGCGATGATCAAAGAGCTCCGAGGCTTTTTTCTGGGTTACAATAATCGAGATATCTTGTTTGGAATAGTCCAAGGCAGCAGAAAAACCTGTAATCAGTTGTTTGATGTTGTTTACTTCCTAAAACCTGTGTAAATACAAACAGCACTCTGGTTATCACAGGTGAAAGAGAAGACTATTTTTTTCAAGGAGGGCAATGATGAAATTCGCCCAAATTCAGCGCTAGCAGAACATATTAGGTACGTATGATGCCTTAAAAAAATATTCACCTATTAAACGTTTTATACATTTTGTCACATTACAGCCACAAACATAATTGTATTATATGGTGTTATGTGCTAGATAAAAGTGATGCATAATATTTTCTCAACAGTTTTAAAAAAAATAAACCTCAAAATTGTGTGCCATGCATTTTTATTCAGCCCTCCTGAGTCAACAGTTTCAAGAGCCACTTTTTGTTGCAATTATAGCTCCAAGTCTTTTGGGGTATGTCTCTACCAGCTTTGCACACCTAGAGACATTTTGAAAATTCTTCTTTGGAAAATGGCCAAAGCTCGGTCAGATTGGCTAACGAATGTCTATGAGCAGCTTTTTCAAGTCTTGCGACAGATTCTGAATAGACGTTGCTGCTGGAAGATGAACCCCAAACCCAGTCTTATGTATGTAGGTCTTTTGCAGCCCTAGGTTTTCTTCCAGGAGTATTCTGTATTTAGCCACATTCATCTTCCCACCAAATCTGGCCTCCTTTCTTGTCCCTGCTGAAGAAAAGCACCCCCGCAGCATGATGCTGCCAACACCATGCTTTGCCGTTGATAGGGTGTGTTCGGAATGATGCGCAGTGTGTTTTGCGCATAGTCTAAGGACAAAGTGTGAGTTTTGAACAGAATTAAAAATAGGTCCTTATCCCGAGAAATTCTATCTGCTGTTGTCCTAAGAAACATAAACACTAAAAACCAGTAAAGCCACTCATAACATAATTGCAATGAGTAAAAATTTATAACTGGATCATAAACAATCCCACTTTAAAGGCAGTAACTAATGTGAGCTTTATACTGCAGCTTTTTGTACTTCCTGTAGTATTCAGCTTTTCTGCAGTAATTGCGTTAGGTTCAAGTTAAACATGGACAACAGTAGAGATTTAGCTTTAGCTTTGTTAACATTCTGTCCTATCACTAAAACATATTTATGTATATAATTCAATAAAGTTGAGATGAAATGCTATGACCTTACTAAAAAGCTGCCACAAGGATGACAACAAATTCTTACCTTCACAAGACCACAGAAAGTAATCTTACAGCTAAAATATCATAAAATTACATTTTCATGGCTTTAGAGCAAACAGCTTGCTGTTAAAGTGATCCCATTTCTTGCAGCTGTGCTGTAACCATCTGCACTGAATGCTGTGCTCACGGGTAAAACATTATAGCTTCAGCCAGAGTTTGGCCCCAAAGGCTTCTGCTTTGTGGCTGTGTATCACCGCTTTCCTTTTTTTACTCTTTCTCTCCTGGGCTTGTCTCTGTAACGAGGTCTGGATGACGAAGGGAGCCCCCTTTCCTGAACGAGTGAGGCCTCAGACAGAGCTGTGGAGAACGCTTTAAGGCCTTTTTGAAGCCTGACGGCCATCTGTATTCTTACCATGGCCTCAGTGGATTTCTCTACTACCTCCAAACTGGGTCAGGTTTTGCATTATTTTAGAGATTTGTATCTCACTGGGAGGAAAGGAGGGGATTTTGCACATGCAGGCAGGCAGATGAACACCTGCATTTTGCCTCCTTCTGTTTTCCCTCCATACTGTCACCCTCTTTTACACATGCAATATCAAGTTTAATAATATACGCATATATTTGTCACCCTAACATATAAATGTCAATTGAAAGCTGACAAATGAGCTGGTCTCATGTTGAGAAAATCATTTCAGAAGGAGCATTTGCCAAAAGCCTTCACTGACATTGATAAAGACAACTAATATTGATTACAGCACTCAAAAACTGTGGACCTTCACAGCATTTACATGCAACTTTGTCAAGGTTTATTACCATTCATGTCATACAGATGGGATTTACTGCAGTCATAAATCTTTAGTTCCTGCTTAGCATAAATTAGCTTGTGAAAGTCTTGCAGTATCCGCCATTGACTGTTTTGATTAAGTTTTATAGCCATTTCGATCACTATTCGTCTCAAATTTTGAGTAACAGTCTCAAGTTTTCCACCGTTTCTAATTCCAATCATTGACCGTGCGTCCTATCAGGAGATGAACGAGGGACCAGGAGCAGATGCTGAGGGGCGACAATAATGAGACACTGAAGAAAGGTAATTGAAGGGGACAGAAAAGCTGGTGAGACACCTCAGAAAAACAAGAGAGGGTAGAAAATAACCATGTATGAGATAGAGAGAGGAGATATGAGAGACCTGCATCTGAGTTGAATACAAATAGACAGACGAGTAGCACGGATGGAGAAGTGGTGATTGGGGGTGGGTTGTATGACAAGAGATTAAAGAATGTACAAAAGATGGATTCACTGTTGGCTAATGAGAAGACAAAGACACAGAAATCCACATCGATCCCTGACCCACAGCAAGCTGCCTTTTACACAGGTAGACGCAGATAGAAACATCTGAGGAGGCTTACCTAATGTAAGCCACCAGAGTGATGGTGGATTCCAACAATAGGCAGGCATTTAGTCTGCATGCTGTTAGTGTGGCAGGGATTATAGTTTCTGAACGTTTAAGTATTCTAGCTGATGACAGACCCAACTAAAGGAACATGCATGTCATTTTAAGAGTTATCACTGCAGACATTATGACCTAAAGTTCCTACTTTTGCTGTGAAAACCCTAAATCATCAAAGAATGGACTTTCCCATAGTGAAATCAAGTACCAAGATATTAGCACATCCTACAGGATCTTGATCAGACAGAGTTGTGGGGTATCCGGAGGCTAAGTCAAACTTATTGTTGTGCTTTTCAGATCCATTCCCAAACCATTCTTCCTGTTAAAAGAGGCCCCCAGCTTTCAGGGCATACTGTTTCTACCCCTAGTAGTCTAAATGTATAAAGCTCCATATGCAAATATCCACAAAGCCTTGCGTACTCTGACACATTTCTCTCAGAACCAGCATTAATTTCTTAAGCAATCTGAGGTTCAGGAGCTGCTCTGTTGGATCAGAGCACACTGATCAGTCCCAAACTCCTTATACATCGAACCACATAAATGAGCCTTCATCGCCTCTATCACCACAGTTACTTTCTTAGATCACTTTTAATAGACACTTACCAAAGTAGACTGAAAACACTTAACAAGGAGCTGCAGTTTAGGAGATAACCCTATCCAGTCATGCAGCCTTCACAATTTGGCCCTTGTTATACTCACTCAAATCCTTACATTTAGCAACTTTAGAGACAATATGCTCAATTACTGCCAAAATTATCCAACCAACTAACTGTGCTTTGATGAGGAGACATGTCAGTGGTCATAATGTTTTGATAAATGGACTGAATTTGCTTTTCCAGTCATTTTAAACACTCAAAGCGCTCTAAACTAGAGCCACATTCACCCAATTGCACTCACAAAGGCATGCACATTCATGTACCGATACACAGATCGGTAGGCAACATGTGGCTCACTAGGAAGGACATCACAAGATGAAAAATAATGATTTAAATCTGAAACATGTTCAATAATTAAATAATATCAAGTCATACAATAATAATAATAATAATATAAATAATAATAATTTAATAGTTTTCATAAATTTAAGCACGCCGTAAAAGTAGCAAACGTTGTGCTGTAATTAATAACATCAAGACTTTCCCTCAAAAAATCTTTTACAGGAATTCCACAGGGAACCATTTTAGGCACCATTATTTTTAGTTTATATATCACAAGAGATATATTTAACATTCACTCCATCCTTACTGCATCACTAAGAAAGAGTTGTACTGAATGTGAGAAAAATTAACCAATTTTGATAAATGTTTTATTTTGTAATTTATTTACTTATGTTGCAAACAGTGCCTTGTTATTGGTAACATTAGGTTGTTTCCTTTAAAAAAAAACTAAACCAGGAATTCCACAAGGAACCATTTCAGGGGCCATCCTTTTCAGTGTAACTGTTAATGACATTCCAAAAGTATGACCTTATATTATCCCTCAGACAGCTTTGTCTGTCAAAGAAGGCATACTCTGAAACAAATGTATTGTTGTTTGCAGATCTATTAGGACTTGGTTGATTCTGCAACAAATGTGCCCTTGTGTCCTTCTCCTTGACATTCATGTGGAGGGTGTCAATGACTGGACAACTGTCAATTCAGCAGTCTTCCCAATCATTGTGTAGGCTGCTGCAAAACATTACTGTATTTTGTTAATTTTTTGAAATACATTTTTTCTGCAAAACCTAATTTTGGGTTTTCATTAGCTTAGTCACTGTAATGGAAAGAAATGAATGCTTTAAATAGATTGCTGTGTAATTAATCCATTATAATAATTTGGTTTAAAAGGTGAAACACTTAAGTTGGGTGAACCTGTATGTAAGGAAACTATAAATTTACTAGAGCTGTCCCAAGTAGTAATCGAGTAATCCTATTCTTGTGGTTTAATTTAAGTCTTTTCATTAAAAGATTGAAACAGGAATTCCACAAGGAACCATTTTTAGACCCTTCATTTTTAGCTTATCAATTAACGTTTTTCAGGATGTCTCCTGATATAAGCTTTCAGACAGCTTTCTCTTTTAAGAGACACAGCACCTGCTCAATTGATATCTAAATATCCTAACATAGGAAATCTATTAAGACTTGGTGGATTAGGCAGGAAATGTGCACTTGCGTCTATGTTTTTTTTCGTATTGTCAGTGATCTAGCTGTTACATTTTCTATAAATAATCGGTCTTATCTAATCTCTTTTCTAATAGATTTTGTAAGTGTAAGAGATTTTTTTTTCTTTTTTTAGCTTTATTTTATTATTATTAAACGAATTCTCTTTGGTTGTCAACCACAATCCACACAGGTGCGCACCAACAAAGAGCAGCGCGGACAGGACTGCGTTCAGAGCCGCAGAGAAAGAGCTACTTACTGCAGGTTCGAGCTGTTCCAATACACCGCATGACGGCTGCTGGCTCTCGAAAGGTGCAAGTTTGTAAGCGCCAGGGTGATGAGGCTGAGAGAAAACGTTACGAGAGCCATAATTCCTCCGGGTGCTGGTTCAACCCTGCCTGGTTCCCCCTTATGCCTTGTTTGTTTTTGGCTCCTTCTGTCCCAAACGACGCGTCGCTCACAACATCCCAGCGGTCAGGAGCGCGTCTTCAACTTCAGCGACTTCTGTGAGACAACGTCTTTCTCAATTCAAACCCCATCGCGACGAGAGAACCCGTTTAGGCATCTCTACTTGAGCCAATTCTGCGTACTTTCAAGTCTCTCCTTTTGTTTCCAATCTCAGCTTTCATTTAAAACAGGTGATGAAAAAGCATAACAGGCTGCCACATTCACAAATATCGGTGTTTATTGTTGGTTAATCAGCTGTTAAAGTCGCATCCAAGCCGTTGGATCTTTGCTGGTAGGTATTTTTGGGGTACCTGCCACTTCTCTCACTAGAAGCCGCAGCAGCAGCAGCCACACGCTGCGCACACAACGACACAAAACCGCCCTCTGATGGGAGAGAAGCGCGCACATGTCCGTCTACTCAGCCGCCACGCCCCCTTATCTCATGCACGGTGCGTGCATGGACTATATGAAAAAGAAATACCTATTTAAAAACAAGGAAAACATATGTATAATGCACAAGCTCCATTTCTCCACCTAAATGATTTGTAACAGGTCTCCAAAGTTCGTCACAGTAAGAATAAAAGTAAGATCACAATCAGGGCTTGAATTTGAAAATGAATGAGATTTGTTTTGTCACTCATTTCACAAACAATAGTGATAAAAGCTTGTACTGCACCGCTCATTAATTAGTAATGAGATCAGAATCATTCTGTCATTGCTGTACCCAGTGTGCTCCTGCTCATTGTGTCAGATGACGCCACAGTCATTTAGCATTTTCACATTTAAATTTATGGAAACAACCCAATTTGGTTTAATTTAAAATATCCATATTATTTAAAACGTATATATTTAAGTTAGGCACCTAAACTTGCTACTCTGGTCTGTGTGACAGAGTTATAATGGCGCCATGGCTTATATGAATTTTCTGTAGTTATTTTTCTTTCCCATAGAAAGTACACCTGAGTCAGTGCGTTTTAATTTATCTGTTGCTTTCCGGAACAAAGCCATTGACGGAGCTGTTGCTGCCATTAACTTTTTCTACTCTCTAGGGCTGAAACAATTAATTGGATTAATCGTGATTAATCAATTACTGAAATAATAATCAACTAATTTAGTAATCCAATATAGATAACTGCATTAGACAGACTGTAAAACACATCACTTGCTGAAAGAACAACCCACTCAGAGCAGTATTTAGGCCAAAATTGTACAAAAATGGATACATTTTGCATTTAAGATAAAATACCTTCTTAGTCTGAAAATATGCTCCATCCAGAACTCCTCACGTAACATAGCTTTAGCTTCACCTGGTTAAAATTTTGTAAAAAATCTCCTGTTAGGAACCTTTTTGCTATCCGATTATTAATCGATTAATTGAAGAACTATTCACCAAATTAATTGATTAGCAAAATAATCGTTAGTTGCAGCCTTCTTTTTATTTTTCTTTCCTACAGAAAGCAATCCAAGTCCAGTGCTTCTCAGTTTAGCTGTGTTTCTTTCCTTAATGAATTTTATCTAGTTATCTATTTTATCTATTCCTGAATGAAGCCATTAATGTGGCTGTTGCTGCCATTACCTTTGTATATTCTCTTTTTTATTTTTTTTGTCCCAGAAAATACCTCATGCCCAGTGCTTCTCTATTTATCTGTGTTTCAGTCCTAGATAAAGCCAATAACTGTTCTGCTGCTGGCATTTACTCTCTATATTGTCTTTATTTTTCTTCCTCATAGAAAGTATCCCTGGCACAATGCTTCTATGTTTTGTTGTGTTTTATCCCAGATAAAGCTATCAAGCTATTATTCATATGCAGAGATCCACTCTATTAAATCTAATACTTTTTATTCTAAAAATAATCCATTAAACAACTTTACATTACAAACCTTTGACTATGGACAATTTAATAACACTGAAATGTTAGGGTTTTCATGCTATACATACTTCTTATATGGGGTGTCCATGTTGATGTCCTCTTTGCCAGGGCACTAAGAATGTGGCATTCAAACAGCACAATAGGAGCTCTAAATTATCCAAACGTTAACACACGGTGGCATCTTTTACTGGTTTTAAGACTTTTAGACCAGAGCAAATGTTGTGCCTTTGGCACTGTCACACCCATAACATTTTAAAATTCTGTGAATGTACGTATGTGCTGATACAGGTATTTTCTCCTATTATCATGTCAATGCGGCCATACATAAAATACAAAGAAAAATGCTAATAACTTAATAACTTCCAGTAAACCAGATTTAGACAAACATACTAATAACATCTTGTCTCTTTTTGCTATAACAGAAAAATTCCTTTCATGACTCAGTCAACAGGAAAACAATCTTTAAAATGCAGAACAGCCCTCATCTGCTGCTGTTTACTTTGGGATTAAGCTGAAAGAAGAGAATTTAAGACTAAAATCCTCTCTGGCTCATTATCTAAGGTTTAATAATTATGCTGTAGTTACACATTGGAATGCTGTTCAAATGCTTGTCAACTGTCAGAAGAAAAAAGAACATTATTGATACAGAAGCTGGTGACAAATTAATGGGCAAAAACATCATGATGCTGGTTAAAAGGGATGCTTTAAATGGAAACCTAATAATGTCACAATGCTAATGACTTTCACATTGCTGAGGTATTTTTCCTACTTCCAAAGAAGTGCTAAAGTCAGTCTGCCTTCTCAGAAAGACTTTTTTAAGGTTTATTAATCGTTGTCCCCACACTGCAGAAACCGTGGCTGTAGAACCCTGTTTTAAAGAGCAAATATCTTATTTTAGAGCACAAAATATAGAAACATCAAAATCTTCAAAGTATGAAAATTAAATGACAATTTAGAATTGTATTTCAAAGCAAATGTGTCAATTTAAACACACATTTCTACACAAAAAGCCTTTTGTAACTGTGGTTGAAGGCGATACCATACAGTCATGTCAGAAAATAATGACACCCTGTTAAATATTCAGGTTTTTTTTAAACAATGTTCTCATATTCATGTCTAAATTCATTTAGTTATTTATCTCTGGAAAACAACTTGTTTTAATTGCAGGTAAACAACAAAAAATTATCTTTTTTTTCTTATTACACAAAAAACAAAATAAAAACTCCACAGTATCTTGATAAGATCAACATCTGGGCTTTAACTTGGCCCATGACTTCCCCTTTCTTAATTCTCAGTCAGTCCTTTGTGAATTTACTGCCATGTTTCAGGTCACTGTCATGTTGCGGGGTACATTTCTGATTCGGCTTTAATTTTTTTATGGATGGTCTCACATTTTCCTTAAGTTCCCTTATACACTGCTCAAAAAAATAAAAGGAACGCTCAAATAACACATCCTAGATCTGAATGAATGAAATATTCTCATTGAATACTTCGTTCTGTACGAAGTTGAATGTGCTGACAACAAAATCACACAAAAATCATCAATGGAAATCAAATTTATTAACCAATGGAGGCCTGGATTTGGAGTCACACACAAAATTAAAGTAGAAAAACACACTACAGGCTGATCCAACTTTGATGTAATGTCCTTAAAACAAGTCAAAATGAGGCTCAGTATTGTGTGTGGCCTCCAAGTGCCTGTATGACCTCCCTACAACGCCTGGACATGCTCCTGATGAGACGGTGGATGGTCTCCTGAGGGATCTCCTCCCAGACCTGGACTTAAGCATCCACCAACTCCTGGGCAGTCTGTGGAGCAACGTGACGTTGGTGGATGGAGCGAGACATGATGTCCCAGATGTGCTCAATCAGATTCAGGTCTGGGGAACGGGCGGGCCAGTCCATAGCTTCAATGTCTTCATCTTGCAGGAACTGCTGACACACTCCAGCCACATGAGGTCTAGCATTGTCCTGCATTAGGAGGAACCCAGGGCCAACCGCACCAGCATATGGTTTCACAAGGGGTCTGAGGATCTCATCTCGGTACCTAATGGCAGTCAGGCTTCCACTGGTGAGCACATGGACGGCCATGCAGCCCTACAAAGAAATGCCACCCCACACCATTACTGACCCACAGCCAAACTGGTTATGCTGAAGGATGTTGCAGGCAGCAGATCGCTCTCCACGGTGTCTCTAGACTCTGTCACGTCTGTCACATGTGCTCAGTGTGAACCTGCTTTCATCTGTGAAGAGCACAGGGCGCCAGTGGCGAATTTGCCATTCCTGGATGCTACCACGAGTGTGAAAGCACCACCACCATTCAAAAGTGACCAAAACATAAGCCAGAAAGCATAGGTACTGAGAAGTGGTCTTTGGTCCCCACCTGCAGAACCACTCCTTTATTGAGTGTGTCTTGCTAATCGCCAAAGATTTCCCCCTGTTGTCTACTCCATTTGCACAACAGCTGTGAAATTGATTGTCAATCAGTGTTGCTTCCTAAGTGGACAGTTTGATTTCACAGAAGTTTGATTTACTTGGAGTTATATTGTATTATTTAAGTGTTCCCTTTATTTTGTTAAGCAGTGTATATGCTGTAGGATTTATGGTGGATTCTGTGATGATGAGCTGGCCAGGTCCTTTTGCAACAAATTGTCACAAATTATTGGGATACTTTGACAGCATGAAGTTGTTTTAACACTGAAACCACAGACATCAGCTGGAAGCAAGTTTTTCAATAAAACATCTAGCTGAGATGTAAAGAAATATTTTTTTTTGTCCAGTAGCTGAAAAGATGAGTTGGGTTCATATTTGCTATGAACCCAAGGCAGAAATGCATTAAATCTTTTTAATTATTTGTTTTTTATTGCAAATCATGTTATTATCACAGCATTTGCCAAGAGTATTGCATATCACGTTTTTCTGATATTGTTCAGCCCCAGCATCAGACAGCTATTTTAACTCTGCAAAAGATTTTAACTCTTATTTCAACAGTCAAGAGCAAACCAAACTAAACGTCTAAGGTTTAAACAGGGCAAGCATCATTGTCTTATGTTGTGCTCTAGATGTGATGTACCTATGTATAATTCTAGCCATTTTAAATGGGAATGAATGTGGGGGTGTCCTGATTTATTCCTCATCAGAAAAAAACACTTTTAAATCATACTTTTGAAAGAAAAGGTATTTCTTCAAATGTATTTGTTTTACTTGTATTTTTCAGTATTGTTAAAAATGATAGTAAATATCCATATGTCCTGATAAGTTGGGTTGCCCTAATTTTTCACGACTGTAGGTGGATGATTATGTGTCCAGCAGAGAGAGACTGGAAGTAGAAAATTACTGTTTTTATTCCTTTTTTTTCTTTTTACAAAAATACCTATCCAATGGGAATATGTCAGATAGATGAATGAACACCTAACAACAAAGAAAATGACTGAGGGAGCACTCTTACTTTCCCCGAAAATCCTCTGTTCAGGAAACCTATGTGAGATTTGTTAAAGTTTTTACTGTAGGTAATGAAGATACTGTAGATTTTTCCTCACTCACCAAAAGTCTCTCTTTGAAACTTTTTTCATCAAAGAATTATATGGCTCTTTGAAGAGAACTGAATCTTAAGGAATCGTTCATTTCAAAGAGTCATTCAAAAGAGCCGTTAAAATTATCCATTTTTGAAAATGTACATATTTCGAAGAATAAGCCTTTTTACCCCTAATATAGAGTTAAATATATTAATTGTGGGACACCTGACATATGTGGGTGAAATTTACAAAAAAGTTTAATTATGTGTATTAAGTAAGATTAATATTTTTATGTAAAGGTTGCAAAAATATAACCACACTATGCTTATGCAAAAAATCACCCTTTCTGCTTCCATGTTTTGTTGCCTGAGTAATAAATATATAATTTACAATAAAGTTAAATTGAAAAAACTAGCGAGGGAAGTGCAGGCATAGCATTATAAGCAAGGAAAGTAGTAAGAAAACAAAGAACAGCTCTCACTGACTGAGATTCAAGTCTTTTCTTTCAAGGTAAAGAGCCGTTCAAAAGAATGAGATCGTTCGTAAACAACACATAACTGCTGTAGATGGCCTAACTGTTGTTACAGACCGTGCTGTTACAAAACGTTAAAAAACGTGATAACGTTTTGACAGTGACAGTGCTGTTGCACAGTTAACTACTCTCGTGTAAAACAGGGAGTGATCATGTCAAAAGTGAGACTTTCAGCTGCTTCCATTCACTGTGCTGTTTTCCATATTCCCTCTCCAACTTGTATATGACCTATTCTGTTGACACAGTTTTTAGGGAGAGAACAAAATGATTGTGAAGAGTACCAAGAGGAACAATCATGATGAGAATTCAATTCAGTTAAATTCAAAAACACTTTATTAATCCCAAAGAGAAATTAAATGTTGTTGTAGCTTATATTATGCAGGTCTCTTCAAAGACCATTGTAGATGCTGATGGCTGTGGGCAGGAAGGATCTCCCGTAGCATCTGTCTTACAGCTTTTTATATCTCTGGGAGGGAAGCTAGTCGCATATATATATATATATAAATTAGATATAAATATTTATAGACCCATTCAGTAAATTAGACTATTTTTGAAAAGTTTATTTATTTCAGTAACTTAGCTCATTAAGTGAAACACATTATATAGATTAACTGCACACTAACTAATGTTTTCAAGCCTTTATTTCTGTTAATTATGATTTTCTGTTTACACCCTAATGAAAACATGACATTTAACATAGAATATTACATCAGACCAAAACAAAACAAATTTGTTTAATACAGAAATGTGGGCTTTTTGAAAGATATGTTTTATACCTGCTCAAAGATTGTTTTTTTCAAACAATACTCTTAATCTGACCAACAATCCTCATTGGAACACATATTCTAATTTATTGGATATGACTGTAGATATATATACATACATACACTCTTTAGGGTTTTTTAGGCAGAGAAGAAAAAAATGAAAACCTTTGTTATGTGCCGTAGGTGTATCAAAATATACATCTGTTTAAAGGTTTGCAGTTGCAGTTGTCATGAAGCTTCCCAGAGGGAACGTTGACCTCAGGGAGTCCCCAAAACTGTTTGGTTTGAAAGCAACTATAGATCCATACAAACACTGCAAAGCCCTGGTGGAGGCAACTGAAATGAATAAAATTATTTGCTGAAAACATTTGGAGCTCCAGTATGTATTTGTGCTACATTTCTTCTGCTTAATGGCTTTTTTAATGTGTTTAGAAACATGGAGAACAGAACTAGGCGCATATAAAGTCAAAATGGAAGCTTGAGATTTGTTAGGATTAATTTCATATTAACATTTGGGGAAATTAATACTGTTTGTAAGAGGGATGTGTAGTGAAACCAAATGTGTTAGAGTAATTATATGTGTGTAGCTGCATGTCTGTGTGTGTGTGTGTGTGTGTTTAATAGTAGAATATGGACTGGGAGGGGGTATGAATATTTGGAGCCTTTAATTAACCTGTTTGCCGGTGGTAGCTTAGCCACTCTATCTATCTATCCTAATGGCCACCCGCTATATTAACAGCTCAGCTAATTTAAAAAATGAAGCATTAGCCTCAGTTTGATTAACTCTGCTAATTTTGTATCTTACAGTTAGTTGCCTTTTTTTAAAGGGGATGTCACTATAATTCACACCCATAAACCTGGATAAAATTGGGTAGACTTCAGTGGAGTCAAAACATTAAGCATGTTTCTTTTTGAAAAGCCGCTTTTTCACATGTTGTTATGTTGCAAGCAAACTTATGTTATAGGGGTTTATGTGATTGTGGATCACAAATTAGTTTACAACTTTGAAGTAAAACAAAAAGGATTTAAAAATTTACTTTTGCAGATCGTCTGAAAAGGTAGCCCATTGTACTCTGATGTCCCTAAATAAAATCCATTGCAACTAATTGCCTTTCGAAGTAACCTAAAGGCAATTAAGTAACCTAATTACAACCTAATTAGTAAACAGTGTCCACCTGTGTGTAATTTAATCTCACTAAAAGTCCAACTGTTCTGTGAAGGCCTCCGAGTTTTCTCCGTGAACATTAGTGAAAAAACAACATGATGAAGACCAAGGAACACAACAGACAGATCAGAAAAAAAATTGTGGAGAAATTTTAAGATGGAGGTGTTTAAAGGAAAGTTAGGTTATAAAACAATATTCCAAGCTTTGAACATGTCACAGAGCTCTTTTCAATCCCTCATCTCATATTGAAGAGGATGGCACAACTGCAAACCTAGCAAGACATGGTCATTAACCTAAACTGACAGGCTGGGAAAAAAAAGCATTACTGAGAGAAGCAGCCAAGAGGCCTATGGTAACTCTGGAGGAGCTGCAGTGATCCATGGCTCATGTATTATGATCAGCATGCACTCCACAGAATGTCCACAGTATAAAGGGCAGACTCCACAGGTATGTCCTTCATGGAATATTGACGAGAAAAAAGTCATTATTGATAGAAAGAAAGCCACAAGAATTCTCATTTAGAGTTTGTCACAAGCCCTAAGTGGTGAGCATGGAGCAATTAGAAAACTTGGAAGAAGATGCTCTGGACAAATGAGAGCTTAACTGAACGTTTCGGCCCACATGCAAAAGGCTTTGTGAGGTTGAAAACTAATGCTGCATGCCACCTCAAACACACCACCCACACTGTGAAACACTGGTGGTATCATCATGGTCCGGGTATGCTAATCTTCAGAAGGGACATGAAAGCTGGTCAGAGTTAATAGAACACCTGTTAGAGGCTGCAAAAGACTGGGGAGTTCCAGCAAGACAATGACCCTAAATAAAGCCAGAGCTACAGTGGAAATAATATCAATGTGTTAGAATGGCCAAGTCAAAGTACAGACATAAAACTAATATAAAATCTGCAATTAGAATAAAATGTTTATGTGTATAGATGGTCTCCATCCAATCTGGCTGAGTTTGTTCTTTTTTGCAAAGAATATGCAACAATTTGGCTCTCCAGATATGCAAAGCTGGTAAAGACATACCCTGGAAAACTCACAGCTGTAATTACAAAAAAAGGTGGTTCTACAAAGTATTGATTCTGGGGAGCTGAATACAAATGTAAACCACACCTTTCAGATTTTAATTTGTAAAATATTGTGAAAACCATGCATCCTTTTCTTTCCTCTTCACAATTACGCACCGCTTTGAGTTGGTGTCTCACATAAAATCCCAACATAGTGCTTTGAAGCTTGTGGTTGTAACATGGTTACGTGGTTTCCAATTTTTGCAGCTCTGGTTCATTTCCGTGTGACTCTGCTCTCACTCAGTGTGCATCTCTCTGTTGTTTTTGTCGATGAAGATGCCTCTCTCGAGTGCCCTCCGGGCATGACGCTGTGGCGACTGGAGTAAAAGGGGCAGATGAAATAAGCAAGTGCCACTGCCCCCTCCCTGTCATCTCACTGTCCCAACAGCTATCTGTGCAGCTCCACTACATCACTTCCCTCCATTTCTCATCATTTTGTCGCCTCTCACTCAGGAGGAAAGCATTGCATATATGGAGCATCAATCCCGCACTTCTTCATAAACCGATTATCTCAGTTTTCCTGTTGCGTATTCCGACCACACAGTTGCCAATAAAATTGGGATGAAAATATAAGGAATGACATTTAATATGTTTCCTGAACCCTTCTCAATGCATATTTATGATATGCTTTCTGACTGTCATAAGTTATTGAACACATTTGTTCTTTGCACCACGTGACACCATGCCTGTGCATGCTTATTGCCTCCTGCAGCCTCCACAGAGCCACGCTTTGTATTTTGCTACAGGCGTTGGTTAGAGCTGTACCAACCTGACTCGTTACCTTGACCGTGGATCTGTTTGTGATTAATTCATGAACACCAGCTATGGGCATATTGATTATTCAAATAATTTGTTCTCATCAATCAGCCTTGACACCTTCGTATATCCTTGTTGGCTAAATATCGATCTCCTTCTTCATCCTACTTCATTACCGTTGTAAGCAATATTCCTGTGAGAGAAAAAAAGTGCCAGTTTCTTCCTCTGTGGGATTTCTTTATTCTTCCTCTAGGCTTCTGTCAGCATCCTCACTGAATTTTCCAACCCCCGTCTGGTCGCCCCTTCCCTGCGTCTCATTCTGGAACTATCTCAGGTTTTATTGTCAATGGGTTTAAATGAGGGTGGTGTGATTCAGTTTAACATCCGGTGGTGATGTCAGAAAACAGCTGATTAATCAGTTAATCTAGCGGAATGTCAAACTTTGAATATAAAATAACATGTAAGGCAGATCATGCTCAAATTTACCAACTCATACAATTTAAAAAATACTTATAAACATACAGTTCCTATAAACAGCACCAATACCCCGATTTCATCCTGTTATAACAAAACGTTTTAGGACTTTTTGCCATAGAGCAATACAATGTAACATGTCATTGTGAAATGGAAGAAAAAAACTGAAAAATTTAAGTTTCTTCACACATAAACATGAAAACAAGTTGCCAGCTCCTTTTACTCTGATACCCAAGTATAAAACTCAACAAATTACCTTCAGAAGTTATTTATTTACCTTATTTACCTGTTTTGTACAGTTTAAAGCAGTTAGGCTATAAAACAAAATCCCAAGTTTCAGTCCATCATCTGAAAATGGAAAGAGTATAGCACCACTGCAAACCTACCAAGAAATTGTCATTCATCTAAATTAAAGGCTGGATACGAAGAGTATTAATCAGAGAAGCATGGTAACTCTGGAAGAGTGAAGAAATCTGACAGCAGCAGAACAGTTTTGTCCTAAACTGGCCCTTGAGAAAGAGAAGCAAGAATAAAGGCTCAAAAATGTTTGCCCTACATGTAGAATAATATGTGTGGAGCAAAACTAACGCTGCACATAACCTTGAACATACTGTCCACAGAGTGAAACATGGTGGTGGCTGAATCATACTGTGGGGGTGCTTTTTCTCAGCAGGGACAGGGAAGCTGGTCAGACATGAAGGGAAGGTGGTTTGACCTAAATATGGTTTGATTTAAAAAAGAAAGACTTGAGCCTGGGTTGGAGGATCACCTTCCAGCACCGCAACTTTAAATATACATCCAGAGCTACAATGGAACGGTTTAGATCACACTATTTTCATGTGTTATAATGGTCTAGTTAAAGTCCAAACCTATAGAGAAACTCATTGTGCAATCTGATTGCAGATGGCCCTGAACTTTAGGTGTATTAATGGGGGCTGAATACTACTGTGATTTTGTGTTAGTCTGCCACATAAAATCTCATTAACATTTACTGCATGAATTTATTTACGGTTGTGTAAAAAATGAATTATTCATGTTTTTGCTGTCACGCAGATTCTACACTAAGGAGAGGTTGTTAATTTGAAAAAAACTAAAGCAAATTATATTTAAATGTAGGTAAATTAGATGCAAATAAGGCAGAGTTGGGCATATCTAGAGCACTTTCAAAATGATCCCTGGTATATTCAGAATATGCATCAACCATGGCTGTTTAGTGGTTTGAGTCAAATTCAAGAGGATAATGTACAAGGAGTTCAAGCACATTAAAGTTTGTGGTTTTAGAGAGAAAAATGTGACAAAGTTTAAGGTGTGTGAATACACTTGCATGAAACTGTATCTCGGGGCTGCTTTGTATCTTCAGAGACATAGACACACTCCTTCCTTCTATAGTTACTTGAAGATTACATTTTCCAGCCATCTAAACTTCAATATGTCCATGCAAATGTAAAAAAGTAAAGGAAGTGGCAAAAGAATGAAGAAAATTACATTACATTGATAGAAAAATGTTGGAAAAATGTATACAAATTATCATTGTTTAGTTTAAACAAGGTTTATGTTTGACTTTCTACTATAGTGAAGATGATTCTTGTGACTGGTTTTAATGTGGACAAAGGGAGTGGGAAGTTAAGGAATGTGGTCTGGAGTGGATCACTCTCTGGACATGACATGCTCATACCATATATGAGAATGACTACTTTTTATGTTGAAATCTTTGTAAGAATTGGCTCAACCAATTCCTGCTTTTTGCTTGTGAGAATGTGAGTTATAAATAAAAGGCTGGTGCAAGGATTTATTCTTTGTGAGAAGGAAGTCGCTGTTTGGCAGAGGACTAGCTCACCCTTGCAAGTCAAACTTATTTGGTTCATTTGTGTCTTCTTTTGCACTGATCTGTATTTATCAGCTTTCTAACTAAAATTTCTGGTTTTTGGTCCTTTGAGCCGGATCGCTAGAAATCTGCCGCCTGGGGCCCAGCGGTGCGTGTGGGGTTCCAGTCTGCGCAGCCTCCAGAACGTCTGGAGAACAAAAATCCTGCACAGTGAATTCTGTGTTGGTAACCGCCGAATCAACCGAGGGGCACCGGGAGGGTGGATCAACACATTTCGACAGACAGTGTGAACGAACACAGAAGGCAGAACCAACTAAGTATTTAAAAATTAAAAGAAATAGGAGTTTAGAGGTACTCGTAATTTCCCCTAAGGAGATTCAAAAGCAAACCAACTCCAAAAGCGCGTAAAAAACAGAAAGCCTAGTCTAGGTGATTTAGGCCTATAAGTGATTGTGTGTTGGTGCGTGTGTGTGTGTGTGTGGGTGTGTGTCTGCAGAATCATACGGCACTCTCAGTGAGACAACCCGAATCGTTGCTGGTGTTAACATAAAGTTGTTGACAGCTGAGAGGTGTCGTAGGGAATTCTGATTTGGATATTAGGTGCTGTCAAATCTCAGTCTAAAACTCCTGCATTCTCCGAGATTACCACTCAAAGCGGAAAACCAGATCAAACCTAGGTGTTTGATCCAGAAGCCTGTTTTCCGGGAGATGTTGGGGGCCCATTGAGGAATTCTGTTTGATTTGATGGTACAAGATATGTATAATAAATGCACTTCTGTTATATATATATTAAAAAAAAGAGCAGAGTCCGAATAATAATAATAAACTAAAGTAAATAGGATAAAAGTATATATAATAAAGCACTGAGAATAAAATAAATAGTGCTAATATAAATTAATAGAAGTGGAACTCAGTTCTTAATAATAGTTTTTAATAGATATAAAAATAAAAACTCTTAAAATGGGGAACTACGTCCAGAAGCAGCCCCTGTCAGAAGGAGATGTAAAGTTTATACACTCAAAAGATCCAGATACAGTAAAAAATCTCGCTAAATGGCAGAAAGGTTATGATTTTAAAGGACATTTTTCGGTTCCTGCTTGTACCCATTTGGTACAGAGATTACAACAGAAAGACAAACTTAGGAAAAGGAAAAAACCCACCCAAGAATTAATAAGGGCAAAAAATTGGCTTGCTGAAGCTCATAAAAGAAAGGCAGGGAATGATGAAAAGAGCAAGGAGGTTTATATAGCAGTTGCCAGACACTGGTATAGTAAGGAGGAGAGGCAAGCAGCCACAGCCCCAGCCTGCTGCTGCAGCTGCGACAGTGCCTGAACCCTCAGCGCCAGTGGGACAAATAACTGAAGAGGCATCACCATATTCACCATTAGTTTTTCCGACTTCACAAACTATGAGAGAGGGATCCCCAAATTTAATAACCAGCTCCCCAGTAGCAAAAAATAGTAGGCGGAGAAAACAGGCAATTAAACTGTATGGCCTCAATGACACTGCTGATGACAGTCCCTATAAACAGCAGTTAAAAAATGCCCTCTGGGCAAATGCTTTACCTGAGATTCGTAACTGGGTCACAAAACATAATATTGATCTACCCACCGGCTCGGTTACCAGTTGGCAGAACTGGGCAATGCATGCGGAAAAGGTGGTCAGTGGAATGCATAAACAACCCCCTACTGATACCTTCTATGGTGAAGATGACATATTTTATACAGGACCAGTAAGTAGGGGGAGGGGTAGAATGAGAGGAATTTTCTGAGGAAATGGAGGCCTTATGGGGCGTGGACGGAGGCAAGTGAGAGGGAGAGATGATGGAAGAGATGATAGACATTGCAGCAGCATGCATGGATAATCTGAGATCCTCTCTATATGCAACAGTATATATCAGTCTACATGAAATATTAATAACTTCAACTACTGCAATGTTTAATGATCTGATCAAATATGTGAAACAACTGACTAACATAATAATGAAATTTTTCAACAGGTGATGCTCATCTAGGAGGAATGCAGTGTTCCTAGGAAATGCAGTTCATTTATTAACAATAATTTTTCTCCGATAGATGAAAGCTGGAGAAATAACATCACACTGTGTGTAAGTTTTGTTGACTAATCATTGGTTGGATCCATGAGACATTATGTGCACAGAACAAATGACCAAAAACGATCCAAGACCAAATGACCAAGGTTCTGACTTATGACCAAGGTTCTGACTGACTTATGAACCTCACTGACCTGACAATGATAACCTGACACTTCTCCAGACTGAACGGACCCAAAAGACAACACCTTCAAGATGGACCCCACAAACACCACCTTATTGATCCTTGGTGGATAAAAAATAATTGAAGCATTCAAAACAGACCTAGTGGAAACAAAAGGGGTTATGAGAAAACAATGTGCATTTTAAAAATATAAAAGGAAAGTTATATGGGATTTTTTGTAAATGAAACTGCTCTGATAGAGAAGTAACTAAGTAAATTTATTTGTACAGCACTTTGGAGGCAGGGCAATTCAAAGTGCTTTACATTATAAAAATACAAAATCCTAAAAAACCATCAAGTGGATGTTCATGACAGCCATGGGGGAAAAGTTGTCAGTGTGTTAATGTGTGTGAATGGGAATGATTGATTTCATTAAAGTGTCTTTGAGGGACTTTTAAAAGTGCTAAGAAAGGTCTGATGTTCTTATGATCATTGCCAAACTTTTACCTCTATAAGGTTTCCGTTTTTTGTTTTTTTTCCAGAATCATATAAAGATAGTAAAGGTTCTAACTGAATTGAAATACTGATAAACATAAGAAAGCTCATAGACCTGTCTTCACTTTTTCAAAATTCTATTACAAACATAGTAATCAAATTTTATGTGGCCAATGTCTGTCAATTTTGTCTGTTTTTGTGAAATGTTTGTTTTATGTTATGTAAAAATTAGGGTATATGTGCATGATAATAATTAAAGCCTATAAGTGCAAGTATGATCTTCAGCAGTACTGTAATTATTAGGTCAATTTTTATGGTAAACAAAAGGATTTTAACAGATGTTTGGACTTTTTCCAGTCAGGTTCAGAATGATCAAATTAGATTTAAAATTTAACACAAGATTAAATGCTCCTTAACAAAATTACTGGACAGAATTACTATTCCTGAAATTGAAAAACTTGAGTTAATTGAAATAAACTTTAGTTATTTGAAATAAATACAAAGTGTAATTAAAAAGGGAAGAACTATGGCTGACTGAAACTGTACAGGTGTGTTTATAAAACTGGGTAAGACAAACTAAGATTATAAGATATAATATGCTCTTCATTTTTGTGTTCATCAATTTTATTAAGCCTTCTAAACTGATGAGGAGTGAGTTTTTTCAGAACTAATGAAACCTAAAGTAAACCATGCATTATTAAAATAATAGCAACTAATAGAAATAGTGACCTCATTCTTTAATATAATTCAATTCAGTTTATTTATATAGCGCCAATTCACAACACATGTTGTCTCAAGGCACTTCACAACAGTCAGGTACATATATTGCAATTAATCTTAACCATTGAACAGTGCAGTCAATTAGTTATTTATTCAAATTGGATAAAACGTTTTTCTGTCTAAGGAAACCCAGCAGATTGCATCCAGTCAGTGACTTGCAGCATTCCATTAACAGGAAGAAACCTCCAGCAGAACCAGAACCAGGCTCAGTGTGAGCGGCCATCTGTCACGACCGACTGGGGGTTTGAGAGAACAGAGCAGAGACACAAAAAGAACACAGAAGCACTGATTGAGTACTTTCTATGGGAAGGAAAAGTAAATGTTAATGGATGTAGCTCATTTAGTCATTTCACCTAGAAAGAACAGATAAACTCTGAGCCAGTTTTCAAGGTTAGAGTCTGAAAGAGAGCACATAGAGTTAGTTACATTAAAAGCTCAGTCAGTAGCTATGTCTAGGAGAGAGAAAGGGTTAAACAATAAAAGACAGGGCTGTGTGGATCATCAGTAGAGAGTGAGCATTAAGTTGTTGCCAACAGAAGCTTGGACGATTCCCCTCTCCAGAAAGGTGTCACAGGTAGACACAAAGCCAGGCCAGGTGTAGCTTCTAGGAAGAGAAAAGAGAGAACAAGGTTAAAAGCTGAAATAACAGCAAATAATGCAAAATTGGAGAGTAGTGTGAGAATGTAGCGAAGAGGGTGAAAGTGGTCGTTATGTCCTCCAGCAGCCTAAGCCTATAGCAGCATAACTACACAGATAGTTTCAGTTCAGATTATTTAGTTAAACGGCGCTTATTTACAACAATGTCGTCTCAAGGAACCCCACAAAGGGTCCCACTGATGGTCATTGTTATACTAAAAACCACAAGGATTGGGATACATCTCTCTGTCAGACTGATTATAACCATTGGAAAAGAGAAGGGGTCATACAGGTAGCAGAAATGGAGGGTGTGTTTGCACCTCAACCATAACTGAGCCAGTTTAGGCTAAACCTGACTCCCCCTTACTCCCCCTTACACCAACAGGGAGGGAGGAAGGCTCCCTCCCTGATAACCTAAGCCACTCTAACTATAAGCTTTATCAAAAAGGAAAGTTTTAAGCCTAGCCTTAAAAGTAGACAGGGTGTCTGCCTCACAGACTAAAACTGGGAGCTGATTCCACAGGAGAGGAGCCTGATAACTAAAGGATCTGCCTCCCATTCTACTTCTAGACACTAAATTTAACAGGGAGCCAATGAAGGGAAGCTAAAATAGGAGAAATATGATCTCTCTTTTTAATTTTCATCAGAACTCTTGCTGCAGCATTTTGAATCAGCTGAAGGCTTTTAACTGCATTTTGTGGACATCCTGATAGTAAAGAATTACAATAGTCCAGCCTTGAAGTAACAAATGCATGGACTAGTTTTTCAGCGTCACTCCTGGATAGGATATTTCGAATTTTGGCAATGTTCCGAAGGTGAAAGAAGGAAATCCTAGAAACCTGTTTAATATGGGATTTAAATGACATGTCCTGGTCAAAAATAACACCAAGGTTTTTTACTTTATTACCGGAGGTCAATTTAATGCCATCCAGGTTAAGTGATTGACTAAGCAGTTTCTTTTTTAAAGACTCCGGTCCAAAGACGACAACTTCTGTCTTGTCTGAATTTAGAAGCAACAAATTGCTTCTAAATTCATACAAGTTTTTATATCTTCAAGACATGCTTGTAGTTTATCTAACTGGTTGGGTTCATCAGGATTTATGGATAAGTAAAGCTGAGTATCATCAGCGTAGCAGTGAAAATTTATTCTATGCTGCCTAATAATTTGATCTATTGGAAGCATATATATAGTAAAGAGAATTGGCCCAAGTACCGAACCCTGTGGTCCTCCACAATTAACCCTGGAGTTTAAAGTTGATTGATCATTTACATGAACAAACTGGAATCTGTCAGACAAATAAGATTTAAACCAGCCTAGCGCTGTTCCCCTGATCCCTACAGCATATTCCAGCCTTTTTAAGAGAATATTATGGTCGACTGTATCAAATGCAGCACTGAGATCTAACAGAACCAGAACAGACACAAGTCCATTATCTGAGGCCATAAGAATATCATTAGTGACTTTCAGCAGAGCTGTTTCAGTGCTATGATGAGCTCTGAAGCCTGACTGAAACTCTTCAAACAGGTCATTGCTGTGTAAATGTTCACACATTTGATTAGCAACTATTTTCTCAAGAATTTTAGATAAGAATGGAAGATTGGATATAGGTCTGTAATTTTTCAAGTCATCTTGATCAAGTGAAGGTTTCTTAAGTAAAGGTTTAATTACAGCTAACTTAAAAGCCTGTGGTACATATCCATTTACTAAAGATAGATTAATCATATCTAAAATGAGGCTGGAAATCAGAGGGAACACTTCCTTAAATAATTTGGTTGGGATTGGGTCTAACATACAAGTTGAAGGTTTAGATGAAGCTAATATTTCTGATAACTCAGGAAGCTTCACAGGATCAAAATAGTCCAAACACAAATCGGGTTCTGCAGTTATTTCCAATGTTGTCTCACTTGCTGAGGATGAAGTAATCATCTCCGGGAGTATGTCAAAGATTTTATTTTTAATAGAATTTTATTTAAGAAGAATCCCATAAAGTCATGGCTGCTAAGAGCTAAGGGAATGGATGGCTCAACAGAGCTATGACTCTGTGTAAGTTTAGCAACTGTACTAAAGAGAAACCTAGGATTATTCTTGTTCTCTTCTATTAATGATGAGAAATAAGCTGTTCTAGCTTGGTGAAGTGTCTTTTTATACAACAGTAGGCTATTTTTCCAGATTAAGTAGGAATCCTCTAGGTGTGTAGAGCGCCATTTTCTCTCCAATTTTCTAACATTGTGCTTTAAAGTACGCAGATCTAAATTAAACCAAGGAGCTAGCCTCCTATGAATTATTACCTTCTTTTTCAAGGGGGCTGCATTGTCTAATGCATCACGCAATGATGAAGAAACACTATGAACAAAAGAATCAATTTGTGAAGGTGCAGAAACAGAATTATTGCCCTTCATTGTGCTTTTCATTGATAATGAGGCAATTAATAGTGGAACAGATTCTTTAAAAGGTTGTTACAGCATTGTCTGATAATCATCTACTATAATGAAATTTTCTTTCAGGTGTGGAGTACTCAGTTAAATTAAACTCAAAGGTTAAGAAATGGACAGGACAGGGTTATGAGAGAATATTGTTATGTCTTTACACTCAATGCCATGTCAGCACAAGGTCCAGAGAATGAAGACAAAGGTGGGTAGGTTTGTTAATATAATGAGGACTTACTGCATAAAATGAATAGATTAGAATAGATGCATCTAAATAAAGCTAAATTAGAATATATTATTCAGAGCTGTTATAATCTTGCTGATGAATAAAAAAAAATGTGTTATTGGAACCAGATGATTAAAAAGAGAGCAACGTTATCATGGCCAAACAAACATTTGCAGGAAATTAAATATTATTTAACCTTGTCTATCGTGACACCATACAGGGTTTAACAACATCTTGGACAGAACATATTATTGCTATGAATCAGAAAAAGGCAGACCCAAGATTCAGCCAGACACAGTACTGAAAGTTTAAAAGGTTTATTCAGCCACAGGAAAACGTCACACAGGTAACACTCCTCACAGCTTCCAGGAATCACTGAGGCAGAAAGAGGGATTAGTGACTTGTAGTCTCTCCAGATTTTGCAGGGATCAGAAAAGCCACTAACCTGCTTTTGTCTTGAGTGGAACTTGAAACCCAGAGGGGAAACCTCAGTGGGTGGCAGGCAGTGATCTCCACAGCACAGGTAAGAAGTGACTCCAGGCTGAATAATCCGAGGGCTAGGCTGGCTCAATAATCCAAGGACAGAAACAGGGTCAATGATTGGAACAAGAGGCATCAGGCAAGGGGCAAGCAGAAGCATAAACCAGATGCAGAAAACAAGGTCGACAACCAAAATCCAAATAGTCCGACAGGGAGCAGGCAGAGGCATAAATCCAAAACCGCTGGATATCTACTCACACAATGGTTTTCAAAAATCTGGCACCGTCTGCTTGTCAGAGTCAGTATATATCAGGGAAGACACAGGTGCTTGGCATTCCACAGATTGCACTACACTGCAGCAGCCACCAGGTGCATCTAATCTGCTGATTGCAGCCAGAGAGACAGGGTAGAGCAGATGTGCCAGAATCATAACAATTATGTATGGAAAGAAATAAAAATAAAGGTATAATTGGTAGCACAATGGAAAAATGCAGAGTTATTACTGAAATTATTAGATGCTGTGCTGTTACCAGCTAAATTAGTTGAGGGTAAATGTGAAGGGATTACTAGATACCCTGAAGGAAAGCTTATATTACTTAAATCAATGTTTCAATGAACTGTGAGCCATGTGCAGAGCCATGTCTCAACAGGAGGGTAGTAGTTTACTACATATGGATTTAATAATTAATATTTACTAAGAAAAAATGTTGTACATCTTGTTTGATATGTCTGAAACATTACCCCCAAGGAAATTTTCCTTGCAAAGGACCAGATGCTATTACGGTGGCAAAAAAGGACTACCTACATTTGGAATTCCAAGAAGGATCTATAGTGATAATGGAATATACACATTTTTGTTAACAAAGTCATCCAAGAATTTGGTAAACGTTTCAAGATTTACCTGAAAATATAATGTAGCTATTATTCCCAAAGTGCAGGGCTGGTAGAGATAACAAATGGGACAGTTAAAAGGAAGCTTGGGAAGACAATGGTAGAAACAGAAATAAATTGGATTGAATATCTATATATTTAGTAAAACTTAATATGAGGATAACCCCATCAGCTCAGAGTGGATTAACACCTTTTGAAATAATACATGGCAGACCTTATTACATTCCTGATCTCCAAAAAGACCTAAAAGATCCACAACAAGAGGCAACGTTAGCAGATTACATGATGAAGGCATTACAGTTTAGAGACATACAAAATGTTAATAATCTGCCAAATGATGTTTCTGAAACCCTACAGGTTCCTGGAGACGTGAAAGAAGGTGACTAAGTGCTGATTAAGACCATTAAGAAGAAAACGTGGTCTGAGCCAAAGTGGGAAGGTCCATTCCAAGAGTTATTGACAACTTCTACCGCTGTGAAAATCCAAGAAGGGGCTACTTATAAACACACACTGTAAAGAGGTGAGCCTTTCAGTCTTTCCACTCAAGCTGGAAATAATAAAGCCTGACTACAAAGGGGTTGTCGCCATCTAGTGGAGGTTTCGTCTCAATGTCAGTGAAGAAACCAACTATCTTTCCTAGCCTTTAGGGATGAGAGAGAGACTGATAGGTAAATCTAAAGGAAAGATGTTGTTGAAACATTTAATTGTGTTTTTCATGTGTGTCCTGACTGTGTTAATAATACGCCAGATATTTCCACAATCTCCAGAAATGAAAGAGGTGGATACATGAAGATTTCCATGGAATGTTTATACAAGATATAATTACTTGTTTGAGACAAACAGCTGGTACCAATAAGAAAAATTGTAACCAAGTCCAGAAACATTTCTGGTTGTTATGAATGTACTGAACTTCCTATCTCTTCCAGCCAGCCCAGGTTGACAGCTAGACCAGTACCAGTGCCAAGAGATGAGTGTTTTATCAGAAACAGCGTTTCCGGTGCCAGTACCAGTTTCTGCGTGGTAATGGGTAATGTAACATTTTACAACAGTGATGTTACAAAGTTTAAACAGTTTAATGTTACAACCACTGCGTCCAATTATGTGGAGCTTCTTGCAGGTTCCTATTTTTCTCATTGTGTCGTGGGCACCGGTTCCATCCCAGTGGGGACTATTCCAATGTGCATGTGTAACACAACTTACTATTATTCTTTACACCAAGCTGGACCAGGGGGAAAGGTCCATGATCTACAGGGCACTTATGCAATAGATGGATTTCACTGGATGTGTGGAACTGCCATTTATTTGCAGTAGCCTCTAAGTTGGAGTGCTGTATGTGCACCTGTTTATGTCACTCATCACACTTATGTCATTTCAGTTCAACCTTCCCTAAAGAGGGAACTCATCCATGTGAAGCCACATGAGGAATTCAAGCATAGATCAACAGGAAATAAGATTTTGCTAAGTTTATGAAAGAACATGCTTAGATTAGAAACTATAGATTATCAACTGGGACTCTTTGTTAATGCAACCACAAAAGCTCTTACAGAACTGTTCACAGAAGTCACAGCTCTTTGAACCGTGGTGTTGCAGGACAGGATGGTTTTGGACCTGCTGACGGCTTCGGTTGGGGGAGTTTGCGCTCTCCTGAACGAGACCTGCTGCACCTACATCCCCGATGAAACCAACAGCGTGAAGGAAGTCACTGTGTGGCAGAGGACTGTCTCATCCTTGCAAGTCAAACTTATTTGGTTCATTTGTGTCTTCTTTTGCACTGATCTGTATTTATGAGCTTTCTAACTCTAACAAAAAATAAACCAGGTAAAAACCTGGAGGTACAACTTGAGTGTATGAGGAAATGTAGGAACCAACGTGGCGTGGAGAAGTTAACAGAAGAATGAACGAACAAAAGAAGCATGGGAAAGGAAGATGGAGAGGGAGACTTAGAGGCACTCATTAGTGATGAATGTGTGTAAATGGAAGTATAGTTGGTTCTTTTGGAAAGTATGTGAGTGTGCGAAAGTGTATGTGTGGTAGGTATGTTTATTGTATAGGTGCAAGGGTGTGATAGAGAAATGATAAATCCCTGGAAGTCTTTAATAACTGGCGTAACTGAGGGGCGAGGTTTGTTACCATTGTGTTGTATGATTCACATCAGCCTGTCAAGGGACTACAGGTGGAAATCAGCATCTTTTGCTATAACCTGGCACCATGCATATTTCCTATGTTTAGGTCAATGTATTGTTGTGCACTGTCCCTGTATAAATAAAAAAACAATCAATCAATCAATCTTTAATGCTGCAGTGCTGAGGAGAGTTCTGCTGGTCTGTCATGGGGACTCCATCTTTGTGTCCCCAGGAGCGTTAAGGCTTAACTTGCCCTCCTGCTACCCAGCTGTGTAAATGGTTGATGTGATTGTAAAGATATACGTCTGGGATAATAGCATGTGCTAAGTGATCAAAAAAAATATTCCTCAGCAAAAGAAAAGGATGAGGGCTTGCCTTGAGGAGAAGGGAATGATGCTTTCTTTAAAGGTTGTAAAAGACAGAAGCAATGGTGTTAAGTGGAAGAGACAGGAAGAAAGACTGAGTAAACAGACATGGATTACTACATCAACACATGATCCTAAAATGTTTGAAAAAAGAACAAGTAGCATGCATTACTTCATTTCTGTTTCTACTTCACTGAGAGCCTTAGCATATAAAGTCTAAAAAGCTATCCAACCTATAAACAAAGGTTTCTGCTCACCCTTGTCATTCACTCCCATAGGTTGTAGGCTGTAGAAATGCAAGACATGTCCTGATCTAAAGAAATTAAAGAACTGACGAGAAAGACAAAGTCATTGACATCTATCAGCCTGGAAAGGATAAAAAAAAAAGCTATTTCTAGCCTTTTGGGACTCCAGAGAAGTCAAGTCAAGTCAAGTTTATTTATATAGCGCTTTTCAGCAACAAGGCACTCAAGGCGCTGTACATACGGAAAAACGCAACAATGATACAGAAAATCAAACAACAGAGGTAATTTAAAAACAAATAAATAAATAAAATAAAGAGAATAGAATGATGGATAAGAAAATGAAAGGAAAATTGGACTGAAAACACAACTAATAATGTTTAGATGGCACAGTCAAAGGCCACTCTAAACAAATAGGTTTTTAATCTTGATTTAAAGCAACTTAGGGTTTCGGCGCTTTTACAGTTTTCTGGGAATTTATTCCAGATTAGTGGAGCATAAGAACTAAAAGCTGCTTCTCCATGTTTGGTTCTGGTTCTGGGTATGCAGAGTAGATTTGAGCCAGATGACCTGAGAGGTCTGGGTGGTTGATACACTGACAACAAGTCTGTAATGTATTTTGGTGCTAAGCCATTCAGTGATTTATAGACTAACAGAAGTATTTTAAACTCTATTCTCTGAGCTACAGGGAGCCAGTGTAGGGACTTTAGAACCAGGCTGATGTGCTCCACTTTCTTAGTTCTAGTGAGGACGCGGGCAGCAGCGTTCTGGATCAACTGCAGCTGTCTGATCCACTTTTTAGGCAGACCTGTGAAGACACCGTTGCAGTAATCAAGTCTACTAAAGATGAACGAATACGTTTTTCAAGGTCCTGCTGAGACATTAGTGCTTTAATCCTGGAGATGTTCTTTAGGTGATAGAAGGCCGACCTAGTTACTGTCTTTATGTGCCTCTGAAGGTTCAGGTCTGAGTCCATCACTACACCCAGGTTTCGAGCCTGACTGGTGGTTTCTAGCTGTATTAACCGAAGCTGTGTGCTAACTTTTAAACGCTCTTCCTTTGGTCCAAAGATTATTACTTCAGTTTTGTTTTGATTGAGCTGAAGAAAATGTTGGCACATCCATGCATTGATTTCTTCTAAGCATTTACCCAGCGCTTGAATGGGTTCATAGTCACCTGGTGACATTTGTAACGTATAGCTGTGTGTCGTCTGCATAGTTATGATAGCTTACGTTGTTGTTTATTATAATCTGAGTTGAGGGGAGCCTGTAGATATTGAATAGAAGGGGCCCTAAGATGGACCCTTGGGGAACGCCACATGTGATTTTTGTGCTCTCTGATGTAAAGTTACCTACTGACACAAAAAAGTCCCTGTCCTTCAAGTAGGATTTAAACCAATTGAGTGCTGTACCAGAAAGGCCGACCCAGTTTTCCAGGCGCTCTAATAAAATGGAGTGATCAACAGTGTTGAATGCTGCACTAAGGTCCAATAATACCAGCACTGTGGTTCTTCCACAGTCTGCATTTATACGGATGTCATTGAACACCTTGACAAAAGCAGTCTCTGTACTGTGGTGAGCAGGAAGCCTGACTGGAAGACATCAAAGCGGTTGGTCGTTGTTAGGAAGTTGTTTAACTGCTGAAACAGCTTTTTCAATAATCTTACTGATGAAGGGGAGGTTTGATATAGGCCTGTAGTTCTGTAGTAGCAGCTTGTCCAAGTTGCGCTTTTTCAATAGAGGTTTGATAATTGCTGTTTTTAGGGCCTGGGGGAAAACACTTGACAAAAGGGACGTGTTTATTATTTGTGATAAATCAGATGTTATTACAGGCAAATCTTTCTTAAAGAAAGCTGTGGGTAAAACATCGAGACAGCAGGAAGAAGAGCTTAGTTGGTGTACGATTTCTTCTACGTTTTTGTAGTTTATTTGGTGAAATTGGGACATTTTGTCAAAATCAGTTCTAGTTGGAGACAACATTGGTACTGGAGTTGATGTGGATATGCTAACTGCCCTCTGATCGTTTGGGTTTTTTCAGTAAAGAATTTAGCAAATTCATTGCAGGCCCTGGGAGAGTGGACTTCAGTTGCTTACAGGAGGGTTTGTTAACCTGTCGACCGTGGCAAATAATACACGAGCATTGTTAATGTTTTTGCTGATTATCTCAGAAAAGAAAGATTCTCTTGCATTTTTCAGTTGTAGGTTATATCTGTATAGTCTCTCTTTATAGATAATATAGTGAATCTGGAGTCCAGTCTTTCGCCACCTGCGTTCAGCTTTTCGACACTCCTGTTTTTCACTGTTGACTGGTGGAGCACTTCTCCATGGAGACATTTTCTTCCCAGAAACGACTTTCACTTTAATTGGAGCAATTGAATCAATGATGTCTGAGATTTTAGAATAAAAGTTTTCTACCAACTCATCTACAGTGTTACAAGGCAAAGTGGAGGTAGAAGAGTAAATCTGGTTAAAGGTTTCAGCAGCACCGTCCTTAAAGATGCGTTTTCTTATCATGTCTCTTTGGCAAACTGAGTCATTGGAGATGATGCTTTCAAAAATAACAGAAAAGTGGTCAGATAGAGCAACATCAGTTACAGACACCTTGGAAATGTTTAGACTCTTAGTGATGATCAAGTCCAAAATATGTCCCAGTTTGTGCGTTTGCTGTTTAACATGTTGAGTCAAACCAACATTTCTAAGAGTGTCACATAGATCTATTGCACTTCTGTCTTGAGGATTGTCCATGTGAATGTTGAAGTCTCCCACAATAATTAAACAGTCATAATCAACACATATCACAGATAAAAGCTCATTAAAATCACTGATAAAGTTTGTTTTGGACTTAGGAGACCTGTAAATATTCAAGAACATGGTTCATGGTTTAGTAGCAGGGCCTCGGCCATGGGGGGTGTTGAATGGAGAAGATGTCAGAGCCATTTGGGTCCCGATTTTAAGAGCTCCTTTCATGTTATCAGAATCCAGTAAAGCAAAAAGCAGGCTCAGTGGGGAGATGGGAGAGTTCTGTGCGGTCTGAGTCGGGGTCTGGGTGAGGGGGGTTTACCGGGGGTGTCGGTCCGGGTCTGGGTTTTGGGGGTATAACGGGGGGGGTCCACCTCTCCTGAACCACAGTAAGAGTCATTATCCACAAACAGACAAAACAACGAACAGGTGTGAAAATTCCTGGGAGTCACCAGTTTACCAAAATTACTCCAAGAGCAAAATGATGACTAATCCAGCAGGTCATAAAAGATCCCAGAACAACTTCCAAAGCACTATATTCAGAGGCTGTTTGTCTTCGACACAGTTGTCCAGCCTTTAACTGACATCAGGGCCTTGGCTGCATGTCTTCCACATCCTCTCTCCTAACCCTCTTCTGTCTATGCACTGTAAAAAAAAAAAAAAAAGGCAATAAGCACCACCAAATCTTAAAAAAATCTTCACGATTCCCAGGACTTTTGAAAGACAGATTCTGTCGACTCATGAGACAAAAGTGGAACTTTTTTGAAGGTAATGGGTTGCAAGAACTAATCTAACACAGCATTTTGGAAAAATAACGCCAGACCAGCAGTCTAACATGGCAGTGGTAGTGTGATGGTTTCTGTCTGCTTTGCTGTTTTAGAGACTGAGGAACTTGCCATAATTTATGCAACCATAAACTCTGCTCTCTACCAGAAAATCCTGAAGGACAATGTTGGTCCATCAGTTTGTGACCTTCAGCTCAAGCACACTCGGGTTATGCAGGACACTGATTTAAAGCACACCAGTCCAACAAGTCCACATCTGAATAACTTAAAAAACAAAACAAAATGAAGGTTTTGGAGAGGACTAGTCAATGTCCAGAAAAATCTGAGATGCTGTGGCATGACCTTTCAGGCTATTCATGCTCTGAAACCATCCAATGTGGCTGAATATATGGAAAATTATGCAAAGGAGAGTAAGAGACTTACTGATATCGCAAAGACTTGATGGCAGTGGTGGCTGACAAGGGTGGCTCAAGTGATTAGTGTTCGCTTATTCACAAAGGGTTATGGTGGCTTTTTTCCCTTGAAAAGTGAAATCTGTCTTTACTTGGATTATCTTTGATTTTAAAGTTTGTTTGATGATCTGAAAACCTTGAGTGTGATTTAAAAAAACAAAAACAGAAGAAATGTCAAAGTGCGAGAATACCTTGTTTTTAACAGTGCTGTACCCGCATTAGTAAATAGCTGTCTGAAGGCACAGGCCATTTACCGACCTGATGTCATTCTCCTCAAGCAACAAAGTTACTGTATGGATTTCTTCTGGTACAAAAAAAACCATTAAACATTCTTTTAATATTACTGTTCAATTCAGGCGTTGCTGTCCGCTAGTTTTGGTCAATGTAATACTACCGTGGGATCTTTCTGAAGATACAACGTTTTTGTTAGTTTTACTGCTGCACTGCGTTTGGAGTTTGTGGGTTAGAATATTGTCTTTGCACCGGAACAGAGCTCTGTAAAGTCGATTAACATGTATCATCATGAGATCTAACATATATCAGTTATTAGGTTAGATAATTAAACTTAGGCTTATTATCTCAGCAGCTGAGATGAATAAGAACCAAGGTAAGGTCTGAATGTGAATATAGTCCAGGTGACTGAGTGGATTAGGGCTTTAAAAAAAAAAGAACATTAGTTGACCTACTGATGGTCTTGAAAGAGCTCTCTTTGACTTGGCTAGATCCCTGAGATGTATTTTTGAAGCTGGATTTTAAAGCAGAATGTGAACAATTTGGATTAAATATGTCCACTAGCATCTAAAATTAGCCAGACCTTGCCTTCACAAACGGATGCTTCACTTGCACATACAATGGGTAATGGAATGAATTATCTAGCAAAAACTTGTTCAGATCTACATGCATTTGTTTTATCTTTTTGTTCAAACTGTTTCAGAAAAAAAAAAAAAAATCGGGCTGCCCAGCAGAGCAGTTCGTAGCACTGTTGCCTTGCAGCAAGAAGGTCCTGTGTTCGATTCCTGGCCGGGGGTCTTTCTGCATGGAGTTTGCATGTTCTCCCCGTGCATGTGTGGGTTCTCACCAGGTACTCCAGCTTCCTCCCACAGTCCAAAGGCATGCCTGTTAGGTTAATTGGTTAATCTAAATTGCCCTTAGGTGTATGAATGTGTGTGCATGGTTGTCTGTGTGTTGACCTGTGATGGACTGGTGACCTGTCCAGGGTGAACCCCGCCTCTTGCCCATAAACTGCTGGAGATGGGCACCAGCTCCCCCACGACCCACTACGGAATAAGTGGAAGAAAATGACTGACTGTTTCAGAAAAATCTTACGCAAACCAACGATTTAGTGACAGCACATTCAAGTGTTGAAATCCTATACTGAAATAATAGAAATGTGTCATGGAGTGACATTTTGGACTTTACTTTGTGGTTGCTTTCTTATTACTTTTTGTGGTATTATTAGTACTATTATTATTATTATTTCATTATTTCACCCTTGGATTCTTATTTAGTATCTCTGTGTTTAGTTATGGATTGGTATTTGTTTCACCTGTTCCTTCTGCTTCCCTGCCTCCTTGTTGCACCTGTTCTCAGTTTCTTTGATTACCTGCCTTCTGTTCCCCTCTCTGTTCTCCAGTATATTAGTTGGTTTGGTGTCTCTGTTCATCGCTGGTTCCTTCTGTGTTCTTTGTGTTCCTTGTGTCTGCCACTACCCCTTTACCACGTCTATGCTTTGTTTATGCTACGCTTCGGACTATGCTATGCCTTGGATACCTATGCTTCGTTTTGACTATGCTATGCTTTGCCATGAGTACCTGCAGATTAGCGCAAGTTTTTGATCTTGTCTTTGTTTTATTCCTGCAGTGCTTTTGTTACGTTTTTGGACTTTTATGAATAAACAAGGAAGTAACTATGATGCGGCTACCGAGCTCTTGTCTGCACTTTGGTCCAACCCGAGATCCTTCTTTGATAAAATGACATCAGTGAAAAATCAGTTTCCAGCTTTTTGGAGCAAAAAGGGATTGCTGGTTTTACTAAAAGCACATTTTAAACATTGTCTAAACATTTATGTTATTTAGCTCTCCATAAGTCACTTTATTATGAATGTTTAAAGAGATTTAAAACTAAGAAGCATACACAGAGTTCAGACAGTGGATAGGGAACATAGAAAATTATGTTTTGACAGCCAGGAGGTGGTAGTGCAAGGGAAACGATGAGAATAGATGCACTTACAGTGGCATAAAATATTGAGCGGGATAGAGGGGGGAAAAACAAGAGCCGAGCAGCATGTGTCTGATGAGCAACCAAAAAAGAGGAAGCAAATGTATTAGCATGACTATAACAGGGAAGGAGGGCTTCACAGACTGAAACAGAATAATTAATATTTTTTATCAACAGAAATGTTGAAATGGGGGAAAGTTTGATGATCATCTCATAACACATGAAAGAACATCTGCATCTGATTTAAAAGCATGGGTTTATTTGGGCAGTAATAATTAAGATAACTAACTAATGTCACTATTAGTAATGTAACTCTCAGAAACATAGTTGCTAAACAAAATGCAAACATATAATCACTAAATAATATACTCACAGACAACAAAGGTGGTTATTCCCAAGAAAATTAAGGAAGCCATTTTTTATCAGTACAGCTAATTTCAATTATTACTATATTCACATTTGGTGCTCCCGAGTCCAGTTTGATCTAATTATAATGCAATTTGAAATAATCACATTAAAAAAATATTTTTACATTAGTATTCATTAAAAACAATATTTCATTTAACAAAGATGTTTGGAGAATTATCATCTCATTTAGATGAAAATTGGACATAAATAAATTATGGTTGGAAAGCACGACTTTGCCCAAAAGGTTAGCCATTTGAAGGTGGAGCCTTCTCATGAAACTTTGGTTTTACAGTCAGAGATTCTGGACTTAGAGTCATCTTTTAGGAAGAATAAAGCATGGCAAGTTTTCCACAGTTTGCAACTGAGTACATGGTAGAGATGGAGTGCTGCTGTTATTTTAGTTTCTAAATTATTTTATGTGGGGTTTTTTTGTTGTTGTTTTTTTATATTTTTATAATTTCTGGGTTGTTGTGGCTCTTCCAGTTGTTGTCAGACCATCTAGGCTCTTTTAGGATTTGGGTTGATTTCCTCTAATTCTGTTCTGTTTTGTTTAAGATTTATGTTAAAGTTATATTTTCCCCTTTTCCCAATATTTTCCTTTGCATATTGCTATTGCTTTGTATCCTGTCACACTTTCCTTCTGTCAACAATAGTCACACCTGACCATGTTAGTCTTGTGCTTCTCAGTATAGGCCTGTTTTTTGGGGGGTGGAGGTAGGGGGTTGTACCTTGCAGTCGTATGTTTAAATATTAGACTTTTGCTTTGATCCTAAAGCTATCATTCTGATATGTGGAGTTCCACAAGGCTCAATATTTAGTCTCACATCTTTTTAATTTATACATGCTGTCATTGATAGAAACATGATAAGATGAGAGATCAATTTTCACTGGATGGATGGATGGATGGATGGATGGATGGATGGATGGATGGATGGATGGATGGATGGATGGATGGATGGATGGATGGAATTTAAGATTCTTTAATCAAGTTTTAAAATCATTAATGGTCTTGACCCACATATCAATCAAAATTACTTAAGTTCTATTATCCAGATCCCTTGGGTCTTCTGAAAACAGTATTTTGATAACACCTAATGTAAAAATTAATAGAATAATTAAGATTACTTTCTTTATACTTCCTTTCATAGTATGGGGAATTTGTCAGTCCTTTTCCCACTCATGGATAGGAGGGCACTTATTCAAGCTTCTAATTAGGTCAGTCAGCTCATGCAGCTCTGGAGGTGGCCACTAGTGCAAGATGGTCAGACCTGACATACTGACCCGATGACAGCCAGCCTGAGCATCACAAGCTGGGACTGAACCAAAGCCAAGCGCTGAATGACCTAAGCATCAGTTGGATCTATGGCTGACTGACTTCTGGGCATCCAGCCATTCATTGCACTGAGATACTGCAGTCTGTGGATGTGACAGGAGGATGTGACAAGGAGGAAAACCATTTTAAGCAATACAACAGTCTTATTATGTTCTGTACATAATCTTATGAATCAAGGATTTGCCTCATTTAATAGGATAAAGAACATTTATAGACACTAAGGTGGTTAGGGCATTTGATCAGGGTGCATCCTGGGCAGCTCCTTTTGAAGGTATTCCAGGCACGCTCCACTGCGAGGAGACTTCGGGTCAGACCTAGGACCCCTTAGAGAGACCATATATCTCTTTTGGGCTAGGACCACCTCAGGATCCCCCTAAATGAGCTGGAGGGTGTTGCTAGGTCGAGGGATGTCTAGATTTCCTTCCTGGATCTGTTACAGCTCAGAAGGAGAAGACAATGGATGCCCAGAGGTTAATTATCCAAACATTTCTGCAGATTAACATGATCACAATTATAAGATTTTAGATGCTGGGACAAAGTAGTTTTTGCATGCACACCCTTTTTAAATTGAATTGTAGACTATGTTGTATCCTACTCTCCTCCAGACCATAAACATCCAAATGATCGCACTATTAATTTACAGCTTGATAGGAATTGATCCTTTTGAAGCATCACTGCCCATAATTTATTTTCTGTCTCATCATCTTTTTCTAAATCCTTTCACATTCCCTAATTTGATCCCACAATACCAAGGATGTGTTTTTCTTTTTTCCCTCTCAAGTACACACAAACGCAGCGAAAGGTTGATGTCCATGCCAGGCTTCGCTCTAGTAGTGATTGTGACATTTCTCCTTCTCCCTCAGGGCCATGCTCCTCCTCTGTGCCTCCTTCTCATCAAAAATGCTCCAATTTCTCAGGAGCAATATCTTCTGCTTGTGGAGAGAGAAAGGTCACATGCTCCATTATTTCAAAGTGAACTTTCGACCTAACATTTAGAGAGGAAGCAGAAAATAGCCGTCAATGTGAAGACGCAGCAAGTTTAGCAAGCTGTGTGTTTTTGGATGAAGGATGGACAGACAGATGAGTGAGGCAGCGTTCAGGAATTATCATTCTGACAACACAAAGTTCTTTCTTTATATAGAGGTGAGGGATGGCAAGGATAATTCATCATACATTGGTGTCTGTGTTTGAGATGCATGCTCTGTACAAGCCATTACCACAAAGTAGTTCCCATACTAATAATAACTGCTCTTAGAGTGTATTATTGGGCCTATATTTGCAGGGTATAGCAAGCCCCTCAGGCGAGAGATGGCGGTGACTAACGCTGCCTTTTGACTCTGATTCACTCTGCCAAGATCACTTCTCTCTGCCAGTGCAGTTCCACCTCTGCGGCTCCTCGTTAGAGGCGTGTGCAGGCACTGTGATGAAATGCAAAGTGAAATCTTCTGCCATTCGGGAAGTGTCATTAAGCCAGTAAAGTGACAATAACAGGGAATTTGTGTTCCCCCATGTCGCCTGTCTGCAAGCCAATTACTGATCAATAAGGGATTTCTGATTTGCTACCTGTAATTACCAACAACCATCGACAGGCGCGGCCAGGAAGCGTGTCGAGCAGAGGGGATCTACCTGAATATGCTGAGAGAATAACCTAATATCCTCCTTGCCAAATGCTTGTCGTGGGGTCAGTCGAAGCTCCAGATTTCCGTCTGGTTACTGACTCATGCTGTTGTTTTCTTTGTGTTACAAAACCAGCCCCCTGAGCTTTATAAAGACCAGGCTAAAGAGAGGGAAAAGCTCTAAAGCTCACAGGAAATCCATTTCTGCAAACATCATTTTTAGTCCTCCTGATACTCTTCGGTGCTGCAGTTCCTGTAGCTCTCGTAATGTATTAAACCAGAAGGCAACTCAACTACTACTCAAATTCTGGTCAAACCTTCATCAGCACAGCTGTAGGTAGGTACACACCCATATAAGAGCCCATCTTAGAACTTAAAGGAATACACTGATTTTACCAAAAATGTATTGCTCAAACTTGTTTTCACAGCCATCAGTTATACTGATACATGCTGAGGAGGTCTCTAAATGGCCAATCTTGTTTTAGATTGCTGCATACATTTCTATATCACAATGTCATATGTGTGAATTAGAGACCACAAATCCAGAACTCTAGGCAGCAATAGAAAAACATAAAAGTTTTTCTTTACGAACAGGACAGTTAATCACCATTAACAAAAATTCAGAAATAGGAAACACAAACATAAGGACATTTTAAATGAAACCGAACAGTGGAGGCTGACAGCAGACAGCATCCCAATCAAGAGGCCTGGCAAAGAAAAACAACATTATAAACTCAAAATCCAACTCTACAGAAAACCTTTTGACCATAACATTTAAGTCTTTATAGAGTTTTTTTTTTTTAAAGACATGTATTTTTTGCATGAACATAAGTCTTCTTTTGTCCTAAGCATACAAAAACAGTGTGTGAGTAGAAACAGCAAAATCTCAGTCCCAAACAAAAGTGAAAACTTACATTAGATGTTTTCAAGAATTATTTTGGGGAATCTCAGAGCAATATGTCCTCCATTTCTTTGCTTTTTCTATTTTATATTGGGGACTCTTCAGACAAAGATTGTCTGAAACAGCACTCACAAAGCCATGTATGGGGTTTTCTAAAAACTAAAATACAAACGATTTATAAAGCTGACAATGTTCTCATCCTAAATCACAATTTTGTTTTATTAACCCTCTAAATTGCCACATTACAATGATTTATGTGGCACAGAAGGCGGTTTGTGACTCTTGATAAGTGCTTCTGAATGGCAAAATATAGTAACAGCAGAGGCAAAGATATCAAAGCTGAGTGGGGTGAAGGGTCAAAATCACCTGTTTTTTACATAATTCATATGTGCAGGTGGAGAAGATGTGCTGCACAACTGGTGAAAGCAGTTTGTGTGAGAAATCCACTGGAATGTTTCCAGATTTTGGACTTATAAGGAAGTTTAGTTAATATTCTACAGATCAGATTTCACTCAATTTGTCAAAATTCTGCTGCTTTATTGCATTTTAGTGTTGGTGAGTGTAAACAACTACACAGTAGTTTGTTTCCAGTTTCACAGTATGTCTCGATTCAAATAAAAAATTAAAATGACAAATCTTTTTCAGCTTACCATTCCTGCAGTTCACACTCCTTGCAGAAGAGACTTTATTCGGTTGTAGATAACACAGTAGCTCTCCTCTTTCTTAAGCTTCTTTTTGGTCAACTATGGTCAACTTTGGTCTGACCAGACCACCGTCTTCTAAATATCTGCTGTGTCCCCGTTGTGGCAAACTGGAAGCAGGATTTCTGGTGTTTCTTTTTAACAATGCATCAATCTTGTCTCTCTTTCATAAAGGCCAGATTTGTGGAGTGCATGATAAATAGTTGCTCTGTCAACACATGAGCTGCAGCTCCTCCACAGTGACCATAGGCTTCTTGGGTGCTACCGAATTTGAAGCATTATCCCATTGCAATGCACCTCTTTTCAATGTTTTTTGTATTTTTCACCTAAGAATAAGGCTTTGATACTAATTAAACCGTTAGTGTACGGGTTTTGTAAAAGATAATGTTCTCACACACAGTTGTAGAGCACAGTTGTATATGCCAACATAGTGGCTTTCAGCTAAAAAGACAGAATAGCATGGCGTGGCGTTGCAGTAGTGCACACGACCCATGAATGGTGGCTTCAGTCCTCGACACAGCTGTCCCGGTTTCGAGTGCTGACCCTGGCGACCTGCGCTGCATGTCTTCCGATTTTCTCCACCCCACCTCCTGACTGCATATTTTCAGAAAATAAGAATCGGTGTCTTTCAGTCTTCCCTTAGATTTGTCTTCAACTTGTCCAGAACGCGGCTGCCCATCTTATAACTAACACCTCTAGACGTGAGGACATCACCCTGGTCTTATACTCTTTACACTGGCTACATGTCCTTTTTAGAATCGATTTTAAACTTTTGTTTGTTTTTAAAGCTCTTATTGGCTTGGCCCCACCTAGTTTAAATTAACTTCTACATCTTTCTGAACATGGTAGATCTTTAGGTCATGAGGTCAACCAACTTTCCTTTACGCCTTTGCTCCATCTTTGCTGCATCTTTAAATCCCAGCTAAGACTTATCAAGCAGTATGGTGCTATTTTATCAATGATGCATATTTTTCTGTTGTTTGCTTTTATGGTTTTATGGTTGTCACTGTTTTTTTCTGATTATACTGTTAAGTGAATTGGTCACCTTAGCAGGTTATTCTAAAACGCTGTTTCTATCAGTTAATGAATAAATGAAGGAACAAAAAAATAAAGACCACTAATGCCGCAAAACAAATCTTGAAAAAAAAAGAGGATCACAGAGGAAGATCACTGCCAAGACAGGATTTCTTCAGAGGCAGACTGGGAGTAATTAAGAGGATGTTGATACTGTTGTCTTGACATATAGGGGTGTGCAGTGGGACATGTATGAGTCACAACAACAGGCGGACTGAGCTGACTGAGCAGCTGAACACCTGAGCATACCAGATATGAATGTTGTGTCATTGGTAGTACATTTGTTTTCAATGCAAGCTGCGATGAGTGTTGTGTAGGTCTTTTGCAGAGAAATACATTTTCTTTATATATAAAGACTTTTTAATTGATAATTTTTTTATCAACACGGCTAATGTTAACAAACAGCATGGGGTCTTCAGGAGCAGTAGCCGTATTTACAGCATAAATATAAACGTAACATAAATGCTTCGTCATCTATTATACTGAGAATGATTAAAGTGATATATTCACACAGCCGTTAGCCAAGGCATGCGGCTCCGTGTCACTTGTCCCTTTGTCCCATCCTATTTAATACTCAATATGAGAATAATAGCACAGATTGTTAAAGCATGCAGATATGCTAGCAGCCTTTTTGCTGTGTAACATGGATCTGTGAAGTAATCTCTGAACCAGACTCGACACTGTAAGCAGAGGGGTAATGTCTCGGCATCAGGAGATAAGGTTTCTGTATTTTCAAATTGTTATTTGATGTTCCCACAAAATTTGGCATATTTTCAACAAAATAAACAAGAAAGCAAATGTTTTTTTTTTTGTTTTGTTTTTTTTAGATAATGAAAAAAAACACTGTAGGAGCAACATAGATTTTGTCCATCATTTTCCATAGAATGTAGGGATGAATGTATTTACCATCCAGCCCAAAATGGAATTCAAAAATGCATTTTTGAAACATTTCTCTGTGTCCAAATCTGGACAAATGTTAGATGCGTGATCATTTTATTTGTTGCTGTTCATTTATATTTGTTTTGTGGTAGAAAAAAAGATGGGGAAATACTTTTAATGCTCTCTTTGGCAGTATGTCAGTTTAGGTGGATGTTCATGTCTTGGTAGTTCTGCAGTTGCGCCATACTCCTTCAGTTTTCAGATGATGGATTGAACAAGTTTCTGTGATATGTTCAAAGCTTGGGATATTGTTTCATACCCTAATCTTGTATTAAACCTCTCCACAACCATTTCCCTGACTTGTCTGCTGTGTTCCTTGGTCTTCACGAGGTTGCTTGTTTACTAACGTTCTCTACCAAAGGAAAATATATCTGTTTTGTTTTCATGTTATGATAAATTGGTTGTTGAAAACTTTTTCTTGGGATTACAGCAATCAAATCCTTCTTATAACTGCTGACTATTGATTGGCAAGTTTTAACTTGTGTTTTGATGATTTATTTTTGGTGATGAGCTCGAAGTCTTTGAAGATGGAAGGCCTCCATTCCATCACCCTAATTTTCCAGCACAGGTTTTCTGTAAGATTCAAGTCAGGACTCAAAATGTAAGAACCTTAGAGCATTGAACACGCTGAGCTGTTTTCAGCTTTATTATTACTAACAAACTAATAATCAAAGAAAGGAAAAAAAAGTTTCTGTTAGGTTACAGAGCATTTTTTGCTGGGGTCTTCCTCGTAAAGCACACCAGTGTTCAAGAAAGGAAAAAAATAATAAGACAGTGGGTATTGACTGTACAAAGCAATGAATCAGACAAATAAAACGTAATTTACAGATCGTTCCAAACATAATTACAACCACACCTCAACGGGAGGCTGCTGTATCGACAGATTTTTATGTGAAAGTCCATCTTCTGCTGACAAAGCATGAATTTGTAAGTAACAGCAATTTGAAGGGACAGCTTTGTTTATAGTCCCCTTGCACACAATCTGTGATTGGCTGCTGTTTATTATAAGTCCCCTTTCTGAAGGCTTAAGCTTAAAAATTACCCAAACGGGGCAAGAAGAGGATAAACAAGGGAGCTATAAGAAGAGAATGGTGTCTTTGCACAAAAATATACCAAAGAAGCCTTTATTGCGATGTGTCCAGCAAATATTTCATGATGTTAATTGGGAATTATAAAAGTTGTCACCTGAAAAACGGGGCTTAAAATGTGGAACACATTTCAAGCTACCTGCATCTGACTGAGACCAATCAAAATGCATCTACACTCTAGCTCTAAGTGCCTTCACTTCAATTATATGGGTGCAGTAATGGCTGCTGTGCTTGAATGGAAACAAATAAACCACTCACCCCATTCAGCAAACAGATTGTCCATATATCAGGGGTCCCTGCAGCATTTGTTCCAACGCTGATAGCATGTCAGGATGAATCTTCCAGATTGATCTCGATGAAGGTGGTGTCTATCAATATTCACATAGATGCTATATAACCCCCCAAAACCCCATACCCCCAAAATGCTCTTCCTTTTTACGTTGGTGTTGTTATGAGCAGTAGGGGAATCAACTGATGCACAGAGAGCCATTTTAGCTAGCAACGCAGTCTGCTCTGCAGTAAATGTTCTTAAGGAGGTGTGGTCCCTAAGTCAGGTCTCCAGTAAGGAGGAATAATGAAATTGTTGGGATCTGTCCGTGTTTGAGTCTGTTTTTGTTATTTAACATGGACTGATCGTTTGTTTACCTTCTGTTTCTTGTGGCCTGTCCCACAACTGTCTCTAGTTTTCCCTGATTGTCTGGTCTTGTCATTCATTGGTTCCCCATGCTGTTCCGTTTTTATATATGTTCCCTGGTTGCCTTTGTTCCCTGGGGGTTCGTTATAATGTGTAATGTTACATCTGGTTTCTGATGTCCTGATCTGGTTCTGTTTTCCCTGCCTGCTCCGTGAGTGAGAGTGATTAAACCTCCAACTTACTTGTATACGTCTTGCTCCGGCATCCTTCCTCTGCACTTTGGTCCTACCTCCAACTGCACAATATTACAGAACAAACCTGCCAAAAGGACCAAGCAGAAGGAGAGGAGTTAATTACTCTTTGGGAGTATCTCCGGCGTGCTGTGGAGAGCCGCGCAAGCCAGGCTGAAGTGGCGGAGGAGCAGCAATTACCATTCTGGGGCTCGAGGCTGGCGATTCCCCTCCTAAGAACCGGCCCACTGCACTACGTCTCTTCCTCAGTCTCTTCGTAACGCTGCAGATGGTGTCGCAGGCGCAACACTTCAACTCCAGTCTAAACTGAGGGTCGGCGCGACGCTTCTGCTCCTGGCTTCACCCCTGATCGGCTCCCGATCCCGTTCCTGGTCCTGTTTTGGAGGGGTCCAAGGATGAACCGCCTTCACATCCTGTTCCTGTCCCAGGTGAGCTCGAGGATGAACTGCCTCCACTTCTGGTTCCCGTTCCAGAGGAGTTCAAAGATGAACCGCCCTCACATCTTGTTTCTGACCGTGACGGGTTCGACAACGGACTGCCTCCACTTCCTGTTCTTGCTTCGGAGGAGTTCAGAGATGAGCTGCCTCCACTCCAGATTCCTGTTCCAGGGGTTTGAGGACGGACCACCTCTCCTTCCTGTTCCAAATGGGTTCGAGGATGAACCGGCTTCTGTTTGGGTTCCTGATTTCCATGAAACCCACTGCCCCCATCTGCTGAGCCTCAGGGGCTCCACTGCAGATCTCCACAGCCTCGCCGAGGATTACAGCAGTTTCTGCATCGCTCTCCCAAACTCAACCGCCAGCCTCTCCGTGGCTGGCCTCCTGACTGCCTGCTCTGAGGGTCCTCTACTCTGCTCGGTCTCACCGGGATGTCCTCCAGGCCGCCCTCCTGAACTCTGTGCCCACGCGAGTTGACCTTCAGGTTGTCCGCCTGAACTTTGATTCTGCACAGGGCGACCTCCACCTTTCAGGAAGCTATTAACTGACTATTAACAAGAAATCAGCGTTTCTTGTTAAAAGCCCAGTGAAACCACACTGATGTGGCTTCTAATGGAGTCACAGTAGGATTTAGGTCTGGACTTTGACTGGCCCATTTAGGACATTAATATGCTTTGATCTAAACTACTCCATTCTAGCCTTGGTTGAATGTTTAAGGGTCTTTCTCCTGCTGGAAGGTGAACCTTCACCACGGTTTTATGGTCTTTTGCAGCCTCTAACAGATTTTCTTCCAGGATTCTTCTGTGTTTAGCTCCATCTATTTTCCCTTCAACTTTGACCAACTTCCCTGCCCCTGCTAAATAATAGCATTCCCACAGCATGATGCTGCCACTACCATAAACTGTTTGTCTCACATTGCATTTTGGGAGTAGTTCAGAAAATTCTATTTTGGTCTGATCCGACGGAAGCACCGTTTTCCACATTTACTGTTTCCTTCCCAACATTTTGCTTAACTGAATAACCACAAAAAAACAAAAGGAAAGATTTACTACTGGGTCAGACCACATGCTTACATGTTGGCTCACATGTTTGTTTTCCGGCTGACTCTATGTAGCTTACTTCTTGCCACTCCTTTATAAAGGCCAGATTGTGTCAAATTCTCCCACCTGAGCTGTGTATCTCTGCAGCTCCTCTACAGTTACCATGGGCCTCTTGGCTGCTCAGTGATTAAAGCTTTTCTTGCCCAATGTGTCAGTTTAGCTGGACAGCCATGTGTTGATAGGTTTGCTGTCATGCCATACTCTTAAAACTTAATCCTGCTTTAAATTTCTCTATGATTTTACCCCTAATCTGTCTGGTGACTTCGACTGCTGCTGATTGCACAAGAGGTTATTTAGTAAATGGGCCCTGATCACAAATTCACGTTACATTTTTTTAGAATAAGTGTAGTTTGAAAAGCATGTATCAATTTTCTTCCACTTCACAATTATGGGGGTTGGGTTCCTGCAACACAGCCATCAAATTCTGTTCTATTTCTGCTCCTATCACGCTGCCAAACAAAGTTCTTCATGAAGCGATGAATGTTAATTAATCTTCTGAAAAATGCCACTCAATGTGCAAGGGAAGCACAGAGAACGGGAGGAAGTAAATGAGTGGGATTGAACGCCCTGGAGAAGCTAGAAGAGAAGCTTGTTAAGCTGCATTTACGTTGAACTTTGCTGAGAGAGAGAAGCAGAAAGCTAATACAGTGTTCTCCAGAATGAGGATGCCTCATTATTTGTGGTAATGTGAATCGCATCAAAGCTGCTTATTATGATCATCAGTGCTCAATAGTGAAGAAGGGGGTGATCCACTCCTGTGCTGAGGGCACAGTCATAGTGTGCTATTGATTTGGCAGTTAAGAGGTGCTTGTGTTACAAAGGGCATGCATCTCAGTCTTCCATTAGGATAATTATGCTTTTTGCACACCTCTGCGGTCCATTGAATGAAGGAAATTGCAAATAATTAAGTTCCTCTTCATGTGTATTTGTAGAGCTCAAGAAACTGAGCAGTTTTATGTTATTTGCATGATTGGGCAGGTGCCACAAAAAAGATGCTCCCTCATAAAATACAGACTTCAGTGCCTTGCAAAAGTATTCACACTCCTTAAACGTATTTCATATTATTTCATGTTACAAGCACAAACCTTTATGTGTTTTATTGTGATTTCATTTAATAGATCAACACAAAGTAGTGCATGTTTGTGATATTAAAGGAAAATGATGCATTGCTTTCGAACTATTTTATAAATAAAAATTTGAAAAGGTGTAGCACGACCTGTGTGCAGTTTAATCACAGTATGAAGCCTCAGAGGTTATTAAGCGTCATTGAACAAACAGCATCATGAAGACCGAGGAACAGGAACACAACAGACAGGTCAGGAATAAAGTTGGGGGAAGTTTAACGCAGTTAGGTTATAAAACTCATGGCTGTCCTCCTAAACTGATGAGTCAGGCAAGTGGAGCATCAATCAGCTCAGCAAAGAGGCCCTAGGTGACTCTAGAGGAGCTGCAGAGGTTCAAAGTTCAGGTTAGAAAATCTGTTGACAGGACTACTTACAGTCATGCATTCAACAAATCTGGTCTTCATAGAAAAAAAGAAAGCCACAAGAAGTCCTGTTGTCAGTTTACTTCTCACAGTCAGATTTTTAATAACCTAAGAATATAATTAAAAGTGACATTCACAGATTCTCTCAATCCAATCTGAGTGAAGTTGAGATGTTTTGGAAAGACGAATTGGCCAAAATTTCCATCGATATATGTGAAAATATGTTAGACACATAAACCAACAGCTGTAACTGCAGCAGTGGGTGGTTGTAGCATTAAACAAAACTGCACAGCACTTTTTACACTGATATTTGAAAAGAATTTGAAGTTATTTCCTTCCGTTTCAACATTATGTACTACTTTGTTTTGGTCTAGCACATTAAGTCCTAATAAAATAGACTAAAGTTTGAATTTGCAATGTGACAAAATGAGGAAGGGTTTAGGGGTTATGATTACTGCCAAAAGGGACTTTGAGATGATGATACAACAAATTAATGTATTTATTTAAAATGTTAGGAAGGAATACATTTTTTTTTATTTTGAAATAAATTGAATGTTTCTTTATCAGAGTCCTTGAACTTGTTAGATGCTGCTAAAAGATACCCAGAAATTAGTATCAAACTAAACAGGCTCCAAAAATTTCGACTTTTTCCCCATAGCCCACCCGGCTTGTGGTCTTCTTTCAGCTTTTATTTGGCATACCAAGGGCCTTCTTGGAGGACTGTTTGGAATTAGCATTTTCAAAAGGGCAATCGAGTCAAGGCGTCAGAAAACAGAGAAAGGTCACCAGGTTTCCTGCCGCTTAAAACCTTCCCACTCCATCAAGTTTTCGCCTTCCTGCCATGGCGCAGCTCCTGCCAAATTGAGAGATTTCCCATTTTTCTCTATGGTGACATTAAGAGGCTCCATTTAGCACTCCAGCTCTAATCCCTAATTGCATTGGACAAGTTTTCCCTCCATAAAATGAAGAGAACTGGAATTAGTGGAATATAACAGAAAGGCCTTGAATCACCAGTCGTCTTGTGGTATAAATGGCACTGAACCTCTGGGTTGAAACCAACATGCTGAGGTGGGAAAGGTCTCTCAGAGCACACGAGGGAGGTTGTATGGAGGGAATTTTCCATGCACGTCTGTGTGGCTTCCATCGGAAACTGGCGGTGCATGCCCCATGCACGTTGTGTGGCGTAGCAAGCCGGCACCCGACAGAGGCTGATTCCAGCGGTGGGGGAGCGGTGCTTACACGGTTCACTTAGTTAAGCCTGCAGATCCAGAGGGGATGGGGGGGGGAGTGTCACAGCCAGGAGAGGTAAAGCTCGAGGGAGCAGCGTGAGTCCTGGCTGTGGATAAAAGATATCTCTGTGCACCCCAGGGCTGACCTTGGCAAACCAGTGTTTGATTTCAAGCAAACTGCCTGCTATAGAGCAGAACAGTTCTGGTGGTTAGGTTAGTTTTATCACTTTTTCTTTGGAAATGATTGCTTTTGTAATATATGTCTGACGAAAGGAAGTTTGCATGAAGTTTGAAGTTAAGGGTGCAGACTCTAACAGTAGAATGTAAAAAAGTACAAGCTAACAGAAGGATAGTTGTATTTATAGTTGTATTTGCCCTGCAATGTGAGTTCATTTGTTTAATGTGGAAATAAATATTGTTTTATAATCATATGTGCCCACTCCTTTGTAAAAGTATTTTCTACTACCTTTTTCATCAATATGATCAGAATTAGAACCAGAATCAGCTTTCTTGCCAACTTTGTGCAGACAAACAAGGAATTTGACTCTGGTACTCTTTGCTTTTAATAATAAAGAATATCTTTTTAAATGTACATATATACACAATTGACTTTACAATGGAATATAACGTGAGATCAGTCCAAGTATGCATGTTGTTGTTCTGGAATGCTGACTGTCAAGTGTTCATCAGAGAAACAGCCTGGGGGAAGAAACTGTCTCTGTGGCGGCTGGTTTTAGCAAACAGTGCTCTGTAGGGCCGACCTGGAGGTAAAAGCCTAAACAGTTTGTGTGCAGAATGTGTGGGGTCTACAGAGATTTTAGCTGCCCTTTTCCTAACCCTAGACCCGTGTAAGCTCTGGATAGAGGGAAGGTCCGACCTGATGATTTTCTCTGCAACCCTGATTGTTCGTTGCATTCTGGACCTGTCCTTTTTGTGGATGAGCCAAACCACACTGAGATGGATGAGGAGTGAGGTTTGGCTCGTCCACAAAACAGGACAGGTCCAGACTGCAACGAACAATCAGGGCTGCAGAGAGAATCAGCTGGGCCATCTAGGGTGGCACTAAGTCTTCTCCCACAACACATTACAAAGTTGGAGCATACAAAGAGGCCATTGCTCTCTGTACAGTCTCTCTAGAGTCCAAAGTCCTCTTTCTCGCTCTTGTCTCTTCAGTTCAGTCTACAGGCTCTCTAGGATTTAGGTCTGAAGATGGAGATGGCCATGGAATAAGATTCAGTTTGTCTCTGGTGAATTATTTCTGTGTTGCTCTTTGAACCTATCTACATAATATGAGCTACAACAACATTTAATTTTCCTTTAGGATTAATAATGTATTTTTGAATTGAATTGAGTTAATATTAGGAAAACATGTGACATAGAGGAATGTCAAATAATAATAGAAATAATACAGAGTTTTTTTTTTATCATAAAATGGAAGTCCAACAGCTACGGCTAATGGTTAGAACCTAAACTCCAATTTGACTGCATTAAATCATCTGGAAGATTTATTAGACTTTAGCCTCAGGATTTGCTGTTCCAATGCATTGTGATACATTCAAAATTTACATTTACTATTCTCCTGTTTTTTCTGTTTGTTTAAGGCCCAAACAAATCTTTTGAATAGTGGAAAAAAAATTCTGTCCTGTTAACATCCCACAAAAGTTCTGAATCTGAGTTTTCTGGTGTTTTCATGCAACTGTACAATGGCAAAAATATGAACAATTATATTATAAATGGAGCTAACTGAATTCCTGATTGTGTCCCTGTTACCAGTTGTGTCTCTAGCCTTGGGCATGCTCTATGAAGTAAATACATGAAGGCATCAATGAGGTGTTTCAGTCAAATACTGAACATTTTTTTTAAATCAAAAGGTTTATTGGCATGTTGTAGCCCAAGGTTGTCTGCTTTTCACTGCACCGATCTGAAGTACACACATGATAATGTGACACTTTTCAGCCATTGTTATTACAACTGAATGCTCTTTTTTGGTCTCCACTAGGCATTTATTTATAGCTACACAGAAAGACACCTGTATTTGCAACTAAACAAACCTATAAACACTCATATTTAGCACTTCCTATGCTTGTTTTTACCTGCTAACCGGTGGTGGTTTTTGATAAATGTTTTTGACCAATATGGGAAGTTGTTCTGGGCGATACTAGAAGAGTGGGCACACAAGTATCATATGGAAAACGTTTATATATCTATGCATCATTTGCAACCTGAACAAGTTTTATATTATTTTATGCATGTGCAGGTATCCCAGGGTTACCTCATGTCTGAGTGCTACCTTTAGCTATGCAAAACCAGAAAATCTGAAAGAATTGTGTTTTCATTGCTAAGAAGAGCTGCCATTAATTCAAGAACTGTCATTGTTTTCGGAATAGATCTGACCCACATACAGAAGTACACTCCGGAGAACGCAAATCAGTAAAATAATGTTTTATTGTGCAACAATAAAATATTATTGCACAATAAAACATTATTTTACTGTGCAACAAGTAATCAGGAACATGAACGAGTGAATCTCCAACTGTATGGAACGAAGGGGAAGAGAACTGGTGAGACAAGGAACTAAAATGAGGCAGAACTAATGATAAATAACTAAGTTGAATAAGTGAACGGTTTACTAAGTAGATGCAGTCAGGTCGCCAGGGGTTGAGGGATTCGGGGTTTTGGTTTACGGAGCAGAGTTTCTTCTGATGTTTCCTCTGGTGCTGTTTGAGGGAGACTGGAAAAACCATGTAGTTATCCAAGATGCAGATGCTTACGTTGGAGGGTGGACAGGGTACGCTTAATGTCTTGATCCAAGAAACGGAGGAATCAGGAAGGCTGCCAGCCAGAGCAAAATCCAATTGAAGTCAGTAGTTCAGAAAACGAAGTCCTCAAAAACATAGGAAGTCTTAACCTACAGAACTTCTGAGACTGAAGTCTGTGTTCAGCGAGGTAAATCCAAGAATCAGGGTTTCAGCCTGCGAAGGAGCATAAACAAAGTTACTTAGAACATGAAAACGAAGCTTAGTTCGTTACCACTGTAGGCAAACACTCTCACGTCGAAATGCTGGCAGCCTTCTGCTTAAATACTCCTCATCCAATCAGCAGAATAAGACGCACCTGTCCCCCAGTGCACCTGAGAACTCCAGCACCATCTGGGAAACCGAACACAATGTTGCAACCACAATATACACAAAACACAACCCAAAACCCCAACAAGAACTGTCGGTGCTGGAAGCTATTGCTTGTACACCCCCATCATTTTATGAACACTGGGAGGTAAGAGGGGTGATGGTCATAGGATATTCTATTATAATTATTATATTATTAAATAAACATCCTAAGTAACAACAATACAGAAGGCTGTTGATGGCAGTGAGAACAACAGTTATTGGCAATAAATGGTTGCCACATGTGTTTTGTCAAAAAACAATACCTGTGTTGAAATATTTTTACCTATTCCCTGTGTAGTCCCCAAAAACTGTGTTATGCCAATGCTAACATAGATAACTGTTTGACTCTATGCCTTTGTTGTCTTAACTGCTCATTTTCTTATTTCTGTGGGCTGGAAAATTTGAGATATTTCTTAGGAAATATGAGCAAATTTTGCATTCATAACCAAGTCTAAACTAAAAATTTTTTGTTAGAGGATGAATATTTGATATTTAGCGGCATGTAATAGGTAACATAATTTCTATGTACTGAAGACTGTTGTATACTTATAGCCGCTGTCAATGTTTGTGTTAATGTAGAAAGTACTGCAAAAAACATGGGTCGTAAACTTTAATTACAGTAATTCCAGTTATTCTCAGTTATTTATAGAGATGCACTGAGCAGTTAACTGGTAATTGACCAATACTCTCCTTAGTTCCTAGTCTAATGAACATGATGGATTCAGCAAGTGAACATTTTAAACACACATAATAAACAAACAATCATTCAACTTTTGGTTCACTTGAGTTTCAAACTTTTACTTTTCTGACATTTTGCAGAAGCTAGCTGTGCTGCAGTGCTAATACCAGCTTACGCAAATAAAAACAACAATTAGAGATCTGGTTTCAGTGATTTTTTTTAGTTTAGTCCCTCATAACGAAGCAACCAACAACAGTTTGGTAAGTATCTTTGCTTAGGGAAAAAATACAAGGCTCTTCTGAGTAAACTTACAGCTGAAAGAAACTGTTATGTCTTTTAGCCTCCACGTCTGTAATAGAATATTATAAAATGAAATTTTTACGTGACCTACAGCTTTATTGCATTTTGTTTACTGATATTTAGTATTGAATAGCATATTATTGTCCCCTACAAACTTGTCTGTTGTCAATGCTTGGCAAGCTTGGTAACATGAGGCTCCCAACATTGTTTGACACCAAGCTTTTTCATGAATCCAATTGAAGTATCCTTCCTGGATTTATTAAATTAGGCCCCTGAAAATGTAACTGGGTGCATGGGCTCAAACACAAGCAGCAACACAGGACAGCCACTTTCAGCTGACTAATACCTTTCGTCTCCCGCCACCTGATGTCCCTCAGCTGCTGATGTCTTCTCATTGAAGACAGGCTCGGAATGAATGAAAAGTGGCATCCTTGGGGTTTGCATGGATTTTGTTTTGGCCAAATAAAATCTCCTGATTGAGGGTGACGCACAAGGCACAACGGCTTTACCGAATCTCAGTCATGCCGTTTTCATTTTCTACTCCCCGCTGCTGCCCAGGCCTTCATCGGTTGTGTCAGTCTGTAAATGACGACTGAACGTGTCTTTCCACCTGCTCCCCCTCATCGCCAGCCTGTTATCATCGTCTCAATGCTCGTTTGCTCATTGCCTCCTCCTCTCTTCTGTTTCCCATCACCTTTACGCTGATGTCTATCCTCTTCCTCTGTCTCCACCTCTTTCACGACATTTTCTCTCTCTCAACGGTCCTTGTCTTTTTACCTGAGCGATATGTAGCGAGCAGGTAAATAAATCACTTAGTGGCTCTGGAGAAGATAACGAGGCAACAGGGGAGGAGGACAACAGCACTCTAAATATATGGCTACTGCTCCCCCCCCCTCAAAAACACAAGGAGTCCACATAGATACTGCAAATAGGCACTGTTTCAGATACACAAGGTGTGATGTTTTGCTTGGTCGGATCAGACTGAACGATATTTGGAGGGACACTGAGGGTTGCAGAGAGAGAGGATTGATAGAAACATGTCCATGTTCAACATTTTCTTTCATGCTTTCTGAATTCACCAAGTGGGATGCTGAGAGACAGCCCAAATATGCCCAGGGTGCAAATTCACTCTCACTTGATTTTACATGCAGCAAATACCGAGACAATCGCTGACAAGCAAAGACCCAATTACATTTTCTCAAAAGAAAATTATGACATTAGGGTAATGAAGGAAAAACTCCGCTAATGAGAAAGAGAGACACAGAAGAGAGGAGAGAAAGCTTACTTCCACACTGGTTTCACGACAGACAAAGGAGCATAGTTCAAGAACGGTGAAAGACGCAGAGGAAGTAGACTTTTAAGATGCAATTAAACTGCTGCTTAAAAAAAGACTATTCTTGCCTCAAGAAAAAGAATATCTTTTCATCATTTTCTGCAAAAAGGAAAACAGTAAAGTGGGAAGACAAAGTGAAAAAGAGCTGCCATTATGTGAGTTTATAGGCTACAATCAGAGATACATCATCTAAGGAACATGATACTAACAGGTTTCAGGAGGACAGGTTGGAATAAAATGTTAATCTATAATTGATTAACATCACAGCACATTATGAAACACAGTTTACTGTTAATGTAAGGGTCTCCTAATGCAATAAAACAACAAAGGATATATTTGTGGGTCTACACCTTATGTAGTTATACATCTTTTCATTATTGCAAAGAAAAATTGTCTTTGTCTCCCAAGGTGCTGTGAAAAGTGTCCCCCAGTTAGAGGTTTTCTCTGTTTTAGTTCTTTTTTCACACTTATTAAGGTAAAATATGTACAAATTATGATTTCATTTCACTAGTTTATGTTCTCAATCATCTCAGTCTCTATGAATTCATTCAACTATGGATAGGAAGTGAAACATCTCCCAGAAACAACAGAAGACGTCCAGTTGCCTTCAACTCAAGCAGTTAGGATTATGATTTAATTTAGTAGGAGAAAAACGATATCTGAATCAACCTGAAAAAGAAAACCAATACCAAGGTTGTGCCACCCTTGGCAGCAATAACTGCCAAAGAGCATTTGTGATCACTGGAAAGTAGTCCAATACATCTCTGCAAATTAAACGTTGGCCTTTTATTTGCAGAATAGTTTTAATTTAGATACATTAAAAGGTTTTGAAGCAAGAGGGTGTTTTTAGGTTCATGCAAAAACTTCAGATTTAAGACCAAACTTTGACTAGGCCACCTCAAAACTTTTTTCTTCGAGCCATTTGAGGTATACTTGCTGCTATGTTTCAGATCATTGTTCTGCTGGAGAATTCATGGTTCTTGATGTTCTTCTGACAAGCCATGCAAGTTTTACATCAGATGTAACAGCATTGAAGCATGGGGTTTCTTTCCACAGCGATGCTGATGACTCCCAGATTCATCTTCCCCTGAAAAGTCAAAGGGTTTCTCAGTAGACTGACTATTGATGACATAAAAGCCTGGATGGCATTGAACTTTTACATTTTAACAAGCAAGAAACAGAAATGATTGTTTTTGCTGGCACTTCTGAGACCACCTTAGATCCGGGTTTGGCACAGTATGTTAGAGTGATCATCACTTATGTGAGAGGTAAAATGGATACAGATCTTCAACTTGAAAGCCAGATCAGGGCTGTTGTAAAATCTAGTTGTTTTTCTTTGAGGCACTTAGGCAAAATAAAGCTTATTCTATCAAGGCAGCTTTTTGTAATGGTAAAATATGCATTATACATCTAGGCTAGATTACTGTAACACACTTTATTTTGGGGTTAATGATGTGTCCATTAGGGGTTTGCAGGTTGTGCAAAAGCACGTCTTCTAACTGCCTTGTTACCCCCATTTAAACTTTACTTCGCTGGCTATCTGTACATTTAAGAATCCTTTTTAAAGTTTTTTTATTCGCTTTAAATCTCTTTATATTTTAAATAAAGAAAAACAAGAACAGTAGGCTGTGGTAGTGCAAATATGGTTATTTGTTTTTCACAGCAGAGTAGCTGACTACCGACATCTGTTTTCTAATACTGATATACTCTATACTGATGCAAACTGATGTTGTGTTTCTTTATTACATACAGAAGAAATAGAAGTTAAACTAAACAAGTGTCAAGCCTTTTGGGACCCTGTAAGAAAAAGGAAATGTTATAAACAACAAAACAAGCATAAAACAAGCCAAGCTGGTCTGCAATATCTAGCACACTTTGACATTCTCACCGGTTCTCCGGCTTCCTCCCACAGTCCCAAAACATGACTGTTAGGTAAGTTGGTCTCTCTAAATTCCCCTTAGATGGGAATGACTGTGTGCATGGTTGTTTGTCTTGTATGTCTCTGTGTTGTCCTGCGATGGATTGGCGACCTTTACAGGGTGTACCCTGCCTCTCGCCCATAGACAGCTGGAGATAGGTACCAGCTTCCCTGTGACCCACTGTGGAATAAGTGGTATAGAAGATGAATGAATGTTGGATTTAAAACAGAAACCTGTATTATAGAACCTGATTCCTAAGGTTTTCTCTTGTCTTTAAGGAAAATACTCAGCCAGAAAAAACCTGATGAATGCTTTTCTAACTAGAATTGATTTTCATCCTTTTTAAATGCTCTAGTATTTTTATGTGAAAGGATCCTTACTAAAATTAAAATTTGTTTTTCTTAATGATTTTGATAAATTCCCTCACTTTTAGCACTAAGGACCCTCATTGTGTCAGTTTGAAGTTTCGCCATCTTGTTGATCAACCTTTAGTTAGGTATTAATTGTTCCTTATGTGTTTGTGAGCGTGACTGCTGTATTCTTTAGGTTTATGACCCTGAGGAGGTTTTATTCTCCTCCTGCTGATTAGTTAGGTGAAGGGCTGCCGTATATTAGAATTTGCTTTGCTAAATGCTTCACGGCATACAGACAATGGCATATTTATTAACACTTCTGCCAACCACTGGCAACACAAATGGAAGCTCAATTAAAGCGAATAAATTAGGATTAACACAGAAATGCAGCCCATTGTCATTTTAATTAAATGTGTTTATTATTTATTTCCAGAGTCACTGCTTGGGAGAGGCGGAGGGGAGTCAGACGCCTCATTGCCTTTCTACAGACTGAAGGAAACATTCTTAGGTGTGTTTAAAGTGGCTGAGACACACTGTGCACATACACAATTTGTGAGAAAATGAAGGGGATGTCATTAGCTCTGATAGAAATTCGCAGATAATACCAAAACCGGATTTTAAACACATTTACTGCAATGCGACAGAGGCAGCTGAATCTGCACGGCCCTCCAATTCCATTCTTTTAAAGTAACGCCTGACCAGGTTTTATGAGCTCCTACACAAATCATATTAGATGAGTTGCCACCAAGTCATTTCTTATATATTACTGCACCTCATCAAATCCCAGAAGGAGAGAAGGCAATGGAAAAAAAAATAAAACCAGAGGCCCAGACGGAGCAGCACGCAGAAAGGCAGTGGAGGGGTGACACACGTCGTGTCATCAATGTCACGGCAGCTCGTCCCGCTGTCGTGTGCGGTATAATATCACCAGAGCGGGTGTTAGACAGGCTCTCTCCGGCGTGCCAATGTGTCTTCTTGGAAAGGAGGCACAATGACAACAGGCAGAAAATCTGAGACATGATGCAGGCAGATGCACCAACAGGCAGATATAATCGCACAAACGTGCCTTCTCCTTTCAAACACGCTTAATATCCAACTCAAACTGACTTTTAATGAGTGGCCTGCTCCTTTGTTCCTTTAAAGGATTCAGACATTCGGGTGATACTTTAAAGTGGTCTTGATTTAACATATAAAACCTCTAAAACATTTGCAATCAGTCATTTAGAGGACACATCACAGTTCATGCCAAGGATGGGGAGTGAACAACCAGACCACCAGTGGTGTTGTTTGTGAGCATGATATTTCCAAAGTAGGAAAAAGTGTTGTTTTCCAATTTTTATCTATATCTGTCAGCACAAGATCTGTTATTATTAAAATGTGTTTAATATATATTGTTTTTAAAGTTAAACCCCCGGTCAGAACTGGGACAGAAATCAAAAGTCAACCTGAAGAACTCAAATTGGATCTGGAGACTCGCTATTACTGCTTTTGTGTTACGTATTGATGCTGAAGTACAACGTTTCAAATGTAACATCATCTCTTCAGCCAGGAAAATCCTGTTCAACACCCACAAACTGCTCAATATGATGTTAAAACAAATGTCACAGTCTAAAGAGAAAACACAACAGATCTCACTACAACCTGGTAAACAATGTATTTATTGACAATTAACATTCAACATGAATAGTTATTGTGCTTACTCTTTTAGGCAAACGCCAGAAGTTTGACAGATATTCAGCTTGGAAAAATGGAAATAATTCCCGCTTTTACAGTCATCCGGAAAAACGGGTAGAGAGAGAAAGACAGAAGAATCACAAAATGTGTGTTTGGTTTGGCTGAAAAAAGTAACCACTTCTGTTCCTTTTAGCACATCTCACCTGCGCAAAGACAGCTGGTTTTAACAAAACATGGTTTCCAGTCTGGTGAGAATAAAACGAGTTGTAACTGGGTGAAATTTTGTTGATTACCTACCACATACTCTAACACCTGAGCCACAGCTGCAACATTATGCCAACATTTCAGTTTGTTTGGTTTTTTGTCTTCACAGCAGATAAACTGAAATAAATGACACTTCAAAACCACAAATAGCTAGAAGTCAACAGTCTCTTAAGGGTGCGTCTCACTAAATTAGGGTTAGTTTGTTTCAGTAATTCAATTCAAAAAGTGAAACTCATATTTTATTCAGATTCTATACACACAGAGTGACATATTTCAAGTCCTTTCTGTTCATTTTGAGAATTAAGAGGCTTACAGCTAATGAAAAACCCCAAATTCAGTTTCTCCAAAAATATGAATATTATATTAAACCAGGGAAAAGGGATTTTTAATACAGATATGTTTTGTTATGTTCATATTATGGCCTATAATCATATTGAAGACAGCAGACAATCATTGACTCCCTCCACAGGAGCAGTCAGCCACATAAGTCACTGCTAAAGAAGTTAGTTCACTGAGTGATTTCCTTTGGCATATTAACTAAACTTTTTGTGGAAGCAAAAAAGAGCAGAAGAAAAAGATGCACAACCAACAGGGATAACCAACCTTAAGAGGACACAGATCAGTGTCCAGAATATTTGGTGTACAGCTGTTGTAGTTGTTCTGTAACCCACACTTAACCCAGAGACAACATAAGAAGTGTCTTACCAGGAGTAAGGAGAGAAGGGACTGGACTGCCTCTCAATGCCTCTCAAAGTCATCTGGATGAAAATTAATCTCATGTTTCACTTGGAAATCAAGATCTGAGAATCTGAAGAAAGAGTGGAGAAGCACAGCATCCAAGTTGCTTGAGGTCAGTGATGATTTGGGGTGCCATGTCATCTGCTGGTTCTTGTCCGCTGTGTTTTAAGTCTAAAGTCAGAGCTGCTGTCTACCAAACAATTTAAAAGCACCTCATGCTTCCTTCTGCTGACAAGCTTTATGGAGATGCTGATTTAATTTTCCAGCAGGACTTGGTACCTGCCGAATGGTACCAAAAGCTGGTTCAGTGACCATGGTGTCTCATTAGCTTCAAAATACCTCCTGAAAGCCTTGGAAACTATTAAATAAGACGGCTTTTAAAGAACACAAAGACAGGAAACCTCTGTGGATGTTAAATATAAACAAACAGTTGATGTCTCAAGACCTTTCCATTGTACAGTGTCTACTTTCATAACTAGTAACTGCAGAATTAATGCTTTTAAACCTGCGGGGGAATCGGCAGAAGAAAAACATCCCCACAGGTGGATGCTGCCACCCCCATGTTTCGTGATGGAGATTGGTGTGCTCAGAGTTACTGTGTTAGTTTCCTCCACACAGAGTGGATGTGTGGTGAACATGAATCATAGCTGTCAAGTCAGCAGTTAGAGAAGTAGCTTTCTAACAAACCTTTGAGGTTCTTGCAGGACAAAAATCTGTATGTATGCTAGTATTAAACCAAAGAGGTTATGTTATGTGAAGCTATAACAATTTTGATGGAGTTTGGGAGCCTGTTCATATTTAATTAATTTATAGCTCAGATTTAAGAGGCATATAAATACAAAGATGGTCAGTTTCTGGATAGAAAATGACTGAAAAAGCCGGCAATGTTAAAAAGAAAACCTTGAACGTGAAATTCCTCCAGAAGGCTCAGGAACTATTAACAAAGACTACATTTAAACATTACAAGACAGCAAAGCTCCATGGATGTAAAATATAAATGAACAGATGACTCAAAGTTTCTTCACAATAGTTTCTGACTGCATTTTTAGTGCTTTTACAACTTTGTGAAGGAATCAAACAGGACCTAAGTGCTTCACTCGCAGCTTGAGTTGAGGTGGGCTGGTCTATGCGTAAGTATAGAAACCTTTTGTTGTGCATTAGCTCCCCTCCACACCTGAACCCAGTAGGAGGAAAACTGAAGCCTCAGCAGCACTCTTCTTTGAGTGCCACAGAAATGCCTAAACGCCCATCGTCTTCTCGAGTAGATGCGTGCATGAATCAGCTCTCCATTAGTCTTTCAGGAGGGAGCAGAAAGACAACCCACAGCTTTTATTTTCTTTACATTACCTCTGCGTCCACAAAGGTATGAGAGAGCTTTACAAACAGTGATTTATGGTGTGTCTTATACAAGTATATTATCATGGAAAAAGCCCTATAGTAGCTTATCATCAGAGACAAAGAACACTAGAAAGGATGAAAACCCAGTGAAAACACTTGGGGTAAATAAAGCATTAATCAAATGCAAAAATGTTTGTAGGAAGCCACGTTGACGTCGGGTAACAACTAAATGACCAAATTTTTTAACAAAGAAAAGGAGCAACAAAATTGGGAGGAAGAGGGCAAATGCAGGAGATGTTGAAAAAAAGGGAAAGATGTCAGTTTAGAGGTGAAAGGAAGAATGTGTGTGTCTGTGGAAAATGAGGAGGTAAATGCAGCAAGAAAAGGAGCAAAAAGGGAGTCATAAACTGCATTTATAAACACGTCTCTATAGTAACCAACTGGTAATTTCACCAGTGGGAGCACAGGATGGAGGAAGAGGAGGGGGAGGAGTTGGGGAGACAAACTGGGCCACCATTTACCAGAAACACAGCTGGTTATTTCATAGGAGAGAGAGATGAAGGTGGAGAGCGCTGGGAAAGGCCGGGCAATAAAATGTAAAGAGAATCTAAACTTGTAGACGAAGAGAATCGACTGAGGAAGTCTCAAACTAATTTCTCTTCTTCAAACACAAACAGCAGGTTGTGGCCCTCAGGGCTTTTTAATTGTGTGATTGGTCTGTGGTTTTAGCACGCCACTGCTTGTTTTTTTTTTGTTTGTTTTTTCACTGTGAGCAGTTTCCCCAACGCTTCGAGCATGTCTGTGTTAAATCAGTCACAGCACACCTTCACTGCAGCAGGCAGGTAGGTGATAATGTTGGGCTGGTTAAGACGAAAGGTGAGCTTGAACGTGGAATGCAGAGGTCATTTTTTTCTGTAGCAGAACGTGCTTTACATACAGTACAGATGGATGCAGCACTACATTCAATAGCCCTCTGGCTGTGGGATAGTGATTACTGTGTTAGTAACTCTGCATACAGCGCCCTGTAAAAACATCACCTTACAATTACACACAGAGGGGTTTTATGTGATTGAACAACACACAATCGTGTATAACAGTGAAGTAGAAATAAATGATGCATAATTTGCAATAACATCTGAAATGTGTGGCATGCATTTCTATTCAGCCTGAGTCAGTGCTTGACAGAACCATATTTTGGGGCATGTCTCTATCAGCTCTCCAAATCTACAGACTGAAATGTTTGCCCCTTCTTTCTTTAGATTATCTTAAGTTCAGTCAGACTGGATGGAGAGTGTCTGTAAGCATAAATTCTCAAGCTTTGCCACAGATTCTCAATTGGATTTAGGTATGTGCTTTGACTGGGCCATTGTAACAAATGAATATGATTTGATCTAAAATATTCATTATAGCTCCGGCTGCATGTTTAGGTTTGTTGTCCTGCTAGAAGGTGAGCATCTTACCCAGTCTTTAACAGGGACTTTTCCTGTCCCTTTTGAAGAAAAGCATCCCGCAGACCAATGCTGCCACCACCTTGTTTTATTGTGGAAACGTATACTGTTCATTTTCTGCTACATTAATGCCTTAAAATACTGCTCACTATCTGTGAATGTGAGCTGAGGATCTGTGCTGCTTCTACAAAGCTACCATAGGCATCTTGGCTACTTCTCTGATTAATGCTCTTTGCCAGGCTGGCCAGTTTAGGTGGATGTTTATGTCTTAGGTGGTTTGCAGTTGTGCCATAGACGTCTCATTCTAAGATAATAGTTTGAACAGTTCTTTGTGGGATGTTCACAGCTTGGGATAAGGTTCTATAACCTAACTCTGTTTTAAACTTATCCACCTATCCACAACTTTATTCCTGTTAAACAAATGTCTTTATGGTGACATTAAATTGCACACGTGTATTCAGTTTGCCATTTAGGTCATTTCCCAAAGACTTTATTTAGGGTTGTCAGAATACAAATGCACACCACAGCTTTCAGATTTTTATTTGTAGAAAATGGAAAGACTGAAGGGATTTCAATAGGTTTGCAAAGCACTGTATGTTTTAGAGCATGTGATATTTACTGTTGTGGATTTGAAATCATCAAAACCATTCTGCTGGAGCATTATGGTACCTAATGTAGTATAGCCAACAGCCTTTCACTGTTCCTGCATGTCTCTTTTCTACCAATCCCTCCTTCACAGTCACACAGATCATGTAATACTCTTTGCAAGCATTGCAGGGATTATAAGGAGCCTAAACACCCACTTCAGACTGTAAATCTCTAAAGTCCGTCTGTCTACATATAGCCTATCTGACGTGCATACTGCAAGGTTTGATTTTAGCACAGCTTGTTTCATCGAGGTTTCATCTCAAACTTTCAGGGAGAGGAAAAAAATCTAATCCAAAGCAAAGTACATGACAGTTTACGTTAACCTGGACTGTCTGAGCAAAGAAACGAGGCTGTTACTTTTAATCTTTCTTTGCAAAGCAAGTGAAATAATGTTTCCTTTCTCCTCTTTCTGGGTTCTCTATAACTTTCCTGACAAAACTGCAGATAAGGTGCCAGCAGTAAACAATAAGACCATGGTTTCATATCAAGAGACCAAATGAAGGAGCTCTATGAGGGGTCTCCCTGGGTTGCAAGATGAATAGCAGAGCATGCTTGACTCTCTAGGCACAAATGTGGACTGGAAGATTAATTATGGCCAGAGCAGCTACCGCCCAACACCCACAAATCTGCAGAACACTACACACAAGTTTAGTTTCTTTATGGTTCATGGACATGATGCCTATTGTCATACCTGGTCTGGTCCTTTGTTTTCTGTCTCCCTGCACCCCAAGCCCACACCAGTTCTGTGTTTCCTCTGATTGTCTTGTCACGTTTGTCATTGGTTCCCTTGCTGTTCAGTTTTTGTATTTAAGCCCTTTTGTTTCCGTTGTTCCCCGCTGGTTTCTTATGTTATGTGTATGTGCGATCTTGTGAGTTGGCTACCCTGTCTGTGTCCTGCCATGGATAATAAAGACTCATCTTACCTGAAAACCTCGAGCTTCAGGAGTTCTTCCCTGCATTTTGGTCCATCAAAAACCCACTTTATGACAGAAGAAACCAGCCTATGGGACCAAGCGGGAGGAATGGCAAAGGAATTCAAGAGGGGTGAGATTCTGGCCAAATTTTTTTCTCACCCGGTGACCTCTCCCAGCTCACCATGGAGAAGGCTGGAAATAGCTGGCAGCCTTCAAGACTGGCTCGAGGCAAGGAGGGATTTTTTTCCTGATCCTCGGATCCACCACATCATTGAGGCCAAGCGACAAAGGGCCCTGGGAGAAATCGCCGCTTCAATGAGGAGGCCTCCTACCCCCTCCTCCACTCGCCTCTCCACTGAAGCTGGAGACGGCTTTCCAGCTCATGGTTTAGCTCCTGATCAGCCATCTCCGCTGCTTCCGACTCCTAATCCTGTTCCTGGTCCAGTTTCGGAGGGGTTCATGGATGAACCGCCTCCACACCCCGATCCTGTTCCTGGTTCTGTCACAGAGGGGTCCCAAGTCGAGCCGCCGTCACACTTTGTTCCTGTCCATGAGGGCTCCGAGTACGAACTGCAACCATCCCTGGTTCCTGTTTCAGAGGAGTTCGTAGAGGACCTGTCTCCAATTTCTGTTCCTGTCCCTGAGGGGTGCGAGGACACAGCCTCTCTGCCTGCTGTGTCTCGGCGGCTCCGCCGCAGATCTCCACGGCCTCTCCGAAGGTCCCAGTGGTCTCCACACCATTCGCCTGGGTTCCAGCAGTCACTGCGCTGTGTCTCGGAGCTCCACCATGGGTTCTCCTGGTCCCGCCACCGGCCATCTGATCGCCTGCCCCTACTTCGCGGCCTGCTGATTGCCTGCTCCTACGTCTCCAGCCGCCTGAACTCTGGGTTTGCCGGGGAAGGCCTCCGGGCCGGCCACCTGAACTCTGGATCTGTCGGGGACGGCCTCCGGGCTGGCCGCCTGAACTCTGGATCTGTCGGGGACAGCCTCCGCCTGAACTCTTCCGTTGTTCCCCGCTGGTTCCTTATGTTATGTGTATGTGCGATCTCGTGTGTTGGCTACCCTGTCTGTGTCCTGCCATGGATAATAAAGACTCCTCTTACCTGAAAACTTCGAGCTTCAGGAGTTCTTCCCTACATTTTGGTCCATCAAAAACCCACTTTATGACACTTATATAATAAATAATAACAGACACAGATTGTGGAAACAACTACAGGATACAAATTTCTGATTTTTTGTTAATTTAGTCTTTAAGTCTGTTTGTTCCACACACATGTGGCCAATCAATAGGCAAAACAGTTCAGACAAAAATGTTGAAAGAGAAACGATGAACTGCATCACCAGACCTTTGGAAGAGTATAAATGAGGTATAATTGATATAATTAAATATTCGTTGTGGTCTGTCTACTTTGTTTCTTGAAACAGATACAGTCTGTTGTGCCAATAGGTCAATAATGTAGCAGGAATATCTCACTCTTCCACTTTTGTAAAGCAAATCTTACCTAAAACTGCAAGGCAACCAGACCCACAATACTGTTTGCCTAAGTTGCCAAAAAAAGACACCCAAAAAGCCTAGCATAAAACCATGTAGTCCAACAATTTAAACAGCTTATATCAGCTTGTTAGATTTGTGTTACTCTGGAAGGAGCAAAACAGCAAATGTCATAATATGCTTAATAATAAGCACATTAACCTCATGAGCTACTAAATTTAGTGTGTGGTTATTTGAGATTTTTGCTTATGTCAATGTATTAAAATCCAAATAACAATAATAAATGTTACAGATCAAATCATACCTGCTATATCCATCACTTTAGCAGCAGTAGGAATGACTTGTTTTGTAAAACTCTGTAAATCAATAATATTCATAGTTTAGTGTATTAGATATTAGTCACATAAATACATCATTTACGAAAACAAAAATAGCTTTTTGTCAAAAACTTGCAGAATATTCAGTGCCAGTACACTGAGCTATTTTGGGGGACAAAAGTTGACTATATACATTGTTACATTTTCCTTTGTCAACTCACCTCACAGCAATATGCAAACCCACACTAAAGCACATAAACAAATGCATGCTCTATGGGAAAAGCATTTGCTTTGTCTCTTGTCTGTCCTTATGAGTGATGGCGCTGACATGTGGCCTCAAGTAAAAGTTATCCATTCACTTTAGAACATTGCTGTTGTGTGGTAATAACCTGTTTTCCTCCCCCTTTTCACTTATTTTCAGGTCCTTTTCCCACATTCTTCCAGTTTAATTGCTCCTTACTCATTTTTGCCTGCTTCTGTTATATATTTCCTCTTTTTCTGCTAACTGATTTGTTCTTTGTTTATCCCGACTCTGCTCTGATTTTTGTTACAGATATAGTTCCGGAAATCTACTCTCTGGAGAAACCCCCAAGGAAACATTCAGAGAAATTAAAGTTGAGACCTCCTCGGCCACGATGTTTATACATACACTAAGCCAAAATAGATCAGTACAGCCACAGAGTACTTATGTAAATTAAACCTGCAACAAAGGCTCTATAATGTAAATTCTACTTTAAACATATAAAAAATCTAGAGATGAGAACTTAAAAGCTTACCGCATCTCATAAGACTCTTAAAGCTAGTAAATTACTTGGTAATCTTAAAGCTGCATCCTTAATTCAGTATTTTATTTGGTCATTTTTCCACACATGTTTAATAAATCAGTGTTGATATTAATATTTGGACCCCCGCAGAGAATTGGACTATAAAAATTAGGATTTATAATATTTCATCTGTAATGAAAAGCCACTTCAGACAGATTTAAAAAAAAGCTCTAACTTTGCCCAAACTAGAATTTATTGCACCTGACAGGAAAAGCCTTTCCTTTTTATTATTGATAAATAAAGAAGTGAGAGGAAAAGACTAAATGCAGCCCTCTCTCTGTGCTGAAGCCAGTCCAGAGTAATTTTGCTTTAAGAAAACGCTGGGCTCCATTCATCTGTCCCAGCTGCCAGCATTTACATGTCCATTAGAGCCCAGTCCTATCAGTGTTGTATTGAGGGAAATTGAGCAATGCCTCTTTTCTTTTTCATATAGCTTCTTAGCACCCATCATTTGATGAAAAGTTACAAGGCAAGAAATCTTGCCCAACTTTCTATTGTGCAACACTCGTCCAGTCCAGTGGGAGGAGGAGGAGAAAACCTGGCAGCTCAGCTCCTCTCTTTTCCAAAAATATCCTGTACCCTTAAACAAGTAGCAATGTAGGACGTAAGGTAGGTTGTCGTTCATGGTGGAACATTGGATGTGTGTTATTTGTTACTCTGCATGATGAATGATGAAAACCTAATGCCTGTTAACAGGTCTATATGACATATAGGAGCAATGACAATACTCTGGTAATACGAGTGTTCACCAGTCTTTAATTAATTACAGGCCAGCATGTAGCACACATATAATTGACTGAGTTGGAAACCATCGACTCAGGTAGAGCATGCAGATTTCTGTCTGAAAAGACCCCAGTTTGGAATAAAGCTAGTAACCGTTGTTGTTGGAGACTACAACACCTGCACAACCCTGCAGCTCTATCTTCTCTGTAAATGGCCCAGCCTTGTCAATTTGCCAGCACCACAAGTTTGTTAATACCTCTGTATGCAGCCTTGCTGCTTTGAAGAAAATAACTGAATGACTTGCTGCAATCCAAGCAAATTTTTGCTTAATTGTTCTGCTTGTATGGTAAGGTAAGATGAGTCTTTATTTTGAACCTCTGTGAATGTTCTTCATTATTCAACAGGCACCAACTGGCAGCAATTAGATGTATTCTAATATTTTTCATTTCGGTCTTAGACTTGGTTGTTTTGTGAATTAACATATAAGTCTCAAACTCTCAACAATGTTTATTCTTCACACAAAAACCACTTTGAGGACTGAAGCATCTGCTGATGCGAAACAAAGAAAAAAAATATTTTTTTGACTAAACCAACAGCACAGAAATGTCATGTCTGTCTCTGGAGTAACTGCTTGTTTGTGCTACACTGTACATATTTGGTTCACCTTTTTCTCCAGATCAATGCTTACAAATATAGATCAGGCAAGCTTGCGTTTGTCGTCCATTTTGACAGATTAATTTAATGAGGTGAACTCTGTCATCATTCCTGGATAAAAGTAGAATGTCTAATTTTATTCAAACCTTTGCAACTACAAAACCAGTGATTTATGTGATTGTTCTTCTTGAGTTTACTTCCGCTCTTTAAAATTGAATCTTTAAAAGCTTCCTTATTGTTTTGTTCATCTCCTTATGCGTTTATAATTGTCTCTATGTCCTGTGTATATTTGTGTGGTATTGTGAGGGGTGGTGAGCGAGATTGTGTGTTCTGCCTGAGATGTCATTCAAACAGCGTACTGTGAGAGCTGCAAGCCTGAGATAAGCGTAAAGATCTGATTTCACTTCTCATTTTGCCTACGGCTTCAGCTAATTTTCATAATTAATTAAAAAGCCGGTAAACATTACATCATGCAGCTGATAAAGGTCCCTGTTGTTCTTCTTGCCTCCCATTAACTGGGAATTATCACTTTGTGATACATTTTCCTCCTCACTTCATTATTGAACGCCAGTGGATTGATGGCGGGAACTTAATGTGTGACTTCACTGTGATGTGACTAAATGTAGCCCCCTGTCAGTCTGTCAGTCAATGTGATGAGACTGATCTCATCAACAAAGACAAAAGAAAAGCTTGGAGGAAAGGTTCAGTGGCTTCACAATGCATCATGTTTATTAAAAAGACCTAATAGTACAAGGAAAAGTTAAAATGACCAAATGTATACATAAATATATAGTCATTTTCAATAAATTACGGTATGTGAATGAGTAGGTATTAAACACACTTTTTATTTGGCCCATAATTGTGTATTAAAAATGTTTTTAATGGTCTGATGTAATATTCTGTAGCTTTAAGTGGAAAATCATGATAGCAGAAATAAACATTAGAAACAATCAGTCTGTGTGTAATTACTCTATATAATGTGTTTCACTTAGTGAATTGAGTTACTGAAATAAACTTAAAAAGCATTGAAATAACTTTTCAATAATATTCTAATTTATTGAATATGACTGTTTATGTACTGATTTCTTCAGTGTGTGTGTACTTTCTTCAGCCCCCAGACATTTCATTATTATAAGTTTATTTTAACCTATTTAACAATGAGCACTGCTTGTTAGCTTGCTAGTTAACTAGCCACTTACTAGTTAGCTGAAACAACCATTTGCATGTAGCCTACGGATGCTTTGGCAGCATTCATTATGTACAGCATTAGTTCTTTTACAATTTGGTCTTTTAAAAGCTGTCTTCCCCTCTACCTGCTGTCAGTTCTCAGATTCACTAACCAAGAAAAGAATGAACAATTTATAATATGAGAGCATGCTGACAAATAAAGCAAGGGGGAATGGATGACGGAGAGAAGAGGAACGAGGAAAAGAGGTTTCAAAATGACGTGCTTGCAGCTGCTTGCTGTGAACAAGCCCTCTCAGTATCACAGTCCTCAATGGTTCGGATGAATTAGAGTGAAACCACAGGTCCTTTACTGTATTGCACTATCATCCTCCAATTCCATCTTCTCCCCATTAATCTTTCACTCTTATTCCTTCTCTTCCTTCCTCTCCCTCCCACTCCTCTTATTTCATTTGGCTCATCTCTTCACCATCCTCTTCTGACTCCTTTCTTCTTACATAGCATTCCTCTTCATTTTCATTTTTTCCTTAGCAGTGAAGGATCCTCTTCTCATCCTCCCTTTTCGCTCCATGGCCGTGTTTGTGTGTCAATACAATGTAAACTAATTTATTTGTGTTACTGCTTGTCATACTTGTGTACAGGTCAACTTATAAAAAGCAGTCCTATATCCCTCACTTATAGTACTTATAGTCACCATCGTACCCTTGCGTCAGACCCACACATTCCCCTAGCTGTCAGCATCACCCACACATGGCAACTCCAGCATTTGCTTTGGCTTTTGATAAATAAGTAGATGTTTTTATGTCGTTTCATTGCCCCTTCTCGGGGAGTTTCCTGTCAGGATTAAGGCCTTGTAATGAAGAGCAGAGGGAGTCGGAAAGTTGAAGGTTTGTGTTAGGACAGTATTCCAATGGATTAATGCAGGTCACGAGTATTTGGCGGCCCCTGCACATTGTTATTTGAGAAACTAATTCTAATGTAAATACTTTCTTTGGGTTGCTGCAGAGACAGAAATGGACTCAGAATCAGAGTAGGACTGGCACATTGGGAAAACAAATCAATGTATTTACAAAGAACAAAATTTTTATGTTGTAAGGGGCTTTTATTTCAACAACAAACTTAGCAATTCAACACCAAGCATTTCAGAAACATAGCATCTAATCTGAAAGTATGCTATTAGCATGCTAAGAGTACTTTTTCATTCATTAGCTCAATTCTCGACAGAGGGAGAGGCTAAAGTGTGCTTATTCCCTAGATGTCCTTCTAACACAGCTAGAGGTGACAGAAAGATGACATGGCACCTTGCAATGCCCCTAAGCTCCTGAAATCAGGTGTAAGCCTAATAAATATGGAGCCACTCAGCACAGAATCACTGTCCGGTTTAATTGCACATTTTCCCCTCAGTAACTGATGGAATAATTAAGACTCAGAGGAGTCACTGAAACCATCTGGTCAGGTAAAGAGAGAGGATGTCCAATCGGGACAACAGAGCTGGAGACAGACAGTAGCATAGAAATTAGGAGGAAAGTGTGAAAAACAAAGCAATTAAGCGAGAGGCAAAAACAGATAGAATAAGGCCAAATTGCAAAGGAGCAATGAAGAGGACTGTAAGAGATGCACATTTTAGCTTCAACTAAAATCTTAGTAAGCAGGTTTACAAACTAGAGTTTCCTGTGCGTAAGTGTTTAAATTCATGTTCAGTCTTGTGTAATGTACTGTAGATAAACACACCAAACCTGACCTTTTAAACACATTTTAATGCCTTCAGCAAGGCCCTTCAAACTCCCCTTGCTGGACTCTGAGGTTTAGACAACAATCTCTTATCCCAAGCTGAATGGCATCCTATGTCTTCACAACATGGATGTTTTTATGACCCCGATTTGTTATCATGGTCATAAAGGGTCAAAGTATCTCTGATATTATCTTATTTTGCCCATTTAAAAAAAAAAAGATAGCTTTTACAGTAATTATTGATTAGATAACTTAAAGTAATGGTTAGTTAGTAACTGAAAGTGAGCATGTTTTTTTATTCAATACAATGATTACATGTTTAAAACACTGAAATAACTTCAGTGTGGATGTAATATTTTATTTGCAATAATAGATTATCTACATGCAGTCTCTTTCTTGTCTAAGGAATGTGGTAAAAAAAAATATTTGTAGAAATATAAATTTTTTGTTGACTGATTAATGCGACTTGCCCAAAAACTGGTGACTACCAAAAAGCTGAGTTCTGAGCCACACAGAAACAAGAAATAATCTAGCAAAAAATATTTGCCTGGCCAAGTCATAGCTGATGCCTTGTCACCCTCTTGAGATTCATGTGCGCATAATGTTTCTGTTTGCATCATGCTCTTTATTTTCATCAAATTGTTTTGTGACGTTCCTACCATTTCTTTTTCCTCCACACCTTGAACATGCTCAGGGTCGCTCAGTGACTTTCTTTAAGATAATTTTATTTTCCTTTGTGTCCAGCTCACTTCTGGAGTGATCCTGAGTAAGGAACCAAGCAGGATATCCAACAAACTAAACTAGACCCAACAGCCTTTCAGTCTGAGTCACCTTTTTAGCTGAAACAAAAGCTGTTGTGCAGAGATGTATTTGTTACCAAGCTGAGAAATGGGACTGCGGGAGCTCCATTAACCAAAGTCCAAGTTGAAGTTAGCCAAATGCCGGACCACAGAGTAGGCGTTCTCTTTACTGTTATTTCGTCGCAGTTCTGGTGTGATAGGCTGACATATAAAGGTGGTTGTGAAACATTTTTATTTCTCTTAACTATTTTCCTACCTTAAAGTCTCCTTCTCAAATTGAGGATACATGTTAAAGATTCTAGCCCATGAAATCCTTTATTTAAACTCCTCAGAGACCTGTAAACTTTTGTTAAAAGTTTTCATTGTCATTTTCTTCGAGGTAGATCTGACCCACATACAGAAGAACACTCAGAACAACAACTGAATCAGTAAAAGGTGTTTTATTGACAAGAAGTGAAACTGGAATGTGAACGGTAGAATCGCCAACTGTATGAAAAGAGGGGGAAGAGAACTGGTGAATACAAGAACTATAATGTTGCGGAATAAACAAGAAGTAACTATGATTAACAGTTGAACGGCTTACTAGGTGAGTGTAGTCAGGTTGCCAGGGGTAGAGGGAGTCGGGACCCAGGTGTGCGAAGTGGAAATATCCAGATGGTTTTACTTGAACTGTAGAGTGAGTTCTGGTGAGTTCAGGAGTTAATTCAATGTTCAGGTACTTGCTTGGGGGGTGGACAGGGTACGCTTCTGTCTTGGTTCAGGAGACGGAGGATAACAGGAAGCTGCCAGCTTGGTATTTGGAAACGAAATTCACCAATAATAGGTAATTTTGATCGCCCAGAAACTTCATTTTTTGTAAATAAATCCTGCAGAGATATACTGGTGTTATTATTAATAAAAAGAATCCCAGATTATTTGTAATTAATTTGCTGATGGTAAACACATCTTAATCTGAAAAATATACAGAATGTCCTTGCTTCTCTAAATATCTGAGAAAGATCGTCAATGAGGAGGAAAGAATTTAGCTAGATTAAGAGACAGATTGAGATATTTACGTACATTCGTGAATTTTAACATGGTCGTTTTTTATGTTCATGCGCATATGTAGCCTCTGGTTTTGGACATGGATTGCAGAGTATCTTTTCATTATGTCTATGCCTAACATTCTGACAGCATGAGGAAATGCTTCCTTCCTTCCTTCTACAATATGTTTTCAGCTTTGTCTTTCTTTCCTGCCCCCCATGCTGTGCTTCTGAAGCAACATTCCTATTGTCAGCATTAATAAGAGCTATTTTTTTCTGTAGAGCTGGATAAAAATGAGCACTGCATTTGTGTAAACAGATAAACATAGTCAGCTCCTAATTAATGGTGCATTACTAGCATTTGTAACCATGGTAACTTTTAGTACTGGCCAGATATGGCGATGTTTGTGGCTTACTAAAGTGCTTAATGAACCTGAAACAGCCAGGAGCTTTCATCAATTTAGAGGACATCATTATCTTTTCCATTGAATATGTTTATAGAATCAGTATAATTTTCTGGCTTTCTTATATAAATCTGGAATGCAGCCAACAATTCAAATCCTCTTAGAGAAGCTACGAATGCCCCTGCAAGCATTTTATAATTTTGATGTGATTTATTTCAAGATCATGTATAACCAGTCTAGATAGCCAAGTTGTTTTGTCATTTTTTATTGAATTGTATCTATTTCTGTGTTGAGATAATAGTGTTTTGCCATTTTGAAGGGATCACAAACAGACTTTGGGATTTTCTTTGTTCAATACTATTGTTATGACACTTGGAGATATTTCATGACAGTAAATTAAACAATACATGCTGTTGGGATTATGATTATTGATTAATTAATATTTATCAAGAATTATAATTAAAAATCATCATTTGAGAAAATTAATTTCTTAACCAAAAATCCTCATTTATGAATCGAAACCAGAGATGTCCTCTGGTGTTGTAATTGTGGCTCAAAGCCCTTGATAATTACAATTATTAAATTCTCAGTAATAGTTGATAACTATTATTAGATGTCACTGTTTAATCAACCGTTTCTGCAGAAACTTTGGGAACTTTAACCTTATTTTGACTGACAAATCACTCTTGCACAAAATAAACACAAACGCCTTCTCTTTATCTACATGAATATTTATTAAATCAACAGCCCTGATACACTCGCTCTTCCGATTCAATAATCTTCACCTAATCAAACTTGCAAAGTTCCACACAAAAGGGTAAAATATCTAACTAAACAAAATAAAACAGCATTGCGTGTGTATGAAATCAAACGAGCAGTAATGGCAGTTATGGCAAAAATACAAGAGGAATATGGTGTTGAATGAAGCTTTGGGAGCGGCCCGCCAGAATGTAGCTCCATGTAACACACCCACAGGGTCATAAACCCTCCCCCAAAGTTGTAAACTCAGTGGACAAAGGATCATAAACTTTTCGGCGGCAAACCAGTAAAACCAGTAAAGTTGAAGACAAAGAAAATGGTGAATTTCACCATGAGGTTATTATAGCAGTTCAGTGTTACAGCCCACCTGCGCCGGGTGTCACACAGTAAAAACACAACTTGAGAAGCTCGGCGGCTTCAGAGTCCAGCGATAATCAACATTCAATAACACTTAAATACACTTCGAACACATTAGACTATAAGTGGCGATTCTAAGTTGCCCTAAAATCCTACTCTATCCTGCCCATTCTATTTCTAATGAAGAAATAAAAATAAAAGAACGGATTTTACTTGACGTTGTCTCCTCTGAGCAGAGGGAGCGAGAAGAAGGGGTGGGGGAATTTCCATGCATCCGTGGGTAACTCTGGAGATCGGTCTGTCTTCGTCCTTTTCGGCCTCCTTGACAGAAAGGTGAAAAATATGACAGACCGTCACTAGTCGACTGGAACAAACAACAAACAAAGAATTGAACATTTAAAAACAACAAACATTTGACCAAAGTGCTGTACATTAAGAGAATAAGTAAAAATATTAAAGCAAAAACAGATATAAAACAACGTTACCCACAACAACTTGCACAAAAGAAGAAACAACTTATGCTGCATTGAACGCCAGAGAAAAAAGATGAGTCTTCAAAAAGGATTTAAAAGAAGACAGTTTGATCACCTCTGAGCTGCATCGTCGTCTTTGGAACAGCCAAAACCAGCTGGTCAGCTGACCTTAGAGTCTGTGTAAAGCAAGTCTGTACAACAAGGTAGATCAAGTCCATTAAGACATTTAAAAACAAATAAAATAATTTAATCTATTAATCTATTCTGTAGAACAAAAGGTGAAGAGCAGCCAGCACAGGCGCTATGTGTTCTTGCCTGTATGATCGAGTTAGAAGATGAGCAGCTGCATTTTGGAGAAGCAAAAGGCGAGAAACCCCGAAATACAGCACACTAAAATAATCAAGGAGTGAGGTAATAAAGGTGTGAATGGCCTTTTTAAAAGCCTGCCTGGACAAAATTTCAGCAGCTGGAATAACTTCAATTTTACTACAGAAGTGACTTGTGTGTCAAATCTGAGGTTACCAGCTTATTACAACCCCAGATTGTAATGGTAAATGGCCTGAATTTGTATAGCGCTTTATCAAGTCCCCAGAGACCCCAAAGTGCTTTACACTACAACAAGTCATCCACCCATTCACTGACAGTGGTAAGCTAGAATGTAGCCACAGCTGCCCTGGGGCAGACTGACAGAAGTAAGGCTGCCATATACAGGCTCCACCGAGCCCTCTGACCACCATCAGCAGGCAAATCGGGTGAAGCATCTTGCCCAAGGACATAATGACTGAGACGGACAAAGCAGTGGTTCGAACTGGCAACCCACCGGTTACAAGACAAACTTCTACCACCTGAGCAACAGCCGCCCAGATTGGTGGCAGTGGATTTTGCATATGGAGTCAAAGAGCTACAGTTCAGATTGGTGGGTGTCACCAATCTGACCTTGGTCATTTGTCTTTAACGCTCAAAACATTTAGGGCCATCGAAGCTTTGATTTCATTTTAGGCATTCCTACAAAGGGTGAACAGAGCAAGCATTGTGTTTTTAAAAGTAATATAGACATAACAATTATCAGCTTTACAATGAAAAGAAATTCCAATTTTCAAGGGCAGGAGATACAGCGAGAAATCCAAGATGGCGCCGCAGATGGTCACCTCGGCGTGTTGGTGCGCATTGTTTTGTTTTGTTTTTTGCTTTAAAACGGTCTTCTGTGATGGTACCCGGAGCTCTCTCACCAGAGAAGAACTCATGAACATCAGGGCTACTACACCAGAGGAGTTATTTCCAACTTTTCTGCCTACTGCTCTGGAATTTTTGGACATTCTGGTCAAAGGTGCGCTCACCTTTGTTCACGCGGTGAAACGCCGGAAGAGAGGGAAACGGGCTGGGGTGCTGGTACGTCTTCGCCAGCGTGGACTACGAACACCGTTACCAGGAATATTTCTCTCTAACGTGCGCTCACTTCCCAACAAAATTGAGGAACTACAACTGCTGTTGGGGAAAAACGGACTTTTATTCATCGGCAGTTTTGTGCTTCACGGAGACGTGGCTGTGTGGATTAATACCGGACTCTGCGCTGCAGCTGGCAGGATTCCAGCTCTACAGAGCGGACAGAGACACGGAACTCTCCGGCAAAGCGAAAGGTGGAGGAATCTGTTTTTACCTCAACAGTGGTTGGTGCAACGACGTGACAGTGATTCAGCAGCACTGTTCTCCAGACCTGGAAGCCTTCATCATAAACTGTAAGCCTTTCTATTCCCCCCGTGAGTTCACTTCGTTCATCCTGGTCGGTGTTTACATCCCGCCGCAAGCTAACGTGCAGGTCGCACAGCGCATGCTGGCCGACCAGATACTGAGTGTGGAGCGGACCAACCCGGACTCCTTAGTAATCGTCGTTGGTGACTTTAACAAAGGTAATCTGACCCACGACCTCCCCAAATATAGACAGTTTATAAAATGTCCGACTAGAGAAGACAACATTCTGGATCACTGTTACACCACCATCAGAGACGCTTATCATGCCGTCCCACGTGCTGCACTAGGTCAATCCGACCACATCATGGTCCACCTGATTCCTGCATACAGGCAGAAACTAAAGCTCTGCAAACCTGTTGTGAGGACGACAAGGAAGTGGAGCAGTGAGGCTGTGGAGAATCTCCAGGCGTGTTTAGGCTGTACAGACTGGGATGTGTTCAGGACTACTACCAACAGTCTGGACGAGTACACAGAGGCTGTGACTTCCTACATCAGCTTCTGTGAGGACAGCTGTGTACCATCATGCACCAGGGTGAGTTACAACAACGACAAACCCTGGTTCACAACTAAACTCAGAAGGTTAAGACTGGATAAGGAAGAGGCCTTCAGGAGTGGGGACAAAGACATATACAGAGAGGCTAAGTACAAGTTTTGCAAGGCAGTGAAAGAGGCCAAACGACTGTACTCTGAGAAGCTCCAAATCCAGTTCTCAGCCAACGACTCTGCGTCTGTCTGGAAAGGGCTCAAGCAAATCACCAACTACAAGCCGAAAGCCCCCCACTCCATCAACGACCGACGCCTCGCCAATGACCTGAACGAGTTCTACTGCCGCTTTGAAAGACAAAGGGACAGTCCTGCAACCATCCCCCACGACGCCCCCCAACAGCTGCAGCCAAAATCCACCACCCCCACCTCCCCAACCTCAAGAGGGGCCTTGGCACCTCCAACCCCCACCCTGAAGTTCCCCCCCACCAGCCCCCTACCCACGCCGAGGACGGCTCTTTCCATCCAGGAGAGGGACGTCAACAAACTCTTCAGGAGACAGAACCCCCGGAAAGCTGCTGGTCCGGATTCTGTCTCACCAGCCAGCCTGAAGCACTGCGCTGATCAGCTGTCTCCAGTCTTCACAGACATTTTTAACACCTCACTGGAGACATGTCATGTGCCAGCCTGCTTCAAGTCCTCCACCATCGTCCCTGTTCCCAAGAAGCCAAGGACCACAGGGCTTAATGACTTCAGACCCGTCGCCCTGACCTCTGTGGTGATGAAGTCCTTTGAGCGCCTTGTGCTCTCACACCTAAAAGACATCACCGACCCCCTCCTGGACCCCCTGCAGTTTGCCTACAGAGCCAACAGGTCTGTAGATGACGCAGTCAACCTAGCCCTTCACTTCATCCTCCGGCACCTAGACTCCACAGGAACCTACGCCAGGATCCTGTTTGTGGATTTCAGCTCTGCCTTCAACACCATCGTCCCAGTTCTGTTACAGGAGAAGCTCTCCCAGCTGAGTGTGCCCGACTCCACCTGCAGGTGGATCACTGACATCCTGTCTGACAGGAAGCAGCGCGTGAGGCTGGGGAAGCACGTCTCTGACTCCCTGACCATCAGCACCGGTTCCCCCCAAGGCTGTGTTCTCTCTCCTCTGCTCTTCTCCCTGTACACCAACAGCTGCACCTCCAGTCACCAGTCTGTCAAGCTTCTGAAGTTTGCGGACGACACCACCCTGATCGGACTCATCTCTGATGGTGACGAGTCTGCGTACAGATGGGAGGTGGACCATCTGTTGGACTGGTGCAGCCAGAACAACCTTGAGCTCAATGCTCTAAAGACAGTGGAGATGGTTGTGGACTTCAGGCAGAACCCAGCCCCACCTGCCCCCATCACCCTCTGTGACTCCACAATTGACACTGTGGAATCTTTCCGCTTCCTGGGAACCATCATCTCCCAGGATCTCAAGTGGGAGCCAAACATCAGCTCCCTCATCAAGAAAGCCCAGCAGAGGATGTTCTTCCTGCGACAGCTGAAGAAATTCAACCTGCCAAAGACTATGATGGTGCACTTCTACACAGCCATCATTGAGTCCATCCTCACCTCCTCCATCACCATCTGGTATACCGCTGCTACAGCCAAGGATAAGGGCAGGCTGCAGCGTGTCATTCGGTCTGCTGAGAAGGTGATTGGCTGCAGTCTACTGTCGCTCCAGGAACTGTACACCTCCAGGACCCTGAAGCGGGCAGGGAAGATTCTGGCTGATCCCTCCCACCCTGGTCACAGACTCTTTGAGACTCTCCCCTCTGGCAGGAGGCTGCGGTCCATCCGGACCAAAACCTCACGCCACAAGAACAGTTTTTTCCCATCTGCCACCAGCCTGGTTAACAAAGCCCGGAAACCACACTGACACTCTCCCTTTCCCCCACACCCCCCCCCCCCCCCCCCCCCCCTTTTTTTTTTGCTGACAGGACACCTGTAACCTGTAACTCTATGCGTTACATTAACGCTCAGCATGGACTCCTGCTTTACTTGCACTGCCATACTTGCACAATGATCACCTGCACTGTTGTATTACTCACTTAAAACGGTGCACATATATTTATATTATATTGTAGATATGTTTATACTGTTTAATTTGTATTATATTGCACCGACTACGCCAAAACAAATTCCTTGTATGTCCAAAAACGTACTTGGCAATAAAGCTTTTCTGATTCTGATTCTGATTCTGAAAAGAAGGGGTCCTTGTATTGACCCCTGAGGCACACCACAGCCTAAAAACACTGTTGATGACACAAACCCCTTTGTGCTGACAGAGGTAAGACTGAAACCACGACAAGGCTGCACCTTTAATACCAACACAATGCTCAAAATGAGTAATTAAAATGCCTTAAATTTGAAAGAAAAAACAAGATGGATCAAGACCTGTTTTTAATGAATGGCTGAACGACAGCATGCTTTAAAGCCCCAGGAACCATACTTGTGGCAATACTGGTATTGTCACCAGCCAGGACAGAGAGTCCTATGGTATTAAAAACATATTTTAAAAGGCGAGGGGGAATAGGATCACTGGGGGAACCAGAAGGTTTCATCTGATCAATAAACTCCATCAGAACTGTGAGAGACACAGGCTCAAACTTGTTAAAAGCAGCAGAGCAAGGGGTTGAAATGGAGGGGTCATATGAAGCCGTCATCTAGTCAAGGAAACCTTTTCAACAAATAAAATGGAGAAAATTCTTACAGGTTTCAGATGAAGCTTCCAAACTGGCAAACAGGGGCACATTAAGGATGGAGTTTACAGTATTAAAAAGAACAAATGGTTTGTGACAATGGGATAAAATAATTTCTGAACAATGTTATTTGTTCTTTTATTATCAATATGCCAGCAATTTTTTTTTTTTGTGGCACTAGTGGCCTTTATTTTGTAAGTTGACTGACTGGAATTGGGGTGGTTAGAGGGGAAGACATGCAGTAAAAGTCAACAGGCCAGGACTCAAACCTGTGACGACTGTGTCAAGGATTGTAGCCTTTGTGCATGTGTCATGCACTTTACCCCTGAGCCACCACCACATCCTGCCAACTATCTTTTAAAATGTCAGAGGACAGCTGAAAGCTTGACTTTCCTCCACCTGCACTCAGCTTTCCCGCAGGCCCGTCAACAAAAAAAAAAAAAAAGTTCTACTCAAGACAGTAACTGCAACCCCTTTAAGGTCAGACTTCCGTAATAATTGTGCATTCATCAACACCTCATGATGGAGCACTTTGTCCTTTCACATCAAACAGCTCAAACCACAGAGATCATGGGCTACGTTTAATGTCTATCTGCTCGCTGCTAATTACCCCAGTTAAAAGCAAAGGGAGAGTAACTAGTTGTGTTTCATGTTATTTTGCTGAATTACAACAACACAGTACAGCTCGAAAACACCGCTTACGACCAGAGATTTCACATACGCTACACGAGAGCGCATGCGCGCTTACCTCCAGAACAGAGCAGTTGCCATGGAGATTGATGCATTCAATTTAATGGACTGGGAGATTTTACACAGGTGGTGCACAGACATAAAAAACCGCCGCTTGCATTAGGACAGGACGAACAATAAATCACTTAGCATCTACAGACTTTTAAATAAAATCGCGAAAACAATCGAACTGTCAAAGTTTTATTTTAAATGAAATCAAAACTTGACCACAATGCAGAGAATCAATAACTTCTTTGTTCAAAAGAAAAGACGGAAACTGTGATTCTAATTTCGGCCTTATAAAGACAGCCTACAGTAAAGTAAAATATTGATTCATTTTAATTAGTTTGAGTTTGGACTTTGCTGAGAGAGAGAGAGAGACCTCGAGGGGGCCACAGATGAGAGTAACAATTAACACACACACACATTATATATATATATATATATATATATATATATATATATATATGCATGCGTATATGCCCCCATCTAGAGTAGGGCAATAAAGGGCAAGGCATGTCCTTAACTTTAGATGTGCGTCAAAACATTTGATCCCATTTCTTCTATTAAACAGTTCACACACTGAACCAACTCGGGGACCAAGGAGCAGCCTGTCCAATGTATGTTGAGGCCCCACTAGATGGTAACAAGTGCTGATGTTGTGCCTTCCCCTAAACTCATGCAATCCTTTATTTATTGATTTTTCATTGTGTTTTTTACATTTAGATAAAATGTCTTACTGGTTTTAAATGTATGACTAAAATAATCCTTTTAATACCATTTAATTTGGTGTTTATGCTGATGAACATCTGCACCCCATGTTCTGCATTTCAGTTTTACTTTTGTATCTTATAGTCAACTCTTTGCGGTGTGTTTTTCATCTTTCAATTTTAGCTATAACCCATTATAAAGCTAAGAAGACAAAACCAGGGAGGTAGGTAACACGTTATAAAAGGATAGGGGTGAAGCAGTCAACAGGCCTCAGCTCCCAGAACATCAAGGGCCTCCCAGGAGGAAAAATGAAGAAAGGAGCCAGGTCCATGGAGGCCTGTGGAACAGAGCAGAATTTATTACTGCCACTGATAGTGTAATGGACCAGATGGAGAGAAAGAACTATTGAAAGAAAGGGACATGCAAAATACAACTGATTCTCCGAAACTACAAAGTGTTTTAGCTGTAAGTGAATGATGGAGGTAGAGCATGAACTCTGGAGGTGTGAGAAAGCATGAATGTGTTTCTGTTGGTGGGTGGATTATATTTGAATCCCTCTCAGAGAGTCTCTTTATTAGGAAAACCTATAAAGTGGAGATAGGAGTCCTATCAAACATGAGCGTGACATTGGGAATTGGTTGTTAAACAAAATTACCTCAGTTCTGCTGGAGAATTACTGAGCACAATTCTGAGTCTTTGCAAGTTTGCATGAAGCTGCAAGCTTAAAGCTGCTTCCTGCCTCCACACCCCGATCCTGTTCTTGGTCCTTTTCCGGAGGACTTCTTGGATGAACAGCCTCCACACCCCGATCCTGTTTCTGGTCCTGTTCCGGAGGGGTTCTTGGATGAACAGCCTCCACACCCCGATCCTGTTTCTGGTCCTGTTCCGGAGGGGTTCTTGGATGAACAGCCTCCACACCCCGATCCTGTTTCTGGTCCTGTTCCGGAGGGGTTCTTGGATGAACAGCCTCCACACCCCGATCCTGTTCGGGTGTGGAGCTCCACTGTGGGTTCTCCTGGCTCCTACGTCGCTGGCCTGTTGATCGCCTGCCCCTACGTCACCGGCCCGCTGATCGCCGGATCGGCCGGGGACGGCCACCAGTCCAGCCGCCTGAACCAGGAGGAGTGAATGCTACAAGTCTCTGACTCGATGTAATCTGCTGGGTTTCCTTAGACAGAAAAACTTTTTATCCAATTTGAATAAATAACTGAATCTGACTGCACTGTTCAATGGTTAGGATTAATTGGAATGTATGAACCTGACTGTTGTGAAGTGCCTTGAGACAACATGTGTTGTGAATTGGTGCTACATAAATAAACTGAATTGAATTGAATTGAATTGAACTCTGAATCTGCCGGGGACAGCCTACGGGCCCACACCTGTTCTGTGTTTTTCCCTTGATTGTCTGGTCACGTGTGTCATTGGATCCCCCTGCGTTCCAGTTTTGTATTTAAGCCCATTTGTTTCTTTTGTTCTCCGCTGGTTCCTTATGTGTTGTTTGTGTGCTCGCCTGGTACCCTGTCCGTGTCCAGCCATGAACAATAAAGTGTCGTCTTACCTGCAAACTTAAAGAGCTTCAAGAGTTCTTCGCCGCATATTGGTCCAGCAGAAACCCACATTATGACATGTACTTCATAAACAGCAATTATTTATCAGAAAACAACTTATCAAAAAGTGGATCTGATTTATCAAAAACTTCACACATTATAGTCTTAATATTCTAAATATGAATGCTTGCTACAGTAGTATATTGTTAAAATGGCAATTTGTTCAGCTACAAGAGACAAAGGTGTAGCTTCCAAGCTATTTTTTTTTTTTTTTATTAGAATGAATTTGATGCGCCATGCAGGTATGTGAATTATTGCATTTTCATTTTAAAGCTAAAAGATTGTTGAAGTGAACATCAACTTAGAGGAAACCAGAAAGAGGAGTAGAGAGAGACACAAAGTTTGTCAATGAAAGACGGAGGAGGAAGAAGGTTGTTTAAATTGCAGAAAAGGCATGAAAAGAAGACTGAAAAGAAACTATGTTGATACGTAATATTTCTATGGCAAACTTTAAAGACGCTTTCCCTCCAGGATAGCGGACAAATTTCACGCTTTCATTTGGTTTGGTTCTCTTTGGTAGTTTTGGACCTGTTTTATAAGAAAACAGAAAAAGGTTATATCAGCTGCTTGATGGGGTGCACTATCACAAGAAGCTGCCAATGGGGTTAACTTGCAAGCAAGTTTCAGGAGGACCAGTCTGTTAAAGCAGTGTGAAAATACTCTAAAAGAGCATTTTTCTGTCTCCAAGGGATACAGGCAAAGAACAAAATGAAGGGACCTCCAAGAGTTAACCCGCTAGATGTGAAACATTATCTTACATCTTAATTTTTCACAGTGTAAAAGACGATCTATTTGTAGATAATATAAGCCAGGAGTGCAGCAGGTTGCTTCATTTCATGTTTCCTCTTTATTAAATCTATCACCAGGTTTCCAGAGACAGTACATATTTCGTCCTAATTGTGTGTCGCAAACAGCGCTGATCTGTAAGAATGGGATGCCTTTTGCTTTTGCTGTAATTTACATAGATTTATATACTTCTCCCATGTATGCATGCATAATGCTTTCTTTAAATGCTAGCAAACATCACCAGCATAGAGCGATGTTATATGCAAACCTCGTTTTTTTATTTTTATTATTTTATCGGAGCAAAATAATCCTTTAATCCTTAGTGAAAAGTCTTCCTGTTGTTGCTGGCCAAAATAGATTTGTAATAATTGATTAGTGTTAATTAATGTCTTACCATACAGTAATTAATTTCATTCCTCTTCCCATTTGTTCTCTCTGTGACAAAAGCCCGAAATTCACAGTCATCAAAAATGAAAAAATCGAGATTTAGGATGAGAATGAAAGAAGGAAAGTTTGAAAGGTAAAACAGAGTGAAAGAAAAGTAAGTTAGGAAGGTGAGTTGATGGTAACGATGCCTCAGGGACAGTTTCAGCCTCAACTCACAAAACACTGCTATGAGAGAGAGACATTTTACCTCCAATCTCAGACTCACCTTATGCCTGGTTCACATGGCAAGATTTTTGAATATTCTTTTGATTTTCAAAACCTACACATGACGATAATAAATCGTTGGTATAACAAGTTTGGTCCTACAGTGTGTGATGTACAGCCACACAGCAAGCACAACACAACACACATTAACAGATTTCACTCACAAACATTCAGATTTCAGACGGGAAATCTTGTAAACCCTCTCAAGATCAAACATGAATTCAGAGTAATTCCCAGTGCTTTTGTCACCTCACTTTGTGATTGGCTACACATCACCTTTAACGGGTTGCATGCTCGTTTGTCCTCAGGGAACACCCCACACGGTAGAATATCGGGCCAAGACAATCCGACATGTTGAACATCCACGATTTGAGGTCGGAGCGGTCCCAATGTCCTTCCCAGCAGACTAGATCACTCTTAACACACCACACACAGCAAAAAGATCTTATGAGATTATGAGAGCCATCCCGATAATCGGGCATGTCAGAAGGGGAAGATTGGGTCAAAATTCAGCATAAGAATTCCCTCCTGTGAACCAGGCATCAGCTAGTTTTGGCACAGTATACCACCTGAGATGGCAGTCACACCTCCATATTGATAAAGCAGTGTTTAAAAATAAATAAAACACTAATGAAGAAAATACATTTTTGATGCAAAGTTTTAGTTAATATTTAGACTGGACACACATTTATTTTCAGAGCACATGCATTTGAAGTATGCATCATAGTGTACATTATCATGCTGAATAAACAGAAATATAAAACGATGCTGAATCTTAAAAAACCTCGAACAAATATTGGACTTTTTTATTTTCTTAAAGCGCTTACCAATCAAGATGTCACAAATAAAAACTGTTAAAAACCAAAAACAACTTGGGTTAAATTGAAAATACTTGTATATACAAATGCAGTCATGCTACTTGTAAGGATTTTCCATTTAAAGTAGATTAGCTCTATCCTATTCATTGTCCTCCAAATACACAATAGAAAGTTGAGATTTTCTATTCATGAAGAAGCTGAAGCCATTCTGACATCTTTTATCAGAAGACCTAACTGGAAATTTCAGGGTGGCTACTGATACACAAATAAATCTGTTCTGTTTTTATTAGAGTTGTTTTTTAAGAACAACGTGTGACAGAGTTAATTTCTAGTTAAAGAAATAAGAGATGTGTGTGCTTTCTAACTTGGAAACAAAATGGCTGTGCGAAGTTGAGTTTATTTTTCTTTGTGAGTCAATAAAGCAGCGTTTCCCTTCATGATTGCAAACTGACAAATTTCCCTCTCTGTTGCTTTTAAGGTACATTCCTGCGTCAGGGGAGCACCTGAATGTGTATGGGTGCAGTAGCTATGGATCCCATTTCCAGCCTGCTGTCTTTGGACCAAAGGTCGACAACTCAACTGTCACATCCAGTCCATCACAAGATCCGCTCCATCCTACAACAGTGGTGCAAGGTTCAAGGTCTGCTGGCAACAGTTGACCCTCCAGTCTGGGCTGCATGTGAGCAGTGAGGGGAGTGACAGGGCAGGGCTTAGGAATGGCAGCCAACACAAGGGTCACAGAGCCAAAAGTCCATGAACTGAGTCACAGGGATGAAGAAAACACAGGCAGAGTGATGGAGGATTACCCAAGAGAAGGGCAGTTTTGTGTGTGCTTTCCCTCTTTCACACCTGACTCTTCCTCACTTGCTCGCTCTGCTGATCCGTTAGCTCCTGGCAAGGCTGTCCGTTCTCCCCTCTTGCTCTGTGATGGAGTGGTAACTCGTAGGATGTAGGAGCACAAGGAAACACTCTCCTCCCTCCACTGTCATCTTTATTGGGCTGGAAATATATAATTGAACAAAAGCTCAATGCCTTAATGTTAAACTGCAGGCTACATAATGAACATCACATTAGATGTTGCAAATTACAATACAAGATCTGTAGAACTCTATCATTGTTTAATTAACTAAACTAACCACTTAAATCAGACCTGCTCTTTGACTGGACCATCACAACTCTTTGGTTCCTTTCTCTTTCAGTCATTCTGTTGTAGGTTTAGCTTCTCTGCTTGGTATCATTGTTTTGTCGCATTTTTACCACTGATGTCCTGCTGAAAGAAGAGCATCTGCTTCAGTCTCATGTTTTTTGAAGCCTGTAGCAGATTTTTTTTTTTTCCAGGAAATTTAGCTAAATCTAAATTTAGCATTTAGATTTAACAATCTATATTCCTATCAGCTCGTATCAGCTCTCCTGCTGAAGAAAAGCATCCCCATAGCATGGTGCTGCCATGATCATGTTTTAATGTGGGGATGGTGTCTTCAGGGTGATGTGCAGTTACAGTTTTCTGCCAAATCTGGCGTTTTGTACACAGACCAAAAAGCAAAAATTTTATTAAACTGGAAACAGGAGTTCTAATAGCTTCCTTTCAACAATGGGTTTCTTCTTGCTGCTCCTACATAAAGGCCAGATGTTTGGAGTGCACAACTAAAACTTGATCTTTGCAGCTCCTCCTTGACTTCTTTTCTGATTAATGCTCTCCTTGTCACACCTTTTAGTTAAGGTGAACAATCATGTTCTGGTTGTTTAGCCCAGAGAGTGCCTGAAAATGTAAATTGCGTGGATTTTGCAGTTACAACTGTAGACCTAGGAGTTAAAAGCTGCATTGCCAAAGTGCATTGTTTTCCTAACACTAAATCTAGCATTTACACATGACCCACAATTTCTTTAGGGTTAGGGTTAGGGTTAGGGTTAGGGTTAGAATGGGTTCAGAATGGGCTTGAAAATGTGCTGCAAAGAAAATGTGCTGCAAAGAAATGTGTGTCCATTCTGCTGTGAAATGTTTTGTGATATGTTTTGGTCATTGATTTCCTGTTGGAAGAACCAGTTGTGTCCAAGTTTTAACCACCTTGGTGTTGATTGGAGGTGCATATCCCATCCTCTATGTGCAGTGCCCTAGTATCACTGACAGCAAAACAGACCCTCACCATCATGCTACCACCACCATGTTTGATAGTTGGTACAACTTTACATAGACTTCTTGTTATCGTGGACAACCAGCTCCATCTTTGTCTCTTCTGAACATAAATCTTTTTTTTTGTTTAAATAGAGTGCTGCAAATCTCAGTCAAGCTTAAAGATGTTGATTTTGGAGGTTTTTTTTATTGAGCTTGAGCTTTAGTGGTTCTTGGATGAAACCATAACACCAAGACCAACTTCTCCTATTCTGAGGGTGAGAATTGTAGTATCATGGTTGAAATATGGACACACAGCTCCAACCTCAACCAAGGAAAATATTTGTGGACTTACATTGAATATAATTATTTCTTAAGGTAAAGAAAACTTACAAAACAACAAAAAGTGAGCAAGACGTGGAACACGGGCAGAAACGCATGCAGATCAACAGAGAGACTAATAGGCAATCAAACGAGTAAGACGAGGAGTGTAATGGCAGGATACAGCAGGAATCAAAGAGAACAGATGAGAATATATACTCTGGAACAAGTGTAGAATAGCAGTGAATGCAGGTGAAAGTAATCAGATGATGATGTGGAACAGCTGAGGCAGAGGAAGGCAGGAAGCTGAGTGAGGAGAGAAAAGAACAGGAGCAAACAAAAAATACAGGGAAGGAATCTAACAGACTAATAATACAAAATAATTAAAGGAATGAACTAAGAAACTAAGCACAATTAAAAAGTAATATTGCAAGAATATACAGGGGTTGGACAATGAAACTGAAACACCTGGTTTTAGACCACAATAATTTATTAGTATGGTGTAGGGACTCCTTTTGCGGCCAATACAGCGTCAATTCATCTTGGGAATGACATATACAAGTCCTGCACAGTGGTCAGAGGGATTTTAAGCCATTGTTCTTGCAGGATAGTGGCCAGGTCACTACGTGATACCGGTGGAGGAAAACGTTTCCTGACTCGCTCCTCCAAAACACCCCAAAGTGGCTCAATAATATTTAGATCTGGTGACTGTGCAGGCCATGGGAGATGTTCAACTTCACTTTCATGTTCATCAGACCAATCTTTCACCAGTCTTGCTGTGTGTATTGGTGCACTGCCTTCAGGATACGCGGCGCCGCCTTTAGGATACAATGTTTGAACCATTGGATGCACATGGTCCTCAAGAATGGTTCGGTAGTCCTTGGCAGTGACGCGCCCATCTAGCACAAGTATTGGGCCAAGGGAATGCCATGATATGGCAGCCCAAACCGTCACTGATCCACCCCCATGCTTCACTCTGGGCATGCAACAGTCTGGGTGGTACGCTTCTTTGGGGCTTCTCCACACTGTAACTCTCCCGGATGTGGGGAAAACAGTAAAGGTGGACTCATCAGAGAACAATACATGTTTCACATTGTCCACAGCCCAAGATTTGCGCTCCTAGCACCATTGAAACCGACGTTTGGCATTGGCATGATTGACCAAAGGTTTGGCTATAGCAGCCCGGCCGTGTATATTGACCCTGTGGAGCTCCTGACCGACAGTTCTGGTGGAAACAGGAGAGTTGAGGTGCACATTTAATTCTGCCGTAATTTGGGCAGCCGTGGTTTTATGTTTTTTGGATACAATCCGGGTTAGCACCCGAACATCCCTTTCAGACAACTTCCTCTTGCGTCCACAGTTAATCCTGTTGGTGGTATGCTGACATTACCCTGGATACCGTGGCTCTTGATACATCACAAAGACTTGCTGTCTTGGTCACAGATGCGCCAGCAAGACGTGCACCAACAATTTGTCCTCTTTTGAACTCTGGTATGTCACCCATAATGTTGTGTGCATTTCAATATTTTGAGCAAAACTGTGCTCTTACCCTGCTAATTGAACCTTCACACTCTGCTCTTACTGGTGCAATGTGCAATCAATGAAGACTGGCTACCAGGCTGGTCCAATTTAGCCATGAAACCTCCCACACTAAAATGACAGGTGTTTCAGTTTCATTGTCCAACCCCTGTAGAACATAAAGAACAACAGGGAAATTATGAAAAAACCTCAAATGAGAACCAAAACTAACACTCAATGATCATGACATAAACAGAAGGTGTTCAAGCCAGTAATTCAGCCAGCTAATATTTACCATTTGTGCTGAGGAGAGTGATCAAATATACCATAGACTTGTTGGTGGCTACAAAAAGCACACGGTTGAGGTTTAAAGGACATTTTATCAAATATTACTGGGACTGCAGATATATATTTGAACCTGTATGAATATGTATGACCCTTTGTGGATGAGAGTAAAAATTCAGGCTTGTGAATTCAGTTGTAATTCATTAAAGCTGTCATTTGAATCATCATTCCACCTTCAAATAAATCATTAAAACACCAAATGAATACGCCTTTCATTTTAAAAATGAATGTATCTAAACTTCTCACCAGAACTTTAGACCTGCAGAGATCAAATGGTATATCAGCCTTGATGAATTGCTTATAATTCTCAATATTCTAGGACACATATTAGAGAATCTAAGGAAACATTAAACGGTGTGCTAATGCTGACAGAAGCTAAGTGTTGGTATTAGGTAGGTTTCACAAGCGTGCTCGAGTTGTTTTTACGAAGGATTTGAAAGACGTTTTTCCTCAGCTCTGTCCCATTCTTTTTTATCTGCTTATTCGCCTTAATTAGCCACTTAATCATGATTGGACCATTTTGTTTTGGCAGTTTGGCCAATTTAGTCATAGTGCTAAGTCCCTTGGGGGTTTTGATTCCTGGAAATCGAAGTGCTCCAAGAAATGGCTTTGAGGAAGGACGAGTATGTTTGGTTTGTGTGCAAATTGTGGCAGAAGAAGCAGGGGGGTTATCAGTGGCTCAGTATCATAATGGTGTCTTACAGCTCCAAAGGCTCCCAACGCTGCAACAAGCAGCACCCGAGGTCAGCCATAATATCATTTAACAGTGATAGAAGCATCTGTGCTTTGAGCGCCGGGTCTCTTTCTCGAATTACCTCCTGAAGGCATTATCGTTTAATTGCCAACACAGCCAGTACAAGGGTTCAGGACAGGTTATACATAATGGGAAGGAGAGGTTTTTTTAAAATGTATTACACGAGTCGTTCTCCATTAGACAAAATCATTGCATCCCTTGTATTGAACACGTTAATCTTTAAGCTTCGTTTAAATCTAACGTACTGCAGAATAATCAATGTTTTAACAAAGTTTTTAAAGTCTGGATCTGTATCTTGGCTGACCTCAGCATGGAGGTGTGTGATACTTTGCCTTAAGCACTCCAGCTTTATGGCTCTTGCTCCATTTTATCTCATTAAATGGTGACATCTGAGCAGTAAGCATAACTTTAAGTTAGCATAATTATATCCTGCCTGTTATTAAGGAACCTTTTGTATCTCAGCATTATCTGATTGTTTCACTGTTGTGTTATTAACTTTTACCCGGAAATGCAGATCCAGCTTTTCTGCTGACTGCATCTTCAGCATAGAGACTATTTAAATTCAAGCTCTATATGCTTAATGATAGAAATTTTAAATAGGCATTCGTGGACTTGCAATAGTTTAATAACCCTTTAAACCTTTTTGTCATACACCAACAAAAGGTAGTGCACAATTGTAAAGTGGAAGAAAAATAGTCAATTCATCATTGTAATTTTTTTATAAAATGTAAAAGATGTGGCATTCCTTTGTATTCAGCCACCTTTATTCTGATAGTCCTACATGAAACCTTGAGTGACCTAATTATTAAATAGAGTCCACCTGTGCATTATATAATCTCGATATAAATTCAGGTGTTCTCTGAAGGCCTCAAAGGTTTGAATGACAACATTAATTAACAAACAACATCATGAAGACCAAAGACAACAGCGATCGGGTCAGGGAGAAGGTTGTGGAGAAGTTTAAAGAAAGGGATAAGTTATAAAGGAGTATGGCACCAGTGCTAATCTACCAAAATATGTCGTCCATCTACACCGACAGGCCAGGCGAGTATTAATCAGAGAAGCAGCAAACCGATCTATGGTAACTCTGGAGGAGCTGCAGAGATCCACAGCTTGATTGGATTTGTCAACAGTGTTATGCACTCTACAAATCTGGCCTTTATGGCAAGCAAACAGTGCACATTATCTTAAACACACACACCGTAAGGTAAACTATGGTAGTGACAGCATTATGTTGTGAAGACGCCTTTCCCCACAGTAGATCAGAAGTTGGATTGTGTGCTAAAAAGTGCTAAATTAGTAAAGCTAATCTTTATATTTTAAATACTCTCAGAGATAAAATAGAAAGATTTACTACCAAAAAATGTGTGTGTTAGAATGGTCCAGTCAAAGTCCAGACCTAAATCCAATTGAGAATCAGCGACAAGACTCAAAATGTGATATTCACAGAAGCTCTCCATCCAATCTGACTGAGCTAGAAATATTTTGCAAGGAACGATAGGTAAAAACGTTAGTCTACAGATGTGCAAATATGATGGAAACATTCTCAAACATTTGCACATGTAACTGCAGCGAAATGTGGTTCTACAAGTTTTGATCCAGGTGGGCTAAATAAAAACACACCCCACACTTTTAATTTTCTTTCTAAAAACAAAAAGAAAACATGTATTATTTCCCTTCATCTCGAAGATTAAGCACAACTTTGTGTTGCTCCATCATGTAAAATTCCAAGATAATACACTGAGGTTTATGGCTGTACCATGAAAAATATTTAAAAGTTCAAGTGGTATAAATTCGTTTGCATGGAGCTTTAAATCTTTATTGGCCGGTGGATTCTCTGACACACCATCTTTCACTCTGACGATTCGTAGTTGTGCTTAAACTACTGCTTCATCAGTGTATATGCTTGCAGAATGAGCACTTAATTGAGATACACGGTGTTTGTCTTGGACTGAATGCACTAACATAATATTGATCTCAAAGCCTTGTTTATGTCACATTTGACGGAGCGTGATCAATCCCGCCCTGGCACTTTGATTGATCACCAATAAGCCGTCAAAAGTATTGATTTGTGCTATGCTTAGAATAATGCCACCTTTCTAAATAGGGTGGATGGAGAAGAACATGCTGAGCTGGCCTGTTTCTGGAAGTTTTCTTACTCAGGTAGGTTCTGTCTCATTTCTAAATCTCTTCATTTTTGTATTTCTTTTTTTAGTCTCTTCATTCACTCCAATAAATGTACTCCTCTCACTCGCACATCTTCCTCTCTGTCTCTGTTCATTATACCCTCCTAACACAACTTCTTGACTTGTCATTTTTCCAAAGTGTCTCTCGGATCTCCTCTGTGCATCTGTGAATTCTCTCCACGGCGTTGCCCCTGTACAGGCAGACTCTTCACTCCATCCATCTCTGTCTCTATCCTGCCTCTCCACACTACCCTCATCCATCTCCTCTCCTCCCTTATTCATATCCTCTGAGCTTTCCTCTCTGCTGTGTGTCATGGCAACCAAGTTTCTCCTTGACCCTTTACTGAAAAACCACGTGCACATGTTCCTGTGAAATGTCAACATGAGTGAATTCTTTAAGGAGATCCTGCAATTTTTGTCAATCTGCAATACATATTAGACCAAGCCAGCTTTATTAATATTCAAAACTGTGGAAAATCAAATATTTTAATGAGATTTTATTGCTAAATCTGACTGACATTATTTGATAAACAAATAATCCAAGCTGACCGAAATCGGTCTGGTCTGTCCACCAATCAGAATTATTCTAGATACAGTTGGCAAAGTGCAAAGCTGATAACAATGCAATCTTCTGTAAATGCCATCTTGTGTCTCTAGCATAACAAGGGCTTTATCATGATGTCAGCTCATCCTTTATAGCTTCAACTCTTTATGGAAGGGAAGGCTTTCAGTCTGTGCTCTAATTCATCCCAAAGGTGTTTGGACTCCGAGCAGGCCAGTCAGGTTCCTTCATACCAAACTCACTCTTGCATGTCTTTATGGACTCTGCTTGGTGCACAGGAAGGGGCCATCTCCTAACTGTTTACACAAAGTTGGGAGCATGAAATTATCCAAAATATTTGAAGCATTAATATTTATTTCACTGGAAATAAGAGGCTGAGTTTAACTCCTGAAGAACCATGTGCACCAAACTTCACGCATCACACTATTACGTCAGGCAAATGCAGCTCTCCTGGCAGAAACCCAGACTTGTTGCCAGGATTTCCAGACAGAAAAGCAAGATATGTCACTCCAAAGGAAATTTCTCAACTGTTCCAGGGTCCAGTGGTGGTTTGCTTTACACTGCTGCATCTGACACTCTGCATTGCATTTGGTTAAGTAAGACTTGGGTGCAGCTGCTTGGACAAGAAAAGCCTTTCCTCGAAGCTATCTACAAACTGTTCTTTAGGTAGTCTGCATAAGGTAGTGGCAAAAACTTAAACTCCCTTCTGGAAAATAACTTAATATTTTACCAGATTTATGTTTGGAACAACATAAAATGTGTGTTTAGATGTCCCAGCATACATGGCAAAGGTAGGAAACAGTGTTACAGCAGATTATTTACTTTCTTGCCATATATGCAGGTGTATCATAACAATTGTGTCCAGGTCTAAACATATAGGGTTGAAAGAGATTTTGTGGAAAATCAAGACAAGTTGCACCTTTGAAGCACCTTTGAAGTTGCACATGTATTAGGATCAACATGGAAATCACAGTGTTCTGCTGCATCAGGATGGGGTACATAACTTCTGCTGTAAAATCATCGTCTCATGTATTTATTTCATATTGAAGGATCAACTCATCATCTGGGAATGAAACTTTAGTTCTTCACGAGTATCCCAAGAAGTCAAATACATTTAGGCCAAATTAATCAGGACGTAGGGCAAGCTGCCAATTTCAAGCATCTGGCTTCCCAAGGTGAATGAATCTTCATTGGTGCCGGCAGCATAGCGTAGCATCAGATTAGGGAATTTTTTTATTGGGTTACTGCTAAGGTATTGCGTTACAGGTACTTCAATGCTTTAGCAGTGGTACCTGTGGCATGTATGAGAGCTGCAGTGCTCATGTGGTGGAAATTTTCAACATATCCAAAACACCTATGGTAGCGTGGCTTATCTGGCAGTGAAATTGTGTATGCTATAGTGTCAAATGCATAATATGGCAATACTGTCTATATACAATAGGATGTTAGATTATCCTTCTATTTCTTATAGATGTGACTTTTAGATGATGTTCATTAGCTATAAATAGAGTTTTAGCCACCAGTTGCACAATATGATATGGTCAGCTACAAGGACTGGACAGAAAATTGGCAAAACATAAAGCCAAGGTCCAAAGTAAAACTTAAAACTTTGAAGCATCTTCAAAATGTATTAAGAAAAACTCTTAAGACCACTTAGAAAATTGCAAAAACATTTTGAACGTGAAATCTTGATCTATTTTAATTTGGCAGTTTATGAAGGAAACCTGTCACAAATTTGCCCTTTAAATTTTTTTCTTTGTTATCAGCAGAGGTTATGTAAATATGTGCTTATAGCCCATAACAGTTCAAATGTCTTGATAAATGAGTCTAATTGAAAAGTTGATGCATAGGAGATAGATTTTAATATTCTGAGATGCCATTATTTCATAATATTTAATCATTAAACTGCTTTGAAACAAACTGTGACCAATTCCTGTAGAAATTACCTTCCATCCCAGATGTCAGGTCCACACAGGTGTACACATTATGAGCTGTACACAATTATTAAACAAAGAGTGAGGGTTGGACGTCAGCCTTACACCTGGGAGCCCAGAGGCTCACAATCTGGGTTGGACTGTCTAAATACATAATAAAGACAGTAGTGATGATGTTTTTGTCTAATCATAATCCAAACCACTTGAAAGTATTTGCATCTGCCTTCCCAGACCTTGAGCACTTCATTTTTGCCTCCGAAGGAACAAAAGCTGTTGCTCTTTTCTCTGTAGCTTCCCTTTGTTCCAGGCAATTTGGTCACATCCTGACTGGAGGCAGTTTTTTTCCTACAATGCCCTTCTGACTAGGAGGGGAATCGCTCGGGGGCATTTAGTTTACCACACACTGGCATACTATTTGTTGCAAGTTTGAGTTGTCTCAGTTGGTTTCCTTTAAAAAGAGGTCACCTTCCCATTAAAAATCCCATCATTTAGAAACATGCCAGGAGATATGATTTGTCTCTCCCAGCAGTGTTTACTTTGATGTGAAAAGTTAGAGGTTTTAATCCAGATCAACTTTCGTAGTGTCACATAGCAACTGTTCATTTCAAAACACACTCTAGTGTGTAACAAGTTTTACTGAAGTAATAAACAAGTGGGGTGTAAACTGGTCACTGGCTGTTCCAATGTAAGTCATGTTTTCCCTCTATAAAACAAAATGTCACAATTAAGCTTTCAGTTTGTTTTGCTATTTTGTTGTAAATCATTTGAGAGTATAAAATACAGCCATGCTTGGAGCATTTTCAAGCATGGCAGGTGTGCTCATGGTAGGACATAGAGGATGTCACGTTGGAGCTAAAACATATTACAAATTATGAATACAGAGCCATGATCTGACCTCTTCATCTACTCCTCTCAACGCGGAAATGACCTGCCAGCTGTGGAGCAGACCAAACACCTTGAAATCAACCTGTATTCAACTTAGTTTTTTGAAGAAAGTTGTGTTTTTCTTCAGACCTCAGTTCAAATACATAATGGGTTATAAAATTTTAATATGTATTTTATTTAACCATTATTTTACCTGAGGATTTACAGCCTGTCCTGGCCACAGCTTGCAGTAATAATGATAAAGCATGGTTAAAAAATAAAACGTTTTTATAATTAACCAACAGTATATTAATCACGTTTAAATCAGAGCTTTTAGCACTAGGGAGGAAAAAGAACAAGCAGAACCTCAATGGGTTTAAGCTCAAGTGTTCAGTGACAAGCAGATTTTGAATTTTGTGTGCATGATCCCTGCTGAATGCACCTGCTGCAATATGCACACAGAGCCCTAAACCTATTTGGTGAGTACTAAGAAAACAAAATTGCTTTCATACTGGAACTATTTTTTTCCAAATTTGCTTATATCCAGTCACATCCGAATGATCTTGGTGAGGTGGACGGCAGTTTTTAGGCAGGAGCATGTCTAAGGTACTCCTAATGCCCAAAGAGGCAGTTTCACAAATAGAATAAAGATTTGGCATAGCATGAATTGTGTTTGAAAGAATCAGTAAGCAGTATAAAATAAATAAGTTCAGGTTTGACCAGGCAAGGGATTTTAGATTTAGTACTATGAATGGGAACCTGTAGATCAGATGGCAAATGCATGGATCCATTCCACACCACCTCCTTGTGGTGTGGTTATGGTTGGTGCCTTTCTCCAGCGGTCGCTGGGCAGGACGCATGGTACACTCTGAACAGCTCACTAGTCCATCGCAGGGCAAAACAGAGACACACAAGATGAACAACTACGCATGAACTCACTCGCACCAAAGGACAATTTTGATTAAGCAGTTAGCCGAACATTCATGTTTTTGGACTGTGGGAGGAAACCAGAGTCCCCAAAGAGAATGCATAGGGAGAACATGCCAACTCCATGGAGAGAAAACAGGCTGGGAGTTGAACCCAGGACCTTTCTGCTGCAAGGCACCAGTCCTACCAGCTGCACCCTGTGATGCCATCAAAGAACCATTCAAATAAATCATCAAAAGACCAAATTGAATATTATATTCATGCCTATGACACCAGTCAACAGAGACAAACACCCATTCTTTCCCATAACTAAGCTCCAGTAGGAATATTTTATGGCTGCAGGAAGAAACTGGTGCAGCTGGCAAAAACTCAGAAAAAAGTAAACCATCCATACCCTCTTGCCGTAAGGCCACTAATCTAACCACTACACCACCGTTCAGTCAACAGCTTCTATATTTTTTTAATTGCACTGCAAAAAGAGTAAAATTTACCAAAGCATCCTGTCTCTAATGAGCAAATAATTAAAGGGAATTTTCACATTGAGCAACATGACAAGGGGGAGGGGGGTAATTTATAAAGTTAAAATATTTATACCAGCTAATTAATTAATGAAATAAATCTTAGTTGTTTAGCACAAATAAGCCATAGGGAAGGCTCAGACTAAGGTTTTATACCTCTGTGGACAAAAGCAAGAAGACAAAAGTCCAGTCATTTTTCTCCCCTGTTTCTTCACCTTCCCTTGTGCCCGTCTCCTCTCTTTTTGCTCTCCTCGCTCACCACAAAGCAAGGCCAATTAGACAACATCCCATGTTCTGTCTTGGCTCAACCAAGACTCTCTCAAGGGCCACTAATTAAACACAAACCATTCTCCTCTCCATCTCTTTCTCCCCCTCTCTGTCTCTCTGCATCGTCACCTCTCTCCATCTGCCTCACATTCTCTCCCCCACAGTAACCTCTTTCCATCACTCCGCTCATGTTCCCCCTCTCTTCTCAACTCTCGCCCGGCGCTCCATTCCTCGCCCTCTTTGCCTATTTGTCATGGCAGAGGTTTGATATTCACATTGGGAAAATCTTCAGAGTCAATCTGTACAAAGCACAGGACTTGTTATCCCTCTTCTTGCTCGTGTTAACCGTGCACTCTGTGACCTTGTGTTCACTTTCTGAGAATATCCAGATCTGACAGTGCTGCTCCCTTTTAACAATGTTCCCCCAGAACCGCTGTTGCCCGCTGTCCACAGCTGAGCCCACTGACACTGATAGTCGGTCCTGTTATTAGGCCAGCCGTAGCCATGTTTTCTTTGCTCACTCCTTTTTTATTTTTCTCTTCAGCCTCATTGCATCCCGTCAGGGTGCCGTAGAGTAAATATCTGCAGTTCCACGCAAACATTCACCTGGCAAACCATTTGTTTTTTGGGGGGTTTTTTTCTAACTGCATGTAAATCTTGGCACAGAAAATTAAAAGGCATCTGTTGCTGCCACATTTTTGTATAATGGGTTTTATCCAGGAAACTTGATTAGGCAAACATATGATCCAGCAATTGTGTTTATTCTCATTAAACACTGATATTTGTTTTTGGCTTCTGTGCAAACGGCTTGAATAAAATTCAGAGAAGAAAGCTTGGCAGTTTTTTATCCTACTATACCACAAGAGACCAGAAATGTTTGTCTTTGCATAATGTTCTTACTCCCTGCCTTGGCAAGTAACAGTACAGCACTTTTTTGTATTAAAGAACACCTCTGAAAGGCAGAAAAATCTAAAACTCTTAAAAGTATGAAACATTAATAAATAATTATCAGTTTTTCCATTGTTTTCTTGACAGGAAATTTTAAAACATGGACACAAAATGATTATTTGTAGCTGCCATTGCCATAAATGGAGTCACACTGCCTTTTGTTGTAAACAGAAAACAGTTTTCCAATGAATGGCTCAGTGAAAAGGACGGAGTGAGTGCTCTTACTTCCTCCCAAAATCCTGCGCCAAAGGGAAAAGTAAATAGAGTGCCAGCTTGTTAGGTCTCCAGGCCCCTGCTCTCGTACAACACATCTACTTACTTTCTCCTCCTCACAGGACACATCACCATATAAATTTTGACTTTATAAACTCTATAAACTCAGGTTTGAGCTGGAGGCTTCACTGTCACTACTCTCTTCATAGGTGACCATTGTGCTACACAATTACATCTGAGTTCAGTGTTTCATGTGTAATGTGATCACTCTGGAGCATTTTCCAAATCATTCTCGTCTGCCTTGTGCTTGTTCTTTTGATGCTTTTTCACACATTTCTTAACATTGAACATAATCTGTAAAAGTGCTGATATATGCCCTTTAAACAACCAGATAAAAGACAAAAACACAGCAAGCAAATATGTATGCTAGTTGAAAAAAGAAACATCTACCAATGCTTGCCATGTGCTGCAGCATGGATTCCTGTGTTGGACATATACAGTTAGCAGTTTTTAAGGGATGCACTAACTCAGAAAAGGGAAGTTTGAATAAACTGACGAGGGTCCGTTACACTCCATTTAATCAACAATCTATAAGCAGACACAAAATTAATGTATGACATTGGCTGCCAAATTGGGGGTCAGGCCTTCCAGATAGATTTGCATAGCCACGGGAATGATTAATAATCTTATTAAAATTGCTTCTAGATGTTGCTGTATGAGTATGCATGCTGTACAACCTGTGAAACACAGTCATAGATTTGTTTTTCGAACTTTTTCTAAACAGCAAAATAATTATTTTATAAATGACCTATTCTGAATTTCATACGACCCATAATGTTTCTTTGCTTGGTTGATTTTTAAAGGTCAGGAGCAACTGACAAACTGCGACAACATTAAGGTTTTTACCCAGAGCTAAGATATGTTATCCTAGCTCATATATACTGAAACAGTCTCTGGTCATTACATCACAGATATCCATGAACATAAAGCTAAGCGACAGTAGTTTTTGAGTCTTTTTAGAACAATATGTGGGACACAGCACAGCAATTCTAGGACTTTAAATCCCATAACAGTTCCCTATGAACTGGATGTCCTCATATGAGTGCACAACTTCTATGAAACAGTAATGGATGCAAAGGCAACAGTGAAGGTTGGTTTCATATTTTATAACACATTTGTCTACAATATCATACCATCTTACTGTGTAAAACTGTATTTTAGCAGCATATACATGTATAGAGCTGTGGGGAAAAGAAGATTTTGGTGACTGTCAAAACAGGCTTGTGAAAACTAAGTTCACCCTGGATATTCCTACAAGATTTTAGAGGGAATGTTTTTGCCATGTAGCGTAAAAGGGACATACCGTGCAAAATCCACTTTTTTAGCCTTTAAATTCATTTTGTTGTGTACCTGGAGTCTGAAGGAGTGCAGAAAAGTTGATTTCAGTCTTGCCAGGTGTTGCGGAGATATCTTTATATTCTGTGTGGGTCGTATTTTTCAGTTCAGTTTTCTCTATCATCTGTTACGTTTTTCCAACTGTTACGTCACAATATTTGCTGCGGAATAGCTAACTAAGGTCATTGACTTCTGGCTGATCAATTTCGTGTATCTGCCATGTTATTTCTCACTGCGATTTTGTAGTTCAAGCTCCACTTGCCTGTTATGATCAGTAGATCAACATATTATTTTCTTCTTTGTGTGTACTCTGAGCTAGATTCCCATGTGTGTACACAGGCTGGTGTGCTCCCCAGTAACATGTGGCAAAGTTGACACTTTACGAACGATACTTAAAATAAATAAGTATTAAGGAAAGTTATAAGTCGTTGCTCATTCGCTATCCGTCTGCACATCTCCGCGGCTGATATCATCTCCGCCTCATGTTACACCAAGTAGCATCTGAATGAATTACAAGACTTTTGCAACAATCTCTTTTGAACAGGCGAGACCAAAGAAGAACAAATTTTAGTCAAAATTCAAACACAGCATATGCCAACAGCCAAGCACGGTGGTGGAGGGGTGATGAATGACTCAAAACTCCTCAGTAAACCAAATTACACTAGATTTCTATAGGGAGCTGTGCACAGGTTAATGCCTGCAAACCTAAATGAACTGAAGTAATGTTGTTGACCAACATTCCTCCACTACAATGTAAGAAAGCGATAAAATCAGAAAGAAATTGTCAGCTTTAACCTTTTTGCTACTAAAGGAGGTTCAACACCTGGGTGTACTTAGCTTTCCCCCTGGCTGTATTTACATTCATGGATGCATAGTAGCTCTGTCAATTAACTGAAAAAATATGTTTTGAAAAAATGACTTGGACTTGGCTTTCCTGCTCTGAGCAAAGATGTATTAGTGGGGTGATTAACATGTAGAATGTAACTGTGCACAACAGCGCAGGGAACACAGTCAGCAACACCTTTAATTAGTTATGCAATTAAATGGGAATTTAATTGGTTGTTTAATGATTGGTTGTCAAATCTAATGTCCATCTGAGTTCTGATGCCTCTATTAGAACATTTATATTTATCACAACATGTGCTTTAAGTACTTGCAAAATGCGTGTTTTGACTAAATTGTTTTGCCTCTGATATTACTGTAAAGCAACAGTTCTTCACAAACACACTGTTTGCTGATACTCTGACAGATACCTTTTTCTTATGCCATATGTCTCTTAATTATAAAGGTTCATCCTGTTATAATACTGTGATCTGATGAATGCATACCCACCCAGCCATAGTAGTGATTTGTTTCTGACTGTACTTCTTCCAGATTTGCATTAAATCCACTGACTGTGAAGAAAGGCTGTCATCATACAGGTGCTAAATTTGAAATGGCAGATGATAGCCGAAACCTTTTTAATGGTTAATGTCAAAGCCCCTCCATGCGCAGTGCCTTCTCGTCTTTTGGTGTATTTTTTGTATTACAGGCCTAGTAGAGTTACTGTAGGACTGAAGGTCATTTTCCTTTGTTTTGGATGAAGACATATTTGGAAATCGCAGCATGTTTAAAAGAAGACTTCAAGAAAACAACAAATAAAAACAAAATGTATTTATCTTTGTCTGAATGCAAACATTTAAATTGATTGAGGTGGCATCATGGGGAAAGAAAATGATGTTGAATATTAACTCAACATCACAAGACATTGGCCAGAAAGTTACAGCCTAGACAAAAATGGGTCTTCCAAATGGACATTTAACCCTAGGATACAGCCAAAGTCGTTACAAAGTGGCTTTGAAGTTTTGGAGTGACCTTCACAAAACCATGATCTCAGTCAAATTAACAAATTGTGGGCAGAGCTGAAGATGTGTGTAGGAGCAAGGCGGCTTACAAACCTGACTCAGTTACACCAATTCAGTCAGAAGGAATGGACCAAAATTCCAGCAAACTGTTGATATTAGTTTGTGGAGCGAAACAAAATATTTGACCCAAATCATGTTGTTCAAAGGGCGGTTCTACTAAATACTAAGAAGATTAATGTAAATTCTGTATTTTAAGAAAGTTTTTCATTATTCTTGAATTAATCAAATTTTTTTCACGTTAACAGACCTAAAACATCAAATGTTGAGTCTCATTTAATGTCAGCAAGTGAGGAAAAAAGCTTTTATGCAATGTGTAAATGTCAGGAGGTCAATGCCTGCACTATTTCCTCTGCAGGGGACACGCCTGTTCAGGATCATTGAGGGATTGCTGCAAAGTCAGCAACTTGATTCACTGGCTAAGCTTCCCTAGTTAGTTAGTTTTTACCAACTGGCATTAAATGGTCAACTGACTTTGATTCTGCTGCTGTGTAAAATGTAAATGGGCAGCACTTTAACAAGTTCAAGGACCCCAATGTGCTTTACACTAAAATCAGTCATCCACCGATTCATACACACATTTATACACTGACAGTGGTAGGCAACATTATACCCACAGCTGCCCTGGGGCAGACTGACTGAAGAGAGGCTGCCATACAATCGGCACCACCAAGCCCTCTGACCACCATCCGCAGGAAAGGCATGCCCAAGGACACAATGACTGATACAGACAGGGGGTTCGAACTGGCAACCCATCAGTTACAGGACAGACCCCTACCATCGTTGCCACCGCCGCCCCAAATAGGACTGGACTGTATGCAAATGCACCTGAATTGGATTATACGAGTTAACTGAATTTCAGTTGGACCTGTCTATCTTGTAAAGCACCTCATTATGACATTTGTTGATACTTTTTGCTGCTCAAGTAAACTGGACTAAAAATAACACATAACAGAAGGATCCGACAGGCAAAAACCAGCGATATATATATACTGGGGAAGGTGATTACCAAAAGGAGAACAAGTGAAATGATTAACAGGTGATTAACAGCTGTGAGGGAAGCAGGAAAAAAAGCACTGAAGAAAACTAAAGCTGTGTCCACAATAACAGTGATATTTTGCAAAACCGAAATTTTCTGCTTCATTTACACCCATGCTGATGATGTTTTCGGTGATAGTATTTGAGATTGTTATTTTTGAAACTCTTTCCAAAATTGAGATTTTTACAGATTTAGTTTGTGGTGTATCCCTGTATTCTGGATATCTGGAGATAAGCAGAAACCATGAAATACAACTGCACTCACTTTCTGAGCCACAATCAAGCTTTTCTGGGGTCTCGCTTTGTCCTGACTCTATTTCAGTTAAACTTTAAATGTAAGCTGCAGACATTAATAGCCCAGTCATATAAAACACAAGCTACAATTGTTTTAGAAGAACCTCTAAACTAGCCTCATGATCTCCTTCTGTTGAATGTCGATGCTATTAATATTTTATTAATGTTTGGTATCATCGCCATCTTCTGGCACGGTGTTTTTGAGGAGAAAAAATATCAGTTCAAAAATGCCTGGAGGAGTTTTCTTGGGGTACAAATAAAAAAATTAAAACTGGGAAAGTGACTGAATATTAAACAAAACACATGAATAATAAGAGAGTCATCAAAATACTACAGGGAAACACAGAAACCAGGAAAGCAAGACAACAATCAGATCAGAATACAGAGATCCAAAACTCCTGACAGTTTTTGTAAGGAAAAGGCTTTATTGTGACAGTGCAATAAACAAAGGTTAGAGAAATCAATAAACTCATTGGAATTCATCATCTGAGAACCATGAAGGTCTAAAGCAAACAGACTGCTGTCAGGACTGTTCTATAAATGTCAGCCCATTATGGAGTTGGAGGAGAAAACGTTCATTGTAGATTTTCTTTATTTGGGATAATTGGAACAATTTTTTGCTCCAGAGCATCAGGTATAAAACTGTTTCGCCTGTGATGCCCAGTAGATTTACACTACCCAGGGGACTGGGAGTGGTGGGAATGAAGAAGAGATTGCTCTGGGGCTCACTCTGTCAACAGTTGATTGATAAGAAGTTTTGTTTTTCTGACGCCGACCAGATCACCCAACTCTCCCCCTTCCTCATTCAATCCCTGGTCCCTGAAGCAAAACTAATCCTAACTAAACTCCCAGGATTCCTCCCATTTCCCGACCCACTCTTATTTCTCTCACTCCCCCCACGCTCTGTCATTCCTGAAGTGGCACTAATCCTCCCACCCTTTTTTTCTTTTTCATCTCCCCTCTCCTCCCCTTCGCGTTTTTATGATCTGTCACCACCAGACCAAAACTAATCTTCCTCTTTTCCTCAACGTACTCTTAGTTTCCCTCCCTTACACTTCCCCACTCCAGGTCTTCCTTCTTCCCTTTGACATCCAACTGTTATTCACCTCAGACCATAACTGTATTTACCTCTCCTACTGCTCCGTCCCCTCTGGAGCACATCTCTGCTGCTCTCTAAGTTATATTGACAGGCAAGCCTTTAGAAAAGGCAGAAAAAAAAAGGCTCATATGAAAGCCGGTGCCGTGTAAGTGAAGTCACCACCCAAAGTATGTTACAAGAAAGGACTAAATCTGACACTTCAGATCCAGAAGCTCTGCCAAGGAGATGGAGGTGTGCTGGTTAACTGTGCTTCTCTGGCTTTCAAATCAAAAATTTAAAATCTTGAAATTGTGTATTTTGCATTTAGCCCTCTTAACTCTTACACCCCTAAATAAAATCCTGTGCAAACAATTGAATTAAGAAGTAAATTAATTAATAAATAGAGCCCATCGGTGTGTAATCTCAGTTCTTTCAGGACAGCATTAATCAGAGAAGCAGACAAAAGGACCATAATAATTCTGGAGGAGCTCCTCCAACCCACAGCTCAGGTGGGAGAAGTCATGCGCTCCATCGCTGCCAGAAAAAAATTAAAAGTTTAATTTACAGGTAAACACAAGTCATGCAGGGGACACATCAAACATGTGGAGGAAGGTGAACTCACCCTGCACATCACCCTGAACACACCATCCCCACTGTGACAGTGGTGGCAACATTATGACGTGGAGGATGCTTTTTTAGGATGGTCAGAGGGAGCTAAATACCAGGCTGTGTGAAAGAAAATACTGTTAGAAGCTGCAAAATCTATCCATCTATGTATACCTGCCCAAGGCTGGTGCCTTTCTCCCGGTCAATTATGCACAACTTTGTGTTTGTTTATCACATAAAATCCCAATAAAATACAATACATTAAGGTTTGTACGTGCAGGATGACAAACACAAGTTTGCAAGATGCAGCGACAGCTGAACTAAACTAAAGTTACCACCTTCATAGCTGAATTTAGACATCTTCGGCCAGCTGCTTTCAAGAACCTCAATGTGTCCTCATTCAGACAGCAACATTTTCATTTAATTGCAATAAAAGCAGCATTTCATCCCACGTCAAAGTCCTAGTAGTGAGTATGGATGCATGACGAGCACGAGGCTGTCATCTCATTCTTCACCACCATGCTGCTAATGCGTATATATCTGTCTTATCCACGTAATTACAGAGTTATCAAAGCCTTTCGCAGGTCCTCAGCCACCGACAGCATATGAAAAGAGCCCAATTAGGTAATTATCTTTAAAGGTAAGGCCTAATTCAGTCATTTGATCTTCCTGAAGAAGCATTGAGGAGGATTCTGCAGAGCCCTGACAGCTAATTCAGGAAGAGAGGCGAAAAGCATTGAGGCTCAGATAAAAATGGAGAGGGCTTGTCATCATGTAACGCTCTGGAAAACTTGATAGCAGCACCCGTGTGTCAGAGTGCTGCCAGGAAAGATTAGTTTCTGTATGCATGTTGTGAACATTCACCTGAGCCTTCGATCCACTGGTTCTAATGTTATTTATGGAACTGAATTGACTTTGATAGCACAGTTAAATATGGATAAATGCTCCTCGTCACTTTCACAGATCCTACTCCCAAACACTGGCCTCTGGTTGTGACCATACAGTTGAAGGTTTCCGAAGCAAGTAGTAATTTACAAGACATATTTCTTTTGAGATACTATGACAATTAGCTGTTAAAAGCTCAAAAAGCTGTGCTTATGTTTACATTTAGAATAATTGTATCAATACTTCTGCTGGGCCCTTGTTCTTTGTGGATAATTTTGAGAGTCCAAGTTTTGAATAACCAAAGAACCAAGAACCAAAACAAAACAACCCAACCAGGGTGGGCAGAGGGGGCCTCGGAAGGAGGCCAAGAGTTCAGGCGGACAGCCCGGAGGCCGTCCCCGACATATCCAGAGTTCAAGCTGCCAGCCAGGAGGCCGTCCCGGGCAGATCCGGCGATCAGCAGGCCAGCGACATAGGGGCAGGCGATCAGCCGGCTGACCACTTGGAGCCGATGATCTGACGGCCGACGGCGGGACCAGGAGAACTCACGGTGGAGCTCAGAGGCACAGTGCGGAGACCGCAGGGACCTTCGGCGAGGCCGTGGAGATCTGCAGAGGAGCCGCCGAGACACAGCAGGCAGAGAGGGTGCTGTGTCTAGGACCAGAACAGAATATAGAAAATATGAACCACTTTGGTCGGTAAAACGGTTTATTTTGAGTCTTTAAAATGTAAAACATATATAGACTGTATTTTATTAACCTTCCTTTGGAGGTTTTCTAGCCCCCAGGGCAGAATCTGAATTCACTGTACTGACTATGGGTCCCATCTGAGCTGGAAGAACTTCAGGATCCCCCAGTATAAGCGGGAGTGTTTTGCTGGACCTGTTACCTCTGGCAGAAAAATGTGGATGGATGGATGGATGGATGGATGGATGGATGGATGGATGGATGCTGTATTAGATTTAGATTAGCTTCTAAGTAAAAACTAATATTAACTAACATAAGAAGTAATTCTGGGTCTAATAAATGTCTAATAACCGCCATCCAGCCCCAACAATCAGATTTTTTCTTTCGTTACATCTAAGACAAACTCGGCTTAAAAACTGCTGTGACATTGTTGAAATTCACCCACTCTACACAGATCTGAGTGTGGATATTCATATATTTCCACTCTGGAGCCCAGTTGTCCGTATCTGTTCCCTGCAACTTCTGCAGAAAAAATAGTGCTTTGCTACCGGCTGCTTATTTAAGTGTTGTGCTCTCTGTCCAAATGATTATGATGGTTACTTTTTCCCCCCAGAGTTCCACTGCTTCATACACAATGCCTTCGAAAGTGTTCATACCCCTTCAACTTTTTCACAATTTTGTCACAACACAGCTGCAATCATTAGTGTACTTTATTGGAGTTTTAGGTAGACCAACACAAAGTAGTGCGAGATTGTGAAGTAGAGGTGGCAGCATTATACTGTGGTAATAAATTTTCTTCAACAGATTTAGGGGAACTGGTCTGAGTTGATGGGTAAATAGATGGAGGTAAATACAAGGTAGTCCAGGAAGAAAACCTGTTAGAGGCTAAACAAGACCTGAGACTATGGCAGAGGTTCACTTTCCAGCAGGACAACAAACCTAAACCTAGCTTACATCAAATTTATATCTTAGAATGGTCCAGTCAAAGTCCAGTGGGAAATCCACATTCAGAATCTGAACCAAGACTTGAAAATTGGTGTTTACAGACAGTCTCCATCCACTCTGACTGAGCCTGAGCTATTTCACACAGAATGGGTAATAATGTCATCTATAGATGAGCAAAGCTGGTAAAGACATACCCCAAAGACTTGCAGCAAAAGGTGGTTCTGCAAGGTATAGACTCAGAGGGGCTGAATACAGCATGCCACACTTTTTGGACTTTTATTATGCACTTTGTGATGATCTACTACATAAAATCCCAATAAATTCTGAGGTTTGTGGCTGTGGTGTGAAGAAATGTAAAAAAGATGCATGGGTAAGAAGCATGTTTTAGACTGGCTGAAAATGTATATTTTGCTTTCAGATGGGGAACCAGAGCCAGGCTGCATGTTTTTTTTTATTCCAACAAGAGTACTTTGGCTCATACTGACAATAATCAGCACAATGATAACCAGACATATTTCCATGCATTATTCATTTCTGTCTCTTGATTACCCACTACCATTTGAAAACCATCAAATGTGTTTGGATTACAAGTAGTGAGGAGTGCAAAGGGGAAAATGGCTCTTATATTGCCCATCCATCATGCACAAAGAGTCGTTTGCGACAGCAGGGCGAAGGAAGCAACCATTCACTGACTTGCTGTTGGTATAGTTCATAAACAACAAGCTCCAGTTTGACACAGTGGATATCCTGAGGGAGGATAAGGGTGGCCAATAAGTCATACAGTGCTCCAAAACTCTCCAAAATAACTCTGCTGTGCCATTACTGTTATAACAGTTGGGTTGTGAGAAGTCATTTACCATTTCCATTGATTATTTTCATTTCTGGAGTGTAAGGGCCTGAATGGAGAGGCTACTTTAGGCCCATCATGTTGATCAATAGCACATTCTCAATGTCCAGACGGCATTTCACACACCGAGGCTATGTGGAAGTCCTTCTTGGGTCTTGTCCAGCTGGATCAATAAGCCATATTTACACACAAACAAACCACACACACCACACACCACACACACACTCCATTTGCTCTCAACCTCAGGTGCGCCTAAAAGTGTCTCATTTATATGAGTGGTTTAGTGAATCGCCCCAGATTGAGTCGGCTTGTTCTACATACAGAGAGCAGTGAAACGCCTCAGCCGCCTCTCGCTGGTGCAAGAAATATACTAATGTTTAAAAGACCCCCTAACACATCTGCCAAGGTTGAGAATCAAGATAAAGTGCTTGCTTCACTCTACAATTGATTTATAACCGACCTCCCGCAAAGAGCTTTTGAAAATACGTGAGCCGGTGCCACCGCATTTAAGGTTGATTTCATTTTGAGCCGGAAAAAGATGAAGACATGATCCAACAATATGCTTGGAACCTTACCTGTGTGGGGTGGTGGAGAGAGAAGGGAGAGGCCTTGAAACGCTTTGTAGTACCCTTACAAAACAGCATTTATAAGGACAGGAGACTTGACCTCTGCTGCTCGTATCGACAGACGTTACCGATTTTCCTGCAGCAGAACTGAGCCTGCCAAACTGCTGAAAGCCTCCTGCTCCCAGCCTTGTTACACTTTTCAATACAGCAATTCATAGAACAACTTTTACACAAACAGGTCGTAAAGTCCAATAAGCGCAGTATGCAAGGGTCAATCAATTCAACCAGATGCAATTTTGCCCTGAAACACAGGTCTTAACGTCAGTATCACCAGAGGTGCTTCTGGGACTGGATCAATGCCTGACCACCTGACTCCTTTAAAGGACCTTTTTTAAGAGCAGGAGATTGGTTTAATGTGGAACAGTTGGTGATCACTTTCAAGCTTTAACATCTTGTTGTAAGATAAGTGGATGAACTCATCTGAGATCTTAATAAACAAGCAGGAACACAATAAGGTTTTAATGATCTTCATTAAAAGAAACAGCAAGATTAAGGCAGAGGTGAACCAAGACGGATGGCTCCATCCAGGTTGGAGGTCAGTCTTAGTAATAAGTGACGGCAGCATGGAGCAGGAGCTTGGGTGCTCATCTGACATACTGCAGGTGCATCTCCGGTCTGTTGTGGTAAAGAAATGGTCAAAAGCAAAGTTTCAACTTACTTCTATGCTGCGACCCCTCATCTGGGGTCAAGAGATCATGACCAAAAGAATGAGATCCAATACACAAGCAGGTGAGATGAACTTCCTCCGTAGAATGGTGTGATTCAACCTAAGAGATAAGGTGCGGAGGTCTGTCATCTCAGGGCAGGTAGAAGTAAAACCACTGCTCTTCAGCATTGGAAGCACTTAGCTGAGAAAGTTAAAGCCTCTTACCAGGATGCCTCTAGGTTCCTCCCTGTAAAGGTTTTTCAGCCAGGAAACCATGGTGCAGACCCAGAACTTTAAATGATTTCAGGACTAGGAATGTTGTGGAATCCCTCAGAATGAGGGAAAGGATGTGTTGGTTTCACTCCTGGACTTGTTGCCCCCACTGATCCAATCTCAAATAAGAAGACAACAGATGGACAGAGGAATGGATGGATGGACACATAAACCAAAACTCTTCATGGGTGTAATCTTCAAGTTTGTTTTGCTATCATAACAATTTATTTCTGTTTATCCCAACATGTCAAAACTGTATCTCTTTTATCCAAGAAACAATGGTGGCGATGCTCCCATCTGCTTCAAGATTACTTTTAAACCTCCATTAAAGACCAGTGCATTACCATTACAGATTATTAACAGTGTCATGATGGGGACAGAGGATGATGAAGCTTGGTCTAACACAAGAACTATTCAAATTTGACTACTAATCACCCTAATGTCATGATCCTGTGTAAATTTGCATCTGAATGAATCCCAGAGGGTGAAGCTTGTTTTCAGTTACCAAATATCTGTTATATATGATCAGTCGGATAATTGCTCTACTTTTATGAGGGATTTTACCTTTAGGGTCAGATTTTTTCCTGATTTTTTCTAAAAAATGTAATATGAAGGAGATTTTGGAAAATTTTTAAGCCTAATTGTTTTTTTCTATACTTTCCCTGCATTTAAACCAACTTTCAGACTTATTCATACAGTTCAATTCCGTTTAATATTGCTTTTTAGTTGTCCCTTAACCTTTTTTTGCAGGAGGGTTCTGCTAAATAGCTTCATGCCCCAATGGCCCAATGTCTGCTTACTTAAATGAAGTGAGTATCACAGAACCGGCGAGAACCCATGCTGCTCTCCCCATTTCACACCTTCTTGCCAACTTGGCTAGCCCTGCCGACACAGTGGCGGGTTAACTTTGACATCAAAGTACTGCTTTAGACCCCACATTGATCACACAGAAAGTATGAGGTGCCATTTGTAAAGTTACACAGTCAATAATTGACAGCAATATTTTGAGTTATTTAGCCTGTCACAAGAGAAAAATATTTTCACCACGTCATTCATACATTTACAAATATCACAGTCCCAAACTAAATATTTAATTAGCAAGTTAAATATTTATTTACAAATTGAATATCTAGCTTGCAAATTAAAGTTAGCAAGCTAAATATTTAGAATAGAATATAGAATATGTGGTATGATAATTTCCTTAACCGAGGGCCACCACTGAAGACCTTACAGTCAAATGTCAGCTGTTTGCCTTAAAACATTTCCATTTACCCTATCATACTGTTGCGCTGCACATGTAGGGATAAAGTAAATACAATATTGTGCCAGATTTCATACTGGAGGACATCAAGCCTTACTAAATTTACCAACTGATTAGATTTTAAAGGTTTTTCTTAAATCAGGTAAGGCTGAAAATGTTAAAATAAATTATGTGTCATAGAGATTGTATCTTGGTCCAATTAAAATCTAATATAGGCTGAAGAATCCATAAAAACCTTATGAAGGTTTGACTCCACTATGTGTGACCGATGTTTTTCTGTTGTCTGCATCTTCCTTTCCTTTTTTCAATGACATGATAGTAAAGAGGGAAGAACATTTCAGGCTTTTGCGTCAAGATTTCTCTATATTTGGCTCCCATTCCTGAAAAAGGTCTATCATTGATTTAATCTAAAGGTTAAAAGGATTTGCACCAAAAATAATTGAATCCGGTGCCTTAGATAACAAGTATGGGTAGGTTTTTGAGATGTTATTGCACTTAACCCCATGCTAGATGTAGTGCAGTTAAATGCTTTAATGGTTTGCAAAGAAATAGCGAAGATCAATGGATTTATTCACTTTTATTTAGCAACAAGGCAACATAACCCTAAGATCTTTGTGGATCATTATTTTTAGTAGCCCATTTCCAAATATGTTATATCATTTTCTCCAGTTGTAGAATTGTTAACTGGTATCACAATCTGCTGAAAAGCATAATTTACAGTGTGTTGCAAAGGTATTCAAATCCCATTGGGTTTTAACATTGTTTTTCCAAATTAGTACCACAAACCCCAGTGCATTTTTATCTTTTTTAAATGTAATAAACCAACACAAAGTGGAAATTCTCAAGTGAATGGGTTTTTAACTTTAATTGACAAATTTAAATCTGAAAAGTGTGGCATGCCTTTGTATTCTGCCCCCCTTAGTTAATACTTTATAGATCCACCTTTCAGTACTGTTAGTGCCGTAGGTCTTTTGGATTATGTTTTGAAGTGCTTTGCACATCTAGAGATTGAATTCTTGCACATTCTTCTTTGCTAAATAGCTCCAGGTCAGTCAGGTCACAGATGGAGAACATCTGTGATCCATCCACCTTCTCATCAGCTCTCACCAGCTTCCTTGATCCAGCTGAAGAAAAACATCCCCACATAATGATGCTGCCACCATGGTGATTTGCTCTGGAGAAGGTGAGTTAAGGTCAGTGTAAGCAAATATTAACATAAATCAACACAAAGTGTGACTTTGCCGTGTCCAACGAAACTCTCGGTATTTTGCATTTGGATCCATTTTAATTCCACCAGGTTGTTTAATTTAAACATGTTTCCCAGAGCTGCCGCTGTAGCCTCAAGGTCTCATGGTGTAAATCCTTTAATATTTAGATTTTCTTTTAACATGGCCACTCCAGAGGAAACTGCCATATAGTCAGTCAGTCAGTCATTTTCTACCGCTTATTCCATAGTGGGTCGTGGGGAAGCTGGTGCCTATCTCCAGCAGTCTATGGGCGAGAGGCAGGGTACACCCTGGACAGGTCGCCAGTCCATCGCAGGGCAACACACATACAACCATACACACACTCATTCATACCCCTAAGGGCAATTTATAGTGACCAATTAACCTAACTGGCATGTCTTTGGACTGTGGGAGGAAGCTGGAGTACCCAGTGAGAACCCACGCATGCACAGGGAGAACATGCAAACTCCATGCAGAAAGACCCCCAGCCAGGAATCGAACACAGGACCTTCTTGCTGCAAGGCAACAGTGCTACCAACTGCACCACCATGCAGCCCCACTCCCATATAATGTTAACTAAATTAAATATTGTGCTAGATGTATAAATAAAGGGATAATTCATCATGCACCTTGTTTTGCAGGATATTAATCTCTTTTTCCATGTGTATTGTGAAAGATTGGTGCTATGAATTATTTAAGCAGCTCTGAAATTCTTTTCTGGAATATTATCCTCAGGACTAATGGAGCCAATTTTATTGCTCTAAGTTCCATCAGGCAACTTTTAAATATCCTCCTCTCCTGCACTTTGTAGCAAACGTGGTTTTTTTAGAAGGTGTCCCACTGTGCTGACAACACCGAGACATAAATTTGCCATCTTCAAGAACCACATTTCATTTCCTTATCTGACCCGCTCTCCCTTCTCTCCCTTAGTGTCTCCATTTCGTCATCCCTCTCATATTACTTTCTCATTCACATATCTTCTGTACCTTTTTACTTTGAAGATGAGCGCCTACCTAGCTTGGCTTTGTCTCCTTGTGGCTCGCCTCCTTTTTTCAGCCTCCTGCTCTCCGCTCTCTACCTTAACTGAGCACATCTTCACACTCCCTTGTCATCCATCACACTTCTCTTTCACTGCTTTCCATTCCACTTTAAATTATTCATACACCTGGCCAAACTTAATAACAGTCTGGAGTTCTTTTGGAAGTTTTATGTTATTGAATTGAGGCACAATGTCAGACACTCAAACAGAGCAGCAGAACCAAGCTGTGATTCTGATGTGTTGTATGCTCAGAATTTAATGTCTGGAAAAGGGTCTATTGTCTCACCAGAGTAGGACTAAATCTCCACTTACAGTTCCTTAGTAACTATTTATGCCCCTGAATCCATTCATGTTTTATGTTCAAATTAATATATGTGAATTCTATGTCGAATGGCTGCAAACCAACCAAAAAATGGCCGACCTTCCAAAATGACAGGTCAGGCAAGGAAAGCATTAAATAGAAAAGCAGCCAATAGCCCCATGGTAACTCTGGAGGAGCTGCAGAGATCCACGGCTCTGTTATGAATCTGGCACGTCTGCTCTACCCTGTCTCCCTGGCTGCAATCAGCAGATTAGATGCACCTGGTGGCTGCTGCAGTGCAGTGCAATCTGTGGCATGCCATACACCTGTGTCTTCCCTGATATATACTAACTCTGACAAGCAGACGGTGCCAGATTTTTGAAAGCCATCGTGTGAGTAGATATCCAGCGTTCCTTCCTGTCTGATCATTGTTCTTGACCTTGCCTTGCTTTGCCTTTTGGATTTATGCCTCTGCCTGCTCCCTGTCGGACTATTTGGATTTTGGTTGTCGACCTTGTTTCCTGCATCTGGTTTATGCCTCTACCTGCCCCTTGCCTGACGCCTCTTGTTCCGATCGTTGACCCTGTTTCTGTCCTTGGATTATTGAGCCAGCCTAGCCCTTGGATTATTCAGCCTGGAGTCACTTCTTACCTGTGCTGTAGAGATCACTGCCTGTCGCTCACTGAGGTTTCCCCTCTGGGTTTCAAGTTCTACTCAAGACAAAAGCAGGTTAGTGGCTTGTCTGATCCCTGCAAAATCTGGAGAGACTACAAGTCACTAATCCCTCTTTCTGCCTCAGTGATTCCTGGAAGCTGTGAGGAGTGTTACCTGTGTGACGTTTTCCTGTGGCTGAATAAACCTTTTAAACTTTCAGTACTGTGTCTGGCTGAATCTTGGGTCTGCCTTTTTCTGATTCATAGTAGAAACATCTGGCCAAAAATGGACCCATCGCCAGCACAACAGTGGCGTACCCACGTTGATGAGACCCTTTCCTGGTTGGGTTCCGGCATGGAGGAAATAATTTCCACATTACGTTCTGGCAATCTTGTCTTCAAGCCGCCACCGTCACAAAGAAACCACGCCCAAGTAACATGGACAACAGCAGAGGTAAGGGAGCCACGTCTCTCCGCCTGAGATGTTCAGGGGAGACTCAGACCAATGTCGAGCTTTTCTAACTCAGTGTGAAATTAATTTTGAGTTCAGCCGTCATCCTTTCCCACTGAACGTTCCAAGGTGGCATTTGTAATATCTCTGCTGGCAGGAAAGGCAGAACAGTGGAGAACTGCTGAATGGCATAATAGGTCTGCATCTTGTAATCTTTATGAAAATTTTCCAAGGAACTCATTCGAGTTTTTGACCTGGTCATTCCAAGTCGTGAGGCCGCAACAGGATTATTGTCCCTCAAACAGGGTGATCAACCTGTCTCGACTTATATAATTGACTTTCATTTGTTGGCTGCAGAGAGCCGTTGGAATGAGGCAGCACAAATGGATGCATTCATAAAAGGTTCAAACGAAGACATCAAGGATGAGCTAGCGACCCGTGACTATCCTTCATCCCTGAAACAACTCGAGGATTTGGCTGCTCACATTGATATTCGGCTGGCAGAGAGAAGGAAGGAGAAGCGCCATGAGAAGGGTCGCTCATCATTAACTCAGTTTTCTGCACACCAGTGTGAGAGAAGGAGTCGGTCACCTCTCACTGAAGAAAATGATAATTGTGAGCCCATGCAATTGGGCAGAACCAAGATTACTCCTGAGGAGAAAGATCGTCGGAGAAGATTCAAGCTCTGTTTTTATTGTGGAGAGAAGGGACATTTAGCACTCAGGTGTCCACTAAAAGGACAGGCTCAGCAGAGGAAGGGAGGTCTCTACTGAGCCGAAGTCTACTATCTGCCTCATCCTTCTTGTTTCCTGCCCATTTTCAAACCTCTTCTTTGTCTCTCCAGGGGGCCGTGTTTATTGATTCAGGAGCAGATACTGAATTCATGGACGAAACATTTGCAAATAAGAACGGCATAAAACTTATTCCGTCAGCTGACACAAGAAACATGCTAGCTTTGGATGGTCACAGCATGAACAATTCACACCTGAGGACGGAGGACATTACCTTAACAGTTGGAGGTAATCATCAAGAAAAAGTAACTTTCAAGTCCTTGGGGCCTCCTGGTTGCAGAAACACCACCCTCACATTGACTGGAAGAAGAAAGAAGTTCTGGGTTGGTCTGAGTCATGTTTCGTTGACTGTCTTTTGTCTGCTGCTACGGAGGTCAGTGTGGAAAATGAGGTTGAGGAGACCTATCCGGATTTATCCAAGGTACCGCAAGAATACCATGATTTAAAGAGGTTTTTAATAAAATCAAGGCCATAGCTCTGCCACCCCATAGAGCTTATGATTGTGCTATTTATTTGATTTGCTCAATAGGTTAAAGGAACTCTTCACGTCAACTCCGGTGTTACGGTCTCCTTACCCAGAGAGACAGTTTATCGTGGAGGTGGATGCCTCAAGCACTGGGGTCAGAGCTGTATTAAGCCAAAGAGGTGAGGATGATCGTGTTCACCCATGTGCCTTCTTTTCAAGGACTCTGTCACAGGCTGAGTGGAATTACAACGTGGGAGACAGAGAGTTATTGGCTGTCAAGTTGGCGTTGACAGAGTGGAGACATTGGCTGGAGGGGACTAAGGAGCCGTTTATGGTGTGGACTGACCATAAGAACTTGGAGTATCTGAAATCAGCAAAACGGCTAAACCCCAGACAGGCTAGGTGGGCTTTGTTTTTTAATCGTTTTAATTTCTTCCTATCTTACAGGCCAGGGAGTAAAAATGGCAAACCTGACGCCCTATCCCAGATTCAAGAGCCTGAAGAATCTCAGTCTGCGGGTGAAGAGGAGTTTATCCTTCCTGAAACCGTCAGGTTGTCTGTGTCCCAAGTGGAGGCGGAAAGGGAGGTCCAGGAAGCCATTAGAGATCTGCCTATCCCACCATCATGTCCACCTGACCGCTGTTTTGTCCCTGAACGCCTTGTGCCTAAGGTACTGGAGTCTTGTCATTGCTCTCATTTAGTTTGTCATCCAGGATTCAGCAGAACCATTCAGACAGTTCGAACTCAGTTTTGGTGACTATCGCTGGTCAAGGATGTCAAAGATTTGTTGCTGAATGGACTCAATGTTGTCAAGCCAAGCCTTCTCGTTGCCCCCCTGCGGGGTTGTTGCACCCTTTGCCAATTCCCCCTCGCCCATGGTCACATATTGCGATGGATTTTGTGACAGGTCTACCGGTTTCTAATGGTCACTCTGTACTACTTACCATAATTGACAGATTTTCAAAGATGGTTCATCTGGTGCCGTTGGAGAAGCTTCCATGTGCTAAGGAGATGGGTGAGATATTGACCCGAGAAGTTTTCAGGCTCCATGGAATTCCAAATGACATTGTTTCCAATAGAGGACCCCAATTTGTGTCACGTTTCTGGAAGGAGTTTTGTTCTTTGTTGGGAATTTCTGTTAGTCTTTCCTCAGGGTTTCATCCTCAGTCTGATGGCCAAACCGAGAGAGCCAACCAAGAAGCTGAAACCAAACTTCGTATCTTATGTGAGTCTGACCTGACCAAGTGGTCACAAAATTTGCCCTGGGTTGAATACGCCATGAAATCTATGCAATCAAGTGCCACTGGTGTGTCCCCTTTTCACGTTGTGTTTGGTTTCCAGCCACCCATGTTTTCAGTTCAGGAGAGAGAAGCTAATGTTCCGTCCGCCCAAGCGGCTGCCCTAAGGTGCCAAAGAATATGGAGAAAGGCCAGGAGATCGATGATCAGAATGTCACTGGTTCAGTCAAGAACGGCCAACCGGAGACGGATCCCTGCCCCTAAGTACCAGGTGGGGCAAAAAGTTTGGCTCTCCGCCAAGGACATCCCATTAAGGGTAGAATCCTGGAAATTGGCACCCCGATTTGTTGGACCTTTCCCAATCTCTAAGATCATCAACCCTGTCGCTGTACGACTGAGATTACCCAACTCCATGAGGTTTCACCCCACGTTCCACGTTTCTCTGGTCAAGCCCTTCGTGGAGCCCCGACTTATCAGAAGGGATAAGGATGCTTGTCGGAGATGGGACGATTTCCAGCTTTTAGATGTAAAAAATTGGTAGAGACATACCCCTAAAGACTTGCAGCTGTAATTTGAGCAAAATGTGTTTTTACAAAGTGTTGACTCAGGAGGGCTGAATACAAATGTGCCACACTTCTCAGGTTTTTATTTGTAAAACAAAATCTTAAAAATGAAGTATCATTTTCCATGTGTTGGTCTATCACAAGGTGCTGTAGAGTTTGACTGTTTATGCCCAGGCAGAAATTTTAGTGCTCTTTATTTGCACAAAAGCATTTAAAATCTTGTGAAATATTGCATTTAAAATAGCCATGAACACACAAACACAGAGTTTAAAAAATATTTAGCATCATCTTTTAGTCACTGGAAAAAGTCATTTCCGAGACCTGAAACAACCCTAGTAATGTGGCAGGATATATTTGCCTAAACTTTTCATTTAACACGGATTTCTCTCTTGAATTATTCATTTGTATTCCCCTGCCCTGAGAATCTTCATCTCTCCTAACAGTTCATATTTTTACTTTTTGGTATATTAATCACCAAAAATCTGTAGCTGCTGGTTTATGTTGTGAAGGTGGACGATAACATCAGACAACACCTGATCACGCACAGGAATAATACTTAAAGCTATATTTCTATCAGGTTTTATGGTATTTTGTGAGTTCAAAAACAAACCTTGTTAACGGACAGTTCCGATTTTTTTGAAATGGGGTTCTGTTAAAATGGTATTAGTAGTAAATATCTTACCTGTCAAAGATAAATGCCGTAATGCCTTCTGTTTGATGATTCAGAGATCATGTTTAGAGTTAATGGCTATTTAGAGCAAGGGACAGAACACATTGGTCTTCCACCTATCCATCGAATTGTTTTTTTTCCACTCATCCATAAGGAAAACCCAAAGTGTCTCCAGCAACATTTTAAGCAGATTCTTGAGGATCCTGAGGCATTCTCACGGACAGCTACCCGACGGAGGATCCCTGACCTGCCTGCTGCGTTCCTTGGTCTTCATGATGCTGTTTGTTCACTGATGTTCTTTAACAAACGTCTGAGGCCTTCACAGAACAGGGGGATTTATACGGAGGTTGAATTACACACGATAGACTCTGTAATGTATTAAAGGGGGCTGAATAGTAATGCAAGTCACACATTTCAGTTTGAAATTTGCAAACATTTGAAAATATGAAACCTTTTTCTTCCGCTTCGCAATTATGAAATATGTGTTGCTTTTTCACGAAAGATTCTGATAAAATACACTCACGCTTTTGGTTGTAGTGCAACAAATTTGTAATAGTTCAGCAGGTATGGATTCCTCTGCAAAGCTACAAAATTGACTTACTTATATTTCACATATAAAGCTGGGATGCAGCAAGCACATATAAACTAGATTTTGAAAATCCCACCTCAGTAGATTATATTAATCATTTCTGAGAAGCCAACCAATACCCATAAGAGTCCTGTTGATTTTTTTTTTCTCTCTTGCCTCTGTCTCTAGCTTTTTTTTTACCATAAACGTGTCACATGTTTTTCTTTCCTCCTTCAATACATCTCTGCATCACAGGAGGCGGCCCAAGTTGCTGGCCATCACAGCCTGATCAGTACCTTGTGAACACTTTGCAGAAATTGTCACAAGTCTCCCTGGGATTCACAAAACATTATTTTCTTCTATTACCCATGACTTATAAAGTTGTGTAGTTACTACCCACAGTGTCTGAGTGTCACCATGAGCTGTTTCCACCCACTGTCAGCCTGCAAGCATCTGGAACACAGAGCAACACATTCATCTTCTTTCCTGCACAGGCCCTCTCAACATGTCAAAGCTTCAAATTGTGATGACGCATTTTTTTTAAATATCCGTAGCTCAAACTGAAATAAAAAGTGTTTACATTTTCAGTTCATAGCAGGATTTACACAAAAAAAGGCAGTCCAGTCAATGTAAATGTTCTCTATATCTGTTGTGTTGCACTGCCCTCTACAGTTCAAAGTGAAAAAGACAAACTGGAAAAAGTTATCAAGCCACTTTGTTTACCAAAAGGGGAAATTGTTTTTTATATGTTAATAAAAAACTAAATCAGCAAATAAAAGCAAAGATTTAAGACCACAAAATCCTTTCCAGGGGTTAACAGAACTAAATGACATGACTGAAAAAATGTGCTGGTATTCAAATAACTGTATAGATATTTTTCAGATGAGTCAGTAATACTTTGAAGTGACAGTTTAATGGTGATATAATTGTCTTTGAGTATTGTGAAAGCATTGTTACATCAAAAATTATGCTTCCCCCATTTTTCATCCTGTGGAAATCATACAGCGAATAGTTCATTTCTTAGGAAACATAAGACCATTTGTAAAATCACACTAAATAAATTGCCCCAAAACTTAATGACATACACATGGCAAACAAATTACAATTTCTCTAAAATACCAGTAAAAATATACATCTAAAAAATAAATAAATAAAAAAAGGGGGGTGGTGGGTAAGAGGAGAATGACATTTTATATTATGTACTTTATAAACAGCCAGAAAATTTTTATTCTAGTAGTTTCTGGTATTAGTTTGGAAAACCTGGAGGTTTAACACGGACTAGTGGTTACAAGGAGCACAACTACCCAGATTTTAAGTGCTGCTACATATTTGGAAGTCTTACAATTTGTGAGGTCACCGCCTCCTAAACAGATCCACATAGAGGTTGGACAGTGAAACACCTGGTTTTAGACCACAATAATTTATTAGTATGGTGTAGGGCCTCCTTTTGCGGCCAATGCAGCATCAATTCGTCTTGGGAATGACATATACAGGTCCTTCTCAAAATATTAGCATATTGTGATAAAGTTCATTATTTTCCATAATGTCATGATGAAAATTTAACATTCATATATTTTAGATTCATTGCACACTAACTGAAATATTTCAGGTCTTTTATTGTCTTAATACGGATGATTTTGGCATACAGCTCATGAAAACCCAAAATTTCTATCTCACAAAATTAGCATATTTCATCCGACCAATAAAAGAAAAGTGTTTTTAATACAAAAAACGTCAACCTTCAAATAATCATGTACAGTTATGCACTCAATACTTGGTCGGGAATCCTTTTGCAGAAATGACTGCTTCAATGCGGCGTGGCATGGAGGCAATCAGCCTGTGGCACTGCTGAGGTCTTATGGAGGCCCAGGATGCTTCGATAGCGGCCTTTAGCTCATCCAGAGTGTTGGGTCTTGAGTCTCTCAACGTTCTCTTCACAATATCCCACAGATTCTCTATGGGGTTCAGGTCAGGAGAGTTGGCAGGCCAATTGAGCACAGTGATACCACGGTCAGTAAACCATTTACCAGTGGTTTTGGCACTGTGAGCAGGTGCCAGGTCGTGCTGAAAAATGAAATCTTCATCTCCATAAAGCTTTTCAGCAGATTGAAGCATGAAGTGCTCCAAAATCTCCTGATAGCTAGCTGCATTGACCCTGCCCTTGATAAAACACAGTGGACCAACACCAGCAGCTGACACGGCACCCCAGACCATCACTGACTGTGGGTACTTGACACTGGACTTCTGGCATTTCCTTCTCCCCAGTCTTCCTCCAGACTCTGGCACCTTGATTTCCGAATGACATGCAGAATTTGCTTTCATCCGAAAAAGGTACTTTGGACCACTGAGCAACAGTCCAGTGCTGCTTCTCTGTAGCCCAGGTCTGGGGAATGCAGCACCTGTAGCCCATTTCCTGCACACGCCTGTGCACGGTGGCTCTGGATGTTTCTACTCCAGACTCAGTCCACTGCTTCCGCAGGTCCCCCAAGGTCTGGAATCGGCCCTTCTCCACAATCTTCCTCAGGGTCCGGTCACCTCTTCTCGTTGTGCAGCGTTTTCTGCCACACCTTGATACAGCACTCTGGGAACAGCCTATTCGGTCAGAAATGTCTTTCTGTGTCTTACCCTCTTGCTTGAGGGTGTCAATAGTGGCCTTCTGGACAGCAGTCAGGTCGGCAGTCTTACCCATGATTGGGGTTTTGAGTGATGAACCAGGCTGGGAGTTTTAAAGGCCTCAGGAATCTTTTGCAGGTGTTTAGAGTTAACTCGTTGATTCAGATGATGAGGTTCATAGCTCGTTTAGAGACCCTTTTAATGATATGCTAATTTTGTGAGATAGGAATTTGGGGTTTTCATGAGCTGTATGCCAAAATCATCCGTATTAAGACAATAAAAGACCTGAAATATTTCAGTTAGTGTGCAATGAATCTAAAATATATGAATGTTAAATTTTCATCATGACATTATGGAAAATAATGAACTTTATCACAATATGTTAATATTTTGAGAAGGACCTGTACAAGACCTGCACAGTGGTCAGAGGGATTTTAAGCCATTCTTCTTGCAGGATAGTGACCAGGTCACTACGTGATACTGGTGGAGGAAAACGTTTCCCGACTCGCTCCTCCAAAACACCCCAAAGTGGCTCAATAATATTTAGATCTGGTGACTGTGCAGGCCATGGGAGATGTTCAACTTCACTTTCATGTTCATCAAACCAATCTTTCACCAGTCTTGCTGTGTGTATTGGTGCATTGTCATCCTGATACACGGCACCACCTTCAGGATACAATGTTTGAACCATTGGATGCACATGGTCCTCAAGAATGGTTCGGTAGTCCTTGGCAGTGACGCGCCCATCTAGCACAAGTATTGGGCCAAGGGAATGTCATGATATGGCAGCCCAAACCATCACTGATCCACCCCCATGCTTCACTCTGGGCATGCAACAGTCTGGGTGGTACGCTTCTTTGGGGCTTCTCCACACCGTAACTCTCCCAGATGTGGGGAAAACAGTAAAGGTGGACTCATCAGAGAACAATACATGTTTCACATTGTCCACAGCCCAAGATGTGCGCTCCTTGCACCATTGAAACTGACGTTTGGCATTGGCATGAGTGACCAAAGGTTAGGCTATAGCAGCCCGGCCGTGTATATTGACCCTGTGGAGCTCCCGACGGACAGTTCTGGTGGAAACAGGAGAGTTGAGGTGCACATTTAATTCTGCAGTGATTTGGGCAGCCGTGGTTTTATGTTTTTTGGATACAATCTGGGTTAGCACCCGAACATCCCTTTCAGACAGCTTCCTCTTGTGTTCATAGTTAATCCTGTTGGATGTGGTTCGTCCTTCTTGGTGGTATGCTGACGTTACCCTGGATACCGTGGCTCTTGATACATCACAAAGACTTGCTGTCTTGGTCACAGATGCGCCAGCAAGACGTGCACCAACAATTTGTCCTCTTTTGAACTCTGGTATGTCACCCATATTGTTGTGTGCATTTCAATATTTTGAACAAAACTGTGCTCTTATCCTGCTAATTGAACCTTCACACTCTGCTCTTACTGGTGCAATGTGCAATCAATGAAAACTGGCTACCGGGTTGGTCCAATTTAGCCATGAAACCTCCCACACTAAAATAACAGGTGTTTCAGTTTCATTGTCCAACCTCTGTAAATGCTTCATGATGACTGAATCCTGTTAGAGAAGAAACTGAGATGGCAGATCAGCTCTAGGCAACCTTTTTGCATTGGTCTTCAAACAATGCATTTTCCAAAGGTTGACTTTTCTAAGCCGTTTAAACCCCCAGCACTGGGTGTATTGTAATCAACTGCAAAGTATGCTTTATTTTAAATTTCTCAAATTAAGGCTGCATGACATTAGAAAATCTTCACATGGGAAAATATTGGAATGGCAACATCAGCAATTCGCCCATTTTCTTCTATCCTCTCTGCTTCCTACACCCTGTGACCTTTAGCATTTTGAACATCGTTTGCAAGTTCATAAAACCTAGGATATATTAGCCAACAACTATTGCAGTGCACAGTCCTTTGCCATATGAAAACCGTAATATAGTTGCAATAAATTGTGCAGCCTCCTCTCAAATCCTTACATAGGTCTACAAGGACGGTTTGTATGGAGTCAGCTTTACTGTAACATTTCCAACACGATTGTGTGCCATTTAATCAATCTTTACGAATTCATGATGAGACTATAAACAAACCCAAAATATTAACAGAAAATTAATGAAATTGTCTGTAGTCAAATTTAAAGTTTACATTTATTTAGGAAAGGGCAACACAATTCATAAATACTGAGCAGCTCATTGGTACAGTCACACCAACTGAAGGGAATTCCTCTAAATCAGACCGAAAACAGTTTAGAAGGAATGATGCAGATTTTCATCATGTGTTAAACGCTAATTTACAGTCTCATTCAACCACACAGCAACATGTCAGCTAAAACCACAGAGCAACATTTGAGTCAAACTAATCTAGAAAGCCACAATCATGTCTGGCCTTTTAACAGTAAGTTATAACTCATGTTAAAGCTTCGCTCACCACGCTATAGTAATCACTTTATTGAACTGCTGATCCAAGCAGTTTAAGAGGGTTGTTGAAGCTCGTTTAAATGGTTTGAATGTGTCAAAGACGCCATGTTGTTCCAGATTTCTTTTGTTAAGTGAAAGTTGTCCCCCCCCACCCCACCCTCTCCAACACGTTCACTCCACATCCATTGTTCATAAATGTTAGTCCATCTCCGGGTCCGGCATCATCAGCCCAAAGAGCCAATCCAACAGGTGTTTGGTTTGACTGCATGATTGGAACTCGGTTGATCGGAGGCACATAAAGGGCTGATCTTTGCAGGAATCCCCCCCAAAAAAAAGTTAAGATTTTGGGTTAGGCAGAGGACGCCGGAACAGCAGGATGTGTGGTTCTGTAGGGTGGAAACACAGAACACAACATGTCAAATACAAGTATACATTTAAACCGCTGAAGTTTGACTGCATTTAAGAAAATGGGTCACAATAGTTTAGACACTTCTAGGGGGCCACATCCCTTGCAGTGCGTGCAATATGCACTACAGCATCAAGGTCATACATGGGTCAAATATTCTGAAGTATGACAAAATTGAAGTATGGCAAAAAGAAAAGTTGAGTCAAGGACTTTACTATGAAGGAACTTCTGCTGGAACCCCAACCTGTTCTGCAACAAGTTGGGTCTCAATATGAAACGCATGTAAAAAGAACTGCACCACACCCAGTCTTTAGATTAGGAACTGTTGTTCTGAAACAAAGAATCCAAAGAAAGGTTATGCAACCATCAATTTGAGATTCAACCTCTTGCAGTAGCGTGAAAGTGTCACAAGTTAGTCTTACATCACAAAAGTGTATTTAATGAAATAAAACCTTCATGAGAAATAAACAAACAAAAAAAAAAAACACTAAGACTTAGATTTCAATATGGGAACCAATATGTTCATTTAGGGAACAACAAGATTATGTACTCGTACTCGTCGTCTTCCGCTTCATCCGGGTCGCAGGGGCAGCAGACTCAGCAGAGACCCAGACGTCCCTCTCCACAGACACCTCCTCCAGGGGGAGCCCAAGGCATTCCCAGGCCAGCCGAGAGACATAGTCCCTCCAGCGTGTCCTGGGCCTCCTCCCGGTGGGACGTACCTGGAACACCTCCCGAGGAAGGCGTCCAGGAGGCATCCGGTATAGATGCCCGAGCCACCTCAACTGGCTCCTCTCGATGTGGAGGAGCAGCAGCTCTACTCCGAGCTCCTCCCGGATGGCCGAGCTCCTCACCCTATCTCTAAGGGAGTGCCCGGCCACCCTACGGAGGAAGCTCATTTCAGCCGCTTGTATCCGGGATCTCGTTCTTTCGGTCATGACCCAAAGTTCATGGCCATAGGTGAAGGTAGGAACGTAGACCGACCAGTAAATTGAGAGCTTTGCTTTTCGGCTCAGCTCTCTCTTCACCACAACGTACCGGCACAACGCCCCCATTACTGTGGCAGCCGCACCGATCCGTCTGTCAATCTCCCGCTCCATTCTTCCCTCACTCGTGAACAAGACCTCGAGATACTTAAACTCCTCCACTTGAGGCAGGAACTCTTCTCCAACCTGAAGAGGACAAGCCACCCTTTTCCGATTAACAAGATTATATGTTTCACACTAAAGTGTGACGGTTTTTTAAGGAGCCAACTGCCTGCAATTCTATCTTAAATTATAAAAACAAAATAAACCTACCATCAACAAGTTGACAGATCTGTAATTATCTTTAGCTTAACCCGCTCTACGGCTCTTGATGCGCTGCACAGCCACATTGAACTACGGTGTTAACTTTTCAGAAGCAGAATTTCTCTCCAAGTATTTGGGGAAGCCTGAATGTCAGAGGGCGAGTTCCAGTTTAACGGGGCTTATAGCTTCCTTGCATTACAGAATTTATAGCTTTGTCACATTGCAACAACCAAATTCTTCAGCCATCATTACAAATCAATATTGTATTTCTTAAAGTAAAAATTAAATCATATGTAAAAATTTTAGTAAAAAAAAAGAAAAGATTAATTTATGGGTCTGGTGTTAAGACCTTATAGAAACCATGTGTGACCATGACAAGAGATTAAATTAAAAAATGACTTGAGAGCAACATCCTCTTGGTAGTTATTAACTTGACTGTACCGTTTCCATATGGTGTATCAAACCAAAACAGTAGGATGGTTAAAGAAAAAAAAAAAAAAGTTTAGATCCCATTAAAAATCATAAATAATTGTTGCTTAGGGATTAAGCAGTTTTATTTATAAAAAATTAAAAAAAAGAAAGAAAAACAGACACATGCTGACTGCCTTTTTTACATTGGAGAATATTCGCCACTATTTTTAAATTGGCAAAAATTACTACAGTAGGGAACACAACTTTAGGAAAACATCTATTAGGATTTTTTTTATTACAAACAAGCTTTCTGTAAACTAAAAAGAGCCAATAAATATTGAACAGTCATTTACTTCGTATTTTTTTCTTTTAAAAAGTACCTTTTAGATAGGCTCACAGCAGGTTTCGGTGTAAATTAAGGGGCATAAATTACACCAGGATTTCCACATTTAAAACCCTGTGGCTGTCTTAACTTTCAACCTAAACCTAAACATGTGATCTCTGTCATTTAAAAAGGTCATTTTATTGATTTGATTCACCAGAATAAACTGTTTTGACATGCAACCAGTCCAAAAATACATACCCACTTTTTGTAGGTAAAACTTCAAAATAATCATTACTGATCAGTTATATCTAAAAACCATTAGCTCTACAACTAAAAAACGAATAAGATGAACAGAAAATACCCAAAATATTGTAGCTATTTAAATGTTCATTTCTTTTTCGTACTTGTTTTCTGGTAGGATCAGACATACCTGGTTGATGGATCATGTAATGCACCCATCCCTGGCTCTGCTGGACCCCCAGGTTCCTCCACTCGGTCTCAGACATCAAGTGGGTCTTGGGTACGCGCTTTGCGATGTCTTTGGGCAGCATTACATGTCTGTAGAATATGACATTAACACGACGTTAGGATAAATTAGACGCCTTTTCAATTCGTATTGGTTTAGATGCCGTATGTCATACAAAAGTTACGTAACAGAAGGCCAATACAAGTCAATCATAAAAGTTTAATCCAATGAGTAAAACCCACCTGTACTCGTATTTGTCATCGTCATATTTGTCAGAGTAGTAGATCTGTTTGTGAGACATGGCTGAGGCCTGGGAAGAAATTGTATCCGTTAGTTGGCATATAGAGTTAGCTAAGTAGCTATGTTAGCAGCAAGTTTTAGCAAAGCAAAAGCAGCTAAGCTAACGGCTTTAAGTTAGCCAGGAACGAGCGATGAGAAACATGTAAACAACAAAGCATTATTCAACCGTTGAAAAACACATCAATATAAGTTTTAGGATTACCGTATGAAAGCGCAAAGTTATTCTGATCGAAAGCAATCAATAAATGTAGTTGTTCACATCCGACAACAGCGAGATGTTTGCTCTCTCTTTGTTTCCCTCTCGACTGTTGTCCAGCCCGCTTTTCTCCGTTCAAAAAGACCAAACTTCGTGTCATTGGTCCAGCCAACGGAAAAGCTTACCTTTCATTGGATAGTCTTAAGGAATATCCCAATTTCATTGGCTAGTATGTTCTGTCAGGGGAAGTGACGTAGTTTCCATCTGGCTTCCCAATTGGCCAGCACAACTTAGTGGGTGGTTTTAATGGAGGTTAAAAACAGTTAGCTCTTTCCTTCATTTATTTGACAGCTTTAGTCACAAATGATCAGACAACTGATAATAAAAGCTGACCAAGTTGTGAAGTTTTAAGTCTGTTGTTTTTGTATGTAGCTTAATAAGTTATTTTTCATGCAAAAAAAAAAAAAAACAACTACAGGTCCTTCTTAAAATATTAGCATATTGTGATAAAGTTCATTATTTTCCATAATGTAATGATGAAAATTTAACATTCATATATTTTAGATTCATTGCACACTAACTGAAATATTTCAGGTCTTTTATTGTCTTAATACGGATGATTTTGGCATACAGCTCATGAAAACCCAAAATTCCTATCTCACAAAATTAGCATATCATTAAAAGGGTCTCTAAACGAGCTATGAACCTAATCATCTGAATCAACGAGTTAACTCTAAACACCTGCAAAAGATTCCTGAGGCCTTTAAAACTCCCAGCCTGGTTCATCACTCAAAACCCCAATCATGGGTAAGACTGCCGACCTGACTGCTGTCCAGAAGGCCACTATTGACACCCTCAAGCAAGAGGGTAAGACACAGAAAGAAATTTCTGAACGAATAGGCTGTTCCCAGAGTGCTGTATCAAGGTGTGGCAGAAAACGCTGCACAACGAGAAGAGGTGACCGGACCCTGAGGAAGATTGTGGAGAAGGGCCGATTCCAGACCTTGGGGGACCTGCGGAAGCAGTGGACTGAGTCTGGAGTAGAAACATCCAGAGCCACCGTGCACAGGCGTGTGCAGGAAATGGGCTACAGGTGCCGCATTCCCCAGGTCAAGCCACTTTTGAACCAGAAACAGCAGCAGAAGCGCCTGACCTGGGCTACAGAGAAGCAGCACTGGACTGTTGCTCAGTGGTCCAAAGTACTTTTTTCGGATGAAAGCAAATTCTGCATGTCATTCGGAAATCAAGGTGCCAGAGTCTGGAGGAAGACTGGGGAGAAGGAAATGCCAAAATGCCAGAAGTCCAGTGTCAAGTACCCACAGTCAGTGATGGTCTGGGGTGCCGTGTCAGCTGCTGGTGTTGGTCCACTGTGTTTTATCAAGGGCAGGGTCAATGCAGCTAGCTATCAGGAGATTTTGGAGCACTTCATGCTTCCATCTGCTGAAAAGCTTTATGGAGATGAAGATTTCATTTTTCAGCACGACCTGGCACCTGCTCACAGTGCCAAAACCACTGGTAAATGGTTTACTGACCATGGTATCACTGTGCTCAATTGGCCTGCCAACTCTCCTGACCTGAACCCCATAGAGAATCTGTGGGATATTGTGAAGAGAACGTTGAGAGACTCAAGACCCAACACTCTGGACGAGCTAAAGGCCGCTATCGAAGCATCCTGGGCCTCCATAAGACCTCAGCAGTGCCACAGGCTGATTGCCTCCATGCCACGCCGCATTGAAGCAGTCATTTCTGCAAAAGGATTCCCGACCAAGTATTGAGTGCATAACTGTACATGATTATTTGAAGGTTGACGTTTTTTGTATTAAAAACACTTTTCTTTTATTGGTCGGATGAAATATGCTAATTTTGTGAGATAGAAATTTTGGGTTTTCATGAGCTGTATGCCACAATCATCCGTATTAAGACAATAAAAGACCTGAAATATTTCAGTTAGTGTGCAATGAATCTAAAATATATGAATGTTAAATTTTCATCATGACATTATGGAAAATAATGAACTTTATCACAATATGCTAATATTTTGAGAAGGACCTGTATATGCCAAACTGTTGTTTTTCTATTCAGTAATGATGAAAAGGCAGAGCTTTAGACTCCTTGGCAGAAAAATGTGTCACATTGAAAATGTTTAAATAACATTTACTTTCATAAACGTTTAATGTTACCCCTCTATTGATCACAAAAAAATGGGAAATAACAGCCTGTTGCTGTTTTCTGCTAATATTTGCAAAACCGGCCCTTTCTTTTGCCTTTATGTTACTCAACTACTTAAAAAAGATTAATCTAATTGTTCCATCTTTGGCACTAGTTACTGGGATATGGATTTTGATTCGAGTATTTTGATTAATAAAAAGAAAATAAACACCCTTGTGAAATGTCTGTTTCGTTTAGAGGTGGCTTTTTCTGTCCAGAACACCAATCCAGCTCATTTAAGACTAAGTACACCTCAATCTGATACCTAAATTTTTGAAGTTGCACACTTCATATCATGAATATCTCTATACCTATAAATCTTTGCAGGACAGGGGGCAAGGACCAACAACCACACCTATGAGCAATCTGCAGTGGTATCCCAACATTTATGATTTGGGAGAGTGAGAAGATAGATTTGGGCATAGATTTGGAGAATCCATGGATGCACAAGAAAAACAAGCAAACTTTATATAGACAATCTTCATCTTACAGCACCTTCCAAAACTATACACACACTTTGCTTTGTTACAACAACAAACTGTAATGTATTTCATTGATATAGGCCAACAAAAAGTATGCCATAATTAGAATATTTAAAGACAAACTGTTTTTTGGACAAATAAAATTCTTAAAAGTGTGAGTTGCAATGGTATTCAGCTTCTTTACTCTGACACCCTTAAATAAAATCCATAGTGACAGATTTTCTTTCAAGTCAGTATTCTTTAGACCTAATTTTTGCCCATTTTATTTAGTAAATTGCCTGTGTCCACATTGCCAGTCCATTGCAGGGTAACACAGAGACACAACAGCTGCACACTAATACCTGATGGAATTTAAAGAGATTAAACTCCATGCAAACGCTCCAAACTCTATGCAGAAAAAGCCCAAGTCGGGATTCTGTACAGCCCCACAGAAATACATATTCAGATCAATCCATTCATAGAAGATCCATCTTGCAAACAACTCTGACCAGCTGCCCTGTCCCTACTGAATTAAAACATTTCCATAGCATCATTCTGCCACCACAATGTGTCATTTTGGAGATTGCATGGTGAGGATAATTTGCGGTGCTAGTTTCCCACCACAAATAGTATCATTTACTTAAACCAAGAAGTTATAATTTGGTTTCATCTGAGCAGAGTGCCTTCTTTCGCATGTTTGCCGTGTCCACATAGCTTTGCTACAATCTGCCTTTTTGCTGTTTCTTCACTCTCCTTGCACTGCATTTACAGCTCTTTGGCCTAAACTTGGTGTTTTTAAATCTGCTCAAAGAATCATCTGAGTGGACTAAATTAAATTTGAAAGACTGCAGAACTTTTTTACCTAATATATAATTGTTAATATATATTAGTATTAATATGTGTTTTGTTCGCCAGATATATAGATCTGCAGAGTTGTAAAAAAGAGAAAAGTGCTTATCACGGGCTAAACACTGTAGACACTAATTATAGAGGATAAAGGATCAGATGATGAAACCAGTATTCACTGTGCAGCAACTGGAGAGGTGGGGTTTCCACTCTGGTTAGTCCCTAGTCAAATATAGCTGTGCAGACGTGTCAGTGAGTGTCTGGTCTGTGCAGCCTCTCCTTCAGTGTATAAATATGTGCGGACACATGTATCCTGAGGGTCGGGTTCACACATGAAGCTGTATTATTATAAACCCAGGAGAACGAACTCCGTCCATCACCTGCCGCTCCTTCACCTGCGTGCGTCAATCACGTCGCTTTCTTGACACAAAGCTTCTCCCTGAGTGGTTCTGCCTTCATCCGGAGGCGGGCGCTCCTGGATGAATCCTGAAATCCCATTGGACGAGAGATTTCTTTGGCTTCCGTGACGCAGCTTGGAATTCCCAAAGTTCCCAAGTTCACAGGAGGAGAAGTGCGTTAATTTTACGAGAAGCAAGAGGTTTTGGAGGAAAAATCCGCAAGCGATTGGAAAATAAGCAGGTTTGTGTCAAAAAACCGCCTTCTGTTGGGTTTATTTTCGCTTGTTCGGCGTTCTGCTAGCTGCAGGGCCTGAGTGGGAACGCGGAAGAGTGGGAGTGGGAACGTTCAGGCTATCATCCTTTGTTTACCATCATGAATGTACCTTTGAAATTGGTTGCTACAACAACCGCAGCCCCTAAAGTATGACTCATATTTGATTTACACAGAACCTAGACACTCCTGGGCCTGCTGGTTAGTGAGTATTTATCTCTGTTTGTCTGTTTGTGGATCAATGAGCTGCTCCAAGCTGAGATTTGACCATCTTTGGTGATTTAACCCCCGTCGTTTAGGCTGTCTGGATGAATGGTTGCTTTCCCCCCTTCTTTATTTTACTGCGCAGCGGTGTATTATGGATGCCACCATCCCGTTACATAACTAGAACCAGGCACAATCAGCTCTTTATCCCTCCTGCGCTCCGCATTGTTGCTTAAACCTAACTCCGGTTGCACAATTATGTCCTTTAAAGCAGTTTACATAACCATCTCAAATACTGCATGTATTGTGGCAGAATTGGTCATTTTCTCTTATTTGAAAGCCATGTACACTATATAAAAATATTATAATAAAATAAAATTACAACTTCGGCCAGTGTTTTTGTTATAAGATCATTTGTTTGACAAGATGTCTGTGTCATTTCGACACGTCCATTGAGGACACGTTGTTGCTGTCGTCATGTGCAGGATATTATAAAGGTGAATCTGTCTGGTGCTGTGCCCACCTGAGCCTCCAGAGGGCGATGTCTGACAGCAGCAACAGCACAGGCAGCACTGGCTCCTCCACCAACAGCTGGACTCTCCTGTCTCCTGAGGTAAGAACCAAGATTTAGCAAACTGTTGCAGCGTACAGCAACAGGAAGTCCGTCATCATTGGCTTGGCTTCCTAAGAAGAGTGTTCCAAGCCTAAATTAGCAATTATAAACCAATTATGCCTTAGTAAGCATTGTTTAATCATTGTTTTCTCCTAAAAGCATATTTTATGTATATTTTTCACTATTGTTAAAGATCTTAGTCAAAACTGTAAATGAGCTGCAGGTTGACCTGACAGGTTTGTTGTTGACCCTCGTCTGACAGATATTTTAATTTTTAAAATGCTGCTCACATCTTTGCAGTCTAATATTAATAAAAATCCAGCAATATGGTGCTGATTTTGTCAGTCAGTTCTTCACATTTTCCCAATCCACATGCATTTCCGATAAAAAAGGCAATCTCTCTCGTTATTCTGGCATTTAGCAAATAAAAATAATTTTGGTCATCCTCACTGAGCCAGAAAACTAAATGTTTAAACTTGTTTAGTGTCAGACAGAAAAAATGGTTGTGTCTTCTAATATGGTGTGTGTAGATACATGGTTTTAACTGTATGTAAATTATAAATAACATTTTTTAGTTGCAATAAATTTTAGAAGAGATAGAATGCATTAGGCTCCGTCTTAATTTCTCTTCTGCCCTTTGTGGTGCTTACAAACCCACCTAGACTGACTCCCTGTCTGCAGCAGGCTCTGGTATGGTAATTATAGAAATGGGGTACAGAAAAAGACTATATACAGCATATCGCTTCTAAAAGGTGTGGCATGAGGATTCAGTTGATATTGTTAAGCTTAAAGCAAAGGAAGAGGCAGAGATTATGAATTCCAGGTCCGCCACAAAGACAAATATATGTGTGCATAATATCCTGGACTGGACATGCACACAGCATTCACCAAACCTCAGTTTTTAAGGAGAAACGTTGTGACTCTTTCCTGCATAAAGAGGCTAAAGTTTGTCAAAAAGGTTTCTCAGTTTGCATATTTTAAGTTTCAATTACATCATTAGGGTAAAATAAGAACGTTCTATACCAGTCGTCCATGTGTCTGGCTTTGAGCCCAACGCTGACCCTCAATAACCCGCTGCACCCCAAATGGACGAAAGCTTTGAAATTTTTTAATTCATTGAATGAAATGATGGTGCTGTTCCTTCCAGAGATAGTTTGTAGTAGTATGGCAACAAACACACAAAAAAACTTCAATGACAAAATCAAAACGACCAGCAGGGGGCGATGCTAGAGAAGAAATACTGATCCCTTCAATTAGCTGCTGTTTTTTTAAACCAAAACACAAGACAACAGCAGAGACCCAATAGTGATTTTATACACAAACATGAAATAAATAAGTCAAGTTACTGAGAAATGTAGCTTAAAAAGGGATTCAAAATACATAGCTTTAGCTGAGTACCATTGAAAAATGTAACAATGTTCTATTAAAATGATTCACTTGAATGAATAAATGAATGAAATTATTTTGAACATTCAGACAATAAACTTATGTTTCGAATTTACAAAGTTTAGCTGTGAACCATCTTTTACTGAATCTATGAAAACCACCTCTTCATTACAGGGAAAAAATCTCATGCTGTCTTTGAGTTTCACCATGCTCAGTCAGCACAGGTAAACAATCGCTCCTGGTCTTCTTCTGTGGTTTTGAAATGGTAGGTGTTAACTCCCATTGCCAGGCATTATCAGAGTACAAATAGATAACTTTCTATAGATTTAGTTGTTCCTTTAATGCTCATTTTTACCAAACAACCATTTTTGACTCACTAGTTGACCACAGCTGTTCTCGAGCATTTATGTTGCACGTTTCAGACATTTGTTCTAGTTTATATCTCTCATTTGCGACCAATGTTTTGAGTAATTTCTTATTCAGTTGCCATCTTTTTATTGTGTGGTCCCCATTAGTTCACCAAGATCACATCAAACTGCTGCTGCTTTCATTATCTCCAAAGGTCTTTGACCTCTACAATCATCTCCTATGGAAATAATTTCTGGGTCCGTGAGATTATCCTGAACCAGCGAAGAAGATCAGAATCGGCTTTATTCAGTTTTAGGACAAGCGAGGAATTAGACTTTGATTCCACTTTGCTCTCTAAAGAGAAATGTAAAATATAAAATCATGAAGAGGGAAATTAAAACACCAGTTTTAAACAGTTTGTGTCCAGGATGTGTGGAGTCTGCAGAGATATTAGCTGCCCTTTTCCTGACCCTAGACCTGTACAAGTCCTGGATGGAGGTTAGGTCCATTGATCCAGTGATAGCAAATAAGAACAGGATTAGCTGATCAAATTGTTTACCTGACATTGTGTCATCTTGTTTATAGGTAAGGATGTTCCAACAAGGAAACAAAATGTCCAAATTAGATGAAACTCTACCTGATACAAATGATTTTCTCCAACAAAAAACTGCTTTGACCTCCAGCACTTCAGCAGGAAACACACATTTACTGATATTTATAATAAAGACGTCCCCCTTTTTTATTTCTTTAATTAAAAATGTGAATAAGTCTTTTTAGTTTAGTTTATTTTAGGGTCATGCTGTTTTAATGTTTTAGTATTAGCATTGGATGACTATTACATATATCCACATCTCAGTTCTTCTAATTAATAATACATATTCATAAGAGCTTTCTTCTTCTCCGCAATCATTACTGCAGGAATCTCATGTCACTGTCCAGAGAGCTGCTGATACTGACAATGTATACTTTATATATACAGAGTAGCATTTTTACAATATCTGAAATGTTGATTGGGAATAGGATGAATTAAAGTCTGTGGAGATTAAATATTCTTCTTGGTGAGGAGAATTGTACTATAGATATCTGTTTTAATGTTTCCTGACCGTAATAGCAATTTGTTGGCCACAGATGTAGGACATGCAACTTATCCTCGTTGTGAGATGCTTATCAAGACATCAAATAAAGTGGATCTCAGTCTGGTTTGTGAATACAGGTTCATGTACAACGTATCCTGTCAAAACTTGTAACCCTGAGCCTCGTTAAAATAAATGCTCAAACTCTGGTGGATGTTTGCAAAACACCAAATTATGAGTCATCAGCCCTAAAAAAAAAAAAAGACTCGGTATGAATGAAAGCCGCTCCTTCTCCTGCTATCTGTTACTGTAGAGGAATGTAATTGCTTTGTAAGTTTTGTCTGCCTTACGTGTAAACACAGCTCAAGGGTTTGCCTTGAAGGAACTAAATGCTGGGATTGTTGCTTGGTTGTGTCTGCAGTACAAAACGTATCCACTAAAGGTTTGGACGTAGTATGAAACATGACTAGAAATGAGATAAATCTAATATTCATATAGAAATTGTCTAAAGGCAAAATATTAAGTGTGATATCTGAGGGAATTTCATACATTTTATTAATGTGTATGCTTTTTTTGAACAGTAGATCATTTGAACAGATATTGTTTTTAATCTAGAAGAATGAAATGTTTACAAACTTGTCAAAAACCGTAACATAAAGTCGCCTTTTTGTCATTTTGTTGTTTTTTTTTTTCCATAATTTGCTAGTTTTTACTCAGGTGGGAAAGCTTTAAAATGCCATTATTCCTGCTGACTGTTTAACTTGTTGGGTCTTCTCTCTCCTCAGGAGGCAGCCATTGAGAATGTCGGGCCTGCAGACGACGGCACTGAGAGTCTGGGAGATGCCCCCAGTCTCTCTGAGGAGGTGGCAGGTACCGATCAGTGCCTGGGGCTGGGCCAGAAATTAGTCCCTATTTCTGTTCTGACACAGTGTGAACTATGTTTCAGGAGCTGCTGCAGAGTACAAACCAGCTGATCTTCTTGTAGAAACTGTCCTGTCGGAAGAAGGTCATCAGGTTAGCACAAATAACAATGCAATTGAGAGCAAACAGTGCAGGGAAGCAAACATTTAAACAGAACATCAGTCTTCATAATAAAACACTGAAATATGTTGAGTTCAGTGAATAATCAGTTTCTTTTATGTCCAGGTTTGTCAGGAGACATCCCCAGAGTCCAGTGAGGTTCCCGTACCTTCCAGTCCTTCCCAGCTGAGCCCTCTTCCCCCCAACCCTCTCGATCCCTCATACGTCGACACAGAGAGTCAGCCCCCAGTCATCCATGATATTGTAACCACCTCTCCCAGCGACAACGAGCCTCAAGGCGCCATGCCTTTGGTCACCAGCATTGATTTAGTAGCTCAGCTAGACCTCCCAGCTGTTGATATTCTCCTAGCAGAGCCCACATCGTCTTCCCCTGCCCCTCACATAACTGAGACCACCGCCTCTGCTGAGCCTGTGCTCCACACGCCTGCTGATTCTGGACCGATGCCTGCTAGTCCTGCTGCCGGGAGTAACGACTCGAGCACTGAACCCAAGGTCAACGTCACCACGGAGACCCTTACAGCCGCTGAATCCCCGCCTCATGTTGTAGATGAGATCAGCTTTGGGCTAGAAAGCACAGGGCCTCCAAGCCCATTCCCAGAGAGACTGAAGACAGAACATCAAGCTGGGAAAGGTCCTGCGCCAGAGACGGCTGGCTCTGCAGTGACAGAAGAAGAGCTGGACGATGCTGAAAAGGAGGAAGAAATACAATCTGAGTCATTGAACTTAGATGAGGAAGAGGAAGGTATGTTTGTATCCAGTCAGTATTCCTAAATACATTCTCATTCTTTTTTTATTGTGAAAAAATGAACACATTCAGAAATGTAAAAATCTAAGGGTTCTATATCTACCGTATTCTGTTATTCCATAAAAATACCTTTGATTAGATACGTTAAGATGTTCTGACACACTCCAGTACGACAAAAAGCCAAGAAATGGACCATAGTCATTAATCTATCAAAACAATAGGAAAAAAAATCACTGCAATTTCATTCCATTAAGTCCAAAATAGAATCATTTATTTTCTACCCACACCCAAATAGTTTTTGCCTCACCAACTTATAGGAAACATTAAAATAGAATTTAAAACAAAAAAATACACAAGATTACTTTAGTGCACGAGCATTCTCACTTCACCTTTTGAATTGAAAATGCTGATGTCATTTTATAATAAGACTTTTTGATCACACTGCGAGGATATGTTGAAGGAATCTGAAGGGCATGAGTACTAGAAGTTAGAGACGCTATATGGACCACACATTTACTCTCAATTTTTAGAACAGTTTTCAGACCTTTTATCTGATTTAGTGTTAAATACAGATAAAGTTATTATAGTGGAGGATTTTCACATTCATGTTGACACTGAAAGTGATAGCCTAAATATAGCGTTTAATGCTATCTTAGACTCAATTGGCTTTGCTCAAAACATTAACAAACCTACCCACCTTTGTCTTCATTCTCTGGACCTTGTGCTGACATATGGCACTGAGTGTAAAGACATAACAATATTCTCTCATAACCCTGTCCTGTCTGACCATTTCTTAATAACCTTTGAGTTTAATTTAACCGAGTACTCCAAACCTGAAAGAAAATTTCTTTATAGTAGATCATTATCAGGCTATGCTGTAACAACCTTTAAATAATCTGTTCCACTATTAATTTCCTCATTATCACTGAAAAGCACAATGGAGGGCAATAATTCTGTTTCTTCCCCTTCACAAATTGATTCTCTTGTTCATAGTGTTTCTTCATCATTGCGTGATGCATTAGACAATGCAGCCCCCTTGAAAAAGAAGGTAATTATTCATAGGAGGCTAGCTCCTTGGTTTAATTTAGATCTGCGTACTTTAAAGCACAGTGTTAGAAAATTGGAGAGAAAATGGCGCTCTACACACCTAGAGGATTCCTACTTAATCTGGAAAAATAGCCTACTGTTGTATAAAAAGACACTTCACCAAGCTAGAACAGCTTATTTCTCATCATTAATAGAAGAGAACAAGAATAATCCTAAATTTCTCTTTAGTACAGTTGCTAAACTTACACAGAGTCATAGCTCTGTTGAGCCATCCATTCCCTTAGCTCTCAGCAGCCATGACTTTATAGGATTCTTCCAAAATAAAATTGATTCTATTAAAAAGAAAATCTTTGACAAACTCCCGAAGATGATTACTTCATCCTCAGCAAGTGAGACAATATTGGAAGTAACTGTAGAACCTGATCTGTGTTTGGACTGTTTTGATCCTGTGAAGCTTCCTGAGTTATCAGAAATATTAGCTTCATCTAAACCTTCAACTTGTATGTTAGACCCAATCCCAACCAAATTATTTAAGGAAGTGTTCCCTCTGATTACCAGCCCCATTTTAGATATGATTAATCTATCTTTAGTAAATGGATATCTACCACAGGCTTTTAAGTTAGCTGTAATTAAACCTTTACTTAAGAAACCTTCGCTTGATCGAGATGACTTGAAAAATTACAGACCTATATCCAATCTTCCATTCTTATCTAAAATTCTTGAGAAAATAGTTGCTAATCAAATGTGTGAGCATTTACACAGCAATGACCTGTCTGAAGAGTTTCAGTCAGGTTTCAGAGCTCTTCATAGCACTGAAACAGCTCTGCTGAAAGTCACTAATGATATTCTTATGGCCTCAGATAATGGACTTGTGTCTGTTCTGGTTCTGTTAGATCTCAGTGCTGCATTTGATCCAGTCGACCACAATATTCTCTTAGAAAGGCTCGAATATGCTGTAGGGATTAGGGGAACAGCGCTAGGCTGGTTTAAATCTTATCTGTCTGACAGATTCCAGTTTGTTCATGTAAATGATAAATCATCTTTAAACTCAAGGGTTAATTGTGGAGTACCACAGGGTTCAGTACTTGGGCCAATTCTCTTTACTATATATATGCTTCCAATAGATCAAATTATTAGGCAGCATTGGATAAATTTTCACTGTTACGCTGATGATACTCAGCTTTACTTATCCATAAATCTTGATGAACCCAACCAGTTAGATAGACTACAAGCACGTCTTGAAGATATAAAAACTTGGATGAATTTAGAAGCAATTTTTTGCTTCTAAATTCAGACAAGACAGAAGTTGTCGTCTTTGGACCGGAGTCTTTAAAAAAGAAACTGCTTAGTCAATCATTTAACCTAGACGGCATTAAATTGACCTCCGGTAATAAAGTAAAAAACCTTGGTGTTATTTTTGACCAGGACATGTCATTTAAATCCCATATTAAACAGGTTTCTAGGATTTCCTTCTTTCATCTCCAGAACATTACCAAAATTAGAAATATCCTATCCAGGAGTGACGCTGAAAAACTAGTCCATGCATTTGTTACTTCAAGGCTTGACTATTGTAATTTTTTACTATCAGGATGTCCACAAAATGCAGTTAAAAGCCTTCAGCTGATTCAAAATGCTGCAGCAAGAGTTCTGATGAAAATTAAAAAGAGAGATCATATTTCTCCTATTTTAACTTCCCTCCATTGGCTCCCTGTTAAATGCAGAATAGAATTTAAAATTCTCCTCCTCACATATAAAGCCCTTAATGATCTAGCTCCATCATACATCAGAGATCTGATTGGTCCATATGTTCCTAACAGAGCACTTCGTTCTCAGACTGCAAGTTTACTGGTGGTTCCTAGAGTCTCTAGAAGTAGAATGGGAGGCAGATCCTTTAGTTATCAGGCTCCTCTTCTGTGGAACCAGCTCCCAGTTTTAGTTCGTGAGGCAGACACCCTGTCTACTTTTAAGTCTAGGCTTAAAACTTTCCTTTTTGATAAAGCTTATAGTTAGAGTGGCTTAGGTTATCAGGGAGGGAGCCTTCCTCCCTCCCTGTTGGTTGGAGTAAGGGGGAGTCAGGTTTAGCCTAAACCGGCTCAGTTATGGTTGAGGTGCAAACACACCCTCCATTTCTGCTACCTGTATGACCCCTTCTCTTTTCCAATGGTTATAATCAGTCTGACAGAGGGAGGTATCCCAATCCTTGTGGTTTTTAGTATAATAATGACCATCAGTGGGAACCTTTGTGGGGTTCCTTGAGACGACATTGTTGTAAATAAGCGCCATTTAACTAAATAATCTGAACTGAATCTATCTGTGTAGTTATGCTGCTGTAGGCTTAGGCTTCTGGAGGACATAACGACCACTTTCACCCTCTTCGCTACATTCTCACGCTACTCTCCAATTTTGCATTATTTGCTGTTATTTCAGCTTTTAGCTTTATGTTCTCTCTATTCTCTTCCTAGAAGCTACACCTGGCCTGACTCTGTGTCTACCTGTGACACCTTTCTGGAGAGGGGCATCGTCCGAGCTTCTGCTGGCAACAACTTAATGCTCACCTTCTACCGATGATCCACATAGCCCTGTCTTTTAGTGTTTAACCCTTTCTCTCTCCTAGACATGGCGATTGACTGAGCTTAACTGTAACTAATTATATGTGCTCTCTTTCAGACTCTAACCTTGAAAACTGGCTCAGAGTTTATCTGTTCTTTCTTTCTAGGTGAAATGACTAAAGGAGCTCCATCCATTAACATTTACTTTTCCTTCCCATAGAAAGTACTCCTGGATCAGTGCTTCTGTGTTCTTTTTGTGTCTCTGCTCTGTTCTCTCAAACCCCCAGTCGGTCGTGGCAGATGGCCGCTCACACTGAGCCTGGTTCTGGTTCTGCTGGAGGTTTCTTCCTGTTAAAAGGGAGTTTTTCCTCTCCACTGTCACTACATGCATGCTCAGTATGAGGGATTGCTTCAAAGTCAACACCAGTGACTGTCCACTGTCTCTACATGCTCATCCAGGAGGAGGGAATGCTGCAAGTCACTGACTGGATGCAATCTGCTGGGTTTCCTTAGACAGAAAAACTTTTTATCCAATTTGAATAAAAAGCTAACTCCGACTGCACTGTTCAATTGTTAGGATTAATTGGAATGTATGAACCTGACTTTTGTGAAGTGCCTTGAGACGACATGTGTTGTGAATTGTCGCTATATAAATAAAACTGACTTGAATTGAATTGAATTTGCATTACTGTTACGAAATTTAGACAGATTGGTAACAATTACCCAACCCAAATGTAACCCAGTCTCATTAAACATTATGCAGATGCTTGTTTTGCAGTGGTAGAGATTTACTTATTGTGGCTGACATGGTCATGGAGTTAGCCTTGCCTTATTGGACCAATTGGGGGTGGCCATGGACTTTATATAGGCATTAAACATTCAGCCTGGGATATTTTCCAAAATGTGCTGAATGCTTTCACATTTAAAAAACTGTGACAGCTGCTTATGTCCCTGACTGCTGATATCCACTCACCCAAATCCCACTTTAAAATATCTGAGCTTTCTTTTAAGACCATTACCTTCCTAGTTAATATTGTGCTTTAGCAGCATGATGTCCTTAATAACCTCACATTAACACCAACTATTAATTTCATTCACTTATGAAACTTCGGTTGCTTCTGGAAGGCATCTCGGGTCCTATGATGGCTGTTATATCTGTTCATGGTGCAGGCAGCAAACCTGCAGATCCTCATCCTGGATCTTTGCACTTAGAACAAATTAAGAGAACACGAAGAGACAGACTTGGCGGAGATTTGTGACCACATTTCTTATTTATGTCGTGCTAGCATCTGGAATATGATTTATTTGTCTGACACTGAGGCCCACACCCTGTTGAGAAAATGAACAAACCTTCAAGCATCAAATTACTGCTGTTGTGATTCAGGGAAAAAAACATGTAATCTATTTCCACAAGCAGCAGTCTGCTTTTGTCACTAGCATTTCCCACATGGTGTTTGCAAAGTTCCTTTGCTTTGCATGTCATGTATTAATTTAAATTCCCAGTAGTTTTTTCCTTTTGTTGGGCAGGCTGCCAGTGTATACTTATAATGTTGGAAATAGCTCTAGTACTGACAGTTTAGTCTCCAAAGATGTTGAAATGATTAATAGAAGTGGCTTGGGGGCACAGCGGAGGATTTGCTGTTGAGTTTCAGCCACATTGACACAAAGACTGCTGTTGCTGTCTTCTGTTTTCATGTTCGGAGCCTTTACCCGTTACGTTTCTGCCTCTTTTCAGAGCAGTCCAGCGGCTTGGAGCTGGGCGACACGAGCAGCTTTGATGATGGACTCAGAAGGAGGAATGTTCCCTCCTTTGAAGCACCAAGGCCAAGAACCTCTGATGAGGAGGACGATGAAGAGGAGGTTGAATTTAAGATGGCTGAGAAAAAGGAGGAGAAACCGTGGTTCTCCATGAACAAATGCATTGTGGCTGCTTTGGTCTTGCTCTTCTTAGGTTCCCTGTTTCTGTCAGGTAAGTTCCCTTTCTGCAGAGCTAATCATAGATGCTTCTGCTTTTTAAAGCTTTGTGCTCAAATAGTAATAATTTTTACAGTTACCATCTCCTGTGATTCAACTACAAGAGCATAACTATTTTATAAAGTTCTGCAACACTATTTGGATACTTTTGTGAGGAACTAAATAAGGAGGCATGAACAAATATTTCTGCCCCTGGATGTCTTGTACCATTTTGTCACATTGCAACCACACAATCCAATCCAATCCATTTTTTTATAAAGCACATTTAAAAACAACTTGTTTACACCAAAGTGCTGCACAGTATTAAAAGGTCAAATCAAGACACAAATAATCAAAATTGTGAAATGTAACCGTAACAAAAACAGAGTAAAATCACAAAACAAATTGTAGCAAATAAAAGAACAACAAACCAACTCGCACTCAAAAGCCCCTGAAAATAGATGTTTTTAAAAGAGACTTAAAAACAGTAAGAGAAGAGGCCTGTCTGATATTTAATGGCAACTTGTTCCATAATTTCTGTGCCTCAGCTGAGGCACACATCAACACAGAGTAGTGCATAACTGTGAAGGAAAATGATACATGGTTTTACAATAAGTATCTCAAAAGTTTGACATGCATTTGTATTCAGACCCCTTTCTGTCTGATACCTCCTGGTTTAATCTGTAGATAGAACTACTATTAGTCTTGCTCTTTACAAGAGTAAAAAGGGGCAAAAAGATAGATATTAATGAAAGAAAGCCATCAGAAGTCCCATTTGCAGGGATGCTGAGCAGAAAGGGGGCATGAGCGAGGCCATGATTGATCTTTTTGGCCTACATGTAGAACACTTTGCGCTGGCAGCATATTAGCATGAGGTGGCTTTTCTTCAGCTGGGAAAGGAACCTATTCAGAGTTAATGAGAAGATGGATGGGTCTAAATACAGGACAACCCTGGAAGAAAAACCTGTTGGAGCCCACAGGACTCCATGAGACTAGGGTGGAGGTTCGCCTTCTAGCAGGACAACGACCCTAAATATAAAGCCAGAGCTACAATGAATTACTTTGTCAAAGCATAGACATGAGTTAGAATAGACTAGTCAAAGCCCAGACTTGAATCTAATCAGTGGCAAGGTTTGAAAATTTATGTTTGCAGGCAGTCCTCCATCTAATCTGACTTTTTTTCAATGATGATTGGGGGGAAAACATTTAGTTTCTAGATGTGCAAAGCTGGTAGAGACACCCCTGAGTGAAAGGTGACTCTACCAAGGACTGCTTTTACTATTTATTTCATTCAAAAGAAGCTTGACTCAAGGAATGTAGCTGGGTGACTTTGTCTAATTTTTCTTCCAGTTAGATGGATCATTTTCACGAGTGCTAAGAACCTCTGGATGATCTTTGCTTTTAATTAATTGCTGACTGAGGCCCCTAAAGTTCACAATAGTTTAATGCAATATGTAATGTAACGTGTTTCAAGCTTTCTCCTCGTGGACAGATATAGTCAAACCCTCCAAAGCATCGCCCCATCCTTCTGCTCGCCACGGATGAGGCGTTTGGCTTTTGCACATATTCTGTATCAGAGCCAGCTTTAATAAGTAAAGCAGCTCCAACATAAAAAAAATTAATAGGTTCTCAAATTTCACACGCCACGACTTCCGGGATGAAGAGAAACGGCAGTTTGGAGTAATTATCTCCATTGTTAAGGAAGCATTAAGGCTGGAACGATTTTATAACAACATGGGTTCTTCCTCTCAAAGCCTTTGTTGTGTGTAATCACCCAGTTCAGTGTATTTATATTGTACCAATTCCCGACAAATTTCATCTCATCTCCACCCCATGTTAACATGTCTTAACCTTTCCAAACCCTTTTGTTGCACCATTAGCAACATTTATGAAAAGCCTGAAAGAGAATAAAAGACAGACCTATAACAGTTCCCAGTTGGTGAATTTAATGTCAAAGCATTCTGCTTTTAATGGGCATTATTTAAGGTTTCCGTGAACCTGTTGGGCTGCCTCCGGGTTTTATTCACTCACCTGTTTGACGATAGCTGTATTTGAGTTACATAAGCATATTTATTTGCAGTCGTCAGCAACACTCTGCTGTCCGCCTTTGAATCTTGTTGACTAAGCTGCGCTATGTCAACAGGTTTCCTTTGACCCGGATAATGGTAGGTCCAGCATCAAAGATAAGAGCGCAGCGTAAGCTTTTGCTCTCTAGATTGTCGGAGGATTTATCTGGCCTGACGGCTCCTGCAGCGACAGCAGGAAAAATAGCAAATAACACTCTTTCTAAAGTATAGAGTGATGTTCTTTGCTGCTGTTTAGGAGGATCCACTGAATCATGAAGGCGTGATGGAGTGAAATATATAATTCCTTTTCAGGAATTTTAAAATATAAGCAAATATGTGCCGTCTGCATACTGTAGTGGAAGCTATTCTTGTAAATAAAACCATCTTTTTTGCAAGATTTATCAAAAAATTTTGTTTTCTTGCAGGGGACATTGACGGCCCTGAGTTGAGTGATGGAGAACAAAACCAGGTCCGTTTATTCCTTTATTCCCACATCCATTATGCGCAGTATGCATCTGAGCCGTCCTTTTTCAATATCACTCAGTTTTGAACATGTACAGATGAACAGCAAAAAAATAAAAAGACGGCCGATTAAAAAATATGCATTCTATTCACACACCCATCAATTTCTCTTCAGGACTGGCTTAGCGGTGATCCACAGGATATGAAAGAGCTGCTGGATAAACTAACGGAGGAAAACCAGCAAATCACTCAGCTGGAGGCTCAACTACAGGTCAGCATGCGGTCCTATTAGTTGTATTTATTTACCTTCATCCTGTCTTACAATTAACCTGTTTCTGCCTTCTGTCTCAGACTAAGAAAGAAGAACTTGACTCGGAGATGAAGACGGTGGCTGAGAGTGGCGATGAACAGGGAAAAGCAGATTTGGAAGAAGAAAATTCAAAGCTGAAGGAGGAGCTGTCAGTCCTGCCTGAGCTGAAGAAAGAGCTGGAGAGTCTAAGGGCCCGAGTGACCGAACTCAGCCAGCTCACAGGTGTGGCTGCTAGGGGAGGGAGGAAACCAGAAGATCTAATATACGCATGCTGGTGTTGTAGATGGAACCACCTAACCCCATAACAATCTTTAACCAGTGAGACACCATTTTCAAGACCATTGCTGTAATCATAACAATATTTAGTTGTTGCTACAAACATTTGAAAGAAAATGTGCCTCCAGCTCATTAGCAAGCTAACTTATAAAAGGGCTCCAGACTAACTTGTGCGGCTAACCTTTCTAGGTGCACTGCCACAACGATTTGGTGAATCCAACCTTGTATGTAAGCATGCAGGAGCACAGGTGGCCGCTTTGAAATGTTCAAAATAAAACATTTTATTGGTGACATCTGAATGCAGCCAAGGAAAAAACAGAGTCCAGCACGTCCCAGACCGAGACAAGACCAAATTCTTCCGCTGAAGGATTTGTTTCTTTTGACAATGATATGTAAAAGTGTACTAGGACCACCCCTGTGTCTTTAATATCTCGATTTCTCTTTAGTTGATGCAGGAATGGTGTCATCTGCTTCCAGTTCAGCTTCTCAGCCTGATGCCGAAGACGCTCAGAGTTCCCAAAAGGCAGCCGGACCAGAGTGGAGGAAGGACGGAAAGATGAAGGAAGAGCTCCACCGTCAGAAGGTTCTTTTGGACGAGAGCAAGAAAAGACTGGAAAGGATGAAAAAGGACGGAAGTGATGGAAAACAAGTTTGGGAGAACCTAGAAGGGATCCAGAAGAAGCTCTCCGAACAGGTTGAGAGGTGGGAGAAGACAAAGCCACAGGGACCAAAATGGAAAGGAAAAAAAGAGAAAAAACAGGAGAGGGACCACTGGAAGAAAGAGGAGAAGAAGGAGTGGAAGCACAGTAAAGAGGTAAAGAAGGAAAAGGAGTGGAAACACCAAAAGGAAAACTCTCACAAAGAAGCCTGGAGGAAACATCAGGACGAGTGGCAGAAGAAGAAGGGTGAGCGCAGGATGGACCGAGAAGAAAGGAGGAAGGAGAAGCCATGGCACCTCCGACAGGGTAAAAACTCCCACCATCATCAGCAGCCCCGGCAGCCTCATCAGCACCACCACAACGACTTCTGGAGAGACCAGGAGCTCAAGCTCCATCGCAACGTCCGCCCGCAGCTGGGCTGCACCTCCGTGGAGGACTGCGCCACCAAGGAGGGGCTCTATCCCGTGGAGCTGCTTGAGTTTGAGGAGCTTCTGGAGGGCTACCTGAGCAAACTGGAAGGCTTCTCCAATGACGGCAAGGACAAGATCCGCAAGCTGACCGCCGACTTCTTCGAGGACGGCGTCTTCATCCATGACAGGGTCCGCTTTGGGGACTTTGCCGAGGATGTGGCGGACGTCCTGGAAGACATGGTGGACGTCTTGGAGGGTGGCGGACAGAACGACAATGACTCCCTCGAGGAGGAGATGGAGGAGTTTGAGCGGGAGGCCCTGTGGAAGTTTGCAGCCACAGCTTAGAAGCAAAGAAGGATTTAAAAGCATTAAAACCCAAGAAGAACAATATTCATGGTGGTTTTGTAGGACATGTCCTTATCTTCCCCTCCTCCTCAGAGCTGTAACTGTTGTAGCTTTTGGTACGGACTCCTAAATGTGTTCCTGAAAGTCTCTAATTATAAGCTAGGCTGTGTTCGTCATGTTGGGCTTAGTTGTTGTTGCCTACCTCCGTCCCGGTCGTGTCTCCTGATCCAGAGTAACCTGCTGTGTGAATTTCTTTTGTTTTCCATGCTTTAATCGGTGCATGTTGCAGTAATGTACATTTAAACCCAGATCAGACAGAAATATGAATTACCCAGAAAACCAACCTAAAATCATTTTCTTGTAGATTGTTCAGTCCCAGAGGAGGAGAACCTGCTGCGTTCGGTGATCATTATCGGATCAGGTCCGACCGGTTTCTTTGTCACCATTCTTTTTTTCAGGAAACAAACACAGAGAAAGAGAGATATCTGTTTCTGAGCCTCAAGCATTTTTGATGACCTGACTCACCTCTGATCTGTTTGCTTAATTTCTACTCCTGGAGTAAAAGCAATAGCACAGAGTGAAGACTTCTTAACCACTTTAGCACTTTTCCACAAACATGTCAGATGCTACTTTATCTGACTTTTCATTTCCTTCACTGTTTTTTCATTTCCTTCACTGCTTTCTGTAAAACACGAAGGGGCTCTTTATTCCCAGACCACTCTGGGTGAAAGTACAGTTATTACCATGTAGTAATCCCTGAAGAAGTTACTTCAGTTCAAGTTCTGCAGCCAAACCTGTAATTTTCCCCCCTCTTGTTTTTTTCAGAAATAGGTTTGAGTTGACTTGCATGCAGGTGATTTAGATGTAGTTTCCAGAGGTTAGAATATAAAAGACATGAGAGCATTTCATTTTCACACGTCAGGCAAAAATGAAAGAAAAACGGCACAAAGTCAAGCCTGAAAAGTACATATTCTGTTCTTTTACGTTCACAGGTCCCTCTTTATGTTGATGTGACATTAAAGTCAGCAGATTGTGATTATTCAGACAAGCTTTGATGAGTTTCTTGATTATTTATTCTGTCACTATGGCTCCTGTCTCCTTTAATGTTTCATTTTTAATGAGAGGAGTGTCAGACTTGGTCCCTGGCTGTTCACGCTAAAAGTTAAAGGAGTTTTCATTTACTTTGCATACCAGCTGCTGCTTATGTGCCTTTATCACAATGAATATCTCAGATTGGACCAGAGGTCTCCGTTTTCACTTGCTTCTACTAGAAGAGGAAGAAGTTTACACGACTTTAATTTGTCCTGCTGTTTACAGGCAGAAGCAAATGTTGCAGAGTTTCCACTTAATGGTCTTGTGCTGGTTTAATTCTGAAGATCCTTTGACCAAAGGGTTTGAATGAATCCTCAAAGCACGTATCGAAGTGAGAGTTTAATCGATATTTGAAAGTATTTCTGTGTCCGTGGGGCAACAATGGGGCCTGAGGGGTTACCGCAGGACCTGGCATGGATGTGAAATTAATTGACTCCTGGACAACTATAATTTCTTTCATCATCAGTTGTGTCTTGTTTTTATGAAATAAATGTTGAGTTAAATAAATTTTTCACCATTATGTCTAAAGTTTCTTTTTGTTTTCAAAAGATGTACAGCCCAATAGATTTGTGGGCTTTTACTGGTCCGTTTGACCCAGTTTCTTTCCAGGGTATAATGATGATACTAGAGCAAACCAATTCATTTAACTTATAATTTATTCTGGGTTTCCTCTAATCCACACACGGTCTAAACCAGTGGTTCCCAACGTTTAGGTCGGGACTCCCTTGGGTTTGTAAATCAACTAGTGTGGGGTTCCGATTCTGCTCATGATCAAACTAAATAACAGAAACAATAATGGTGAGAAATTTCTGGGACCATTATACCCGTTCATCTGACTTGTACTTCCTGCACACTCAGCTGATAATTGGGTTGCAAGTCTTTTTTATTGTTATTTTGTGGGTCGGAAGCACAAATGTTTAAAAAACCTCTGGTCCAAATCGCACAAACAGGCTTAAATATGTACATACACCCCACTAATCTGAAGCTGCACCTTAACTACACACTTTTTGAAGCTATCTTCTACAATAATTGTAACTGAAAGTCTGCCCGCTCTTCTTAGTAAAATCTGTAGAGTTCTCAATATAGGGAAGACTGTGGCTCAGGTGGTAAGGGTTCAAACCCCTGGCCTGTCCATCTCAGATGTGGTGTCCTTGGGCAAGAAACTTTACCCGCCTTGCCTGCTGATGGTGGTCAGAGGTCCCGGTGGTGCCAATTGTATGGCAGCCTCACTTCTATCAGTCTGCCTCAGGCCAGCTGTGGCTAGAATGTATCTTACTACTCAGTGTGTGAATGGGTGGATGACTGATTGTAGTGTAAGGTGCTTTGGATTAAAGCGCTATATAAGTTTAGGCCATTTAACATTCAATATTTATCTTATTTTGTGCCCAAGTTTCAATCTTCTAGTCATCGATTTGAGGTAAAGCTGAATAATCTTAAAGTAGTCCTCCAGATTATTTCGTCCACTTCATGGAATGTCACTTTACCGCTGGCAGCAAAACAATCACTCAGCACGATGCTGCCACCGCCATGCTTGACAGTTGGTACAGTGTTATTATTTAAAAGCGTCATTTTGACACCACCTGTCATTGTGGCCGAAAAATTCAAATCTAACTAACAAACTTTTGTTCTGGAGACATTTGGCTGGTCCACCTGGCCCATGGTGTTCCGGAGGTGACTCATTACTTCTTTTACCTAAGGGTGACAGTTTGAGTCTATTTCCAGACCAGGTGACACATCCAAAAAAAACGAAATTTGCAGTTGCTTAGAAATGGCTCCAAAAACTTTCCAGTTTTGTGGAAACTTACCTACTCCTTAGATCCTGACTAGATTCCCTGGACATTCCCATTGTTCTGAGTGATGTCAGATCCAGTAATATCTATTATGCTGGCAAAGGGCAACAACCTGCTCCAGCCAATCATGAGCCTAACTCAGAACTTATATCTTCTCCTGGTCAAGTGAAAATATTTTTGAAAGATTCAGATAAATGTATATTTGATCCAGTATGTTTAATGTTGACCTTGTGTGGATTAGATAAAACCTCCAATAAATTCCTGCTTGTGCACTCTTGTTTGTTGAATAATTATTCCAAACTTGTAACAATGCTTCAGATTAATCATTAAGCCCCAAACTGAATTACCCTCATGTCTCATCATACATGAGGAGAGTATGTAAACTTCTGACCAGAACTGTGGCTGGTTTATCCAATAAAACGTGCAGCAATTGGTTATAATTCCCAGTAATAAAAACACTGGGTCATCTGTGTGTGACAGTTTCAGTGCTGAAAATGAAAACCACCCAGCCCGGTGTGACACAGTGCATCTGACTCGCTCTGTGCTCGGAACAGGAGTTGATGGCATGACTGGCATCTTTTATCACAGCCTTGATGCCAAACTGAAATGTTTACACACTGACTCAGTTCTGTGAATGAGCGCTGCCTTAACAAAGGCACGTACCGCATCTGGGCTTGAGCTGATATCACCTAGCTGATGAACAAGAACAAGTCGGTCGTTACGAAACTGCAGACAGAGCCTGCCATTCCTTGAATTCTTCGACTAGTTAGATTAGATGTATTTCAGTAAAGATTTGTGCTCCCTCCCTGAGACTGCCTTTGCTTTGAATCTCAATAACAAATATAGAAAAAAAAACTACAAGTTTTGCAAACACAACAAAGCACCATTTATGTCTGTGCTTCGAATATGTGCGGTCGGGATTTAGACAACAGTTTGACCTTGGTACCATTATTTGAGTCATGTTTTGTATAAACTAATTACTGCTTAGAAATGCATCAGTCAGTTGACTGGACTCGCCTGATGCTATCTCTGACTCCCGCACTCTGCAGACTGACTCAAACAAGGGTTTTGTCCAGTCGTCAGTACTAACTTTGACTTTTTGTGGGTCAGCGTGGCAGTTTGATTTTATTCCTTTTTCTTGATGTCATTGAAATCCGACAGCGATGAGGGCATCCTGCAGGACAGGAGAGGAGTGATGAGGAGGTGTTTTCCGCTGATGTGTGCACAAGTGATGGAGATGAAGGACATATATTTAGAGGAGATGGAGGAAGGAGAAAGGACTCTACATCTTCTGCAGCTTGCCGCACAGAGTCTAAACACTTCAAGGTAACATCAGCTGCTGACTGCAATTCTCTGCCTTGTTTAAGAAGAATGCATGCTGAGTTTTGACTGATATTTTACAGCACAAGCTACCATGGAAGCTGCCATCACCACCATTGTCTCCCAGTTCAAGGTGTATGCTGGGAATGAAGGATCCTCCACCACGCTGAGTAAAGATGAGTTCCATAAACTGGTGACCTCTCAGCTTCCCACCCTTGTCAAGGTTTGTCTCTTTAGTTGCTCTTATTGTCTCTGTCTGCTGATTTCCAATATTTACACTAAAATTACCTCTAATATTAGTTTATTATCCAAAGGTAAAGGCTTTCTATATTTTGTAAAAACAAGAATTTGTGCAATCTTTTAATTTTCTAGTCGTTGAGCAATTTCTTAAATATAATCTCTACCTTCTGGGAATGCAAAATTGATAAGAAATTCCTAAATTATTGATGCCAATATATACATTTATACAAAAAGATTTTAATTGAGTATTACATGTTCTTTTAGTCTCTGTTTTATAATTTTATAATTGATTTCATTTTACATGCATGGTTAAATAATTATATTCCTAATATTGCTTTCTCCATTACTGCACAGCTTTTTTGTTTTTTTGCCAGCTGTTTAATAGAAAACACAAATCACTCAACTAAATGTGTTTACTAATATTTTATGCTACATTTGTTGAGTAATTGTGAAAACAATTCATATAAATCTGAAATATATTAATTGCAATGTAGGACAATATAGAACAATATATATATTTTTTACATTATATTTCTTAGAACGATGTATTTCTAAGTGTTGCTGCAGGTGTTTTAGGTTGACTTCCCTTTCCTGTTCTTGCTGTAGTTCCCTTTAGAAGTTCACTCATCATGGGCCTGAATAAAATACACATTTTGGGCTAATGATGCATTTGAATTGCTCTTTTTGCGTGGTGCACTGAAGGTGCAATAACTGGAGTAAATTTTAAAAACAAGAATTGGGTGCATATGTTTGACTCTATGGGTCCAAACAGGGTCCAAACTATACAAACAGGCTAAAATGTAAACCTGCGCCACCACTAATATTTGGATAAAGGTCCATTACCCAACTCAACCTCAACCACACGCCATCAACAAGCTTCTGGTGTAATTTCTGCAGGCTCTTTGACCGCTCTTAGGATCAGAATCGGTAGATCACTTTTAGACAGGTTGCTCACCTGGTAAGAATCTGGATTTGAAGCATACAGTCCAGAAGCCTAATATTACCCTGTTTATTCTTTCCAGAACCCGTTCTGATACGTTTTTTGATCATTCTGTTGTAACATGTAGTGGTGTCCAAGGTCCAAAGGTCCAAAATTACATTTTTGAATTATATGTTATATGTCTGGTTACTGATTAACATATTAACATTAACCAAATATTGTCTTATATTTGATTATGGTTGGAAAATATTTGACCTTGTGTGAATTAGAGAAAGTACACAATGAATCCAAACTTGTGCACCATATTCATGTCTTTAAAAATCACTAAATGTGTGTAATCAGAAGACAACAGTTCAAATGCATTAAACACAGCAACATTTTTATAACATAATTTACCATGAAGAGTGGATATAAACAGTCTTAACGTGTAGCTGAATACAGAACAAATAATGTACTTTCTCAGGCAGGACAGTCTTTGCTGCACCTCCTAGTGATCTAATACTGATCTGGTTCCCATCTGTGATCACCCACAGAACGCCAGTGACCCCGGGGTGGTTGACCAGCTCATGAGCTCCCTAGATGAAAACAACGATGGGGAGCTGACATTCTCCGAGTTCTGGCAGCTGATTGGAAAACTGGCGAGCAAACAGGGAGGCTTCAGCTAGTAAACCCAACCCAATCGGTTCGGTTTATTCCTGCTGTCTGGCTGTAAACTGAGGGGCATCTGAATTCTTTTATCTCTCTGTACCAGTGCCACATGTGTAACTGCATAGTTAACCATTTGTTTAATGGGAGGAACTTTGAATTAAAGGCTCTATTGTTTTAAACCCTGAACCACCAGCTTTGAGTCTGCTGTCATTCATTCACCACATTTTATGATTTCCACCAAACTACATTTGAGCTGTAGTGTGTTACAGCCTTGATTTAGGAGCTTGTAATCCTAAAAGGATTGCTGCTGCACCATCCTACACTTATAATGCTCAATAGGGCCCCATAAAGCTTCCTGTTGCAGCATTGTGATGCATCCATGAGGACCATATGCATCCTATGGTGTGTGTTTCTGGTAATGTCAGCGTTAACTCTAATGTCTAGACAGAGTTATGTGTGCAGGAATCCTACCATGCTGTTTTATTGCCTATTGGCCTGTTTTAATTTGCTGATGACTTGACTGTGAGAGTGTGCCTTTTTCAAACCGATAGGTAAATGTGACCTTTGTATCCAAATTACACCCCCCTCCTTGTACTAAGGTGCGAGCGTGGGAGGGGCGGACGATGGCCGAATGAGTCAGAATGAAATGAGAAGGTCTGTCTGTTTGCGGCCGGGAGCTTTTGCAGATAAGCATATGGGTAACCCCGCCTCTCTTACAGAGATTAGATCTGCAGATGTAAATCTTTTACATGGTTGTAAGAGTCTGGCAAATTGCTAAATGAAATATATTTCAGTTTATTCCATCCACCTATAAGCAAAATCAGTCTACTTTAGTATTTTTTCTTGAAAAACACTTGTTCAAAATCCACAGATTTTTATACATTCATACAGGTTCCTGTAAAAGTATTCATACCCCTTGAACTATTCCACATTTTGTTACATTAAGACCATAAACTTTAACATGTTTTATTGGGCTTTTATGATGGATCAACATAAAGCAGTGTATAATTATGAAAAAAAAAAAGTAAAATCATGCATAGTTTTTCAGTTTTTAATGGATAAAAAAGTGTTATTTCCAGTTGTCTTTAGCTCCTCTGAGCCGGTACTTTCTACAACCTTTTGCTGCAATTACAGCTGCAATGCTCACGGACCCCCAATCAAATTTTAGTCTGGACTTTGACTGGGCTGTTCTAACACATGAATAAACTTTGATCTAAACCTTCCAATGTATCTCTGACTGAATGTTTAGGCATGTTGTCCTTTTGCAGCTTCTAACACAATTTGTGTGAGGATTGCCCTAGAATTTAGCTCCATCCATCTGCCCATTAACTCTGAGCAGCTCCCTCATTCCTGCTGAAGAAAACCATCCCCACAGCATGATGCTCACATCCCCAGGTTTGATGACCGAGGTCAGTGTTAATTTTCCACCACACAAAGGGTTTTGTATGTATTCCAAATTTGGCCTCATCTGACCACAGCACTTACTTCAACATGTTTCCTACATGGCTTGTGGCAAACTGCAAATCAGTCTTCTTATGGCTTTCTTTCAACAGGTTTTATGCAACTCTTTCATAAAAGGCAGATAGTCCTCACCTGAGCTGTGGATCTTTGCAGCTCCTCCAGAGTTACCATAAGCCTCTTGGCTGCTTCTCTGGTTAATGTTCTCCTTGTCCAGACTATCAGTTTAGGTCGGGAGTCAGCAACCTTTTCAGACGTTAACGTCCTCACTTTCTAAAATAAATACATAGAACTTGTCTAGAGCTGCAAATCCTACACAACCTTTTAAAAAAGGCTGTTATTTGAGGCCAGAAGACAAAATAAGTTCAAAATATTCCTCAAACCATTATTACTTTCTGCTTTGTAAATTATTTGCAGACATATAATGAAAACCTTTATTATTACCTTTATTTGCTGCAACATGGCCAAATACATTCGAAGCCAGAGCTTGATATATTGTTTTCTGACCTAACCCTACTTTAAACTTCTCCCTGACCCTTCTGCTGTGTTCTTTGGGCTTCATGATGCTGCTTGTTCAGTTATGTTCTCTAACAAACCTCTGAAGGTTTCACAACTGCATTTATACTGAGAATAACTAACACACAGGTGGAGTCTCTTTACTAACTAGCTGACTTATGAAGGCATTTGTTTGCACTGAATTTTATATATGGGTGTCAAAGAGGTCTGAATTCAAATGCAGATTTTTTCTTGTAAAAGAAAACGAAAGCTTCCACTGCACAAGTCTGCACTACTTTCTGTTGGTCTAAACGTTCAAGGGGTTGGAATACTGTTGCAAGACGCCAGGCACTGTACTTGGTTTGTTAATTCAATACATTTGAAAAAGCAAGCAGAGAAACTACTGTCATGTAGCTAAATTCTGCATAAAATGTTTGCACTCTACAGTTTTAATTAAGCTTTTGTCTGCGTTAATTCTTCTTGTGTTCTTAAATGCATTCGTCTAATTAAAAAGTTAAAGTTATGGCCTGTGACTTTCCATGTTCTGTTTCAAAGTTCATCTAATGAGTTAAATGAAATACTTTTGAAAGGATCTGAGTTTGGACGAAGTCATCCCACCCGCCCTGTCTCCCTGTCCCAAGAGATGGAGCTGCTCCAAGCTGCAAAATGAGAAAATCGCGCATGACGTGAAACATCTGGCCCATCAGCCAAACATTAACTTAAAACATCTAAATAATAAAAGAACGCCCAACTCGAAGTGTTTTTACTTGTATTTCTAACCACTCCCCTGCTTGTTACCTTTACGGGTCGCTGTCTCCCACTCCTCTCCCTCCCCACTCTTCCAGGTACACGCCCTGTGACTTGTGAAGGGGGGGAACTTTTAAGGACAAGGGAAAAAAAGAGCCCAAATCACGGAAGAGATTCTACTAGTTTGGCAAGTCCGCAGGGCTCAAAGCAGCACAGAAAAAAGGCGGAGAAGAGGACCGAAAGTCATTTTTGGCGCACATTTTACACAGTTCTCGTATCCCGCAGACGCTAAGCGGTGAGTTTTTAATTGTATTATTTTGGTTTATTGTGATTTATGTTTAAAAGCGGCATTTTTCTCGTTTCTTTTTCTTTTTTTTTTTTTTTCTTTTTTGTTGCCACGTTTCGATAGACTCCACAAGAGGCTCCCTGCTCCTGTCGGACTGCAGGACGCCTTCAGTGGCTGTTGTCCTAAACAGTTTTGGGGCTCTCAAGTTGCACTTTTATAGAAGGAAAAATCCAACATTTTCATACGTGTTTGCTTTCCCGTGGTCGTACTTCCAGATCAGATTGATGTGAAGATATCTTATGTTTTAATATTGATTTCAACTAAGTGATCATATGATCATATCTAAAACGAGGTGACACATAAGGCGACGGGATCTGAACATAATGTGTATTATTTTTATGTTTACTGAAGAAGATAGCAGGTGCAACAGCTGGCATCAGGTGTAATTAATTGATTAGAAGCTTTGCTAACTTCTTTTAATTTTTTAAACAATCAGGTTTTGTTAATCATGAGCCCTAGCGCACACCCACGGGTCAGACGTTTCTTGGGTGGAAGACAGAGACGCTTCCCGCTGTTTATAGCCACAGCCTAACTGGTTCCTCTGTTAATATTTCATGCCACTCCACCAGTAGTATTGTCATTACTCTGCGCACGGTACCGTATCGCGTTCACCCGTTTTTGAAAAGCAACACCCAATCCCTTCCTTTGGAGCTCTGCAGGGAAACGGGAAACCTTCGGTTGTAAGACTTTGTGTTCAATTATTTGCGCTGTTTTGTTTGATGGGAGATAAATAACCTTTATTTTGTAACCTCTAAGCATCTCGAATTGAAAGTAATAATAAATAATAATAAAGAAATATGAATATGGGGAATATGTATATATATATACTTGTTAATAGTAAATGTGAGAATTCAGCAGTGTCAGAACAAGGATAGAGGAGATACTAAGTGGATACTAAGAGCCGTCCGTTAAGGCCCTTGTGTACTCAGGGCTGCAAAGGGCGTGTCAGGCGCAGGCAGAAGTCCCCTAAAGTCCCAGCTGAGCTCAGGATCCGCTTACATGTTTGGATTAAACTGTAACTGTGACAACTAGGAGTGGTTATACAGCACCTATTTGATATGCTCTTGAGGTATTGTTAATTTTACTATTGTCTGACTGAGTCACCCAAAGGCACAACCAAGCTGGAATTGTAAAAGAAAGCTGGGGACAAAATTTTGTGGATCTTGATATATTTCAAGCGCCATAAATTCGCACTCTGCACGCCAGTAATATATCAGGCCAGTTGGATGGATGCTCACTGCCATCTGTCCTCACACCTGATTTAGAGTTTGGGACCAAGGTGCAAGTAGTGGGGGCACCTTGATAATAGGAAGGATAGACATTAGTGAAGAAAATATGAGGTAATCGTAATCGACATTTCAATATTGCACAGAGATATCATAGCTGCATGTTTTCTTAGTGCTGTGCAGAACCGCCTCAAAAGGCGGATAAAAACAAGTAACAAAGAGCTTTTTCCATTTGATATTTATATGTCTTGCTTTTTATGTTATTTGTTTGTAATTAAAGTTATGAACCTTGGTAATTGGTCACAGAAGAGGGGCCAGAAAGAGGCCCAATTATAATGTTGGAGTGTCTCACCTAAACTAAAAGCAGTAACAGAATTTCAGGAGATTTTGTTTAGGTGTTGCTACTAGATATGTGTACCTTGAAATTTAAGTCAGATTAAAAAACAATATACCTAAAATTAGTTAAAATGATGTGTTGGATCATGTCTTTTCATCCCCGTCAGCCACTTTCTCCTCACTCTTCTTGCCAACATCACAGCATCCCCACCTAACCGAAACATATCTCCCTAAGCTTTAGGATCTCATTCACCAACATCAGTGTCAGGTGTTTGTGTCCAGCTAGTGAAAGTCCAGCCAGCTGCCCAAACAAATACTTAATAGGCACATTTTTAATACCAAACTTTTGCATCCAAGTAGTTTGTTGCGGATGTAATATTTCACACGTTGATACTGACAAATGCAATTTGATATATGGCACACCTCTGTTGCAGACTGCAACTGCATAAAACCATCAATGAATGATTCATTTCAATATTTGCTTGTACACAACCATTTACATTGACCCTTCCCTCCCAACTCTACTAGTCTATATTGAAGCACTGTACTCCAAACCCCACTGAGACCTGATGAGTACATTTAACCTGGCAATGTATTTACCCATTTATTAAATGATATGAGGCGAAAAATTGAGTGTCAGGCAGTTTAATTGTTGTTGGAGACTTTAAAAGCATTGTGGTGGGTGCTGGTTAATGGGCTGACATTGACTGGTGTCAAAAATAGAAAAAAAAATACTTAAAAGAGAGAAGTGAAATGTTAGATTCAACAGCTCATGGCTCCTTGTCACTCTATAGGTGTAACGTCACTAACTGGTAATATTTAATGAATGCTTTGGAAACTGCTTGTCTTTCAATTTGACATGCACTTCAGGAATGTAGATGTCAATATGCTGTCTATGTGGCACAGCTTTTGCTGCATCCTTATTAAAACAAAGAGTCAACAGTCTCTTCCCTCACATTTTTTTGCTCTGCAGCATTTGAATATTGAAACTGACTGCTGAGCGTGTTTCTCTTCAACCAGAGTCGTCTCGCTGCTTTGGGGCAAAGCGAGCTCGGAGGTAGCCTGTAAATTCCTCTCAAAGTAATCTCCGCAAACCGCAATGACTGGAATTCCTGCAAAATGTGTCACCCTTACTGGCTTGTTACAGTTTGTACAACAAGGCTTGAAGTCGTTGTGGAGTCACAGTCAAAGTCAGAAGGACTCTTAAATATTTGTGAAGTTGCTTAACGTGCAGGAGCAAGTCAGTTGTTGCTATAACAGCGCAACGGTTTGAGGACAGCGTCCTTAGAGAGAAAGATTACGATGAGGGACTGACAGGTGAAGGAGGAAGGATCGGGGCAAAAGAGAGAGAGGGAGAGGGACAGAAGGGCAGACAAGGACTAGGTAATCCCTCAGGTAATCTGAGTCCCAGTCCCCTCGGTAGCTTCAGTAGATCAGATGACCTATCAAAGATCAGAACTTCCATTGTCCATCACAGCTCGTCTCTCAATCAGACTCTCTCTCACCTTTTCCACGTATCTCACGTCACCGTCCTTCCCCAGCTGCAGCTTAGGAGTCCAACAACTGAAACGAAAGACTTTGCAGGGACGCGAGAGATCTTCGGTTTCACAGAGCATGTACCTGTCTGAAAAATATGAGTTAAATCTCAATATTTATGTAGATCAGTGGTTCTCAAACCTTTTCAAAAATGTGCTACCTCAGTAGACAAACTATATTGGCAGACATTTTAAAACAGTAAGTAATACAGGAAGACTGATGTGTTCTTGAATTTTAACTACATTAATGGTTCAAATATCTGGTTTAATTATGCATTCCATTTATAATTAAAAACAGAAAAATTCAAGTTAGAAGCTAGAAAATGTAGCAACATCCCCTGAAGTTGAAATTCCAAGTCAGAAAGTCTGTGTTTAACTGCAACCTAAGAATCCAATGTGGCATATAAGTTAGTGATGGCTACAATAAAAAACAATTTGTTTGAACTTGTGATGATTAGTATCTTACTAAATGTTTCACACATACAGCACAGTTGACATTTTGCTCCTATTGCTGGCCTGGTCATTGACAACATCATAAATCCCATTGGTTTTCAAACTTAGAACTGGAACACAGCTTTGGTTTGAGGTCAATTCCAGATCCATGTTCAGAGTTCAGGTCTAGATTGAACATCACGTAAGTAGCACCAGTTGGTTCTACAGTTTTCTGCTGTTGCTCCTTCTGAGAGTTGTGACAATGTTTGACTTCTGCATTTCTGCTTTGAGAAGTTTCTGTCATAACAAAAATCACTGTGCTCAAAAGCTCACCTTTTTGTCTGTTGGTGTTTAGTAACATTTACATCAAAGTTAATTCGTAGGTAGGTAGGTAGGTAGGTAGGTAGGTAGGTAGGTAGGTAGGTAGGTCGGTCGGTCGGACGGACGGACACCGATCTAATCTGTTTGTTTATCGAATGTGTCTTCTCGTTTTCCCAGACAGGGGAGTCATGGAGGGTGCCATCCAGGCCTTGGTGAAAACCTTCCTAAAGTCAGCCAAAGGAAAAGAGACTCTAGGAAAGAAAGAGTTCCAAAGCCTCGTCTCATCCCAGCTCGGCAATATCCTTACGGTTAGAACAATCTTCCTTGGATCTCTCTTGACTTCTTTGAAAAGTTTATTATGTAACCACCTCCCCACACTCAGTGAGACTTGCCAGTTCTAACTTGTACTGTGTGAATTCTGGTCAAATTGTTGTGTGAAAGTAGTGGATGAGTCTCTGAAAGTGCTCCAAGATAGAACAACCTTATGTTATGACTGTTAAAAGTTGACCGAGAATGGTGACTTCTTTTCGTCACCATCATCGTTGAATAACTTGTGGTTGTGTGTGTGTCCAACATCCAGGGCACAGACAGCAAGGAAGCAATCAACAACATGGGCCAGCAACTAGACTCCGACAATGATGGCAAGGTTGGCTTTGAGGAATACTTGAAGCTAGTTGGCTACCTAGCCTGCTCACTCAGCGAGCAGCGTAGCCTCAACAAGGAGGAACCTGCAAACAATGCTGCATCCGGACAAGTGGTACAAAGCTCTCCAGATAAAGCAGCAGAACAACCCAAAGAGAATGCAGAACCAAATGAGGAAGCAAAGCCAAAGGAAAACGAAGGAACAAAGGCAGATGTGACTGCTGAGGCAAAGGTAGAAGCAAAAGTAGATGCTAATGTGGAGGTGAAGGTAGAAGCAAAGGAAGAGGGAGAAACGAAGCCTGAGGTAGCTAAGGTGGTAGCAGCAGTGCCAGAAGTAAAAGCTACTGAGAAAGAGCCAGAGAAACCTGAGGAAACACCACAGGTGGAGGAACCAACAGAGAAGTCACCTGAGAAGGACGGAGCGGAGAAGACAGAAGAGGCATCTTCATAGGGGACAAGCCATGTTTTTACAAAAGTCACACTACAGAAGCATCCCTTCAGAAAACGTAACTCCCAAAAAAGTTTGAAAGCCACTATTTTTATATACATTAAAATCCAATTATACTTTAAACACTACAGAAACACTATTCTTATATATGATTAAGTACATGACAATATCTTTGTACTACTTTTACCACTATGTTTATATGTACAGCATGTACATCCCACTATATAGCACATTTACCTCATGATGGTATACCATGACAGCATGCAGTTTTACACTATAATGTCCATGCAGTATCCATGTGAAAGCTTCCCTGAAAACTATGATTTTCCTGCACACTTGACTGAAGTATTTTAACACACCATTACAAACTAGAGCCCTTCCATCCATGCTTTCTCTTTCTGGGTAGTTTTCACTTTCTTTCTCAATTCCACTATCAGTCAAACGGGTCCTTTGTAAAACTTTGGCAATAATCACCTTGCCAGGCTCATGTGGCTTAAAGGATTAATGGGACATTTTGCCAACTTGCTAGCCAAAATTTAAAAAAATATTTAACTCGATAAATGTTTGGTTCTGTCAAAAAATTTACATTAAAAACAATAAAAGAAAACTTAACAAGCACCCTTAAATCTTACTGATTACATTGTGACCTCTTGTTTTTATTTCATACAAGCACAATTTTGTTAGCATCTGAGGCTAACAGTAAGGATAGCTGCTTTTCTATATTAGCTTATCTTCTTTATTGCGCTGATGGTATATTTTTGTGATTCAACTTCAAAATGTTCCTCAATTTGGTGCATTTAAATGTGTTTTTATATATTTCATTAGATTGAGAATAGACTAAAATATAGCTTCTTTTAGGATTAGCTTGGATGTTTAGCAGAAGGTGGTTTGACAGATATGAAATAGCTGTCTTCCTCGGTTAGCATGGTGCATTGTCACATTCCATTTATACTTGAAATCTGAAATTTTTGAGTTCCAACTTAAAAAACTGGAACATCCCTGGAGTAGAAGATTTTTCACAACCAACTAGGAAATGTATTACAAATCCAATATGGCTGACGTAGCAAAAGCATGTCTAATTGACAGTTTGAACCACACACCCACACTTGGTACTGCACAGCCTGCCACTGAAAAAGTTTTGCTAAATGCTAACAGTGGTCTGCATCACCATGTAGCACAACTGGAGCTCATTGGGTTTGCTGTAATTATGTTTGTTTTTCTATGTTAAAATGTCAAGGTTAGCTTTAGCTAACGGTGTCCTTGTTCAACTTGAACCTATTAGAATGCCCTAACATTTGTTTATATGGTGCATTTAAACCAGTCAGTTGTTAGATGTTCCTTTAACTTGGTGTTTTGGTTCATTTAGCTTCACTTTAACAAACAGGCTGACATAAGATTTAGCTTGTAGCCTATGATGTTAACAAGAAGTGTTATGACAGAGCAATTTCTTCATTTCTCTTTCAGCATGGTGTGTTGCTGCATTTGTATTTGGTAGTAAAGATTTTAGAGTTTCAAGTTAAATATTATGAACTGGAAAATACCTGTTGTTGGACTTTCTAGCTCAAAAGTCAGATACATCTCCCAAACCTGACTTTAAAATACAATATGGCTGCCAAATGAATAAACAAAATGATACTGGCTGTAATAGTGTATTTATTTTTCGGTTCTGGTGGTTTGAAACTCACGAGTTGTAAACAAATTCCACTGATTTTTAACTTGCAGCTGGAACAAGTTGGTTGTGAAAAAATTCCTCAGTTTGAATTCTGACTTCCAGGGTTAATAGAGCACATTTAGCTTAGCATTATTTTCCCCTGAAAGTGGTTGTTTTCTCTATTCAACTTGAACCTGTAAAAATGTCAATGTTCCTTTAATGAATGCTCTGAAATCTCTTTTTTTTTTTTTCAAGCTAATGCTGTGGCTAATTTAACAAAACAATAAACAAACTAATTTGCTAAAGTTCTGCATACTTCATCTCATCTTAATTGTTTTCTCATGGCCCATGTTCTTTCTTTTTCTTGTGAACATTGTGATCTATCTCATTTCTTTAACTTTGTCTGCAGCCTTCAGTGTGTTCCCCTTAACTCGTACTCAGACATGAACTGGGAATTGAAACGTTGGGTGTGACCTTTGGCTAAATAATTAAGGCACTGGGAGGGAATCTACACCTAAAGTACCAATAAGGTCAAAAAGGGAGCCCAGAATAGTCCTGTGGGAGTGAGCTGGGGACTAGCAGGGCAGGTCAGAAAAGGTGCTTGTGCAACTTTATCCCCCTGATTAGGTGTTAAAGAAACAACTGTAACAAACCACCAAGGAATCAAAAAACTAATCTTACTGGAAGTCTTCTTTTAGTTATCTTGCTATGAAAGCACATAGGGTTCTTGGAGTGACCCACTTCTTGAAAAGCTCAGCGATGTAAATACGCCAAAAACCTTTCTTAACTCTCTGTATTACAGATCAGAACTGGTTGCTGGTTTGAGCACCAGCTGTTTGTTCTTAGGTTTTGTCGGTCACACCCTTGTATATTTTAAACACCCTGTTTGACCTGCAACTGGATCCTTGAGCATTAGGCATTGGGAAATTACTGGATTAGGCATTCAGGAGTAACACACCCAGGGACGCAGACAATTGTGTTGAAGTAATCCTGGATATGGGATTACTCTTCATGCCTACCGGTGGTTGTGCTTTTGTTTATCAAGGAGCAAAACTGAGTGTATCATATTGCATTTTGTGTGATATACCATTTTATAATTATTTTAACCACTATTCATTTTTTCTTCCTTTACATTTAATATTAAGATGTATTGCTAACGCATGGTTAACCACTGCAGAGATTACTTGCTAAACAAAGTGCCAAATTCTGCTTGACTGTTGCAGGCCTGCATCATGTTATAGCCATTTATGTGCTCCTCCACACACTACTAAAACATTGCACCTTGTTCCCCATCAGAACACATAGAACTTCATACTGCTGCCAAACAAAAATGGGAAGGATAAATAAGCACAGATCATGTGATCACCTTGCCTCACAGAGACACTCCCATTGTAAATACTCATTTACACTTACTCGATGCAGCTTTTATGCCCACAGTGCACAATGCTTCCTGTGTTAGCTGCCGCTAACAAACTGGTCTTATCATTACTTCTTAATTAAAATCTCTTCCTTTTTTAATGCATTTTGGTACTTTTTGAGTCGCCTGAACCACCTACAGCTCATATGGGCCTGTGATCGCTCAATTAGGGTACAGTAGGGTGGTTTGGTGAATTGCACTACCAGTAGAGTCCAACCTATTGTGGGCACACTTAGATTTAACATCCTCTAGAAGATGATTTATCACCAGTGTTCTTCATTTGAAGCCATCTTCCTTTTAACTGTTTATAATGCTGGTTGCTTTAATGTCCCGTAGCGAAAATCAACCCAGCTTTAAATGATTATAAAAACATACTGGAACTGGAGCTCAGTAGATATGGAGCAGGGAGTGTTCGCATTCCCACACAATAAATCTCCTTCATTATTTTCATTATCAGATACAGTGGATGAAGATGAAAGATATTAATTCCCAAACTGGAACAGCAAGTATATATAAATATATGAATATGCCTTTATGGCTCCCTGGGTCAAACTGTTTGTGATAATGGAAAGTTTCCCAGGATGCCGCGCAGGCCCTCATCTGTTTATTTTTAGGAGTGTGTGTGTGTGTGTGTGTTTGGCAGCAGGACTCATATCAGTCCACTGTCACTGTTCTTATATTTCATATGTAATGCTGTATCATGTTTTTCTAATAATCTATGTACTGCCTAATATAGAATAAAACTGTGACAGTGACATTTTTTTAACACGTGGCGTGCTCTTTTCATACTGTTTCTTGCAAAAGTATTTATACTTCTTGAACTGCAACCACTTACTTCAGTGTATTTTATTGGGATTTTATGTGATAGACCAACACAAAGGGATGCATAATCAGAGGTGGGTGGAGTAGCCAACAATTGTTCCTAAGTAAGACTAAAACTATTTCAATATATTTCTATTCAAGTAGATAGTAAATAGTAGCCATTCAAAAATTATTCAAGTAAGAGTAAAAAAGTATTTGTTAGAAAAGCTACTCAAGGTTTGATGAACTGTTTGATTATTTATATTTTTAAAAATATGTAAATAGAAACACAAATACAAAATGTTTTGCAAATTCTGGTATTTAAAATAAGAAACTCAAAAGTAAAACTTGACTATCATTTCAAGATAGTAAAGGCAGGCAGAAGAAACATATTTTCAAATCTAATTTTTATCAATATTTTTTCTAAACATAAAATTTCTTAAACCAATACTTACAGTAGTCAATGTATATACAAACTACTGGTCAAACGTTTTAGATACACTTCCTCACTTAATGGGTCTCTTTATTTTTATGACTATTTACATCATAGATTCTCACCAAAGGCATCAAAACTGTGAATGACAACACATGGAATTATATAGTAAACAAAAAGTGTAAAATAACCCTTCTTTTGTATTTATCCCCGTTTACTCTAAAATACTTTTCTAAAATGCAGTTCAACCAACTGCATTCAAAAGCAATTTAATTAGTAAACAGTCCGCCTGCAAGTTACTTCGTCTCAGTACAGATCCAGCTGCTTTGTGAAGGAGCAGAGAACATGAGTACACAGCATTAGGAAGACTACCGTACACACAGACAGGTCAGGAATGACGTTGTGATGAAGATTAAAGGAGGGTGAGGTTATAAAACAATAAACACACCTAAACTTAAAGTCCAGGCAAAAATAACATTAATTATGGAATCAGTCATGAGGTCCATGGAGACTCCTGGTGGGAGGTGGGAGCTATTTGTCATGTGCTGTACAAATCTAAGCTTTACTAGAAGAGTGGCAAAAAGAAAGCCATTGTTGAAAGACGGTCAAAAGAAGATTTGTTTGTCATGTAGCAAACATGGAAGACGAACACTGCACATCACTATCCCCATGGTGGTGGCAGCATCATGCTTTTCTCTAGACAGTGAAAGGAACATGGTGAGAGTTGATGGAAAGATGTACAAAGCTAGATACAGGATAATCCTAGCAAAAAACCCGAGACTGGGTGGAGGTTCACCTTCCAGCAGGACAATGAACAGACTTAAAAATGTGTGATCACAGTTGTTTTCCCTTTTAATTCTGAGTTAGGGAGGTGGGAGTAAAGGGGGCTGACGATGCCAATAAAACATTTTGAAATTAGTGGTTGTAACATGACAATATGTCACACAGTGCAAGGGATGTCAATTTTGTATTACACTGTCAACTGTTTTTGCTGAGGGGAATGAGGGAAGGCATGAAGGACACCTTCAGGACCAAAAGGGGTTGATAAAGTTTGGGGAGAGCAGCAGGAGGAGGAGGAGGAGAGAGAGGAGCAGGTGATATTTAAGCCACTGGCAGACTCTCTCCCCATCCATCTCTGCCTTGGCTCTGTCACCTACTGCTCTTTAAAGACAAAGAAGGCCCTCCATCAGCACTCAGGTAAGACGGACACAAAGATATGTTGCTTTTCTACACTTTCTCCTCTACAGCTAATAAAAAGGTTTCTTGCAAACTATTCACTGCAGCTGAAGTGAATAACACACCGGGTCCAGATAGGGTTTGTAGGCAGAAGATCTGGAAAACAGGCTGTGTTCAGAGGAGAATGACAGCATATTGATAGATTAAACAAGTGAAAGTAGTTTATACCTTTATATATCCTCCTAATCCTGACAAAATGTTTCTACAGCAAACTACTCAACTCCTTGCGTCCCTCAGCTTAAACATCGCTCCATTATTAAGCGAATCTCCATTAGCAGAATGTTTGGGGTTGTGTTACAGATAGGATCTGGATCTATTGTATTGTGTCAGCCAGTGAGACAGGTGAGCATATAGATTTTCCATCTATCCAGCATTGTGTCCACTGCCTGTTGAAACCTCTGAAGCATGATCAGACCTAATCAGCAGTGATTGACACAATAAATAATTATCAGAAGATACTGAGTTCTAAAACTATAACTGTTTATTGGATACTTTTAACAAAACAATGTGTTAAAAAAAATCAGTCTCTGGTTTTCTCTTTTTTGTATCATAATTGACACTTTGGGCTTTGGTAGTCGGGTGATTTTTGCTAAGTTGATACATTTCATATGCATCCTAAACTCAAATGGTACATTAAAGGCCTGTACATACACCACCAGAACAGAGAAGTTTATTATTTTACCCAAGGTTGCAAGAATAACGTTTTTTCTGGCCAAGACATTTTAACTTCACAAGAACCCGGCTGAAGAACTCTTGGGTAGTCCTCATAGGTCCCTCCTACTGCAGCATTAGCAGTTGTCAGACACCCAGAAGAAGTAAAAAAGTAAAAAGTTCTGTCAAGATGGTGTTTCAAGAAAAATCTGCGTAGAAGTACGTCATTTGTTTCTTGCAGCCCTTGGAAAGGGAAATTTTTTTCTGTTCTAGTACAGTATGTATATATCTTTAAACATCATATGCAGTTTTTAATTTAAAAAAATCAATGCATTCTGCATTTTTATTGAAAATGTGTAAAATAAAATAGAGATATCTGACGTCTGACGATATCAGGTTGATACTTGAGAAGTACTTCTGCACAGAAATGCTGTGAGTTTAATTGTCACTGAGCTTTTTTAAAGCATTTTTTGTCTTTCTTTTTCATTTTTTGTATAACTTTAATGATTACATCTGAAGGAATAGCTTGGTAACAGCCTACACAGGTACCTCGGATTTCTTTGCCCCTTACTTTCTGAAAATGTTATGTATCAAATCAGAGACTTGTTTTACACAGCATTACATGCATTACCCATTCAACCTACATGAGAGGTAACCAGAAGAGTGCCATGCACCTGTTGCTTGGATTCACATGCTCCAGCTTTGCATTATTGACAGTGACTTGTCTTTGTCTGTGTGTGCACAGTCTCTCAACGAGTCCAGCACAAGACGCTCGAAGATGCCGGACACAATGTGTGTAAGATTGTTCCCAAAAGAAAAGCTTTTCCAAAGCTTACCCTCATCTTTCCATTCAGAATGTGACTCTATCTTTCTTTTCATTAGTTTACTCCCTCCATCACTTAATCTTTGAGGTTGCTTCAACCCTGATTGACATGTGATCACACATGTAAGCAGAGGCTGGAGCGGGCATTAATTTCAGAGTTTAACATTTCTACCTCACCTCCACCTTTCCAGCATGTCCAAGGAGCCCAGTTCCAACCTGGAGAGTGCCATGCAGATGCTCATAAAAACCTTCCACAAGTACTCAGGGAAGGAGGGCGATAAGTACACTCTGAGCAGGGGAGAGCTGAAGGAGCTGCTACTAGAGGAGCTGGGGAGTTACCTAGGGGTAAGTATGGAGTGTCTCATGGTTTAAGTAGGTGGTTGTGAAGAAAAAGAGTGCATTTTGCAAACATTTGTGACACAAGTTCAGGTATGCACGCTAATACTCGTGCTGGTTTTGACAAGCTTTTGCAGCTTTGTATGCCTGCACACACATATTAAAAAGTCCACCTTATTAACTCTGTCTTCCACCGTTTCTCTCACTAACAGAGCTCCAAAGATAACGAAGCAGTGGAGAAGGTGATGAACGACCTGGACGCTAACAACGACGGCGAGGTGGACTTCACAGAGTTCATCATCCTGATGGGTGCCCTCACGGTTGCCTGTAACGACTTCTTCCTGGAGTACAAAACAGACGACAAGGCAGCAGCGGAGAAGAAAGATTGAAACTGTGAGAGGACAGAATAAAAACAGAAGAAGGTGGAGGAGAGAGCAGAGGAAAGGAGGAGTGGGGAAGGACTGTAAAACTGGTGGCTTTTTTTTTTTCCACTTTACGTCTTAAGCAATTTCTAAACACTACAAACACATAAGAGAGGAGATGTCCAGCAGTCAGTTTGTGGGGTCACAGAACATGAAGAATTCAGTGGGAGTGCTGTTTTCCCCCTAAAAATGTTATTCATACCACAACTAACGCAGGTCGAGTTTCACAGCTCTCAGCGCAGAGAATGACTTAATGTACACATCGGGGTTTATTTCACCATGTTTCAGCTCAGGCTCATCTGAGTTTTACAGTAGGGAAGGTTATTAGAAGGAACCAGACTGGAGATGTGTGTTTGAGCCTTTCTTGCACAATGAATTATTTGTGAACATATATATATATATATATATATATATATATATATATATATATATATATATATGAAGTGTTATAAAGTGTTACGTCATTATATTATTGTATGCACGTAGTGTCGAAAGATAGGTGATCTTGCACCTATTTTTTATCCTTTATGGAAAAACCCATGCTTCAGAACATTAAACATTGCATTTACTCAACGAGGATCACTTGGGTGTCTGTTTTTTTTCCACATAAAGCTCTGATTCCATAACTGTGGGGATGCTGATCTATTAAATGTACTTTTTTTCCTCTTTTTATGGAAGGTAAAGCAACAACAAATCCAAAATGTCTTTTGTTCTAAAGATGTGAAAGATAACTTTATTGTCCCCAATGGGACATTAATCTGCAGTATGTCCACTCTAAAAACAACACAGACATTGCATTACAAAAAACACTTTTAGTTTTACGTTATTAAGCTTGGCAATAGCAGGAGGTATAAAAGAGACTCTATGTATCTTGGTCTTCACTGCAGGCACTTTATACAGACGACCGGAGGGAAGCAGCTGAAAAAGAGGTTGGTTTGCTCTGAACAAAACATGACAGAGGTTGTCTCCTTCAGCACCTGCCTGCTGTTAAAGTCCACAAACTGGATGTCAGTCCTCCTTGAAAACAGATTACTATACCAAGTGACAATAAAAAACATTAAAACCGATTTAATAAAACTTTTATTAAAAAAGGTTCATCATTTCAGATGAAACATCAAAAACTAGCAATGTCCTCAAAAGGGACTCAAAGGACAGATCATTATCAAGAACAACCCTTATTACTACAATACTTGTAACAATCCAAACTATCCACCATTTACTACTGTTAGTGAGGGATGGGCTGATGGCTTCCTAGAATTAATCAGCATGTCCTCAGTTTTCAGGGTGTTGATCTTTAAAAATGACACACAAAATGATCCCACCCAGAAACAAACTCATCCACAACATGGTGATACTCTTCAGCATGAAGAAGACTATGCAAAGACGATATCATCTGCATATTTAATCACACTGTTAGCCTGTGACAGTCCCAAGTATATAAAATATATATTAGAGGACAGAGACAACAAACCTGTGGGGAACCAGTGGAAAAGTTCAGCTGATTAGAAAAACAGAAAAAAAAAAACTGTTAAAAAGTATAAAATCCAAGCACCAAGATTAAAATCAAGTTTAAACAGGTTAAGAGGATTATCAGCTTAAAGATGTGGGTGGATAGGATTAAATGCTGAAAAAAAGTCAATAAATAGGACCCGAGCATGGGCTTTGGCTCTATCCAGATGACAATGCAGGAATTTTATACAGGATGGTCATAGCAACTCATTTATAAAGCGTCTTTTTGTCATATTTAAAAGTGGTTTTAATCAATAATCTCTTAATTTTCTTAAGGCCTTTTAAAGTTTTCCATTTCACTCCTGTCCATGTAGCTGACCATGGCTGTGTTGATGAGGAATTAAGAAAGCAGACAGATGAGGGACAAAGAAAGACTGTCTGCAGCAGATTAATGTCTATAAAACTCTCATATATTAGAGCCAAAAAGCTCAAGGATCTTAAAGGCATCAAACAAATAAATCACAATCCGCATTTCCATTGATTTCAAAGCAGATAATTAATTTCAAAAAACGTTTTCTGACACAAAGACTTTACAGCCATACATCTCTAAAACGGACAGACCCTAGCCTTTATGGACAATGATTGGCTGCCCAGGAACGCAGAGCATGACCAAGACCTTTCCAAGCGGTACATGTGTGCAGACTTCTCCTTAACCACTAAAAGGACTCTCTCTGCCAGTAACACGTATTGCTCCAAGATTATTACAACGTTTAAATCTTGGGTTCCAGGAAAGTAAAATTGACTTTAAATTGACTCGAACACTCTCTCCAAACTTTGCTGCAACATGCTTAACTATAATAATTAGGTGCCACATAATTATACAGTGTAAGTTGTTTACAAAAGGTGTCAGAAGCGCAAACCCATTTACCAAGTCGGACTTCTGTCACCTAAAGAACATTTCCAGGATTAAAAGACGAATGTCTCAACAGGATCTTGAAAAACTCATCCATGCATTTATCTTTAGTCGAATTGATTACTGCAACAGTGTCTTCACTTGTCTGCCTAAAAAGTCAATCAGACAGTTGCAGCTGATCCAAAAAGCTGCTGCCTGCATAAAACTAAAAAGGCAGAGCACATCACCCAGCTCTCAAGTCCTTACAAGGGCTCCCCGTCTCCTAGCGAAGACTTTAAAATACTTGTATTAGTTTATAAGTCACTGAAAAGCTTAGCTCCAAAATACATTCAAGATTTGTTGTCGTATCAACCTTGCAGACCACTCAAGTCTTCTGGTTCAAGTTTACTCTGCCTGCTTAGAATCAGAACCAAACATGGAGAAGCAGCAATCAGTTCTTGTGCTCCATTTATCTGGAACAAACTTCCAGAAAACTGCGTAAAATGCTGAAACCCTGAGTTTGTTTAAATCAAGGTCCAAAACCCATCTGTTTAGAGTTGCTGTTCTATTCAAACTGTTAACTGAAACATCTTTAGTGTCTGTCATGAATTGTGAGGTTGGAGCTGGACCAAAATGCAGGCAGGAACTCGGGAGCCACATGGTGAGCAGAAAGATTTCATGAATAATTAAAACAAAAAATCTTACAACGGGGACGCTTGGAGAAACAGGACATGAAACAGGCAGGAAGTAGCACGGGACAGAGTGAACCAGAGAGTTTAAATACTGGGGAGAAATCAGGAGAAAGGCATAGGAACCAGGTGAGAATAATCAGAGAGAAATGAGTTACAGCTGAGATCAATGAAAGATGAGTGAACTGAGGAAGAGTACATGAATAGGAGCAGACAGACAGAAATACAGAAAAGATATCCATCATGGACAAAAACAGCTCAAAATGAACAAAAGAATAAACCAAGGATCTAATCTACAATGAATGAACTATAATGGTGGCAATAAGAGAACATAAACAACAGGAAAGAACAGAAATATAAAAGAAAGTAAAACTCAAACACCTAACACTGGAGTATCATGACAGTTCAGTCTGTAGTCTAACTTTTCTTTATGCCACTGCAATGTACTTATTTATGTGTTTTCTTTCTTATCTTTTAAACATGTAAAGCACTTTGAATTGTCTTGTTGCTGAATGTGTTATGCAAAATAAACCTGCATTGTCTTTCATTTTTCATTGGACATATGACTCAAATTTGGACAGAGGAATGAATGTACCACCCATTGTGAGCTATAAGCCAACTATAAATCAATGGGAAAAAGTTGTTAACATGATAATAAATAAGAAATCCAGCAAAGACTTGTCACAGGACCTGAGAAATCTATTGTACGCCACGTTTTTAGCTAACTGCTCTTTTGGAAATTTTTTGGTGCTAAAATGCTGTTTTATGTCTGACTGAACAAAAGACTTAAGCAACAAATGATTGCTTAAGACTTTTTGTTCAGTACTGCATGAGAATATTTTTTTCACAGAAATATTGCTTTGTCTCCTTTGCCCCAAAAACACTCCACAAGAGGATGTGATGCAACACGGAGATTTAAACAGCACCCCAACACTTGAAAAACATAGGTTGTGCTTGTAAAAGTAAGAACTGTGTGCCTCATAAGTATGCACGGAAAAGCCTGGTGTGAATGGTTGCATCTCGATATGGGGTTGAGCAGTTAGAATGTCAGCAAACAGTGAGTGTGTGTCGGTGTGCAATCGTTCTCTTTGCTCTGTGTGTGTGTGTCTCTTTGTGTTGGGGATTCCCACAGAGTAAACTGCTTCAGCTCCCACATCACATCCTGCCAACAATATCCTGCAAGTCTTGTTCCGCTAGATCTAAGCTGACCCAGATGTTTGATTTCAATCTAGTTAGAAAACTCATTCAAGAACGAAGAGAAGACAGGAAAAAACAGAAAGAGGGTGTGATATGTGAGAGCATATGTCTGCATGCCTGTGCCAGTATGGTGTGAATAAAGGACAGCAAAGACTGGGAAGGGATCCAGATTGTGAAGTGCAATACTTTAGTGCGGAGCTTGGAAAGTGGGGGATAAAATCGGGGAGGAATGCTAGAGTTGCTGTTGAAGCAGGCAGCGCTTTCTGTCCCTCACAAATGCACATCAGTAGATAAACACATCCTCCTTCACCACATTAGCTTTTATAACTCAGCTTCAGACTGAAAAGGGCCAAATGTAAAACAGCTGAAACAGGGATCTTATCAGCCGGAGGGATTTCTTCATTTCTGGGTGTACACCGTTTATCTCAACCAACTTTTCTTTTTGCCTTCAGCAGGATTGAGAAACTGACTCCAAGTTAGGCGTTTGTCTGTGAGGAGTGGCTTAGCCGATCGGCTCTCGTTCCTCAGCCATATGTGTTCTCCAAAGGTGTCCTTTGCTAGATTTGTTTGAGTTTGAGCAGTCTACGGACAGGTTTCCAATCCGAAGTGATGTCCAAAAACCAACCCTGCTGTGACCCTGAAGAGAACCAAACAGCATGTTATAAACGTTTACAGCCTTGGTAATAATCTGGTGTCACCTTCAAGGGGACCAACAAAGTATTTCCACACTGAACAAAAAAGATTCAGATAACATGCAGTATTTTAATACCAGCTGTTTCCCAACTGCAGATAAAGTTTAATAGAAATATCTTTAGGTTTCAAAACTCCATTTGTCCCCCGGGCCAAAAACAATCAGTCTTCTTAGCATCTGCACCACATATGGCAGATATGTACAGTATAAGTGGAAGAATATAAAATGCACTATTAAAAACCTACAATAATTTATTACACCGTGAACTGTGAAAATTTATATTTAATTTGTTAAGGTAAAAAGTAATCACTCCCTAAACCTAATAAGTGGCCACCTTTGTCAGCAATAACTGAGTATTTTGCATCATTATGGAGGAATTTTATACCAGTTTTCTCTGCAGAACTGTTTCATTGTAGCCATACTGGAGTGGGTTTCAAGCATAAGCTGTCTGTATAAGGTTTTGCCACTGCATCTCTATTGGATTTAAGTCTGAACTTTGATTCTGCTACTGAAAAACGTTTTTTTCTGAGCCATTCAGAGGTGGACTTCCTGGCGTACTTTAGATCATTGTCCTGGTGTTATCCCGAGCTTTAGGTTTTGAACTGATGGCTGGACATTTTTTTTTATTTCTTCAGGATTTCATTCCTTCAGGATTTTTTGACAGAGACCAAAATTCATGGTTCCATCGGTTTTGGCAAGTCTTCTGGGTCCTGAAGCAACCCAGACCACAACACTACCATCACTACATTTGACTGTCAGTACAATGTTCTTTTTCTAAAATGCTTATCTCTGACAGATGTCATATGATGCACACCTTTCAGAAAGTTCCACCTTTGTCTTGTAAATCCACAGCATGTTTTAACAAAAGTCTTGGAGATTATCAAACTGTTTTTTGGTGCATTGCGGTTGTGAAAAGTTGATGTATAGTGAAAATCAACGGGGTTAAATTCACAGTGTCCTGCTGTTTTATCGCATTGTAAGTTACTGGGTAAATCGCCATCTTCTTTAATTCTTTTTTCTCACAATAAGACTTAATTGACTTTCTAGGAATTTAATTTCAATGCAGAATTATAGTGCCAGCAAGTGGTTAAATAATTATTAGCCTAATTAATCAGACAGCAAGGGATGAGATAAAGTTTCACTCCCGCTTACTCCATGCCATGTATCACAAGTGAGTAAACCATCTGCACAGCATAGTGTGAGACGAAGTGATGTTAATTATTAGGAAATCTTACGACGTTGAAAAATAATCTGTGGCAGCCTGGTTAATATGATAATCACACTCTATATTCTAAAGTGTTACATGCATAAGAAGGTAATATGGGAGTGTTGTTTGCCATTGGCATCATGTCTTCCATTGCCCTTGAAATGGGTTTTGCTTAGACACAATAGTGTAACGGGGTATAATTGAGGCAAGTGAGAACTGCAGTAATTTAGATGTTGTTCTGGGTTTTTTTGTGACCTCCTGGATGAGTTGTGGATGCATCCCTGGAATAGTTCTTTTCTAGGAAGGTTCACCTCTCTTCCATGTTTTCTTCATTTGTGAAAAATGATTCTTACTGTGGTTCACTGGAGTCCTAAAGACTTAGAGATACATATGTAACCCTTTCGAGACCAATAGATGTTACTAAATCTGTTCTATAATTTCTTAAGATGGGAGCAGGATGTAATCTTTTAGCCTACCTCATGTTGCCAGATAGGTTCTGTTAAAGTTATTTTTTTGATTCAGTGATGACGCAAGTTACGTTTTAAAATGACGCCAGGTTACTTTGGATTGCTCTTTTCCCTTCATAAAAGAAATTACCATTAGAAAACAGCTTTTTCACAGCACTGTATCAGCCTTTACTACTGCAACAATTTGTGTAAATTTTTATGAAAATTGCAGATAATTGTCCAAATAACTATTATTTTATCCACTTTAGAAATTCTGCCAGATTCTTTTCAATCAAACATTAAATCTTTTTTGGACCTAAATACAGGTCCTTCTCAAAATATTAGCATATTGTGATAAAGTTCATTATTTTCCATAATGTCATGATGAAAATTTAACATTCATATATTTTAGATTCATTGCACACTAACTGAACCTAATCATCTGAATCAACGAGTTAACTCTAAACACCTGCAAAAGATTCCTGAGGCCTTTAAAACTCCCAGCCTGGTTCATCACTCAAAACCCCAATCATGGGTAAGACTGCCGACCTGACTGCTGTCCAGAAGGCCACTATTGACACCCTCAAGCAAGAGGGTAAGACACAGAAAGAAATTTCTGAACAAATAGGCTGTTCCCAGAGTGCTGTATCAAGGCACCTCAGTGGGAAGTCTGTGGGAAGGAAAAAGTGTGGCAGAAAACGCTGCACAACGAGAAGAGGTGACCGGACCCTGAGGAAGATTGTGGAGAAGGGCCGATTCCAGACCTTGGGGGACCTGCGGAAGCAGTGGACTGAGTCTGGAGTAGAAACATCCAGAGCCACTGTGCACAGGCGTGTGCAGGAAATGGGCTACAGGTGCCGCATTCCCCAGGTCAAGCCACTTTTGAACCAGAAACAGCGGCAGAAGCGCCTGACCTGGGCTACAGAGAAGCAGCACTGGACTGTTGCTCAGTGGTCCAAAGTACTTTTTTCGGATGAAAGCAAATTCTGCATGTCATTCGGAAATCAAGGTGCCAGAGTCTGGAGGAAGACTGGGGAGAAGGAAATGCCAAAATGCCAGAAGTCCAGTGTCAAGTACCCACAGTCAGTGATGGTCTGGGGTGCCGTGTCAGCTGCTGGTGTTGGTCCACTGTGTTTTATCAAGGGCAGGGTCAATGCAGCTAGCTATCAGGAGATTTTGGAGCACTTCATGCTTCAATCTGCTGAAAAGCTTTATGGAGATGAAGATTTCATTTTTCAGCGCGACCTGGCACCTGCTCACAGTGCCAAAACCACTGGTAAATGGTTTACTGACCATGGTATCACTGTGCTCAATTGGCCTGCCAACTCTCCTGACCTGAACCCCATAGAGAATCTGTGGGATATTGTGAAGAGAACGTTGAGAGACTCAAGACCCAACACTCTGGATGAGCTAAAGGCCGCTATCGAAGCATCCTGGGCCTCCATAAGACCTCAGCAGTGCCACAGGCTGATTGCCTCCATGCCACGCCGCATTGAAGCAGTCATTTCTGCAAAAGGATTCCCGACCAAGTATTGAGTGCATAACTGTACATAATTATTTGAAGGTTGACGTTTTTTGTATTAAAAACACTTTTCTTTTATTGGTCGGATGAAATATGCTAATTTTGTGAGATAGGAATTTTGGGTTTTCATGAGCTGTATGCCAAAATCATCCGTATTAAGACAATAAAAGACCTGAAATATTTCAGTTAGTGTGCAATGAATCTAAAATATATGAATGTTAAATTTTCATCATGACATTATGGAAAATAATGAACTTTATCACAATATGCTAATATTTTGAGAAGGACCTGTACTAAGTGCTTTATTTCTTACTGAGATATTAACACTAACATAAGAACACCAAAATGACTGAGAAATTGTAATTTTTAAGATTCTGTGACATTATAATAGAAACAACCTTGATGTTTTTTATGTAAAGTATGCCTCGTAGCTGATTGGTGTCAGTTGTAAAACAAGTTGAAACAGAAACTCCCCACACGTTATGCTCCAAAGCAATCCCTTAATTCAAACAACCTTTTTATCCTCTTGCACAAACAATGACTGAAGAACAGCGAGCAAACAGTGTCTGAAAACACGCTCGACCTCACCTGGGGAGGTCAAACTGAACAGCGAGAGCATCAGTGAGGCTGGGATCACACATGGCAGGTGCTGCCTGCATGCATGAGGAAAAAAGAAGAGCTCAGGCAGGCAGTGTCACTGGCACCAAGCCTGATGCGTCTGATAAGGACGACAGGAACACTTCGGTTACCAAGAGGGCAGGTCAAGTGAAACCAAGATGTCAAGGAACCACGTCCATCACGAGGAGTCAGGCAGTGATCGTGTCAAGCTGTCATGCAAGCTGAAGAGGGGGCAGCAGCTGGATAGAGGGGTAGGATGACTTATACATGGGAACAAAGTGAAGATATTCATTCAAGTATACAGTAGAGCAGGCTGAAGCTCTATATCTGATGAATAAACCCGTTCCAGGTGTAGCTGGCTGTCTTTAGATAACTTGAGAAGGGCGGCTTTGCTCATGTTCATGAAATTAATCTTGATAGAAGTCCTCAGGGAGACTCAGAGGCTGCCAGAGATGAGTCAGAAGACGAAGTTCTGATATCCTTGTTTCCTTAAGAGCTTAAACTCCACCGCATTTAGCAAAATATCTAGCATTTTAAAACTTCCTTAGGTAAAACATTACAGTTCAATAGTGTTTTACGTTTTTTTTTTTATTGGTTTAATTGAAGGTTTTTTAAATGAAGCAGCAGAAAAAAACATCTTCAGCATGTCCCTGCTTCTGATCAACATGCAAATCACAGTGTAAAAATATACCATCCTGTGTTGCACAGCTAATATTTGGATAGAATTACCTTGATATACCTTGAAATACCTTGATCAGATGCTTCAGGGAGACACCAACTTCCGGCATTGTTCTGGTTGGATATTTGACCGCTCCTCTTGGCAGAGCTGGTGGCGTTCCTTTAATCTTGTCGGTTTCCTGCTGCTGACCCAAATTTTAACTCTAGGCCAGGACTTTGGCAGGAGCAGATCTGCTGGTGTATTCATTCCACAGCTAATTTAAATGTGCGCTCGGTGTCGTTGAGCATCTAAATCTGTGCCAGTTTAAAATGTCAAGCTGATAGTGACGTTATTTGGAGACAGTCAAAACAATGTACAAAGTCCCAAAGTCCCTCAAATTCTGAAAGAAGGGATCTTCTGTTCCATTGTGAACAAGGTGGTTCCTGATGTTGTTTGATTTATTAGTTGCTTCAGGCAAGTGTCTTGTGTCCTAGCTGTCCTGCTAGGCCTGAATGCTTCTTGACACCTCCAACCACAACATCATATTACAGAAACTACAATATATTATTCTGATGCTTTGCAATGGATTTCAAGTTATTAATAACATGACGTTTCTTCCAAATTCCTCAGAATCAGCTATGGGGTTCTACAAGGTTCTTGTTCAGACCCAGTTTTTATTATTCTGGTCCATATTGATCTTACTGCATCACACAGTTGCTGCAGATTTATTAGCTGCACATCTGTGATGCAAATGACCCGCTCCACTACATCCCAAAAAAGCTGTTTGAGATACAAGGACTGTGGAGCCTGATGGAGTACAGTGAACTCATTGTCAGGTTATAGAAACCAGAGATTATATGAGCTTTGTGATGTGGTGCATCATCCTGCAGGCAGTAGACATCAGAAGATGGTCACATTGGTCCTAATGGGACAGACATGGTCAGCAATTTGTCAGAAATGCTGCATTGAAAGTCTTGGTGTGGTTGACTGCAGGGATAAAGTCTTTGTCTCTGCTATTCTCGACACTGAATAGTTATTTACTTTAAGCAGCACGCCTGAAACACAATGCAGATACACAATAGAGTGCTGGGGTTCTGTAGCAGCGGTCAGGTGTATAAGGAAAACATCAGAGCCAGTGATTCAAGGAAACAGCTTACACTAATTTACTTATAAAATCAAGAAAAGGTCTTGATCTCTGGCATGTTTGGGTGTTTGCTTTAAGTAAATGAATGTGTCATCATTAGGCTCATGCAGACCTTTGTGACAGACTAAGATAAAGCAACTGTTTGAATCCGACATGTTGGAACACAAATACATCCAAAATGTTTGTTTTCCACAGTTCAGTGTGGACTTTGTTGGCACAAAGAAGCAACCTCCACTCAATCATAAACAATAACACAATAGGGACAGAAAAGGTAAAAATATTTATCAGAAATAAAGTAGTTTAGTTTAGTTTCTTAGAATGCATTGGTTTTTTTTCACTTATTAAAAGAAAGCGTTTGAAACTAAAACTCTACGATCAACTCATTTTACATCTTTAATGTTTGTTTCTTTATTAAAAGTTCAGGTAAAGTGTCTCACAGGTTACCAGACAGTGGTCCACAGACCCAGAGGTGTCGTGAGAAGATTGAAAGCTATCTGAGGTTTTAAAGTAATAAGACCAAACAAATCGGATCCCTTCCCTTTATGAGTTAAAGCACAAACTCCTGGCTTCAAACATACATAAGAAACAGCCGCATCGTCCTCTGAGAGTCAGACGGTCAGCAGCCTCGGGTGACACCGAACCGGCGAGGACGGTAAAAGAGATCCGTAAGAAAAGAAGGGAAGAAGAGAGGGATGGTGTCAAATGCTTCTTTTTTCCCTCTTCACATTAAACATTCTTGACATGAATGTAATGATACTCTTACTCCTTTTAGGGCTGCGTTTATTTTAATCCACACTATCTGGAGCACAGGTAGGTAAACTGTTTGTGCTAAATGTAATCCTCAGGGTAAAACCAAATCCCTCAACCAGGGCTTTACCTCCTGACCTTGTCAGTCTTTTGAACAGTAGCTAAAAGCTAACATCCTGATCGAGCTCATAAACACCCTCATTCTGCCATGGTTGCTCAAGAATGATGCGATACAAGAAAACCTTGGTTCTGGCTCTTTACAGCACACAAAGCACTGACAAAAACAGATTCACATTTTTCATTTTCCATCGCTTGTTTTATTTGGATCACAGAGAAACTCAACAGGGAACTCTAGCACTGAGATTCAAGAACGTTTAATCTTGTTCACATTTAAATTACATCAAAACACATTGATTTAAAAACAATAATAAGAAAAACTTTGAAGTGGCCTGTAAATGGTTAACTTTCAAAAATATAAAAGTCATGCAAGTCAACACTTCACATCTGAGACAGTAATGTCTGCCTCAAACACAGCTTCAGGCTGAATTACAGAATTCAGCATGCCACTAAACTACAGTGTAAGGCTCTGCATGTTTGAGCTGATAGGTAGTAAAAACTGAAGACTTTCAGGGAACATGCAAACATCGACCTTCTGTGATTTCCACCTCTTCGACCAGAACAGTCTCACTTTGAGGGAGAACAGCTCACTTTTAGGTATCAGCTATCAGGATAAGTTACATTTAAAGCTTTAAAAATCATTGGTGAAGCATAATTTCATAAACTCCATATGTTTTAAAAGCTCACTAAAAAAGGAAACTGCTAAATCTGGTAGGAATTTACCTGACAACATGATATAAAAAGCAAAAAAACAAGAAAAATAGAAACACTTGTGTGGTGAAAGGGAGATTAATGTCAAAAAATAAATTTTGGACAGTCAGAGCAGATCAGTTGGTCCTTTAACAATCCAGAACTTTAGTGACCATGATAAACAGATGAGTTCATCACAGCTAAGGTTTGTAGGTGTTATTTATTTAATGTAATGGCACAGTGCAAATGTGTGCATAAGGATGTAAGTGAAGAGCTTCTTTATCTACTTTGTTGCTTCACTAATTATGTTTTTCCAACACTGTTCTCCAGTTTAATCCACACTGAAAAGGTTTTATTTTGCAAATTCCCTGGTGACCCAATTATTTATAGCCATATTAATCCCTTTAAAACAAGTTTTCCTCAAAGGAACATTTTATACTTGATTCTGCAAAATGGGAAATAGAGCAGAACATGTCATTCCATCAAAGCAGATGTATGTTGCTCTTCAAAAGCTAGGACATGTCTCCAAGAAAACAGTTGCTCACCTATACTGCTCATATGTACAGCCAGACAGCTTAAAAAACTAAAACAACAATGAAAAAGGCTGAATTAGAAATCAGGTTTATCCTGACACCAGACACAAGTTCAACTGCAGCTAAGAGTGGTACCTTAACATCACCAGGTCTCTAGAAAAAACATTAGATCTACAGGGGTTGGACAATGAAACTGAAACACCTGGTTTTAGACCACAATAATTTATTAGTATGGTGTAGGGCCTCCTTTTGCGGCCAATACAGCATCAATTCGTCTTGGGAATGACATATACAAGTCCTGCACAGTGGTCAGAGGGATTTTAAGCCATTCTTCTTGCAGGATAGTGGCCAGGTCACTACGTGATACTGGTGGAGGAAAACGTTTCCTGACTCGCTCCTCCAAAACACCCCAAAGTGGCTCAATAATATTTAGATCTGGTGACTGTGTAGGCCATGGGAGATGTTCAACTTCACTTTCATGTTCATCAAACCAATCTTTCACCAGTCTTTCTGTGTGTATTGGTGCATTGTCATCCTGATACACGGCACCGCCTTCAGGATACAACGATTGAACCATTGGATGCACATGGTCCTCAAGAATGGTTCGGTAGACCTTGGCAGTGACGCGCCCATCTAGCACAAATATTGGGCCAAGGGAATGCCATGATATGGCAGCCCAAACCATCACTGATCCACCCCCATGCTTCACTCTGGGCATGCAACAGTCTGGGTGGTACGCTTCTTTGGGGCTTCTCCACATCGTAACTCTCCTGGATGTGGGGAAAACAGTAAAGGTGGACTCATCAGAGAACAATACATGTTTCACATTGTCCACAGCCCAAGATTTGTGCTCCTTGCACCATTGAAACCGACGTTTGGCATTGGCATGAGTGACCAAAGGTTTGGCTATAGCAGCCTGGCCGTGTATATTGACCCTGTGGAGCTCCTGACGGACAGTTCTGGTGGAAACAGGAGAGTTGAGGTGCACATTTAATTCTGCAGTGATTTGGGCAGCCGTGGTTTTATGTTTTTTGGATACAATCCAGGTTAGCACCCGAACATCCCTTTCATACAGCTTCCTCTTGCGTCCACAGTTAATCCTGTTGGATGTGGTTGGTCCTTCTTGGTGGTATGCTGACATTACCCTGGATACCGTGGCTCTTGATACATCACAAAGACTTGCTGTCTTGGTCACAGATGCGCCAGCAAGATGTGCACCAATAATTTGTCCTCTTTTGAACTCTGGTATGTCACCCATAATGTTGTGTGCATTTCAATATTTTGAGCAAAACTGTGCTCTTACCCTGCTAATTGAACCTTCACACTCTGCTCTTACTGGTGCAATGTGCAATCAATGAAGACTGGCTACCAGGCTGGTCCAATTTAGCCGTGAAACCTCCCACACTAAAATAACAGGTGTTTCAGTTTCATTGTCCAACCTCTGTACATGCCAGCTGTTTTTTTAGGAGCCACGCCACGAAAAACAATATTTCTTACCACAAATGTAAACATGTTCTTTTTTTAAACACCACTTGACCTGAACCGCTTGCTTTTGCCAGATGAGATTAAAAATATGAGTTTCTGGCAACAAATACTTCAGTAGGAAGAATATGCAGTGAGCACACAATGCTGACTGTTAATTACGGTGGAGGATATGTGATGCTGTGGGTCTGTTTCTTCACCAAAGACCTTGGAAACTTTGTTAGAGTGCAAGTCATCATGAACTGTGGGAATAAAACTGAGCTTTCCTGCAATGAATACTACAGGTGGGTCATGTGTAAAGATTGAACAATGGAACAAGCGCCTGCCTTATGCCCACTCTTAAGCACAGTAGAGGTTCTGTGATGCTGTGAACCAGATTCTCTTTCAAAGGCCCTTAGAACCTTTTGTTATAGTACATAACTTTAGGAAATCTTTGAAATACCACTACATTTTATATACAAACCTGGTCGGCTCTACTAGTAAAACCCAACCAACCTAGAAATGATTTACCAGATCCAAAATCTGCCTTGTCCCATGGCCAGCTCAGAACCTAGATCTAAATCCTCCAGAAACCTGTGGGGCGAGCTAAAGAGAAGCGCACATAAGAAAGAAGCCAGGACTCTGGATAATCTGGTGATTCCCCACAGGTTGGGAATCACTGTAATGTTCTCTAAACTAAATAGACTTGTTTAGCCTGACATCCTCAGTTCTTGTCAGTAAACAGTATAATTACTGCAGAGTTGCTACGCTGTCTAGCACATTGCTTGGAGGTGAATCATTCTCTCTTCACAGTGCACACAATGCAATTGAAAATGCTCCCTCATTCACAGTAAAACGGAAATCCTCACAGCACCGTTGGTGCAGAAAATCTAATTAATCCAAAACCAGCTGTTTTAATATCTTTAGATATGCTTTTATGCATGGAACAAATATAAGAAGTCTTTGTTTTGCTAAATCAGGGGGAATCCATCACCTTGTCCACCAGAGGGTAGAAGAGAGTATTAAACTCAAATGTTTCCAATATCAGGAAATTTAACTTGGCAACAATAAATTACCAGCGGCAGCTATGAGAGGCATAGCTAATAACACATCTGCTAGTCCTTTCTGAACTCAGGTCACATTTAAATCAGAAAAAAGTGCCTTGTCATTTCTGCTGAGCTTGTTCACATGCAAATTAGCAGCTTTGATGTTTTGCATCAGCTGCAAATCAAAGTAAAATAAATGGATAGAAAAACAGCCAAATGAAGGCTCTGAAGACATTTGAAACATCAAATCAATAAATATAACACAACAGAGATGGATGTACAGACAAAAGAAATATCTTCCTACGAGGTTTTAAGGTCAAAGTCAGTGGATGCGATGCACTGGGTGGAGCAGCGTCATGTGCTCTGCCCCATTGAAAGGCAGGCGTCTGGTGCAGTAATGGTGCACCAACTCCGGGATGCTGGTGAACACGCAGCTGCTCTGGTCCAGGGTGTAGCTGTTCTCTTTGGTCTGGGCCACAATGATGTGAACACAGCCTTGACTCGTCCTGAGACAAAGAGAAGAAAAGACCAGAGCTACTATTTACTCCTCTTTTTATCCAGACTCTAATCAGCACAGGAAATACACTGAAATACATGGAAGTAAAAGAAAAAAATTAATGAAGAAAAAGAAATGAATTAATGTCAAAGGTTTTGCAAGGTGGTTTTTCTAGGTGTCTCCTTTTATTTATTTTTGTGAATATTTTACAGTTCATTTCCTTATATTTACATTTTGCTTTTTTATCTTAAATAGAATATTATACTATATTCCTTGTATGTCCAAAAATATACTTGGCAATAAAGCTTTTCTGATTTCTGATTATATTATCATTTTTGGATTATTATGATTACTATTTGTGAAAGGCTGCAGTTTCTAGTCTTGGCCCTTTTGTGTTCTCTTTCTGTCCAATAGAACCACCGATTGGTCTAAGGCTACTTTATTTAATGCATTGTTTCATCGTATTTGATATAAAGCCACAAAGAGTTGGAGCGTCTTTGTGGCTTTAGAGAAATCAAATGTTAGTTGAAAAATTAGACAACACGAGTGTGAATTAAAGGCAGATTAGTGAAAATGCCAGGGTTGGAGGTACTGCGGAAGAAAGACCAGGCAGGGTGGAGTGAGGATGAGGGGAAGGGAAGATTTTCCTGCTGTGACGCTTTTAAAGTTTGGAGTCTGTGACAGTAACAGTAAGGCAGGAGGTGGAGCTGATAATAATAATAATAACTATAATAATAATATTAATAATAATATGATAAGATTTTCAATGACTTTCATTTCATTCTACTGGACAAAGTCAAAACTGAGTATAATGGTAGGGCAGCTGAGGTTCAGCTCAGGAGAGGCTTGCGCCTATGGACATCTTATCAGAATCAGAATCAACTTTATTGGCCAAGTTTGGCTAAACAAGGAATCTGACTTTGGCTTCCATCACTCACAGTGTACCAACATTAACTATAAATATTTAAGCTTTAAAAGAAATAAAAATAAGGATAAAGGAGTTGTATGTACATTTATGTATATATACACCAATTTCTTTCTTTTTTTTTTTTTGTATTTCTTTATATAAACAGAAAAGAAATGCAGGTTGTGGTAGTACAAATGCTTATTTCGTTTTACAGCAGAGTAGCTGACTAGACTGTCTGGGGGAAGACACTGCTTCTGTGGCGGCTGGTTTTTGCAATAACGCTCTGTAGCTCTGACCCGAAGGTAAAAGTCTAAACAATTTGAGTCCAGGATGTTTGGGGCCTTCAAAGATGTTAGCTGCCCTTTTCCTGACCCTTGATCTGTATAAGTCCTGGATAGAGGGAAGGTCAGCCCTGATGTTCCTCTCTTCAGACCTGATTGTTTGTTGCAGTCTGGGCCTGTCCTGTTTCATGGATGAGCCAAACCATACAGAGATGGACAAACACGGGACAGACTGAATGATGGCAGTGTAGAAGATGACCAGCAGCTCCTGTGGAAAGTTGTACTTCTTGAGTTGCCACAGAAAGTACATTCTCTGCTGGGCCTTCTTCCGAACATTGTTTACGTGTGAGGACCATCTCAGGTTTCAAGTAACGGTGGTTCCTAGGAACCGGAAGTGGTCCATAGCAGACACAGTGTTGTTGAGGATGGGAGGGGAGGCAATGTGGGGGGTGTTATCCAGACGTCCACTGGCTTTAGCTGCAGGTGGTCCTGAGCACACCAGTGGACCAGCTGATCCAGCTCGTGTCTGTATGCAGACTCGTCATTGTCCTGGATCAGACCAATAACAGTGGTGTCATCGGCAAACTTCCAGAGTTCACAGATGGGTCCGCTAAGGTGCAGTCATTTGTGTAGAGGGAGAAGAGGAGTGCAGAGAGAACACACCCCTGGGGGGCGCTGGTGCTGATTGTTGTGTGGAAGAAGATGTTTCCCAGGCTCACCAGCTGCTGGTGATCCCACTTACAGGTGGAAGTCGGCACTGTGAGCTGGGTGAGCTTCTGGTTAAGGATATCTGGACTGATGTGGTAGAAGGCCGAGCTGAAGCCCACAAACAGGATCCTAGTGTTATTTTTTATGTTGTAGGTGTAGCTTGGTTTTCTGTTTTGTTGATATGATTTTTCAACATTTTGTTAAGATATTTTTAGGATATTCTTGCATGTCTTTTAGAACATGCTTATTTTTTTAAAGGCAGAATTAAAAGGTAAAAAATTCACCATGACAAAATGTGCCAAAAAAACATGTACATCATAAAAAATCCTCTTTTCTGCAAAAATAAACTCAATATGCTTTCTGTTAAGCACTCGGTATTCCCATGGCCTGCATGACTGAGAATCTACACCCACAAATTTGATTCTTTCAAACACTGACTGCAGCATGCCACAAATAAGAAACGTGCATCCAATTAGGAGCATTTCATCCAGGAAGAAAATGCCCCTGCACTTTCTGAAAACACTCACTTGAGGGCGATGGAGTACTTGCTGTTGTCTGACTCGCTGTTCCTGACCAGGAAGCTGGCCTCTTTGGAGGACTGCAGGTGGAACTCCACCTCCTGCCGGGTCACACAACCATGGTACCAGCTGGAAGAGAAAGACACTTTAACAACAAATCATATTCTCCAACTTAAAATAGTTTATGAATACAAATATGAAAAAAATATTTATTTCCTGCCCCTCGAAGTGAATACTTTGTAGAACCACCTTTCCTGCGATTACAACTGCAGGTCTTTCAAGGTATGTCTCTACCTGGTTTGCTAATCTACAGACTGAAATTGTTGCCCACTCTACTTTGCAAGACAGCTCCGCCAAGACCATCGGTAAACGTCAACTTCCATGCTTGTAACAGATTCTCATTTGGATTTAGGTCTGGACTTTGACTGGGCCATTCTAGCACATGAATATGCTCTGGTTTTAAACCATTCCACTGTAGCTTTAGCTTTGTTTAGGGTCGATATTCTGCTGGAAGATTAACCTCCACCACAGACTCAAGTCTTTTGCAGCCTATAACAGGCTTGTATTTAGCTCCATTCATCTTTTCATCAACTCTCGTTTGCTCTTAAGCCCCAGAATGGCCTGCATTTGTATAGTGCTTAATCAGGTCTAAGGACCCCAAAGCGCTTTAAGCTAAGTGAAATTGGCATCCCACCTTCTTCAAATCAAACAAAAATGGTGTCAAACATTTGTGCTACGTTTGTGCAGCAAGAAATTGCGTTTGTGCCGCTATCATTTTTAAGATATTAATAAAAGCTTCCAGAGGTCACCAAAGGTCAACCAGCCCCCCACCTTCTTGAAATCAAACATGCTGTCAATCCATTTGGCTACGTTTGTGCTGGTTTGTGCAGCAAAAACTTTAGTTCGTGCCTCTAGCATTTTAAAATTATTAATAAAAATTTTCCAGGGTCACTAAAGGTCATCAAACATGCCTCTGTGTATGTGGGAAAGGGCAGCAAAGTTCAACTGTTTGCCGAGATGCAGGCCTTTCATTTCTTCAACATGATTCCACCATTGGCATCACTTGAAGAAGGTGGGGGGGCCGGTTGACCATTGACAACCTCTGGAAGCTTTCATTATATCTTCAAAATGATAGCGGCACAAACGAAAATTGTTGCTGAACAAACCAGCACAAAACGTAGCACAAACGTTTGACACCATTTTTGTTTGATTTGAAGAAGGTGGGAGTGGAAAACTTCACTCGCTAGCGATTTACACTACAATTAGTAATCCACCCATTCATACACACATTCCCACACTGACAGTGGTGAGCTACATTGTAGCTACAGACGCCCTGAGGCAGACTGACAGCAGCAAGGCTGCCATACAATCAGCGCCACCAGGCCCTCTGACCACCCTCAGCAGGCAAGGCGGGTGAAGTGTCTGATTTTACATAACTGGACTATATTTACTTCTTAGCTGATTTCTGAGAGCAATTAGTTGCAATGGATTTCATTTACGGGTTTCAGAGTAAAGGGGGCTGAATTCAAATGCCCAGCACACTTTTCAGATTTTTATTTTTGTGCTTTTAGGTGTGCACTACTTTCTGTTGGTCAACCCTGTGAAATCCACCTAAAATACACACAAAGTTGTGATTATACCATGACAAAATGTAACAAATAAAATCTAAAGGTGTGATTAGTTTTTGAAGATACTGTATATTTAGTGCTTTGGACAACAGGATGTTACCTCTGTTTTTCCAGGGGCAGTGAGGGGTCCACACAGCAGGCTTCACCATCAGGGCTGCTGCAGGGAACAGAAGATGGCAGCAGAGTCGGGTGAGAGGATCTTAGGATCTTTTGGCTTCTGCTTTTCTGCCTCAGATGCTGATGCGGCAGCTGGGCCCGCCTGGTGAGCGTATGATAACACATCTCTTCTTTGACTGGGTTGTCAAATTGTGCTGGGAAAAGACAAGCACAAGCCAATTAAATATACAAAAAAAACTTTATTCAAAGAAAAAACTTTATTCTTGAGTTTGAACTTTCTGTTGAAGTCTAACAAATAAAAAACTGCAGCGGAGCACTTTGATGTTTAATACAAGATGTTCAGAATGCTATTGGTCTGTGAAGCCTATAAAAAATACATGTGAGGGTAAACCAGGCAGAGGCAGGAAAGCACCGCCATCTGGTCTTGAAAAGCTGTAACCACAATCAAACTCCAGACTCAGTGATAAGCCTTCAGATAATAACAATGTGGTTAAAGATGTTATATTGTACCTGAAAGAGTCCTGACAATGTGCTCCTTCCTCCACTCCCAGGGCAGCTCGTACTCAGTGGCGGGGCGCTGGTCCAGCTCTGGCTTCGCCACCATCGTCCTCTCACTGTCACCACCACGTCCCTCATATGGATCGTCATAGATGGCAACCGGCTGACCTTTCTCCGCAGCTCCCTCGCTCCCGTCCGTCGACACGCACACCTTCAGCAGGTCTTTAGATCCCCGACGTCTGATCTCTAGCAGGTTGAAGTGAAGGTAATAGAGATTACAATCTTTGGTAAGTGATGAAAGCCTTCACGGCTTGAGTGATGCAAAACCTGCAGCAGCTGTGGCAAACATTGTGGGAGAATGACAAGAAAGCTAGTCGCATGGGAGCAATGGAAGTGCTGCAGCTTGGGGAGTCTGTTGATACCGGACACATCACATAACAAAAAATACTGGATAAGATTATAACTGTTTCCTTTTTTTAAATAGCATCTGGAGAAACCCTTTCATGGCTGCACACATCCACTCTCAAAAGTTTACACGCCCTGTTAAAATGAGACCACTCATTTTAAAACTTTTTCCTTACATAATGTATCAAGTATCCACTTCAATTTGACTGAAAAACAAATACATCTATTAAAAGAAAATAAATGAAACAGCAAAGAAAAGGTGCAACAACGTGGTTGTACAAGTGTGCCCGCTTCTGAAGTTGTACCTTGTTGAAACACCTTTTGATTTATCAATAAAATCCCTGTTGATATTTAGCTTTCTGGCAGACACCTGAAGGTTTAGGGTCACAACTGACTGGTATTTGTGACATCTTGTTTTTTCCTGATTTTATTTTATGTTTTATTTTTTGTACAGCACTTCGGTCTGAACTGAATTTTATGTATATGTATCTGCTGCCCTTTTTTCAAACAGTTTGTCCATTTTCAAAAAATAAAACTCTAAGAACTGAAACTCAGAGAAGCCTAGCTCTCACCCCTGACTTGAATAAAAATCAGGAAAGAGAGTTGAAAGGTCACACCTATCAGCAAAAGAAAGTGTGCTGGGCAGAAACATAAAGTTGTGATTTAATGACTGATCTCAGCTGCTTAATAAAGTCCCCATAATAATGCTCATTGCTCTGCTGACTTCCTTCCATGTGATTTCAGCCTCTTAATCTGACTAACCCACATCATCACATCCTCTGCTGACTTCTCACCGTCTCAATGAGACACGACCTAATAGACAGCGGAGCAACAAAGCCTGTTCACCTTCACAGAGTGCCATTGTGTAACTCTTATGGTCAAAACAATAAACTAAAAGCTTTCTGGCAGCATGGGACTAGCTGATTGGACATAACATTTCCTCTGACACTGAGAGGCTTTGATTAATGGTCAGCCAAGTCCATATAGGGCTGTACGCGAAGCTGCGTCCGAGATTCTGGGAGCCAGTCAGGGCCGACTTCCTTTTGAGAGAATAGCACCAGGAAACGGAGACAGGAAAGAGGAAGTGAGGACAGGAAACTGCACCCATTGTCCAAATGCAGTACAGTCATCATAGCACAGAGAGCAGAGTGACTTCACGTTCTCACAAGGATGATGGAAGTGAGGACAAATTTGTTTTACGAGCTGTCAGCCACGAGCGAGAAGAGTTCCTACCGGTTATCATTTGTTGTGCGTCGTACGGCTCCATGTAGCCGTCGTTCTCCCCGACCCTCTCTGCATCCCTCTGCTCTCTGGTCTTCTGAGCATCAAAGGGGTCCGCGTAATCCTCGAGAATGATCAGCTAGATTAGGAAAACACAGGGAAAACAATCATTTAGAGGTAGCCAGATGCTTTAAAGAAAGTCACACCATAATCAAATTACATTTATTTTAAAATAAATCAAGGTTTCAATTTCTGTTTGGAAAAACGTTGTTGTAAGGTTGTTTTTTTAGAGTGCTTAGTTTAATTTTTAGGTAAAAAATGGTTAGTAACGCAAACCCATTAAACTCATTTTTTATTACTTAATAAAAATATCAAGCAAAACAAGAGTCCACACATCTATAAATGAAATGTATTGTAAATAAGGATAGTGTTCAATTTGAATGTGATCAGTGCTTTAACAAAAATATTGTTAAGGTAAGCAAAAATAGTTCTACTAATAACTGCTTTGACTAGTTTTAAAAATAAAGAATTACTCATATTTTCCATAGCATAACGTCAAATCTTTTTATATGAAAAAAGGCATAATAACAATAATAATAATAGTTATTATAAATTGTTATTATTTTAATATTATGCTAGATTATTTTTTTTTAATTCCCATTTTAATCCTTATCACAAAGTGTTAACTTTGGCAAAGTTTCAATGAATCAGAATCAGAATGAACTTTATTGGCCAAGTGAGGTTGTGAATGGCTGGTAATCAAGCCTACAGAAGAAGCAGTTGAGATCCTCAGCCAGGCAGAGTATCATCACAACAACGAGAACCTTTAGTTGTGCACCCCCCAAATCTGGACTTTACTTAAGAGTAGCAAGAAAAAAGATACTGTTGAAACAAAGTCATAAAAAGAAAATGCAGGAGGTTCACCTTCCACAAGACAAACAACACTTAACATACTCATTTGTATCAAAGCATGTTCATCTGTTAGAATGGCCTAGTCAAAGTTCAAACTTACATCTAATTGAGATTATGTGGCAGGATTTGGAAATAGATGTTCAGAGACATCTATCCAATCTGACTGGGCTAGAGCTATTTTGCAAAGAAGAATATAAAAATATTTCAGTCTCTAGATGACTGATAGAGCTACATTTAAGAATAATACGTCTTCACTGTTTCTGTTATTAATGTTTTTCCTCACCATCAACTTCATTGCTTCTCCAGTTCCACTTTTTCAGGATAAACCGATGGATACTTTGGTCAGTGTCTGAGACACGCTGCACTTAGTTTGACATGAAAGCGATCACCAGAGGGGCTGAACGTTATGAATGAGAGGGATGAAGCAGAGCAAAGGAGGGAGGGTCACAGGGAGGCAGATTACATGCAGGAGAGGAAGGTGATGACCTTGTATGTCAGCCAACAGTTTTTTAATCGAGACAGAGGAAGGTAAAGATATGAGATCAAACAGTGGAGAGAAGGAAAGATACACAGAAACTGGGAGAAATGAACACAATGGGAACCACAAAAGGGGATGGGATGGTGATGAACAATATCTTTTTTCAGAGCTTGGACTGGATCCAGGCTTCTTCATTGAGAGAAAATTTTATGCCTTTCCTGCTATGCATTCAAGCTACAATCAGATAGTTTGCTTACATCCAATTAGTATTTAGAGAAGGTAGGAAGGTAGGTTTTAGAGAAGGTAGGAGAAACAGTCGCATCAGCATTCAACACTTAATCTAAAGCATAAACTAAAAAGAGGCATTTGTACGTTTTACCAGAGGTAAGGACATTCAACAAGCAGATAAAGCTGCTTTATGAGGGACAAGAATGTTTTGGTATCATTTGTGTCCCATTTGGGGAAAATACATTATTTTGCACTGAATTTAAGACCTTTGTGTTTTTAATAACACCTCGATTATTACAAAATATAATAGAATCCTAAGTAAATTCTCCATATATGCTATTTAACTCCCTCAAAAGTGTTCTCAAGTGTCTGTCCATGTTGGCCAGGGCCGACCTAAGGTATAAGCAGACTTTGCAGATGTTTGTGGGGCCTCAAGAGAACTTATAAAATGCCATAACTCAGTAAATAGGTCTTTCAAAAAGTATTTATTTATGTAATCATCTAAATAAAACTGGAAACACATACATGAAATAAAAAATGAAACAAATACGTGTTTCAATAATATATACAATATTTAACCAAATAAATGCATAATGAAAAATTTTATAAAATCTCTATATCACTATATGTTTAAAGCACACATGGTTTTGTCAGTATTTATTTAAATATTCCTGTGTTGCACAATATGGTTAATTTATATTAAGTCTGCATTTCCTCGTCAAAATTAGTGGGTGGGGCTTATTACTGCTATGGACATGGTGATTGGTCTGCAGTTAAACTGCTGTGCAGCGTTAACCAATTAAATGTTTAACTCTTTAGCACACAAAATATGAAATAATTAAATACAGAATTTTTTTTTGTGATTTTAATTTATCTTGAATTTAAGCTAAAAATTACCACATATATTTTTTATGTATTTAGTAAATTCTTAAAAACATTTATACAGTTACTGATACATGGTTCTAATGTTTTTATTACGTTTAACTATTAAACATATACACATTTTTAGAAAAATCTTTGTTATATTGTGGCATTTTTTGCTCAGTGGCTTAGGGTCCCCACTTCTTTTTAAACTAGTTCCAGTTAGTATAATTTAAAACTATAAAACAGCATATAAGGGAGATATGCTGTTTGGGACCAAACAGGGGGTGGGCCCCAAAATTAAATGCTGCTTATAGGAACCCACACATTGGACCGGCTCTGGTGATTAATTATACAATTACACCTTTATAATTTAGTTGCACTAAGTGTTAGTAGCTGACTTAAAAAATGAGAAGGTTCATTGGTTTAAGACCCCAAAATGAGCCCTTAGAATAAAACTCACAGTTTCCGTTTTGCACTGGGCTACAGGTTTCTCCGCTTCAGGACCCACTGGGCTACTGACGGTACCGCTGCTGGTGAAGTTGGGGCTTTTGTCCACTCTTATCATCCGGCTGATGTAGGCGCAGGCGGGTGGGGAGGTCTTCGGGGGCCTGTGCTGCTCCTCCAACACCGCCTCTGCTTTGGAGTTTTTGCGGCTTTTCCCAGACAGCAAGGTGTCCCAAACTTTCCCATCTTTCTGGGAGCCAACGCCGTTTCTGCTTACCTCTGCGCCGGAGTTCTTTCGGTTCCTTCCGGACAGCAGGGAGCCAACACCTCCGCCTCCACCTCCTGCTGTGCTGTCTGCAGAGGAGTTCTTGCGATGGCCCGTTTTGGTCCCAATGCTGGTCACCAGCCCGGCTTTATTTGCTTTCGGTTGGGAACCTGACTCAGAGACTGAGCGGATCTTGTCGGTACCGTTCTTCAGAGTCATGGGGAACTCTTTGAACCACTTCGCCATTTTTCCCTCAGATGGAAACCAGAAAACTCCCTGCCTGGTCCTACACCTTTAAGCGCCATGCAAGGGGGTCTCCAAAGACGCACCTTTAGAAAATCACTGCTTCTCTAATAGACTTCCGCTGCTTTATTCTAACAGAAAGCCTTTAAAAAACATGTTCACACCTCACTTAAAAAGTCATTTTAATGGCCTAAATGAAAAATAAACGTCAGATTAACAGAAAAAAGTCTCGTTTTTTTTTAATCCCATTTGAAAATGTCTTTCACTTGTTCCTTTTTTTCAGTTTAAAGAAGGATTATTCCCTTTGGAAAAAAAAAGATGCCTTCGGAGCGGAATCATGCGAAAAAGGACAAAGTTTTTCTTGCTGGTGATTATTGGTCTCATGCCAGAGTGGCTGGTCGGTCTTTTACAAGCGTCCACTGTGGCAAAAGGTCAAATGAATGAGTCCGTGTGGGGGGCATCAGCGGTCAACAGGGGGAGGCAGTCCCTGGTGGGCGGAGATCAGAGGCGGTTCTTATTTTGAATGGTGGCCGGAGCCCCTCCTTAGAGCACCCCCCCCCCCCATATAATCTCTATTTCACTAAAACAGTTGCAAGTGTTTTACAGATTCCAAGGATAAAACATTGTTTAAAACTAACAAGTCCCCTATTTTTTTATACAAGAATATGGTTTATATCAGAATATGATTTTTCTACTTTGTTTGGCAGATTTCTTTCTGTAATTTGCAAAATACTTGAAAATACTGTTAAATTTCAGAAATTCAAGAGAATTGCAATAACTGATGTTATTAAATAAACATCAGTTCATGAATGAACGAATTAATAAATGAGTAAAAAGGAAAGAACTGAACCTATAAAATTACACATTTTACATGTTTGAAAATAATATTTGCATTTACAAAAAATATGTTACATTTCCAGGCTGATTATAATTTCACCAGTATTTACAGTTTTTAATGTGACAAATGTTACTTTACAACACAGATTTTTGTTTTGGCACCCCAACTGCCAAAATATTTCATTTTCTTAAAATGGATTTTTTACAAATTTTTTTTCCTATAATATGAAACTCTAAGTTTATAATGGGGAAACTGTGGAAATATGATAAAAGCAGAGAATAAAAAACTTAAAAACAAAATAAATGTATGCAAAATTAAGACACACAAATAAATGATTTTGGTAAAACAAATAACAACAACAAATCAATTATAAGAGAAAATGATCATATCTTACTAAATATATATTTGTATATTTAAATGTAGTGAAAAAAAACGAACCTAAGCCACTGAGAGGCTGCTGACTGACAAGAGCCAATGAATGAACACTTGAGGATCTATGATTGTAGAGCATTTATTGATCAGGCGCTCTCAAACAAGATGCGAATTGTAATGTTGCACACTTCAACCTATGACCAAAGGATTTTACATTTTGCCGCATCGCAGTGATCTACAACAAACGACGACGACGGTCAAAAACTGTATGTTTCCGTCGTAATGAGCACACCTGCTCCTCAGCTACCTGTGATTCCATTTAAACATATGAAGCCACCCAGTGTGATTTTCAGGTATTACACTAAACAAGAAAATAAACACAAAAAAACACAAATATGGCTCTGACAAAAAAAACTTAAATAAAATAAAATATATATATACATATATATATATATATATATATATATATATATATATATATATATTGCAGACTGCAACAAATAATCAGGTCTGCAGAGAGAATAATCAGGGTTGACCTTCCCTCCATCCAGGACTTATACATGTCTAAGGTTAGGAAAACAGCTGCTAAAATCTCTGCAGACCCCACACACCCTGCACATAAACTGTTCAGAGCTTTACCTTCAGGCTGCCGTTACAGAGCACTGTTCACTAAAACCAGTTTCTTCCCCCAGGCTGTTTCTCTGTTGAACATTCAATAGAGTACAAAACAACAGCATACAGATGTTGCAAATGCACCTTTTTATTATATATGTGTATATTGTACATTGTAAATATGTATATTCTGTAATGCAAAATCAAAGAGCAAAGTGTCAAATTCCTTGTTTGTATGTACAAACTTGGCAATAAAGATGATTCTGATTCTGATATATATATATATATATATATATATATATATATATAATTTTTTTCAAATTTGGCAACATGCAGAAGCAGTAGTATTTACTGTTTTACTGCAATTATTTTTCAAATAATGACAAACTAAAATTCACTTAAATTAAAGTTTTGATGTAACATAGTTTTAATCCTATATCACCAGAATAACTGGGAAAGGGACTATTCATACTAGCTCTACATATTTTACAGCAGTCAAAGGTGTGGATGGGATTTTATTATAAATTAAAATAAGTGCATGTGGGTTTTTCTGCAAGATGGTCAAAATATTTCTTTCTATGTACACTTGTACTATCGAATACAAGCAAGCTGGGCATTTTATTTACCAGAATTAGTGTTAAAATAAGTAGTAAATACCTACCAACACCCCTATTTTTGTAATGAAATGTAACCGTCCGTGCTGCTCGCTATCCCTGCTTCTCCCTCTTTGTCCGGTAGCGGCAGAAAGGCCGTCATAATTATGACAGAAATTTGCGTTTTTGAATGAATTATAGTTGAATGGTGGATCAACAAGCACACGCCGTGTGAGGACTGGTTTGCTGGCAATGACACACCAGCGAGTTTCAATTTAAAGGACAGCAGAGCAAGCATCGGAGAAAGGGTACAGTTTGCTTCCACGATAGTCTGCCAGATGCTAGCCGTCTGCAGCTAGCACGCTAATGTTAGCATAGCAAACAGCAGGTTCACACAACCTGATCGATTTATTTGTTCTATACATCATGTGATATGTGTTAAAATTACCTGCACTTGCTCATACATGAATGTAGAGGCACACATGGTAGAGTTTGGGTTATGATGTTCTACGAGTTTTGAGGGAAATTCTCAACGCTGCTAGCTAGCCACATTGGGTAACGTGGCTAACTGGTTAGCAAACGTAGTGAACAGCAAGTTGCTAATCAAACATCTGTAAGTGATTAGAGGAGGATGTGGGGCTCAGTAGCTTATTTCTACTGACTGCAACAGCAGGTTGTACGTAATCCAGTATTATCCAGGACAAAGATGATGGGTTGCATCTACACGATTTGGTACGGAGCCCTGCAAGTGCCAGCTGTAACAATAAAAATAGAAGTTGGGAACAAATGTTTGCTCAGTTTAGGAAACGTGTGCACAGATATGCAAAAAGAATTTTATCAAAAAAATAAATTCAATCCTAATGACACCTGTCTGATTTAGATCACATATAAAACACTGAGTTTTAGGAATCCTTTTTTGATGTACAAGTTTTGTGTTTCGTGCCTTATTTTAAAAATAAATTATCATATCCTGCTTCCGATTCATCTTTATGGGATAGTTCATATTGTGTGAAGTGAGGTTTTGTTAAGTTATGATTTGTAATCACTCTGTTACCTGTAGTAGACAGGTAATTCAATTCAATTCAGTTTTATTTATATAGCGCCAATTCACAACACATGTCTCAAGGCTCTTCACAACAGTCAGGTTCATACATTCCAATTAATCCTAACCATTGAACAGTGCAGTCAGAGTTTGTTATTTATTCAAATTGGATAAAAAGTTTTTCTATCTAAGGAAACCCAGCAGATTGCATCCAGTCAGTGACTTGCAGCATTCACTCCTCCTGGATGAGCATGTAGAGACAGTGGACAGTCACTGGCGTTGACTTTGCAGCAATCCCTCATACTGAGCATGCATGTAGCGACAGTGGAGAGGAAAAACTCCCTTTTAACAGGAAGAAACCTCCAGCAGAACCAGGCTCAGTGTGAGCGGCCATCTGACACGACCGACTGGGGGTTTGAGAGAACAGAGCAGAGACACAAAGAGAACACAGAAGCACTGATCCAGGAGTACTTTCTATGGGAAGGAAAAGTAAATGTTAATGGATGTAGCTCCTTTAGTCGTTTCATCTAGAAAGAAAGAACAGATAAACTCTGAGCCAGTTTTCAAGGTTAGAGTCTGAAAGAGAGCACATAGAGTTTGTTACAGTTAAGCTCAGTCAATCGCCATGTCCAGGAGAGAGAAAGGGTTAAACACTAATAGAGAGAACAAGGTTAAAAGCTGCAATAACAGCAAATAATGCAAAATTGGAGAGTAGTGTGAGAATGTAGCGAAGAGGGTGAAAGTGGTCATTATGTCCTCCAGCAGCCTAAGCCTATAGCAGCATAACTACAGAGATAGTTTCAGTTCAGATTATTTATTTAAACGGCGCTTATTTACAACAATGTCGTCTCAAGGAACCCCACAAAGTGTCCCTCTGATGGTCATTGTTATACTAAAAACCACAAGGATTGTGATACCTCTCTCTGTCAGACTGATTATAAGGGAACAGTGAGTTGAAAAGTGTAGACAGGTAACATCTGCTAACGTTGTGTTGTATCCCATGGTTATGAACATTTTCAGTTTGCAGTTTTATATAGTTAATATCAGTTAAAACTGCCAATAACCTTAGAGCACCTTACTAAATGCATGCCTTTAAGAAGTCAGAGCTTGGCTCTAGGAATGACTTCACAACCAAGTTGATTGTTCTAGTTGCAGGTCTGAAATTTGAGAAAATCCCACAATAATATCCCACAAAATAAAACGTATAACATAATCTCATTACCCTTATTTAAAACAACTTAAAGATTGTCATATGTAGTTTAAAAATCTTAATGAAAGTCACCAGTAGTTCTTATATTGTTTAAACAGCAAAAATAATTATCCGGACTAGAGTTGCACAAGTTGTCATCGTCACAATATCAATGTTTGCACATCACAGTAGTAAAGGATTTCTTAGGTGCAATATCTGGTTGGCTGAATATTTTAAGCTACATGCATTAAAACTCTGCTTTCCAGTAATGAATTTGACCTATTTGGTTAACCTTTACTATCATTTCAGCTGATGTAGATTTTAGTGACCAAGTGGTGGGGGCATTGTGATGATTGAAAAAAAGAAGAAAGCAGTGGGGGAAATGTGGATGAATCATAATCAACGTTGTTATTGCAGTTTTCAACGTTAATGATAATATTGTGATCACATGTTTTGCTGATATCGTGAGGCCGTAACCCAAACCGTTTTGCCAGGTTTTTGGGTTTGTAAACAACAAAAACAACTACAGTTTATGGTTATTGAAGCCAGACAACAAATATTTTTCCTTCTTCATTGAACGTAATGTGAAATTGGTGAATTCTACATTAAACCCTTGTTTAACAGCGTCGTTTTGCTTTCACTGTTCTCTTGAGTTACCTCATTACTGGAAGCACAGCTCAGTACAATACCTGCATCATATCGACGCAAATGTCATTGCAAATCTGTGCATACTGTTTACCAACCTGAATCATCAGATTTGACTTTTAATTTCAACCTGTGGCACTTTATGGGGTCCGTAAATTTGTGCTACATAACATTAGTGTTGTCACTTTTGTCTGAAATTGATTTGGTGACCAAATCCTGGCGTGACAGACACCGTGGCTAAAATATTTGCAGCTGAGGAGGAGTTTGCAGACCTGGGCCGGCGTTATTGTACCAGCTAATCCAGTTTACTTTTAAATGTTAGCAGCTGCTATAGTTTACATTACTGACAGGGATGATGACCCTGAGATGCAAAACACAACAACACTAGACGAAACTTAAAAATTAAAGAGTATGTTGCAGGAAATGCAGCATTGATGAGGAAAAATTAAAGCTATGAAAAACTCTTGTTGTGTTTTGCCCCTCAGGGCCACTGTAGTATTGACATAAAGGCAGACTAAACCTGTCGGCATGTAGCCTTCAAGACGTCGTCATTTTTTAACTTTTTTTTTTCCTTGCATATGAATGGTGATTTGCCACTTCACCGACAGTCATATTAGCTAATGGCTTCCGAATCGGGGAGACTACTGGCGGGACAAGGAAAACGAAAAGGTAGGAATTACCTTCACCCATCTCCCGATCAGATCGGAATCATCCATTACTGCGCTGCAATGGGCTGCACTGGTGCTGTTAGCAAATCACTTTTCGCCTCCCCCATATGTAAACTTCACGACTGTCTTCGGTGGTGGCTGTTTCTCACAGAGTGAGTCTGTGAAGAGGGTATTATGTCTATCTTGCTATAAATGTATCTTCAATACTGTTTCCTCGTTCTCATGTCTAAAGTCTTTTCCTGTCTCCCTCATTGATCTTACCTCTTTTGCCTCTGTTTGCGGCCTCTCTCCCTCTTGCCTGGGTCATTTGGTCTGCCTGGGTCATTTGCGATTTAGGCTTCATAACGTTGGTGATGATAACGCCTGGATGTTCAGCATTTTGTCTTCATGCCAGTCTATGTCCCATCATTGACTCCATCTCAACTGTTGGACTTGGAAAAAGAGGCCCTAGGTCTAAAGCTGCTCCACTCTGTCACTAAGGGGTATTGGCCAATCCAAATGTGATGCTGCACCTGTCTAGTGGTGGATCTATTATGTGAAACATGAAGGTGATGTTTTTAGTAACTCGTGTTTCCCCTGCCTCTGTGTTTTGCTGCTTTAGCTTCACAGATGAAGAGCCCGGAGAAGAAGAAGGCCAGGAAATCCTCCACGCAGGTGAGGAGGGCACACGATGTTTTCGTTAACAATGTGTACAATTTCTAAAAGTGGGAAACTACAAAACAATGCGAAACTAAACCACATTCAGAGGTCACAACGAAATCACTCCGTAATGTCTTATTTTATTACATGGCAACTAACACGCCAGTATCTAAGATGCACAGAAATCCAAAAAGAAGGGTTTACCGGTACTCTCTAACCTTCAGTTTTGTTAACCTCTTAAGCCCGAGGGTCTATTTTTGAAAAAAATGCATACTCATACTTTATAAGGCATTCCTCAACTTGTTTAGTGCCTAAACTGCTAATCTTTGTCTCAACTAACAAAAAGGTCCTGGAGGATGATGTGGATGTGAAAATTTGAGAGTACATTATTCTGGGCCTAAGTAAATGAGGTTTAAATGTCCAAAAAGATACATTCCACCTAAAAAAAAAACAACAGATCTTTACATACAAAACCTCTTACTCCTGCTGTAAAGAAGGAAATAAACACAATAAATTGTAACTACAACATCTGAGTAACATCTGTAGCCAGTGTGGTATCCACACAACAAGCAATTAAAAAGTTATACATATTTTGAATGAAAAAAAATCCAGGCGGATCCCTACTGTGCCATTTTGGCACAGTTTGGCACAAATATTGAAATTTGGAATTTATTCTTGAAATTGAAAATGTGGGATGCTATTATATATTTGGTCATAAAAGTACAATTTTCCCTCCCAAAAAACACAATTTTTATTTTTTCCAGCACTCTTTATTTTCACACAATAATTTCAAACTATATGTACAAACGAACTATAATGAAAAAGGGTGAATAGAGAAAAGGAAAAACAGTTCACTTGGAATCATGCCAGACTGCAAAACAGTTCTTTTTGGGGTTCAGACAAAGAGGAACCTGACACTTCCCACAATATACTGAAGTCTTCACACGCTTGTTCCCTGCCTCAAAGCACCCTTCTGCAGTGCTTTCGGATTGTTTTGGCATAATAGAGGTACATGCATGAGGCTTCTGTGGAAGTCTCTTCAGAAGCAGTTGCAAACTCTTAACATTTCCAGTAGCAGTTTCACATAGAATTCCTTCTGTGTGAGTGGTTTTGTCCCATCAGCAGTTATTTTCACAAGTTCCTTGTGGAGAATATGGGCGTTTACCACAGCGATGGCCTTCTCATCAGACTCGTCTGTATCATCATCATCATCACTGCTGTGGAATAAAATATAAATCTCAGTTCATATATAAACAAAATTACATATTCAAACAAATGAACAGATCAGACTACCGATGTTCTCTTTTTGCCTTGCTTTTACAAAAAAAAAAATAAGTTGACTGGATCAGTAATATACTTATGCTTAGAAAAGTAGGTAATCAGAATGTTGTCTTGACTGGGTGGATGTTAGATGGTACATGTTTCTCATACAGTAGTGACCTGTTTATAAACAATTTGTAATCACATTGAAATGCACATTTACTATGATTAGATAAGCTGTAATTCAATTCAATTAAAATTTTATTCAAATAGCGCATTTAGAAACGACCTCAGTTGATCAAAGTGCTTCACAGCTTTACAGCTTTAGTATAAGCAACTAAAATAGCTGTACAAGCAGTAGTTTTGATAAAAACACACACAAATACACATATATTCATATTGCAAACGCCTGAAAATATTTGTAATGCAACACAAAAATAATTACCTCTCATCTGGTGGAAATTCATAGTCTGAGTCGCTTCCAGGTTGCATTAGATCAGAGTCGGAGGATGAAGAATCACGAGGGTAAATATCAGCAGTTTCATCTTCTGTTAGCTTTGCTAACACCTCCTGCGCAGTCAAAAGCATTTTCCATGATTCTTTTTGTAAAAGTGGAAAAAAATCCGTCCGAATGTATGTTTTCACTCCTGCCTGTGCGTAATGCGTAAGAGCGCACAATACCGGTATGACTCTGCTTTGGATGCGCACTGACATTTCTCAGCAACCATTTGTCCAATCAGAGAGCGGTTGGACTCTACAGTGACCAATGATATGCCCCAATGTGAGACAGACAAAAGCCCCAGCGAATCACAGGCGAGAGTAACAGAAGTCTCAGTGAATGAAGCACAGGTACAGTTTCCGTATATCGTCTTCCTGTGTCTCCAAATGAGTGTGAGGAGTAGTTTTTTCATGGATTACATGTTATTGCTTGGATATATTCAAAAAAGAAATATCTTCTGATGAAAAAATCAGCAAAGGTAGGACAGATTTTATATGCTTTGCTTGATTTTGCTTATGTTTTTGGGGGAATTTGTTGAGTGGCCAGCTGAAAAGTTTGAGATGTATGCAAATGAGTTTGACTTCGATGTATTCAGTGTATTGTTGATGTATTCAGTGTATTATTGATGTATTCAGTGTATTATTGATGTATTCAGTGTATTGTTGGCTTTCATTAGCAATGCGTCTTTCGGCGCTGCTCTGTGTGTTGTGGAACCCAGGCCCACTGGAACAGAAACTGAGTCATTTTGGATAGCTGCACGCTTTTTTGCATGTTGTTTGAGCTGTGGTCAGTGAATACAAGAATGAAGTAAGTACCTTTGTAGGGGAGTCTCAGATGAAGATCTGGATATAAAATAAGTGTGTGTCAGTCTCAGAATTAGTCAGCTATGAGTGTGTTATTGCCCCAAAGGGGACTTTGGGGCTTAAGAGGTTAATGGACAGCTGGCATCTGTGTATCTAAGATGCACTCAAAGAAATCCAAAAAGTGAACTTGAAATCCCCAACCTCCGCTTTTATTGCTGGATAGTAAATATACGTTCCTTAAATTGCTAGATGCCATTATGTAGGATATTGGTCCAACTGCTTAGCTGGTGAACCTGGATTCAGTCCAGAAATTCTTTTTGCCTTTTTATTCGGTTATTCTCTTTCTGTCAGTCAATAAAACTAAATGTTTGATCTCGCTTCTACCTTTTAATGTTTGGTAGTATTTTTTAGGTTTGCCAGAGAGCAGCCTATTATCCATTTAAAAGATATTTTTAAATTAAAAACAAACTATCATCACTTGAGCACCTGTCCACAAAGATTAAGATTTCCAAAACACAGCTCATGCATTTCTGGATTTCCATCTGTCCATCTTTTTACCTGGCCCGGCCACCAACCAAGATGATGAGTTTTTCACCCTACAACCACTAATTGCAAATCGAATCTAATCTAATCTGACCTGACATTAAATGAACAAACGTGCGCCACTTTATTCTGTACTAATCAGCCACTAATAAAGTGTTTTCAGGCTTTCTGGCTATTTTTAGTGTTTATTGGTCAAATGTTTATTTTAATGGCTACTCGTCTATTATCACTATAGTTTCTTATTATTTACTGGTATTTGTTGTGTGTATTTTGTCTGCTATTCAGTCCATCGTGTTAATGTTCATTCTTTTTGCCATAAATGTGACAGTGTATCAACTAAGAGGTTTTGGGTGTATTTTCTTCTTAAGTCATTTTGCATCCACTTGCTTTGCCTCCTTTAAAATATTTGAAGTAAAACTTAAAATAAAAATTAAACATCTTGCAATCTCTTCTGTTTCAGGCGGCGGGGTTCTCCCACCTCACTGAGTTTGCGCCTCCACCTACGCCCATGGTGGACCACCTGGTCGCCTCCAACCCATTTGACGATGACTTTGGACCTCCGTCCAGACCCAGTGGGGCAGGTGGACCAGGTGGGGCTCCGTTTCTCCCCAATCCAGGTGCCGGTGGAGGAGGTGGGTATGGAGGTGGAGGCAGAATGGGTCCAGGCATGAACTTCATGGGAGGCCCTAGTGGACCGGCAACTGCTCAGCCTGGACGTAGACCACCCTTCGGGCCTCCAACCAACGCTGGACCGCACCACCAGTTAGGCTTTGGAGGAATGCCAGGCTTTGGAGGTGGAGGAGGTGGTGGAGGAGGAGGAGGTGGTGGATTTCCTCCTGGTGGCCCGTCTCAGTTCAATATGCAACCAAACTTCAGTCCACCTATGCATCCTGGGCCAGGATTTAATTCCATGTTGTCTCCAGGGGGAATGGGGGGTCCTGGCGGAGGTGGGCCACCCCATCCTCGTTTTGGCATGCCCCCACAGCAGCAGCATGGACAGGGAGGGCACCCGTTCAACAGCCCACCGTTGCCTGGAGGTGGAGGTCCTCGCGGGCCCTTGCCTCCTATGGGAGGAGGTATGGGTCCTGGAATGAACATGATGGGTGGCATGGGTGGTGGCCCTGGTGGCAACATGGTAGGAGGAGGGTTGCCCGGTATGCCCCCTCAAGGACAGTTTCCTCCCTCACAGGATGGCCCCTATCCAGGCCCCAGTCCGCCAGGGCCTGGCAGCGAGGATGGAAAGCCCTTTGGTGGCGGAGGGGGCCCACCTGGGCCTCCACAGCAGCAGCAACAGCTTAACATGAATCCCAACGGACCCCCCAATAACAACACTACACCCGGCCCTCCTTCTAACTCTGGGCCTTCACAAGCAGGGGGAGGCTTTCCTGGCCACCCTGATGTCCCACAACCCAGTGCCAACACACCTGGTCAGCCTCCGTCAGCTCCACCACAGCCCAACCCCAACTCTTCTCCCAGCGGCCCCCTAAATGGATCAGGTCAATCCCAGCATCCCCAGTCCGGTCAGCTACAGCCCCCCAACAATACAAATACCCCAAACTCCAACAACTCCAATCTGCAGCAGCAGCAGCAGCAATCAACTCCACCAAACTCTACAGGGTCCTCCTCTTACAACCAGCAGAACAACACTCCTGGTTCTGGCGGTCCCCTGTCCAATGCTGCCTCCAACTCAAATCAGAATAACATAACAAACAACAACGGAGGCAACACTCCTGGCAGCAACCCCAACCCCCCTTCAAACTCCACCTCAACTCCTAACACCCAATCTCCCTTGCCTCCTGGACCCAACGCCCCCACAACCGGGCCCAGTTCAGGTCCTGGAAAACTTGGTGGGCCCGGTATGGTTTTCCCTTGTGGGCTGTGTATGGCGGAAGTACATGACGACCAGGACGCCATCCTTTGCGAGGCTTCCTGCCAGCGCTGGTTCCACCGTGACTGCACAGGCCTCACAGAACCGGCATATGGGCTGCTGACCACAGAGAGCGCCGCCGTTTGGGCTTGTGACTTCTGCATCAAGACCAAGGACATACAGGCCGTGTTTGTTCGCCAGGGTTTAGGCCAGCTGGTAGCGGCTAATGAGAGCTGAGCAGCATTGATCGGACAAACGGACTCGGGTCGAACTGAATGACCTGCGTGCCACGTCAGCTTCGTCTTGGCCAGGCCTTTACTCGTTCACTACACAAAAGCGACACACTCATCAACTTTCATGCTTATACATAGCACTCTGAGTGACTCTAGGCAAATAAGTTTTCCTTACCCCTCAATTGGAGTTTAAAATCATGATGAATGTTACCCACACGCTCCTTGAGAAATCCGTCTGCCAATCAGCAAAGCACTGACACCAACACACTACCTCAAACAGCTTGAGACTGACTGGCACAGAAACTCCCGCACTGACTGACTGAATCGTGTGTGTGTGTGTGTGGTGTTATTTCCAGCTCACACACTCGGAAAGTCAAATGAGGCGGGGAATGTGATGTTTAAATACTCACTTTGTACTGCTATGAGTTGAGAAGATTATTGATTTTAATTAGGAGAAACCCTGGAACAGCTGCCAGAAGAAATCAGATTTCTTACTCAGTTTGGAAAAGACTGAAATTTGGTTTATGTATTTTTTGGGTCTGGTTAAGGGAGAAAAATGAAATTAAGAATACAGAGAAATGTTTATATTTCCTTCCTCTGTCCATCATTGTATCCTTGCCTTCCTTCCTTCTCTTTCCTTTCTTCCATCCTACTTTATGTCCCTCCTTCAAGCCTTTTTTTTTTCTTGTCACTTCCTACTTCTGTTGCTCTTTGTCTTTCCTTCCCAGTTTTTTTCCTGTGTCCTTCCTTCCTCTCCTTTCATATTTACTTCTGCCCTTCCTTGTGTCTTTTATACTTCCATCCTTGTGTGACTTGACCCGTTCCATCCTACATTGTGTTCTTCTCTATAAGCTTCCTTCTTTTGTCCCGTCTTTTCTTGTATCCTTCCTGCTTTCTTTCCTTTCTATTAGTCTGGTTTTTGCAGGTTCCTTATGTTCCTGATGCCTGAAAAAATATCTGCCATAAATTAAAAGTGAATTTTACTGTTTATATCTTAAAATGGGCTAAAACGACTGGGAGCTTTAGGAAATAAATTACCTAAAGATTTGTAGGAACCCTGTATAACGTTCTCATGAATTCACAGCTTAACTTTCTACTGAAATGCTTCAGTTCACCACTGCCCTTTCACATTGTTGGCCTTTTACTGCAAGCAAGGGTAAAAACTGAAATCAATATATCAGCAGTATAAACATGTCAGTATTAAGTGTATTGTGGAACCTAAATCTTACATTCACTCGCTTCAGCCCTACTTGTTGCATCATTCTGTACCCAGAGCTGGTTAATCCAAAGGAGTACGCGGTCTGGATCTAATCCACGTTTCACAAAGGATCTCACCACCAAAAAGAAGAAAGAAAACATGAAAAAATACAAACTTGTAAATATATGGACAAAATATTTGTCTAGAGTTCCCATCACTTGTGAACAAGTCGCAGAGTCAAACCAGTGAACAAAAAAGATGAGTTGAATTTACGTGTCTTTGGTTGTATACATGGTGTTTTGGTTTTTATACAGTTTTTTTTAATCTGCAGTACTCATGAAATTGTGGATCCAGTGCTTTTGGATGGTGTTGGCATAGCAAGTAGTGACATCATGTCTCTTATCACGATGTGCATAGTCCTTAAAAGCCAATGAAGGGAGATGCATGCGATCCAATGCTGTAAGTGTCGATTATTTTCAGGATTCTGCACTGCACCTCGAAGTAGACCAAATAACTAAAGAGGAAAGAAAAATACCCGTTTTTACATTTCTTTCGCGGTATGAGGTGTTTATATCTTCTTTCTTGTCATTTTTCTTTATCACATGTCCAAGTTGCCTTTCTTTTCATGCTCACAGTCGTTTGTTTTTGTTCTGTTCTGCTATTTGTGCTGTGCTCTTGCTCTGCTCTGGTGCCTCCTGGTGGAACCAGCGAGTACTACATGCGGTGGGGGAAGGAGAGGTACTAAACTGAAGTAAAAACAGTTTTTTGTTATCTTGTGCAGGTCTGGTTTATCTCTTTTATTTTAATTATTTGGTTATTTTCTATGTTACAGTCAAGGTTGAAACCCATAGAATGATTGTTTGACATAGATGCTGGTGATGGTACTGAACTATTTATTTTTCCTGCTGTCATTGTTTTAAGATTCCTTTTTAAAGGTTTTACCAGGACATGACCTGATCAGGCTTCAAGTTGCCAATACCTTATTTTCTGTTTTATTTTTAAGGTCCAACCAGCCAGTTTGCTTTTTTGTAAAAAACTAAAATTTCAAGGACTATGACTAGCTTCTGTAAACTTTGTTTTAATTCAAACTTTGCCATTAAAGCGAAAATAAAATACGTTGCAGTTTCTTGGATGGAGGCTTAAAATAGAAGAACAGAATTATTTCCATTTATGCATCAAGGCATTTATAACAAAGTGAGAAATTTCAGTTTTGATTCATTTAATAATAAAATTTGACCTGCTTGCCTCCATCAAAGTTAGACATTTCTGTCTAAATCATGACTAGTTTTAGTGCAAAACCTCAAAACTAAGTTATACAGAACCTTGCAAAAGTATTCATAATTTTTATATTCATCCCCCTTTGAACATTTTCACATTTTATCATGTCACAACCTGAAACAGTTTTTTTATGTGATGGATTATCACAAAATTGTAAAGAGAAATCTAAACCCTGGTGTGAAATTGAGTTCAACCCCCTTGAGTCATTACATTTTAGAACCACCTGTCGCAGCAGTTACAGCTGCAAGTCTTTTGACGTCTGTCTGCACGCCTTGACACTGATATTTTTTGCCCAGTCCCTTCGAAAGAAAAGCAAACCCAAACAGGACGCTGCTGCTGCCACCACGTTTGTCCATGATGTTTAATGGGTCAGGGTTACATAAAGTGTTAATTTTTCGCCAAACACAGTGTTTAGCATAAAGGCATTTATTCCTGTTTGACCAAAGCACCCTCTTTCATTTCTTTGCTCTGTCCAATGGGTGTTTTTTTTTGGGGGGGGGGGGTTTCAACAGTATTCTTGCCTCTCTACCATAAAGGTCCGATTGGTGGAGTGCACAACTAGAACTTGTTCTGACTGCAGATTCCTGCACCCAAGTTGTGGATCTCCAGAGTTACCATGAGCTTCTTGGCTACTTCTATGATCAATATTCTCCTTGCCTGGGCTGTTAGTTTAGGTGGATGTTCATCTCTTGGTAGATCTGCATTGTGTCCTAGTCTTTCCATTTTCAGATGACTGATTCAACAGTTTTCTCCAAGATGTTCAAACCTTGGAAAAGTGTTTTATGACCTAACCCTGCTTTAAACTTCACCACAACCTTCTAACCTAAACTGTCTGCTCTGTTCCTTGTTGTCCATGATGCTGTTTGTTCACTAATCTATAACAAACCTCTGAGGCCTTCAAAAAAAACAGCTGGACACTGGTGGACTCCATTTAAGTGACTTCTTAAAGGCAGTTGCACTGTATTTTATTTGCAGAACACAAATAGTCATCACACTCTTAAGACTTTTGAAATATTTTGAACATCGTGTATCATTTCCAATTTACAGCTACTTTCTTTGTGTATTCCTTAAAATCGCAGTAAAGCACATTGAACCCTGTGGTTGTGACAAGATGTCAAAAGTTACTGAGAATGAATACTTTCACAAGCCACTGTAACTAAAGTCCATTATAATCCTAAATATCAGCAAACTATGGTTCTTTTTCCACTTGGTTCTGCGTATAAAGATAATACTGCCATGCAAAGCGTTCCTCATTGATTACACAGCTGAAGTGGGTCACACAGTGGCTGCATTGTGCTTTAAAGTGTAGCTGGAGGGATGAAACTCAGTGCGCAGCGAAGCCCCGCCCCCGGTGGGAGCTTTCCACCAATCAAATCGCCGCTCCGGCGGGAGGACGGGTTGTCGGAGGTGCTGGCAACAGGTTCCACTGGTAGTGGGGGTAATTTTTCCCAATGTCCTCAGCTCTTGGACTAACATCTCCACGTCTCATCGCTGCGTGGAGTTGCTGCTGATTCATGCAAGCAGAGGAAGAGCTCGGCAACTGGCCCATCATTCCAGGTACAATAACACTTACCCGCTCCTTATTTACTTTGAGTTGGAAATAAAGTAGGAATAATGCGGTCTGTCGAGCTGAGCGGGCGTTTCGTTGCATTTGGACCAGAAGGTGTCCACCTGTGGCTTTTCGGGTCGACTAAGTTATCAGCAAAATCCCCTTTTGTTGGCCGCCTTCATGGGGATTTGTTTCTGCGCGCTCTCTAACCACTCTTGTTTTAATCGGATCTGTCTGGCTGCGTAAAGAGGATACGCCGTTAGAGCAGGTGAACGCCTCTATTAGGATGCGGCAACGTGTCATTGGGAAGGCAGCGGTTTATTTCGGCTGATTGTATGTTCTGGTTGCTCGGTGTGGGCAGGTGTAAAAACAGCCGGGAGGTTTCGACGCACACCGATACTGACCGGATAGGTGGGTGTGACGCAATTAACGCGGAGGTACACAGGTGCTTGTAAACAGTCATCATGTGTGTTTTAATTCAAATGTAATTACGTGATTATGGCGTAAACAATTTCCGGACTATCGAGCTTTGGTTTTGATTAGTAAATAATATTCTTGTCAGAGCTGCTCCAGAAATAGCTCTGAATTCAAATGCATGCCTGAAGCTGCCCTTCAAGGTCATTTTAATGTGTTTTCATAAACACATAAAGGACTTTACTATCATGCTGTTAAATAAAAATAAAAATAAACTCATCTTCATAGCCACGCAAAAGCATAAGCAAAGCAGTCGGCTGCACAGGACCACAGAGCCAACAGGGGGCCCCCAAGAGCACCTTAATTATTGCAAAAGTCAGATTTACTTTAGTACGAGTGATAAAACCGTTTTTTAGTTTTATATGTAACTTAATTTATAAAAGTGTAATTGCTAAGGTAGAGGACGTCTAACAACCAACTAATTTGCAGACCCAGTCCCTGTTGGGGTTTTACTTTATTAAAAAGTATAAATCCACAATTTAGCCACACTGTAGACTTTTTCTGATTAAACTGCTTTTTTATTGCTTAATGTTTTACACATGCATCTAAAAAAAATATGAAGACAATCCAAAAGTTCATTTTTCACTTAAAGTAAATGAAATATTGCAAGTGTTTATTTATTTTTCTTTTTTTCTGACAATTATGACCGATGGCTCTTAAAACCAAAATTCAGTTCCTCCAAAAATTTGTTACATAAGGCCAACAAAAAAGGAGTTACATAAATGTTGTGGGCTTGTTTTAGTCTCCACAATCCTAGGAAAGGCTACTTACTTCATAGTCAACCAGACAGTTACTGACCCCCCACAAGGAGGATAAGCCACAAAACGCTGAGTGATTCAAACATATTAATAGAAAGTTCAGTGGAAGGAAAAAGTGTGATATACATCAGGTGAGTTTACTAGCTAATCAAGCACAGTGATAAAATGATAATAAAAGGAAACATTGGTACCTTTAGCAATGTGGGCAAGTGCATTTCCTGCTGGAAAATTAAATCAGCATCTAACTACAGCTTGTCAGCAGGATTCAAGAGACTTCAAGATTCTTTATCGTCATTATGTCACCATAATGAAATTTAGCTGAGACCCTGCTCTAAAGGTAGACATGTAAGGAAGCATAAATTGCCCTAAAATTTCCTGGTAGATTGCTGCGTGAATTTGCACTCGAGCAGCTTCAGTTAGGTGCCTCTCCACTCTTCCTCCAGACTCTGGGTATCTTAATTTCAAAATTAAAAAGCAAAATTCACTTTCGTCTAAAAAGAGGACTTTGGACCACTGAGACACAGTTCAGTTCTTATTCTCCCTAGCCCAGGTAAGACGCTTCTGAGGTCTCTGGTTCAGGAGGCGCTCATCATAAAGAACCTGACAGTTGAAGCTCATGTCTTCGTTGTGTCTGTGTTGTGGCTCTTGAAACACTGAAGCACTGACTTCAGCTGCAATCCACACCTAGTGGACCTACCCTACATTCTTCAAAGGGTTTAGCTTCACAGTCCTCTCAAGGCTGTGTTTATCCCTGTTGCCTGTGCACCTTGTTATCCTCCTTTCCACAAAATTCTCCCTTCATATGCTTGTATAAAAACCTCTGAGCAGCCAGCTTCGTTAGCAATGATCTTTTAACGATGTTTTAATGACAGCCTGCTGGACAGCTACCAAATCAGCAGTCTTCCCTGTGATTGTGTAGATTATTAAATGGCCCTAAGGCAACATTTCTGTGTTAAAATCCTTCTTTTAAATTGCTCTCATGTGTTACCTTAATTTTATAAATAAATTGAATTCTGGGTTTTCATTTGCTTCAAGCTAGAATCATCAAAATAGCCACAAATCCATTGAAAATATATCCCTCCTTGTCTAATGAACCAATATAACATATTTTACTTTTTGAAATAATGAAGTGAGTTAATGAACTATACACTAGATGTTTTTATGTTCAACATTTCAACTTAATAAATCTCCTATGCTTTTAAAAATTAAAAGATACTACTTTAAGGATTATGTTAGATTTAGATTGCAGTATAATATATATAAATAAATAAAAAGAAATATTAGTTCCCCCATGCACCCCTGGTCCAGCCCTGCTTCACCTTCTTCAACCACACAGCATTTAAATACATGAATGAATACATTTTTAAACATATTTAAGTTTAAAATATGTTAGTTTTCTTATATTTACCATGAAAATGACAAAGAAATAACCAATCTACCAAAATAAATCATATATTTTCATGTTTTCCTATCCAAATTTTTAAATTTCTTCTTATGCTTGTCTGTTAAAATATTATTTTGCTCACATACTATATCACTAACATGTAAATTCATATAAAGACAGTAACTCTGTTCACTAAATAACTTTATTGTCTTTAAGGTCCAATGAAATTGCAGGCATTCCTCTTAAGGTGCTCAGTCATGCATGCATGAGGATAAAGCAACACAAAAACACAAGATACAGTCACTAAGAATGTAAATGCATAAAATAATTGCTGATCCAAGCTTAAGGTGTTTAGTGAAAGACTTTCTATCAGGTGTAAAAGTTAATGAGCAGGAAGCAATAAGTATTAAATCTGAGACGATCCAGTTGGCCGGTGTGGACCAGTGACGGCTGATTGGCCAGTTTGGTGACATTCCTGTCTCTGTTGACTCGGCTCGTCCTTGTGACAAGTGAGAGAAACTGTGTGCAAGGCAAAGCCGTTGTCACCCAGAGGTGCACAGCTACTGGTGGCTGAATAACAACAGGGCCTTTGATGAGGTGTATTTATTTAAGGAACATATTCACCTCTTTGGAGTTTCAGTTGGATCAGCAGCTGAGCGTCATTCTTTAAAAACCGGAACAACCATTTAAAGGCCATATTTAATTTTTTAACCTTTTATTTATGTAAGGTTTTCTCTCTTGCGTTCACGGCCTTCGTGGACAGTTCTTGGACCTTGTATTGCTGCTGCTGGCCCACTACTCAGTTTCCTCTTATAATCTGTCCCTGTTATACAAATGCAAACCACGCGCAGCACCGAAAGGGAGCGTCTGGAATCCTAAGAATGCTTTTGGGTTAAGAAAAAGTCTGACTTTGATCTGCTAATCTAACCTGGTGGCCAATGGGGGGTTATGTGTGTTATACTATAACCAGGGTTACAGTTTAATTCCTGAAAGGGTGGCAGTTTTGAGGGTCGTGGACAAAATAAAGGACACTTGGAGAAAGGTAAACTTTGTTAAGCAAAAACCAATATGATCAAGATCTATGCATGCAAGAGAAGTGTGCCCTTTTTTAAGGTAATGTGGCATCACTAACAGTTTGATTGCAGGGGGTCTTGCTAAATTATGAATTCTGTTCTAAATTATTTTTGTCAAACCCACAAACTCTGTGTTTTGTTTTATTTGTTCGACTAGTGGCCTTTATTTTGCGGGGGGGGGGGGGGGGGGGGGGGGCAAAGGTCCCAGGTCAGGAATTGAACCCCAGACAGCTGCATCAAGGACTCATAGCCTCTGTATATGGTGCGCAAGCTCTACCTGTACACAACATGCTGCATCTAGTGTGTTTTATTTGGATTTTATGTGATAGACCAACACAAAGTAGGAAAAAAATGATACATGGTTTTCAAAATGTTTTACAAATAAAACCTGTATTTGTTTTCACTTTGTAGGACAATGTATTGCCTCAACCACGGCTGTAAGTCTTTCTGTCTATGTCTCTACCATCCACCCTTTCCTTCCTCTGGCTGTATGTTGAGGGTCATTATCCTGTCGGAAGGTCAACTTCCACTCCAGTCTCCATTCTGTTCCCTCTAATAACAGGTTGTCTTCCAGTATTGTCCTGTTTTTAGCTCTCCTAAAGCCTGACTAGCTTCCCTGTCGTTGCCTGAAACATATCCCCTCAGCATGATGCTGCCAACGCCATGGTATATTGCTGGGGGGCTATGCTGTGTTTTTCCCAGCTCATCGCATTTCACACATAGGCCAAAAAGCTCAGTTTTGGTCTCATCTGACCGGACACCTGCTACATGTTATAAACTCCTACATGGCTTGCAGCAAAACGGTCTTCTTAAAACATTTTTCTTGCCAACCCAGATCTGTGGAGTGCTGCTACCTGATCTCTGTAGCTCCTCCAGAGTTAACATGGTCTTCTTAGCTGCTTCTATGATTAATGCTCTTCATGATGCTGTTTGTTCACTAATTTAACAAACATCTGACGCCTACAGAGAGAAGCTGGATTTATACTGAGATTAAATCATACTTCAGGGGATGCTATTTTATAATTAGATGACTTCTAAAGACAACTGGTTGTGCTAGAGTTTATCTAAGGGTAAAAGGAGGTGAATACAAATATACACAACACGTTTTACATTTTTACTTAGGAAAAGGTTTAAAAACCATGTCTCCTTCCACTTCACAAATATGTACTACTTTGTATACATAAAAAGGGAAAAATGAATACTTTTGCAAGGTTCTGGAAGTATTGACGCCTATTTCATCGTCTTCAACTAAATGAATAAAAACACATGTGCACGTGCATAACCATGCTGTGTATGCTTGAGTTGGTTTGTGTCCGGCTCAAAGTAAACAGTCTACGGCTGATTGGCTTCGCTCTGAAGTTTAGTGGCTGGGAAGAGAGGGAAGGGGAGGCCCATTCCTGACATACCCCCTTTGTGTTTAATGCTCCACAGAGCCGGGACAATGGCAGGAGGACTCCCCGACTCCATTTAGAAAAGCAAATATAGAAGCTGGCAGAGCTTGTTAGGAGGTTATGTGAAAACCAAAGAATGATAATAAAAAGTTGGGTTTTCTTCTATGATGTTGAGTCATCCCAGATGTGAGGTTGGGGTCCTTTTTTTTTTTTTTTTTTTTTTTAGGGTAGGTGCAAAACAAACAAACCTGGATTTATCTAATTTAAAATCTGAAAGAAGTTTGGGGCAAAACAATGGTTCCTTGTGCTTCCAAAGAGCAACAAGATCCTGGAGTCTGGGGCATTTATTAGTTTTCTGCAGCAGCTTCCGTTTCATCCTACAGTTCAGAACCATGCATGTTGGGTTAACTGACCTTTCTTGCATTTAGTTGTGTATGGATAGCTTATTGCTTCTCTGTGTTGTCCTGAGATGGACACCAGCCTCCCCAGTGTCCCTAAACCAAATTAAGCGGCTTCAGAAATCAGATTAACGGAAGCTCTTACTTTATGCATCTCTAGTGAACTATGTAGACAAACATGTCTGCTTAAATTTAACATGAAACCATTTTCCCGTCTTGGTCAGTGGATCTGTACAAATAGGCTTATTTTATACATCTATCTTATTCCTTTGGCCATGAAATTAAAAGTGAAATAGTATCTCATTTTCACCAGAAAATAAAGACTGTTTTCTTTGCAGTTGTTTTGGAAAAGTGCACATATTTGTCTTGGTATCGCGACTCTACTAAAAAACATTGTATGGCTGTTTACATAAGAGAAACTGTCATGCATTCCTTGTTTTGTGCTGTTTTAGCATCCATATTCCTTTGAGGACTTCACATGAAGCAAATGCCTCTCAAACCGCATGTCCCCGTTTTGTAATCCAGTGTCTTTTATACAATTTTAATATTCATGCCAAAGCTGATTTAACACAACTTTTTCTCAGATTTCATTAAAGCCTCTCCTGAGATATCACACATTTCCTATCACAAGCTGAAGCACTCTTCCCAACCTCATAATATGACTGGGAATATATTCCTTTTAGGCGCTATTAAAAGCTGATAAACGCCCAACATTCAGAATTAAAGGTTTGTTTGCTGCTGCAGCCAGTAAACATCTGGTGCTGAAAAAACACATTTAGCGGCTTCACGTTCTTCTGTTTTTAGGCTGTTTGAATTCAAAAAGCCAAAAAAAAAATGCTCCCTTTTGTGACCTTCAATGTAAAACTCATATTTTAGTTCTCAAATGAAGCCTCTCCTGACTTGGATTTCCGTGTATCTGTCCACACCCTTTAGGTGAAGCCAAACTCCACAAAGAGCTTCTTAGTGCCTCTGTGCATATTTGGCGTGACATGAATACCAATCACTCTGCTTGAGAAGGAATTTAACCTCTGGAGCAACGAGACAAGATGACAAGTTTATCTGGATATACCTTCAGCTCGGGGCTGCGCGGTGGCACAGTTGGTAACACTGTTGCCTTGCAGCAAGAAGGTCCTGGGTTCAATTCCTGACTGGGGGTCTTTCTGCATGGAGTTTACATGTTCTCCCCATGTATGCGTGGGTTCTCACCAGGTACTCCGGCTTCCTCCCACAGTCCAAAGACATGCCTGTTAGGTTAATTGGTCACTCTACATTGCCCTTAGGTGTGTGAATGAGTGTGTGCGTGGTTGTTTGTGTGTTGCCCTGCGATGGACTGGTGACCTGTCCAGGTTGTACCCCGCCTCTCGCCCATAGACTGCTGGAGATAGGCACCAGCTCCCCCGCGACCCACTATGGAATAAGTGGTAGAAAATGACTGACTTGACTGACCTTCAGCTGGACATTTCAACCAAGTCAGAGTGACTTCTTGTCAATGAGAAGGCAAGAAACAGAAAATATGGGAACAAAGAAGAACATTCTCCAGGTGGAAACCCAGGCTCTAGCAGCCCTCTAAACCGCTTTATTCAGCTTAGGGCTTATTTAATATATATTTTTCATATATGTCGATGGTAAAGCTTATTTATATAGCTAATTTATTACAATTATTCAAATTATAATGTTTCACAAAATTCCTGTTCCTTCGATCCTATGCAGAAATTGAGCTGTTTTATTTAAAAACTATAGTTCAAAAAAATTCTCATTTCCATTTATCCTTATCACTTCCTGGAATAGACATAACATATAAAACGTAACAATAACTCTCCGCCAAAAATGATGTCCTTGGTGTAACGTCACAGAAAATGCTTTTATTATGAAATAATACATTGACTCATGTTTTTGCTGGGTGAAAATGTCAAGTACGGAAGGTCTCTAAGATGCCTGATTTAATTTGTTTAAGATATCAAGATCTGTTCAATGAAAACATAACAGATTTTAAGGACATCTAGCAGTTGGGGTAAAATTTTTAGCACAAAGAAATTATGCATTATTAATTATGTGATTTAAAAAATTTTACAATTAAAGAAATGTCCATATTTTTCTCTAATTTGTCATTGGTGTTGCTATCACTAGTGTCACCTTATGGGAGTGGGGAAATTAGAATTATGTCACCTATTTGCCCATGGTTATAAAACAGGATTTGATGATAATATAACATTCTGGTATATAACACTACACTGCTATACCTCTGCTGTCAGGAATGGAAAAATAAGTGCTGCTCAAAAACAAAGATCTAATGACAGATTATCTAAAATAAGCCAATTCACAACAGGCCTAAATGTTTGGCTTAATTTAAAATAAAAGTACTGAAATGTTGTATTGAAAAGTAGCAAGTTGAAAATTCAATAAAAGGGTAAAAAACATTTGAATTTCACCATTAGAAATGTTTGATACCAAGTTGTTTTTTTTGACTTGAACTTTGATGATTTGTGAAAATTGAAAGTTCACAAATATTCAATCTGACTAATGCCAGGTTATTAGTGTTACCCAAAAGTTTTTATTTACTGTTTTTATTTAAAGAATGTATATATTTATTTCTTGCTGTATTTTAATTATATTTTATGTTGGAAAATTTGAAATAATATGTATTTTGTAGGGTTTATTTGAAAGGAAAAGGAATATTTGCAGTTAAAATAATTTTTAGCTTTTTTTTTTTATTACAATTTGTGTAAGCATCAAAAATGTCATTTAAAAATAAAGCAGAATAGTTTTTGTATTTTTATATTAAGGAAAAAAACAAGCAAATGATCTTGTTCAGATGATGGGCAACACCAAAGATCAATAAATAGTTCATTAAATATTTATTAAAGTATTATACATAGATTAAAGTTAACGTTTTGTAGGTTCATTGAGTTTACTTGACAGATAATGTTATTAAATAAGTTATCTTAGCAGGTTTGTGTCTGACATTTAACCTTTTCTGTTAAATTAACCTTATGTAATAGTTGCATGGCAGCCGTGTCTGTATGCTGGATGCCTTTTTGTCCCACTGGATCACGTAATTTTGCATTTTTGGTTTCCTCCATGTGTTACTCAGAAATAGGAAGCGACAATGGGAACTTCTTCCACTGACAGGAGGGCGCAGGTGGATTACGGCGTTCAGATCCGCTTCATCAAAGACCTCCATGACACAGGTGGGGTTCAACCTGAAAAATCCAGAGGAAACAACAGTGCGACACCTCCTTCCAACAAATATGGGGTGGCCGTGAGGGTTCAGGGGATCTCCGGGCAGCCGTACGTGGTTTTAAAGGATGGAGAGAAAGGTGACTCTTATGGAGTTCAGCTGTCTAATCCCAATCCCACTTCAGGGCCAACGTCTCCATACAACAGTATCCCAAAACTTAAGAAAGAACCTGCAGATTTCCAGAACTCCTTCAGCCCTATTGTAAATCCTTCCCGCTCCCCTGTTTCTCCAACAGAAGATGAGGATGGAGAAATTTTTGGGAGTCCTCTTAGAAGACCTCCAGGGGATGGTCAAGCAGGAACTCAGGGGGAGGAGGAAGGTACAGCTGGTAGGGAGCATCGGGTGGAGAAGCTGAAAGCTGAACGCCAACTCAAAGCTACGGTCAGCAAAGCAGAAAAGAAAATGAATGGGTCTGATAATGAAGAGTATAACGAAGCAGGACTAAAGCCTGTTAAATTAAAATCTGTGGGACCTAAAGGGTTTAACCAAACTGCTGCTGGATTTACCAGTTCTTTGGGGCGGAAACCTCGCACAGATTCACCCCGAAAGTCCTTCACAGATCCTCCACCACTAGCTGACAGCGAGCCAGTCCCAGCAATTGACACCAACTCCCTGGCGCCCATAAATAAACTCATCTGCAAGTTCAACAACAGTACGCCAGGCAGCGCCCCGCAGACGAGAGGCCGCACTGGAGTGAGGCAGCGGCTCCAGTTTGATGAACGCAGGAGGTCAAGAAGTCTCGACGCCCGAAAAGACGCAGAGCCGCAAGTCTTCCCTGCCTCTCCTTCATCTCCCACTCTGAACCCTTATGTTGCTCCCATGTCGGGCACTTCCAGTTCATTCATGTCATCTGCTCCAGCAACCGCAGTCAAGGTGACGGCACCTCGTGCCCCCAAGGCAAGCTTCAAGTCACCAGAGAAGTTTGTTGCTAAAGAAAGCCCTCCATCTATTGCAAAAAAGCCCGTAAGTAACAGAAAGTGGTGACTAAATTATCACGTTGTAAATAATACATATTTTTTACTTTGTTTTCTCTCTTTTTGAAGGAGACCCTTTCAAGAAGTCTGAGTCAAAACACAGAGGTTGTTAAAAAAGAAGAGGCTCAAATCAAACAGTCTGTTTACGACGTCCTGAAAGATGGGTTTGTGAAAACACCAACATGATGCACTCTATATTTTTTGAGTCACAGTTTTCAGGAAATTCCTCCTGTTTCCTCAACAGCTCCAGTGAGACTGAAGGTTCCTTCAAAAGAAAAGCCAGCTTCGTCTATGAGACACCAGACAGATTACAGGTAAGGTCGGGATTGTTGTTTTGGAGCACATTCTGCAAATCTTAAGTGTCTTTTTTTTGTACCTATGCAAACTCTGTTAGTGATTAGAACAAAAATAGCAATATACAAACCATGTAATTTGCATGTTTCTAGAGCAAAAATGTCACTGTCTTCATCATCATACAATTAAACTAAACTAATTAAATGGCCAGTTTGGGGGGGTTTAACCAGTCTAAAGTGATATCATTTGGGAATCTTTTTTTGACATTGAACAAATTGTCTAATTGCTTTACTTTTTGGATTTCTGAATATTATACAAAAAGTGTTTGTCTTTTTTAAATTTCAATATTAAGTTTAATACCTATACTCGTCCCCTGACTGTTTTGCTATAGATTTTTCATAGAGTTTTTCATAGATTTTAGGTTTTAGTTTGGCAGTTGGTTTTTGCCATCTTTAGACCATTCATTTCGATGCATTTACAACAGAAAGAAAACAACACAGAAATTACCCATTTAACTGCGCTGTGTAATGTAAACCCAAATGATATTTGAACTAGCGTTTAAATGAATAAATCAGATTTAATAAATTGGATAAACCGAGTTATGTGACTAAACAACGCTGGAGAACAGGAGTTAAAAGAAGTTTAAACACAGGTTTTGAGAGTAAACGTCATTGATGACAGAGAATATTAGTGGTGGAATGAGACATCCAGATGAGGTGAGAGGGGAAAAAACTGCTGAAATTGCATTGCTGTTGCTATGGCAATATGTTTTCAGTCCAGAAAGTTTTGTTCTGTATTTACTCCCCTTTTGGATCAGACTGAAAGGTGAGATGTTAAGAAAAATCCACTACATGTAGAGGATTAAAAAAAATCTAATTTCCACTAAAATGCAGTGACTGTAGAGAGCGACACAGAGCGAAGTTGAACACATGTTCTGTAAAATACATTAGCAATAAACTGTTTTCCTAACAGTTGTATTTAGATATATTGTAGTTGTATTTTGATTTTATAAAGTGTAAAGTTGCTGGCTTTCTTGCTATAAGACACCTTGAAAGTAATGGTGTCTGCATGGTTGGATGAATCGTTGCATAAAAACAAAGCCATAGCAATGCACTTTAAACTAAATCAAAATAGAAATTGTTGTACATCATCATAATCCAAAATTCGGATAATGATGGATCTATTCCTTGATTCAGTCATTAATCAACATTCATTCATTCAGTCCTCTTCTATACCGCTTATTCCATAGTGGGTTGCAGGGAGCTGGTGCATATCTCCAGCAGTCCACGGATGAGAGGCAAGGTACACCCTGGACAGGCTGAACAATTCCCAAGGCAATAGTTTGGATCCGATGCGTTAGTCTGATTTTTCTCAGTCTGTGGCTTGTGCTTATCTCGAGTGGAATAGAAATCATAGTGCTGAAATAGAGTTAACTCCTGGGCTTTTTGAATGTGTGACCACTGATAAAAAAAAATTGGAAAGGAAAATAATTGATGTCAGATTGGGAAATAGTTAAATGAATTGGTAAATGAATGGTTCATTTATTTTTAATGCAGTGGTATTACTCAATATAGCGTTACATTCCCTACATCAGTGTTGGACTATAGTGTTTGCTAACTTTGTTTTGTAGAGTTGGTAAGTAGTCTTTGCTTGATCATAGTGGTCTCAGTCGTGTTTAGGGTTGATGTTGCCTTCTCTTTAGAGCAGATCTTGCAGTAAAGCCAACAGATGGTTGGCAGCCATTCCTGTCTTTAGAGCATATGAAGTTTCTGTTTCATTCACTTCGTCTCCAAGGGTTCTTCGTGAGCAGGCCAAAAAATGAGAAATTTAAGGAGCATGCTGATTGCACCTCTGTTTGGCTTCTTTGCCCCCCCCCCCCGAGACGCCTCATTGAGATGGGTCGCGCCACAGTTAAGAGAACACTTGCCCTTCCTCTTTTGAATTAACATCTGTTTGCATAAATCTACATGTAAAAATTATTTCTTTGTGTCCTTACTGAAATTGCATACTGTTGATTATGCATGATACCCGGTTACATGGCTGACACTGTTTGTTACTGTGGGTTGTTGTGAATTATTTGCCCGTCTCGTCTCTTGGCAACGTTGCACCTACAGAGGAAAGCTCAGTTTGATGAGGGCTCAGTCGTCGAGAGCCATCAATAATTGAGATGGAGTAGAACCCTGCACCAGCTGGGGGTTGACATGCAAGATGGGCCAGATCCTTTTCCTGAGGGGTCCTGTTGTACAAAACCTCCTTTTTTGTCCTCACATGAGCCGCTCTGTCCACTTTAAAACAATCAGTAGCAACTCAGGGTTTTCAAATTCAGTGTTATATGAAATCAAAGAAAGGGTTGAGGCTGTTTTTGTGTGCTGCTCACCCCCTCTATATTAAAACACAACATAAAACCAGAGCCAACATCACATGAGTGCACTGCAAAGCTCACCTGATGTTTTTCAGGGTGGATTGGTGTGATCTGTTTTAATATCAACATCCAGCAAGTGCTATTTCTCAATTTTGTTACCATATCAAATAAAAAATTAAAATATGAAATTCCTTAAACGTGAATGTTTGAATTTTGCCATCACTGCTCTGATGTTTTGTCTGATAACTGTAGTGTTACAGGCTAATGCATGTCAAACAGAGAGTAGCTGCTCTCTCACCCTGTCTTTGTCCCAGTTTCACCCTGAATCAGATACTGGTGTGTTGTGTAATCCGAGTCCAGGTTTGTTGATCAGTGCTTCTTTGTGTAGAGCACAAACAAAGGACCTACCTGCTAAGCCAAAACTAATAATTTCATTTAAATTAGCTTGTAAAATATAAGAGGTTATTTTTAGGGATCTCTTGGTTTCTGGTTGTAGAAATTCGTTTAGGTGATGTTTGATCAGTCAGATTAAAAACAGACCTTAAAATTAAATCACAACTTTATTCAGTTGTTTAGTTGTTTTTATTGAATGAAAACATTTGCAAGATATTATAAAGTGTCTTGCAAATGTTATGGTGGGGCATTAGTGCCAACAGGCCCCCTTGTGGTGGCTGACAAATATAGCAACCTAATCTAGAGGAAATTTCTTTTTTAAAATAAGGTAGCCGCAAAGAATATGTTTTGGGTTCTTAAATCATAATTGAAGACGAGAACAAAAATGTTTCCCAGTGTACCACTGTTGCAGTGGAGGATAGAAATAACAAATGCAACGGGTCAGACCAAATATCTACTTCCTGTTTACATACAAACTTGCTGTTGTACAGCTAGCTGCTAGAGGAAGTTAGAAACGTAGCAGTTTAAAACTCCCATTAGTTGCTGCTTTAAAACATAAGTAATTTATTATTATTTGTTCAGCTGCAGCCATTTGGCAGTTACTATTTTAGACAGTATATTATTTTGTTTGTTTTAAAATGTGTATTGATGGACAGTAATGTTATCAGCCATTGCCTAATATTTTGTTGGAGCACAATTTGTAGCAAGGACAGCCTCAAGTCTTTTTTTGGGTGTTTTACTACAAGGTTGATACACCTGTCCTGGGTTATTGTCTCACATTCTTCTCTACTGATCCTCTCAAGCTCAGTCCGGTTGGATGGGCAGGCATTTTCAGAGATGTTCAATTGGATTTAAATTCAGGCTGAGGCTGGGCCACTTAAGGACATTCAGATACTCCTAAAGTCTCCTCCTTGTTATCTTGGTTGTGTTGTTTGAGTCATTGTTGGGGTGAGAGATTAATTGTTGCCCTGCAGCATGACAATTCCTGCTGTAGAAATTCAACCTCTCTGCATGATGCTGCCACCACCATGCTTCACAGGAGGGAGATAAGTAGTGAAGGATTTCTCCTGCCATGGCTTTTGAATTTTAGACCCCAATGTTCTATTTTGTATTAATCAGAGCAAAGTATTTTGTTCTCCTGATCAGACAATCTCAAAGGTGCACTTCTGCAAAACTCAAGCACGCTGCAAAGCTCATCTGGCTGCTCCATCATAAAAGCCTGATTGATGGATTGTAGTAGCAATGGTTGGCCTTCTACATAGTTCTACACAGTTTAGAAAATGGTGGTATTTAATGTTTTGAGCTTGTTTTATACCATCAACCTGCCTGTGACTGCAGTAGGAAACAAACTTTGATGACTAAATCTGGCACTTTCATGTAGTAGATAAGTAAAGTAAATTACTTCAAGATATTAAAATACAATTTAAAATGCTTTATGGTAGCATCATACTTTTAATGAATACAGAGTGTGGTTTTAAATAGGTAAAATAGTATAATGATGCTTCAGGCTGTCAGTTATTGGGTTATTAGCCATGTTTATGAACTTCAGGAGGTAAATGTTGGGACCTCAACTCCCCATTTATGTTGCTTTGAGGGTCACTGCTGAGTACAATCATTTTAAAGTACCCCCTGACCTTTGTCCTTAACAATATCTACACTGTAGATTATATGTTAAAAGAAAAAACATCACAATGTGTTTTTAATGAGGTATTTGGCATTCATTCTTCTAGTCTTCAGATCTGATTTTCCCAGTGGTTTGGAGAGTGCTATTTAACATATCCTTGGTAGGTGTAAAAAGTGGGTTAAAATATTCATATTTTTTCCTCCTCTTTTCAATGTAATAGCATCCTAGAAAAACCTGCCATCTGTATCAAGATAAAAGTGACCAAACACTTGGATGCATCTCAGATAGACACTACAAAGAACAACCAGATATCCCAGTATGAGGGGAATGTTTTCTGTTTTTATCTGTAGCTACCCTTCGGCTGTCAAGAAACTACTGCTTAAAAGATGGAAAAGCAGCTTTAAACTTTATTTCTGTTCAACTAGGGCTCTGTTTAGCCTAGCAGGTACCTCTGTTTCTATTATTTTTGTGATCCACATGAGAATGCAACTGATGCAATTTACACAAACTGCTCAAACGAGCTAATTCTTGTTCCCTCCAGTGTTATCTGCTTTTAATTATCTTTCTTCTCAGAGAGAAACTGAAATGTCCCAGAACGGGATTATCTACAAACTGTCCTTTAGGGGACGAGAATAAAGTGGAAACAAATCTGTGTAAAATATTTCTTTGTAATCCGTTACTGATAAGGAAAAATAAATAAATAATGAGAGGAACAGAAACATCTGCGAGCCTCTCTTCATCTCTCTTGTCTTCATCTGTATGTGCTTCGTTGTAATGACTGTGTAGGAGGATAAAGACAGAGGTTTTACGGGCAGGCTGAGCTTATGGCTGCTTTACTTCTTCCAAACAGCAGAGTGAAGTGGGCGGTGAACAAGCCGCTTCTCCGGCTCTGCTGTCACAGTGGTCCTTTTTTATTGTTCTGAGCACACTGGCAAGGTTTTTTATCCCAAAGAGTTTTTGGACTGTCAAAAACTAGGGCAAAGAAACCAAGCAAGGTTTAATTTTTAAATTATTTTTAAAAGTTAAAAATAATACAGAGCCTATAATTTATTTGCAAGGTCGACGGTAGCCCTCTTGTAGAATATATTCACTCCTCACTGTCCTTGAGCTGCTTTTTCTGTCTCACTCTGAACCTCATCCTTATTTTCTGTGAATGTTTTGTGCAGACGGGAGGATCTAATGGAAGCATCAAAAAGGAGAAACTTGAAAACCTTCAGAAGCAACTCGAACGTTACAAGAAAGAACTGGAGCAGGCACAGGATGAGTAAGGGAACCATTTTGTTTTCTAATGTTCCAGTCCAAAGCTCAGGTCCTCTTCCATAGTCCATAACATTACAGCAGTATTGAAGTTTCAGAGAACGCAGCTACTTATTTACAAAACAAGATGTTGGTGCACAGGTTTAATTTAATACCGTTAGTTTAAACAGTTGGGTGCTCTAAATGGAATAGAATAAATCGTTTTAAATGATTGGGTACAAATCAAAAAACCTCAAGAAGTCTAATTTGAATGTCCTCACGAAACTGACAGACAACCGTTCATCGTTGGATGGTCAATGGTTAGCATGAGCAAGAAAACTGTAAGTAATGAACAGCGTGGTGGTAGTAGCCTCATAGTACGAGCCCTGGTAGGTTGTTCGACGGTAGATGTACTGTGATCTTTTCAAGCCATAAGAAAACCAATATATTTTCAGGGTGTTTTTTTTCTGCCAACACAATTTGTTTATATTTATTTTTCTGGAAAAAAAGTGCTGCTACAACCAGTATAGAAATCTGAATAAATTATTCTATATAATAATAGTTTAAATACAATTGGAAGTTCATACATTTAATATATAACTTTTTTTTATACCTTTATTCATTACCTAGTAAATTTTAATGTACTCTATTTTATTGAACCTGGTGGACCAACACAGTACTGCATAATTGTGAAGTGAAAGTGAAATGGTAAATGGACCGATTTTATGTAGGACGTTTCTAGTCATGCTGACCTCTCAAAGCGCTTTAAGTTAAAGTCCCTCTCACTGACGAGCACACATCCGTAGGTAACAAGAAGTTGAGTGTCTTGCTCAAGGGCACATTGACAAGGCAGGAGGAAGCTGGAAATGACAACTACCACTTTGATTGCAAGACTACTACTCAACCCACGGAGCCACAGTCTGCTGGGGAAAATGGTCTTCAATTTGATTTATGACAAATTTGGTGTGCATATCTATTCAGACCCTCTTACTCCTTAACCCCTAAATACCCTAAATATAAATGCAGGCCGCACCTTCAGATTTCCACTTCACAATTATGGACTATTTTGTCTTGGTTTATTGCATAAAATCTCAAACAAATTAAGATTTAAAGATTGTGGTATTATTGTGGTAATATTTGGACAAGTTGATGAGTTATGAATACGCTTCTAAACACTGTAGAAAGTCAGCTATCTGTCAGTCTGTCCTTGAAAAAGAATATTTTAAAGAAAGACATCCCTGTCCATAACACGTGTCTAAAATACTAATAAAAGACGATGAAACAATTGCCACACCAAGTGGCTTTACTCTGAGAGCAGAGCTAAAAAACTGATGAGCTGTTTATCTACAGACTTGCTGCAGAGAAAATGGCCAGAGAGGTGGCAGAGTCCCGTCTGCACCTTCAGGAAGATCAGCTGGCTCAGCTTCAGGAAGAACTCAGGAGGGTTTCAGAGAACCTACCGCCGTCAGACTCATTTCAGTCGGTACGCACATTGTGCAATAAAACACCAGCTAATGCTAAATAACACTTCTGTCCAAGGCATATTTATCTGTGGCCTTTCTTACTGCAGGACGTGATGAACCTGCAGGCCCAGCTGGCCAAGGCCGCCATGTTATACCAACGCCAAGAGGAGGTACTCCACCAGCGAGAGCGTGAACTGACGGCTCTGAAGGGGGCGTTGAAGGAGGAGGTGGAGTGCCATGACCGAGAGATGGAGGCCCTGAGGGAGCAGTTCAGCCAGGACATGAAGAACCTTAGAAAATCCATGGAGGAGTTCACCCAGGTGATTGTCAGGCAACCATTATTTTGTTTTAGCTCATAAGATGGAGGATGTTTTCATAAAAATCCCATACACTGCTGTGCTGCAGGCATTTCCCAAAGTGTATCGATAACAAAATCTATTTCAGCTCTAGCAGCTCTCTTCAGCCACCTGTTGCAGAACCTAAATTTACATCCCTAAAGGTTTATATCTTTATCAACATATATTTCCTTCTCTTCCATTTCCACAAGCATTAAACCAGGACATTCTGCTTGATATTATACTTCAAGTTACACAAAAAAAGAAATATTTGCTAGCAACTGATCTGTGTGTAAGAGCTCAGGCTTATTATTTAAAAAGTGATCAAACTCAAAAGTAAAGATAAAGTATGAGAGCATGTGTGCAACTGAATCATCAGGAGGAACTGTTTTTAATTAGTCTCTTCAATAGGGACCCGTCTGGAACAACAAGAACATCGAGGGGTGAAAATTAAATTGCCAAAACACCAGAATATTTCGGTTAATAGATCTGAGATCTGGTATGAATGTTTCGGTCTTCATACTTTTCTGTTTGTGTTGTTTCCGACTGTATTAGAATAAAAAAGGGTGATGTGTATATATTCAGTTTAACCAAAATGCCTCAGCTTTCAAGTAAAATGTGTGACGCTTTGGGCGTTTATTCAGACTGAACAAAAAAAGGTCGAATATTAGGCTATGGTCCCTCTGCCTCTTATCTTGCCACATATGACATTTCCAAAAAAGTCTAATCCCACACGAATTTAAGAAAACTTTCTGAAACATCCTGCTGCATCAGGACAAGGTAAATTAATTTTGTCTTCATGTCACCTCTAATTTCTTTACCATTTTTTAAACTTAATAATCGTCTGTCCATCTTTGACTGAAAGCTCAATGCTCTATACACAGTCTGAGTGCCCCAAGTGGTCAAATATTTATTAAGTTCTTTTTTGAAAAGACAGTACCAACTCCTCTGGTATCTCAGCCGCTTAAAGCATTCATTGTCAAGCTGCCTGACTCTTCATCAGTGCAGACAGAGTGTCTGCATAGTGTAGCACGAGGATAAATGTTTTTGTGTCAGCGGTGCAACATTTGCTTAGAATTTACGTATATTTCTTAGCAGTGATATTATACATCAATCAGGCAAAATATTATGACAACTGACAGGAGAAGTGAATAACACTGTTTTGTTTCCCTTCAGTGGGTGGGATATATTAGGCAAGCCGCTGGAGATTGTGTTATTGTTTGGGCACTGGGCTGCTTGGAAATCTTGGTTCCCATCATCCCTGTGGTGGTTATGTTGACGCAGGCTGTCTACCTACGTTTTGCTGCAGGCCATGTACACCCTTTCAATGAAACAGTACACCCTAATGACTGTGCCTGCTTTTAGCAATATAATTCTCTCTGCCTCAAATAAAACATGGTTCATTAATGGTTTTAGGAGCTCAGCAATGAATTTGAGGTTTTGTTTTGATCCACCCAATCCAGTTGTCGTAGGATGCATGGGAATCCACATCTTGCAGCTTACAGGGCGTAAAACCTCTGCTCCTAACATCTTGGTGCCAGGTACCTTCAGGAGTCCAGTAGGTTTCAGTTGATGCAAAACACAATTAGACAAATGTTTATAACATAATGCCTAATATGTGTATTGGAGTTTCAGTGTTGGAATGCTCAAGCAGCTAAAAGTACAGCCATGTTCAAATAAATCTCTGACAGCCTGGCTTAGTTGGAAGATCAGGTATGCAACGGTGCCAGATGTGTAGAAATATTTAGTTGACATCATGTATTTTCATATGAAAGCAGATATGCAACAGGTTGACAGGAGGATAAGTATTACGTTAATAGAGTTAATGAGCTACATTCATCCCTAAATTATATCTGAGTGAGTCAGCCACAGTTTCATTGACTATGTGTTCCTCGCTGTAATTTCTTTGACCATTTTTTGGTTTTACAGCAAAGTATCTAATCTTCTATTTTAGGTTTTTTAGACAGTGAGCTAATTGCAAAACTTTAAAAAGCATCTAACATTTGTTAACTAGATAAGCGCATGGTGGTCTGATTTCTGTTCTTAGTTTGTGGTTAAAAATAGTAAATTGTGTCTGAAAAGCTTCAGCGCCGCAATCGCAATTAATAATGCACAGATTTCATCTCATCAGTGTGTGTCGGAGTAAAACTGTTTCAGATCATCTTTTTGCACATGTGCTGTGGTTAGAGACAACTGTCAGGTTCTACCTGTCAGGCAGTCTATGGTCTGCATGACTTATTAAGAGGATATTAGCTCTGGCTTTGATGTTGCATCTGCCATGTTATACATCCAGGCTTTTCCTCATCATTCTGTTTAACGCATCAGTTCGCTCACAGCATTCAAACTGCAGATATCTGGGTCTCTTGAGGTCAGAGCAGAGACAGAGTGAGAAGAAAACTTTGCAAGCTCTAATTGCAATAGAAAACTTTCTCTTTTATAAAAGTTTCTGATTCTATTGGTGGGGTATTTTTGGAGAACTGCAGTTTGCAGTATGGAGAAAATGTGCAGGAATAGATTAATACTGATATCCTAGAAAAGGTAACGGATGTATCATAAAAAGCAACTAAAGAGCAGGGTGAGAAAGCTGCAGCTTGACTGCAAGAATCTTTTTTTATGATGAGCTGATTTATTTGGCAGAAGCAGGATAAAAGTAGTTGGATTGCTGTTTATAATGACACCACAACACATTTGTTTGTTATCTCATGATGTTTTTCCTCTTGCATAACTCTTAGAATGCATACTAATATAGCTTCAACTCGACATGTCCCAATTAAAACTAAAAATACATGATTTTTTTTTGCATCTGTTGTTTTTTTTTTTTTTTATGTGATCAGTCACAGGAGCAGATTGAGGTGGAGCGCGAGAAGGTGAATGTTTCCCTGTTGACGTTGGAGGAGGAGCTGGAGAGCAGCAGAGATCAGGGGGAGCGGTGGAGGACGGAGCTGGAGGCGACCACGCAGAAGCTGCACAACACCAAAGAAGAGTTAGTGTCTCTGAATCAAAATTAAATGCTAATAAATAAATGCACAACAAAGATATTAAATGTTTTCATTGTGAGAAGGTGACAAACCAATTTTAACTGTATTTTAGGGTGTTATATAAAGATGTTCCAACAGAAATCTGGCTGATAACCAGTTCTGATGTTGGAATATTTTTGACAATATCTTCAAAACAAAGATGAATGTATTATTAGACCAGACATTAAGTTACCATTACAATGAGCAGGAAAACCTGTGATCACATACGTTTTACTTGGCAAGAACAATTGTTTCCATCTTCGCAAAGCATCAAACATTAGAAAAGACATGTATTTATTTTGTTCAGGCCTTTGAAAATCCTGTTTATCTCTGACTTCATTTTTAATTTGGCAGGAATCGAGAACAGTCCAGCAGCAGAACGTGAGAGAGAAAAATCTGTCCTGCTTTTGTTTTTGTTTGAGTAGATTTAGCACGACTTTGATCAGAACCTGTGACTTATCCCCTGAAAATCCCATCGGATGCTAAGCACCCTCCACACTTTGTAACCATTGTAGAAATGTGTAAAAAGTGTCCCACACTGAAAAAATAGAAAATACAGGCTTTTATTTCAATTTATTTATACAGCAAGAGGTAAAAATACCAAGTCAATAAATGTTTTTTTCAACAAAATCCCTGATGCTACAAGATTCGGTACCCCAGCTGTCACTAATTTGTAAGACCCTCTATGCATGAAGACCAGCACTAAGACCTCTTTTCATCTCGTCCCATGTGATTTGTATTTGAATTAGATCTGGGGACTGAGACAGCCATGAAAGAACGTTGTTTTTGTGTCTGGTGAATCATTGTTTTCCTGAAACATTCTGCCATAACCCATCATTTCAGTTCTCCAGCAGAAGCCACCTGATTTCTGTTTGAACTGCTCTGGTATTTCAAACATTTCGTGGTGCCATGCACTCAAACTGGGAAGTTCCCAGGGCCTTTCTGAGGAAAACTGGCCCATGGCATCATGGATCCTTTACTGTACCTAAGAGTGAGTTTTAGATGCCTTTCCCCTCATATTAATAACCCAGATGCATCTGGAACGTTTAGTGCTGAAAAGTTAAATCTGACCCAAGGGAACTGTTTAGATTCCCAGTAGAGTTTGGCAAACTCTGCAAATTTACATTTTTGATGGTAAGACTGTAAAAGCCTTTTTTCTCATAGCCAAAGCCTTACTCATGAAGATCAACAGAATTCCCCATTCCTTGAATGCCATGTTCTTTTGTCTTTCTCTTTTTGAAGAGTGGCTAAAAGAAATGGGCCTCTGTGTCACATCATTTTTATACCCCATATCTAAATGTTTGCAGACACTGATCGACTTTAAAAGACAATAACTCAAAAAATAAATTTAAAAGAATGCTTCAGTTACAATAAATAAATAAATGTTGCGCCCTGGATTGTGTAAATCTTTTTCCTCCACTTAAGATATAAAGGTTGGAGTTTTCTAACATTTTCAGTGTGACATTTTTTGCAAGGCTTTTTTTCACCAGGGTTGCCGGTAAGTGTGAAGAGCGCCGTGTCCGTGTTGATCATTAGATCAACGAACCCTTACTAACAGGAGGCTGATATCAATGACAAACCCAATCGTATTACAGAGAAGTCTGCCTTCAAACACAGCTTTGTTGATTTATAAATCATTTTTATTTGTGACCAATCATTTTTCTTTCCTTTCTGTTATAACATTTGTTCATTTTAAATACATTTGTTATACTTCTTAGTTGATTATAAAACTTTTTAATGTGAGGAAGTGTGCTTTATAACAAAAGAGAAACCTTGGATGCTGTGCTTTTAAAGGGGGTTTGAAGTTTGGTTTCAATACAATCAGCCACAGCATTAAAACATTCATCATTCATATGTTTCTCTTTAGCTTATTTAGCTTGTGGAGAGTCACACATATGACATGCATGTTGGTTTGTTAACTGTGTGTCCTTTATTGATAGAAACATGGATCTTAGCAGCAGAAGGTCCTTTGAACCGTGAACACATCCTGTGACTGATTGGGTTTAGGTTCAGAGTAACATGTTCAAGTTTTTGTCTAGTATCATTTTAAACAGGCCACTGCAGTTAGTGATTACATCTGTGCTGAAGAGTGATGATCCACTATGATGTTAGAGTGGGGAGTGAATGCCCATACTTGACTCATGGATCAAAAGTCTTCCATCAGAACCTGGTCCATTACATGGAGTCTGCAGGCTTTATGTGCTTGGCCGTTCACTTGATGTACAGGTTACTCTGGTCAGCATCTTTAGGACTTGTTGTGACAAACGTGGGTCCCAATGTGACTCAACAATACTTTGTCTGGAGAAGTTACAGTTCAAACCCCTTTTTAAAGTGATAACAAGAAGACCTGTAATACAACCCCAATTCCAATGGAGTACACTCTGAAACACCACTGCTTCTCTTTGCTTGAGCTCATCTGGCATTGACTGGCGCAAAGTGGAAAAGTGTGCTATGGTCTGACGAGTCCAAATTTCAAATTGTTTTTAGAAATCATGGATATCTTGTCCTCCGGGCCAAAAAGGAAAAAAAACTCTGTATTGTTATCAGCACAAAGTTCAAAATCTGTGATTGTATGGGTAACTTCCACATCTGTGAGGGCATCATTAATGCTAAAAGGTACATACAGGTATTAGAGCAACATCTGATGCCATCCAAGCAACGTCTTTTTCAGGGACGTCCTGCTTATTTCAAGGTGATTCCAAGCCAAAGTTTGTACATGTTACAACAGCCTGGCTTCAGTCAGGCCTGCCTGCAGTCCAGACCTGTCTCCCATTGTAAAGGTGTGGTGCATTATGAATAAATATGACAACAGAGACCTTAGGCTGTTGAGCAACTGAAGTTGTTCATCAAGCAAGAATGGGAAAGAATCCCTCTTACAAAACTGCAAATATCAGCGTCCTCAGTTTCCAAACACTCATTGAGTGTTGTTAAAAGGAAAGGTGATGTAACACAGTGGTAAACATGCCTTTGCCCCAGCTTTTTCGAGAAGTGTTGAAAGCATTAAATTCAAAATAAGTATTTGCAAAATAAAAATCAATGAGGTTTATCAGTTTAAATATTAAATCCTTTATCTGAGTGTATTTAATTGCAGGTTGAACAGGATTTGCAAATCATTGCATTCTGTTTTTATTTACATATACCAACACCCCAACTTCATTGGAATTGGGGTTGTATACAGCTGCTCTCACATGCTCAGTATGTGTTCACATTCAGCCCCTATAACTATTTAATAAATACAGATGAAACCAAAGTGGAAAACTGCGTTTGAAAGACTAACTGCATGATTTCAGCTTTTTTGTTGTATGACTTTATCTTGTTACTGGATGGGTTTTGGCCCACAATGCTTTAAAACTTTGCTTAAGGTTTGACATTAATTTCTGTTCCAAAGGTCCAAAGCTTTTCATCAAAATAAAGGTCTGGACATGGACTAGGCCATTGAAACACCCCAATTGTTTTCATTTTCGGCCACTCTGTTTGAAATGTACTGCTGTTTGGCATAATTTTCCTGCTGCTGCCCACATTTTGGTTCAATGGTCAGATAGTTGCCTTCATATTTGAATATAATGCTTCCCTAGGTCCTGTGGCTGCAAAACAATCCTATATCATGACCCCTCCACCACCGTGCTAGAGTGTTGATATGAGGTGTTTGTGTTGATATGCTGTGGTCTGTTTTAATCGGACATTTCATCTCATTTGCCAAAGCACAATCCTCCTGAAGTCTTTTAGTTAATTCAGACACAGGTTGGAAACCTAAGTTTGTTTGCAGTATTTTATTAGAAAGAAGAGGGTTTTACCTGACAGCTCTACCAAGCAAGCCATAGTAGTTTATTTTTTTTTCTATATGGGCTCCCAAGAACTTAAACACACTAGCTGAGGTCTGGATAGTATAAGGAAGATAACTTAGGATATTTCCAATTTCTCTGAGCATTGCAAAATTGGGCCTTGGGGTGAAGTTGCTTGAACATCCACTCCTGGGAAGATTGTCAGTTCTCTTAAATGTTTTCCACTTGTGAATAATCATTCTCGCTGTAGATGGATGGACTTTACTCTGTTTGGAAACAGCCTTTTAACCCTTCCTAGATTGATAGGTAGCAGCAATTGCTTTTCTGGGGTTACCGCTGATCTATTTCGACCTAGGCATTGTGTTAACACACACCTGTATACTCCAGAGCAGCCATTTATAGGTAGTTACACTGATTAGGATCAGTTAATCAGGTACATTTGCCCAGCATTACTTGGCTGTTATTACTCTCCTAAATCCTAAGGAAACAGCAAAGCTGTGCTTAGTTTTGTACATGGGACATTTCCTTTTTGGCTTCATCTTAGTTTAATAAAATAAAATGACTGGAATTTGTTGTATGCTGTGTTTTTAATTAAAAAAGTTTTTAAAAATTGGTAAGTTTTGATAGCTAAAGCTGTATCTATATCTTATTGTGACTGTTTTCTGCTGTCGGGTTTAATGTTTTGGCTGATTGGTCCATTCTGTTTGTTTGATCAGAATCAGAAAAGCTTTATTGCCAAGTACGTTTTTGGACATACAAGGAATTTGTTTTGGCGTAGTCGAAGTTTAAATGTTTAAATGTTTCCTAATAGCTTTATGGGATGTAGCGTTGTATAAACGCCCGTCACCTTTTTTCCACAGGCTAAAGAAGTCTCATTTGGAGAAGGAAAAGGTTGAGGACTCCCTAAAGGATCTTCAGAAATCATGGCTTTCCATGAAGAAGGAAAAGCCTGTGTCTGACGATACCAGTTCTTTAAAAGAGGTAATTCAGGCAGCAGTCATGAAGCTAAATGGTTATTCGCATTGTGTGGGTGAACTCGTCTCGTTTGCTTTTTTGTTTTAAAGTAAGCTGTTTGCTTTTTCAAATCTGCCCCCAGCTCAACAAAAATGTTTTTTTTTCCTATTCCTTTGCTTGATTTTTTATTTATTTATTTTCTTTCATGCACACAAAATCGCTTGTGTGAAACACATTGTTATGCACCTTGGCACCTTCCTCTTTACTCGAACACATTATCTATCTTTGATTTATATATCCCAAGGATCTTCGGCGTTGCCATGACGATCTGAAGCAAACCCGTACTTATCTGGAGAGACAAAAGGGTGAGACAGAGGAGAAAACCAGGACACTTGAAGCCCTGAAGAAGGCGAGCAGAGAGAAGGAGGCTGAGCTTGTGTCAGAGATTAGCAAGCTGAAGGAGCAATTTCAGAAAGACAAGACCGAGCTGGAAAAGCCCCTCGAGAGGGCAAAGGAGGTGAAGCATCATCTAGTTTCTGTGGACAGATGAGTTTGATGCCATTGTTATAAAGATTTTTAAGGATAGAAAAGTGGGCCTCTTTCATTGTATATTTTACAAAACAGAAAAGAAATAAGTGCCAACAGGTGCAGAAATATTCAAAAGTAGCAGTTTAACTTGTTTTTTTTCCCAACTTTTTCCCATTCCTCTCTGCAGTCAACTATTACATCTACAGGAAAGACTGTGGTGGACAGCGGCACCAACCAGGAGCTACAGCAGGAAAACACTCGCCTTAAAGAGAGGCTGGCCCGGATGGTACTAAACAACCAAGAAATGCAAAATTATGTAAACCCAAATAGTTGTATAAGAAACAAAAGAAGTAACTCCTACATGGGCTCTATTTTCCGCCTAGAAACATGGCGTAGATCATATCCAGACAAAACTAAGCTTAGAAAATAATCCTTCTGAGAGAAATTTGCATAAGATGTGTGCTATTGTCCATGTTTATTTCAAAAGCAACATGTTGCATAAACGTGTCTTAATCCTGTTATTGTTGCTGAGCAAATGCTTGAAATTTCTCAGTGTAAGGTAACAAATGAAGTTGACTTTTATGGACCCTTGAAAAACTATTCAATCCTCTTGAACCTTTCCATAATTTGTCACATTACAACCAAAAACAGGAGTTTATTTATTTTTGATGTTATGTGATAAACCAACACAAAGTAGAACATAGTTGGGAAATGGGAGGAAAAGGGTTAATGGTTGTCAAAATATGGAAAGAAATTAGTGAAGGGCATTTGGCTTTAACAACTTTGCACGTCAAGAGACTGAACATTTTTGGGCGCGGCGCTGATGGTGTAGGGGTTAAGCATGCGACCATATATGGAGGCTACGAAGCAGCCGTCCCGAGTTTGAGTCCCGGACCCGGCGACATTTGCTGAATGTCTCCCCCTCTCTCTACCACTCTTTCCTGTCTGCCTACTGTCTAAAAATAAAGGCCACTAGTGCCGAAAAAATATCTTTAGAGACTGAATATTTTTATCCTTTCTTCTTTGCAAAATAGGAAAATAAATTGGTTGCCATATATTCTAAACTAGATTTAGGTCTGTACTTTGACTGGGCCGTTCTAACACCTGAATATCCTTAATCTAAACTATTTAATCAAATCTCTGACTATATGTTTAGGGTTCTTTTCTGCTCCAGTCTTCTGCAGCCAGGTCTTCTTCCTGAATTGTCCTTTATTTAGCTCCCTCCATCTTCCTATTAATTCTGATGAGATACATCCCTATAGCAGGATGCTGCAACTACCATTATTCACAATGGGCATGGTGTGTTTAAGTTGATGCACTCCACTTTACAATTACACATTACTTTGTGTTGGTGTACCACATAAAAACCTGATAAAATACGTGGTTTTTTGTGAGAAAATGTAAACATCTTAAAAGGCTATGACTAATTTTGCAAGGCATTGCCACTTGCAGCGGTAAGTGATTTAGAAGAATAGCAACTTAAGGGCACTCCATACACATTTAAAAAAATGCGCAATTAATACTTGTTTTAGTTCCTATTACACCAATAATTCAATTAAAAAAAGGAAATTAAATGTTGTTGTAGCTCATATTATGCAGGTTTCTTCAAAGTACTGTTGTAGATCCAACTGTTTCAAGTATTTTGTTTTCTTGTTTAGCAAACAAGGCTTCAGTCCAGTGTGCCATGCAGCTCTGATGCTGAAGAGGAGCTGGAAGCCTTGGAAGATGAGAACCGCTCCCTGAAGTCTCAGCTGGAGGAGGCCAAGAGAGGTTCCAGCCGCCTGAACAAAGAGCGGGACGAACTCACCCGACGGCTGGAGGAAAGAGACTTGGAGAGGGAGGCGCTGAAACGGGCCAAGAGCGACCTGGAGGAGCAGAAACGGCTGCTGGACCGATCTCTGGAGAAGATTAACAAGGAGGTTAGTGTGTGTGGGGGTTAAATTATGATTCTAATGCATTTAGAAGCTTTCAGTGGCTTATTTTTTTCTCCTCCTGCTGTCAGATGGAGATGATGATGGGAGATTCCCGTCAGTCGGTGGCCACCTTGCAGACACAGCTGGAAGAATTCAGGGAGCGATCGAGGAAGGACCTGCTGGAGGCGCAGCGTAACAACAAGGACAGGCTGGCTGAGCTTCAAAGGGCTCAGACTAACCTGAAGGCCCAGCAGGAAGAGGTCAGGAACAACCTGTTTTAGTAGAAATCACATAAAAGAAAACCATCTTACAAAAGTAATGTTTTCACCGTTGTTATATGATGAACATACCTTTGAGGATCATTTTGTAAAAAAAAATTAAAAAAAAGATGTACATTTAGGTTTTCAAAAACATGCTAAAAAAATGTTAATGTTGTGATTAATGACTTATTTTAGGTTAAGTAGAGAAAAGAACATGTGGAATCATAACCCAAAACACATCTGCTCCTCTCTGGCAGATGAAGCAAAGTCCATATAAGTCAAATCAATCAATCAAATCGGACAGTACTGGTAAAAGATTTGGAAATGAGTAAGAACAAATAAATATGAGATTGGTAGATGGCGCAGCATAAAATTATGATAAAACCAACAGTGTATGAGACAGAAACTGTTTGAAAGCAGATCAATTTAAATGTGATCCCTTTCAAACATTAAGGTTTTTACCTTAAACTTATTGTTGAGGGTTTCACTGTGCTCAAAAGGCTATTCTGAGGTTATTTTTTGTACTCTCAAAGGAAACAAAAAGTAAAAATTGTTCTAGAAGAGTGTACTTTCTTAATTGAAAACTTTATGCTTACAAATAAAAGCTTAACCAACTTTGTCTGGCTTTGTGTGGTCTGGCTGTTGACTCCCTGGTCGAGCCAAAGTCATAAACTGCGTTATATCCTCTTCCTTCCTTCCGGTTTGGGTTGTTCCTGTCCTTAAATCAAATGTTGTTTTTTTTCATAATCCTGGGGGGGAAACTGTTTCCAACAGAGAGACTATTTTTTGGTTTATTAAGAGAAATCCCTCCTCTGTAATTGTTCACTTTAATGGAAATCTCTTAATCCTTTTTCTGTGTGCAGCTCAAGATCCATTCAATATACTTCTTCAAGAAAAATAACCATTTTTTTGTCTTTGTCTTTATGCCACTGTGCAACTCTGAAGGCTTTTTGTGTCAATTAGGTGTGTTACAAACTTACTAATCTGTTTTAAAAACAATGGAAAGGCAGATTTAAATTTATTCATTTTATACATTTAAGGTTTTTAAGTTTTTTAAGCTCTAATATGATATATGCCCTTTAAGGTCTGCAACCAATCTCTCTTAACCAAAGGCGGATTTGCATTAAGAGGCTTGTGCAGGTATTTGTTTTGGTGGTTGTTTAAACTTTTATGAAAAATACTCTAGATTAAAATCCCTACATTTTAATTTTTATTTAAAACATTTATTTCTTTAAAAATTTAATGCAAGAAAATATTTTCCAACAAATACTGTAGTTGGAAGGAGGACATGATTACCTCTATATTGCATACTTTTTTACTCTACTTAACACACTAAATTATTGAGTTCTGACCAGACCAGTTGCTGTCGCTGTTTAATTGAAATTGTTCATATTGATAATGATGCCTCACATTTTGCCAGTGATAAACTAGTTACAGTGGAGAGAACAAGTATTTGATGGGTAATGAGCAGAGAACAGGCCTGTGAGAGCTGGGATTCTTACTGGTTGTTAGGTGATCAAATATTTATGTCATGCAATAAAATGCAAATTAATTACTTAAAAAGCACACAATGTGATTTTTTTGGGGGGATTTTTGTTTTAGATTCAGTCACTCACAGTTGAAGAGTACCAATGATAAAAATTAAAGACTTCTACATGCTTTGGAAGTGGGAAAACCTGCAAAATCAAATACTTGTTCTTTGTTTTCTCTCTTTGCTTTTTTATCTCAAATTAGCTTCTCATCAACTAAAAAAAACACTTCACTTGGGGTTTCCACTTCAAGCTCAGGTCCTCTACCAGAGGTCCGGGAGCTGGAGGGTCCTTCACAATATCTTAGCTGTTCCTATGACTGCACCTTTCTGGTCAGAGATCTCAGAAGTTGTTCCTGCAATCTGCTGTAGCCTCTTCCCTAGTTTGGGGTTACAGCTCCAATGACCATTGGCACCACTGAGACCTTGACTCTCCATAACTTCTCTATTTGCTCTTTGAGCCCTTGTTTTTTCTTGAACTTCTCATTTTCCTTCTTTTTGACAGAACTGTCACCTGCGATTGATACATCTATCTCTACTTTATTGTTTTCTTCATTGTCAAGTTGGTTAGGCATCATCTGTTTATCGGTTCGGTTTTGGAACCGAAGTCCGCTTCACCTGTCAGTATCTTGCACCCAGCTGTTATGTGTTGGACTGTCTCAGTATCATTTTTGCAAAGCTTGCAGGGGTTTGTCTTTCCATGCTGGTTTCTCCTGATACTTCTTTTAAACATTGTGTTCCTACATTCATTAGTAGATTTTGATTGGGGACAAAAAAAAAAGTTGGAGGGTTTGCACAGTGGTTATAGGTGCTGTGCTTTGGATCCAGTGGGTTCAAACTCCACTTAGGTCAACTTAGTGTGAACTCTAGATCATACATTACTCAACACTAGAAGAACAAATAAACGTTTTAGGTCAGCTTCGGGGAATCATATAATATGAGAATCCTGTAAGATTTCACAAATAACAAAATTTTGATTTGCTTTTCCAGGTTTCCCGTCTCAAGAAGGAGCTGCTGACGTGCAGCGAGGAGAGAGACAGTGCTCAGCTGGAGAGAGATCTACTGAACAACCGGCTAAAACACTTGGAGAATGAGCTGGAATCCGAGAAGAATTCGCACTCTGACCGCAGCCGGGAGATCCGGGGCCTGGAGGTGAGACTTCTGTGGTCAAAGGTCATGACAGGTGGAGTCTAAAGTTAGATGGGAGTAAATCAGGGCTACGTGGATTGTTGGACAGTTGGTGTTCACACCTAAAATAATGAGTAGATGTGTTTGAGACGAAGCATAGACTTGCCTGTAAGTCTGAACTTGTTCACAGGATAAAATCAAGGCACTGGAGATCGAGCTAGATGAAGAGAAGAGTGGTGTGGAGCTGCTGAATGATCGCATAACCAGAAGCAGAGATCAGGTGCAGAATGACATTTGAATATACATGCAAATAAGCAGGAGGCATGGAGGTCTGAACAGTCTACTAACTCTAGCTGCTGATTGTTTACATTTCTCTCCACTCAGGTGGACCAGCTTCGCTCAGAGCTGATGCAGGAGCGCTCAGAGAGACATGACCTGGAAATGGACAAGAGCGCTATAGAGAGACAGGTACCCCCAGATCTTCTCAGGGCTGATTAACAGTTTTTCAAGCAGGACTGTTTTAATTATGATATTCTTCTCCTCACAGGTAAAGGAGCTGAAGTCACGCTTGGCTGACATGGAAGGACAGACCCGACACACAGCTGGAATCGCCCTGCTGGAAAACAAGATCCAGGAGCTGGAGGAGAGACTCCGCAGTGAAGAAAGGTACAACTTAAACTAACAGGTCAAAAATAATTCTTCTCATCCTTAAGTCATCTGATTCCTAGGAGACTACTTCAATCAGTTTACATAACTGTATATCAACTCTTAAAGTAATGGTTTGTTTTTGTGTAGCAAGATAGTCAGAATAAAACTAATGGATCGGAGATTACCAATTTAAAATCTATAAATTGTGTTTGTAATGAAATAAAAGCTCAGAACAAACTAGTACAGGACACAGCTTCGAGCTGTTAACAAGAAAATCACAATTAACAGACATATTAAGTGAATAAGTTATTATTTGTATTTATTCACAAATGTTGCAAGGCATGTACAAATACTGCAACTGCTAGTTCCTTAGAACCAACCGTAGCTGAAGCTTAGATGCCACTCATGAGTGGAGAAAGTTGGGTGGATGGTAGAAAATATTTCAAGATGCAATGAAGGGAAACAAATGGAATAAAAAATAAATCATAAACATTGTAGTTAGACTAAAAATAAGGAAGCGAATGGATAAATTACCAGATAAATAGGTGAGTGAGTGAATGAATGAATGAATGAGAACAGGAAATAATTTATATTAACAAGTTCATTTTAATGACTAAATGCATTCTTGATTATTAATTTTTTGCCTTACAACAAATGAATGATTGATGCAGTGTAATCATCATCAGCATCTTTAGTTCAATTAATCTCTTTAATTTATTAAAAATAATTCACCAAAATTCCGAACTGTACAAAACTAAAACAAACAAAACTGAATAAAAGAGACGCCCTAAACGAAAAAAGCTTCTGGTAAGACAGATTCACTCCTAAATGTCAACAGCAGCACATAATTCACCCAACTCTATTTACTCTATTTATTTAATTGATAGTTTTCTTCATTTTTAAACAGGGAGAAAATAATGAGTTCAAAAAGCTGTAAGATCAATGCTGTGCCAGTAGATGGCGATAAAGTTTACATTGAAAAACAGGAAAAGCCAACAAAGCCTGGAGGAAGATCCTCCCAAAACAGTTGCTGCTTGTTTTTTCTTCACTGTTTCCTGTCAGTCATACCTTCTTGACTTTATAAAAGATAAAATAAGAAAAATGTGGAAAAAACAAATAAAAGCGTCTCTGCGGTGGTAATTTCTAGCGCCGATAGCGATAATTGGTAACCATGAAGTAGGCTGCTATCTCATCATTTTTTTTAAATCTCTGATTACGACGTTTTCACCAATGAACCAAAAAAACGGTGATTTTGAAAATTTAGGACTTCTTTCTCACAATAATTTTCTGCTGCATTCATGCGAGATGTGGAAACAGTAGAAAAGGACATTTTTACATAGGGCCAGGTTGGTTTGAATGACTTTTACAGCCTGGTCCTAAATAAAATCTTCATTTGAAAACTGGGGTTTGTGTTTGCTCAGGTTATCTTTGTTGGACATCAACATCTGTTTTATGTTTTTAAACATTTAATTGTCATTTAATGTCATTTTCAATGGTACTAACAGAAACGGGAAACTGTGGTCATTAACGAAATATTTGAAGTAACAAAGTTAGCATTACAGTTTATTAAAAAACACTTTAACAGAAGACAGCCCATTATAACATCCAGTCTATCCTTTTATTACAAGTTAATAATTTAAATTTAAATTCATTTGCTTTTTTAGGGATCATGAACAGTTTTTCAAACTCCTGGGCTCCTCACCCCTAAAAAATCCCCTCACTTCCTGTATAATATCAAAACAATAAACAAATAAACCCCAAAGAATCCTTTAGTAAACCACATTTTAAGGTCCACTTCCAAATTGGGGTTTTGAACCATTTGTCATTTGCCTTTTTATAGGGAGAAGACGAGTATCCAGGCCTCCCTGAGACGAATGGAGAGAAAACTGAAGGAGCTGAATGCCACATTAGACCAGGAGAGAAGCCAGCATATTGAGCAGCGGGATCAGGTAAATATTCAGGCTTTGGTCCAAATCAAACAAGACAGTGAGAGACTGCATACCTTTAAGGTCACTGACACATAGAACACATCACTGATAAAACAATTCATAAGAATGCATCTGTAGGGTTTTCCGTAAAGTTGCCAGGACAGACAAATGGACTCAATTGAAAAAACATAACCTCCTTGGTGGAGGTAATTATGTGTTGCATGAGTAAATAATAGATTTTAAAAAAACTTGATTCAACTGTTTAAATCCAATATTAGGCTGCTTTCACACTCTTTCTCATCTTCGCATGGATGTTGGTATATCTAAAATCATGTTCTAAAAGGAAATAAATTGTACATAGTAAATAGAGCATTTTGTCCTGTCACATAGTTCTGTATATTTTATGTGTTTGGTTGTAGGGTGTAAAATTTACAGTGTGTTACTCTGTCAGGACAGAATAGGTTTCTATTGCTGCGATGTCAACATCATTTTCAATGCTTATGATAACCTGACCGTCTTGGACTAAAAGGTCAATGCTCTGTAGATAGTTTATGAGTGCCTCTAAGTGGAAGTTAGGGTTTTTATATCTGAAATAATCAGAAAATAAGGCCAAGTCCCCTGCTCTTTCAGTAGCTGTAAGCATTTAATATGCCGAGTTGAGTGAATCTTAATCAGATTTTATAGAAATGTTGTATGTGTGGTATATGTGGTGTCTCCAAGTTGGGACATTCATGCCACAGACTGTGACTGCCTGGTTAAGCTGGAGCTTAAATGATTTATGTTATAAAGATTTATGCGTGGAAAGGCAGTATGCCCCAGAAACACAAGGCAGATATACATTAATAAAATCTGATATTTGTATTTTGCTTCAGTTTTTGGCTCTGACTTGCAACCTATTGAACAAATTTAGTTTTAATTTGTGTTGTAATTCATAATTTGTATTTTCAACATTCCACAATACAGTGCAAAGGCTTTGAGTAATCTTTAATTTCCTCACGTTTTATTCCAAGGAGACTCACTTTCTTATAATATAAAGAGAATTTGATTCGCAAACCTTCTTGTTTTAAAATGTCTTTCAAGTTTTTTTTTTCCATGGCCTTTCACTGCTTTCTCAATATTTTTTTAACCCTGCTAATTGCATTCTGTCACAGAGACAAAATTTCTTCTACTTGTTGGATTGAATTTATGAAACAATAAAATAAATTACTAAACCTAAACTGTAATTTAGCTGCTATAAAATCATGTCAAAGAACAAATAGCTGAAATCTCAAATGATAAAGCATCTCCTTGGTCATCTGTTGCAAATAAGTTTTGTTATTTCCAAAACTTTAACTAGGTCACTTTCCTTGTTGTTATCAAGGTTAGGGTTTATGTTCGTTTGTTGTTGTTTTTTATTTTTTTGGTCGGGCGCAATATTAGGGAAACATTTGTGGAAAAAACACCCAAGGTCTCCCTGAAAAACTTTAACAGACCCTCAGACCACGACTTTTGGAAATGTTGATGGAGATCACTTTAAAAGATTACAAGAAAGCATGGCTTCTTATAAATATAAAAGAAGTAAAATAAAATTTTTACTTTCTACTCTCCTCCTAACCCAACCCCAACCTTCCTCAGTCACCAGAATGACCCCTGACCTGTCGTGGTTTTACATATTTCTGCTGCCACATCATCAGTCACAGTTTCTCCCTCATCAGTCCCAACCTACTGACACCTTAACCGTGCACCTACTGTTCATGTCCTTCCCAGCCACCCACATCTTCACCTTTAACCTCCTCTGTTCCCCTTTAACCCCCTTCCTCTTCCCCCTCCCAGCTGACCCTTCGTGTTAAAGCCCTGAAGCGGCAGCTGGACGAGAGCGAGGGGGAGGTGGAGCGCTTGGAAGGAGTCCGCCGTAAGGTCCTCAGAGACCTGGAGGAGCAGCAGGAGCTCCAGGAAGCACTCCAGGCCAAAGTCACAGCACTGGACACTGACCTGAAGTAGGTCTCAATTGTACTGCAAAGATTTTAAAAACTTCTATACACTAGATGGCCCTCTCTAACAACTAGATCCAGTAAGCTGAAACTTACACTGGTGTTGATTGATTTTTCTGTTGCTTGCATCCTCTCAGGCGTAAGTTGCAGCAGACTCATCGCACAGCTCTGAGCATGTCCACGTTGAGCTCCGATGAGGAGGACGATTTCTATGATGGCAGTAAAAACCCTCCATCCTGAGCAGGAGACGACCACAAATAAATACCTGCTAGCAAAAAAAAAGGACAAGAGGGAAAGCAGAGATCTCAGGGCATCAGTGGCTCACCTGTGAAGATCTTTTATTTTGCAGTAGCAGGTTGAACAGATTTATCAGATTTGTCTGACCCTTCCCCTATGCTGTGATTATGATTCCTTCAGAAATGTCTTTTATCTGTCTTGGTTTTTAAAGATTCGCAGCATGTTTTTAAAAAGAGCGACTCTTATGTGTTTGGGTCAGTTTTGCTTCACAACCAAAAAGAGCCCCGTAAGTTTTATATATGAACTCTGGAATGATAACTTATATTCTTCGTTTGCAGCTCCACGTATGTCTTTGTGTTTAATGTGAACTTTTCTTCTTTTTTACGGCCTGTTACCTGTTCCTAAAGATAATCAGATGGACACGCAGCAGCAAATAAACATCTCCATGTATAAGTTTTTATCACTGACCACAAATACAGCTCTTAGCCACAAATAATTATGTTCAACCACAAATGAAATATTTAGAAGTTTACACACACACATTCCATTGAATGTCATCATTTTTTGGCATTATTGCTTTGTTTAACCCTTTTTTTCTACAGAATGCATGACAATACAACACATACATATATATATTTTTGCTTTTGTAGCCATTTAAAAGGGTCTTGGTCTCGGGCTTGGTTCTGACTTATAACCAAAGTCCACCAATTAATAATCTGTTTGAAACCCGGTCTGTTCCAGAAGCCTAACATCAGCCTGCTTTAGCCATTCCAAACCCAATTTAGGTGTTTGGGATCATCAGTCAGTCAGTCATTTTCTACCGCTTATTCCATAGTGGGTCACGGGGGAGCTGGTGCCTATCTCCAGCAGTCTATGGGCGAGAGGTGTTTGGGATCATCGTCCTATTAAATCACCCAATTGTGTCCAAGCTTTCCACATTAGTCCTCCTCCTTCATTATACAGGCATCAGAACCACTGCCACCGCCGTGCTTGACAATGACACAGATTATAAAGTAGGCAATGGAGCTTCAATGAAATAGTTGAAAGAACCTACAGAACAACACCAAACAGACCTGGAGAGCCAAATTGAGAGGAAATTTCAGAATCTTAACTTGTGTGTGTTGATGTCAATGAATACAGTCCCAACACACATAAAATGGATTACCCATTACTGCCATTCTAGTTCCGGATGGAGATGTGTTCACAGACATCTGGTAAAAAAACATCAAATCCTCCTTTTATGTCAGATTGAGTCCATTTCTGAAAAACTGACTGAATGACAAATTTAATGTGCTACATTAGTGACTTGCTCAATATTGCAATTATTTCCACCACTATGGATCTTGGGATGTTTCTGATAATTATACCCAACTTGTGAGCAGCCAAAAGAAAAGCAGCAACAAGTCAGCCTGGCACAAGTCCTGAAAATAAAGGCTTTCTTTCAGAAAGTTTATGATTTTAATTTTTTTGTGCAAATCTGCAAGATAAAATCATGAAGAATCTTGTCGAGCTTTGGAGATGCGCTGCTGTCTTTTTTCCATGGCTGGACATATTTTCTTTCATGTAAAGGAGGACAGTTTCTGTCAGATTATGTAAACTTGGACACAGTTGGTTGTTGATAGAACAATGATCCCTAAGACACATCAAACTGGTTTTTAATGAACAAGATGAACAATGAGCTTCTGGAATGACCTTCTCAAAACCCTATCCTTGATCTTAAGGACGGTCAATAAAAGCAGAGTTTGTGTCAGGAAACAGATTTTATTTTAACTCCTCCAATTCTAGCAGGAAGAATGGATATAATACAGTATGTTGGTGCTATGTATGTATATATCTGAGCCAGTATGTATAATTTAACGCTTTGTTGGTTAGAGAAAAATCCACAATAAATTCAAACTGTCACACCTAATCTAGTTTTGTTTTGTAATCACTGGATTTATATGGTGTTGTCATTTCCTCCGGGACAAACAAAGGTTCAAATGCATCATTAAAGCCGCGAAATGAATGACTTTAATGCTCACGGTAATTGTGTGTAATGGTCTGTTTGGAACGGTAAAAATGTTAAGTTACTGTACATATGTTTATGTACATCCTGTGTCTTTACTGACGCCTTACATTGAGCTTCACGGTTTGACTTGCTGTCATGTCATTGCAGCATCCGTGTTCTGTCTCTATAGTTGCGGTAATGATTTTAGATGGTGTTTCACATGCTTGCCTTTGCCTGCATGTTGCTCTGTGCATTCCTGTAGCAGGACCCATTATGACATTTTTGTAAGCACATTTTGTTTTTTTGCACCTAGCTGTTATGAATGTTTCTGATTTTCTTATGATGCTTTTATTATAAGATCATATGTAAGAATGCTATTAAATTAAAATGAGTTTTTCATGAGTTGGTAAACTTGATTTTTCTTAAAGGAACTTTAACCAAAGTTTTTGAACCTTGTGTGAAATACAGAACATTTTTTCAGTAGGATCTATATGGGATTTATCGGTTTCCAAGGCATTTTAGCATGTTTGCACAGGGAACTTGTACAATTATATAAGAGCACAGCTATAATGCACACATTATAGCTGTGACTGCACAGCTCTCTTGAGATCCCATTACACTGCTTTAATAGAGCTGAGTTCTGGACTTTGACTGGACCACTGCAAGATCTTGATTCATTTCTTTTTCAGCCATTCTGTTGTAGATTTACAACTGTGTTTGGGATATTTGCGCTGCCGATCACTCAGTTTGGACAAAGCTTAAGCTGTCTGACAGAAAGCCCCAGAATTGACACTAAAAAGTTTGGTACACAGATATTTTCATGGTCAATTCAATGAGTGCCAGGTGCCCAGGTTCTGTGGCTGTAAAGCAGGCCCAACTCCTCACCCCTCCACTCCTGGTAAGAATATTGTTCTCTTGTGATTAATCTTGGTCAAAGTAGAATTATGAATTTCAGATTGTTTGGAAATGCCTTTACAAACCCCTCACAGACTGATGGGCAGCAATAATCACTGCTCTAAGGTCATTGCTGATGTCTTTCCATCTTGGCGTTGCTTGTATAATTCAGGGCAGCAAACTGCTTCCATTAGAGGAGGTTGCGTCTAATAATCAATCTTGTGTATTTTATTAACAACACCTCACTGTTACTTTCCTTCCTTAATACTCTAAAATTAGCAAGAGTGCACTTGCAGTTTTTCCAACACTATTTTCATTTTTACCAATGTCAATGTGGTTGCTTCTTCTCAAGAGCAGAAAGTTCCCAAATATGGTTCTCTGATGATTGATTGAAAACAGTTTTTTAAACAGAAGTGAAGAGAAAATAACTGCATGTATTAAAAATGAGTTCTCCAGCAATCTTTCGTAGACTGACAGCAGACCTAACCGGCTCAGGATAAAGTGGGAAATATACCCAACCAGAGGCAGGTTCTCACCTTCACAGTGATACAGGGAATAAAAGATCAAGACGCAACCCTGCAGGTTTCAGGTTTCACAACCATCTCTTCTCCTGCTGTTACATGTGACAGAAAGCCTGCTGGATTGTGTCAAAATGTATTTTACAGAATGTCTGTCTTTAGGAATTAAATTAAAGGTATTCAGTATCTGAAATATGTGCATTAGTACATGAACCCAGGTTTGGTGTAAAGTCATGAAGGCTCTTCATATAATTTAAGGCACCTTATTAAATTATTTATATGCCTTGAACCTTTTTCGTCAGTGTCTTTTATTGGGATTTTCTGTGATAGAACATTTGATTTAAGCGAGCTACTTGTACCTAATTAACAAGAGCCCCATCATAACTCTGGAGGATCTGCAAAGATCCACAGCTCAGGTGGGATAATCGGTTGACAGGATAATTATCAGTCATGCACTTCACAAATCTGGACTTCAATGAAGCGTGGCAAGAAGTAAGCAGTTCTTAAAAGCAAACCATTATAAATCCAGATTGCCATAAGACATGTAGAGGATACATCTGATGTGTGGAAGGAGTTGCTCTGGACAGGTGAGACCAAAATTGAATGTTTTGGCCAACATGCAAAACCCTCTATGCATGGTTCACACACTATCCCCACTGTGAAACATGATGGTGGTAGCATCATGCTGTGGGGGTGTTTGCTGGATGGATGCAGTTTACTGCATACCTATAATCCTGGAAGGAAGCTTGTTAGAGACTCAGACTTGAGACTGGAGTGGAGGTTCACCTTCCAGTAGGACAATAACCCTAAACATACAGCCAGAGCTGCTAGTGGTTTAGATCAAAACATATTATTGTGTTAGAATGGCCTAGTTAAAGTTCAGACTGAAATAGATTTGAGTATCTGTGGAAAAACTTGAAAAATTATGTTAAAGATGCTTTCCATCCACTCTAGATGTGCAAAGCAGGTGGAGACATAGTAGGACTTGCAGCTGTGATCACAGAAAATACAGTTCTACAAAGTAGATTTTTATTTGTAAAATAACTTTTGAATACTTGTATAATTTTGACCGTGACAAATTGCGCAAGAAACATACAAGGGGTATGTATAATTTTACTGAGGAAAATCACTTCAAGTTGTGTCTGAAAAGCACAAACCGAACATAACAGAAAACAAGGCAGATCTATTCCAAGTTATCAAATACTACCTTAAAAATGCACGGCAACTGTCACTCAAATCCAATTAAAAACACATATCTACTGTCCCAAATGACTGAATTAAAACCCTTTGATACCCTTTGTTTTAATTAAGGCAACAGTGTCGCAGAGCTTTTTCAAACAAGCCAGCAGTGGGATTCTTTTAGCTGCAGCCAGGTTTTCCACAGCGCCTGTAATCCTCAGATGGTTTACTGTAATTACTGAAGACAACAAGCCACTAGCTGACTCCACCTCTTCCAGCCTACCCTGTCTTTCTCCTGACCTCCCCGTGACTTTCCCATGGGTTTCCCTTCTCATAGCTTCTCCTGTCTTTTTTTACATTACACGTCCAGTGAGCAGTGAATCTTTAGTTTAAATAGGAAAACCATGTGTTATAATGCAGTGGTTTTTACAGTGAGAAAGAGCTCTGTTTTACACAGAGGTCATCAGGTGTCCTTAAAGAGCTCCCTTTTGTAGTTACATAAATATATTTATTTAAGTTAATTCTTTGCAGGTTTACTTTGGGTTGGGCTTCAAAAAAACTCTTTAGGAATGTGTTCCTTTTATTCATCTCATGTGGCTCTTCACACAAAGCGGCGGTGCTTTATTTATAACTTATTGTGTTGCAGTGACGGAGAAAGAGTGTTGCCTTTTATGTGGATGCCACTGTAAAAATATGTCTTTGAATAATAAAAAACTAGAGGCTATAACAAAGACATAAAGCAGAATATCACGATGCCATCCACAGTGTGAGGAAGAATAATGAACAAGGATGGTTGTTGGGTGCTTGTTTTCTAGATTTTACATGACTCTGGACTTGATGTTATAGCACCCCTGTTGGATTGAACGTCTGAAGCGTTGGTTTATTTTAATATTTTTATCTACGTGTTTATTAAGTGATAAAATCCCTGTTAAATTCTGTATTTCTGAAAATCTCCTGCCATTTGCCACTGAAGATAAGCGAGTTCATCCAAAGACCTAACGGGAGGTGACAAGTGAGCCACCTGACATGCTGCAGGGCTCTTATTAAACAGCTCTCTATCCTATTTGCAGGTTCGACACAGAATTAGCTACAGAGCATAGGAGGCAGAAGACCTGCAGGATCCTGTAATGTGTACTGTAAGGGGTATAGCTTTCATAAAGACAATGGTGGGGAAGAGGACGAAATGAAGAGGGACGTCTGATGGGATCCCTCTGGAAGAAGATCAGACAGGCGTCTGAGTACAAAATGGTGTTGTTCAGCAGCACCAACGTCAAAAGTCTGCCGGACGGAGGCGCCATCAGCCCCCCTGAGGTCAGACACAGTTTAGTCTTAGAAATGATCAAGACTGAAGACGTTCTTGTCGTGAATCTATTCCCTGCATCATGATTAGGCCTGTAGCCTGGACATTCTGCTTTAATTCAACAGAATGTTAAAATAACATTAAAAAAAAAAAAAAACTACATGAAAACATTGGGTTAGATAAGCTAAACTTGAAATAAAAAGATTAAGCAACTTTTAAAAAAGCATTACAAATGAATGGTTTTGCTACTTACAGATCTTTTGAAATATGTCTTAAATCAAGGTATTACGGTCTTTATTTATTTAAGAAAGAGTCTTCTGAGGTTGTAACAAAAACCCAAATAGGACATAAATCCACAGATGTTAGGAATCAATGATTTTTCCAGTTTTCTGTTGTGTTCTTGGGATTGTAGTACAATATAAATCCTGGTACTCACTCACTGCTTACAGGATGCCTACAGGGTTCTTCAGTGGGTTCCTATGGGCCAATTCCCAGGTACCGATATGGAGTACTTACTGTGTACTTACTAGATGAGTACTTAGTGTGCATACCTACCAATGTGGTATCTATTGGATATCTTTGAGGTACCTACCTCAAACCTATTAAGGAGTTATTTACAAAAAAGCATATTAGTTAAAGTGTTGGTAACTTTAGGTACCAATGCTTTAACAAGTACCCAGTAAGCACTTGTATAGGATACCTATAGTAGTGAATTTATCATGCTACCACACATCTACCTAAATGTTATTTTCTGGAAACCTGGAGTGCTTACCGTTTACTTACCAGTTGGGTACCTGAACTTCATTCCTATCAATGTGATACGTACTGAATACCTGTGGTGTATACCTGCAGGGTACTGTTAAGAGTATTTGGGAGGTTTCCTATCATTTCAGACAGGTTTTGGCTGAGAAACTATGTGTGGTGTAGCTGTCCTCTGTCTGGTCCTCAAATGTCCTGAAGGAACAAATGCACGACCTTGGTAAGGTGCACACTGCCTTGAAAAGGCTGATGAGCTTCAATTGTGGATGTGTTCTGCAAACAAAGACAGAGAATTGAGGATACCACAGAGAGTGTAGATAAGTATCCACAGAATAATGCAAAGCTGGAGGATGAATTACACTCACCACTGGGTGCCGGTCAGGACATAAACTGGAGGTAGAGTTTTCTTCGAATCTTTAATTAGCAGTTAGAGCAGCTGTACAGACATGATGAAGATGGAAGGATGTGGACATAAGGATGTGGTTTAAATCACAACAGAAATGAAACCACAGAATACTTATTAGATACAAAGTACAGAGGTGACACCTGCTGGTCGTAAACTCACTGCAGGTGCTTATAAACTACCACAACGGATATGACTCAGACGTCATATAAAGAAGGAAATATCAAACTCAAAATATTTACTGATAAAAGCACAGCAAGATAGTAAAACAAGCCAGCGCATGTCCAGGCCCGTCTGAAATTTGTCAATTATCATCTGGATGATCCAGACGGATGAGAGAATGTCACGTGGTCTGATGAGACAAAAATAGAGCTTTTTGGTCTAAACTCCACTCGCCATGTTTTGAGGAAGAAGGATGAGGACAACCCCAAGAACACCATCCCTACCGTGAAGCATGGAGGTGAAGACATCATTTTTCGGGCATGTTTTTCTGCAAAGGGGACAGCCAGTATAACTAAGGAGTGGCTCCGTAAGAAGCATCTCAAGGTCCTTGAGTGGCCTAGCCAGTCTCCAGACCTGAACCCAATCGAAAATCTTCGGAGGGAGCTGAAAGTCCGTATTGCCCAGCGACAGCCCCGAAACCTGAAGGATCTGGAGAAGATCTAAATCGATTAATGGTCCAGAATCCCTGCTGCAGTCTCTGCAAACCTGGTCAAGAACTACAGGAAAAGTCTGATATCTGTAATTGCAAACAAACGTTTCTGTACCAAATATTAACTTTTGTTTTTCTGATGTATCAAATACTTATGTCCTGCAATAAAAAGCAAATGAATCACTTAAAAATCACACAATGTGATTTTCTGGCTTATTCTCTTAGATTCCGTCACTGACAGTTGAAGAGTACTTATTATAAAAATTAATTTCTTGTGGGTACTGGAATGTATTAATGGGTAACAAGAACCATTTCCTAATGTACCTTTATCCCCATGAAAACGATGCTAATACCCAATAAGTAGATACCCCATACATATCCTTTAGGTACCCAACAAGTTGATGGGTTTTCTGTATTTGCTGTTTGTATAATTTTATGAATCTGTTGTCAGGATCTTGGTTAGATCCTGACTGTCTAGTCTTGTCTGCGCTGTTGTTTTACGTCCTCAGTTTGTTTCAGTTTGTTTTCCCCTCCTCCTCACAGTTTAGTTCACATTTTGCAAATAAAGTACTTTGGCTTCAACAACCTGCTGTGGTATATTTCGGTCTCAGTCACCATTTTCGTCAATTTCTTGTAATCAGTTGGAAAATAATTAGTTAGGCTGTTATATTTTTTTATATTATTAAATTATACAAAATTATCCTACTTTAAGTTACTGTTCATCGCTGAAATACTCCGACCAGTAATATTTTTCTCTGCAGTGTTCATGTGTAATACGAAAAAAGCCAAAAGGAGAGGAAAAACGTAAAAAATAAAATAAAATAAAAAAACTAAAGTAGACTGGCATAACTGTGCTTATTTGTTGTTTTTGGGTCCAACATGTCATGTAAGTAAAACATGGGTCTGTTGTGTAACTGCGATGGAGACCCACAGGTCTGCTACATTTCCCACACCCAGGCAGACCATGAAGGCAGCATTGAGTCAGTGACAGACTGGATCAGGTGTCTGTCTGCTCACCTCTACTTCCCGCTTTCTGTCGTGTGAAGGAGAGTTTTTCAATAAAATACTACGGACAAAGTGTCTACACCGCTAATTTCTCTTAGTTTTCTTCACTTTGCGGCGACAAGATGAGCGTAATGAGAGAAAGAAAGGCGATGGAAAATGGAGAAGAGGGCAAGAAAACCAACGTGAGTGATGTTTAAAAAGTATTATTTGAATAACGAAAACTAGTAAGACATTTTTATTATTTTACTGTATTGGCCTGTCTAATTTCTAACAGCTGTAGAGTTTATTAACCGGACAGTACAGCTTGTTTTTTCTCAATTTTTTGCTTTTTGTTCAAATACCTCAAGGATGTGTTAAAGTCTCACCTGTTAAGACAGTCTAAGGTTGGACGGGAGTAATGCCCACAGGAGATGTCATTACACCTTATTCATGAAAACTCAAAACAGATCGATAAAACGACTCCACACAGAGTATCTGTTGAGGTTTGTTTGCCATGGGTGTCAAATATCACACACACAAATCTTAAATATTTACCACAAACACTGATGAGGGTTTTCTCTGGTTGCTTGCAGCATGAATTACAAGAGTATTTATTTATTAAGTTGTCAATTAATGCTTTTTCTGCCCGTGCCGAACCAGAAAACCAGAATGAAATGAATTTTCTTTCAGCCTGTCCTTTCAGGGGCCCCTTAGCAGTTTTCTTAGAAAAGCCTCGCCTGTCTGACCCATGACCCTTATTACCCAATTGTTAGCATCTTTATGGGACTTCTTCACACCTTCCTGCTCCTTCTATGATTATCACAGTTTAGACAGGTAAACTTCTCAGGGCTGCAGGTCCTGATCAGGATTTTTATTTGTCCCTAATTGCTTTGTGGGTAATTTAAGATTTAGTTTCAACCTGGTATCACTTCACTCACACACCAATGGCAGACCCTGACTCAAACAAAACGGAGGTTTTTGAGTCGCCTAGTCAAAGTCCAGACTTAAATCTGATTGAGATTCTGTGGCATGACCTTAAACAGGCTGTTTAAAGTGTCACCTGGGTCTCCATACAGTCATTCCCTTGTCCTTGCTCTTTAATTTCAAGCAGACGCTCCATGATGTGAAGGTTTTCCATCATCCGTCGCCATCGCTACTCATCAGCAAACCTGAAAAACCATGAAAAAAAACAGCATAATTTTATTGTTGTGGCTGAGGATTAAAATGACCTCAGTTAAAATCTAAATTTATTATAGAAAGTCTGAGCAATGAAGAAACATAAACACACAGGCAAATAACATTTTTTCATATTAAATCCAAACTTATAGATCTTTCCAATGAGTTTTTCTGAAAATGCAAATTTAACTCTCAAAAATAGTTCACGGCAATCTGTGCTAGATAATACATGTAAGGAAGAAATCTGGCTTTCCTGTTGTCTTAACGTAACCTTTTCACAGCAATGTTTCCATTTTTATCTGCTCTGTTATAAGATTATGATATAAATAATAAAATATTAATATAATAAAAGCTAGTCTTTGGTGGAACCATTGATTTCAAGTCCTTTATATCTGGAGTATTTGGTTCAGTCGTTGGTGTATAAATGGCTTCATTTTATTCTCATGGTTCCAACACAGTCTGGAAAACCCTAAAATTTAAGTATTTTCCAGGTTTGCATATAGAATGTTATAAAAATAGTTTTTTTTTTTTCCATACTTCTCTCTGTCTGTCCATCAATCCAGTGGTTTGTGAAATTGTAGTTTTTAAACCATGGCCTCAGTAGCTATAGAAATGTTAAATTAATTTTGAACTTTTGTAATATTTAAAAACGGGTCCAAAAATGTTTGAGAGCTCGACTACTTTGAGTCTGGAAATGTATGAAATTTGGTCGTTAGAAATGTGTAGGAAGCCTGTATTCTGTTCCCTCTGGGAAACTGTAAACATGTAGGTTGTTCACATTGCCTGTTAATTTTATATTTGTTGACTCTTCATGACTGCCTCGGGTTACTGAGACACCCTGATGGTCAAAGATATGTAACTAACAACCAAAAACAAATGTCAAATTACTGCTGTTTTAAACAGAAGTGAATTTTTATTGATGTCTTAGTGATGAAAGTAATTCAAATCGGTCCTTCCGATTCTTTACAAACGTATTTAAATTGTGCAAAACAAACATTCCTTTTAAATATTTAACATCCTGATCAAACTGGACTTTACTGCTACTTGTGATTTTTTTTTAATGTGCAATAGAGTAAATGTTTGGTATGAGCTGATGCATTGGGACAAATGAAAAGTACAAGGAACACCCTCTGTGTGTTATTTAACACCAACAAAGGCCAATAGTGTCACAAAACAATTATTAAAAAAAACAATTGACTTGGCATGTTTACATCCCATGTCAAGAGTTGCTCTCTCAGTAGGAATGTGCCGAGACCTGTTGGGCCTGCAGTTAAATCGAAAGGCCATCAACAGATTGGCAGTCAAACATATTTATGCTTAAGCATTCGTGTGAAGATCTAACAGCACTTACTCACAAATAAGAGAAGGACTTTGCCAGATAAATATGAAACGTTTTGCAACATGTTGTAAAGGTAGAAGAGAAGCTGATGGCGTTATATCCCATCGTGATGCTGCGTGCCAAGGAGATCATGGAGACATGACTGAACAGTCTGTTTATATAGACGCAGTGCAGGCCTCAGTGAACACACAAAGTATTTGTCTCTGCTGATAGTTCGTTACATCCAGTTTTGATTTGTTGAGCAGCTATGTAAGTTCCTGATGTAATGAAGTGGATAATTCTGAGTATTTAACAGCATATGTTGTCATTTCATAATCTGAACAAGCAACTTTCAGTCGCATTCTACCATATAACAGCAGTCCTGAAGCATCTTCTCTCTTAGCGTGAGAACAAACAGAGAAAGACCTATCATTTTCCATGGTAGGGTGTGATTAAAACAGCTTAGCTGGATTCTGATCTGTTTACTGTCAACTCGGCCGTGCGTTTACATGGCCGCAGTAGAGAGTAGATTAAACATAAGGCCTTTTCTGTGTGGCACAAACGTTCTTTAATGACATGTTAGCGCTGCTAACATGTCAAGGAAATTACAGTTAATATTACAAATATGTTTAAGTCACTCAGAAATAAAAAAATATTATTTAATGCACTCCTGTGTATATAAAGAGAGGCCTGCGGAGACAGACATGGGACATTTGGTTGATTTCCACCAGGTTTTAAGTAACAAAATAACATCTTGTACCCAATATTTGAGCCACAGTTTGTTTTATTCACATCTTCTTGGTTAATTATTTAAATATTAGATGTACATTGTAAGCTACAACAACATTTATAGAAATAAAACACAATTAATGGTTATCAGATAAATTGTTGAGGTCAAAATGATCAACAGCCCTATGACAATGTTATGGTTTTAAAAGTATTTCCCAAGGCTTTGTAGCACAGCTTTGACAAACAACCTAGATTTATTTTCATTTTTACATTATTTTATTAAAAATTAAGTTATTCTACATAAACCAAAAACAAAAACTATTTTCCCCAATGATGTTATTAGACGTTTGTTTTTTTTCCCCGGGGAATTACCTCTTCGGGGTGATAAAGACACCTTGAACTTGAGCAGCCTGCAGTTGTTTGTTGTGGTTTTCAACAAGTCCCTGCCATGTCTCCTGGGGAATCTCAGCCCATTCTTCTTTGGATTTAATGACCTTCTTGCATGGACCTTCATCTTTAGTTCACCCCACTGATTTTCACGGGGATTGAGGTCAGGGATTTAGTAGGTTCTTCAACAATGCTCACCTCGGTCTTCTGGAGGTCTTCTCACTCCAGTTCTTCACAAGCAGCAACGTTTATTGTTGTTATGTCATGTTGGAAGACAAAGTGACAAGTTAGACTGTTTCGCTGATGATGATTTTAGATTTGTTTCAAAATCTTCACACATCCTTCTTTCTTCATGATTTCTTCCACCTTGAGAAGATTCAGAGGTCCAGAGGCACTAAATCACCATGTTTCTCTGTGGGTTATTCACCTCTCTTCTTTCTCCAAACATATGTAGTGTCTATATTGCCAAAGAGCTTTAGTTTAGTCATCTGACCTAACGAAAATGCATCTAGTATGCATCTATCGCCAGACTGTCCACATTTCATTCCAGATTGAAGGTTTCCCTATTGCATAAGTGGAGATTTCCTTGTCTGAAACCTTGCAGTCCATTACTGAGCAGAGGTAAAGTATTGAAAATGGGCACCTAAAGTCTTTGGTACAAGTAGGTAGAGTCATTCTTTTAATGAATCACTGAGTGTCATCTCTTTGGTTCCTGGCTCCAGCGAAATCATTAAAAGGTTTTCAAACCCCGGAAATGTAATGATGGAAAAGTTTGGTGAATTATAGTTTAAAATTATCCTTTTTTTTTTTTTGATACCAGTAACTGGTAAATACCGAACTTGAACAACTATATTTTATAGTTTCGTCAAAGCAGTCCATGTCAAGTTGGTTTTATTAGTTTGATATTTAACTTGCGATAAACTGCGGAAGTTAATTTTTCGACATACCTGCTGGGAGCCAGCTGGTATCAACAGGGGTCCTTGTACCACAGGTTGACCACTGTGCTTTTAACTACTTGCTTTTTTCAGCTGCAGTTGAGACTAAAATTATTCATACTCCAGTGAGTAGGTTTAGAGTAATGTTTTAATTTTACCCACATGTTTTTTTTCTGACTGGAAATAATTTTTACATTTTTGAGTGACCCAACCAGAGTCCTGGCTTGAATCTGATAATCTGTGGAGGGAGTTCAAGATTAGGGTGATGGCAATGAGGCATTCCAACCTCAGACTGGGAGCTGATCACCAAAGATAATCTGTTTATATTATATTTTGAGAGATGCCTGTCTCGTTTTCCTATCTGAAAACGTGGTAGAATGAAAAATTTTAAAAACTAAATCCACCAGTTGTGTACAGCTTGACTGTATGTTTGGCCTTTTTTTAAATTTGACTCCCAATTCCATAAAATATTATGCTCTCTTTTAGCTGAATTAATATAATTTAGATGTCTTTTTTGTTGATGTAGAGACTATACATTGCATATTTTATGACGATGTTATATATTTATGATGATGATAGGTGGAAATTCTGATGGATTGAAAATAGAAACGTTTTTTCCCCAGAATAATGCACAAAATGCCACCAAAAAGTCTGAAAAACACTTAAGATTTTGTCATCATAAATGAGCATAGGAATCACAGAAACACAGACAAACCTGAAGATATTTGGTGGGTTCAGCCTTTGACTTTTGTTTGCACAGTTTTGTTTATTTTGCTCACAGTCACCAAGCTGTTAACTGTTATATAAAGACACTTCATTAATCTGCCTTATGTAACCAGCATAACACATTCCTCAGAGTGCTGCTACCATTGTCACCATGTGGCAGATGAATGAGGGCCTTGCCATTTTAAGTGTTATTCCCCTGAGTATTTTAGGAATTACAGGAGATTTGCACACATAATGATTTAGTAACTTATTTACTTTGACCGATCTGGGCAGCATCACTAAAATAAAACTTTGCTTTACTTTTAATCATTATTTATGCAGGCCTATTATTAAAATGTTCCAGGGTTCATTTAAACATCACCAAACAGTTTTGGTCCTGGGCTCTTTATGATCCAGTTGGTGGGAATGTTTCTCCCTGCTCTTTTTATTGTGCATGTGTCATCAGAGTCCTGCAAGGGAGGCTAACTCCAGCAGGATGAGCCCGCGTGGACTGGTTATTGTAGCTCCGCGACTGGAGAACAACCTGCAGGGGAAGGGTTGGGCTGCTGGCGGTGCCTCACCCAGCCTTGTAAGGCAAGACAACCGTGACTTCCCACATGCTTAGTCACAAAGACAGACGGCCTGGAGTCTCAGACTGCTTCGTCCGTGAGGTAGATATGATTGCTGTTCTTTGTGATATAAAGTATTTCCTGGTGGTGATTTTTAGGTCTTTGGAGTGTGAGATGAAAGATCTTGTTTCATTTATAGATTTCAGTGTTTGGGTGAAGAATTCGCTTTTCTTGATTTGTCTTGAATTTCATGGATGAATCCAGGCTGAGCTGTTTTCAAAATGATTAGCTCACAAATACAGATTTCAAATATTTTTTGTGACGTGACACATTTACTTGTTGTGTTTGGCAGCATTTAGCGATATAAAGTTGTTTCAAGCACTTTGACTTCTCCACCCATTTGCAACATGTGTAGTCATGTTGCTCAGTAATAAAACCTGTGTTTGAGAGGGATGGACTTTACACACGTCTGTGAACTCTGGTGATGCTGCTGTCTGTTGCTGCAAATTATTGGTCTTCTGCATAGATTGATGCCTTTGTGTGGATGATTCGTTTATAAAGTGTTGATCTGCTAAGTGAGATCATCTCCTGAGCGGTGTAGCCTTAAAGCTGGGAATGGATGTTCCTGTCCTTACCTTACTCTTTGTAAAGCAAAACAAAGGTAAAAGAATTCCTATTTTTCCCAAAAATATAGCTAAATCCTCATCTTGTTCAGTATCACATCTTCCTGTGTTTTGGCTGTATTGTTACACCCCAAATTCAAGCACATTTATATTCAATTGCATTTTGTTTTTTCTGTAATTACTTTTGAAGGGAATTTTTAAGCAACTTTTTACTGAATCTCCTTTTTGCAGAGAGTGAAACTATCATTTCAGTCTTTAATTCTTTGAATTGTCACTAAAGACGAAGGAACAGGGCGCATTAGGCTGAAACCCCACTGGTCACAGCTGCCTACAGTAGCACAAAGAACAGGGAAATGTGTTCGTATTTTATCCGAAGTTCTGTAGAGGAATGGTTGTCTTCTGGATTTTACTTGGCAATTACAGATTTTACTGGACGGATTTACAGACTGCAATGAGAGGCTTCAGCTAATTGAAGCTGCATGAATGTTTTATTTACATTCCAGGTTAAAATAAGCAGATTTGCTGAACTATAGTAATGATTAAAAAAGATGGCTGGGACAGAAATTTTAATGCGAAAAATATTTCCTGAGACACTTAAATTCATTTCTGTATTATCAATGGAGAATGTCGAGAAAAGAAGCTTTCAGATGTTAACAGAAGATTTTTAGGATCCAAATAGTAATAGGGTTTCTGCAGAGCATATTTGTAAATGCAAATCAGCTAATTGAGTAAATGGGTCTTATTTACATGTGCATTAGATGTTTTAAATTCTGAATGGTATTCCTAATAGCAGAAATCACTATCTGGGAGTGGAAAAACAAGTTGGAATCTTTAAAGAAGCTGAAGCACTGATCCATCCTTCTGCTTCTTTGTCTGGAATGCTGAAAGCAGGACAGCAGAGCTGGAGAACAAGCAGGGCTCATTACTGCTCAGCTGAAAGGTTAACCCGATGTGGCGCAGTATATTTTAAATATATCACTGAATGAAGTTTTACAGGGAAATCTTGCACTGAGTTCCATATATACATTAAATACTGTTTATTGAATAAAAAATATTTAAAAAATCATGACGTTCCCTGTTAGCCTTCATGCTTAGCAATTTGGGCAAGATTGTTCTCTACGTTATCATTTTTATACTTTTTCATCTTTTATTTTTTACTGATCTATGAATACTGATCTAACTACCCAGATTACCAGATACATGTTTTGAATTGCTGCACCAAACTGTTGCAAAGTTCTTTTGTTAGTTTTAGATTCATTTAAGTAATTTAAATGTTGTTCTGAAGCTAAAGGGAAGATCAGTCATTCTTTATGAAAAATACTTGAGCCAGTGGGGCTGCTGTTATCAGCTAAGCTGTTTTCTGTAAATGTAATTAACTCAAAGGTTCGAATCTGACTTGAGAAACGATTTTGTGCAAACATGCAACATCATGCAGGAGGTGGCCTGAGTGTATCTGAGGTTTGCTCTGCTTTTACAAGCTGAGAGAACCGCAGAACTGGAAATGAAACCTTCCCTGAGCTGCATGGGCAAGCCCAAAAGATGAAAGCAGATGTAGATTTGTACTTTAATGCACATAACAGATACCTGGAACACATTCAGCTTATTTGAGATCTGAGTCTGCACTTGCCCATGAAGCAATAAAGATGCGTGTTATGACCAGGGGAAGTATTGAGCTGTAGCCATATTTAAGGTACTTTTATGAGTATTCTGCTGTTATGTTATGCAAAGAGAGCTGCAGGTCATTAGATATGGTGCCCCTCAAAAGTATTAATACCCATTGAACTCATATTTTGTTACATTACAACCTCAAACTTATATGTATTGAGTTTTTATGTGATATACCAACACAATGTACACCAGAATTGTGAAGTAAAGGGAAAGTGGTACTTGGTTCTTTTAACATATACAAATCTGAAAAGTGTGGCATGTGTTCAGCCCCTTTGAGCTAACACTATCTGGGACCACCTTGTGGGTACGTCTCATCCAGCTTTGCACATTTTGAGACAAATAATTTTGGCCATTCTTCTCTGCAAAAATAGCTCAGTTAGATTAGACAGAAAACATCTGCGAACATTAACCTGTTTTCAAGTACAAAGATTTGAAACAGACTCAGGTTTGAGCTTTGACTGGGCCATTGTAGCACATGAATGTTCATTGATCTAAAGTATTTCATATTTTGCAGCCTCTAACTAGTTTTCTTCCAGAATTATCCTGGATTTACCTCCATCCACTTTCCCATGAACTTCAACCAGCTTCTCTGTCCCTGCTAAATACAACATTCCCACAGCATGAGGTTGCCACCACCATATTTCACCATGGCGATGCTGTGTTCAGGTTGATATGCAGTGTTTTCTTTCACACAGATCATTTTGCATGTAAGCCAAACTGTAAGATTTTGGATTCATCTAAAGAGAGGACCTATTTCCATGTTTGATGTGTTCCCTACATGGCTGATGGAAAACAGGATTTTTTGTCTTTGACATATTTGTTTTGGTCAGTCACATAAAATCCCAATAAAATACAGTTTGTGGTTGTCACGTGACAAAATGTGGAAAGGTTTAAAGGGGTGTAGATACTCTTGCAAGGCGCTGGAGTTGTTTAAAAAGAAACTGGGCACCCTGGTACAGATCCACGTGTGAATTTATTTTAATGTTTGCAACATTTGTTTTGTCATTGTATGCAAGGTTCTCTGCACAGGAGGGAATGCCTGTAGATATTGCTGTCATTGTGGTGTGACTATCCTTGAGTATCTAATTAAGGATTGTTCTGATTGTTCTTTAGTATCAGCATTCACATTTATGTGACAATGTTGATGCTCTGCTTTTTTCTCATAGTGTGGTTCCTTTGTTGTTTTGTATTTTGTCTTGTAGTTTTCAGCCTCTGTCTGCACCTTACTGTAGGCATGTATGCACTAAGCATTAAAACATCCCCGTGATTAAATTATTTCTGTGAAAAATTAGAGACATGGCTAATTACCTGTTATGTTTTGGTAATGAAACGTGTTCATCACTTGTGACAAGCACCCTTCACTGCACACCAGGCAGCAAGTTAATGTGCACTTTGGAGCAGATTACTCTGTTTTGCACTCTAATCACCTCTCAGGGTGTGCCTGTCCCCAGATCATCTGTGTCTCTAGAAGTCCTCGAGGCCTTTCAGTTGGCGCTTCTTTAGATCAGAAGTAATTCTTGCCCCACCTGTCAGCATATCTTAGATAATGGCTTTCAGGAAACACAATTGTACATAAATACCCTGCGTTCAAGCCCCAAGCCATTTCGTTTTTTGCGTCAGCAGCCTGTTCACTGCTTTGCATTAAGTGTTTTCACATTTTAATCGTTGTTCTTTTAAGCCGTGCAGCTCTGCTTGTGTCAATGTGATTTACAGAATTTGGTGGGTCTCCTGGTAAGGCTGTGTAAGCGGCCTTACAATCCACCTGTTGTTTATTGCAGTAGTGTAATCTCAAACCAAAAATAAACTACATGTATTAAATGGGGAGAAAATACCATGTGAAGACATAGTTGTTTTTAAGAGGTATTGTAGTGTTTGTGACGTCATCCACTCAAACAAGCGTTTTCGTTGCTTTTGGAAGAGAAAACGGCAACAAAGATCCTCCAACTTACTTAACAGTGATCGCAATGTTTTTTCCTCATCATCCTAGAACTAGTTGACATGTAGGTGGTGTCTTTTCTTTGTGGCATTACCTTGTGGATGGTATTGGGATTTGGTGGCCCCAAGATGCCACTGTTTACTGCAGTTCTTTAACTAAACTGAGAGAAGACGTCTTTTTCTTCTTCCTTACAATCCTAATTGACAGGATAAACTTTATTCCTCATATAGGCTTGTTTGTGTCACCTTCAGATTTTTTAAAAGTTTCTAAATATTGCTCTGACTGTAGACAAGTTGGGTGCGTGTCTATGTCCCCGTAACAATTTCCTTGATTCAAGATAGTCGATATACATCTGCCTTAGATGAACTGTATGTCCTCTTCTCTTTCCTGATTTGAAGAATGACTAGGACAAACAGGGCCTGCGTCTCATTGTGTCTGTGTATTCTAGCATTTGTTGCAGTGCCCATTTTGCCAACATATGCCATGTTGTGAGGACCCACGGGTCCTTATAGGGCCCAAAGCCTGCTGTTTTGGGGTTTGGGTTTAGGTTTAAGACTTAGGTGTGAACTGAGTTTAGGTTAGGTTTAGGGTAGGGTATGTCCTGGTAATACAGGGGTCGGACAATGAAACTGAAACACCTGGAAAATTTGATCACTTATTTGTTTTAGAAATTATGTATTAATAAAAATCTAAAGTTTACATTTTGACCTCTGAAATTCAACTGCCATATTTTAAAGCTAATTATGGTTAGCTTGCAGCTCATTAAACAATCTCGGTTGTAGATAAATGTTTTTACTGGAAAATCTGCTAGTTGTTTCAGAATAATTTCAAAAATAATCAAAAGGCCTCACTTTTTGTGCAATAGAAACAAGGACATTCAATAAATTGGGTTCAGAAAAGACTCGTTTTTCAAATTAAAAGCACGTTTTGAAAATAGGCAGGTTTTCAAACATACATTTTCATTAAGCTCAAATTTCTGTATTAGAAATGTTTTTTTCATTAGTCTAATATTCCAATGTTAAACATTGTGTTTTCATTCACTGTAAATGAAAAATCATCATCATTAACAGAAATAAAGGCTTGAAGACATACAGGGGTTGGACAATGAAAGTGAAACACCTGGTTTTAGACCACAATAATTTATTAGTATGGTGTAGGGCCTCCTTTTGCGGAATGACATATACAAGTCCTGCACAGTGGTCAGAGGGATTTTAAGCCATTCTTCTTGCAGGATAGTGACCAGGTCACTACGTGATACTGGTGGAGGAAAACGTTTCCTGACTCGCTCCTCCAAAACACCCCAAAGTAGCTCAATAATATTTAGATCTGGTGACTGTGCAGGCCATGGGAGATGTTCAACTTCACTTTCATGTTCATCAAACCAATCTTTCACCAGTCTTGCTGTGTGTATTGGTGCATTGTCATCCTGATACACGGCACCGCCTTCAGGATACAATGTTTGAACCATTGGATGCACATGGTCCTCAAGAATGGTTCGGTAGTCCTTGGCAGTGACGCGCCCATCTAGCACAAGTATTGGGCCACGAGAATGCCATGATATGGCAGCCCAAACCATCACTGATCCACCCCCATGCTTCACTCTGGGCATGCAACAGTCTGGGTGGTACGCTTCTTTGGGGCTTCTCCACACTGTAACTCTCCCAGATGTGGGGAAAACAGTAAAGATGGACTCATCAGAGAACAATACATGTTTCACATTGTCCACAGCCCAAGATTTGCGCTCCTTGCACCATTGAAACTGACGTTTGGCATTGGCATGAGTGACCAAAGGTTTGGCTATAGCAGCCCGGCCGTGTATATTGACCCTGTGGAGCTCCTGACGGACAGTTCTGGTGGAAACAGGAGAGTTGAGGTGCACATATAATTCTGCCGTGATTTGGGCAGTCGTGGTTTTGTTTTTTGGATACAATCCGGGTTAGCACCCGAACATCCCTTTCAGACAGCTTCCTCTTGCGTCCACAGTTAATCCTGTGGGATGTGGTTCGTCCTTCTTGGTGGTATGATGACGTTACCCTGGATACCGTGGCTCTTGATACATCACAAAGACTTGCTGTCTTGGTCACAGATGCGCCAGCAAGACGCGCACCAACAATTTGTCCTCTTTTGAACTCTGGTATGTCACCTATAATGTTGTGTGCATTTCAATATTTTGAACAAAACTGTGCTCTTACCCTGCTAATTGAACCTTCACACTCTGCTCTTACTGGTGCAATGTGCAATCAATGAAGACTGGCTACCAGGCTGGTCCAATTTAGCCATGAAACCTCCCACGCTAAAATGACAGGTGTTTCAGTTTCATTGTCAAAGCCCTGTAGTTAGTCAAAGTGTGTGTGTGTGTGTGTGTGTGTGTGTGTGTGTGTGTGCGTGTGTGTGTGTGTGTGTGTGTGTGTGTGTGTGTGTGTGTGTGTGTGCACGCATGTGTGTGTGAGAGAGAAACAATAAGTAATGGATTTGCAACAGAGGATCCAATATATTTGAAGGGAGCTGTATCCGAACAGAATCTAAACCACTAACCTGTTACCAAGAGGATTTTAGGCTTTTTTTTCTTTTTACTTTTTCTTGGTAAATTTTGTGTATTTATTGTTACGAGATGACATAACGCAAATAACCTTCCCGACAGCACCTCTTTGGTATTAGTAGAAAGTACAATACAGTTTGTGGTTATTCTCAGGAAAGGAGTGGTTAAATATTTGGTTTTTTTTGTGGTGTTATTAGTTTTAAAAAATCTGTCTGGCGTGGCGGTGGTGCAGGGGTAAAGCGCATGACCCATGTATGGAGGCTACAGTTCTCGAAGCAGCTGGCACAGGTTACAGTCCCTACCCGTTGACCTTTGCTTCATGTCTTTCCTCTCTTTCTCCACCCCATTTTCTGTCAGTTAATGTAAAAAATGAAGGCAACTAGTGTCACCAAAATAAAAACTCTGTAACAGTCTGTGTAAAATGGTTAAGCTCTTATAGAGCTTATGCTCCATGTAGATGCCCTCTACGGTTAGTGGTGCAGCAAAGCCAAGTGTTTTGTGCCAGAGCCACTCAGGTGTGACTTGCGCATTAACTTGTTACAGAGAAGATTCAGTTAGTGACCTTGTTTAGCGTGTTTCTGCAACAGTGTGTGGCACATTATATCTGCAGTTTACATTGTTGCATTATACAGCTGTGGACAGTAAATACCAGAAGGGTGACGGTGCAAAACCTGCCAGTAAGGATTCATGTCTTCTGCTTGCATAATCAAAGCCACATGCATGACAGTCTGTTTCATATCTTCTTAGATTTATGTAACATTTCTGACCCTCACAACATGCAACAGCCAGCCTGTAAAAATTTTACAGGAAAAAAGAAATATGAATTGGAACATTTTATACAGATTTTTTTTAAACTTGTTTAAAATCACAGATTATACCCAAGGAACATCAGGTTTCTAACCAATTAACAGTTTATCTCTTTAACCAACTTCTAACTAGAATAATCACTGTTTTTGTACATTACTTTTACAGATATTCCAGTTCAGTTAACACCACTAACAAACAGCAAAGCAACAAAGATTAGGGCTCATATAATGAGAATATTTATTTAACCCTGTTTTCCCAGTAACGGTAAATATTTGGTAAAAGCCTTAAAATAAATGCATCTTCATGGTGTAATATAATCTAACACCTTTATATTTAGACAAACGTTTAATTTGAGTTTACTTTTAAAAATATTTCATAGAGAAATGTCTTTTTTTCTTCTGAAAACACACCTGGTGACACAATTATTTACACCTGGAATGATTCCTATAAAACAAACACAAATGAAGCATTTATCTGACAAATGCTTTAAGGTGATCAGATTGTCTCTGAAACTTTAAATATGGGGTATAAATATGACCATTATAGCCAATGTTCATGTTGATAGTCGTAAATCAAAAATCCGCAAATGAATGCAAGAAAATAGCCTAATCTTGCTGATATCCACATTCAGACCAATGATTACAAAATTCAAACCCCTGGAACTAAGAAAAAGAGGCTGAACTCAGTGCAGGGATTAAATTGCCAAAGAACAGGAGCAAAAGTCCAAACATCTCATGATCCATCAGTTTGAGTTTTTTATTTGGAGTCCTTTGAGGCTGTGATTTTGGTTTTGTCACTCATAGGCTTTCATACAGGGTTCACTGATTGGTTCTCAGAATCTAGTTCTGTTCTTTGTTTACTGATTTAAGTTTTACTTCAGTGTTATTCCTTAGCTTTTGGCTTAGTTACATCCTGTTGTGTCCTGTGTAGAGCACTGTGTGTTCATTTGTTTAATTTTTTTTTATTTTTCCTGCACGGCATTTTGTTAGTCTCACCTGGATCTCATGTCATTAATCACCTCCACAGCAGTATAGTTCAGTCAGTTTTCTTCATTCCTTGTTAGTTCCTTCCTTAAGCAGCTGTGTCAATTTGCATGTCCTCTGTTGTTCACGGCTGTGTTGCTGTTTTTGTTGTCAGATGCTCTCTAGTTTCTCATTTCTGGTTTGACCCTGGGGTCTCAAACTCCAGCCCCTGAGGACTAATGTCCTGCAGCTTTTAGGTGCATCTCTGCTCAAAGACTTCTGAATCAAATATTTGGGTAATAAGGATGCTGTAAGACTTGACTGCAGCTGAGGAGGTTATTCGGCCATTTGCTTCAGGTGTTGGACCAGTTACATGTATAATAGTTGCAGGACACTGGCTTTTGAGGACTGGAGTTTGAGACCTCTGGTTTAACAGTTTATTGAAGTATCAGAGTACGTTAGGAAACTTACCTGCACATGGACCTTCACTTTATTTGATGTGTATTAAACTGTCAAAAGACAAATGATTCGATTTACCTTTAAAGTTAAATAAATAAAAACTCAAATGCCACCTAAGAAGTCATGCTTTCCACACTTGAATAGGAGTTCCTGTCAGAGATTATGTGTTAAAGGAAGCATTTGTTTGCTTTCAGAGGGGACTGAAGGGTCAGTTGTGTTTAAAAGATTTTAAATTACATAATTTTCTAGGTAAGATGAGTTATTGTCTAATCTATTCACTTCATGCCAAAAACAGTTTACATTTTCTTTTATACTCCCATTATGTATCTGTTATAGCCTCAATGAAAGAAGCACTTATGTACACATTTAAAGCTGCTTTCATGACTTCCTGCCACATTGTTCAGCATTCAGAGGCTCCTGGGTTCCTTCTGGTGCAAGATAATGGCCGGTCTCATGTGTGTATGAGTATGCAGGCAGTTGCTGAGGGATGAAGGAATTGATGGAACATCTCTGGGACATCACGTTTAGGTCCATCTGACACCATGTTGTTAAAGTCTTCCTGAAATGTTTTTGAGAAGTGCAGTTATTGGAGTCACACAACCACATTGTCTCTACTCTAGATGAGTAGAACATTGAAACTTACTTTAAACTAAACTGTCAGTTTTCAAAGTCGTCAGGTGGCTTGGTGGTGGCAGCATCATGCAGATTTTTTTTTTTTTTTCAGCAGGAGAGGGACGCTAGTCAGTAGTTATAAACCAAAGGACCAAATAGCAACGCAACTAACTCCTAGTCTCTTCTTTAACCCAACAATAAGGATCACAGTTTTTATTTTTTACCAATCTTTGGGAAAAACTACACAAGCTTCTATTGCAAAAGGAATAACCCAGCTGTTGTACACAAGAAATTCTGGCTAAGTGGAAGAAAATTTAAATAATGACAGTTTAAAACTTTTACACATAAGTGAAGAGTTTTCTTTTTTGTTAAAGGAGCTGATGTTTTTATCCAAACGGGCTTTTCCTTAAGATCTTTGTTAAATATTATTGTATTTGTTTTATGTTTCATTTAATTGTTTTTTTGTGTTTTTAATCACGTTTTAATTTAGTGTTTCTGTTCTCTTTGCGAAGCACTTTGTGACCTTTATGTGTGAAAGGAGCTAGATGAATATAATTTACTCACAGTCCACATCCAAAGGATCGGGTAGACTCAACACGCAGACTGTTCACAAAAGGTGCTACTGTTAGTCTTTAACCATTCACAATAAACGCTTCAAATGCAGCGTTGCATGACACAAACATTGTGATTATTTCTCGTTGTTGCCACGGAGACAAAGCCGAGTGGAGAGTGACTAAGCTGGGAGTTTAGAGCGTTTTGTATTTTTAGCCCCGGCTCCTCTGGACTGGTTAGATTTTCTCCAGCGAGCAGAGCTGGCCAGAATCAGCAGACCTGACCACAAAGAGTGGAAAAGTCTCCTCATTGTGGGTTGCCAAGATTTCCAGTGTGATTGTAAGGCATCCACAGAGGAACTTCAATGATGGGGGGACGTTTTAGGACTGAAAATCCGCCCCCTTTCTCTCTGCTCCGTCTTCCACTTTCATTTTGAGCTACTTTTCTTTTACTTCATAGATCTTTCCTTCAGTCCCCCAACGCTCCACTTAGTCATTAAATTCCTCTTATCGTCTCATCTTTCATTTCAGGAGCTTCGCAGGCCACTCAGACTTCCCTTAAAGGCTCCTGATCAGGCAGGATACAACTCGGAGAGGCACAGCAGCAAGGTACAAACATTTCCTAGATCAATTACTGAGACAAGAGGCGGAGATCAGACATCTAATTTACCTCCTTTTTTTCCACCACGGAGTTTAGGAGAGCAGCATAGCCGTTGTACTGCCACAGAAACCCAGTGAGCAGAAGCAAAGCGCTGAGCTCTTCACTCCCACAGAAGAAAAGGTGGAAGTTATAAAGGTACCTGTACTGGTTCAGCTGAATTAAAGTTGGTGCCGCTGTACTTCTCCTTTGGGTTTTTCTCACTATTCTGTTTAATGTTTTAAGGTCTACCTTAAAGCTCGGCACGAGACGACGCAAAGTGTCAGGATGCTGACAGATGAAGTGCCACAGATTCAGGAGGTCAGAGCTGAGCTGTTCTCCCAGCAACTTTATTTATAATGACCTTAACATTTATTGACTTGTGCAGAACACTAGTGAAAGCCGTTGTTGTGTCTGTGCAGAGTGAACATTTTTTAAACCATTATGTGTTTTGGTTTGTAGGTGCGGTACTGCCTGAAGAGTCTGAGAGTGCAGATGGCTGCCAGACAAAACAGTAACTTGTACCAGGTAGATTCCGGCTTCTTCCTATGCTTAAAAAATGTCGTACTGAATTAGCCAACAGCTTATCTTTTGCACAGTTCATTTAAAATACAATGGCAGCATTAATATGTTCAGTGTGTCTTTTAAGTCTTTAATGTTTTCTATCTATGCATCTGTGTCTGACCAGTTGTTTAAATGCTTAATTTGGGGGGAAACCAGAAGAAATACTCATGTTAAGCAAGAAGATTTAATTAAAATTTAAAAAAAATCAAGATTCTGCAAACAATATTAACAAACTATAAAGGCACATTAGGGCAATTGTTAAATTTAACCCTAAGTTTATGACTTGGTTATATCAGTAAATGTTTAAGTTTTACTAAATTCTGGTGAATTTAAGACCTGAATCCTGGTAAACCTTCTTGCAAATTTATGACTTTAAAAATGTGAGAATAAAGGTTTATTTGCAGACCTTTTTACATTACTATTGGAATTTGAGATTTTTCTTAAAATTACCTGAGCTTTTAATCATTTTATAAGTTATTTAACAATTCAGGCTGTAAAAAAACGTCTTGAAAATATGAGTAAACCATAAGACATTTCAATTTTCCAAACCATCTTGATTTCATAATCGCAGTAAGATTGCTAATACTGATTTGTTTTTTGTTTTTTGCTATTAAATTTATTACCTATAAGATTTATAATACCAGAGAAAATCATCTTTCATTCCATTAGATTCATATGAAGAATTATGAAAAATTTTAATCTGAAAGACTCCAACACTGAAGTGTACCCAAGTTTTTCTACATATATACATTATATTTATAGGGAAATGTCAAAATTTTCCTCAGTTTTACTTCAGTTTGAGTTATTTATTTTGTTTTATCTTAATCACCATCCTGACTATTAAACATAGAGAAGATAAGTGAACCACCGGACATCTGAATTATTCAAACTATCATCACCTTGTCCATTTTTTTTACATCTCCAAGAAGACTTTCATTTGAAAGAAAATTGCTTCAGTAAATTGAAAATAGTGAAAAAATAAGACAAGTCATGCTAGAGAAGTCAAATAATCATGGGAGCAAAGAGGGTTAAAAAAAGAAAAAGAAATCTCCAGAGAGAATTGCTTTTTATTTGCATCTGGACCCATTTACAGCAGAATTCTGTTGGTATATGTGCAGAATGTGGTTTGGCTTCATCTTTCTGACGTAAGACTTTACAGATGCTCAAGATATCTGTGCTATGCACATCTTGTTCCTTATTAGACATGTGAAAATTCCCTGTTTCCTTATTTTAAGCAAACGAAGCCAAGTGATTTGTAATCCGTCCGCCTTCATGATCTTAAGTCCAGAGAAGAAAGAAGCAGCAGTGACTCTAGAGCAGTTTTTGCATTGCACTCAGAAAGCTGCATAGTCCATGTTGTGGTATTCACTAGAGAATTATGTCTGTTTACAGCTCAGTGCTGCCTGTGGGGCTGCAGACCACAATCATTCAGCATTGATTTTCAGCTTTGTCTTAGTTATACCAAGAATTTCTGAGATTCCTGAATCCTTTATTGAGAACATCTGTAATTCCCAGTATTTCCACATTGACGAGGCATTCTTTCTGTCTGCGTGCTTGTTTCTATTTTTTATCACGTCATACATTATATACTTTTCTTTTTGTTTCTCTGTTCAAATTGGAAGGAATTAGTTTGAATCTAATGGTAAAAGGATTTTTAGATTGAGCCCTATTTTTCTCCACGGCTGTTTAACAAGGCTGTAACTAACTGTAGACTAAACCATGAGCACCTGAATATGTAAATGTAAAACAAAATGGGGAATTAAGGTCGGAAAGATGAAGGTAAAACCCAAAATTACTTTAAACTGCAATCTGCCAGGGAAATGGGTAATTTTACTTTAATTTTATCAACATGCATCTTCAGACTAGAAGTAATATTAAGTAATCTGAGTTACTCCTTGCAAAATACAAATTGTCAACATATCAGTGTAAACACTGAAAACTGGTCAGTGACTATAAGAAGGGTTTGATTGCTGTAATGCCAGCAGATTTTTCCATTGATTATTGATAAGGGTATAAATCAGATTCGACATGCCCTGTTTCGTAAAATTTAAACTATTAGTATGGTCCCTGCAGTCATTTTACATGAAGACGCCATTTTATTTTCTTCCTTTACAAAAACTTTATTTGCCAATCTACGCTGTACACTTTGGCCTATTTAAAGTTTACAGCTAGGTGTAGCCTAAAAGATGGCCACTGGACTGTTTCTATGACTGATAAAGCTTCATTACAGCTGATGAAATCATTAGTACAATAAGCTCTTTCACTGCCTCAAGTTTCTACAGAATTTTGTCTGTTTTCCAGAGGCAAAACCCAAGGCATCATCATCATCGGGTTGTAATTACAAGCCCTATAAATTTGCTTCCCAGCACCCAGATTTTCTTCTGCGACTTGTATTTTAAGCCCCACTATAACAACATGCCTAAATAAGTCTCGTGAAATTATGTTATGCGTTTTGCTTTTAGTGTGCTGACCCCAGTATTATAATTGGGCCTCATCTGACTTACAAAACACTCTGGAGGCACCCCTACTGTCTGCAGGGAATGATGGGGGATGAAAAACAAAAAGCAGTTGCTTTACTTGCCCAACTGTGCCAGCATCTATTGAGCTTAGACTGGCAGTTTCAGGACAAAAGCCCTATTCTGTTTCTATGTAGGAAAAAAGTTAAAAATTCTTGTTTTTCTTTAAGGAATAAAAGAAAACATGAATACCAACTTTCCTGACTGGTCACTGCGTTTCTGTTTTCAGGTTCCAGCAAACGACTTCAGAGTCAAATTGCCCAGCAACCAACCACCCGTCACCAACAACAATAATGTCTCCCTTGACGTTCTGGTGAGCTCACCTTGCTCTGGTGTTTTACTGCATCTTACCCAGTTTTGTTGTTTTTTCTGATGAGACTATTTGTTGTTTTCATATATGAATATAAACGGACTGAAATAAATAAATAAGCGTGGCACAAATCATTTTCAGTTGCAGCATATTTAAAGGCATCTATAACTATTCAAACCAAATGAAAGTCATGTATACAGTGAAAAAGGGGTCAGCCTTTCAGATGTAGCTCCTTTTAAACCTGATGCTGCAAAGGAAATGCACAAGGACACTAATAACAGCTCCCACTCATATTACCTTTCCCATGCGTTATGCTAGACTCAGCACATTATAAGATCTGCTGTAAACCCACACCATCATCTGCAGGATTGTGGGTGTGTGGGTTGTATACAGGTAAGCCTTGCTCAGTTTACACCGCCCTCCTTTTCTTATTGTCAGATTATGTAACTATGCAAGGAGCGAAGTACAAAGGGAAATTATTTGAATTATTTGTCCACTTAAACCACAGTTTGGAGATAAAAGATTATATTTAGACAGTTTAAAAGCTGCTGTGTCCTAAGGCTAGCCCTGTGTTATCTGCTCGTTATCGCCTGCTATCCTCACAGGCCTGAGTAGTTTTGTGAGATTAGACCTAATCGAGTGTGTCCCTCTGTGTCCGTCCGCTCTCACAGCTCAAGGACAATCAGGAGGACAGCGCCAAGCTCAGAGAGGCGACCAGGCGTCTCTACGCGCAGCTGAAGCAGATGGAGAAGCAGCATCAGGAGGAGCGGGACAGACTGGAGGTCCGTGTCAGGAAATGAGTAACATGACGTGATTTCTGAACACCTACTATGACTCAACCCTCTGCTGCTTTCACATTGCTTTAACTGTTATCCCATAATATCGCCTTTGGAGTTCATTACACATTCTGTTAAGCTCCACCTTTTAAAAGGGTTTCTAAAGGATCTGTCCAGACTTGAAGAACATTTTTTACTATGTCTTTATCAGCTTTTTGTTAGCAGCACAAGACATGTGAGATCATTTCCTCTAAAGACTGACTCATCTCCATGTATTTTTACTCAATTTCTTGTCACCAGCATCTAAGTGGAGAAGAAAATTAGAGAACTTGGCCAGCCACAAAAATCCAAATTTGGTTTTAACTTAGTATTACCACCAAGGGTTGACATCACTTTTATGTCCTAAATAAGCAACTTTTAAAATGTCTTTGGATAAGTGATTAGCTCTAACTCTCTTGAATGATAATTGATTAATGAAAGCTGCTCTAATTTAAAGTTGGATGTCGAATGCTAAAGTCTTTAGAAAGGGTTTTATTAGAGATCATAGATTCACTCTAATAATTGCAGTCAGAGCTGTTCTCAGCTTTAGTGCGTGCCAATTCTACAGCATTTTAATAATCTAATATTTAGCAGTAAATATTCTGTAATTCAACCCCATATGAATCCGACAGCTAAACTTAGATAAATGTGTAAAAAGCATTCAAATTTTCCATCTTTAATTTCTAGTCCATTTAATTATTAGAGAAAAACATCCCACTTCAAGAAATTATTTAATTTATTTGTTGCACAATTATTGCTACCTCTTAAATCCCCTTTAAAATAAATGTAAATTAAGCATTATTGTGATTTAAGTTCATCAGTTTCTAGTAACTTCTTAGTAGTGATCTGACTTTCTTTTTCTCTAAGGTGTAAATTATAATGTGGCACAGGGGCCCATTTCTTTTAGTCACATGGGAGGATGGAAAAGATCTTCAAGCCTTGCAGCAAAGAGTTACATCATGAGGTCACAAAGTCTCCATGACAATTTATTAGACACTACCTACAAACCAGTCAGCTGTTAGGGAGTGGTGCCATGAAAAAGAGCCTTCCTTGTCCTACTATCACAAACATCAACAAGTAGACTTTTCTAAACGCTACTGGAACTTAAACTGGAACTGGAAGCTATGGTCAGATAGGACAAAGATCTAGTTTATTAGCTGCAAACACCCAAGGCGGATCTGGTGTGAAGCTAAGATATAGCATCTCGTGGCCACCGTTAAGTACAGTGGAGTATCTGTTCTTCTGTGGGCCTGTCTCTCTTACAAAGGCCCTGGGAACCTTCTTAGTGTATCAAGAACTGCTGGAGATTTCAAACTAATTTCCAGTGAACTCTGCTAGTAAAGTGAAAACTGGCCATCATTGGATGCTTCAGCGGGATAATGAACTGAAACATATGGACAAATTTAGCCAGAAATGGTTCACCAGACCCAAATACGCCTCCTTACATGGTAATTTCAGTCCCCAGAACTTGAAAATGTTATAGGAGGGGTACTAATCAATTTGGCTTTGTTGAAAACAAAGATTTATAATGTGACATGCGTTCCCCTCTGAATACTTATTATTAAAGATTTTTCTCACACCCTCAGTGTGAGGTAATGCTATAGGCAATAAAAACCTTTTTGCACTGCTTTACCTGGGGTGCCAGTAATTTAGGCTAGGACTAATAAACATTTAAACTGAAACCATGTATAGAAATGTGACTTCGGGCTTTATGGGAAACTTAAAATAAGCAACTAATGCTTGCTGTCAGCTTAAATTGTCTTGTACATTGTTTTCTGATGAAGATACATTAAAATCAACAGGAAGTGAAGATGCCCATCATTTCCACCCTGAGAAACTGTTGTCCATTAGCTTTTAGTGGATCTCAGATTAAAACCCATTAGGACATGACTCAGGCTCATGGGTGTAAAAACAGATCAGTATATTCTCTGATTCATTCTCAGTGATTTTATTAAATAATTTTCTCCCTTCATTTTGGCAGAATATTAAGTTGACATAAAGAAGGGTTTGGTTTGTTGTTTGTTTTGATCTAAATAGCACGACCTAGACTGCAACTCAGTGGCTTCCTAATTTCATGCTTTACCCCTTAAATATTGGTAACATGTTCTAAGATTTGGTCAAAACCTATTCAAGCACCTGTCAGATACGAAGAAATCACGCAAATTATTTGTATATGCAGTCAAATAATTAGGCCTGTGCATTTTTTACATATTTGGACATATGGATATTTAATATCTGTTTAACAAGACAAAAACAAGATGCTTTTTTAACAAGAGATTCAGGTAATGTAAAAATAGCTTTAACTTTATCAAAAGAAAATATCTTTTAAGGCTTTCTGTAAGATGTCATTTCAAAATAAAATGCAATTTTTTGATAAATAAATGAAGATGCTGCTACATTAATTTCTACCTAAAATGGCTAAAATCACATAAGGCATATCACATCTGGTGCACATGATAAAAACAATGTTACTCTGCATTTTGAAGGTCTGCCCCATTTAAAGCTCAGATTTAGTTTGCGGTCTTCCTGACTGAAGTGAGAGTAAGCATAAAGGTGGGATCAAAAGAGCTGTCTGGGGGCTTCATAAAGAGTGAAGCAGGTTATGAGATTTGGAGACATTTTGAAAGACTTAGAAATCATTCATTAGATCTTTGATGCCTAGATGGAAAAAGATGTCTCCAACAACCCTAAAATATCATCATGACAGGACCGACAGCAGGCTCTTACCACGTTGATGTGAAAGGGCATGTCTCTCTAAATTAAGCTTACCTTTTGAGGAAGATGACCTTTTTACTCAATAAGAAAAACATTAATGATCTTCCATGAACACATGAGTCTAAAATTACTTGGACAGCAGAACAAAGGACATGTTGGGTGTAAGCAAAATACAGCATTTCCTGGAAACTACCAAAACAACGTACCAACTGTGAAGCATGGTGGAAGTGTCAAGGTTTGGGGATGTTTTGTTGCAGCACGGCCTAATCAGCTCTGCTTCATAGAATGCAAAGTGAAAATGTGAGATCTGTAAAAATAAATTTAAGCTGGAACATGACAGTGACTCAAAACGGAGCAGTAAATCCACATAAGAAGCGGCTGAGAATTTAGAAATGGAAAGTCTTGGGCTCAGTCAGTCCATGTCCTGGTCTCATTGAGATGCTGTTGGGTGACTTGAAATGGGCTGTGCATGAAAGCAACTCAGTTATCTAACAGCTGTAGGTGTGAAGAGGAGCGAATGTTCCACAGACTGATGCCAGAAACTGGTAGATGGCTTGAGGTATTTCAGTAAAGTTATTTAAGCCATAGAGCACAGGTGTCAAACTCCAGTCCTCGAGGGCCGGTAACCTGCAAGTTTTAGATGTTTCTCTGCTTCAACACACCTGAATCAAATAATTAGGTCATTAGCAGGACTTTGGAGAACTTGACTGCATTCTGAGGAGGAAATGCAGCCATTTGTTTGAGGTGTGTTGGACCAGGAACATCTAAAAGTTGCAGGACAATGGCCCTCGAGGACTGGAGTTTGACAGCCCTACCATAGAGGGTAACACTAGCTATGAGGGGAATGGTGTACTAACTTTTGTTTTCTCAGAATATATGATTATATGTTTTTTTTAATTAGTTAAATTTTTTCTGCAATTAAATAATGGCGGGCAAATTTCTTATTATATTGTCTCTGTTGTGGAACAAGCAATGATATTAGAAAACCCAATGTGTACATTCTGTGGGCCATAATTACCAGCCATATTTTAAAGAAATACACTATAAGAAAACATGCACATTATCAATGCATTTATAACTAACAGACCAACGAATGTCAGAAGACCAGTTTAAGGCAGAAAACATGCCGGTTATCCTGGCTCTAACTGCATTAAAGAGTTCATTGAAGAATGTTATTAGATGTTGTTTTACATCAAGCCTCATTAAAATGTCCATCTGTGCATCATCTTCCAGGCTGAGTCGAAAGAGTACCGCATCCGCTTGGCTGAGCAGTCAGAACGTCTGCAGGTGGTGGAGCTGCAGTCAGAGGAAAAAGGCCAACAGGTGGAGGAGCTGCAGAGGCTGCTGGAGAGCATGAGGATTGAGAGCAACCTCCTCAAAGACAAGATGGAGGCAGGAGAGGCGGAGTTGCTGCAACTTAAAAAAGACAGAGAGGAAGGAGCAGATGAGCAGCAAAGGTAGGAATTTACTTTTATCTTTAAATAATAACATTATTTATTAGTATCGGGTAACTTCTATTACATTTCCAGGTAGTGGTTTGACAGACAGAACCTGCGGATGGTTTTATTGTTGGTTCCAAACCGTTTTTATCGTGTCCGCAGGTGCAAAGACCTCAAGAATCAGGTGGCTGTGCTTAAGGAAAGGATTCATCACCTTGATGACATGCTGAAATGTCAGCAAAGGAAGCTCCGTCAAATGATTGAACAGGTATTTATGCACAGTTAAAGGTTTCCTAGTAGTGCAGACAGATACCCATACATTCTCAGTAATGAGGAAATGAGGCGTTGTGTGTTGCTGCTAAAAATGCAGAAGTAATTTGTGTGGTTTCTTTTCTGAATATTACTGTCCTTGTTTGTTTTGGCCCGTATCACAGCTGCAGGACTCACGGACTATACTCCAAGACAGGGATCGGGTCATCATGGATCTGGAGGAGAGGGTCGCTTTCCTGGAGGCTGAGGTCAGCAACCACCCAGTCAAAGGGAATATATGATTGAACCTCTAATCATATGTTCACATTTTAAAGTAGCCATTGCTCCGACTCTGAAGTTTCTTTTCATACAGAATATGTAAAACTATTTATATTTTTAACATTATAACCACAAACCTCAATGCATTTTGCTACTTTTATCATGAAAACCAAGGAACCCAGCATTACAGACAAGTTTAATGCAGGGTTAGATAATTAAATATTTCAGGCTTTGAACATGTCAGAGCACTTCCAAAATCATTATTTGAAAATGGAAGAGTATGGCACAACAGTTAAGCTACCAGGACATGGACGTTCACCTTAACTGAAGGCTGGGTAAGGAGAACTTTAATGGGAGAAGCATTAAAGGGCCCTATGGTAACTCTGGTGATGGAAGCATCATGCTGTGGGGAAGCTTCTCTTGACCAGTTACAGGGAAGCACATCAGAGTTGATGGGAAGATGGAGGGAGTTAAATGCAGGGCATTCCAGGAAGACAATTGTGGAGACAAACCCCAAAATACACGAGGCATTTTTTGAGTTTTTAATTATTTTCTAAAACAAGGCATCATTTCCTTCCCATGCACAACAGGCATAAAATCCCAATAACATGCACTGACATTGTGGTTGTAACATGATAAAATGTGAAAAGGTAAATTGTCAAAACAATATTCGCCCGTTTACGCTTGTATGGATAATTCCTTGTTCATAAAACTACATTTTTGCTTTTATCATAATTTTCCAGAGTAATTGAAAATTAGAAAGTCTTTTAAACACCTGAAAAGAAGCATTAATTTTATTGGTCTTTAAAAAAAAACACGACCTGCATCTGTGTTCTTACACCAAATAAGTCGAGCACGAAATTCAATTTTTTATTTCTCTTTGCTTGCAGAACAAGGAACTGCACGACCATATGGAGCACTTCCTAGCAGGACGGGACCCTCCTGCCCTGTCCACAGAAAACAAGCCAGAAATTGTTTACAGGTGAGGAAATGCCTCCAGGTTTCCATTTCTACTCATCATCATCAAAGCTGATCTGATCTACAGGCTTACTGTTGTCCTTTTGTGCAGCAAACCTTTGATTCCAACATCCCCGACCAACAAAGTCCTGCCTTTCATCAAAGTCATCGAGATCAAATCCTAAGCAACATCCAAGGAAATTGTCTAAAACAAATTTGTAAATATGTTTTTACTTATCCACTATTAATATATATATACAGATTTATATGTAGTAGATCTGCAGTGAAAGGACCTCGTTTTAAAATTATCACCTGTTAGCTGTTATATTCGTGGCTCTTACATTCAGGATCTTTGTTGCATGTCAAAAAAACAAATAGTACAACATGATGAACTCTTCAAAAGCAAATAAATGGCATGTATTGATTTCCTGGATGTTTCACACAGGCACAAGTCTGTGATTTTATACTTTGACAGGAGAACCTTCAGGATACATTGGCAAGAGTTCAAAGAACTTCATGCTGGCTCTTGTGAAGAATAATGATCAGTTTTATAGCCAAACCAACTAGTCTGGGTCAAATTAAAAATTAATCCTATTGCTCTGAGGGTTTTAGCACCTTTTAATATACCAGTAAAAGTTTTCATGCGGGTCAAATTCCTGTGCTTTGCACAGACATTGTTTACGTGTCAGGATATGTTTCTGACATCAAATTGTCTCATATGTGAAAAGAAAACAGAACATTTTAACATATTAAAACTCTTAACTTATGGTGGGTTTACACTCGTAATCATTCTCCAAACTATTTTCTTCCAGTCCAGGCGTTACTTCTGCTAAAATGATGTTTAATAATGCTTATTTAACATTTTGTATTGTTTGCATCCAACATCTTTCTGTTAACACTTTGTTGTATTTCTATAAACACTGTAGATAGAACCCCCAAAGCTGAACATGTTGTTGTAGATTTTCTCCACTTTTATTTAAACCTAAATAAAACAGAATAACCTGATTGTGATGTTGGTAGCTTTTTTTCTCACGGGTTTAATAGAGGACTATACTGCCACCTAGTGGTTCGATAAAGCACAGGATCAGCGAGGAATAGAATTAGGTGTGGTTGCTTTATTTCTCCACCTTTAATCACATCAATACAAACAGCATCAATAAGTTATAACTTAAATATTTTACATCTGTACAAACACGTAGTAAAACTAATTTGTATTTACATTTAGTTATTAAATTAAATAACTTATTTAAAAGGAAATCTATACCAGGTTGGTTGTGCACACATCAGTCTAAGTTTCACAAAGTGCTCTCCAGCGTGTTGTAGTTGTCTTTGAAGCTTTTGAGCTCCAGAAAGTGTTTGGGCCTCTTGCTGCGCTGGCCCGTGGAGGGCAGGTAGGTGACCTGGATGGTGGAGGGAGTGCTGCGCACAGGGGAGCCTGTTAGGTCTTTGGCTGCAGACTGGTGCTGCTGGTCCAGGCTGGTGCTGCTGGAGTAGGCCTTCACACTGGAGGGGAGGAGATGGGGATGATTGTGTCAACCTGTACATCTGTTACTATCAGTGAAACTATCTTTATGCAGCTCTAATGCTCATGTGCAGGACAGTCATACATTTTAGACTTTTAATGAATTACTTGGAACAGCTTTTTTATGGAACATTAATCATGCAACACACCTTCAATAATTCTTAAAAATGTTAGTTTTGGTTCATAAATATTTTTCTCTAATCCAAATTGGGGCACAACTATACATACAGGCTCAAATGTATACATACACCCTCTCTTATATTTGGTTAAATAAATGTCAGCAAGTTTCAAAGAAACCACAAGTTTTCTAGCCGCCAGCAAACTACTGGAATAATTTTTGGCAGAATTGGTAAAGTTCTGTTTACAGCCACAACCCCAGCTTTTTAGCATAGTCCATAAATATCCACTGGGGTCAAGATCAGAGGTTTAAGGAGAACATCCCAGGAGCTTGTTTTTTCTCCCCCTTGCTTAATTCATTTGAAATTTAGTTTTGATGTATATGTGGGATCATTGTTCTTTTGGAACACCCTTGTGTGGTCCAGTTTCAACAGTTTAGCTGCTAATTATAGGTGAAATTGAAGGATTTGGAGATAGTCCTCTTCTTTCATCCTTCCATACATTTTGTGCAACGCATAAATACCACTGGCAACAAAACAGTCCCATAACATGGTGCTGCCACCACCATTCCTCAACAGCTGTGACCGTGTCCCAGGTCGGATTCCTTGAAGCCGTGTCTTCTCAAAATTATGGCCGAACAGCTTAATCTTTCTCTTGTCTGACCATAGTGTTTCCTCCAGAAGGCAATGAAGGAGCTACTGCTGATACTGTATGTACCACATACAGGGGTTGGACAATGAAACTGAAACACCTGGTTTTAGACCACAATAATTTATTAGTATGGTGTAGGGCCTCCTTTTGCGGCCAATACAGCATCAATTCGTCTTGGGAATGACATAGACAAGTTCTGCACAGTGGTCAGAGGGATTTTAAGCCATTCTTCTTGCAGGATAGTGTCCAGGTCACTACGTGATACTGGTGGAGGAAAACGTTTCCTGACTCGCTCCTCCAAAACACCCCAAAGTGGCTCAATAATATTTAGATCTGGTGACTGTGCAGGCCATGGGAGATGTTAAACTTCACTTTCATGTTCATCAAACCAATCTTTCACCAGTCTTACTGTGTGTATTGGTGCATTGTCAGTCCTGTTGGATGTGGTTCGTCCTTCTTGGTGGTATGCTGACATTACCCTGGATACCGGGGCTCTTGATACATCACAAAGACTTGCTGTCTTGGTCACAGATGCGCCAGCAAGACGTGCACCAACAATTTGTCCTCTTTTGAACTCTGGTATGTCACCCATAATGTTGTGTGCATTTCAATATTTTGAGCAAAACTGTGCTCTTACCCTGCTAATTGAACCTTCACACTCTGCTCTTACTGGTGCAATGTGCAATCAATGAAGACTGGCTACCAGGCTGGTCCAATTTAGCCATGAAACCTCCCACACTAAAATGACAGGTGTTTCAGTTTCATTGTCCAACACCTGTATGTACTACTGGCTAAGCATTTTTGTTCTGCTGTTTCCTTCCTAAATCACTGGGGGAAAAAATCTACTGTTGCCATTAACACCTAACTTTTTCTTTCACATAAAACGTCAGCCAGGACCAGCGTGTCCGTTTATCATTTTCTGCTTTGTCTTCTCAAACCTCCAGTCTGTTGTGGCAGATGGCTCCACACACTAAACCGGGTTTCGCTGAAGGTTTCTTCCAGTTGAATGAAAGTTCTTCCTTTCTGCTGTCGTCACATGCTTTCTCAGTGTGAGGGATTGCTGCAAAGTTACAACTGAATGGTCTAAGAAATCTTTTTACCAGTGGCCAAAATAAAGAGTTTGCCTGCATTGTATTATAACTAGAATCCAACTTGTAAGTCTGTAATTGTATATGAATCTATATGATTGGACCGACTTGATGTATTTTTGTCTATAAATTGCATCTGTGTTGAAAAGTGACAAAGAAACAATTTTTGTGAATTAATAATAAATAAATCAACTGAACTCAAAGTATTCCACATGTGGGCATCTGCAAATGGATAAAGCAGGTTAATAACAAGCTTCTAGAATAATCCACACCTCCTTATAGAAAGTCAGGTGTCTGGGCATGGAAGGCAACAAATCTAATGAATTTAGAAATTCATTTTAATACGATTGGACAAATGTCAAGCCAGAATTAAGCCTGCCTGGATCCAAGAAAATACACAAATAAACTCAAATATTTTTGTCTTTAAAACTCATTAAAGTTGCAGTTTTTTATAATTGGTTCACTTTTTTGTAAATTGACATTCATGCCTCTGACTGGATTTAAACTAAGTGGAACTGTATGAAGCTTAGAAGTACAGCAGGGTAAATACACTGGCAGAACATTTTTAATATGCTAAACTATTTCTAATTCATATTCAAATTCATATTTCACTGATGAGGAAGGATGATTGGAAATAAAGAGAATAAAACTATTTGCTACTAGTTCTAGATTTTGTAGGGAAGCTGTTCAGGTCTCCACCTACCAGTGAGATTAATGTCAACTAAGGCACTTGTTATGGTTGAGGTGCAAACACACCCTCCATTTCTGCTACCTGTGTGACCCCTTCTCTTTTCCAAAGGTTATAATCAGTCTGACAGAGAGAGGTATCCCAATCCTTGTGGTTTTTAGTATAACAATGACCATCAGTGGGACCCTTTGTGGGGTTCCTTGAGACGACATTGTTGTAAATAAGCGCCGTTTAACTAAATAATCTGAACTGAAACTATCTCTGTAGTTATGCTGCTATAGGCTTAGGCTGCTGGAGGACATAATGACCACTTTCACCCTCTTCGCTACATTCTCACACTACTCTCCAATTTTGCATTATTTGCTGTTATTTCAGCTTTTAACTTTGTTCTCTCTATTCTCTTCCTAGAAGCTACACCTGACCTGGCTCTGTGTCTACCTGTGACACCTTTCTGGAGAGGGGAATCGTCCGAGCTTCTGTTGGCAACAACTTAATGCTCACCCTCTACCAATGATCCACATAGCCCTGTCTTTCAGTGTTTAACCCTTTCTCTCTCCTAGACATGGAAATTGACTGAGCTTAACTGTGACTAACTCTATGTGCTCTCTTTCAGACTCTAACCTTGAAAACTGGCACAGAGTTTACCTGTTCTTTCTTTCTAGATGAAACGACTAAAGGAGCTACATCCATTAACATTTACTTTTCCTTCCCATAGAAAGGTCTCCTGGATCAGTGCTTCTTTGTTCTCTTTGTGTCTCTGCTCTGTTCTCTCAAACCCCCAGTCGGTCGTGGCAGATGGCCGCTCACACTGAGCCTGGTTCTGCTGGAGGTTTCTTCCTGTTAAAAGGGAGTTTTTCCTCTCCACTGTCGCTACATGCATGCTCAGTATGAGGGATTGCTGCAAAGTCAACGCCAGTGACTGTCCACTGTCTCTACATGCTCATCCAGGAGGAGGGAATGCTACAAGTCACTGACTGGATGCAATCTGCTGGGTTTCCTTAGACAGAAAAACATTTTATCCAATTTGAATAAATAACTAACTGACTGCACTGTTCAATGGTTAGGACTAATTGGAATGTATGAACCTGACTGTTGTGAAGTGCCTTGAGACAACATGTGTTGTGAATTGGCGCTATATAAATAAACTGAATTGAATTAAATTGTTCTAAAATTGTTAGTTTGCAAGTCTCGACCAGCATGGCAGCACTTACACGTCAACCAGTTCATCAATAGCTTGTTGGTATTCCAGAAACTCCGCCTCACCAAACACCTGATACACACAAGACAAGAGGAGCGTTAGTGGTGTTCCCTCCATCATTAGCCACAGGGGTTAACAGGCAGCTCCGCTACCTACCCCAGTTCCATGGCGGGCGCTGTCATATCCTTCAAGTAAGCAATCGATGAGCGCGCTCCGGCTGCTCTTTATCAAGGAGTGGGAATTGCGCAGTTCCACCAGCCAGTTCCTGAAGCCGCGCCCAGTAAATGCACTGGGAGTGCCGCTTATCTCCTGCAGAGGAATTCCTGAACAGGAACAACCAAAAGGTTAGAAAAGGTGAAATAAAGGCAAACACTCCAATCATAGAGGATGTATGTTCACCCTAATGTTTAGCACAATGTTTATCACTTTATTTAGTTTGATTCAGCAACTGAAATGTCATATACTGCTGTAGGAATAATGTTTAAAGCCCTCACTTCCACAGACAATAAAAACATTGACTGAACCTGTGAGATTAATGTTAGCCAAATTTAGGCCTGTACTTTGAAAAAGTGCAAAGTTATTAGTAGCACAATAAAAAAAATAGAATGTTCTCTTAGTGTCATCCTTCAAAGTATGACATGCAATGTGATTTTTCTTTCAGACAACATACATACAGCCAAGGGTTAACACATTTTAACAGGAAGAAGACTGCTAAGGCTTATGATTTCGCTTTAAAGTCACAACCTAAACTTCTGTCTCTGAGGTGAACAGCACTGCATGCCCACTGTTAGGTGGGGTGGAGGATCTGTGATGCTGTGGGCCTGTTTCTCTTCCAAAGGCCTTGGGAACCTTGCTAGGGTGCAATTCCATGATGAACTCTTTGAAATACCGATGCTGTAAAAATATTTTAATGCGCCATAATGCGAACCACGGAATTTATTTCTTACCACTTTTATCATTTCTATTGATGTTAACAGCTCTGTCTAATTTTGTTATGTAATATGTTTATGTTTTCTTTTCATTTACATAAACAGCTGTATACATAAAAGCAGAATCTTAGTTTAGATGTGTATTTTTTAATTCTGCATAAAATGATGAGTTCTCTGCACTAATGTGCACTGAACAATAAAGACATTCACAAAGGTGAAAATGGATAGTGACTGGTTCTTTCAGCCGGATAACACTACTACATGGAAGAAGTGCTGCCATATTGGCAAAAATTGAGTAGTACCAGTATAAACAGCAATATATACACTTAAATTTAGTTTTTTTTTCAGCGTGAGACTAACTACTGCAATAAACAGGGTTTTATTTTAAGCAGTTTCAGTAAGTCTGGGTTTGGGCAATATGTTTTTCCATCAATCATATTTTACTTGATCTAAAATCAGAATTTTGCTCAATTCTTTGGGCCTGAGACTTCTCTGAAACTGGTAAGCTGAAATGAGCTGGTCCAAACAGCAATTCCTTCCTCCTCCTGTGAATCTAGAGATTATTTCAGGCAATTCAAATACATCATATTTTCAGAAAAGCTCTACCTCACACACAGCGTCTACATAAAAAGGTAAAGACAATGATACAGCTAAGTAAAGGCTCGCAACTATGACATCCAACAGCAGAAAGACACTGGTACTCCACTGACCGTGCAGTTTTCTGATTGGCAAGGAGGGTGTAGTATTGAATGTTTACAATCTACACAGCAACATCATGCTGCTTAGAGACATGCCTCCTAACATTCGTATGCTCAGACATTTGCTCAAATAGCCACTGGATACACTGGCAAAATCTCAAATTATAGGATTGAGCTGAATAGCTAAAGATTTAGAGCAAGAGTTACCATGTTAGTATAAAGATCTAAAAGACTGGGATTTAAATTAGATAAATGAAAGGAACATTTCCTAACTGATTCAAGAATATACATTTTTGCGGATTTTTAGATAAAACTAAGTTTCTACTGCTCCTTTTCCCTAAGAAGAAATAGTTGGAGTTAATCAGAAACTACATGTTAAAACTCACCTGAGTCACGAATGGCATCCAGGGCTTTCATTCGGTACAGATAGTTGTAGCAACCTTGGAGTTAGAGAAAGGGTTTGTCACAATACCAAAATGAAAAAAACATGCATTTTCCAGAGTAATAAAGGGAGCAGAAAACGTGACAGACTCGTCTGTGATCCCCGCCTGACTCGGTCATCCCCTTCTGATAAGAGCCGAGGCTCGAAGCGGATCACCTGGACCCTGGAAAGTTTGGAGTCGATGCTTTCCCTCAAACCCTGTCAATGGATCCATGTGTAAAATTCAACTGAATAATCGTCTGATTAAGCTATAGCTACCATATCCTAAATACGAGACGGGTGTCGGTACCTTCGGTGCATTGTGTCCAATAGGTGCGTGGGGTCCACGGCGGGACTTCATCGCAAAACGCATGATTTGCCTTTTGACGAAGATAAACAGCAACACGAACACCTGCACACAAAGCCAGACATATATTTACAGTAAAAACAATATTACACAACTGTTTATTAGAGTTGTGTCATAAACGGTAAGCAACCCACCAAGCTGCCATAAGCCATGACCAAAACAACATTGACCCCGGACAGAGGCGATGAATCTGCCATTCTGTATCTAAACTTCAAAACATTCAACGATTGCGGCTACATTAGCTCGGTAGCTAGGAAGAGCTTCAAAAGAAAAAACCTAAAACCACCACCGCAGCAGACTGTTTTTTAACATCTCAGCGCCAGGATAATGCTAATAAAAAGGTTATTATACAATAACAACGTAACCACCCCTTATCATAGGCTTTGAGGTTATCCGTTTTAGCTTGAGCTAGCTTTGAACCGACAGGGTGACAACAACCGTGCAGCAGTGCTGCCCCCAACTGGTGAGGAGTCTAGATCAAGAGAGCACGCAAATAAAACATAATTTTTAAGTACAAAGCTATGGAATGAGTTCTAATAAATGTTTATTTTAACATGTCTTTATTTTACAAAGTCAGGTTTTAATTTATACTTTTTGGCCCATCTTTAATGTGTACTTCTAAAAGTTTCTGAAAAACCAAGAGCCAATATACAGGGGTTGGACAATAAAACTGAAACACCTGGCTTTAGACCACAATAATTTATTAGTATGGTGTAGGGCCTCCTTTTGCGGAATGACATATACAAGTCCTACACAGTGGTCAGAGGGATTTTAAGCCATTCTTCTTGCAGGATAGTGGCCAGGTCACTACGTGATACTGGTGGAGGAAAACGTTTCCTGACTCGCTCCTCCAAAACACCCCAAAATGGCTCAATAATATTTAGATCTGGTGACTGTGCAGGCCATGGGAGATGTTCAACTTCACTTTCATGTTCATCAAACCAATCTTTCACCAGTCTTGCTGTGTGTATTGGTGCATTGTCATCCTGATACACGGCACCGCCTTCAGGATACAATGTTTGAACCATTGGATGCACATGGTCCTCAAGAATGGTTCGGTAGACCTTGGCAGTCCTTGGCCCATCTAGCACAAGTATTGGGCCAAGGGAATGCCATGATATGGCAGCCCAAACCATCACTGATCCACCCCCATGCTTCACTCTGGGCATGCAACAGTCTGGGTGGTACGCTTCTTTGGGGCTTCTCCACACCGTAACTCTCCCGGATGTGGGGAAAACAGTAAAGGTGGACTCATCAGAGAACAATACATGTTTCACATTGTCCACAGCCCAAGATTTGCGCTCCTTGCACCATTGAAACCGACGTTTGGCATTGGCATGAGTGACCAAAGGTTTGGCTATAGCAGCCCGGCCGTGTATATTGACCCTGTGGAGCTCCTGACCGACAGTTCTGGTGGAAACAGGAGAGTTGAGGTGCACATTTAATTCTACCGTGATTTGGGCAGCCGTGGTTTTATGTTTTTTGGATACAATCAGGGTTAGCACCCGAACATCCCTTTCAGACAGCTTCCTCTTGCGTCCACAGTTAATCCTGTTGGATGTGGTTCGTCCTTCTTGGTGGTATGCTGACATTACCCTGGATACCGTGGCTCTTGATACATCACAAAGACTTGCTGTCTTGGTCACAGATGCGTCAGCAAGACGTGCACCAACAATTTGTCCTCATTTGAACTCTGGTATGTCACCCATAATGTTGTGTGCATTTCAATATTTTGAGCAAAACTGTGCTCTTACCCTGCTAATTGAACCTTCACACTCTGCTCTTACTGGTGCAATGTGCAATCAATGAAGACTGGCTACCAGGCTGGTCCAATTTAGTCATGAAACCTCCCACACTAAAATGACAGGTGTTTCAGTTTCATTGTCCAACCCCTATAGTTATCAAGCTTTTTTTAATGTACACTTAAAACACCTTAAAAATTGTATATTTGGTTTCCCTATATTATTATTATATAAAATTTAAATGCATTCATACAAAATATCTTGTATTTATATACAATCCATAAAATCTACTCCTGCTGTTGTTATTATTATTATTATTAATAGTTACCTATCTTACTGTTACCTTTTATAATGGTAAACTACAATTTTACTCAGAGGTATTTTTGTATATTTAAACAATCCATACATTTTTATCCTGCTGTTATTATTATTATTAATATTATTATTAGTGGTAGTAATAGTAGTAGTAGCTGCAATAGTAGCAGTGGTATTTTTATTACACCATTGTCTTATTGTTACCATTTTTAATGGTAATACTGCAATTTAAATCAGATGCCTATTTGTATTTATATAGAATCCATAGATATTAATTCTACTGTTGTTATTATTATTATTCACATTTATTAGTAGTGGTAATAGTATTTTTACTACACTATTTTCCTTCATCATCATTCTTATGCCCCTGTATAAAAAGTTTGTCACTCAGCAACACCAAAAAAGCACATAACAGCAGAAAGCCCAAAATTTGTCAGTCATTTTCTATACCGCTTCTTCCATAGTGGGTCGTGGGGGAGCTGGTGCCTATCTCTAGCAGTCTACGGGCGGGAGGCGGGGTACACCCTGAAAAGGCCAAAATTTGTAAATATGTAAATATTTCCATTTGTTATCACTATATATGGTAATTTGTCATCTGATGCAAACCAACATATGATGAAGAACTTCAAGCTAAAGACAAAGCACAGACAACAGGATTTTCTTTAATTGTCACTTGTTTTCCTAAATATTGCATGGTCAAAATGTCGCAGGCTCAGTCTTAGTTCAACAGTTTCTATCATATGAGTAATGCCTGTGACTTTAAATACTGCTGAAGCTCAATGTCCTTTTTGCTTTTGTCTTAAAGCAACTGCCAGAAAGATAAACTAACTCTGAATCTTTAAAAATTGAGCTTTAAACGATTAACTAGGTGGTTTTGAACCTAACCATGCAACCAACGGCCAACAGAAAACTGGTTCTTTACTCGGGGTGTGAAGAAATTTGGTGCGAAGGCAGCACCAGATCTTTAGCCTTAGTGTCAGACTACATATTGTCCTGCAACCATTTTGTAGGTATTTTGTTATAATTACTGGATAATCAATATGAGCAGCAAATCAGATAATTTTTTTCAGAGTTCTGAATTTTTGTTTTAGGAATTTGTATATAGGGAACAAAGTATGGATACCCAGCAATTTTTCTGTTCTATATGTTTTCTTTTTCCATGCTTGTACAATAAACTGAAAGCAAACTCCATACACTTGACTGCATAGGCACCCTGTAAAGAAACCATGGATGGATGGACAACATTTGGTCAATGAGAGAAGCATGGAAAAGTAAATATATTCAATCTAAACATGCAATTTTTTGACACATTGGTAACTCCATAATGCAGACATTTTCTTTTCCCATGCATAATGCATACTTTTCCAGATTAGATTAGGTACCATGTCATTATTTGGGACACCTTACAATTTGTACTCAAAAAGACCTCCGTTTTTAAGGGCCTACGTCATACCCTATCAATATCTGTCAACAAGGAATCATAAGTAATCTCCAATGAGAATGAATTAGCTTCGTTTTGTTTTTTGAATTGTTGGTTTTATTGAGTATCTCACCTCTTTGTGTACATGTGGAGATGTAATCTGAGTTTATCTTTGATTTCCTGCAGTGAGGACACACGTCAGTTGTAGTTTGTCTCTTCCACCCTGTCCCTTCCTGTATTGCGCATCAACATCTCCAGCATGCCACAACTGGGTTGATGATGATACCAAACCATACATATCCGAGAGTGATCACGTGGTGTGGCTCCGGTTTCCTCGGAGCGGCTCTGTGAGAAACCACGTGACGCAGTTCTCCGTGGTGTCAGAGTGGAAAAGAAACAGGTAATTTCAACCTCTCGTTTATTGTCTATGAGCTAGTTGGAAAATATTTCCTTTAATTAGTTCTACCAAAGTTTAAGTTCCAGAATTACACAATGCGCTGAATCCAAACAGTAGTTCGACAGCGAGACCTCTTGTCGGCTATAGCTGAGTATATTATATATTGAGCCGGGTTTCTGGTCAGTATCGCCTGTTATTTATTTTCATGTTAGCGGCCTGCAGGCCTGTCTTCAGCCTCGGTGTTTTCCTAGTAGAAAGTCCGGGTTTGAGGACACACCGGAGGAACGTTGGTGGTAAACGATGCAGAGCACAAACTGCCAACTTGCTAACCTAGCTAAAGTTACACAATTAGCCGAAACAAACGACGTTAGTTAGCATGGCTCGAAGTTATTAGCATTACTCTTGTGGCAACATTGTGTTTTTTGTTTCTTTCTTTGACTGTGAAAGCTTCACAGGTCGCTATATAGGCGGTGAGCTAATTAACCTGTTGGCTATGCAGTGCAGTTAAGCTAACCCCGGTAATGCTGCTTTATAGTGGCAGGTTTCAGGGTCTCTGTTAGCTCGTTAGCTGGTAAAGTTAGCCTCGCTGTCGCCATGAGGTGAAGCGGAAGCCCACCGAGACTTCAGAGCTGGATGTTTTCTCTCAGGGATTAGCTGCTGGGCTAACAGGTTGACCATGTGGCTGGCTTGGCGAAGTGACATATAATTTTACGTGCAACGGGCCCAAACACGGCTTTTACGTAATCAGAACAAGATTAAGTCGTCACCCAACATAGCTTGGATAACCATTTCCTTATGACCAATATCTTGCCTATGTTTGGGCTTGCATCTTCTTACTTCTGTTGCATGAATATTTAAGGCAAAATCTATATTTAAATGACTTTTAAAGAGAGATTAACAAAGATCATATTGGTCTTGTGCTTGCCTCCTCTTCCTGGCTCCCTGCAAGGAAAATCTGGGACAGAATTTTAAATGCGTATAAAGCCAGTAAGGGGACTTCTCCTGTATTATGGATCTTATTGTTCCATACAAACCGACTTCAAGCGTTTCCCGACTGAGTACAGGCTAGTTGAGGTTTTCTAGAACTCCCAGGCCCAGCTTTGAAAACAGTTCATTTAGTTTCTGTCCTGTTTCTCTGTCAGTGATCATGCAGATTCCCCACTGGGTTTTAAAGCTCTAACCCTTTGACCGAACACTTTAGACTAAGGTATTATTGGAGATGCACCAATCAGGCTTTTCTTGCCCACTACTTTTTCTGGTTTGCTTTAAGTATTACCTGCATATTACATTTTCTAAACAATATAACACAAAAAATGATGGAATGTGCTGGATATTCTTTTATTTACACACCCTTTTTATCTAAAAATCTGCACAAGTATCACTTAAGTCTGGTATTTTTTCATATTTTGTAGAGATGCATCTATCAGGCTTTAATGAAATGTTTTTATTGTTTTGATTTTCCTTTGGTAATTATTTGGAGGTCAGGCATTATAATGTTTGACCAACAAAGTGTGCAAATATTTGCCAGTTTTCTAAAATCTGGCATGGGCTTATTCTCCTGGTATTATAATGTTAAGTTTAAATGTCACAATATTTACACATAATGTCTGAACAAAAAACTCTTACGACAATAGTTCTTAAACTTTTTTTTTTTTTTTACAATTATCCCAGGGTAAATACTCCAATAGGTTTTTCAAGTATTGCCATACTGACGAACATTTTACAACAGTAATATAACAGGACTTTATAACTTTGTTATGGTGTAAAAATATTGCATTGCAGCATGGCATGCATAGTTGGAGAATACAACTGATTAAACATTCATCTTTCACTCAGAAGCTAAAATGTCCATATTGGCCTGGTCACTGAGCATATATCAATTTGCAAATCAGACAGGGTTTTGAACTTGGAGCTGTGACATAGCCAAGTTGGGTTTGATGTCATTCCCAGATCCAAGCTTCAGTTTAGTTCCTGGTTCACTGTCATCCTCATCAGTTTCTACTGTTGGTTCTCCTAATTTTCTTCAAACATGCTCCTCTTTGGATAGGGTTTTGACGCATAGATCAATTATTGAGTACAATTAATGTCAACCCAGGTCATGTTTTTTAAACAGAAAAGGAACAATAACTCATACTGTTGCTTAAAAACGATCTACTAATTTGAAGTAAAACATTTATTTAGTGTTATTTTCATTTGGATACAACTCAGCAAAAATATAGAATAACTCCCTGATAAATTGACATCTATTTATGCTTGAAGTACTGCTTTGTGTAATACACCCTTTTGCTGTTCCTCTTTTTTTTTGTGTGACTGAAGTAAAACAAAGTCATTACTGACCAGCAGTTAGCTGTTCAACTGACCTACTGCCCGCGGCTTACCAAAAGTGGTTTTAAAATGGTGTTACCCTAATATGCAAGATGGGTAGAGCTCCAGATAGTTTTCACACCATACTTTTAGAGACTGGAAATAATCCCGAACTGTGAAATTTGGGCTGATATGGTCTCAGGCCAAGGATCTCCAAAGTTACCACATGTGAGGTGAAATTTCTTTTTCCTAGGTTGTGCATGAAAATGACAACAGTAAGCATTCCAAAAGGTATTAAATCTTTATAATCCTTTTTAAATTTTACTAAGCCATCTACCTGGACAGGTCAAGTGTAATACACAGTACAGGTAAAGATGAGAGCTGTTAGAAAAACACTACAAGCATGTGGAGTCACCTGAAATGGCAGCTCATTTTAACTTGTTGTTCAGAAGGGTCCTGCTCTCAGAAAGTGCTAAAATTCAGATATCGGGGCAAAACAAAATACAAAGATGAGAAAACAGAATTGGCGGACTTGAAATAAAAATAATGATAGTGCAATATCAGCTAGTGGATACCTCAATTTCTGATAACATCAACCCGTATGGTTTGACCTCTGTGATTTCATGCTTTAAATCAGTTTAGTATGCTGGTTTTTTTTTTTTCAGTATCTCTTTGTTCTTTCTTTTTTTTTTTTTTTTTTTTTTTTTTTTTTAGATTTTGACATGTAAAGTGCTTTTAAATGCATCGCTGCTTGTGTACTTTATAAATAAAAGTTTGTCAGACTTAGTGATTATGTGTGGTTGATGGGCAGGGCTTAGTAACGCCACCTGGACTATTTAAAGAGACACACTACAGTGATTGTGTTTAGAAAAATACTAGCTTTGAACAAAAGTATATTTTTGTGCACATGTAATCAACTGTTACTAGTTCTTTGGGCATGCACCATTATTTTGCTAATCTTTTGTTATTCGGTTGAAAATTCCTTTGATTAATCAACTAAAAATCAGATAGCAACAACTTTTTTTTTTACAGGATTTGAACCAGGGGCAGCTAAAGCTATGCCACTTGAGTTCTGGATGGAGAATATTTACAGACAAAGAAGGTTTTTCATCTTGAATGCAAAATGTATATATTTTTTGTACAGTTTTGGCCTAATTACTGCTTTGAGTGGATTGTTCTTTCACCAATTCTGTATACTCCATTTAACAATTATTTGATTACTAAATTAGTTAAAGATTATTTCAATAATTGATTATTCTGATTAATTGTTTCAGCCCTAATGTGGTTTAGAACAATCTGGGAAGTCATAGTTGTAGGAGATGAAAAATTGTATGACCTTTTAATAGTTTGCTATTACCCTGCATAGTTGTTTTGAAGTATTTTGAAGGACTACATGAAAAAGTAAATGTAAAGAATCAGTGACTAGAATAGATAAATTTATCTTAATCGTCTCTGATCTGTGGTTGGAAGGTTAAATATTAAAGATACTAAAATGTTGATCTCTATTCAGTGAATGCAAAACTCAGATATCCTACTATAGGCTATAAAGGTTTCTGCTTTGATGGACGTTTTGAGTTAAATAAAAATCAGAATGGTTAAATACATATAGTTGATGCATAAAATGGGATAATCTTGTAATTCCTTTATTTTCTGTTTGATTGTAAACTACTATCAAAGAACTTGCAGCACATTTTATTTCCGCTTATGTGTTATGATCTTTTAGAAAAGAAGTCTGAATCGGTTGAAATCTGAATAAGCAGGTTATGGCAGAGAAAATCAGAAATCTGTATTGGCCACAAAAAACCTGATTAGCGCACCTCAGCAAAAAAGGTGGACATGTCATATTCTTCATTAGACTTTGGTCTTCAATTCCAGCGCATAGAAACAACAAAAAAACTGATGGTAAATTGGCTGTAGAGAGATTTCAGTCAGTGTGAGAGGGAATACAAATGTTCTTTTGTTTTTATTATAGAAGGTTGCAGGCCTTTTGTTTTGCCGAACTCTAATTAACGGGTAAATGTAGAAAGCATTGTCCATGACAGCAGCTTGTATACCAAAGCTCATTTATCATCCGGGTCAGCCCACCAATAAGGTTTAGTTCATTTTATCTTGAAAAAGAAACAAAAACACCCTTGATAAACAAAATTAAGGCATGTGTTGGAACATTGCTGATATCACTGCTTTTTCCCCCACCCCTACACAATAAGCTACCAGTTGAAGTATTTCTTATGTGTGCCTGTCCTTATCTTCTCAGGTGTTATTCCTTTGTAAATACTGTTATTTGTATATACTGTAAATGATGACGTCCATGGGCGGGAACCGAGCCCGGGGCAGCTGGGAGCAGACACAGGGCCAGACACAGAGCCAGACACAGCACAAGCAGAGGCCTCAGGTACCCCAGAGTTTCTGCAATCCTACACACACACTGTACGACGGGTATTATTTTATTATCAGATTTTATTATTGATGCATTTCAAATCAGAATGTCATTGAAAAGTTAATTTATAAGTAGCTACATATAAATTACTTTCTGTGTTTCCACAAGAATGCAAATCTCCTTCTGTTTGATGCAAATGTTGGACGTTCTTATGTTGAACAGGCCACTGCAGAGCAGATCCGACTCGCGCAGATGATTTCAGACCACAATGATGCAGACTTTGAAGAGAAGGTTAAACAGGTGAACCCTTTTATAGGCATATTGTTTTATTACTCCCTTGTTTTACAGTCAGAGTTTCTGACCTGCTCTGTGTCTACACACGTGTCTTTTCTGATGTGTTTTGTGTTGTTGACAAACCAGTGAGCTGCTCGGATCTTACTTTGTTGTTCCTTATGGTGATTATAAACATGTCTTTCACAAGAAATCCACAGTTTTAGTCTATGAACATCAATGTTGAAATCTTTTTTTCTTTAAAGACGACTACATTCAGCCATTTCATTATGTTCCTAAAAAAAAGCCAAATGTCTTTCTAATTGGTTTGATTCTCCATGTGTTGTTTTCCTTAATTTGAGCGGGTTGCAGAGTGAGAAGGCACTATTTCAGATTTCTTGCAAATTGCATACTTTAATATGACTCCTATTTTATAAAGCTGGCTTTAAGCCTTGGGTGAAGTGTAGTATTGCTCTTTTCTGACCTGCTATGCTGACCATTATTTTGTATTGATGGTTAGAGCTCCAAACAGGAGCTGTATGCAGTTTTTATTTATCTCTGTTGGTCTCGTTTCTCAGCATTTCATGCATACCACATATAGAAGCTGTTTGCCTACATGTCCCAGAGCAGTTTGGCTCTCCAAAAAGGAAATCTCAACAGTGTATCCATTGACTTTATTATATCAATATTGCATACATCACACAGTTTTTAGGAAAATTTGTTAGCACTCCCTGGAGATATTTAGGCTGACAGTGTTTTTAATGGAGTGCAGACGGCATTTGTAAATTCAGCTGCACATGGACCAGTATTAACTTCCTGAAGGGAGATATTAACACAAGCAAATCAGAGATGGAAATCAGTGGTTTGAGAATCTTAATAGTGTTAATTGTCCAATTTCATGGAACAGTGTGTTGTTAACGAAGGCAGCATTCCACTTCTGCATATGGGTTTTATGGCAGAATATGAGCAAAATCAGAACTTGATTAAAATGACATGCAGACCATGTGAACGTACCTATGTTTCCTAAACTAAATATTTATTTGTTTACACTGCAACTTTGTGCTTACAGCTACATTTAAAAACATCAGAATTTTGCAATAAAGGTCCTTTTTTTTTTGGTCACTCATTTCAGAAAGCAAAAACTTAGATTATTTTAACTTGATGAAATATTCCAAGCCTCTAATTCTTGTAATTTTGATGATTTATAGCTTACAGATAACGAAACCCCAATATTGTGAAGTCACAAAAGGCCATTGCTAAAGAAGCTGGTTGTTCAGAGCCTGGGGGTCAGAGCATCAAGAGCCACTGCGCACAGACAAATCCAACGCATGGGCTACAAGCATCTTACCTGTTGGACATTGTGTCAAAGTTTCTTATGAAAGGGAATCTTGAGTTTAATAATGCTTCTTTTTGTAAACACAACAACACTCGTTCTTGATTTTATTCAAAACGGCTAATAAAGCGACACAATGGAAAACACAAAAAAAATCATTGGAATTTTTAAAAGTTACATTTTTCTGACATTTGTATCCAGGAGTCTTTGTTAATGGCTCTATTAATATTCTGCATATCCAAGGTACCTTGCTATTCATAGTTCTTTCCTTTCTCATCGCACATGTCGCTCCCAACAGTGAAGTTAGGTGACAAACAAGCAAAGGCAGCAGTAGCATCTTGTACACGGATATTCCCAGCTTCACTGTTAGTCTTTTAGTACCACATCCATATAAGGGTCCCTTATTCTCCTCTGTTTTGTCTTATTCATAGCAAGAACTGTAAATTTCACAGAAATGAAAGCCTGGGTTCCTCCTTGTGTCTCATAGTTGCACTGCTTCTCTTTCAGCTGGTTGACATCACAGGCAAGGACCAGGATGAGTCCATGATCGCGCTGCACGACTGCAACGGGGACGTCAACAGAGCTATTAACGTGTTGCTGGAGGGCAGCCCTGACACTGTGAGTATCCTCTTTGTTTAGGACGCAGCCTCCGGAGCAATCAGTGCTAGCCGTGTCTTTCACTGCACTGCCTAGTGTTTGTTAGGCTGATATTCCACTTTATACATAGAAGTATGTCAAAGAAAAAGATGCATAGAAAGGTTATCTAAAGACATTTTGTTTTGTTCTAGTTTGTTTGGCTGATCTTTAAAAAAGTCATTATTATACTTTGCTTTTATTTATTTGTCTTGAGAACCGAGTAGCAGGGTTCCTACACAGTGAATATTTTCCAGGTCCGGTTAGCTCTGGAAAATAAAATAAAATAATTGTATTTCCAGAATTAAGTCCTTGCCAGTTGTTTAAAAGTTGTCCACCCAACCACTTATTTTTCCATCCATTCATCTATTTTTGTGCACGGTTTTCTATCTCGCCGTCCATCTGTACGTCCATTTTTCCATCTTCTATCCTTTGATCTTTCCATCTGTCTGTCCATTCACCCAATCCTCTTTCGTCAATCCATCCATTTTTCCAGTTTTAGATTTAGATTTTAAATAGGGTGAGTATTCTGGAAAGTGTCTACATGAAAAATGTCGGCGCCCTGAAATACATTCTTTAAATGTTACATGTGTGATTAATTCTTCAAAGTGCTGTAAAGATGGTTTTAAATAACCACACGGACATAAATATACGCAGCTCAACAGAAGCAGAAACTAAAACCATAAAATAGTGAACATTCATCAGTAAAATCTTGGTTTGACTGGAGTCAGTGATGAGGAGCAAATTCTCTTTGCTTAAGTAAAAGGAGAAGCAGCCACTGCTGGCCACATAGTTGAAGATCTGCCATTGGCAACAAAAACAGAAGTGTTATTCAGCTCTGCGTCCTTCATTCAGATTTATTCATCTACTAAAAACGATGTTTAACCACCAGCTGTGTCACCAGCACCCCAGTTATCCTGCAGTAAATGGCAAGCAATCTTCATGAACCCCACTGGCTGGAAGGAGAAACGTTTTAATGCTGTCTTCTTTTCTTTAGGACTCCTGGGAAATGGTGGGTAAGAAGAAAGGAGTGTCGGGGCAGAAGGAAATCAGCCAGGCAGAAACCAGTGAGGAAGGAAAAGAGAACAGAGAGAAAGGTGGAGAGAAAGATGCTGCACGTCGTCGAGGGGGGCCTCCACGCAAGGGCCGCGGTGCAAGCAGAGGACGAGAGTGTAAGTCTTTACTATGTTGGTTTGGAAAGTAAATATATCAAAAAATAAATCACTCCTCTCTTTGTTATACAAGTATTTGATACTCTGCAGATTTTGCAATTTCCCCACTTGCAAAGCATGTAGAAGTCTTTAATTTTTATCATCGGTACTCTTCCACTGTGAGTGATGGAAACTGAAACAAAAGTCCAGAAAATCACATCGTGTGATTTTTAAGTAATTAATTTGTATTTTATTGCATCACATAAGTATTTGATACATCAGAAAAACTAAAATTAATACTTGTTACAGAAGCCTTTGTTCGCAATTTCAGATGTTTCCACACACTGCAGTAGGGCGTACTGTGAGCAGCGCGGACACCGCGCTTCATAGACAAACATACCAATGTCCTATATTTCTAGTGACAAATTCCTACATTTCCCACACTTTCTGCCATGGCGTCATCGGACCGGAAGGGAGAACTAATTTGCCGTGTGGCTTTGGAAAAACAAAAAGAAAAGAAGATGGTGTTAACCACGGGTTTAATGGCGTTCAGGGACGAAGAAGAAGAAAAGACCTGTCGGTTGGGGCTCTGCTCAGGGGCAGTGCGTCACACATAAAACGGTTCCATGTGGAGACCTTTTCCCGCCGAGGAGTTTATTGTGTGGCGGTCATAAAAATTTTGCTTTGCGTGGATTATGTCCAGCGGATGTCCGTGCGTAAGTCTGCGGAGTAAAGTACACACAAAAATGTTTTACCCTTCATGTTATCATAGATATATAGTGCCTTGCAAAAGTATTTATACCCCACTCAATCACAAACTTGAATGTGGTGGAAGGTTGTTACAAAATTTATAACAAATTAAACTCTTAAAGCATGCCACACATTTTTATTGAGCCCCCTTCTCTCTGATACCCGTCAATAAAGTCAAGCACAACCTGACAAATTAGTAAATAGTCCAAATATTTGACACAGCTGCAAACCTGCCACAACTTGACCATCCGCAGAAAAATTAAGCACTACTTTGTGGTTTGGAGACAAACCCTGAAAAAGTTCAAGGTGTATGAATACTTTTGCAGGGCACTGCAGAATTTATGTTGAATAAATTAAAAGGGTTACAAATGTGTATCAAGTAAACTTATAAATATGAAAACACACAGATATGCATAAACAGGTTATTATTGCTTCCAGCAGTCTAGCTAAATATTTCCTTGTGAGCTTTCTCATTTAGTTCCAGGATTGCTGAACATCTGACTCTTTTCTTTCCAATCTGTTGTTCTTGTTTCAGTCAGTTTTAGTACTTCCAGAGACGGTCTTATTCTGCATTTCCCTGAAGTGTTAAAAAGGTGGAATTAAAATTCTTGTCTCAAAATCAAATATGGCTGCTGGGTTAAAAATATGATGATGGCTGCTGTTTAGATAGTATACGTCTCATTAAATCAGTAATGCCCACAGTCCTGTCTGGCTTCGTTTAATTAAACATTTGCCACAGTGTTTGGATGCATTAAAAGTAGGTAATATCCCAGATATTGTGTTGCAGACAGAATTTTGTGAGATCGATATGAGAGCAAACCATTGATCTACAGTCTTAACCTGATCAAGTTGGGTGAGATGTAATTCCTAGATCTGAGCTTAAAACATAGAATATATCGTTGCCAATTTATTCATTTTGATTCGATTTTCTAAATCAGCATGACTCTTCTGCTAATTTCCCTGTAATACATGACTCATTTTGAAGTTGTTTTTCCTGAGGAATGTGTGCACTGCGGTGTTGTAATCCAATACCGTCATTTTTCTGCATATTTACAGTCCGTGGACAGGAGAATGGCTTGGATGGTGGCAAAGCTGGAGTAGTTGGAAGAGGAGCAGAGCGAGGCAGAAGGGGCAGAGGCAGAGGGAGGGGAGCTGTTGGTGAATAATTATCTAGAATAAATCACTTTTGTGGAGATAACGTAGCTGTTACTTTTCTTTCTGGTGACATTAAAAACTGATATTCTCAATGTTTTTTCCTCCAGGAGTATCTGGACGGAGAGGAGGCAGATTTTCGGCACAAGGCATGGGGTAAGGGATTATCTGTGTTGCCATAGTCACCAGAAAGCATGACCCAAGTCTGTTGTTAAGCTGTAATCGAATGGTGGGGGACAAACTTAAAGCCCAAAACACACCGCTTGCAACCGACTCTACACGACCCGCTCAGATTTCTTTATATATTCAACATATAGGCTCCGACTAGAGAGTTCATTGACAGACCACCGGACTCATGAGATCAAGTATTGATGCAAGATTATGTATCAGAAATAACACGTCTCCAATTCCCAATACGTCTATTTCCATCTATGTTTTGTCCTTCTGGCTGCCATCTTTGTAAGAAAGGGGTGCCGTGTCATAGAACAGGTCTGTTCTCTACATCCACAATCAATTACTCGTCATCCATCTTGAAAATTAACCAGTCAAAACTTTTTACAAACCAACGTTATCGGAAGTTGCGTAATGTTTACATCACAATTTGACCATTTTAGTCTGGTCTGGTCTATGTCATGGAGAATCGCCAGCTCTCTGCGCAGCCCCATTAACTTCAACGTGTTCTAATTTCTACGGACATCATACAACGTGATTTTTAGTTTCGTTTTCTTTTTGTCGGATCGTATGCCAAATCGGATCCAGTGTGTTTTGGGGGTTGTCCAGTTTGACGGGACGGCGCAGGCCTGGCATCTCTGCAGAGAGCGCAATGTCACAGCATTTCCTTCAGAAAGAAATTTGGAAAGATCCGCTTTGGTCAGCCAGCCAGTTTAACTTTAGTCTCCCTTCTCCAGTAGTGTAGCATTTATCGGTCTGTTTGTGTGTTCTTGGTCTCAGTTTCTCTCTGTGTGTGTGTATCGCAAACTGGTGCATCTGTGTCACAACAGAGAAAGTATTTGTCTGTGATGGCATTCTTAATGGGGAACACTGGGCTCAATTTGGGTTAAATAGGAAGCAGTGAAGTGTATGGTAATTTGTTTTCTGCACTTGGATCTTTTTTTTTTTATATTTTAAATCTTTCCAGGATTTGCTGAAGTCTTTAAATTGGCCCTTGTGATTGAAGTCAGGAGCTGTGTGGTTTCCTCCACAGAAGCCTAAATCAAATTTTCTCTCTCACTGATTCAAAGTATTGAATTAGGACATGAAAGCCTCTGTAACGTTTCCACGATTGTGTACAGTGAGGGGAACCAGAATGTAACTGAAGGCTTTTCAGCAATAAGTAGGACAATAAACAGTAGCAGGATTTTAAATGTCTCGCAAGGTCCTCTGTCTGTATTCCAAGAAACTTAGAAAACTCTCTACAATTTTAGATATATTTAACTTTATTTATCATAAGTGTATATATAAATATTGTACTATGTTTTCAGTTTTTTGGGCTTGTAACTCATGATAGCAAGGCTAAAAGTGTGGAAAAAGGTGTAAAACAAAACAAAGCAAGCTAAAGACGGGTATCTAGCTATAAGTTACACACTAAATTACACCATCAATGCAAAACAACTGCCACCCAATAGGAAAGTAGCAATGGCCAAGTCTCCAGCTCTAATGGGATTTCATAAAGCAAAGATTTTTATGGTGATTCATCCAGTGAAGAGGAGGAATTCAGTAGAAATGCTGTCTCAGAGGAAGTGGCTTGGAGACCTAACAAACCGGTACTATACCAAAGGAATTTAATTCCTTTGTGAGCCTTTCTACACATGATCAGTCCAGGTTGTAGTGATGCATAGATATGCACAATATCAATGTGCAATTTAACAAAGGATTCCTTGAATGCAGTTTTTTGGTAGAATATATTTTAAGTGTCCTGCAGCGAAATTCGACATACCAGTAATATTTTGGTCCTGATGAATAGACGTTCAATGACCTTGAAGCCCATATTTTCGGATGCTAAAGCTCACAGAATGGTTGGGACATTTTGATGAAGGGTAAGGAGAATGTGGGTTAATCTGAATCTATATTAATCGCAGTGTTCACCAATAGTATCTTAATTGCACGTTTTTTCTAATATTTCACAGCTCTCGTGGGAATTTAACAGCACTACAGTAACGTAGCAGCTAAATGTTTTTTCCGAGGATGCAGGAATTTCTCACAAAATGTTGTTTGACCCTTTAAAAAGCTGCTTCAAGCTAACTGTACATGTGGCTTGGCCTAAGTGAGAGCTACTCCTCTACTGATGCAGCACTAAATCTCCACAGTGCTGCTGTATGAAGGTTGCACAATATATCACGACTATATCATCATCACAAGATCAGTGTGTGTAATATTCATGCAAAAGACTGTTTGGAGTGCAATAATTGATGGATAATACAATCCAAGTGTTATGCAGTTGCTTTTTTCATGTTAATGTAATATTTAGGCATTTGAAGTCTCGCGGCAGCAGATGCTCACAAACATGATGAATGCCATGATCAAAATGGTTTGCCTTTTTACTATAAATAGACATTTTGAAGTTTGACCTTGAGTCTGTTCGCTTAAGATGAGGTTATATCTTCGTTTGCACAGGAAGGGTCTTACACAGATAATGAAATCAGTTTGACTTGTTGCCCATGGTGTGATTTTTCTCGGCTTGCAGAAATACGTAAAACAAAAAAGACTTGCATCAGGAGAAGCTACAACAACGCAACGTGGAGTAAATGCTTTTGAGATTTATTTCTGCCTTTTTGTATTCCTATAAAACATCATAAAAAATACACCTTTCTGTTTTTCAGCTTCAACCTCAGTGTTTATTTAAGGTAATAAGCCTCATTATTTGAAGTTGTGCAGATAATTAACCTCTCCTCATAGGTAGGTGTAAAATCACAGAAATGTACCTTGATGATTCTGTTTGTGAAGCTGTCTCCAGAGCATTTGCTGTAAAGAGTTGTTGCATTTCTGCATGTCTGCACATGTTCTCAGTTCTCCCCTTTTCTCTGTATTTCCCAGGACTTTTAACCCTGCCGACTATGCTGAGCCAGCCCAGGCAGAGGAAAACTATGGAGGGGGCAGTACCTGGAACAACACAGGAAGCGTGGAGTTGGAGGAGGGAGCAGGTAAGTGCATCTATTAAGAAAGGCTGCAGTAGAAGAAGTGAATATATTATTAATCCAGCAGCTTTTTACCATCCAAAAAGGGTTTAATGTTCCCAAAGAAGCTGTCTATTAAAGTGGATTAATCTTGATATCTTGGCCTGTTTTTTTGTTTTTAGGGTTGGAATATTCTACAGGGGAGGGACCAAATTACCCACCCAAGTTTGACTCTGGTCCTGGTAAGGCAATCTTTGCTCATCTCTTGTTTTAAAATAATGTAAAAAAATGAATGAATGAAGCATTGATCAGATTGTATTTGGCTGCCAGGTCCCTGGAGATCTGCTACAGAGGAGTGGGGCACTGAGGACTGGAATGAGGATGTGAGTCTTTCAGGACCTAACTGTTCATATTTTCCAGCTTTACAAAGAAATGTCAGGGTCTCATCACAAAAACCTGGTATTTTAACAAAAACATGGACAATTTAGAGAATTATTCATGGTTTCTACACAGTCTGGAAAAGCCTGTATTTTCAAGGTCTAGATAAGCATGAGAAAGGAAGAGTATGGGAAATATTTGGTTCTAGGCTTATTTATCACATTGTCTGAATTAAACTCTTAATCCTTCCTTCCCTTTTTCCATCCCTTCTCCATCATGTGCTGCCAATCTTTCCTGTGCCCTGACTTTTTTCCCACCTGGTCTTTCTTGTGTCCTGCCTCTCTTTTTGTCCTTTGTGTCCCTCCTTCCTTTCTTTCCTTCCTTGGAGCATATCTTTCTTCTTTGTTGTCTTTCTCTCCTTGTGTTTTCCATTCATTCCTTTCTTTTTGTCCTTGTCCTTCTGACCTTGATTTGTCCTTTTTTGTTTTTTTTGCCTTTCTTCCTTCACCTTCTCTTGTATCATTCTTTCCTTCTGTCTTTGTACCATTCCTGCATTTCCTTGTCCCATTGTGGTTCCTTGCTTCTGTCCTACTTGTCATCCCTTCCTTCCTTCCCATCCTTGTGTCTTTCCTACTTTCTTCTTACCTTCTTTGTGCCTTTCTTTCCATCCCATCTTTCCTTTCATCCCCTTCCCTACCTTCTAGGTTCTGCTTTTTCCAGGTTTTTACATTTTATTTGATATTTTTAATGAACACCATGCCCTGAGAGCTCTGGAAAGTTGAAGCTGGAGTTTTCACCTAAAATGTGTAGGAGTTTCCCTCATTGTTTACTTCCAAATCCAATCCTCTTTTCTTTTTCTTGTTATTTCCTCAGCTATCAGAGACCAAGATTTTCACAGCTTCTAGTGTGGCATCGGCCCCTGTGCCTCAAGAGAATGTTACAATCACCAAAGGACAAAGGTTGGTTTTTATTGGAGCTGATTTAAGAAAATTACATTTCCATATTTTCAACTTTTCCAGGAGCTTGGTTAGTTTTTCATCCCAGACAACTTGAATGCTGGTCTTTGTCATGTTTTACGTAAAGTTTTATACGAGTGAAAAGATGGGATAATGTGTTGTTAACAGGAAGCCAAGGAGAAAGCTACTATTAACAGCGCTGAAATAACTGAATCCTAGACAACATTGTAAATGTGTTTTTCACCCATTGCAGAATTGACCTTGCGGTGCTGCTGGGGAAGACTCCCCCATCCTCAGAGACAGAAAACACCCCCATGGAGGCCACCCAGCCCCCCTCTCTGCCCCAGTCTCTGGTTTTTAGTAACTCCAAGCAAGGGGGGCCACTTTCCCAGACATCCTCTAGCACCCCATACTCCCAGCACAGCATGGTGAGGCCCTGATAAAGACACTGCAGTGATCAACATGTAGACAACCCAAGGGCAGCCAGTATCATTTCCTTACCACATAGGAATAATAATATAATAATAATATAATAATAAAAAGATGAGGGCTCTTGCATTTAGTTTTCACTGTATTTTCATATTACCAGGGGTAACAGTGATGTAATAACTGTATTTTATTACCTCTTGACACTGCAGGCCAGCATGCTGAGTAAGGGATTTGGGGAAGTGGGAGACCCTAAAGGAGGTAGCACAGGAACTACCGGTTCCCAGTTCCTGGAGCAGTATAAAACAGCGCAGGCACTGGCCCAGCTGGCAGCACAGCACTCTCAGACTGGACCTCCCAACACTGCTCCTTCATCCTGGGCTAACAATGCCTCCACACTGGGGCAATATGGTGAGATGCCATTATAAATAGAATTCAAACTAAATTCTGCTTATGTTAATTTGTAAAGTTAACTGTCTTATATAAAAATAATAAAGTAATCTTTTTCTTCTTTTAACCCAATTTTTTACCCCTGTTATTGTGCAGAAATGAAGACTCAATCAGAACCTGGGATCCACACACCCTTTACAAAGCGGCAGCCGTACCAAACTGCCACGTCAACTTCGTCCATGTTGGATGTTTTCCTGCAGGACAAAGGGCTGCCTCCTTCCTCCTCCGTCTCCTCATCTTCCTCCTTACCGCAACAAACGACATCCTCACCGCATGCAGTGCCACCGCCTGCTTCCGCTCTTCCCAAAATGGCTGCCGTTCCCTCTCTAGGTCAGCAGGTCTCCCCGAGTTCCTCGGATGCCCAGGGTTCGAGTCCACTGCCTTTACAGCAGCACAAACTCAAACAGCAGAAGAAGAGAACTTCCATTTCAACAAAGGTAAAAACCCACTTTTCTCTTTAAACGCTGAGTGGAAACTGAGCTATTTGTTTTTGTGATATAAACCAAAACTGATAATAAAATTATTTTTAAAACATCTGAGAGGGAAAAAAAAGACTTGGATGTTTATGCAGATTAGGATAATTTTGAAAGGAATGAGATCTATAAAGATTAACACATGGCAGCTAACAATCACATTCAATCAAAAAGGCTAAATAAAACCTTACGTTCAGGAGAACCCGAGAATAAAACAAAATGTGGATGACTTTAATTAACCATTTAACAAGATTCTTGGTGGGGAGCCAATAGCCTGAGTCTGATTGTGGTTTTCTACCATCATGCTGAGCATCGTGGAGCTTATCCTTTCATCACAGTTCCTTCGTGAATCCAAAGACTGAGCTAGCTCTGATAATCCTCTACTGCAGTACTGAAAGCACCCCTGCTCTTCCTCAGATTCCAGCGATGGCAGTTGAAATGCCTGGCTCAGCAGACATTTCAGGCCTTAACCTTCAGTTTGGAGCGCTGCAGTTTGGGTCAGAACCAGTTCTCCAAGAGTACGAGTCCACCCCTGCCACAACAACGCCGGGCAACCAAGTTCAGAACAGTCTCTACACAAGTCCCAGCAGGTCAGTAACCTCCAAAGTCCAACACTACGAAGGTGTCCTGTATTGTTCATGTGTTTTGGACTTGTGGTGTATGGTGCCACCTTGTGTACCCAACATGAGAATAAGAAATGTCTTTAAATTGTGTGTTTTTTAGGGCTGGAGAGTAGGAATGCAGTTGGATTTATGCTCTTTTTTTTTTTTTATGACAACATAAAACACTTTAAGTCTTTGTTTTGCTTTATTTAAAGCATCACCAAGCATATGTTTTTTTTTTTCTGCAAATGTTCTAGTCTAATTTTAATAATTGTAATCATACCAGATAACGTAGTTAATGTTTTTTCCTTCTGCTCTGCAGCGAGTCGGCTCCAGCTCTGTCCAGCTCCAGCCAAATGGAGATGTACGACCAGAGAGCATCTCAAACACGCCGCTACCCTCCCTCAGTCTCATCCTCTCCTCAGAAGGATATGCAGCCCAAGGTAAAGCTGAAATATTTGTAAAGGTTGGATTACAATAATACTTGAATGATGAGGCTAAAATGGGTGTTTTTTTTTAATGCAGAAAGTATATCTGGTTTAGTTGATGCAAAGTTTGATCTCCATCTCATTTTATTTATGATGTTAGTTTTTACTGCATTACAGTTTATACGGTGTCCTGATTGTCGGCAACTTTTTCTTGTTTTCAATATTAGTACTGTTTTGTAAAAAATGCTCACCTTTTCAGTACTCAATAAATTAGAATATTATTGAAAAGTTCATTTATTTCATTAACCAATTCCACACAGACGTACAGAGGTTGGACAATGAAACTGAAACACCTGTCATTTTAGTGTGGGAGGTTTCACGGCTAAATTGGACCAGCCTGGTAGCCAGTCTTCATTGATTGCACATTGCACCAGTAAGAGCAGAGTGTGAAGGTTCAATTAGCAGGGTAAGAGCACAGTTTTCCTCGAAATATTGAAATCCACACAACATTATGGGTGACATACCAGAGTTCAAAAGAGGACAAATTGTTGGTGAACGTCTTGCTGGCGCATCTGTGACCAAGACAGCAGGTTTTTGTGATGTATCAAGAGCCACGGTATCCAGGGTAAAGTCAGGATACCACCAAGAAGGACGAACCACATCCAACAGGATTAACTGTGGACGCAAGAGGAAGCTGTCTGAAAGGGATGTTTGGTTGCTAACCCGGATTGTATCCAAAAAACATAAAACCACGGTTGCCCAAATCACTGCAGAATTAAATGTGAACCTCAACTCTCCTGTTTCCACCAGAACTGTCCGTCGGGAGCTCCACAGGGTCAATATACACGGCCGGGCTGCTATAGCCAAACCTTTGGTCACTCATGCCAATGCCAAACGTCGGTTTCAATGGTGCAAGGAGCACAAATCTTGGGCTGTGGACAATGTGAAACATGTATTGTTCTCTAATGAGTCCATCTTTACTGTTTTCCCCACATCTGGGAGAGTTACGGTGTGGAGAAGCCCCAAAGAAGCGTACCACCCAGACTGTTGCATGCCCAGAGTGAAGCATGGGGGTGGATCAGTGATGGTTTGGGCTGCCATATCATGGCATTCCCTTGGCCCAATACTTGTGCTAGATGGGCGCGTCACTGCCAAGGACTACCGAACCATTCTTGACAACCATGTGCATCCAATGGTTCAAACATTGTATCCTGAAGGTGGTGCCGTGTATCAGGATGACAATGCACCAATACACACAGCAAGACTGGTGAAAGATTGGTTTGATGAACATGAAAGTGAAGTTGAACATCTCCCATGGCCTGCACAGTCACCAGATCTAAATATTATTGAGCCACTTTGGGGTGTTTTGGAGGAGCGAGTCAGGAAACGTTTTCCTCCACCAGTATCACGTAGTGACCTGGCCACTATCCTGCAAGAAGAATGGCTTAAAATCCCTCTGACCACTGTGCAGGACTTGTATATGTCATTCCCAAGATTAATTGATGCTGTATTGGCCGCAAAAGGAGGCCCTACACCATACTAATAAATTATTGTGGTCTAAAACCAGGTGTTTCACTTTCATTGTCCAACCCCTGTATGTCTTCAAGCCTTTATTTCTGTTAATGATGATGATTTTTCATTTACAGTGAATGAAAACACAATGTTTAACATTGGAATATTAGACTAATGAAAAAAACATTTCTAATACAGAAATTTGAGCTTAATGAAAATGTATGTTTGAAAACCTGCCTATTTTCAAAACGTGCTTTTAATTTGAAAAACGAGTCTTTTCTGAACCCAATTTATTGAATGTCCTTGTTTCTATTGCACAAAAAGTGAGGCCTTTTGATTATTTTTGAAATTATTCTGAAACAACTCGCAGATTTTCCAGTCAAAACATTTATCTACAACCGAGATTGTTTAATGAGCTGCAAGCTAACCATAATTAGCTTTAAAATATGGCAGTTGAATTTCAGAGGTCAAAATGTAAACTTTAGATTTTTATTAATACATAATTTCTAAAACAAATAAGTGATCAAATTTTCATTGTTTTTTTTTTTTTTTCAGAATGGCTTCAGTTCAATACAAACTACTCAGTCTGTTGAAGGTAAGTGTTTTTCTGTCATCTTCTGAAAAGTATCAGCAGGGTTTCTGAAGGTGATTAAAAGGTCTTAAATGCCATCATTTTTATTTCTGGCTATAAATTTGTAAATTTAACTGCTTATTTTATAGATTTCCGTTTTTGTATTTCTTTGAAATAGGCCTTGACAAAACTACACAATGAACAAACATGTCTGAAGGAATTTAAAGCCGAACATTCATACTTATAAGTTCTTTAAGGAAGGAAAGTAAAACATTTTATATGTTTCAACAAGTCCTCAAATAAAAATATATATATTTAGGCTTGGCTTGAAATCAGGAACTTCAGTAGTTGACTGCTTTTACGAAGATTACAGTATATTGCTTTGGAAGGCCTTAAAGTTCGACAGGATCCACACCAACATTAGAAATTAGTTATATTTTCCTTTGCTAGATTTTAAATAAATCAAATATAAGCCATGTTTTAAGTAAGTTATAAGATTAACTTATTTTGGTTGTTTTCTGTTATTCACACTGATTTAAACTCTATAATGGTCTATAATCAGAGTTGTAGAAACCCGGTTTGCAGTGAGAACGTTACAGAAAACCCTTTCATTTCTATCTTACGCCAGGCTCTGCAGTATCGGTGAAGCCCGCTTCTGATTCAGTCACGCCTTCATCCGTCTCCAGCATGGGCGCTATGGCGGACAGTGGCTCAGGCCCCACCTCCTTGTTGTCCACATCCAATCAGGCCAACCTTAGTGCTCTTGGGCACAACGAGGACCTCCCACCAAGCTCCATTCCTCCTCCTCAGCACAACAAGTGAGCTGAAGCTAAATTATACCTAAAAGGATAATAGCAGCACAAGTAGAGCCATCCTAGGTTATGACCGTTGAGAGAACTGACAGATTGTCTGAACCTCCCGGTTTTATTTTCACAGCTCTCATCCATCCCAACAGAACAGTCTTGCTCCATCTTCAGTCCGAACATCAAACTCAAGCTTACTGGTGAGCTCTTTAAATGCTCAGCTCAGTTTGATTTATCTAAGATTAGAGCTACAGATTTTTTTATGTGCAGCTCTTCCTGCATTTCTTGCTGTAGTTTAAGGTTGCTAACAGGTTTTTCAGTGCTTCCTGTGGTTGCAGAATGAGGCATTAGATGCAGATTCACTCTAATGGATATGTAATCTCATCAGTCGTAAGTATATCCTTCTGTCTCGACAGCATCCCAACGTAGACGGCGACTTGAGCCTGCACTCGTCTTTCTCTTCCACTGTCTCAGCTGTGCCGTCTTCATCAGTCCCCCCCTCCTCTTCCTCCATGGCTGCTGCACAGGTGTCGCTTGGAGCACCTCAGGCCCCCTCTGTAGGCCCTGCCACAGTCTTGACCCCCTCGGGCCAAGGTCCCGTCAGCAGTCTGGCCATGGGTTTCAACGCTGCCTCCATGGGTCCACCACCGACAGCCCCCACCTCAATTTTAGTCTCTTCAACCTCTTCGACCATTCCCTCCCCAGCAACCTCTTCCACACGCAGCTCTGTGGCTTCCTCAGGTTAGGAAACAGGTCAAAGTACACGCTGTGTTTATGATCAACTAGTCCATCAGATCATGCAAGTGTCAATCTTTCAAATTTTGCTAGAGAATTCACATTTAATTTTTGTAGTTTATCCTAAATAACTTGAATTATTTTAGTTTTTCATTTGTTATGTTACGGCAGCAACTTCAACAAAGTTGTGCATAATTAATAGACAGGAAAATGTTCCATAGTTTGACATCTTTTAGAAAAATCTGATGTGTGGCGTATGGTTGTATTCAGTCTTTTACTCTGTCACTCCTAAATAAAATCCAGTGCAACCAGCTGACTTCAGAAGAAGCCTAGATAGTAAGACGTTGTTCTGTGTATAGGTTAGTTTCCGTATAAGTGAAGCTGTCATGGAAAGGACTCGGAGTTTTGTTGGTGAACAAACACCATCATGAGAACTCAAGAAACACAACAGACAAGTCAGGGGAAAAGTTGAGACGGGACATTGACAGACCCGGCAAGGAGAGTATTTATCAGAGAAGCACCCAAGAAGCCCATGATGGCCCTGAAGATCCAACACTGAGCACACCATCTCGATGGCAGGGGTCGCATTAACCAAATATTTTTTGTTTTTGACTGTGACAGAAAAATCTGAAGGCCATCTGTCATTTTGACAGATTGCAATTCACACCCCTTACCACTTGGTGGTGAGCCGGCCTATTAATTAGCTGTTTTCTCATTTAATGCTTGACCTCATGGGCTTTACTTGAAAAAATGTCAGGGCAGCTGTGTGTCCAAAGTTTCGTTATGTTGAAAAAAAAAGGGACTAATCCCGTGCGTTCAGCAGCTAATCTGTTCATATTTTAAGTGCAGTTGTTTATACACAGCTCAACAAAATAAAGGGAACACTTAAACAACACAATATAACTCACAAGTAAATCAAACTTCTATGAAATCAAACTGTCCACTTAAGAAGCAACACTGATTGACAATCAGTTTCACAGCTGTTGTGCAAATGAAATAGACAACAAGGGGAAACTTTGTCGATTAGCAAGACACTCAATAAAGGAGTGGTTCTGCAGGTGGGGACCAGAGACCACTTCTCAGTACCGATGCTTTCTGGCTGATGTTTTGGTCACTTTTGAATGTTGGTGGTGCTTTCACACTCGTGGTAGCATGAGACAGACTCTACAACCCACACAAGTGGCTCAGGTAGTGCAGCTCATCCAGGATGGCACATTAATGCGAGCTGTGGCAAGAAGGTTTGCTGTGTCTGTCAGCGTAGTGTCCAGAACCTGGAGGCGCTACCAGGAGACAGGCCAGTACACCAGGAGACATGGAGGAGGCCGTAGGAGGGCAACAACCCAGCAGCAGGACCGCTACCTCCGCCTTTGTACAAGGAGGAACAGGAGGAGCACTGCCAGAGTCCTGCAAAATGACCTCCAGCAGGCCACAAATGTGCATGTGTCTGCACAAACGGTTAGAAACAGACTCCATGAGGATGGTATGAGGGCCCGACGTCCACAAATGGGGGTTGTGCTCACAGCCCAACACCTTGCAGGATGCTTGGCATTTACCAGAGAATACCAGGATTGGCAAATTCGCCACTGGCTCCCTGTGCTCTTCACAGATGAAATCAGGTTCACACTGAGCACATGTGACAGACGTGACAGAGTCTGGAGACACCATGGAAAGTGATCTGCTGCCTGGAACATCCTTCAGCATGACCGGTTTGGCAGTGGGTCAGTAATGGTGTGGGGTGGCATTTCTTTGGAGGGCCGCATGGCCCTCCATGTGCTCGCCAGAGGTAGCCTGACTGCCATTAGGTACCGAGAAGAGATCCTCAGACACCTTGTGAGACCATATGCTGGTGTGGTTGGTCCTGGGTTCCTCCTGATGCAGGACAATGCTAGACCTCATGTGGCTGGAGTGTGTCAGCAGTTCCTGCAAGATGAAGACATTGAAGCTATGGACTGGCCCGCCCGTTCCCCAGACCTGAATCCGATTGAGCACATCTGGGACATCATGTCTCGCTCCATCCACCAACGTCACGTTGCACCACAGACTGTCCAGGAGTTGGTGGATGCTTTAGTCCAGGTCTGGGAGGAGATCCCTCAGGAGACCATCCACCGTCTCATCAGGAGCATGCCCAGGCGTTGTAGGGAGGTCATACAGACACGTGGAGGTCACACACAATACTGAGCCTCATTTTGACTTGTTTTAAGGACATTACATCAAAGTTGGATCAGCCTGTAGTGTGTTTTTCTACTTTAATGTTGTGTGTGACTCCAAATCCAGGCCTCCATTGGTTAATAAATTTGATTTCCATTGATGATTTTTGTGTGATTTCAACTTTGTACAGAATAAAGTAATCAATGAGAATATTTCATTCTTTAAGATCTAGCGCTACCTCTTCTCAACGGTGCAACATGGTGGGGGCAGCTTTATGCTGTGGAAATGCCTTTTATTTAGCCAAACCTTTAAATGTTGAAAATTCCTGGAAGAAAATCTCTAAGGGCCTCCGAGGTTCACCTTCAGGCACGACTATGACCCTAACCATATTATAGAATGGTTTAGATCAAAGCTACTGGTGTGTTAGAATGACCCAGTCAAAGTCCAGGCAGCAGGGAATATGCGGCTCTCTGTGTAGACTGACTGAGCTTCAGCCAGTTGCACTGGATTTTATTTAGGGGTATGTGTATGATGTGAGCTGAACACATGTCGTGCACCACTTTGTGTTGGTCTATCACATCACAAAATGTAGAAAATAAAAGATGAATTTTAGGAGATCATTGGGATATAAACCTTTTCTGGGGATGTGTAGGTTTTTGACTAGTTTTGTGTTGCAGATGAAACTAATTGTTTTGCATTGTACACTGTCAGAAATGAGGTTTCATTATTATGATAAGGCAGGAGCTGGGTTGTAATAGTTTCCTTTAAAAATTGTTTTATGTACAGGGAAAGCACCTCCAAACCTGCCACCTGGTGTTCCCCCTCTACTGCCGAACCCATACATTATGGCTCCAGGACTACTGCACGCCTACCCTGTAAGTTTATCAGATCTTCCCATTCAGCTCTGCATACACACATATACTAAAACAATCTGACACGCTATCCCTTCATCACAGCCTCAGGTGTATGGCTACGATGACCTACAGATGCTGCAAACAAGAATACCATTGGTGAGTTTCATTTCCAAAGCAGCGTTTGGCTGCTACAAAATGAACCCAAACCCACACACCTTCCTACTTACAGCTTAAGTTTTGGGTTAACATTTCTTTTTTTTTTTTCTAGGATTATTACAGCATCCCTTTTGCGACTCCAACAACAGCGTTGACAGGCAGAGAGGGCAGTCTGACGAGCAACCCTTACTCTGGTAGGTCAGCTTTTCGTTGAACTGAGTCTAAAAGGTTTAAGCTTAACTTTATTGGCTAATTTGTGGAAAAAAAATAAACTGACTGGCAGAATGACAGGGCAGCAAACTGATCAGATATTTAGATTTTTTCCCCCGTTCCTGTTAGAAAGTTAGATTGACATTTAATATAGTTCTTTTCCCCCAAAGAAGTTCTTAACTGGTTCTGTAAAAGAACCAGTTTTCACTTCCCAAAAGCCAAGTTGGAACCACAACATGATTGCCATTATCATTCATTGTTTAATCCTCCTCCTGTTTTATTTAACCACACCAGTAATATTATTTATCCTGCAAATAGACGCTATAATATCCCCACCTTGGTTCATTAAAGCCGTTTAAAACAACCAGCGGTGCTTCTGAGAGCTTCGCCGTCCTGATCAGCTGATCTCTTGTCCACATCAGCAGCTGGAAAACGGGAAGTAAACGGCTTTTAGAGTTTTTACACCACGTGGTGATTTCAAAAGACCAGCAATGTTAAAGAACTGAGCCGGAAATAACATTTATGAATTCAATGGAAAAGAATTAGCTGTGAGCGACGTTAACCTGAAAGGTGATTTCAAAATAAACTGCAGGAAGACGAGAGACATTCAGCTTCTGATATTCTGATGCCAAACAGACATAGTGATGGGTACCGAATTCAGTACTTTTATAGGTACCCACCGACTTCCGTCGATACTACAGAGTACCGATTCACTTAAAATCAAACGGTACCATGTTTTGGTACCTAAACACATCATTGTGACACTGAAGGAGTGGAAGATTTTTCTATACCCGACATGAACACAGCATTGCACGCACAGGAATGATGTCGGTAGCCGCTGGTACCGTCAACAAAGCATGGCTGAAAGAAAGCGCTCCAAAGCTCCACTTTTCAAAATGCGATGCGGATTACGCTCGCTGCAATATTTCTGACGCAAAGTGCAATTAGGGTGACCAGATGTTCCTGTTCGTGCGGGACTGTGCTACATTTTTCTCTCCTCTCCCGGATGACCCTCAAACAAAAACAATGTCCCGCATTTGACTGGGTCAAATTCTGATAAGTCAAAAAACTATTCGACTGGAGCTTTTCTGAAATGTAAAGAAAGCAGAGCTGCAGTCATCTTCACAGAGCCGCATCAGCTGTCAATCAAAAATACACAGCAGCAGCGTCCCACAACATGACCAACCTGCGCGCCATGATGCTAGTAAAATAAAACAGAACAAGACTACAGAATTTAATAGAACGTATGTCACGGAAAAGATCACGCAGCTACAACAAAGACTGGGAAGGGGTTTATAACTGGGTGAGGCCAGTGAAAGGTGAGGGATTTTTATGAAGTTTGCCAAAGTTATTTAATTTCACACGGAGGGGAGCATAATGTGACGCGACACTAGTAAAGTGAGTCGCACCATAAATGCAGAGCTGAAAAGGTGCCTGCTGATGCACTCTTTTACTCAAACCCAGAGACAAGGTAACAGCAGCCGAGATTATCCGTGTTAAACTTTACAAGTTTTTTCAAACTTGTGCTAATTCGTTGTTGTGCACGAACAGGCAAAGCAGATATTGATGAATGTAATGTGAGACCTTTGTTAAATTAAAACGTATGATGTCATCATAGTGTTGGCAGTGTGTCCCACATTTGATTTTTTTTTATATCTGGTCCCCCAAAGTGCAAAGCCAGCGGCGGGAATACTTTTAATCTGAGGAAGCACCTGGTTAAGCAACAGATTTTTCTCAAGGTTGAATTTTCATCAGGTTCAGAACTACGGCTACAACTCCTGCATTTGGCACCGTTAGCGCGCCTGCATCCGTTAGCAACTCGTCGTCTGCAGCCAGCAACATGGCTGAGTTTGTGCATTATTAATTAGAAACACTGCATAGTCAGTTATGGGTTTTTATGTTGAAGAAATGTTCGCAACAACTAAGATGTTCCACAACAAACACCTGGATGTTGTTTTGATACATTCATTAAAGTTTATATATTGAGAAATAAATATGTTAAATTGAAAATTTTTGAGGTTTTTATTATTAAACGAATTTATTACCAAATAAACATATACAAAAGTACCGAAAACTGAGTACCGGTATCAATTCCCAGGTACCGGTTATCTGTACTGTATCGGTTCAAATATATGAAAGGTACCCATCTCCAAACAAACATTTTATTCTCATTCATACGCGGCGTTCTTTCCACTGGCCCAGCACCAAACCGGGTCTGGGATAGCTCCAGTTTTCGTAGCTAGAGCCTGGGTTTTGTCTTGTTGAAACACAAGGAACTGGTGCTTGGGACAAACCAGTACCAGCTAAACGTCGGAACCAGTTGGGTGGAAAAGGCCCTGGTCTGGAATAATATGAACGCAAACTTTCATATAATCAGACTCCAGACTGTGTTTATGGCTGCAGCAGGTTCGAGTGTTATCATGGCTTCTAAAGAACGTTTCACAAGTTTCTTTATTTTGTAAATATTTAATAAAACCAGGAAATCCTTCGCTGTAATAATACTAAAGAATGAAGCTGGGAGCTTGTCCTGACCGAGAGGCTTTTGCTCCTGACCAGTTCAGACAAGTTTCTTTCCTGTCTTACGCTCTGATGTGCCTGTGAGAAACAGCTGGGTTATCCGAACAGCTGTTACATATTTCTCAGTTTATTTTTGGGGGAATCATTTACTAAAGGACCTTTTTTATGTATGTCATCTAATGGCAAACTTAGTCATGTTCATTGTATGTTTATCCAATCTTGGATATTTTTCTTCTGTCACTGTTTTCCATGACGTTCATCTTTTCTTCTCCTGTTTTCAGGTGACTTATCAAAGTTTGGTCGAGGTGATGCATCGTCCCCGGCTCCAGCCACCACATTAGCTCAGACACAACAGAATCAGACCCAGACGCACCACACCACACAGCAGCCCTTCCTCAACACAGCTCTGCCGCCTGGCTACAGCTACACGAGCCTCCCATATTACACTGGCATGCCAGGCCTGCCCAACACCTTCCAGTATGGACCTGCTATGTTTCCGGTGAGAAACTTCACATCATTTCCAGCCAGCTGACCTGCTTAATGCAGCGCAGAGCGTTGACATTAAGTGTTAGTATGCAGAAATAAACCTTAAGTATATAATGAGATATTTCAGTTCTTTGGGTATAAAACATGTTGTGATTAAAACCTCAAATGAGCAACAAACTGTCGGTTTTGACCGGTCCAAAGCTCAACATGTAGGAAATGACTGTTTAACTTTTAAGGTTTACATAGAAATTAAAATAATTAAAATCCATTTACTGCTTGCCATATACACTTGATTCATGGGTCTTGTTAATACGTGTGAGCACCTCTAGGAAGCTTGAAGTACCGAAGGGTACGCAGTCTTGAAAAGTCTTGAAAAGATGTGTAAAAAAGAAAACTACGGTTTTCCCAGACCTCTTTTTTTTTTTTTTTAAGTTTTCAATTTTCTAAAGTACAAAGATCTAATGATGCCTAATAAATCCATTATTTGTTTTAAAATAAATGTCACTTTATCTTCGATGTGCCACATGACACTTTGATTTTTACATTTTTCCCATCAGTAGTTTGTTTCTGACTTACTAACCAAATGCAAACACATGGAAAAATCCAATAAAGGACTGTTTCTTTATGGTTGAACTGGTCCATTTGTTCTTAAAGTGGGTCTGGGTAACAAAACACAAAAAGTGTTATTTTTAGTACCAAAGTTCACAACTTGTTCTTTAAAGAGTTAGCATTTACTGCTTAGCATTCCGGTCATTTAATGGCAAATAAGAGCGATTTCTTTTAATGGAGTTGGTCTAATTTAGTCAGGATGCCAAAAAACATTGTACAATCAGAAAATCAGAATTCATCATTGTTTCATGGAAGCTAGAAAACAGGAATACTAATACTAAAGGGGAATATTTTGGACCTAGATATCCAAAAATGTCACAAAGACTACAGGAAAGAAAATGCAAGAACTTTGAGTTTGGAAAAAGTATGAAATTTTCTGATTAAATTGTGTAGAAACTGGGTTTTAAATTATATTAAAGTCCTAAATTTCATTTACTACCTGCAGAAACCCTGCTGCCACCAACAGGTGCCGTGATGGCTTCATCTGCCAGTGGTCATATTGTTATGCCTGGGGGTTTATGTTTTTTATTGTGCTTGTGTAAAATGTATTTGTCTATTTCACTTTACTGACAGGTTTGTTTTTTTTTTTTAATAGATTTAGGCAATTTATAATATAATGTATAACAGGCAGATGTATTTCTCAGCCAAGTATTGATTGAAATAATATATACTAGTATAAAGTTTATAGCCGTAATCCTTCATCTAACGTGAAATGTTTAATATTTATCCTAATTTCCTGATATTCTGCTCTCTGAGCTGAATGAAGAATAAAATCCCGGCTCTGTTGGGTTTATCATCCCATCCTGACGTCACATGCGTTGGTTTTGCATCTGTTCAGGTGGCTCCTACCTCTTCGAAGCAACACGGTGTGAATGTTGGCGTGAATGCATCCGCCACGCCCTTCCAGCAAGCTAGTGGCTACAGTTCCCATGGATACAGCACTGGTGAGGATCCCGCTCTGTAAGCTCCCACGATAGCCACTGTGTGCGCCGGTTCTCACAATCGGCGCATTGATTTTCCCCGTTGATGGTGGGGTCCGTATTTCATTTGAACTCTGCTGCATCTGCAAGTGTAAACATTGCGTGTGTGTGTGTGTGTGTGTGCGCGGTAGTTTTGTTTGTGAAGACGGTTGTTGCTGCTTGTTTACTAATATTCTAAAGTGAAAGTGGTCTAAAATTCGGACTGTTCATCTTTTTTCACATGTATGCTTGAGGAATTTGTCTGTAATGATCTAAAGGACTAGTTGGCGCTATGCAGGAAGTGGACATTAATGCACCAACAGTGACCTCTGGCTGAGGAATCAGATTATTGGTTTCCTGCTATTTCCATGGCTTGCTGTGCTCATGTTAGCCGTTGGGAGTCTTTCTACAGGCTTTGCCATTAATCACATCTCTTACACACAATTACAAGTGAAACTATCATCTTCCCATATTTCTTTTTTAGCATTTTTTTTTTGTTTTTTTGTCTTTCTCTGGTTTTTCCTAGTTGTATTCTGAACTCTACTTTAAACATCCATATTCCATTTTCTTTTCCAGTACTAAAGTGTTTTGTTTTTGTACTGTATCTTCTTTCACACTCTGTACCCACAACATGCACATCATCCATTTTCTTCTAAGCTGCATCATCTGCTGCTTTCTGCCATTATTACCCCACTCACTCTCACTCTCAGCCCCCTTCCTACACACACCCTGCCTGCTCCTCACTTCCCTCACCTCCTTCCCGAAGACTTGAGTCAAACAGTATTTGCAAATGATGTGGCAGTTGATTGGGACCAGTTGGACAGGCTCTGCAGTTGGTGTCAGCCTCCAGAGAGGACTCTAAACGGCACCCTCTGCATTGTAAGAGTTTGGTAAACGCCTGTCCACCAGTTACAGTTTCAGAGTTGAGATCATTTGCAAATGCCAACTGAAGCAGGTCCGCCCCGCCCTTCCCTGCCTGGTGTGTCTAATGCTGTGGGCTGCGGCTGTGTGTCTGACTGTTGCAGGCTATGAGGATGTGGGCCAGGCTTCAGGGAGTGGGGATTTCTGTAAGGGCGGATACGGCACTGCCGTGGCCGCTGCCGCTTCTGCACAAAACAAGCCAGCCAGCTCTGTCACCGGGCCTGGAGTCGGTGAGTGACGCCACATGCCGAATTAAAACAGTTCCTTCAGTCTTCCTCCTCGTGTTACCAGCCATCCCTCTCCCCCTCGTCTGTTTTCTTTCGCTCTTCATGGTTTTTTGCCTCCATTGCTGGTGAGCTTTGCCTGTGGGACAAACATCACACCACATTTGCTTTCAGATGTGCTCCTCTGATGAACTTTCTTTGCCATTCTTTCTGTTACCTGAATTCTTCACGAGGAAACTCATCATCAGCCCCATCACAGTTGAAATGATTGACAGCTCTGCCCTGAAGATGTCTGTTGTAGAGCTAAAATATGACCAGCTGATTATGAGTTCCTCTGGTTGATGCTGTCATGTTCTCTGTTTCGCTTGCTCTTCATCCTCCTCATCGCTGCTACACATGTCTCAGCAGCAATGAGTTCACAACACAGTAAAGAAAGAAGCAACAAGGCATCTCGGTACTTGATGAAATGTTCCTCTCAAGGCCGAAGTGTGATGTCATGTTTGATGAGCTCATTGAGCTCCTACTGGTTTGGACCTGAGTGGTTTTCAGACTTGCCGGGCCGAGCCTGATGGGATGTGTGTGAATGACGGGAAGGGATTGTGGCCATATTGACGAATCCTAGTGTGTAAAGGGTTTTTTTCCTCATTGTTTTCTCTACTAAACATCCATTTTAAGACATGTCATTGCAAGCGCAGAGCCTGGTGAAATTAGCAGGCCCTTAGACCGCTGAAACACATTCATGTTTATATGTATGAAGTGGAAAGTAATCGTGGGGCCACAATTGTTTTTGTTCATTTAAAATGCAAAATTATCTTATATTGAATTATTTTCTGTATCTTTTCAGCAAAAAAATTAAACAAGCTAAATTTTAATGAAACAAAGTAGAGAAGAACCAAATATTGTAGGTTTGCAAAAGGATTTCAGACGTTCGCCTTAATAAAGGAAAGGTGTACCGTTCCTGAACATTTTGGGTTGAATGTTTGTTGATTTTAAAAATGATTTTTGTCCATTTCCAGCTAAAACTAAAACTTCCTTCAAAAACCCTCATTCTGTTTATCCAGGTTTACTCTCCAGTTAGTCTGTTTTTGAGTAAAGAGTCATTGGATGTTTATGGTTCTACTTGTAGTATTAAAAGCAGTAAAATTCGACTAATAAAAGAACTAGAGAGCAGACCTTTGTCAAGGCAGTACGAGTCGTTGATGCATGTCAGCTTTTATGTATTCTGATGAGCTATAATCTGGATGACTCCTGGCTGCTCCATGGCAGCTGCTGACGGGGTGAGGAACCATGTGGGAATTCAAAGTTGTCCCATGATTTGGCAGAGATAAAAATACACATGATGCTCCGCATCACCACCAAAATATGTTCCTTGTCCTAATATGCACCTCATCTGAAAGTTTCGTCCATATCCGTTCATAGGTTTTTGAGATATTTTGCAAACAGACAGACGGACAAACGCCGACAAAAACCTTTTTGACGGAGGTACTTATCATTTTATATTCAGGGAGATATAAATTTGTTATAAAAAATAATTACAGAAAGTCTTTATCTGCATCAGATTCCATTTGCTGGAGGGTCAAATTTGAACTATTCTTGAACTACGGTCGGAGACCACACAAAATGATTCCAAGGGTGGCAAATGGCCACACTTCTCCTACAGCAGCTATGACACAGTGAAGTGAAATTATTATAAAATTAGATGCAACCTGCCTTTTTTCTGACAACACGAAGTGAACCTGAGCCAGATTATACAAGGGAAGAACCAGAGGTCAGAGGCTGGCAGTCCTAGAAATACATCAGCACCATGTTGCTTTAGAAAATCCAAAGTAACTTTCCTCAAACTAATTTTACATTTTTGCTTGAACTACAAAAAGTCGATTTATTGTTAATATTTTTCATCATTTATTTTTTTTGAATAGTGATTTCTTGCCTACCACAAGAAAACTTCATATTTAATGTATATGGGAGCATTCAAACGTACATCTACTGCATGTAAGATGATGGCTGCTCATAACTGTAATAAATATTGGTAATTAATAGTAAAATATAACTAATATATATTAATGGAGGATTCTTTTGAGCTAAAATGCTCAAAAATGTTTTTTAGCTTGTCTTACAGTGAGAATTTAAAAATGCCTTCAAGCCTGGAGTTGCTGTGTTGACTAGACCTTTGTTTGTCCGGTGGTTGTATTCGCAGATATGAAATAAATGGCTTCCTCCTCCTTCCTTTAACATACTTGATCCAGCTTGAAGAACTGAAGGCAGGAACATGTGAATGTCTGTGTGCTTCTGGCCTAAAGATAGTAGAGTTACCTCCTTCTGTGTTGTGTTTTGCACACAAATTGACCCCATTCAGTGTTTGAGTATTGATGCAGGGGTTTTATTGTGTAGTTGGAGCAAACATGGCTGCAAACACCATACACACGCGCACACACACACTGGATGATTCACAGTAACACTGTTTACCTCTATTCCTCCTGGTTTTGTCCCTCAGGATCCTCGGAGGGCAAATCTGCTGAAATCATCTATGGACATGAACATAGATGTTGAAATGTTTTTTCATTCCATCGCTGTCTTCTTTTTAACCGTGTCATATATTGTGGGTTGAATTTGAACGCAACCATTTATTTAGTTGTTTTTGCTGGAAGAAGGTGACATTCAGTTCTTTTAGTTTTTAGATGAAGTTTGTAATGTTTCGCTTGTTTCTGCAGGGGTTTCTGTGACATCCAGCAACACAGGAGTGCCGGATATTTCAGGATCTGTTTATACAAAGACGCAGGTAACTGCAGGTTATGAATCTGATCTTCCTCTGTTATGAAACATATGACGAAGACCTTTCCAGGCGAGCTGCGATGTCATGATTTTCCTACTATTGGCTTGTTCCCGCAGTCATTTGAAAAGCAGGGTTTCCACGCCGGGACGCCAGCAGCTTCTTTCAGCCTCCCCTCGGCGCTGGGGACCGGAGGGCCCATCAACCCCCCGGCTGCTGCTGGCTATGCTCCAGCCCCCTTCATGCACATCCTGACCCCGCACCAACAGCCCCACTCTCAGATTCTGCACCACCACCTGCAGCAAGATGGCCAGGTATTATAATTATAGGCCCGTATATACAGCATGGGAATTTCCAGCCTCGTGTTTTGGTGTAAAAATGTTTTTCAACTCCAGAACAAAAGAAAAACATCTCCTTTGGTCTGATGTAAGAAAACTGTTTGGCTGTACATATATTTGTTGCATTTGGAGAAAATAGGTGAAGCTTGCAAGCCTGAAAGCACCTGATCTTTAAAGTGAAGGTGTAGCAGCACGATGTTGTAGGTTTTTGTTTTGCTGCAAGAGCGATTGGTGCACTTAAAATAGATGACAACGTGGACATTTTGAAGCAACACCTTAGGTCTTCAGCAAGGAAGTGGGTTGGTTGTGTCTTCCAAATTTAAAGTGACTCTAAGTACACCGCTAAAGTGGCTTACGGACAACAAAGTCAGTGTTTTGGAGTGACCATCAGAAAGCATTGAAAGCCGGGAATTTGAAAGCAGAAAAAATCTCATTTTGTGGCAAATTGAACTAATTTTGGCCTAAAACGGGACATGTTCAAGGTGATTTCATGTCAGACAGTGAGGGGAAAAAATTAGTTTATATACAGTGTGTAAATATTTGAATTAAACTGTATAAGCAAAGGGTATGTTTGAACTCCGTTTGACCTCAATATAAATATACATATTCTAAATGTTGAAGTTCTATTGGTCTAAACGTTACGAACATGATCTGGTTTCCAGAGGTTATAATGTTAAGTGTTACTAGAAAATGTCCTGATATTTTGAATGTTTTAGATCAATGCATACTCATGTGTAAGAATGACTTAGTCAAAGTCCACACTTGAATCCAATTGAGGATCTGTGGCAAGAATTAAAAACTGATGTTCAGCTACTCACCATCCAGTCTGACTGAGCGAGAGCTATTTTGCAAAGAAGAATGAGTAAAACTTTGTGGTTAAAACCCCAAAGGACTCACAGCTTCGACTGTAGCAGAAAAGGTGGTTCTGCAACGATATCACATAAAATCTGACGTGGCAAAATGAGAACAATTAAAAGGGGTATGACTTGTTTTGCAGAGCAATGCAACATAAAATAAGCTGCAAATTAACTAAGTGAACCCCCCTGACTGTCTGTTTTCTCTCGTGTCTTGACAGAGCGGCACCGGACAGCGTAGCCAGAACGCCTCCATTCAACAGAAGTCTCAGATCAACAAGTCGGCATACAACAGCTACAACTGGGGGGGGAACTAACATCCACTGACAGGACCTCCTCCTCTTCCTCCTCCCGCAACGTTGGCGAGCCGAGAGGAGGGGTTAGGGCTCATCACGTCTTCTGCGAAACAGTGTCCACATGTGAAGCTCCCTCGTCCTCCTGCAGAGATTTCTCTCCCCAGTCTCTTGGCCCAGCCACTCCCTGCAGTCCCGACTGCAGCCAGAGGAGGTGCTGTGCTAAAGAAGCAAGGAGGGACAGGAGGGGCCCAAACGCTGGAGCTGAAGATGGTTATAAAAATTAGGAGGGGAAATGTTGAGTGTTGGGAATTTGTTTCGTGATAACCCCACCCCCACCCTGCTCTCCACCTCTTTTTGTTTCTTTTAACTTACATGTAACATAGAACTGTTTTCTAAAACTAGGGACATTTCCTGTATTATATTCCTTTTATTTCCCACCTGTTTTCTTAGCTGAATGGAAAGAATGAAGTAATATCTGAAGGTGGTTGGGAGGGGGAGGCAGGCTGGTTTTCTATTTCTCACCCTCAACTCACCCCCTCTTTAATCTTCCAACACAAAATATCCAAAAAATAATTGCTGTTGAATGTTTTCTGTTTTCTTCTTTTTTTTTCATTATTTTAAGTTTGAAGAAACAATTCTCTTAATTAGTAGAGTTGTGAAGTTTATTTTTTACCAAATATAGATATATTATTATATATAAAGACATATAAGTGAGCTCACTGGCTTGGACTGTGAGGAAGGTGTTTGTCATGTGACTGCGTGCATGTTTGTACACACGGGGGGGGGCCGTGTTTGTGTACTGTGTTGTTTTTCGCCGAGCACAGGAGTTTTTCATTATCCAACGCTTGTACAGTTACCGTTCCCATGAGTTTTAAAAAAAGACGCTGCGTGAGGTCCCGCTTCCTTTGAAAGATGTTGGGTGATGTTTCCAGAGCTCATACCTCATCTGCTTTTATTTTCTTATTTTTGTTAAGTGTTTTATTTAGTTTCCGAGGCCCCCGCGCTCCACAGCCGCCTCTCCGCTTCACCACCTGCCCCCTTCCCCCCTGGCGTTGTAAGGAAACCTGCAGCGTTGAAAACTGATGGACAGAGTTGTGCTATGGTTTTTCTTTTTGTCAGTGGTTTATTATTATTTTTTTCTTTTTGTACTGTGCATTTTAAAACAAGAGATTTAAATGGATAAAGTTGTCTTGTACATATATAAAGAAAAACACAAGTACTGTAGTCCTTGTTTGTCAATGGCTTTCTTTTTTTTCTCAAATCCTCACAGACTTGTTAGCTTTTTTTTTATTTTGTAAAATTATATAAATATTAAATAAATAAACAAAGACATTTTCATCATTTTGGATGTTAATGTCTTTTAATAAACAGTTTTTTTGTGGCGTGTGAATGTAACTTCTGTTCTAGCAGCTTGACTGCAGCTGAGGCCTGAAGGTTTTAAATCGTTTACTGGTCAACCATAAATTAGAAAATCCCACACTGGTTCCCACTCGTTCTGGATATGAACAGAATGTACTTTAGGTCTAGATAAACATGTTAAAATAATATTTTCAGGCCCATCTCATTGACTAAAAGTGATAATTCATTGTGTCCTTCCTCCTTTCTACCAGCCTTAATTGATAATGTCAAATTTTCTTTCCTTGGCTTTCCTGCCTTAAGCCCTTATGTGCTTGCTTTCTTGAGTCCTTCCTTCAATCATTTCCTTTTCTTGTTCTTCTATCCTTTCTTTGATTGTTTTCCTTGCCTTCCATTCTTGGTTCTTTCCTTGCTTCCTTTCCTCTCTGTGCCTTCTATCCTTTTTTTTTCTTCAGTGTCCCTGGTGTCCTTCCTTTGTATTTCCTGTCGTTTGTCTTCCTCCCTTTCTTTTTTCACCCCTTGTCTCTTTTTTTGTGCCCTTTCTTCCAACCTGCTTTTTTCTTCCTTTTTTCTGCTCGTCCTGCCCTACATGTCTCTTTTCCTTCCTCCCTCCCTTCCTTGTATCACTCTGTCCTTCCATTTTGAGTGAATGTATGTGGTTTGTCCAGGTTCCTTAAATCTAGTATAAAATGATGGAGAACTCATATTTACATTTAACATGGCCTATAAGAACTGGGAACCTTTCCAATATTAGTCTTTAAAGGGCTGCTGTATTGTTAATATTTAATGTGGACTTTGGGAGCTTGTGCAGGTTGGGTTAAACAGTCTTTCTCCGGTATCTGCCCTGTTTTTCAGCTGGGAAATGAGTACAAATTGTTTATGATTTTCATCTTTGAATGAATGCAAGGTGTCCCAGGGGTAATGCGGTTCTGACGCTGTTCAATCACATGACTTGGTGACGTCAGTGTTGACTGAATCTGTTACCTAAAATTCAATTCAAAAATACTTTATTAATCCCAAAGGGAAATTAAATGTTGTTATAGCTCATATTATGAAGGTTTCCTCAAAGAGCCGTTGTAGATGCTGATGGCTGTGGGCAGGAAGGATCTCCTGTAGCGCTCCGTCTTACAGCAGATCTGAAGAAGCCTCTGACTGAAGACACTCTGTTGTTGTAGGACAGTCTCATGAAGAGGATGCTCAGGGTTCTCCATAATGTTCTTCATTTTATGAAGAATCTGTCTTTCCACAATAATCTCCAGAGGTTCCAGAGGAGTTCCCAGAACAGAGCCAGCCTTTTTTATCAGCTTGTTGAGCTTTTTTAAGTCCCTGGTTCTGATGCTGCTTCCCCAGCAGATGATGGCAGAAGAGATCAGACTTTCCACAACAGACTTATAGAAGATATGCAGCATCTTGCTGCAAACACCAAAGGACCTAAGCTTCCTCAAGAAGTACAGTCTGCTCTGTCCCTTCTTGTAGACGGCTTCACAGTTGCATCTCCACTCTAGTCTGTTGTCCAGGTGAACACCGAGGTATTTATACTCCTCCACCACCTCCACTTCTTCTCCCATGATAGAAATAGTTTTTGACTCTGTTTCTCTTAAAATCTACAATCATCTCCTTTGTTTTAGTCACGTTCAAAATGAGATGATTGTTTCCACACAGTGCCACAAAGCGGTCCACCACCTTCCTGTACTCAGCTTCTTGTCCATCTCTGATCCACCCCACGACTGCAGAATCATCCGAGTATTTCTGCAGATAACAGGAGTCTGTCTTGTACTGGAAGTCTGAGGTGTACAGAGTGAAAAGGAATGGTGAGAATACAGTCCCCTGTGGTGCTCCTGCACTGCTGACTACCTGGTTAGACTCACAACCCTTCAGTCTCACAAACTGTGGTCTGTTTGTCAGGTAGTCTTTGATCCAGGAGATTGTTGAGGCCTCAACCTGAGTCTTCTGGAGTTTCTGACAAAGCAAATCAGGTTGGATTGTGTTAAATGTTCTGGAGAAATCAAAGAACATCCTCACAGTGCTGCTGGCTTTGTCCAGATGACAGTGGGTTTGTTGAAGCAGGTGTATGATGGCATCTTCAACTCCACAGCGATAAGCAAACTGAAGGGGGTCCTGATGGTTTATTGTTTGCTTACTCAGGTGGGCCAACAGGAGTCTCTCTAGGACCTTCATGATGTGAGATGTCAGGGCAACAGGTCTATAGTCATTGAGGACTGATGGGTGAGTTTTCTTTGGTACCGGAACAAGACAGGAGGTCTTGCTGTAGAGATGTACCATTGATGTTCGATCCATTGGAAACATGATGTGTTGCTGTTAATGGCCAGATAATTAATTTTGTTTGGATTGTTTTGGCGCAGCGCTGAAGCAAACATAAAATCATAGAAACTGAAGAATTAAAAGAAACCTGTCTACTGAGTGAGCTTTGGTGCTTGTGTGGCACCCTAAATGTGACGTCATCATACTTGCATTTAGAGATTTGTTTTTAAAGTGGAAGTTTGAAATAAACCTTGGTCTCCTAAAGTAGGCTACAATTTTCTGTAACCCATTTAAACTTTTAATATTCTGTCTTATAACTGTGGAGTTCTTCCTCTTTCTAATGAATTTTGATGCAATTATTTTTCTTATTGATGTAACATGGATCACTTCCAAAAGTCAAAGATCAAGGTTCATGTTTCTTTTTTCAATACTCCAGGAGGATGTTTTAAAGACATTTTATTGAAAATTCCCAAATTAAGCACATCTTTAAAAACACTGAGATAATGATTTGTGTATAACTAAGCAGAAACTAACATTCAATTAGACATGAATAACAAGCTGTTAAAAAAAAAACCCCAATTGTAATCAAGGGGGTTATTTACTGAAAGTAGGATAAACATGCAAAAAATAGCAATAATTTAAAGTAATCTGCATCTAGGAATGATTTGACCAAAACATCCAAGTTGCATTAAACATCTTTATTTTATGGGTGGATGAGTTTTGGTTTGGGAAATGTCCAAGAGGTGCAAGAAAAAAAAAGATCAAATATTTCAATGTCAATCACAAAATATACAAGACATGTACTGGAGCCAGTATTAAATCTATTGTGTTAAAAAAAAAAGATTAATTTCCTTAAGGATGGAAAAATGAACGTCATAATTTAGGTGGGAGTGGATGGGGCGGGGTATTTTTTATTTATTTTATTTTCATTAAAAATCTAAGTCATAATCTTTAAAGGAATATTTTTATTTTCAGGGAAATGGAAAACACATTGAAGAGGAAATAAACGTTATAAATGCATGGTTGATGCATTTTCTTCTTCAAAATCACAATCGTTTATAACCAAAGAATATTGTTTTGGAATAATTATGTGTTATGTCAGTAACCTTGTCATTGCTGGAGCAATTATCCCGATTACTGTGTATTTTACTGTGACATCAAAGCAGTAAAGCACCTGCGCATCTTTATCTGCTTTACGGTAACGTCTTCTTTACGACACATTGCGTCATGCGTGCTGAAAAATCCAGAACGCTTTACGTCTGTATTGACATTTGTAGCTTACTTGTTGCCTCTCTTCGGTCGTAGTTCGCATTTCTAGTTATGATTTTATCTCCCTGCCTGAGCTGTGAGTAAATGAGTGTTTTTGATTTATTCCGCGGGTTCTTCGGGGTCCCAGGAGGTCACTTCCGAGGTAGAAGGTTAGTTTGTTTTTAGACTAAATCAGAAAGTAGAAGTTAGACGCTGTTGGGTAACGGAGCAGCTCCGTCGAGGACAAGATTAGTTCTATTATTTCTGCCAGGAGAACCACAGGGGTCCATCATCTAACTGGGCTGCTGCTCAATTTACCTTCAGGATTAATACGACTGAATTGTTCCGGATCTGTTATGGTCAACCTTAACTGATCGGTGCCACGGAGGTTTTTTTTCTGGGTCTGACCTTTAGGGATGCGCAGCACCCAGAGAGCACCTGACTGTGGCTTTAGGTCGGAACGATTGTTAGTCTCACTTTAAAATATTTTTGGCACCAGAAAATATTGATGATTGTGATCTGCAGTACATGTCAATAAACTGAAATAATACCTGTAAGTTCATTTCATTTGGTATAAAAAATTTTGTTTCTCTGAAAATCCGAATATTATAAAAAAAAAAAAAAACAGTAATATATTATCTTTAATACAGATATGTTATGGCCTACATAGTTGCGGGGGAAGACAGTTGATTTGACAGTTCAGTCACTGACAAAAGGTCAGAAGCTGTCTGTTCACAGAGTGCTGTATCAGCATATTGCTGGAAAGTTTAGTGGTAAGAAAAACTGGTAGAAAAAGATGCACAAACAATTGCTGCCTGGAGGGGATTGTGAAACAAAGTCCATTCAAGAGTGGGGATTCTCAGGACATGGGCTGTGCCTGGAGTTGGTACTACAAGAGTCTCCACTGACAGATTCATTCAGGTCATGGGTGATGATTGTTGTGTTCCTTGTGTAAAACCACTCCTGACGCAAAGACATCAGAAGTGTCTTAACTGATCTGAAGAGCAAAGGGGATGGACCGGTGCTCAGTAGGCCAAAGTTCACTTTCCAGAGTAAATTTGCATTTCATTGATGTCCAGTGAGAATGTTTCAAGAGTGGTTTGGGGAGCCATGTCGTCCGTTGGGATTGGTGCACTGGTTTATATCTAGTCTGAAGTTAGCACAGTTGTCTACCATAAAAGTTTGGAGCACCTCATGCTTTCCCCCCTACCTCATGTGCAGTTAAAACAAGTTTGTATTGTTCATGGTTTTGAATGAAACAAAATTGGAACTTTGAAGGTGTATTGTGACCTTATAACACCGGACGGTGTCAGTTATCAAAAGAATCGGTATCGGCAGATCAGGCTTCTTAAACCTCAGTAATCGGTGATCGGCCAGAAAACTGCAATCGGTGCACCTCTACTTTAAAAACATCTTTCTAACTTTATATCTGTATAATAGGTGTTTCACTTGAAATAAATGGACTCTTCTGTCATATTCTAATTTACTGAGATGCATCTGTGTATTTTTCAAACTTAGGGTGTATTTTAGTTATGGTTTAGAGTGAATAATCACTGATTGATGTGCGATGAGAAACAAAACTACATAATGTAAACTGGGAATCATGTCAATGACCATAGAGCTATCCAAAGTAATGAAAGATGTGGTAATCCTACATAAAAAATATAACGTGTCTAATTCATGAAGTTGGTGCCAAATGGGTTTTATATCACAGGTGCAAAAATCATCTGTAAATCGGGCCTTATGATCTATACTTTAATACCTCACAAAATCCTGATGTCAGTTTTCTTTTTATTTAGGGGTCAGAGTTAAAATTAAAGAGTGTTTGAGCCCTGATGAAAATAGCCTAAAATATAATGATATTCTCTTTGGTGTAATAGAAGGACATGGAGGCTGCATGGACATTAATCTGATTTATTTCTTAGGGACCCCTTCTTTGATGCAATGACTCATGATGACGATGACGACGACGATGAGGAAGATGGATTCTCTTCTGATGGATTCAGAAGGGACCAGCAGGACCCCTTCGGCGATGCCTGGAGGTTTGGCTTCAGCTTTGGTCCAGATGGGATGAGGTTCCAGGAGCCTGCCATGTTTGGTCACGTCCTCCGGGAGATGGAGGAGATCTTCTCCCAGCTGGGTCGCTGGGAGGGACATCCGGAGTCTGGACACTTTGGTATATAAACAGAGTCAACATGCCTGTAACCTCATAACTGTGCAGTTCTGACTTGTGGGGGTCGTGCTGTGCTGAAGAAGTAACATATCATTGAGGCCATCTACACCTGAGGAGTCCATTAAATCCAATTTATTTATAAAGCAGATTTAAAAACAGCAAGTTTGCCAAAGTGCTGTACATACTTAAATAAATAAATAGGAGATAAAGCAAGACACCCAACAGACATTTAAAACACACAAAATACAATAGATACAATAGAAGAGTCAATTCAGAACTGGTCAAATGGTATTTAGAAAAGATTTTTTTTAAAGAGACTCAAAAATAGGAAGTGAAGATGGCTGTGTGATGTTTAAAGGCAGTGCATTCCAACGTTTGGGAGCCATAACAGAAAACGCCCAAATTTCTGCCTGGTTTTGGGACAACTAGAAGCAGCTGGTCGGCTGATCTAAGCGCTTGCTAAGAAAGAGAAGGCTAGAGTAGATCCGACAGGTACAGAGGAGCAAGACCATTCAAGCATTTATAAGCTAAGAATAACTTTTTTTAAAGAATGTTTTCACCACTAGAGGCTTTTATTTTGATAGTAGGCAGACAGGAAGGAGGGGCAAAGATCGGCAAAGGTCACCGGGTCCGGGACTCGAACCCGGGACGGCCGCTTCGAGGACTGTAGCCTCTGTATGTGGTCGCGCGCTTAACCCCTCTTACCGTGTAAGAATAACGTTTTAAAATGAACTCTGTAATGCACAGGTAGCCGATGAAGAGAGGCCAGGACAGGTGACGGGTTGGATGGAGCATGGATTTTCAGGTGTTAGAGGTAGGGATATCTGGCAGTCGTCTGCTGGCAATCAAAGAAGAGGCCATGTTTTCTAAATATGGACCCCAAGGGGAGTACGTCTAAATAAAACAGAAGATGACCAAGAACTGAGCACTGAAGAACCCCAGAAGAAAGAGGAGTGGAGGCAGACAGAACATTTTCAATACTAACACTGAACCTTCTCTCAACCAAATGGGAACGAAGCCAATCTAGTTCTGCACCTTTAATACCTTCAATGAATGGAAAATTATTTATTATATATTTCCAGGCTTTAGTCCTTATCCCGTTGTTTATCTGTCTGTCCACCCATCCATTGATGGCTGCATTTGATGATGGGATCTTTTTTTCAAAATTTATTAAGCCCTGTTTATCAGATTAAATCGATTTATTGTCATTTTATTGTGAAACTAATAGTATTCACCAAATAAACCGTGTGCTGCAAAAAATATTGAATAGCCATCATCATCAGTGTATACAATATGACAGTCGCAAAGAACTGCTTGGATGCAATAGTTGATAGGATAATATGTTTCCAGGGTCAGGCATTCATTATTGTGAAAAATGACTAAATAAATATCTAAAATAAGAACATTATAAAATAATAATCTCAGCAGTACTTTCTGCTCCCCTCACCATCCTCTGCAGGGCCCTCCTATCCGCCATAACATTAACCTTTAAAAAGTACAATGAAATAACCTGGTCTGTCCCTCTGTTTTATATCTCAGGTGTTCCCAGAATCCTGCCGCCATCTCCACCTGAGGACGGGTCAGAGAGGAATGGAGGCAGCAGGAACCCTCTGAGAGATTTTATGCTCAAATCGCCCAACGGTGACATCCCAAGGTCGCACCAAGAGGACCAGAGTGAGGCACCAGATTTCCCCTGTACACCTTTTAATGGCTGGAGCCCTTTTTCCAAGGTACACATGACAATTAACTTCTGTTCCAGCTCTAACTGAACTACCCTCTGAGACTTTCTTCTTCTGTCCAAATAGTTCAACGATTTTTGGGGACAGGGGCCACAGAGAACTCCAGGCCAGGAGCCTAAAGAAGACCGAGGTAGGGGATGTCTTTGACTTTCATTATACCTTTTTTTTATTTTTTATTTGGTTTGGCTTTACTAATTTTTCCTTTTTGGGCCACTCCAGATCTGGACTCTGCTGTGTCATCTGGTGGCCTGGATCAGATCCTGACTCCATCTGTTGGTCAGGGCCTGAGCGAGCCCAGGAGTCGATCTTTCTTCCAGTCAGTCATCGTCACCAAGGTGGTGAAACCAGACGGGGTGAGTTTTCTTTAAATGTTCTTCCATCAAAATATATATAAATCAGAAAATTGTATGCATATAATCATGCATATGTTTTTATTTATACACCATTTTTTATTTTTTTTATTATCAGATAAAGATAACCTGAGTTAATACAAACTGCTGTTTTTAAAGATATTTTTTTGGCACTAGTGGCCTTTATTTTTTTATTTTTTGACAGTAGGCAGACAGGAAAGAGGGGTACAAATAGGGGGGAGACGTTCGGCAAATGTCACTGGGTCCGGGACTCGAACCCGGGACGGCCGCTTCGTATATGGTCGCGCGCTTATCACCTACACCATCAGCGCTGCCAAAATGCTGTTTTTAAATGATTATTTCATTCATTAGAAGATAAAAGCTACCCAAACTGACCTGGCCCTGTGTGAAAAAGTGTTAAATTATGTGGTTAATTAACTGTGGTTAAAATAATTTTTTTATAGAAAGCTGAGCTTTGGCCTGATTATTACCTGACCTGCAGATAAAATAATTAATTTAAATACAAACTGGATCTGAAAATCATCGAATCATCTAAAAATCTCAAAAACTGTAGAAAAACAAAGTCATTGACATCAATCTGGAAGGGGTCCATAGGGAGTCATAATCCACAGCTGGAGAGAACAGGCAGCAGTGGTGAACCTTCTCAGGACAGGCTGGTCCAGAAGGACAGACTGGGTAAAACGTTCCTCCCTGGGAGAGGTCCAAGATGAAAACCCCTGCTGACCCAAACGTTATGTTCTTTTGGGTCAGCAGTGGTCGTCTCATGTTTGCCAAAAAAGATCTTGATGATCCCCAAGTCTTTACTTTTTTCCAGAGGGCCAGGTTAGTTTGGATAGCTTTTTGTGTTTTTTATTTACTCAGGGTACCTTTAATGTTAAAATTAGTTTGATCTGAAGCATTTAAGTGTGACTAAAAAGCAAAAACAGAAGAAATCTTTAAGGGAGTAAATACTTTTTACACCACTCTCTTTTTTTTTGTTGCATTTTATGTATGAGATATATATATATAAGATATATTTTAGGAAAATGTTTTATATCTTTACACTTGTACAGCATAAATTATAGATTTAGATTTTAAATTTTTATGTAGATAAAATATTAGTTTATGTAAAATAAAATTTTATGGCTGTAATAAATAACATTAATAAATGTTTTATATGGACTGAAACAACAGAAAACCTTTAAAAATGAATCTTCTTACACAGACAAGAACAAAATCAAGATAAATTTATTTATATATTACATTTAAAAGTAATTAATAACCTTTACCTTTATTAGGGACCGTCCAGTCTGGTTTTCATTGCCTGCATTAAGGAACATTGCCTGTTCCTGGTGCGCGTTGGACTCTGGCAGAGCTGCCCTTTGTCGCTGGTTCTGTTCATTACTTTCATGGACAGGATTTCTTGGTGCAGCCACGGGTCGGAGGGGGTCTGGTTTGGATTTCGTCTCTCCTTTTTGCAGAAAACGTGGTCCTGCTGGCCTCCTCTACACATGAAGTACAGCATGCATTGGGGCGGTTTGTAGCCGATTATCCAAGTCTCGGACCAAGGTTCTTGACTGGAAAAGGGTGGCTTGCCCTCTCCGCGTGAGTTCCTGCCTCACGTGGAGGAGTTCAAGTACCTTGGGTAATGAGGACGCTGTGCTGGTCCGTTGTGGTGAAGAGAGAGCTGAGCCGAAAGGCAAAGCCATCGATTTACCGGTCGGTCTACGTTCCTACCCTCACCTACGGGCATGAACTTTGGGTCATGACCATAAAAAACAGATCCCACATGCAAGCGGCTGAAATGAACTTCCTCCGCGGGAGGAGCTCGGAGTAGAGCCACTGCTCCTCCACATCGAGAAGAGTCAGTTGAGGTGGCTTCTGGTTCGGATGCTTCCTGGATACCTCCTCTGGGAGGTGTTCCAGGCACGTCCCACCGGGAGGAGGTCCAGGGGACGGCCCAGGACACGCTGGAGGGACTATGTCTGTCGGCTGGACTGGGAACGCCTTGGGCTCCCCCCGGAGGAGCTGGTGGAGGGTCATGGGGAGAGGGACGTCTGGGTCTCTTTGCGACCCGGTCCTGGATAAGCAAAAGACAACCAGTTACTGAAAAGTCAAAGAATTTGCAACAAAGAAAAGTTGATTTAGTGTTTTACATTCAAATAAAAGAAAAAAAATACTACATCAAATAAGCAATAAAATATAAGACAAAGAGGCTTAAAGTGACGGTAAAAAGTAGAATAAAACCAGAAGGATGGGTGTAAATATTTTCCCTGGTTTCCCCTCACTGTGTGTCAGACTGTAGAGGAGAGGCGAACAGTCAGAGACGGACACGGCAACGAGAAGACCACCGTGACCCGCTCAGGAAGTCCTGGAAGGTTGGATGGACCGGACCAGCAGTCTGGACCAGTACTCCCTGGTCAGCTTTGCTTCTTGCTGGGTTGTTTTTTAAACTAAATAAAGAAAACAATGCATTTGTTAAAGCTTCTTTTCTTGTTTTCCAGGTGACTCGAATCGTTTCTCGGACCTGCGGGATGACGACTCGTTATTCTCAAGGATCTTTGGAGGATTTAAATAAGAAGTGAACTAAGGTGTCTCCTCTGGACTGGTTGGTCATAGTTGACCTTCACAGGAGTTGTTTCTGTCGAGCTGTGAGTTGTTTCTTTTAAGGACAGGTCAAAATATGTGTTGGATATAAAGCCTGGCTAAAACAGGATCTTTAAACTAGTCGTATCAACACTGAACAGTCCAGTTAAACGTTTTATTTTTGTATTGTCATAAAAAAGGGAGCATGGATGGGAGAAATAATAAAAAGAATCAAATAAAGACTTAATATATTTACCTGGCTGTTTGTGTCTTGTTTGCAGACCTCAGTTACGTGACTTGGATTTTATTTTGGAGTGTTTTTATTTTACTGTTAAACTTTTCCTCTGGTTTCAGAAACGACAAAATGATGCAGTCCTTGGATGATTTTGTTTAAAATACAAAATCTTAAAGTATTGCAAATATATTTTATGTTATATTTAATTGTTTATGAGGCTTATTTGTTGGTAGTTTCACCTGGAGGTTTGGGGAATAGTTTCCTAACCACAGCTTCATTCATGAACAAGATTTGAAATTATTAATTGCATTGTGCTTTAGCTTGTGATTTTAAGCTTCCACACTTAAAGTTTAATGTAACTCTGCAATTTCAGCCCATTTTTAATTTATTTATAAAAAGGATGGATGGATTTATTGATTGACTGATTGAAAAACAAACTCCTGGAAGTTTGCATGCATGGACAAACGTTTAAAACACCAATCAATTTGTGTGCTTGTTTTAAGGTTTAATGAAGGTTAGAAGGCTGCATGGTGGAACAGCTGGTAGCACTGTTGCCTTGCTGCAGGATGGTCCTGGGTTCAAGTCCTGGTTGGGGGTCTTTCTGCAAGAAGTTTGCATGTTCTCCCTGTGAATGTGTGGGTTCTCTCCAGGTACTCCAGCTTCCTCCCACAGTCCAAGAACATGACTGTTAGGTTAATTGGTGTCTCTAATTTGTCCTTGTGTGTGTGTGTAGGCACCAACTTCCCTATGACCCTGCATGGAAAAAGCAGGTATAGACAGTTGATTGTTTTAAAAATAATCTGAAAAATAAATTTTAAAAGATAATGTTTATATTTTTAACCTAATTTATTTTAGTGAAATTCCAAACAGTTTCTGACAAATGCAATATGCATTTTTTTTAGCAGTGATATCATGGGTTTTATGTATTTTTTTCAGTAAAAAGGGAAGGAATGAGTCCCTGTCAAAATAACCAATCAGAAATCAGTGCCGATTTGGATCAGTTGTGGTGTACCAAGCTAATCAAGTGTACAGCCTCAGCGCGACAATGCCTGCTGCTCTGATTCTACTCCAAGGATGTCCTGCAAAATAAACTTTTCTCCTCTGCTGAGAAAAACACCTCAGCGTTGCAGTAAACTTTGTGACGTAACCCTTAAGTCCAGCATGGGAGGGCAAACTGTGCTCAGTGAGGCAGAAGGAACAGAGCTGTGCACGTCAGAAACATCTGTTTACAGCTCCCTGTCTCTGAAAGCTCACCAGAGGCCAGGCGGGATGGACAAGCTGCTGAGGAGGTGCCAGATCAGGACCCCCATAGTCAGAGAGTGCCTCGCCGAATGTCTTGGAGTCTACGTCCTGATTGTGGGTAAAACTTATGAATGAGATTTCATCAATGTCCAAAGCGTTTAACAGGAACCTGTAAAACTGCTTTGTGTTGCATAAAAATTTAGCACAGCTTTATAGGACTTTGTCCTTTTTAAATAAAGCAGGGAAAATGAGAGGGACAGAGGTGGGGCGTGTTGTACAATGTTTTTTTTTTACCTCTAATTAGTGTCTCCTGCCAGAGCAATGAACATTTACAGCACAGACCATAAAGCAGGTTAATCATAAAAACTATACTGTATGCATGTGTAAGATAATAGTGTTTTACCTGTCTGCTCAAAACAACATATTAATGTATATTTCTTATGTTTCTGCACTACTGAGACACGTCTTTTAATGTTTGCAGCTGTTTGGATGTGGCTCTGTTGCACAGGTGACCACGTCTCAGGAAAAAAATGGCCAATATCTTTCAATCAACCTTGGTTTTGCTTTGGGGGTAACATTCGGGGTGTTTGTGTCCCGTGGAGTCTCAGGTAAGATGGAGTAAGATCCTGTATTTTTGCTTGAAACAGCCAAGTTTCTTTGTATTCTTCATTTGGGCCTTTGGTGTTATATCTGCATTGTATAAGGCTGTGGTCCTCAACCAGGAATGAGAGTTCAGTCTTTATTTTATTTTAGCCTATCAGACAAGAGGCTGAAACACTCAAGTGCAGAGAATAAGCTGTAACCAGTTCAGTCAGACTTATGCAGGTTGTCCTGTAACAATTCAGAAGATTTTGTCCTCCTCTCCTAATAGGAAACACAAAATCCGTAGTAAAACAGGAATTTTAATTTCCGGCAGAAGTTTTTTGTAAATCTGTGAATAAAGACGCACGCACAGACTGGCTAGACTTTTTCCATCTGGCCTCTCTGTCCTGTTTCACATTTTTCATACTTTACGCTCAGGTCTGCATGTAATTTTTGATTTGAGAAGTTACTGCTGCATGTTTTATAACGAGGGATGTTGTGTAAAGCAAAAAAAAACCCCAAATGGCTTCACATTTTGTCACATTACGAGCACAAACTTCAATGTATTTATCGGCATTTTATGTGACGAAGGCTAAGTAGTTCACTGTTGTCATGTGGGAAGAAATGGACACACATTATAGTTTATATATGTTTTTTTTCCAAATAAAAATCTGCAAATTGTAGCTTCCATATGTGTGCAGCCCCTTTTATTCTGACTTTAACTGCCTTCAGAAGTCACTCAATTTGGTAAATATAGTCTCCCCAAATGTAATCTAATCTACAATTGTTCTGTGAAGGCCTCAGAGGTTTGTTGGAGGACGAACAGCATCATGAAGACCAAGGAGCACAGCAGACAGGTCATGGAGTATGCTGTGTAGACGTTTAAAGCAGAGTTGGGTTATAAAACAATATTCCAAGCTTCAAACATCTCCATTATGGCACAAATGAAAAGACTTTGTGTTGTACCTTTTTATATTTTCCATTTTAAGATTTTTGTCAGTGAAAATTTTAGCCTCATAAAATGTCAATCTGCGTTGATGGCCTGTGCTGGCACGCACAATTTGTACCCTTTTTGTAAAGCGTTTGCAGGCCACACAGAATCATTTGGATTACCACAAATAGCTCATGGGCTGCACTTTGGACAGCCTTGTTTTAGATAATGGCACATTTATGTATGTGGCCCAGTCAAAGTCCAGACCAAAATATAATAAAAAATCTGCAGCAAGTCCTGAGAATTGATTTTGTTCATTCAATCCGACAGGCAAGAGGAATAAGGGAGAAATTTTAGATTCTGGAGGTGCAGCTGGAGACATTAACAGAAGGACTCGCAGCTGTAATTGCAGTGAGAGGTGACTCTTGTTTATCACATAAAATCTCCCAAAATACACCCGAAGTCCTACATTAAGGATGATAGTTTTTCAACGTGCCTCTGGCAAAATATTATCGAGTCATTTATTATGCAGAATGTTGACTGTATGTGCGGTTTAACCTTAAATAAACGACTAATGCAATTAATTTACAGGTACATTTTTTCAGCTCTTTTGTGTGGCTGAATAAAAGTTAAGAAAACTCCACTCTGAACAATATGTTTTATATTTTGTTTTTCCCTCGGGTGAAAGAACATTCAATTCTGTAGTATCTCCTGACTTCACAGTTTATTTTTTATTTTACTTTCAAAGGGGCTCACCTGAATCCTGCAGTTACTCTGAGCTTGTGTGTTTTGGGCAGACATCCATGGGTGAAACTTCCTTTATACACCATTTTCCAAGTGTTTGGAGCCTTTCTGGCTGCAGCCACAGTTGGTCTGCAGTACTACGGTGAGTCCACATGCATCCCTGTAGTCAGACGTGCTTTATCAATGACGTTATCCACTGAAGCATGAAAAAAAAACTTTAAAATCATATTTAAAATGACTTTACTGTTAGTTTTCCCGCTACTAACTGGACTGGTAGTGAACCTTCCCAGAAATGTCCTGCCTACCAATGACCTGAAGCTCAAGCCCACTTGGGTTATCCAGCAGGACAATGGTCCAAAGCAAAGCAGCAAGAATAGCTTAAACTCAAGTCGAAGCCTGGATTTGAATTCAATTGAGATGCTGTAGCATGACTTTAAATGTGCTGTTCATGCTGTAAAGCCCTCCAGTGTGGCTCAGTTACAATAATTCTGCAAAGCAGAGTGGACCAAAATTCCTGTGGTGACTTTTTTTTAAAGACTCGTGACCAGTTATCACAGCCAGCTGTTAGGTTTAGGGGGCAATTACCTTTACACATAGTGCCACATTGGTTTGGATAGCTTTGCCTGTTTATCAAAAATCACTCGATAATCTGACACGTTTTAGTGCCAACAGAAAAATGCAAAAAAGAGAAATATCTTTAAAATATCTGCATCTCTTTTTATTTATTTCTGTCTCCTTATGAGAGAGAGATATATAGATGCCCATCTATATATTTTTCTATCCATATTGCTCACAGTGATTCATTTGTTGTGAACACTGTTGATTTAAGACAGAGTTTGAATAAAATGAGTACCGTTTCCACATGATTAAAGGATTTGATAACATTCACCACATGTTCTGTTTTGGTCGTGAATCTTTGTGTGCTTTTAAATGAAATGTTTGCAGACGCCATTCAGAAGTACAGCGGGGGTCAGCTGACGGTGACGGGGCCGACCGCCACAGCAGGAATATTCTGCACCTTTCCAGCTGAATACCTGAGTTTGTGGGGAGGCATTATGGACCAGGTCAGATTGTTACTTTCATTCATGAATATATCCATGATCATTTTAATTATTTGCAGCAACACAGCTGCAATATTTTACAAGGTGAGAACGGTTTCAATCCATCAAGGATCCAGTTCATTTACTTATCGGGTTCATATGGGTAGGAAATGGGGCCCAGATGGAATTGTCTCAGATTAGAGATGAGGGCCCCATGGGTTCAAGATGTGTTGAACTACAGGGGTTGGACAATGAAACTGAAACACCTGTCATTTTAGTGTGGGAGGTTTCATGGCTAAATTGGACCAGCCTGGTAGCCAGTCTTCATTGATTGCACATTGCACCAGTAAGAACAGAGTGTGAAGGTTCAATTAGCAGGGTAAGAGCTCAGTTTTGCTCAAAATATTGAAATGCACACAACATTATGGGTGACATACCAGAGTACAAAAGAGGACAAATTGTTGGTGCACGTCTTGCTGGCGCATCTGTGACCAAGACAGCAAGTCTTTGTGATGTATCAAGAGCCACGGTATCCAGGGTAATGTCAGCATACCACCAAGAAGGACGAACCACATCCAACAGGATTAACTGTGGATGCAAGAGGAAGCTGTCTGAAAGGGATGTTCAGGTGTTAACCTGGAATGTATCCAAAAAACATAAAACCACGGCTGCCCAAATCACGGCAGAATTAAATGTGCACCTCAACTCTCCTGTTTCCACCAGAACTGTCCGTCGGGAGCTCCACAGGGTCAATATACACGGCCGGGCTGCTATAGTCAAACCTTTGGTCACTCATGCCAATGCCAACCGTCGGTTTCAATGGTGCAAGGAGTGCACATCTTGGGCTGTGGACAATGTGAAACATGTATTGTTCTCTGATGAGTCCACCTTTACTGTTTTCCCCACATCCGGGAGAGTTACGTGTGGAGAAGTCCCAAAGAAGCGCACCACCCAGACTGTTGCATGCCCAGAGTGAAGCATGGGGGTGGATCAGTGATGGTTTGGGCTGCCATATCATGGCATTCCCTTGGCCCAATACTTGTGCTAGATGGGCGCGTCACTGCCAAGGACTACCGAACCATTCTTGAGGACCATGTGCATCCAATGGTTCAAACATTGTATCCTGAAGGCGGTGCCGTGTATCAGGATGACAATGCACCAATACACACAGCAAGACTGGTGAAAGATTGGTTTGATGAACATGAAAGTGAAGTTGAACATCTCCCATGGCCTGCACAGTCACCAGATCTAAATATTATTGAGCCACATTGGGTTGTTTTGGAGGAGCGAGTCAGGAAATGTTTTCCTCCACCAGTATCACGTAGTGACCTGGCCACTATCCTGCAAGAAGAATGGCTTAAAATCCCTCTGACCACTGTGCAGGACTTGTACAGGTCCTTCTCAAAATATTAGCATATTGTGAAAATGTAACATTCATATATTTTAGATTCATTGCACACTAACTGAAATATTTCAGGTCTTTTATTGTCTTAATACGGATGATTTTGGCATACAGCTCATGAAAACCCAAAATTCCTATCTCACAAAATTAGCATATCATTAAAAGGGTCTCTAAACGAGCTATGAACCTAATCATCTGAATCAACGAGTTAACTCTAAACACCTGCAAAAGATTCCTGAGGCCTTTAAAACTCCCAGCCTGGTTCATCACTCAAAACCCCAATCATGGGTAAGACTGCCGACCTGACTGCTGTCCAGAAGGCCACTATTGACACCCTCAAGCAAGAGGGTAAGACACAGAAAGAAATTTCTGAACGAATAGGCTGTTCCCAGAGTGCTGTATCAAGGCACCTCTGTGGGAAGTCTGTGGGAAGGAAAAAGTGTGGCAGAAAACGCTGCACAACGAGAAGAGGTGACCGGACCCTGAGGAAGATTGTGGAGAAGGGCCGATTCCAGACCTTGGGGGACCTGCGGAAGCAGTGGACTGAGTCTGGAGTAGAAACATCCAGAGCCACCGTGCACAGGCGTGTGCAGGAAATGGGCAACAGGTGCCGCATTCCCCAGGTCAAGCCACTTTTGAACCAGAAACAGCGGCAGAAGCGCCTGACCTGGGCTACAGAGAAGCAGCACTGGACTGTTGCTCAGTGGTCCAAAGTACTTTTTTCGGATGAAAGCAAATTCTGCATGTCATTCGGAAATCAAGGTGCCAGAGTCTGGAGGAAGACTGGGGAGAAGGAAATGCCAAAATGCCAGAAGTCCAGTGTCAAGTACCCACAGTCAGTGATGGTCTGGGGTGCCGTGTCAGCTGCTGGTGTTGGTCCACTGTGTTTTATCAAGGGCAGGGTCAATGCAGCTAGCTATCAGGAGATTTTGGAGCACTTCATGCTTCCATCTGCTGAAAAGCTTTATGGAGATGAAGATTTCATTTTTCAGCACGACCTGACACCTGCTCACAGTGCCAAAACCACTGGTAAATGGTTTACTGACCATGGTATCACTGTGCTCAATTGGCCTGCCAACTGTCCTGACCTGAACCCCATAGAGAATCTGTGGGATATTGTGAAGAGAACGTTGAGAGACTCAAGACCCAACACTCTGGATGAGCTAAAGGCCGCTATCGAAGCATCCTGGGCCTCCATAAGACCTCAGCAGTGCCACAGGCTGATTGCCTCCATGCCACGCCGCATTGAAGCAGTCATTTCTGCCAAAGGATTCCCGACCAAGTATTGAGTGCATAACTGTACATGATTATTTGAAGGTTGACGTTTTTTGTATTAAAAACACTTTTCTTTTATTGGTCGGATGAAATATGCTAATTTTGTGAGATAGGAATTTTGGGTTTTCATGAGCTGTATGCCAAAATCATCCGTATTAAGACAATAAAAGACCTGAAATATTTCAGTTAGTGTGCAATGAATCTAAAATATATGAATGTTAAATTTTCATCATTACATTATGGAAAATAATGAACTTTATCACAATATGCTAATATTTTGAGAAGGACCTGTAGGGTGTCCAACTGGTTTTGGAGATAAATGTTTTATTTGGTACACTCAGGTGGGTCCTATACAAGAAACCAATTATTTAATGTCTTCCAGGTGATCGGCACCGCTGCCCTGCTGCTGTGTATCCTGGCTCTAGGGGACCAGAGGAACACCTCCATACCTGATTATCTTCAACCACTCTTAGCTGGAGCTTCAGTGCTGGTTATTGGCATCTCCATGGGCTCAAACAGCGGATACGCCCTGAACCCGGCCAGGGATTTCGGACCTCGGTTCTTCACTTACATTGCTGGCTGGGGAGATGAAGTTTTCAAGTTAGTTTTTTTTGCATTTCCTCCAAAACATCCTCCCTGATGTTTAACCTCATCTAAACAAGTACTTTTATTCTGCAAACTGTTGTCTCAGGGCTGGAGGTGGTTGGTGGTGGATCCCTTTAGTTGCTCCCTGCTTTGGTGCACTGTTAGGGACTCTAATCTATGAACTGCTGGTTGAAGTTCACCATCCACCTCTCTCTTCTGAGATCCAATCTTCATGTCAGGAAGCCACTGAGGGAAAGACTCTGGAGCTGGAGGGAGTGGATCAAGATGCTGGAAAATCTTTTTAGTTGTGAAACTGGGATTTGTAAAAGACTAAAACTTGCTTTGTGAGTGTAAAGCTGACCCTCTGAAGGATCTGATTTAGGAAGTCTGTTAAATAAGCTATCAGTAAAATATTGGCCTTCGTGTTCCTTGGAAGAGGACTGGTGATAACATGGCATTTTCGTTAGAAAGGGCATCAGCTGTACAGCTATTTAATTATGATCATAAACCTCATGAGTCATTTATGCTTCAGTATAAACAAAGAGCTTATTGCATGGTTGATTTGAGCTAAGGTGAAGCATGAAGATAATGAAGTAACAGTGGCCTGACAACCCCACATGATCCATGTTCGTTTAGGTTTATTGTAAATAACATAGATCTGGTCTGCCAAGTAAGATGTGAACTTATTTAGCACAGGATCAGAGGCCAAGAGCCACTTTTCTAGTGTGTATGTTCTAATAAACCATAAAACGTAGTTTTCTGCCTTGGAACTAGAACTTCTTTGAATTGGATGCGACGTAATTCCCAGATCTGACTTCTGAGGAAGATCAAATGCAGCGCGGTGTATTGTGCTTGTTGCGATTTTTGAGACTCTAAATTTCCACGTCTGAAGTCCGTTTTCAGAGAGTTCCTTATCCCTGTGCTTAAAACCCACTTTAAATAATACCTCAATGAAACTTTTAGATATTTTCCACATTTATTTCCAAACAGCACAGAAGTGAATGGCATTTCAGCAAGCAGACCACGACAATGGGAAAACAAAAATGACATGAAATTGCCACTATAGAGCTATATAAATATGATATGGCATATAAAAAACAAACAAAGTCCACTTGAGACCTCCATTTTGTCGTTGTGAGGGCTTAAACATACAAAAGAAAAGTGGGTACAGCAAGCACTGATCCTGTGGTTACAAAAGAACCGTCTCAAACAGAAACCTTTGTTTTTATACACGTTAAGACGACACGCTCTCCCCTCTGCTTTATTATAACATGTAACTAACTCTGGGAGGATTTGTTTGGATTCTTTTCAATTTCAACCAGTTTGTGGGGGTGGAACAGTACAAGTACAAATCCTACACATATTCACATTATCATAGCAAGTTACTAAAACCAGAACGCTTTCTTAGTGTACTTTTGTATTTACATGGCAAAAACTTATACACTGACACTACTGACGGGAAGCCTGGTCTCTCTTCTTCTTTTTCTAGCTTTAACAATTAACATCACAAATTATTCACACCAACTGGGTCACAGACTTCCTGTAACCTCTTCATCTCATGTTTCTGTTGCACAGACTCTCTAAGAAACAAACAGCAGTGACATGTTTAGTATAAATAAATATTGCAACATAAAAAAAATCAGTTTCAGTTTCAACAGACGCTTCTCTTCATGTTTCCCGTTTCTCTCCTTTTAGCAGTTTCGTCGCCGTCGGGGTAAAAACGAGAGTGGAATTTGAGGCAGGCAGCATGAATGTGAGGTGACGTGCAGACGACATGTGTGAATACAGTCGGTGAAGAGCATATTGGAAATGGAAGGACAGGAAAAAATGGCTGATATAAAGGCTTTCACCCAGGAAGAGCTTCTCACGAGACTAGCACAGGTGTAACAAGATCAAACATGCAGCTACAGTCGCACAGAGGAGGCGCCGTAGGGAGTAAAATGTTTCTGGGTGATCTAAAAAAAGTGTTTCATCAACATTCATGTTCTAAAGCCTGCGCCCCCTACTGGGGCTTGTCCGTCTTGTGTGCGGTGAGGAAGGCCATGCCGTGGGTCCTGAAGTGTGTGTTGAGGTCTGTCGCCTTGTCGAAGCGCCGCCCACACACTTTGCAGCCCAGGTTCCCGTCTCCGTCCTCGAGGTGAGCCAGCGGGGAGGCAGCGCCGGGGGAGTTGCTCGGCGAGCCGGGAGCACGTGGAGCACCGCGCTCTGCGTCGCTCTGCGTGTCTCGCACTCTGTGAGTGATGAAGCGGTGCCTGCTGAGGGAGCCGGCTGACGCGAAGCAGACGCCGCACTGCAGACACTGGAAGGCGGCTGTGTCTCCCCGGTGCTGAGGTATGTGGCGCTGGAACTCTGCGCCGTCCTCCGTGGAGAAGCCGCAGGGGACGCAGCGGAAGATGCTGTCCTCTTCCTCCAGCTCACTAGGTGCTGACGAAGTGGACGCCACCGATGCCCTGGTTCTCTTTGCGGGTCCTCCGCCGTCCTCTGCGGCGCTTTCCTCCTCATCTGCTGCCCTGCCTGCAGGAGGACCGACCTCACAGTCATGTTCTGAGGAGCTACCTGGTCCTTCACCTCCCGTAGCTGCACGCTTCCTGGTCAGAGGAGGACCCTGAGGGCAAACAGGGTCAGGCTTATCAGCAAGAACTGAACAAAAAATAATTTGAAGGCAGGCTCAAATATACACATACATCCCCACTAATACTTGGTAAATTCTTCTGCAGCAAGTTGATGAGAAACTGCTTGTTTTTTGTAGCCATCAAAAAGATTCTCAGTGCAGTTCTGTGGAAAAGTGTTTATTCCCTTGTGTATTTCTTCTGTGTATGCTTTTTGTCACATTTAAATCATTTAAATAGAACACGACTGACAAAGCAACACGTCTGGATGTAAGTAAATTCAAGAGCAGATATAACCTATGCTGTAGAACCCTGACTCAAAACAACCCGGCTGAAAAGGGGAAACATGAATGAGAGAAAGCACTTTTTATTTACTTGTCCTTCTGTTGATCTGTGATGGAGTCGAATATGTTTGTCCAACAAGAACCGGCTGCCAAATGTTCTTTTGCCTTCTGTGCAAAACCTGGAAAACATAACAGACAAACGCATAAAGGTGCGTTCACATCAAACGCAATTTCTGCGAAAGGAGCGGCCAATTTACATGTTATCCCTATGTAGAGGCACGTTCAGGAGCGGAGCGGCGCGGCAAGCGAAGTGAAGCGGGAGCGGCGCGATGGACGAGTTAAAAAATCTGAACTTTTTCCTAAATTCGCGTCAACCAATCAGGGACTGGATGTGGCTGTGACGTAGGGTGAAGGACCAAAGCGGAGAAGAAGCAGTTGTCAGTGATGGAGGACCAGATCATAGTGGCGGTGTGCAGCAAGCCAGAGTTGTATGACTCAACTAATTACTTTTACCGAGACAAGTACAGAAAAGACCTGGCCTGGTTATGTTTAGGCACAAATATCTTATATTTACGAGATGTGGACATTAAAAATCGGCTGTTTTTTTTTTTTTTACTGAGCTGAGATTTATTTACTCACCGAAGAGAGATGGACAGGTGTTCAGCAGCGGGGATACAGCGCCGGTAGTTGGCGTCCCGGAGGCCGATTCATCTCCCAACGCGGGGCAGCAGATCTTCGAACTGGGTCCTGGATAGACGGAAGTACCGCTGAAATCGACCATCATCCAGACGCAGCTCCTGGAGTAGGTGGTGGTACTCTCCGAACTGTTCCCGTCCCTGAAGAATCTGGTGAACCCAGGGACATTGATGTCGGCGGCGTTTTTCGGCTCTCCACAGGTAAAACACCGTAATTAGGTCCGTGAAATCCATGTCCGCCATGTTCAGTTGAAACCAGCAAGCAGCAGATGGAAACTCCTCCTATTTGATGACGCGGCGACGCGTTGCCGCTTGTTGCCAAATGCCAACGCGGAGTTCATGCGGAATGTGAAGCGGGCAAAAGCACACAAATGAGGCGAAATATTCGCAGAAATCGCGTTTGGTGTGAACGCACCTCAACAGGAAATGGAACATTTTACTACCATACCACACATGTAGAAAGTGCTTTTAGTGCCCTCTAGTGGTCAGAATATGCCACCTGATTATGGATCTGTACCAGCAATGGTTTAGTTTGACTGGTTTCTTAGCAGTCAAACAATGTAGATCTAATTTTTTGTAAAGAATTAACTACCAATGAAGCTCAACTCGTACTAACAAATTCTAGAGATAATAATTTAAAATGATAGCTGTGTATCTACAGAAAGATCCTGAGATGCACGGCTTAGAGCTAATGAAAACCAAAAAATGATTGACACCCTCCACAAGGAGAGTTATCCACTCAAGGTTGAAGAAGCCATCTGTTCAGAGTGCTGCACAAAGCATGTTATTGGAAAGTTCAGTGGAAGGAAAAACTCTGGTTTTCAAAAAAAGGTTCACAAGCAACTATGGTTAACCCACAGCCTTGAGAGGGTTGGGAAGCGAAGTCCCTGGGCTGCACAGCATGTGTGATGAAAACACAAAATGTCTGTTAGAGGATTTATCTTGTGAATGTCGCACCCGTGCAACAGCTTTTGAAAGGCACTCATGGTTGCATTTGTGCTTCGTGGGAAAGAAGTGAGAGGTGGATCTCTGGCATGTTGCAGTCCTACATGGTAATTGCATCTGTTATGGTGACCAATCTAGCAATGCAGCTGCACCTGCATCTAGCACCACTACAAGTCCTGGCTGCAGGGAGTCCATTAGGGTAAGTGAATGCTAATCCAATGGAGAGAAAATTTCAAACTTTAAAAAATGGTGACCATTGAGCTTATGGGAAAGACACAGACATCCAAACTGCATCTAAAGAAGGTAAATTCTGAAGAAATTATACAAGCTAGCTGTTTTAGTCATGACTGATGTGGAGCTGGACGTCTCTAAGGAGAGTGAGCAAATTTACAAGCACATCTTCCAAAGTGGAAACCCAACAAACAAGCTGGTCAATCCACAGGAGCTGAAAGACAGCCGTGTAGCTGGTGAGTAACATCAATGCTACTACATGATTTTTCCAATGAACAGAGTAAAACAGCCAGACTCTGTGTTCCCAGTAGGACCAGCCAATGATAATTCAGGAATAATAAAATTAAATGGGAAATTAAGAAAAGAGTTCATTTCAGATGCTGAATGCCAGACTTTTTCCTTATACTTTTGATTAATGATATCCATCTTATTCAAGGAGCACTACAAGCTGGCAGGTGGGCTTCAGAGCAGTTTGAGCTGCAGTAAAATTGGGACGCGTGGAACCGTCTTTGCTCTGCTCAAAAACAAGGTTGGAGAGCTTAGAATTCCCTTCCATTGCTTGCCATACATTTATCTTTTATTACGGATGTTAAAAGTTCACAGACCTATTCCCTCTCATTGTCTCTATAACCGTACTGACAAGACAATGGTATATACTGCATAAACATGTATAAAACTGCATGAAGAAGTATTCATCTACCCTCAACTGGAGCCAAGATGGCTGCCCTCTTCTTAATAATTATCAATGCAGCTCAACTCACTCTCTTATTTTTGATTGGATTACCTTCAAATGTTTTTTTTTGTGTCAAATGAAAGCTGAGAGGACTCACTGGCAATGGAAGACTCTTTTGTTGCCCTCATGAATGACTCGTTCGTGACGCCGCAGGCTGGAGGAAGTGCTGAATGTTCCACCGCAGATACGGCAGGGGAACTGTGGAGCAGACAAAGCAAAAGAGCAAATAAAATAAACATTGATTATTATATGATCACATCTGTTTGACTAAAGCTACAGCTTGAATGTGATGTGTGGTACAATGTCCCACCTTGCCGTGCTCCATCTTCACATGACTCAGATAGTCTTCGTTGTCTGTGAAGGTGGTCTGACACTGAGGGCAGGTCCACTCATTCACGGCGCTCGAATGACTGCTGACCCCCGCGCCGCTGGCAGATTGGCCTCCTGGGGCTTCATAGTCCTCATCCCCCTCATCGTCGTCTTCATCCTCCTCGTCTTCCTCTTCCTCCTGCTCCCGCCCCCAGTCCTCGCCATCTGAGGTGTCGGGCTTTGCAGAGGATTTGGACTTGAGGCCGGAAGGGCTAGACGAGATGGTGGGCGCTGAGGTGGGGTTCGAAGTGTCAGGCTGGGACTCCTGTTTGGCTGAGGGCCCTCTGTGAGCGGTCTGAGCAGGATGACAGGAACATTTTACGGCGTTTCCAAACATTTTTCATGACTAAAAGTTCAGAGTTCTTTTTAATGAATTTTTAAAGAATGTACAATTGATTCTGTATTCACGACAGATATTTCTACAGTAAGCAGGCTTCAAATGTGGAACCTGCAATAAACAGAGACTGGGTGGATGGATAAACTGATTGGATGGTTATTTAGATATATAAACAGGTGGTTAGATGGACAGACGGATGATGTATAAACAGGTGGGTGGGTGGATGGATGGTCAATCTGACAGAGAGAGGTATCCAATCGTGGTTTTTAGTATAACAATGGTCATCAGTGGGCTCTAGATGGACAAACTGTCTACTTTTAAGGCTAGGCTTAAAACTTTCCTTTTTGATAGAGCTTATAGTTAGAGTGGCTTAAGTTATCCTGAGTTATCTCTGAAGTTATGCTGCTATAGGCTTAGGCTGCTGGAGGACATAATGACCACTTTCACCCTCTTCGCTACATTCTCACACTACTCTCCAATTTTGCATTATTTGCTGTTATTTCAGCTTTTAACCTTGTTCTCTCTATTCTCTTCCTAGAAGCTACACCTGGCCTGACTCTGTGTCTGCCTGTGACACCTTTCTGGAGAGGGGCATCGTCCGAGCTTCTGCTGGCAACAACTTAATGCTCACCCTCTACCAATGATCCACATGGCCCTGTCTTTCAGTGTTTAACCCTTTCTCTCTCCTAGACATGGCGATTGACTGAGCTTTACTGTAACAAACTCTGTGCTCTCTTTCAGACTCTAACCTTGAAAACTGGCTCAGAGTTTATCTGTTCTTTCTTTCTAGGTGAAACGACTAAAGGAGCTACAGGTCCATCTCAAAATATTAGCATATTGTGATAAAGTTCATTATTTTCCATAATGTCATGATGAAAATTTAACATTCATATATTTTAGATTCATTGCACACTAACTGAAATATTTCAGGTCTTTTATTGTCTTAATACGGATGATTTTGGCATACAGCTCATGAAAACCCAAAATTCCTATCTCACAAAATTAGCATATCATTAAAAGGGTCTCTAAACGAGCTATGAACCTAATCATCTGAATCAACGAGTTAACTCTAAACACCTGCAAAAGATTCCTGAGGCCTTTAAAACTCCCAGCCTGGTTCATCACTCAAAACCCCAATCATGGGTAAGACTGCCGACCTGACTGCTGTCCAGAAGGCCACTATTGACACCCTCAAGCAAGAGGGTAAGACACAGAAAGAAATTTCTGAAAGAATAGGCTGTTCCCAGAGTGCTGTATCAAGGTACCTCAGTGGGAAGTCTGTGGGAAGGAAAAAGTGTGGCAGAAAACGCTGCACAACGAGAAGAGGTGACCGGACCCTGAGGAAGATTGTGGAGAAGGGCCGATTCCAGACCTTGGGGGACCTGCGGAAGCAGTGGACTGAGTCTGGAGTAGAAACATCCAGAGCCACCGTGCACAGGCGTGTGCAGGAAATGGGCTACAGGTGCCGCATTCCCCAGGTCAAGCCACTTTTGAACCAGAAACAGCGGCAGAAGCGCCTGACCTGGGCTACAGAGAAGCAGCACTGGACTGTTGCTCAGTGGTCCAAAGTACTTTTTTCGGATGAAAGCAAATTCTGCATGTCATTTGGAAATCAAGGTGCCAGAGTCTGGAGGAAGACTGGGGAGAAGGAAATGCCAAAATGCCAGAAGTCCAGTGTCAAGTACCCACAGTCAGTGATGGTCTGGGGTGCCGTGTCAGCTGCTGGTGTTGGTCCACTGTGTTTTATCAAGGGCAGGGTCAATGCAGCTAGCTATCAGGAGATTTTGGAGCACTTCATGCTTCCATCTGCTGAAAAGCTTTATGGAGATGAAGATTTCTTTTTTCAGCACGACCTGGCAACTGCTCACAGTGCCAAAACCACTGGTAAATGGTTTACTGACCATGGTATCACTGTGCTCAATTGGCCTGCCAACTCTCCTGACCTGAACCCCATAGAGAATCTGTGGGATATTGTGAAGAGAACGTTGAGAGACTCAAGACCCAACACTCTGGATGAGCTAAAGGCCGCTATCGAAGCATCCTGGGCCTCCATAAGACCTCAGCAGTGCCACAGGCTGATTGCCTCCATGCCACGCCGCATTGAAGCAGTCATTTCTGCAAAAGGATTCCCGACCAAGGATTGAGTGCATAACTGTACATGATTATTTGAGGGTTGACGTTTTTTGTATTAAAAACACTTTTCTTTTATTGGTCAGATGAAATATGCTAATTTTGTGAGATAGGAATTTTGGGTTTTCATGAGCTGTATGCCAAAATCATCCGTATTAAGACAATAAAAGACCTGAAATATTTCAGTTAGTGTGCAATGAATCTAAAATATATGAATGTTAAATTTTCATCATGACATTATGGAAAATAATGAACTTTATCACAATATGCTAATATTTTGAGAAGGACCTGTATATCTACCAACATTTACTTTTCCTTCCCATAGAAATTACTCCTGAATCAGTGCTTCTTTGTTCTCTTTGTGTCTCTGCTCTGTTCTCTCAAACCCCCAGGCGGTCGTGGCAGATGGCCGCTCACACTGAGCCTGGTTCTGCTGGAGGTTTCTTCCTGTTAAAAGGGAGTTTTTCCTCTCCACTGTTGCTACATCCATGCTCAGTATGAGGGATTGCTGCAAAGTCAACACCAGTGACTGTCCACTGTCTCTACATGCTCATCCAGGAGGAGTGAATGCTGCAAGTCACTGATTGGATGCAATCTGCTGGGTTTCCTTAGATAGAAAAACGTTTTATCCAATTTGAATAAATAACTGAATCTGACTGCACTGTTCAATGGTTAGGATTAATTGGAATGTATGAACTTGACTGTTGTGAAGAGCCTTGAGACATGTGTTGTGAATTGGCGCTAAATAAATCTGAATTGAATTGAATGGATGGATGTATAAACTGATTGGATGCATATGAATGGATGGATGATGGGTGGACAAACTAATTGATGTTTAGATGCATGATGTATAAACTGATGAATGGATATGGATGGATGTTCAGATGTATAAGGAGGTGGTTAAATAAATGGATGAATGGATAAATTAATGGATGGATTTCAACTGTTCTTTGGATTCAGCTGCGTTGGAGCAGATGTACATCTAAAAGTTGCAGAACAGCGGCTCTGGAGGACTGCAGCTGGAGACCCCTGCTTCAGAGGAAGTTGAATAAATACTGTAGCAATGTTCTTGGTATAGAACTTAGAACAAGGCCACCATTGAATAACCCTGCTAAGGCCGACCCAAGATTTGATGTATGCCTTTTTTGACACCACATTCATTGAGGAGAGCAATGGATGGGCAACACATAAAGGCAAAACAGCAGAAAATGTTCTGGTCCAAACACGCACCTTAATGTGCTCCATCATGGACCCCTTCTGGGCGTAGAGCTTGGTGCAGTCGGGACACTTGAACACATGCACTTTCTGCTTGACTAAATGAGTGTCGAAGTGCATGTACAGCAGGGGCTTCTGGGTAAAAACTGTATCACACATCACACACTTGTAGATCATCCTGTAATGAGAGAAGAAAAACTAAATTTGTGTCACATTTTCAAATACAGGAAGAGCTTTACATGGGTGGAAGGAGCGCACGTACTTGGCCTGTCCTCCGGTTAGTGTTGGGTGCTGGGTGCTAATGTGGTTTTGGGAGCTGGGGGACGACTTGAAGGCCATGGGGCAGCTGGGGCACTTGTGGAAGACTTCGCAGTGAGCTGTCTGAATGTGGGACTTGATTGAGTTCAGGCCTCCAAACACAACCTGGCAGCTTGAGCACCTGGAAGGAGCAGAATTTGACCATTTCAACTTCACTGAGGCATCCCTACTCCGTGGAGAAGCTAGCTGGGTTGTGAGAATCTACTTGAAACAATCAAAAACAGAAACACAATGGAAGGAATCCTCTGAACGCTGAAGTTGAATGATCAAAATAAGTTAACATGCAAATTCAGCTAAAATGCAGAATGGATTAATCGTAAAAAAAAAAAAAAAAACAATAAATGGCATGATTAACTGCTTCATGAACATTAAAAGGCCCACAGCATCACAGATGCTCCACCATACTTCCCACATATATGCAGTTCCAGTTCAAGTCCCTGTAAGCTTCAGCAAAACCCACAAGATGCCACTCTTTGCCTGACAAGAATTTATTCTGGATTTTCTCTAATCTGTACAGGCTCAAATATAGACACTACCTCACTAACATTTGGCAAAATCTTCTTCAAGTTGCATACAAACCGCACGATGTTTGTAGCCGTCACAAGGTGCTGGTCCCCTCACAGATTTCTTCTGTTTTTGCTTTCTTGTCCAACTTAAATGTTTTGTATCATTAAACTAATTCTAATATCAGACAAAAAGCTTTTTTCAAATTATGTTGTTTTTTTTTTTTTTGGATCAAAAGATATCAAAACCAACCGATTGTCCTTGTTAAAAAATGTAAAAAAATGGGAATTTGTTTGTCTATTCTCTTCAACAAGAACGGAAAATGGGTCACATATGGGTTAATATGGATTTTTAGCAAAAGTCACTGCATGTTTGTGTGCTGAATTTCCATTAAATCAAAATGAAAGCAAAAAAAATTAAAAAAACATTTAGAAAAGACAAACAATTTCCATTTTAGGATGACATAAATCTTACAGTGTGTCCATCTGCATCAAACTTCTACTCTGGAGGGCAAATTTGCATCACTCTTCAATTGAGGCCAATCAGAATCATTCCAAGGGGCT